>NW_027211703.1:1650366-2992203 GCF_022749685.1 Semicossyphus pulcher
ATGAAATCAGTTAAATGAAGATGAAATCAGTTAACGATGAAATCAGTTAACGATGAAATCAGTTAACGATGAAATCACTTAACGATGAAATCAGTTAAATGAAGATGAAATCAGTTAACGATGAAATCAGTTAAAGATGAAATCAGTTAACGATGGAATCAGTTAACGATGAAATCAGTTAAATGAAGATGAAATCAGTTAAATGAAGATGAAATCAGTTAACGATGAAATCAGTTAACGATGAAATCAGTTAAAGATGAAATCAGTTAACGATGAAATCAGTTAACGATGAAATCAGTTAAATGAAGATGAAATCAGTTAACGATGAAATCAGTTAACGATGAAATCAGTTAAATGAAGATGAAATCAGTTAACGATGAAATCAGTTAACGATGGAATCAGTTAACGATGAAATCAGTTAACGATGAAATCAGTTAAATGAAGATGAAATCAGTTAACGATGAAATCAGTTAACGATGAAATCAGTTAACGATGAAATCAATTAAATGAAGATGAAATCAGTTAACGATGAAATCAGTTAAATGAAGATGAAATCAGTTAACGATGAAATCAGTTAAAGATGAAATCAGTTAACGATGAAATCAGTTAAAGATGAAATCAGTTAAATGAAGATGAAATCAGTTAACGATGAAATCAGTTAAAGATGAAATCAGTTAACGATGAAATCAGTTAACGATGGAATCAGTTAACGATGAAATCAGTTAAATGAAGATGAAATCAGTTAACGATGAAATCAGTTAAAGATGAAATCAGTTAACGATGAAATCAGTTAACGATGAAATCAGTTAAATGAAGATGAAATCAGTTAAATGAAGATGAAATCAGTTAACGATGAAATCAGTTAACGATGAAATCAGTTAACGATGAAATCAGTTAAATGAAGATGAAATCAGTTAAAGATGAAATCAGTTAAAGATGAAATCAGTTAACGATGAAATCAGTTAAATGAAGATGAAATCAGTTAACGATGAAATCAGTTAACGATGAAATCAATTAACGATGAAATCAGTTAAATGAAGATGAAATCAGTTAACGATGAAATCAGTTAACGATGAAATCAGTTAAATGAAGAATGAAGATGAAATCAGTTAACGATGAAATCAGTTAACGATGAAATCAGTTAAATGAAGATGAAATCAGTTAACGATGAAATCAGTTAACGATGAAATCAGTTAAATGAAGATGAAATCAGTTAACGATGAAATCAGTTAACGATGGAATCAGTTAAATGAAGATGAAATCAGTTCACGGTGAAATCAGTTAAATGAAGATGAAATCAGTTAACGATGAAATCAGTTAACGATGAAATCAGTTAAATGAAGATGAAATCAGTTAACGATGAAATCAGTTAACGATGGAATCAGTTGACGATGAAATCAGTTAACGATGAAATCAGTTAAATGAAGATGAAATCAGTTAACGATGAAATCAGTTAACGATGAAATCAGTTAAATGAAGATGAAATCAGTTAACGATGAAATCAGTTAACGATGAAATCAGTTAACGATGAAATCACTTAACGATGAAATCAGTTAAATGAAGATGAAATCAGTTAACGATGAAATCAGTTAAAGATGAAATCAGTTAACGATGGAATCAGTTAACGATGAAATCAGTTAAATGAAGATGAAATCAGTTAAATGAAGATGAAATCAGTTAACGATGAAATCAGTTAACGATGAAATCAGTTAAAGATGAAATCAGTTAACGATGAAATCAGTTAACGATGAAATCAGTTAAATGAAGATGAAATCAGTTAACGATGAAATCAGTTAACGATGAAATCAGTTAAATGAAGATGAAATCAGTTAACGATGAAATCAGTTAACGATGGAATCAGTTAACGATGAAATCAGTTAACGATGAAATCAGTTAAATGAAGATGAAATCAGTTAACGATGAAATCAGTTAACGATGAAATCAGTTAACGATGAAATCAATTAAATGAAGATGAAATCAGTTAACGATGAAATCAGTTAAATGAAGATGAAATCAGTTAACGATGAAATCAGTTAAAGATGAAATCAGTTAACGATGAAATCAGTTAAAGATGAAATCAGTTAAATGAAGATGAAATCAGTTAACGATGAAATCAGTTAAAGATGAAATCAGTTAACGATGAAATCAGTTAACGATGGAATCAGTTAACGATGAAATCAGTTAAATGAAGATGAAATCAGTTAACGATGAAATCAGTTAAAGATGAAATCAGTTAACGATGAAATCAGTTAACGATGAAATCAGTTAAATGAAGATGAAATCAGTTAAATGAAGATGAAATCAGTTAACGATGAAATCAGTTAACGATGAAATCAGTTAACGATGAAATCAGTTAAATGAAGATGAAATCAGTTAAAGATGAAATCAGTTAAAGATGAAATCAGTTAACGATGAAATCAGTTAAATGAAGATGAAATCAGTTAACGATGAAATCAGTTAACGATGAAATCAATTAACGATGAAATCAGTTAAATGAAGATGAAATCAGTTAACGATGAAATCAGTTAACGATGAAATCAGTTAAATGAAGAATGAAGATGAAATCAGTTAACGATGAAATCAGTTAACGATGAAATCAGTTAAATGAAGATGAAATCAGTTAACGATGAAATCAGTTAACGATGAAATCAGTTAAATGAAGATGAAATCAGTTAACGATGAAATCAGTTAACGATGGAATCAGTTAAATGAAGATGAAATCAGTTCACGGTGAAATCAGTAAACGATGGAATCAGTTAACGATGGAATCAGTTAACGATGAGATCAGTTAACGATGAAATCAGTTAACGATGAAATCAGTTAAATGAAGATGAAATCAGTTAACGATGAAATCAGTTAACGATGGAATCAGTTAAATGAAGATGAAATCAGTTAACGATGAAATCAGTTAAATGAAGATGAAATCAGTTAACGATGAAATCAGTTAACGATGAAATCAGTTAAATGAAGATGAAATCAGTTAACGATGAAATCAGTTAACGATGAAATCAGTTAAATGAAGATGAAATCAGTTAACGATGAAATCAGTTAACGATGAAATCAGTTAAATGAAGAATGAAAATGAAATCAGTTAAATGAAGATGAAATCAGTTAACGATGAAATCAGTTAAATGAAGATGAAATCAGTTAACGATGAAATCAGTTAACGATGAAATCAGTTAACGATGAAATCAGTTAACGATGAAATCAGTTAAATGAAGATGAAATCAGTTAACGATGAAATCAGTTAAAGATGAAATCAGTTAACGATGAAATCAGTTAACGATGGAATCAGTTAAATGAAGATGAAATCAGTTAACGATGAAATCAGTTAACGATGAAATCAGTTAAATGAAGATGAAATCAGTTAAATGAAGATGAAATCAGTTAACGATGAAATCAGTTAACGATGAAATCAGTTAACGATGAAATCAGTTAAATGAAGATGAAATCAGTTAACGATGAAATCAGTTAAATGAAGATGAAATCAGTTAACGATGAAATCAGTTAAAGATGAAATCAGTTAACGATGGAATCAGTTAACGATGAAATCAGTTAAATGAAGATGAAATCAGTTAAATGAAGATGAAATCAGTTAAAGATGAAATCAGTTAACGATGAAATCAGTTAACGATGAAATCAGTTAAATGAAGATGAAATCAGTTAACGATGAAATCAGTTAAATGAAGATGAAATCAGTTAACGATGAAATCAGTTAAAAATGAAATCAGTTAACGATGAAATCATTTAAATGAAGAATGAAAATGAAATCAGTTAAATGAAGATGAAATCAGTTAACGATGAAATCAGTTAACGATGGAATCAGTTAAATGAAGATGAAATCAGTTAACGATGAAATCAGTTAACGATGAAATCAGTTAAATGAAGATGAAATCAGTTAAATGAAGATGAAATCAGTTAACGATGAAATCAGTTAACGATGAAATCAGTTAACGATGAAATCAGTTAAATGAAGATGAAATCAGTTAACGATGAAATCAGTTAAATGAAGATGAAATCAGTTAACGATGAAATCAGTTAAAGATGAAATCAGTTAACGATGGAATCAGTTAACGATGAAATCAGTTAAATGAAGATGAAATCAGTTAACGATGAAATCAGTTAAATGAAGATGAAATCAGTTAACGATGAAATCAGTTAAAAATGAAATCAGTTAACGATGAAATCATTTAAATGAAGAATGAAAATGAAATCAGTTAAATGAAGATCAAATCAGTTAACGATGAAATCAGTTAACGATGAAATCAGTTAACGATGGAATCAGTTAAATGAAGATGAAATCAGTTAACGATGAAATCAGTTAAATGAAGATTAAATCAGTTAAATGAAGATGAAATCAGTTAACGATGAAATCAGTTAAAGATGAAATCAGTTAACGATGAAATCAGTTAACGATGAAATCAGTTAAATGAAGATGAAATCAGTTAACGATGAAATCAGTTAAATGAAGATGAAATCAGTTAACGATGAAATCAGTTAAAGATGAAATCAGTTACATGAAGATTAAATCAGTTAACGATGAAATCAGTTAAATGAAGAATGAAAATGAAATCAGTTAAATGAAGATGAAATCAGTTAACGATGAAATCAGTAAACGATGAAATCAGTTAACGATGGAATCAGTTAAATGAAGATGAAATCAGTTAACGATGAAATCAGTTAAATGAAGATGAAATCAGTTAAATGAAGATGAAATCAGTTAACGATGAAATCAGTTAAAGATGAAATCAGTTAAATGAAGATGAAATCAGTTAACGATGAAATCAGTTAACGATGAAATCAGTTAAATGAAGATGAAATCAGTTAACGATGGAATCAGTTAACGATGAAATCAGTTAACGATGGAATCAGTTAACGATGAAATCAGTTAACGATGAAATCAGTTAACGATGAAATCAGTTAAATGAAGATGAAATCAGTTAACGATGAAATCAGTTAAAGATGAAATCAGTTAACGATGAAATCAGTTAACGATGGAATCAGTTAAATGAAGATGAAATCAGTTAACGATGAAATCAGTTAACGATGAAATCAGTTAAATGAAGATGAAATCAGTTAACGATGAAATCAGTTAACGATGAAATCAGTTAACGATGGAATCAGTTAAATGAAGATGAAATCAGTTAACGATGAAATCAGTTAACGATGAAATCAGTTAACGATGGAATCAGTTAAATGAAGATGAAATCAGTTAACGATGAAATCAGTTAAATGAAGATGAAATCAGTTAACGATGAAATCAGTTAACGATGGAATCAGTTAAATGAAGATGAAATCAGTTAACGATGAAATCAGTTAACGATGAAATCAGTTAAATGAAGATGAAATCAGTTAAATGAAGATGAAATCAGTTAACGATGAAATCAGTTAACGATGAAATCAGTTAACGATGAAATCAGTTAAATGAAGATGAAATCAGTTAACGATGAAATCAGTTAAATGAAGATGAAATCAGTTAACGATGAAATCAGTTAAAGATGAAATCAGTTAACGATGGAATCAGTTAACGATGAAATCAGTTAAATGAAGATGAAATCAGTTAAATGAAGATGAAATCAGTTAAAGATGAAATCAGTTAACGATGAAATCAGTTAACGATGAAATCAGTTAACGATGAAATCAGTTAAATGAAGATGAAATCAGTTAACGATGAAATCAGTTAAATGAAGATGAAATCAGTTAACGATGAAATCAGTTAAAAATGAAATCAGTTAACGATGAAATCATTTAAATGAAGAATGAAAATGAAATCAGTTAAATGAAGATGAAATCAGTTAACGATGAAATCAGTTAACGATGGAATCAGTTAAATGAAGATGAAATCAGTTAACGATGAAATCAGTTAACGATGAAATCAGTTAAATGAAGATGAAATCAGTTAAATGAAGATGAAATCAGTTAACGATGAAATCAGTTAACGATGAAATCAGTTAACGATGAAATCAGTTAAATGAAGATGAAATCAGTTAACAATGAAATCAGTTAAATGAAGATGAAATCAGTTAACGATGAAATCAGTTAAAGATGAAATCAGTTAACGATGGAATCAGTTAACGATGAAATCAGTTAAATGAAGATGAAATCAGTTAACGATGAAATCAGTTAAATGAAGATGAAATCAGTTAACGATGAAATCAGTTAAAAATGAAATCAGTTAACGATGAAATCATTTAAATGAAGAATGAAAATGAAATCAGTTAAATGAAGATGAAATCAGTTAACGATGAAATCAGTTAACGATGAAATCAGTTAACGATGGAATCAGTTAAATGAAGATGAAATCAGTTAACGATGAAATCAGTTAAATGAAGATTAAATCAGTTAAATGAAGATGAAATCAGTTAACGATGAAATCAGTTAAAGATGAAATCAGTTAACGATGAAATCAGTTAACGATGAAATCAGTTAAATGAAGATGAAATCAGTTAACGATGAAATCAGTTAAATGAAGATGAAATCAGTTAACGATGAAATCAGTTAAAGATGAAATCAGTTACATGAAGATTAAATCAGTTAACGATGAAATCAGTTAAATGAAGAATGAAAATGAAATCAGTTAAATGAAGATGAAATCAGTTAACGATGAAATCAGTAAACGATGAAATCAGTTAACGATGGAATCAGTTAAATGAAGATGAAATCAGTTAACGATGAAATCAGTTAAATGAAGATGAAATCAGTTAAATGAAGATGAAATCAGTTAACGATGAAATCAGTTAAAGATGAAATCAGTTACATGAAGATTAAATCAGTTAACGATGAAATCAGTTAAAGATGAAATCAGTTAACGATGAAATCAGTTAAATGAAGATGAAATCAGTTAACGATGAAATCAGTTAACGATGAAATCAGTTAAATGAAGATGAAATCAGTTAATGATGAAATCAGTTAAAGATGAAATCAGTTAACGATGGAATCAGTTAAATGAAGATGAAATCAGTTAACGATGAAATCAGTTAACGATGAAATCAGTTAACGATGAAATCAGTTAAATGAAGATGAAATCAGTTAACGATGAAATCAGTTAACGATGAAATCAGTTAAATGAAGATGAAATCAGTTAACGATGAAATCAGTTAACGATGAAATCAGTTAACGATGAAATCTGTTAAATGAAGAATGAAAATGAAATCAGTTAAATGAAGATGAAATCAGTTAACGATGAAATCAGTTAAAGATGAAATCAGTTAACGATGAAATCAGTTAACGATGAAATCAATTAACGATGAAATCAGTTAAATGAAGATGAAATCAGTTAACGATGAAATCAGTTAACGATGAAATCAGTTAAATGAAGAATGAAGATGAAATCAGTTAACGATGAAATCAGTTAACGATGAAATCAGTTAACGATGAAATCAGTTAAATGAAGATGAAATCAGTTAACGATGAAATCAGTTAACGATGAAATCAGTTAAATGAAGATGAAATCAGTTAACGATGAAATCAGTTAACGATGAAATCAGTTAACGATGAAATCACTTAACGATGAAATCAGTTAAATGAAGATGAAATCAGTTAACGATGAAATCAGTTAAATGAAGATGAAATCAGTTAACGATGAAATCAGTTAACGATGAAATCAGTTAAATGAAGATGAAATCAGTTAACGATGAAATCAGTTAACGATGAAATCAGTTAACGATGGAATCAGTTAACGATGAAATCAGTTAACGATGAAATCAGTTAAATGAAGATGAAATCAGTTAACGATGAAATCAGTTAACGATGAAATCAGTTAACGATGAAATCAATTAAATGAAGATGAAATCAGTTAACGATGAAATCAGTTAAATGAAGATGAAATCAGTTAACGATGAAATCAGTTAAAGATGAAATCAGTTAACGATGAAATCAGTTAAATGAAGATGAAATCAGTTAACGATGAAATCAGTTAAAGATGAAATCAGTTAACGATGAAATCAGTTAACGATGGAATCAGTTAACGATGAAATCAGTTAAATGAAGATGCAATCAGTTAACGATGAAATCAGTTAAAGATGAAATCAGTTAACGATGAAATCAGTTAACGATGAAATCAGTTAAATGAAGATGAAATCAGTTAACGATGAAATCAGTTAAATGAAGATGAAATCAGTTAAATGAAGATGAAATCAGTTAACGATGAAATCAGTTAACGATGAAATCAGTTAAATGAAGATGAAATCAGTTAACGATGAAATCAGTTAACGATGAAATCATTTAAATGAAGAATGAAAATGAAATCAGTTAAATGAAGATGAAATCAGTTAACGATGAAATCAGTTAACGATGGAATCAGTTAAATGAAGATGAAATCAGTTAACGATGAAATCAGTTAACGATGAAATCAGTTAAATGAAGATGAAATCAGTTAAATGAAGATGAAATCAGTTAACGATGAAATCAGTTAACGATGAAATCAGTTAAATGAAGATGAAATCAGTTAACAATGAAATCAGTTAACAATGAAATCAGTTAAATGAAGATGAAATCAGTTAACGATGAAATCAGTTAAAGATGAAATCAGTTAACGATGGAATCAGTTAACGATGAAATCAGTTAAATGAAGATGAAATCAGTTAACGATGAAATCAGTTAAAGATGAAATCAGTTAACGATGAAATCAGTTAACGATGAAATCAGTTAAATGAAGATGAAATCAGTTAACGATGAAATCAGTTAAATGAAGATGAAATCAGTTAACGATGAAATCAGTTAAAAATGAAATCAGTTAACGATGAAATCATTTAAATGAAGAATGAAAATGAAATCAGTTAAATGAAGATGAAATCAGTTAACGATGAAATCAGTTAACGATGAAATCAGTTAACGATGGAATCAGTTAAATGAAGATGAAATCAGTTAACGATGAAATCAGTTAAATGAAGATTAAATCAGTTAAATGAAGATGAAATCAGTTAACGATGAAATCAGTTAAAGATGAAATCAGTTAACGATGAAATCAGTTAACGATGAAATCAGTTAAATGAAGATGAAATCAGTTAACGATGAAATCAGTTAACGATGAAATCAATTAACGATGAAATCAGTTAAATGAAGATGAAATCAATTAACGATGAAATCAGTTAAAGATGAAATCAGTTAAATGAAGAATGAAGATGAAATCAGTTAACGATGAAATCAGTTAACGATGAAATCAGTTAACGATGAAATCAGTTAAATGAAGATGAAATCAGTTAACGATGAAATCAGTTAACGATGAAATCAGTTAAATGAAGAATGAAAATGAAATCAGTTTAATGAAGATGAAATCAGTTAACGATGAAATCAGTTAACGATGAAATCAGTTAACGATGGAATCAGTTAAATGAAGATGAAATCAGTTCACGGTGAAATCAGTTAACGATGGAATCAGTTAACGATGAGATCAGTTAACGATGAAATCAGTTAAATGAAGATGAAATCAGTTAACGATGAAATCAGTTAACGATGGAATCAGTTAAATGAAGATGAAATCAGTTAACGATGAAATCAGTTAAATGAAGATGAAATCAGTTAACGATGAAATCAGTTAACGATGAAATCAGTTAAATGAAGATGAAATCAGTTAACGATGAAATCAGTTAACGATGGAATCAGTTGACGATGAAATCAGTTAACGATGAAATCAGTTAAATGAAGATGAAATCAGTTAACGATGAAATCAGTTAACGATGAAATCAGTTAAATGAAGATGAAATCAGTTAACGATGAAATCAGTTAACGATGAAATCAGTTAACGATGAAATCACTTAACGATGAAATCAGTTAAATGAAGATGAAATCAGTTAACGATGAAATCAGTTAAAGATGAAATCAGTTAACGATGGAATCAGTTAACGATGAAATCAGTTAAATGAAGATGAAATCAGTTAAATGAAGATGAAATCAGTTAACGATGAAATCAGTTAACGATGAAATCAGTTAAAGATGAAATCAGTTAACGATGAAATCAGTTAACGATGAAATCAGTTAAATGAAGATGAAATCAGTTAACGATGAAATCAGTTAACGATGAAATCAGTTAAATGAAGATGAAATCAGTTAACGATGAAATCAGTTAACGATGGAATCAGTTAACGATGAAATCAGTTAACGATGAAATCAGTTAAATGAAGATGAAATCAGTTAACGATGAAATCAGTTAACGATGAAATCAGTTAACGATGAAATCAATTAAATGAAGATGAAATCAGTTAACGATGAAATCAGTTAAATGAAGATGAAATCAGTTAACGATGAAATCAGTTAAAGATGAAATCAGTTAACGATGAAATCAGTTAAAGATGAAATCAGTTAAATGAAGATGAAATCAGTTAACGATGAAATCAGTTAAAGATGAAATCAGTTAACGATGAAATCAGTTAACGATGGAATCAGTTAACGATGAAATCAGTTAAATGAAGATGAAATCAGTTAACGATGAAATCAGTTAAAGATGAAATCAGTTAACGATGAAATCAGTTAACGATGAAATCAGTTAAATGAAGATGAAATCAGTTAAATGAAGATGAAATCAGTTAACGATGAAATCAGTTAACGATGAAATCAGTTAACGATGAAATCAGTTAAATGAAGATGAAATCAGTTAAAGATGAAATCAGTTAAATGAAGATGAAATCAGTTAACGATGAAATCAGTTAACGATGAAATCAGTTAACGATGAAATCAATTAACGATGAAATCAGTTAAATGAAGATGAAATCAGTTAACGATGAAATCAGTTAACGATGAAATCAGTTAAATGAAGAATGAAGATGAAATCAGTTAACGATGAAATCAGTTAACGATGAAATCAGTTAAATGAAGATGAAATCAGTTAACGATGAAATCAGTTAACGATGAAATCAGTTAAATGAAGATGAAATCAGTTAACGATGAAATCAGTTAACGATGGAATCAGTTAAATGAAGATGAAATCAGTTCACGGTGAAATCAGTAAACGATGGAATCAGTTAACGATGGAATCAGTTAACGATGAGATCAGTTAACGATGAAATCAGTTAACGATGAAATCAGTTAAATGAAGATGAAATCAGTTAACGATGAAATCAGTTAACGATGGAATCAGTTAAATGAAGATGAAATCAGTTAACGATGAAATCAGTTAAATGAAGATGAAATCAGTTAACGATGAAATCAGTTAACGATGAAATCAGTTAAATGAAGATGAAATCAGTTAACGATGAAATCAGTTAACGATGAAATCAGTTAAATGAAGATGAAATCAGTTAACGATGAAATCAGTTAACGATGAAATCAGTTAAATGAAGAATGAAAATGAAATCAGTTAAATGAAGATGAAATCAGTTAACGATGAAATCAGTTAAATGAAGATGAAATCAGTTAACGATGAAATCAGTTAAAGATGAAATCAGTTAACGATGAAATCAGTTAACGATGAAATCAGTTAAATGAAGATGAAATCAGTTAACGATGAAATCAGTTAAAGATGAAATCAGTTAACGATGAAATCAGTTAACGATGGAATCAGTTAAATGAAGATGAAATCAGTTAACGATGAAATCAGTTAAAGATGAAATCAGTTAACGATGAAATCAGTTAACGATGAAATCAGTTAAATGAAGATGAAATCAGTTAAATGAAGATGAAATCAGTTAACGATGAAATCAGTTAACGATGAAATCAGTTAAATGAAGATGAAATCAGTTAAAGATGAAATCAGTTAACGATGAAATCAGTTAACGATGAAATCAGTTAAATGAAGATGAAATCAGTTAACGATGAAATCAGTTAACGATGAAATCAATTAACGATGAAATCAGTTAAATGAAGATGAAATCAGTTAACGATGAAATCAGTTAACGATGAAATCAGTTAACGATGAAATCAGTTAACGATGAAATCAGTTAAATGAAGATGAAATCAGTTAACGATGAAATCAGTTAAATGAAGAATGAAGATGAAATCAGTTAACGATGAAATCAATTAACGATGAAATCAGTTAACGATGGAATCAGTTAACGATGAAATCAGTTAACGATGAAATCAGTTAAATGAAGATGAAATCAGTTAAATGAAGATGAAATCAGTTAACGATGAAATCAGTTAACAATGAAATCAGTTAAATGAAGAATGAAAATGAAATCAGTTAAATGAAGATGAAATCAGTTAACGATGAAATCAGTTAACGATGAAATCAGTTAACGATGGAATCAGTTAACGATGAAATCAGTTAACGATGAAATCAGTTAAATGAAGATGAAATCAGTTAACGATGAAATCAGTTAAATGAAGATGAAATCAGTTAACGATGAAATCAGTTAAAGATGAAATCAGTTAACGATGGAATCAGTTAACGATGAAATCAGTTAACGATGAAATCAGTTAACGATGAAATCAGTTAAATGAAGATGAAATCAGTTAACGATGAAATCAGTTAACGATGAAATCAGTTAACGATGAAATCAGTTAAATGAAGATGAAATCAGTTAATGATGAAATCAGTTAACGATGGAATCAGTTAACGATGAAATCAGTTAACGATGAAATCAGTTAAATGAAGATGAAATCAGTTAACGATGAAATCAGTTAACGATGAAATCAGTTAACGATGAAATCAATTAAATGAAGATGAAATCAGTTAACGATGAAATCAGTTAAATGAAGATGAAATCAGTTAACGATGAAATCAGTTAAAGATGAAATCAGTTAACGATGAAATCAGTTAACGATGAAATCAGTTAAATGAAGATGAAATCAGTTAACGATGAAATCAGTTAAATGAAGAATGAAAATGAAATCAGTTAAATGAAGATGAAATCAGTTAACGATGGAATCAGTTAACGATGAAATCAGTTAACGATGAAATCAGTTAAATGAAGATGAAATCAGTTAAATGAAGATGAAATCAGTTAACGATGAAATCAGTTAACGATGAAATCAGTTAAATGAAGATGAAATCAGTTAACGATGAAATCAGTTAACGATGAAATCAGTTAAATGAAGATGAAATCAGTTAACGATGAAATCAGTTAAAGATGAAATCAGTTAACGATGAAATCAGTTAACGATGAAATCAGTTAACGATGAAATCAGTTAAATGAAGATGAAATCAGTTAACGATGAAATCAGTTAAATGAAGATGAAATCAGTTAACGATGAAATCAGTTAACGATGAAATCAGTTAAATGAAGATGAAATCAGTTAACGATGAAATCAGTTAACGATGAAATCAGTTAACGATGGAATCAGTTAACGATGAAATCAGTTAACGATGAAATCAGTTAAATGAAGATGAAATCAGTTAACGATGAAATCAGTTAACGATGGAATCAGTTAAATGAAGATGAAATCAGTTAACGATGAAATCAGTTAACGATGAAATCAGTTAACGATGAAATCAGTTAAATGAAGATTAAATCAGTTAACGATGAAATCAGTTAAATGAAGAATGAAAATGAAATCAGTTAAATGAAGATGAAATCAGTTAACGATGAAATCAGTTAACGATGAAATCAGTTAAATGAAGATGAAATCAGTTAACGATGAAATCAGTTAACGATGAAATCAGTTAACGATGAAATCAATTAACGATGGAATCAGTTAAATGAAGATGAAATCAGTTAACGATGAAATCAGTTAACGATGAAATCAGTTAACGATGAAATCAGTTAAATGAAGATGAAATCAGTTAACGATGAAATCAGTTAAATGAAGATGAAATCAGTTAACGATGAAATCAGTTAACGATGAAATCAGTTAAATGAAGATGAAATCAGTTAACGATGAAATCAATTAAATGAAGATGAAATCAGTTAACGATGAAATCAGTTAAAAGAAGATGAAATCAGTTAACGATGAAATCAGTTAACGATGAAATCAGTTAAATGAAGATGAAATCAGTTAACGATGAAATCAGTTAAATGAAGAATGAAAATGAAATCAGTTAAATGAAGATGAAATCAGTTAACGATGAAATCAGTTAAATGAAGATGAAATCAGTTAACGATGAAATCAGTTAACGATGAAATCAGTTAACGATGGAATCAGTTAACGATGAAATCAGTTAAATGAAGATGAAATCAGTTAACGATGAAATCAGTTAACAATGAAATCAGTTAAATGAAGATGAAATCAGTTAACGATGAAATCAGTTAACGATGAAATCAGTTAACGATGAAATCACTTAACGATGAAATCAGTTAAATGAAGATGAAATCAGTTAACGATGAAATCAGTTAACGATGGAATCAGTTAACGATGAAATCAGTTAACGATGAAATCAGTTAAATGAAGATGAAATCAGTTAACGATGAAATCAGTTAACGATGAAATCAGTTAAATGAAGATGAAATCAGTTAACGATGAAATCAGTTAACGATGAAATCAGTTAAATGAAGATGAAATCAGTTAACGATGAAATCAGTTAACGATGAAATCAGTTAACGATGGAATCAGTTAACGGTGAAATCAGTTAACGATGAAATCAGTTAAATGAAGATGAAATCAGTTAACGATGAAATCAGTTAACGATGAAATCAGTTAAATGAAGATGAAATCAGTTAACGATGAAATCAGTTAAAGATGAAATCAGTTAACGATGAAATCAGTTAACGATGAAATCAGTTAAATGAAGATGAAATCAGTTAACGATGAAATCAGTTAAAGATGAAATCAGTTAACGATGAAATCAGTTAACGATGAAATCAGTTAAATGAAGATGAAATCAGTTAACGATGAAATCAGTTAACGATGAAATCAGTTAACGATGGAATCAGTTAACGATGAAATCAGTTAAATGAAGATGAAATCAGTTAACGATGAAATCAGTTAACAATGAAATCAGTTAAATGAAGATGAAATCAGTTAACGATGAAATCAGTTAACGATGAAATCAGTTAAATGAAGATGAAATCAGTTAACGATGAAATCAGTTAACGATGAAATCAGTTAACGATGAAATCAGTTAACGATGAAATCAGTTAAATGAAGATGAAATCAGTTAAATGAAGATGAAATCAGTTAACGATGAAATCAGTTAAAGATGAAATCAGTTAAAGATGAAATCAGTTAACGATGAAATCAGTTAACGATGAAATCAGTTAAATGAAGATGAAATCAGTTAACGATGAAATCAGTTAACGATGAAATCAGTTAACGATGAAATCAGTTAACGATGGAATCAGTTAAATGAAGATGAAATCAGTTAACGATGAAATCAGTTAACGATGAAATCAGTTAAATGAAGATGAAATCAGTTAACGATGAAATCAGTTAAATGAAGATGAAATCAGTTAACGATGAAATCAGTTAAAGATGAAATCAGTTAACGATGAAATCAGTTAACGATGAAATCAGTTAAATGAAGATGAAATCAGTTAACGATGAAATCAGTTAAAGATGAAATCAGTTAACGATGAAATCAGTTAACGATGAAATCAGTTAAATGAAGATGAAATCAGTTAACGATGAAATCAGTTAACGATGAAATCAGTTAACGATGAAATCAGTTAAATGAAGATGAAATCAGTTAACGATGAAATCAGTTAACGATGAAATCAGTTAAATGAAGATGAAATCAGTTAACGATGAAATCAGTTAACGATGAAATCAGTTAAATGAAGAATGAAAATGAAATCAGTTAAATGAAGATGAAATCAGTTAACGATGAAATCAGTTAACGATGGAATCAGTTAACGATGAAATCAGTTAACGATGAAATCAGTTAAATGAAGATGAAATCAGTTAACGATGAAATCAGTTAACGATGAAATCAGTTAACGATGGAATCAGTTAACGATGAAATCAGTTAACGATGAAATCAGTTAAATGAAGATGAAATCAGTTAACGATGAAATCAGTTAACGATGAAATCAGTTAAATGAAGATGAAATCAGTTAACGATGAAATCAGTTAACGATGAAATCAGTTAACGATGAAATCAGTTAAATGAAGATGAAATCAGTTAACGATGAAATCAGTTAAAGATGAAATCAGTTAACGATGAAATCAGTTAACGATGAAATCAGTTAAATGAAGATGAAATCAGTTAACGATGAAATCAGTTAACGATGGAATCAGTTAACGATGAAATCAGTTAACGATGAAATCAGTTAACGATGAAATCAATTAAATGAAGATGAAATCAGTTAACGATGAAATCAGTTAAATGAAGATGAAATCAGTTAACGATGAAATCAGTTAAAGATGAAATCAGTTAACGATGAAATCAGTTAACGATGAAATCAGTTAACGATGAAATCAGTTAAATGAAGATGAAATCAGTTAACGATGAAATCAGTTAAATGAAGAATGAAAATGAAATCAGTTAAATGAAGATGAAATCAGTTAACGATGAAATCAGTTAACGATGAAATCAGTTAACGATGAAATCAGTTAAATGAAGATGAAATCAGTTAACGATGAAATCAGTTAACGATGAAATCAGTTAACGATGAAATCAGTTAAATGAAGATGAAATCAGTTAACGATGAAATCAGTTAAATGAAGATGAAATCAGTTAACGATGAAATCAGTTAACGATGAAATCAGTTAACGATGGAATCAGTTAACGATGAAATCAGTTAACGATGAAATCAGTTAACGATGAAATCAGTTAACGATGAAATCAGTTAAATGAAGATGAAATCAGTTAACGATGAAATCAGTTAAAGATGAAATCAGTTAACGATGAAATCAGTTAACGATGAAATCAGTTAACGATGGAATCAGTTAAATGAAAATGAAATCAGTTAACGATGAAATCAGTTAACGATGAAATCAGTTAAATGAAGATGAAATCAGTTAACGATGAAATCAGTTAAATGAAGATGAAATCAGTTAACGATGAAATCAGTTAACGATGGAATCAGTTAACGATGAAATCAGTTAACGATGAAATCAGTTAAATGAAGATGAAATCAGTTAACGATGAAATCAGTTAAATGAAGATGAAATCAGTTAACGATGAAATCAGTTAACGATGAAATCAGTTAACGATGGAATCAGTTAACGATGAAATCAGTTAACGATGAAATCAGTTAAATGAAGATGAAATCAGTTAACGATGAAATCAGTTAACGATGAAATCAGTTAAATGAAGATGAAATCAGTTAACGATGAAATCAGTTAACGATGAAATCAGTTAACGATGAAATCAGTTAAATGAAGATGAAATCAGTTAACGATGAAATCAGTTAAAGATGAAATCAGTTAACGATGAAATCAGTTAACGATGAAATCAGTTAAATGAAGATGAAATCAGTTAACGATGAAATCAGTTAACGATGGAATCAGTTAACGATGAAATCAGTTAACGATGAAATCAGTTAAATGAAGATTAAATCAGTTAACGATGAAATCAGTTAACGATGAAATCAGTTAACGATGAAATCAATTAAATGAAGATGAAATCAGTTAACGATGAAATCAGTTAAATGAAGATGAAATCAGTTAACGATGAAATCAGTTAAAGATGAAATCAGTTAACGATGAAATCAGTTAACGATGAAATCAGTTAAATGAAGATGAAATCAGTTAACGATGAAATCAGTTAAATGAAGAATGAAAATGAAATCAGTTAAATGAAGATGAAATCAGTTAACGATGAAATCAGTTAACGATGAAATCAGTTAACGATGAAATCAGTTAAATGAAGATGAAATCAGTTAACGATGAAATCAGTTAAAGATGAAATCAGTTAACGATGAAATCAGTTAAATGAAGATGAAATCAGTTAACGATGAAATCAGTTAAAGATGAAATCAGTTAACGATGAAATCAGTTAACGATGAAATCAGTTAAATGAAGATGAAATCAGTTAACGATGAAATCAGTTAAATGAAGAATGAAAATGAAATCAGTTAAATGAAGATGAAATCAGTTAACGATGAAATCAGTTAACGATGAAATCAGTTAACGATGAAATCAGTTAAATGAAGATGAAATCAGTTAACGATGAAATCAGTTAACGATGAAATCAGTTAACGATGAAATCAGTTAAATGAAGATGAAATCAGTTAACGATGAAATCAGTTAAATGAAGATGAAATCAGTTAACGATGAAATCAGTTAACGATGAAATCAGTTAACGATGGAATCAGTTAACGATGAAATCAGTTAACGATGAAATCAGTTAAATGAAGATGAAATCAGTTAACGATGAAATCAGTTAACGATGAAATCAGTTAAATGAAGATGAAATCAGTTAACGATGAAATCAGTTAAAGATGAAATCAGTTAACGATGAAATCAGTTAACGATGAAATCAGTTAACGATGGAATCAGTTAAATGAAAATGAAATCAGTTAACGATGAAATCAGTTAACGATGAAATCAGTTAAATGAAGATGAAATCAGTTAACGATGAAATCAGTTAAATGAAGATGAAATCAGTTAACGATGAAATCAGTTAACGATGAAATCAGTTAACGATGGAATCAGTTAACGATGAAATCAGTTAACGATGAAATCAGTTAAATGAAGATGAAATCAGTTAACGATGAAATCAGTTAACGATGGAATCAGTTAAATGAAGATGAAATCAGTTAACGATGAAATCAGTTAACGATGAAATCAGTTAAATGAAGATGAAATCAGTTAACGATGAAATCAGTTAAATGAAGAATGAAAATGAAATCAGTTAAATGAAGATGAAATCAGTTAACGATGAAATCAGTTAACGATGAAATCAGTTAAATGAAGATGAAATCAGTTAACGATGAAATCAGTTAAAGATGAAATCAGTTAACGATGAAATCAGTTAACGATGAAATCAGTTAACGATGGAATCAGTTAAATGAAGATGAAATCAGTTAACGATGAAATCAGTTAACGATGAAATCAGTTAAATGAAGATGAAATCAGTTAACGATGAAATCAGTTAAATGAAGATGAAATCAGTTAACGATGAAATCAGTTAACGATGAAATCAGTTAAATGAAGATGAAATCAGTTAACGATGAAATCAGTTAACGATGAAATCAGTTAACGATGAAATCAGTTAAAAGAAGATGAAATCAGTTAACGATGAAATCAGTTAACGATGAAATCAGTTAAATGAAGATGAAATCAGTTAACGATGAAATCAGTTAAATGAAGAATGAAAATGAAATCAGTTAAATGAAGATGAAATCAGTTAACGATGAAATCAGTTAAATGAAGATGAAATCAGTTAACGATGAAATCAGTTAACGATGGAATCAGTTAACGATGAAATCAGTTAACGATGGAATCAGTTAACGATGAAATCAGTTAACGATGAAATCAGTTAAATGAAGATGAAATCAGTTAACGATGAAATCAGTTAACAATGAAATCAGTTAAATGAAGATGAAATCAGTTAACGATGAAATCAGTTAACGATGAAATCAGTTAACGATGAAATCACTTAACGATGAAATCAGTTAAATGAAGATGAAATCAGTTAACGATGAAATCAGTTAAAGATGAAATCAGTTAACGATGGAATCAGTTAACGATGAAATCAGTTAACGATGGAATCAGTTAACGATGAAATCAGTTAACGATGAAATCAGTTAACGATGAAATCAGTTAAATGAAGATGAAATCAGTTAACGATGAAATCAGTTAACGATGAAATCAGTTAAATGAAGATGAAATCAGTTAACGATGAAATCAGTTAACGATGAAATCAGTTAACGATGAGATCAGTTAACGATGAAATCAGTTAACGATGAAATCAGTTAAATGAAGATGAAATCAGTTAACGATGAAATCAGTTAAATGAAGATGAAATCAGTTAACGATGAAATCAGTTAACGATGAAATCAGTTAAATGAAGATGAAATCAGTTAACGATGAAATCAGTTAAAGATGAAATCAGCTAACGATGGAATCAGTTAAATGAAGATGAAATCAGTTAACGATGAAATCAGTTAAATGAAGATGAAATCAGTTAACGATGAAATCAGTTAAATGAAGATGAAATCAGTTAAATGAAGATGAAATCAGTTAACGATGAAATCAGTTAAAGATGAAATCAGTTAACGATGAAATCAGTTAACGATGAAATCAGTTAAATGAAGATGAAATCAGTTAACGATGAAATCAGTTAACGATGAAATCAGTTAAATGAAGATGAAATCAGTTATCGATGAAATCAGTTAAAGATGAAATCAGTTAACGATGGAATCAGTTAAATGAAGATGAAATCAGTTAACGATGAAATCAGTTAAAGATGAAATCAGTTACAGATGAAATCAGTTACATGAAGATTAAATCAGTTAACGATGAAATCAGTTAACGATGAAATCAGTTAAATGAAGATGAAATCAGTTAACGATGAAATCAGTTAACGATGAAATCAGTTAACGATGAAATCAGTTAAATGAAGATGAAATCAGTTAACGATGAAATCAGTTAAATGAAGATGAAATCAGTTAACGATGAAATCAGTTAAATGAAGAATGAAAATGAAATCAGTTAAATGAAGATGAAATCAGTTAACGATGAAATCAGTTAACGATGAAATCAGTTAAATGAAGATGAAATCAGTTAACGATGAAATCAGTTAACGATGAAATCAGTTAAATGAAGATGAAATCAGTTAACGATGAAATCAGTTAACGATGAAATCAGTTAAATGAAGATGAAATCAGTTAACGATGAAATCAGTTAAAGATGAAATCAGTTAACGATGAAATCAGTTAACGATGAAATCAGTTAAATGAATATGAAATCAGTTAACGATGAAATCACTTAACGATGGAATCAGTTAACGATGAAATCAGTTAACGATGAAATCAGTTAAATGAAGATGAAATCAGTTAACGATGAAATCAGTTAAATGAAGATGAAATCAGTTAACGATGAAATCAGTTAACGATGAAATCAGTTAACGATGGAATCAGTTAAATGAAGATGAAATCAGTTAACGATGAAATCAGTTAAATGAAGATGAAATCAGTTAAATGAAGATGAAATCAGTTAACGATGAAATCAGTTAAAGATGAAATCAGTTACAGATGAAATCAGTTACATGAAGATTAAATCAGTTAACGATGAAATCAGTTAAAGATTAAATCAGTTAACGATGAAATCAGTTAACGATGAAATCAGTTAAATGAAGATGAAATCAGTTAATGATGAAATCAGTTAAAGATGAAATCAGTTAACGATGGAATCAGTTAAATGAAGATGAAATCAGTTAACGATGAAATCAGTTAACGATGAAATCAGTTAAATGAAGATGAAATCAGTTAACGATGAAATCAGTTAAAGATGAAATCAGTTAACGATGGAATCAGTTAAATGAAGATGAAATCAGTTAACGATGAAATCAGTTAACGATGAAATCAGTTAACGATGAAATCAGTTAAATGAAGATGAAATCAGTTAACGATGAAATCAGTTAAAGATGAAATCAGTTAACAATGAAATCAGTTAACGATGAAATCAGTTAAATGAAGATGAAATCAGTTAACGATGAAATCAGTTAAATGAAGATGAAATCAGTTAAATGAAGATGAAATCAGTTAACGATGAAATCAGTTACAGATGAAATCAGTTACATGAAGATTAAATCAGTTAACGGTGAAATCAGTTAACGATGAAATCAGTTAAATGAAGATGACATCAGTTAACGATGAAATCAGTTAAATGAAGATGAAATCAGTTAAATGAAGATGAAATCAGTTAACGATGAAATCAGTTACAGATGAAATCAGTTAAATGAAGATGAAATCAGTTAACGATGAAATCAGTTAGAGATGAAATCATTTACATGAAGTTGAAATCAGTTAACGATAAAATCAGTTAAAGATGAAATCAGTTAACGATGAAATCAGTTAAATGAAGAATGAAAATGAAATCAGTTAACGATGAAATCAGTTAACGATGAAATCAGTTAAATGAAGATGAAATCAGTTAACGATGAAATCAGTTAAATGAAGATGAAATCAGTTAACGATGAAATCCGTTAACGATGAAATCCGTTAACGATGGAATCCGTTAACGATGAGATCAGTTAACGATGAAATCAGTTAAATGAAGATGAAATCAGTTAACGATGAAATCAGTTAAAGATGAAATCAGTTAACGATGAAATCAGTTAACGATGAAATCAGTTAAATGAAGATGAAATCAGTAAACGATGAAATCAGTTAACGATGAAATCAGTTAAATGAAGATGAAATCAGTTAACGATGAAATCAGTTAAAGATGAAATCAGTTAACGACGAAATCAGTTAACGATGAAATCAGTTAAATGAAGATGAAATCAGTTAACGATGAAATCAGTTAACGATGAAATCAGTTAACGATGAAATCAGTTAAATGAAGAATGAAAATGAAATCAGTTAAATGAAGATGAAATCAGTTAACGATGAAATCAGTTAACGATGAAATCAGTTAACGATGAAATCAGTTAAATGAAGATGAAATCAGTTAACGATGAAATCAGTTAACGATGAAATCAGTTAACGATGAAATCTGTTAACGATGGAATCAGTTAAATGAAGATGAAATCAGTTAACGGTGAAATCAGTTAACGGTGAAATCAGTTAACGATGGAATCAGTTAACGATGAAATCAGTTAACGATGAGATCAGTTAACGATGGAATCAGTTAAATGAAGATGAAATCAGTTAACGATGGAATCAGTTAAATGAAGATGAAATCAGTCAACGATGAAATCAGTTAAATGAAGATGAAATCAGTTAACGATGAAATCAGTTAAAGATGAAATCAGTTAATGATGAAATCAGTAAAAGATGAAATCAGTTAACGATGAAATCAGTTAACGATGAAATCAGTTAAATGAAGATGAAATCAGTTAACGATGAAATCAGTTAACGATGAAATCAGTTAAATGAAGATGAAATCAGTTAACGATGAAATCAGTTAACGATGAAATCAGTTAAATGAAGAATGAAAATGAAATCAGTTAAATGAAGATGAAATCAGTTAACGATGAAATCAGTTAACGATGAAATCAGTTAACGATGAAATCAGTTAAATGAAGATGAAATCAGTTAACGATGAAATCAGTTAACGATGGAATCAGTTAACGATGAAATCAGTTAACGATGAAATCAGTTAACGATGAAATCAGTTAAATGAAGATGAAATCAGTTAACGATGAAATCAGTTAACGATGAAATCAGTTAACGATGGAATCAGTTAAATGAAGATGAAATCAGTTAACGATGAAATCAGTTAACGATGAAATCAGTTAACGATGAAATCAGTTAAATGAATATGAAATCAGTTAACGATGAAATCAGTTAACGATGGAATCAGTTAACGATGAAATCAGTTAACGATGAAATCAGTTAAATGAAGATGAAATCAGTTAACGATGAAATCAGTTAAATGAAGATGAAATCAGTTAACGATGAAATCAGTTAACGATGAAATCAGTTAACGATGGAATCAGTTAAATGAAGATGAAATCAGTTAACGATGAAATCAGTTAAAGATGAAATCAGTTACAGATGAAATCAGTTACATGAAGATTAAATCAGTTAACGATGAAATCAGTTAACGATGAAATCAGTTAAATGAAGATGACATCAGTTAACGATGAAATCAGTTAAATGAAGATGAAATCAGTTAAATGAAGATGAAATCAGTTAACGATGAAATCAGTTAAATGAAGATGAAATCAGTTAAATGAAGATGAAATCAGTTAACGATGAAATCAGTTACAGATGAAATCATTTACATGAAGTTGAAATCAGTTAACGATAAAATCAGTTAAAGATGAAATCAGTTAACGATGAAATCAGTTAAATGAAGAATGAAAATGAAATCAGTTAACGATGAAATCAGTTAAATGAAGATGAAATCAGTTAACGATGAAATCCGTTAACGATGAAATCCGTTAACGATGGAATCCGTTAACGATGAAATCAGTTAACGATGAGATCAGTTAACGATGAAATCAGTTAAATGAAGATGAAATCAGTTAACGATGAAATCAGTTAAAGATGAAATCAGTTAACGATGAAATCAGTTAAATGAAGATGAAATCAGTAAACGATGAAATCAGTTAACGATGAAATCAGTTAAATGAAGATGAAATCAGTTAACGATGAAATCAGTTAAAGATGAAATCAGTTAACGACGAAATCAGTTAACGATGAAATCAGTTAAATGAAGATGAAATCAGTTAACGATGAAATCAGTTAACGATGAAATCAGTTAACGATGAAATCAGTTAAATGAAGAATGAAAATGAAATCAGTTAAATGAAGATGAAATCAGTTAACGATGAAATCAGTTAACGATGAAATCAGTTAACGATGAAATCAGTTAAATGAAGATGAAATCAGTTAAAGATGAAATCAGTTAACGATGAAATCAGTTAAATGAAGATGAAATCAGTTAACGATGAAATCAGTTAAAGATGAAATCAGTTACAGATGAAATCAGTTACATGAAGATTAAATCAGTTAACGATGAAATCAGTTAACGATGAAATCAGTTAAATGAAGATGACATCAGTTAACGATGAAATCAGTTAAATGAAGATGAAATCAGTTAAATGAAGATGAAATCAGTTAACGATGAAATCAGTTAAATGAAGATGAAATCAGTTAAATGAAGATGAAATCAGTTAACGATGAAATCAGTTACAGATGAAATCATTTACATGAAGTTGAAATCAGTTAACGATAAAATCAGTTAAAGATGAAATCAGTTAACGATGAAATCAGTTAAATGAAGAATGAAAATGAAATCAGTTAACGATGAAATCAGTTAAATGAAGATGAAATCAGTTAACGATGAAATCCGTTAACGATGAAATCCGTTAACGATGGAATCCGTTAACGATGAAATCAGTTAACGATGAGATCAGTTAACGATGAAATCAGTTAAATGAAGATGAAATCAGTTAACGATGAAATCAGTTAAAGATGAAATCAGTTAACGATGAAATCAGTTAAATGAAGATGAAATCAGTAAACGATGAAATCAGTTAACGATGAAATCAGTTAAATGAAGATGAAATCAGTTAACGATGAAATCAGTTAAAGATGAAATCAGTTAACGACGAAATCAGTTAACGATGAAATCAGTTAAATGAAGATGAAATCAGTTAACGATGAAATCAGTTAACGATGAAATCAGTTAACGATGAAATCAGTTAAATGAAGAATGAAAATGAAATCAGTTAAATGAAGATGAAATCAGTTAACGATGAAATCAGTTAACGATGAAATCAGTTAACGATGAAATCAGTTAAATGAAGATGAAATCAGTTAAAGATGAAATCAGTTAACGATGAAATCAGTTAAAGATGAAATCTGTTAACGATGGAATCAGTTAAATGAAGATGAAATCAGTTAACGGTGAAATCAGTTAACGGTGAAATCAGTTAACGATGGAATCAGTTAACGATGAAATCAGTTAACGATGAGATCAGTTAACGATGGAATCAGTTAAATGAAGATGAAATCAGTTAACGATGGAATCAGTTAAATGAAGATGAAATCAGTCAACGATGAAATCAGTTAAATGAAGATGAAATCAGTTAACGATGAAATCAGTTAAATGAAGATGAAATCAGTTAACGATGAAATCAGTTAACGATGAAATCAGTTAAATGAAGATGAAATCAGTTAACGATGAAATCAGTTAACGATGGAATCAGTTAAATGAAGATGAAATCAGTTAACGATGAAATCAGTTAAATGAAGATGAAATCAGTTAACGATGAAATCAGTTAACGATGAAATCAGTTAACGATGAAATCAGTTAAATGAAGATGAAATCAGTTAACGATGAAATCAGTTAAATGAAGATGAAATCAGTTAACGATGGAATCAGTTAACGATGAAATCAGTTAAATGAAGATGAAATCAGTTAAATGAAGATGAAATCAGTTAAAGATGAAATCAGTTAACGATGAAATCAGTTAACGATGGAATCAGTTAAATGAAGATGAAATCAGGTAACGATGAAATCAG
This sequence comes from Semicossyphus pulcher, assembly GCF_022749685.1. NCBI lineage: Eukaryota > Metazoa > Chordata > Actinopteri > Labriformes > Labridae > Semicossyphus > Semicossyphus pulcher. The sequence goes on from NW_027211703.1 coordinate 1,676,265, forward strand.
TTAACGATGAAATCAGTTAAATGAAGATGACATCAGTTAACGATGAAATCAGTTAAATGAAGATGAAATCAGTTAAATGAAGATGAAATCAGTTAACGATGAAATCAGTTACAGATGAAATCAGTTAAATGAAGATGAAATCAGTTAACGATGAAATCAGTTACAGATGAAATCAGTTACATGAAGATAAAATCAGTTAAAGATGAAATCAGTTAACGATGAAATCAGTTAAATGAAGAATGAAAATGAAATCAGTTAACGATGAAATCAGTTAACGATGAAATCAGTTAAATGAAGATGAAATCAGTTAACGATGAAATCAGTTAAATGAAGATGAAATCAGTTAACGATGAAATCCGTTAACGATGGAATCCGTTAACGATGAAATCCGTTAACGATGAAATCCGTTAACGATGAGATCAGTTAACGATGAAATCAGTTAAATGAAGATGAAATCAGTTAACGATGAAATCAGTTAAAGATGAAATCAGTTAACGATGAAATCAGTTAACGATGAAATCAGTTAAATGAAGATGAAATCAGTAAACGATGAAATCAGTTAACGATGAAATCAGTTAAATGAAGATGAAATCAGTTAACGATGAAATCAGTTAAAGATGAAATCAGTTAACGATGAAATCAGTTAAATGAAGATGAAATCAGTTAACGATGAAATCAGTTAACGATGAAATCAGTTAACGATGAAATCAGTTAAATGAAGAATGAAAATGAAATCAGTTAAATGAAGATGAAATCAGTTAACGATGAAATCAGTTAACGATGAAATCAGTTAACGATGAAATCAGTTAAATGAAGATGAAATCAGTTAACGATGAAATCAGTTAACGATGAAATCAGTTAAAGATGAAATCTGTTAACGATGGAATCAGTTAAATGAAGATGAAATCAGTTAACGGTGAAATCAGTTAACGGTGAAATCAGTTAACGATGGAATCAGTTAACGATGAGATCAGTTAACGATGGAATCAGTTAAATGAAGATGAAATCAGTTAACGATGGAATCAGTTAAATGAAGATGAAATCAGTCAACGATGAAATCAGTTAAATGAAGATGAAATCAGTTAACGATGAAATCAGTTAAAGATGAAATCAGTTAACGATGAAATCAGTAAAAGATGAAATCAGTTAACGATGAAATCAGTTAACGATGAAATCAGTTAAATGAAGATGAAATCAGTTAACGATGAAATCAGTTAACGATGAAATCAGTTAAATGAAGATGAAATCAGTTAACGATGAAATCAGTTAACGATGAAATCAGTTAAATGAAGAATGAAAATGAAATCAGTTAAATGAAGATGAAATCAGTTAACGATGAAATCAGTAAACGATGAAATCAGTTAACGATGGAATCAGTTAAATGAAGATGAAATCAGTTAACGATGAAATCAGTTAACGATGAAATCAGTTAAATGAAGATGAAATCAGTTAACGATGAAATCAGTTAACGATGGAATCAGTTAACGATGAAATCAGTTAAATGAAGATGAAATCAGTTAACGATGAAATCAGTTAAATGAAGATGAAATCAGTTAACGATGAAATCAGTTAACGATGAAATCAGTTAACGATGGAATCAGTTAAATGAAGATGAAATCAGTTAACGATGAAATCAGTTAACGATGGAATCAGTTAACGATGAAATCAGTTAACGATGGAATCAGTTAAATGAAGATGAAATCAGTTAACGATGAAATCAGTTAACGATGAAATCAGTTAAATGAAGATGAAATCAGTTAACGATGAAATCAGTTAACGATGGAATCAGTTAAATGAAGATGAAATCAGTTAACGATGAAATCAGTTAAATGAAGATGAAATCAGTTAACGATGAAATCAGTTAAATGAAGATGAAATCAGTTAACGATGGAATCAGTTAACGATGAAATCAGTTAACGATGGAATCAGTTAACGATGAAATCAGTTAACGATGAAATCAGTTAAATGAAGATGAAATCAGTTAACGATGAAATCAGTTAAATGAAGATGAAATCAATTAACGATGAAATCAGTTAACGATGAAATCAGTTAACGATGAAATCACTTAACGATGAAATCAGTTAAATGAAGATGAAATCAGTTAACGATGAAATCAGTTAAATGAAGATGAAATCAGTTAACGATGAAATCAGTTAAAGATGAAATCAGTTAACGATGGAATCAGTTAACGATGAAATCAGTTAAATGAAGATGAAATCAGTTAAATGAAGATGAAATCAGTTAACGATGAAATCAGTTAACGATGAAATCAGTTAAATGAAGATGAAATCAGTTAACGATGAAATCAGTTAACGATGAAATCAGTTAAATGAAGATGAAATCAGTTAACGATGAAATCAGTTAACGATGAAATCAGTTAACGATGGAATCAGTTAACGATGAAATCAGTTAACGATGAAATCAGTTAAATGAAGATGAAATCAGTTAACGATGAAATCAGTTAACGATGAAATCAGTTAACGATGAAATCAATTAAATGAAGATGAAATCAGTTAACGATGAAATCAGTTAAATGAAGATGAAATCAGTTAACGATGAAATCAGTTAAAGATGAAATCAGTTAACGATGAAATCAGTTAACGATGAAATCAGTTAAATGAAGATGAAATCAGTTAACGATGAAATCAGTTAAAGATGAAATCAGTTAAATGAAGATGAAATCAGTTAACGATGAAATCAGTTAACGATGGAATCAGTTAACGATGAAATCAGTTAAATGAAGATGAAATCAGTTAAATGAAGATGAAATCAGTTAACGATGAAATCAGTTAAAGATGAAATCAGTTAACGATGAAATCAGTTAACGATGAAATCAGTTAAATGAAGATGAAATCAGTTAACGATGAAATCAGTTAACGATGGAATCAGTTAAATGAAGATGAAATCAGTTAACGATGAAATCAGTTAAAGATGAAATCAGTTAACGATGAAATCAGTTAACGATGAAATCAGTTAAATGAAGATGAAATCAGTTAAATGAAGATGAAATCAGTTAACGATGAAATCAGTTAACGATGAAATCAGTTAAATGAAGATGAAATCAGTTAAAGATGAAATCAGTTAACGATGAAATCAGTTAACGATGAAATCAGTTAAATGAAGATGAAATCAGTTAACGATGAAATCAGTTAACGATGAAATCAATTAACGATGAAATCAGTTAAATGAAGATGAAATCAGTTAACGATGAAATCAGTTAACGATGAAATCAGTTAAATGAAGAATGAAGATGAAATCAGTTAACGATGAAATCAGTTAACGATGAAATCAGTTAAATGAAGATGAAATCAGTTAACGATGAAATCAGTTAACGATGAAATCAGTTAAATGAAGATGAAATCAGTTAACGATGAAATCAGTTAACGATGAAATCAGTTAAATGAAGATGAAATCAGTTAACGATGAAATCAGTTAACGATGAAATCACTTAACGATGAAATCAGTTAAATGAAGATGAAATCAGTTAACGATGAAATCAGTTAAATGAAGATGAAATCAGTTAACGATGAAATCAGTTAAAGATGAAATCAGTTAACGATGGAATCAGTTAACGATGAAATCAGTTAACGATGAAATCAGTTAAATGAAGATGAAATCAGTTAACGATGAAATCAGTTAACGATGAAATCAGTTAACGATGAAATCAGTTAAATGAAGATGAAATCAGTTAACGATGAAATCAGTTAACGATGAAATCAGTTAACGATGAAATCAATTAAATGAAGATGAAATCAGTTAACGATGAAATCAGTTAAATGAAGATGAAATCAGTTAACGATGAAATCAGTTAAAGATGAAATCAGTTAACGATGAAATCAGTTAACGATGAAATCAGTTAAATGAAGATGAAATCAGTTAACGATGAAATCAGTTAACGATGAAATCAGTTAAATGAAGATGAAATCAGTTAACGATGAAATCAGTTAAATGAAGAATGAAAATGAAATCAGTTAAATGAAGATGAAATCAGTTAACGATGAAATCAGTTAACGATGAAATCAGTTAACGTTGAAATCAGTTAACGATGGAATCAGTTAAATGAAGATGAAATCAGTTCACGGTGAAATCAGTTCACGATGGAATCAGTTAACGATGAGATCAGTTAACGATGAAATCAGTTAACGATGAAATCAGTTAAATGAAGATGAAATCAGTTAACGATGAAATCAGTTAACGATGGAATCAGTTAAATGAAGATGAAATCAGTTAACGATGAAATCAGTTAAATGAAGATGAAATCAGTTAACGATGAAATCAGTTAACGATGAAATCAGTTAAATGAAGATGAAATCAGTTAACGATGAAATCAGTTAACGATGAAATCAGTTAAATGAAGATGAAATCAGTTAACGATGAAATCAGTTAACGATGAAATCAGTTAAATGAAGATGAAATCAGTTAACGATGAAATCAGTTAACGATGAAATCAGTTAAATGAAGATGAAATCAGTTAACGATGAAATCAGTTAACGATGAAATCAGTTAAAGATGAAATCAGTTAACGATGAAATCAGTTAAATGAATATGAAATCAGTTAACGATGAAATCAGTTAACGATGGAATCAGTTAACGATGAAATCAGTTAACGATGAAATCAGTTAAATGAAGATGAAATCAGTTAACGATGAAATCAGTTAAATGAAGATGAAATCAGTTAACGATGAAATCAGTTAACGATGAAATCAGTTAACGATGGAATCAGTTAAATGAAGATGAAATCAGTTAACGATGAAATCAGTTAAATGAAGATGAAATCAGTTAAATGAAGATGAAATCAGTTAACGATGAAATCAGTTAAAGATGAAATCAGTTACAGATGAAATCAGTTACATGAAGATTAAATCAGTTAACGATGAAATCAGTTAAAGATTAAATCAGTTAACGATGAAATCAGTTAACGATGAAATCAGTTAAATGAAGATGAAATCAGTTAATGATGAAATCAGTTAAAGATGAAATCAGTTAACGATGGAATCAGTTAAATGAAGATGAAATCAGTTAACGATGAAATCAGTTAACGATGAAATCAGTTAAATGAAGATGAAATCAGTTAACGATGAAATCAGTTAAAGATGAAATCAGTTAACGATGGAATCAGTTAAATGAAGATGAAATCAGTTAACGATGAAATCAGTTAACGATGAAATCAGTTAAATGAAGATGAAATCAGTTAAAGATGAAATCAGTTAACGATGAAATCAGTTAACGATGAAATCAGTTAAATGAAGATGAAATCAGTTAACGATGAAATCAGTTAAATGAAGATGAAATCAGTTAAATGAAGATGAAATCAGTTAACGATGAAATCAGTTACAGATGAAATCAGTTACATGAAGATTAAATCAGTTAACGATGAAATCAGTTAACGATGAAATCAGTTAAATGAAGATGACATCAGTTAACGATGAAATCAGTTAAATGAAGATGAAATCAGTTCAATGAAGATGAAATCAGTTAACGATGAAATCAGTTACAGATGAAATCAGTTAAATGAAGATGAAATCAGTTAACGATGAAATCAGTTACAGATGAAATCATTTACATGAAGTTGAAATCAGTTAACGATAAAATCAGTTAAAGATGAAATCAGTTAACGATGAAATCAGTTAAATGAAGAATGAAAATGAAATCAGTTAACGATGAAATCAGTTAACGATGAAATCAGTTAAATGAAGATGAAATCAGTTAACGATGAAATCAGTTAAATGAAGATGAAATCAGTTAACGATGAAATCCGTTAACGATGAAATCCGTTAACGATGGAATCCGTTAACGATGAAATCCGTTAACGATGAAATCAGTTAACGATGAGATCAGTTAACGATGAAATCAGTTAAATGAAGATGAAATCAGTTAACGATGAAATCAGTTAAAGATGAAATCAGTTAACGATGAAATCAGTTAACGATGAAATCAGTTAAATGAAGATGAAATCAGTAAACGATGAAATCAGTTAATGATGAAATCAGTTAAATGAAGATGAAATCAGTTAACGATGAAATCAGTTAAAGATGAAATCAGTTAACGACGAAATCAGTTAACGATGAAATCAGTTAAATGAAGAATGAAAATGAAATCAGTTAACGATGAAATCAGTTAACGATGAAATCAGTTAAATGAAGAATGAAAATGAAATCAGTTAAATGAAGATGAAATCAGTTAACGATGAAATCAGTTAACGATGAAATCAGTTAACGATGAAATCAGTTAAATGAAGATGAAATCAGTTAACGATGAAATCAGTTAAAGATGAAATCAGTTAACGATGAAATCAGTTAAAGATGAAATCTGTTAACGATGGAATCAGTTAAATGAAGATGAAATCAGTTAACGGTGAAATCAGTTAACGGTGAAATCAGTTAACGATGGAATCAGTTAACGATGAAATCAGTTAACGATGAGATCAGTTAATGATGGAATCAGTTAAATGAAGATGAAATCAGTTAACGATGGAATCAGTTAAATGAAGATGAAATCAGTCAACGATGAAATCAGTTAAATGAAGATGAAATCAGTTAACGATGAAATCAGTTAAAGATGAAATCAGTTAACGATGAAATCAGTAAAAGATGAAATCAGTTAACGATGAAATCAGTTAAATGAAGATGAAATCAGTTAAATGAAGATGAAATCAGTTAAATGAAGATGAAATCAGTTAACGATGAAATCAGTTAACGATGAAATCAGTTAAATGAAGATGAAATCAGTTAACGATGAAATCAGTTAACGATGAAATCAGTTAAATGAAGAATGAAAATGAAATCAGTTAAATGAAGATGAAATCAGTTAACGATGAAATCAGTAAACGATGAAATCAGTTAACGATGGAATCAGTTAAATGAAGATGAAATCAGTTAACGATGAAATCAGTTAACGATGAAATCAGTTAACGATGAAATCAGTTAAATGAAGAATGAAAATGAAATCAGTTAAATGAAGATGAAATCAGTTAACGATGAAATCAGTTAACGATGAAATCAGTTAAATGAAGATGAAATCAGTTAAAGATGAAATCAGTTAACGATGAAATCAGTTAAAGATGAAATCTGTTAACGATGGAATCAGTTAAATGAAGATGAAATCAGTTAACGGTGAAATCAGTTAACGGTGAAATCAGTTAACGATGGAATCAGTTAACGATGAAATCAGTTAACGATGAGATCAGTTAACGATGGAATCAGTTAAATGAAGATGAAATCAGTTAACGATGGAATCAGTTAAATGAAGATGAAATCAGTCAACGATGAAATCAGTTAAATGAAGATGAAATCAGTTAACGATGAAATCAGTTAAATGAAGATGAAATCAGTTAACGATGAAATCAGTTAACGATGAAATCAGTTAAATGAAGATGAAATCAGTTAACGATGAAATCAGTTAACGATGGAATCAGTTAAATGAAGATGAAATCAGTTAACGATGAAATCAGTTAAATGAAGATGAAATCAGTTAACGATGAAATCAGTTAACGATGAAATCAGTTAACGATGAAATCAGTTAAATGAAGATGAAATCAGTTAACGATGAAATCAGTTAAATGAAGATGAAATCAGTTAACGATGGAATCAGTTAACGATGAAATCAGTTAAATGAAGACGAAATCAGTTAAATGAAGATGAAATCAGTTAAAGATGAAATCAGTTAACGATGAAATCAGTTAACGATGGAATCAGTTAAATGAAGATGAAATCAGGTAACGATGAAATCAGTTAACGATGAAATCAGTTAAATGAAGATGACATCAGTTAACGATGAAATCAGTTAAATGAAGATGAAATCAGTTAAATGAAGATGAAATCAGTTAACGATGAAATCAGTTACAGATGAAATCAGTTAAATGAAGATGAAATCAGTTAACGATGAAATCAGTTACAGATGAAATCAGTTACATGAAGATAAAATCAGTTAAAGATGAAATCAGTTAACGATGAAATCAGTTAAATGAAGAATGAAAATGAAATCAGTTAACGATGAAATCAGTTAACGATGAAATCAGTTAAATGAAGATGAAATCCGTTAACGATGGAATCCGTTAACGATGAAATCCGTTAACGATGAAATCCGTTAACGATGAGATCAGTTAACGATGAAATCAGTTAAATGAAGATGAAATCAGTTAACGATGAAATCAGTTAAAGATGAAATCAGTTAACGATGAAATCAGTTAACGATGAAATCAGTTAAATGAAGATGAAATCAGTAAACGATGAAATCAGTTAACGATGAAATCAGTTAAATGAAGATGAAATCAGTTAACGATGAAATCAGTTAAAGATGAAATCAGTTAACGATGAAATCAGTTAAATGAAGATGAAATCAGTTAACGATGAAATCAGTTAACGATGAAATCAGTTAACGATGAAATCAGTTAAATGAAGAATGAAAATGAAATCAGTTAAATGAAGATGAAATCAGTTAACGATGAAATCAGTTAACGATGAAATCAGTTAACGATGAAATCAGTTAAATGAAGATGAAATCAGTTAACGATGAAATCAGTTAACGATGAAATCAGTTAAAGATGAAATCTGTTAACGATGGAATCAGTTAAATGAAGATGAAATCAGTTAACGGTGAAATCAGTTAACGGTGAAATCAGTTAACGATGGAATCAGTTAACGATGAGATCAGTTAACGATGGAATCAGTTAAATGAAGATGAAATCAGTTAACGATGGAATCAGTTAAATGAAGATGAAATCAGTCAACGATGAAATCAGTTAAATGAAGATGAAATCAGTTAACGATGAAATCAGTTAAAGATGAAATCAGTTAACGATGAAATCAGTAAAAGATGAAATCAGTTAACGATGAAATCAGTTAACGATGAAATCAGTTAAATGAAGATGAAATCAGTTAACGATGAAATCAGTTAACGATGAAATCAGTTAAATGAAGATGAAATCAGTTAACGATGAAATCAGTTAACGATGAAATCAGTTAACGATGAAATCAGTTAAATGAAGAATGAAAATGAAATCAGTTAAATGAAGATGAAATCAGTTAACGATGAAATCAGTAAACGATGAAATCAGTTAACGATGGAATCAGTTAAATGAAGATGAAATCAGTTAACGATGAAATCAGTTAACGATGAAATCAGTTAAATGAAGATGAAATCAGTTAACGATGAAATCAGTTAACGATGGAATCAGTTAACGATGAAATCAGTTAAATGAAGATGAAATCAGTTAACGATGAAATCAGTTAAATGAAGATGAAATCAGTTAACGATGAAATCAGTTAACGATGAAATCAGTTAACGATGGAATCAGTTAAATGAAGATGAAATCAGTTAACGATGAAATCAGTTAACGATGGAATCAGTTAACGATGAAATCAGTTAACGATGGAATCAGTTAAATGAAGATGAAATCAGTTAACGATGAAATCAGTTAACGATGAAATCAGTTAAATGAAGATGAAATCAGTTAACGATGAAATCAGTTAACGATGGAATCAGTTAAATGAAGATGAAATCAGTTAACGATGAAATCAGTTAAATGAAGATGAAATCAGTTAACGATGAAATCAGTTAAATGAAGATGAAATCAGTTAACGATGAAATCAGTTAAATGAAGATGAAATCAGTTAACGATGAAATCAGTTAACGATGGAATCAGTTAACGATGAAATCAGTTAACGATGGAATCAGTTAACGATGAAATCAGTTAACGATGAAATCAGTTAAATGAAGATGAAATCAGTTAACGATGAAATCAGTTAAATGAAGATGAAATCAATTAACGATGAAATCAGTTAACGATGAAATCAGTTAACGATGAAATCACTTAACGATGAAATCAGTTAAATGAAGATGAAATCAGTTAACGATGAAATCAGTTAAATGAAGATGAAATCAGTTAACGATGAAATCAGTTAAAGATGAAATCAGTTAACGATGGAATCAGTTAACGATGAAATCAGTTAAATGAAGATGAAATCAGTTAAATGAAGATGAAATCAGTTAAATGAAGATGAAATCAGTTAACGATGAAATCAGTTAACGATGAAATCAGTTAAATGAAGATGAAATCAGTTAACGATGAAATCAGTTAACGATGAAATCAGTTAACGATGGAATCAGTTAACGATGAAATCAGTTAACGATGAAATCAGTTAAATGAAGATGAAATCAGTTAACGATGAAATCAGTTAACGATGAAATCAGTTAACGATGAAATCAATTAAATGAAGATGAAATCAGTTAACGATGAAATCAGTTAAATGAAGATGAAATCAGTTAACGATGAAATCAGTTAAAGATGAAATCAGTTAACGATGAAATCAGTTAACGATGAAATCAGTTAAATGAAGATGAAATCAGTTAACGATGAAATCAGTTAAAGATGAAATCAGTTAAATGAAGATGAAATCAGTTAACGATGAAATCAGTTAACGATGGAATCAGTTAACGATGAAATCAGTTAAATGAAGATGAAATCAGTTAAATGAAGATGAAATCAGTTAACGATGAAATCAGTTAAAGATGAAATCAGTTAACGATGAAATCAGTTAACGATGAAATCAGTTAAATGAAGATGAAATCAGTTAACGATGAAATCAGTTAACGATGGAATCAGTTAAATGAAGATGAAATCAGTTAACGATGAAATCAGTTAAAGATGAAATCAGTTAACGATGAAATCAGTTAACGATGAAATCAGTTAAATGAAGATGAAATCAGTTAAATGAAGATGAAATCAGTTAACGATGAAATCAGTTAACGATGAAATCAGTTAAATGAAGATGAAATCAGTTAAAGATGAAATCAGTTAACGATGAAATCAGTTAACGATGAAATCAGTTAAATGAAGATGAAATCAGTTAACGATGAAATCAGTTAACGATGAAATCAATTAACGATGAAATCAGTTAAATGAAGATGAAATCAGTTAACGATGAAATCAGTTAACGATGAAATCAGTTAAATGAAGAATGAAGATGAAATCAGTTAACGATGAAATCAGTTAACGATGAAATCAGTTAACGATGAAATCAGTTAAATGAAGATGAAATCAGTTAACGATGAAATCAGTTAACGATGAAATCAGTTAACGATGAAATCAGTTAAATGAAGATGAAATCAGTTAACGATGAAATCAGTTAACGATGAAATCAGTTAAATGAAGATGAAATCAGTTAACGATGAAATCAGTTAACGATGAAATCACTTAACGATGAAATCAGTTAAATGAAGATGAAATCAGTTAACGATGAAATCAGTTAAATGAAGATGAAATCAGTTAACGATGAAATCAGTTAAAGATGAAATCAGTTAACGATGGAATCAGTTAACGATGAAATCAGTTAACGATGAAATCAGTTAAATGAAGATGAAATCAGTTAACGATGAAATCAGTTAACGATGAAATCAGTTAACGATGAAATCAGTTAAATGAAGATGAAATCAGTTAACGATGAAATCAGTTAACGATGAAATCAGTTAACGATGAAATCAATTAAATGAAGATGAAATCAGTTAACGATGAAATCAGTTAAATGAAGATGAAATCAGTTAACGATGAAATCAGTTAAAGATGAAATCAGTTAACGATGAAATCAGTTAACGATGAAATCAGTTAAATGAAGATGAAATCAGTTAACGATGAAATCAGTTAACGATGAAATCAGTTAAATGAAGATGAAATCAGTTAACGATGAAATCAGTTAAATGAAGAATGAAAATGAAATCAGTTAAATGAAGATGAAATCAGTTAACGATGAAATCAGTTAACGATGAAATCAGTTAACGTTGAAATCAGTTAACGATGGAATCAGTTAAATGAAGATGAAATCAGTTCACGGTGAAATCAGTTCACGATGGAATCAGTTAACGATGAGATCAGTTAACGATGAAATCAGTTAACGATGAAATCAGTTAAATGAAGATGAAATCAGTTAACGATGAAATCAGTTAACGATGGAATCAGTTAAATGAAGATGAAATCAGTTAACGATGAAATCAGTTAAATGAAGATGAAATCAGTTAACGATGAAATCAGTTAACGATGAAATCAGTTAAATGAAGATGAAATCAGTTAACGATGAAATCAGTTAACGATGAAATCAGTTAAATGAAGATGAAATCAGTTAACGATGAAATCAGTTAACGATGAAATCAGTTAAATGAAGATGAAATCAGTTAACGATGAAATCAGTTAACGATGAAATCAGTTAAATGAAGATGAAATCAGTTAACGATGAAATCAGTTAACGATGAAATCAGTTAAAGATGAAATCAGTTAACGATGAAATCAGTTAAATGAATATGAAATCAGTTAACGATGAAATCAGTTAACGATGGAATCAGTTAACGATGAAATCAGTTAACGATGAAATCAGTTAAATGAAGATGAAATCAGTTAACGATGAAATCAGTTAAATGAAGATGAAATCAGTTAACGATGAAATCAGTTAACGATGAAATCAGTTAACGATGGAATCAGTTAAATGAAGATGAAATCAGTTAACGATGAAATCAGTTAAATGAAGATGAAATCAGTTAAATGAAGATGAAATCAGTTAACGATGAAATCAGTTAAAGATGAAATCAGTTACAGATGAAATCAGTTACATGAAGATTAAATCAGTTAACGATGAAATCAGTTAAAGATTAAATCAGTTAACGATGAAATCAGTTAACGATGAAATCAGTTAAATGAAGATGAAATCAGTTAATGATGAAATCAGTTAAAGATGAAATCAGTTAACGATGGAATCAGTTAAATGAAGATGAAATCAGTTAACGATGAAATCAGTTAACGATGAAATCAGTTAAATGAAGATGAAATCAGTTAACGATGAAATCAGTTAAAGATGAAATCAGTTAACGATGGAATCAGTTAAATGAAGATGAAATCAGTTAACGATGAAATCAGTTAACGATGAAATCAGTTAAATGAAGATGAAATCAGTTAAAGATGAAATCAGTTAACGATGAAATCAGTTAACGATGAAATCAGTTAAATGAAGATGAAATCAGTTAACGATGAAATCAGTTAAATGAAGATGAAATCAGTTAAATGAAGATGAAATCAGTTAACGATGAAATCAGTTACAGATGAAATCAGTTACATGAAGATTAAATCAGTTAACGATGAAATCAGTTAACGATGAAATCAGTTAAATGAAGATGACATCAGTTAACGATGAAATCAGTTAAATGAAGATGAAATCAGTTCAATGAAGATGAAATCAGTTAACGATGAAATCAGTTACAGATGAAATCAGTTAAATGAAGATGAAATCAGTTAACGATGAAATCAGTTACAGATGAAATCATTTACATGAAGTTGAAATCAGTTAACGATAAAATCAGTTAAAGATGAAATCAGTTAACGATGAAATCAGTTAAATGAAGAATGAAAATGAAATCAGTTAACGATGAAATCAGTTAACGATGAAATCAGTTAAATGAAGATGAAATCAGTTAACGATGAAATCAGTTAAATGAAGATGAAATCAGTTAACGATGAAATCCGTTAACGATGAAATCCGTTAACGATGGAATCCGTTAACGATGAAATCCGTTAACGATGAAATCCGTTAACGATGAGATCAGTTAACGATGAAATCAGTTAAATGAAGATGAAATCAGTTAACGATGAAATCAGTTAAAGATGAAATCAGTTAACGATGAAATCAGTTAACGATGAAATCAGTTAAATGAAGATGAAATCAGTAAACGATGAAATCAGTTAACGATGAAATCAGTTAAATGAAGATGAAATCAGTTAACGATGAAATCAGTTAAAGATGAAATCAGTTAATGACGAAATCAGTTAACGATGAAATCAGTTAAATGAAGAATGAAAATGAAATCAGTTAACGATGAAATCAGTTAACGATGAAATCAGTTAAATGAAGAATGAAAATGAAATCAGTTAAATGAAGATGAAATCAGTTAACGATGAAATCAGTTAACGATGAAATCAGTTAACGATGAAATCAGTTAACGATGAAATCAGTTAAATGAAGATGAAATCAGTTAACGATGAAATCAGTTAAAGATGAAATCAGTTAACGATGAAATCAGTTAAAGATGAAATCTGTTAACGATGGAATCAGTTAAATGAAGATGAAATCAGTTAACGGTGAAATCAGTTAACGGTGAAATCAGTTAACGATGGAATCAGTTAACGATGAAATCAGTTAACGATGAGATCAGTTAATGATGGAATCAGTTAAATGAAGATGAAATCAGTTAACGATGGAATCAGTTAAATGAAGATGAAATCAGTCAACGATGAAATCAGTTAAATGAAGATGAAATCAGTTAACGATGAAATCAGTTAAAGATGAAATCAGTTAACGATGAAATCAGTAAAAGATGAAATCAGTTAACGATGAAATCAGTTAAATGAAGATGAAATCAGTTAAATGAAGATGAAATCAGTTAAATGAAGATGAAATCAGTTAACGATGAAATCAGTTAACGATGAAATCAGTTAACGATGAAATCAGTTAAATGAAGATGAAATCAGTTAACGATGAAATCAGTTAACGATGAAATCAGTTAAATGAAGAATGAAAATGAAATCAGTTAAATGAAGATGAAATCAGTTAACGATGAAATCAGTAAACGATGAAATCAGTTAACGATGGAATCAGTTAAATGAAGATGAAATCAGTTAACGATGAAATCAGTTAACGATGAAATCAGTTAACGATGAAATCAGTTAAATGAAGATGAAATCAGTTAACGATGAAATCAGTTAACGATGGAATCAGTTAACGATGAAATCAGTTAACGATGAAATCAGTTAACGATGAAATCAGTTAAATGAAGATGAAATCAGTTAACGATGAAATCAGTTAACGATGGAATCAGTTAAATGAAGATGAAATCAGTTAACGATGAAATCAGTTAACGATGAAATCAGTTAACGATGAAATCAGTTAAATGAATATGAAATCAGTTAACGATGAAATCAGTTAACGATGGAATCAGTTAACGATGAAATCAGTTAACGATGAAATCAGTTAAATGAAGATGAAATCAGTTAACGATGAAATCAGTTAAATGAAGATGAAATCAGTTAACGATGAAATCAGTTAACGATGAAATCAGTTAACGATGGAATCAGTTAAATGAAGATGAAATCAGTTAACGATGAAATCAGTTAAATGAAGATGAAATCAGTTAAATGAAGATGAAATCAGTTAAAGATGAAATCAGTTACAGATGAAATCAGTTACATGAAGATTAAATCAGTTAACGATGAAATCAGTTAAAGATTAAATCAGTTAACGATGAAATCAGTTAACGATGAAATCAGTTAAATGAAGATGAAATCAGTTAAAGATGAAATCAGTTAACGATGGAATCAGTTAAATGAAGATGAAATCAGTTAACGATGAAATCAGTTAACGATGAAATCAGTTAAATGAAGATGAAATCAGTTAACGATGAAATCAGTTAAAGATGAAATCAGTTAACGATGGAATCAGTTAAATGAAGATGAAATCAGTTAACGATGAAATCAGTTAACGATGAAATCAGTTAAATGAAGATGAAATCAGTTAACGATGAAATCAGTTAAAGATGAAATCAGTTAACAATGAAATCAGTTAACGATGAAATCAGTTAAATGAAGATGAAATCAGTTAACGATGAAATCAGTTAAATGAAGATGAAATCAGTTAAATGAAGATGAAATCAGTTACAGATGAAATCAGTTACATGAAGATTAAATCAGTTAACGATGAAATCAGTTAACGATGAAATCAGTTAAATGAAGATGACATCAGTTAACGATGAAATCAGTTAAATGAAGATGAAATCAGTTAAATGAAGATGAAATCAGTTAACGATGAAATCAGTTACAGATGAAATCAGTTAAATGAAGATGAAATCAGTTAACGATGAAATCAGTTAACGATGAAATCAGTTAACGATGAAATCAGTTAAATGAAGATGAAATCAGTTAACGATGAAATCAGTTAACGATGAAATCAGTTAAATGAAGAATGAAAATGAAATCAGTTAAATGAAGATGAAATCAGTTAACGATGAAATCAGTAAACGATGAAATCAGTTAACGATGAAATCAGTTAACGATGAAATCAGTTAAATGAAGATGAAATCAGTTAACGATGAAATCAGTTAAATGAAGATGAAATCAGTTAACGATGAAATCCGTTAACGATGGAATCCGTTAACGATGAAATCCGTTAACGATGAAATCCGTTAACGATGAGATCCGTTAACGATGAAATCCGTTAAATGAAGATGAAATCAGTTAACGATGAAATCAGTTAAAGATGAAATCAGTTAACGATGAAATCAGTTAACGATGAAATCAGTTAAATGAAGATGAAATCAGTAAACGATGAAATCAGTTAACGATGAAATCAGTTAAATGAAGATGAAATCAGTTAACGATGAAATCAGTTAAAGATGAAATCAGTTAACGACGAAATCAGTTAACGATGAAATCAGTTAAATGAAGATGAAATCAGTTAACGATGAAATCAGTTAACGATGAAATCAGTTAACGATGAAATCAGTTAAATGAAGAATGAAAATGAAATCAGTTAAATGAAGATGAAATCAGTTAACGATGAAATCAGTTAACGATGAAATCAGTTAACGATGAAATCAGTTAAATGAAGATGAAATCAGTTAACGATGAAATCAGTTAAAGATGAAATCAGTTAACGATGAAATCAGTTAAAGATGAAATCTGTTAACGATGGAATCAGTTAAATGAAGATGAAATCAGTTAACGGTGAAATCAGTTAACGGTGAAATCAGTTAACGATGGAATCAGTTAACGATGAGATCAGTTAACGATGGAATCAGTTAAATGAAGATGAAATCAGTTAACGATGGAATCAGTTAAATGAAGATGAAATCAGTCAACGATGAAATCAGTTAAATGAAGATGAAATCAGTTAACGATGAAATCAGTTAACGATGAAATCAGTTAACGATGAAATCAGTTAAATGAAGATGAAATCAGTTAACGATGAAATCAGTTAACGATGAAATCAGTTAAATGAAGAATGAAAATGAAATCAGTTAAATGAAGATGAAATCAGTTAACGATGAAATCAGTAAACGATGAAATCAGTTAACGATGGAATCAGTTAAATGAAGATGAAATCAGTTAACGATGAAATCAGTTAACGATGAAATCAGTTAAATGAAGATGAAATCAGTTAACGATGAAATCAGTTAACGATGGAATCAGTTAACGATGAAATCAGTTAAATGAAGATGAAATCAGTTAACGATGAAATCAGTTAAATGAAGATGAAATCAGTTAACGATGAAATCAGTTAACGATGAAATCAGTTAACGATGGAATCAGTTAAATGAAGATGAAATCAGTTAACGATGAAATCAGTTAACGATGGAATCAGTTAACGATGAAATCAGTTAACGATGGAATCAGTTAAATGAAGATGAAATCAGTTAATGATGAAATCAGTTAAATGAAGATGAAATCAGTTAACGATGAAATCAGTTAACGATGGAATCAGTTAAATGAAGATGAAATCAGTTAACGATGAAATCAGTTAAATGAAGATGAAATCAGTTAACGATGAAATCAGTTAAATGAAGATGAAATCAGTTAACGATGAAATCAGTTAACGATGAAATCAGTTAACGATGGAATCAGTTAACGATGAAATCAGTTAACGATGGAATCAGTTAACGATGGAATCAGTTAAATGAAGATGAAATCAGTTAACGATGAAATCAGTTAAATGAAGATGAAATCAGTTAACGATGAAATCAGTTAAAGATGAAATCAGTTAACGATGGAATCAGTTAACGATGAAATCAGTTAAATGAAGATGAAATCAGTTAAATGAAGATGAAATCAGTTAAATGAAGATGAAATCAGTTAACGATGAAATCAGTTAACGATGAAATCAGTTAAATGAAGATGAAATCAGTTAACGATGAAATCAGTTAACGATGAAATCAGTTAAATGAAGATGAAATCAGTTAACGATGAAATCAGTTAACGATGGAATCAGTTAACGATGAAATCAGTTAACGATGAAATCAGTTAAATGAAGATGAAATCAGTTAACGATGAAATCAGTTAACGATGAAATCAGTTAACGATGAAATCAATTAAATGAAGATGAAATCAGTTAACGATGAAATCAGTTAAATGAAGATGAAATCAGTTAACGATGAAATCAGTTAAAGATGAAATCAGTTAACGATGAAATCAGTTAACGATGAAATCAGTTAAATGAAGATGAAATCAGTTAACGATGAAATCAGTTAAAGATGAAATCAGTTAAATGAAGATGAAATCAGTTAACGATGAAATCAGTTAACGATGAAATCAGTTAAATGAAGATGAAATCAGTTAACGATGAAATCAGTTAACGATGAAATCAATTAACGATGAAATCAGTTAAATGAAGATGAAATCAGTTAACGATGAAATCAGTTAACGATGAAATCAGTTAAATGAAGAATGAAGATGAAATCAGTTAACGATGAAATCAGTTAACGATGAAATCAGTTAACGATGAAATCAGTTAAATGAAGATGAAATCAGTTAACGATGAAATCAGTTAAATGAAGATGAAATCAGTTAACGATGAAATCAGTTAACGATGAAATCAGTTAAATGAAGATGAAATCAGTTAACGATGAAATCAGTTAACGATGAAATCACTTAACGATGAAATCAGTTAAATGAAGATGAAATCAGTTAACGATGAAATCAGTTAAATGAAGATGAAATCAGTTAACGATGAAATCAGTTAAAGATGAAATCAGTTAACGATGGAATCAGTTAACGATGAAATCAGTTAACGATGAAATCAGTTAAATGAAGATGAAATCAGTTAACGATGAAATCAGTTAACGATGAAATCAGTTAAATGAAGATGAAATCAGTTAACGATGAAATCAGTTAACGATGGAATCAGTTAACGATGAAATCAGTTAACGATGAAATCAGTTAAATGAAGATGAAATCAGTTAACGATGGAATCAGTTAACGATGAAAGCAGTTAACGATGAAATCAGTTAAATGAAGATGAAATCAGTTAACGATGAAATCAGTTAACGATGAAATCAGTTAAATGAAGATGAAATCAGTTAACGATGAAATCAGTTAAAGATGAAATCAGTTAACGATGAAATCAGTTAACGATGAAATCAGTTAAATGAAGATGAAATCAGTTAACGATGAAATCAGTTAACGATGAAATCAGTTAAATGAAGATGAAATCAGTTAACGATGAAATCAGTTAAATGAAGAATGAAAATGAAATCAGTTAAATGAAGATGAAATCAGTTAACGATGAAATCAGTTAACGATGAAATCAGTTAACGATGGAATCAGTTAAATGAAGATGAAATCAGTTCACGGTGAAATCAGTTCACAATGGAATCAGTTAACGATGAGATCAGTTAACGATGAAATCAGTTAACGATGAAATCAGTTAAATGAAGATGAAATCAGTTAACGATGAAATCAGTTAACGATGGAATCAGTTAAATGAAGATGAAATCAGTTAACGATGAAATCAGTTAAATGAAGATGAAATCAGTTAACGATGAAATCAGTTAACGATGAAATCAGTTAAATGAAGATGAAATCAGTTAACGATGAAATCAGTTAACGATGAAATCAGTTAAATGAAGATGAAATCAGTTAACGATGAAATCAGTTAACGATGAAATCAATTAAATGAAGATGAAATCAGTTAACGATGAAATCAGTTAAATGAAGATGAAATCAGTTAAAGATGAAATCAGTTAAAGATGAAATCAGTTAACGATGAAATCAGTTAACGATGAAATCAGTTAAATGAAGATGAAATCAGTTAACGATGAAATCAGTTAAAGATGAAATCAGTTAACGATGAAATCAGTTAACGATGAAATCAGTTAAATGAAGATGAAATCAGTTAACGATGAAATCAGTTAAATGAAGAATGAAAATGAAATCAGTTAAATGAAGATGAAATCAGTTAACGATGAAATCAGTTAACGATGAAATCAGTTAACGATGAAATCAGTTAACGATGGAATCAGTTAAATGAAGATGAAATCAGTTCACGGTGAAATCAGTTAACGATGGAATCAGTTAACGATGAGATCAGTTAACGATGAAATCAGTTAACGATGAAATCAGTTAAATGAAGATGAAATCAGTTAACGATGAAATCAGTTAACGATGGAATCAGTTAAATGAAGATGAAATCAGTTAACGATGAAATCAGTTAAATGAAGATGAAATCAGTTAACGATGAAATCAGTTAACGATGAAATCAGTTAAATGAAGATGAAATCAGTTAACGATGAAATCAGTTAACGATGAAATCAGTTAAATGAAGATGAAATCAGTTAACGATGAAATCAGTTAACGATGGAATCAGTTAACGATGGAATCAGTTAAATGAAGATGAAATCAGTTAACGATGAAATCAGTTAAATGAAGATGAAATCAGTTAACGATGAAATCAGTTAAAGATGAAATCAGTTAACGATGAAATCAGTTAACGATGAAATCAGTTAAATGAAGATGAAATCAGTTAACGATGAAATCAGTTAAAGATGAAATCAGTTAACGATGAAATCAGTTAACGATGGAATCAGTTAAATGAAGATGAAATCAGTTAACGATGAAATCAGTTAACGATGAAATCAGTTAACGATGAAATCAGTTAAATGAAGATGAAATCAGTTAACGATGAAATCAGTTAAATGAAGATGAAATCAGTTAAATGAAGATGAAATCAGTTAAAGATGAAATCAGTTAACAATGAAATCAGTTAACGATGAAATCAGTTAAATGAAGATGAAATCAGTTAACGATGAAATCAGTTAACGATGAAATCAATTAACGATGAAATCAGTTAAATGAAGATGAAATCAGTTAACGATGAAATCAGTTAAAGATGAAATCAGTTAAATGAAGAATGAAGATGAAATCAGTTAACGATGAAATCAGTTAAATGAAGATGAAATCAGTTAACGATGAAATCAGTTAACGATGAAATCAGTTAAATGAAGAATGAAGATGAAATCAGTTAACGATGAAATCAATTAACGATGAAATCAGTTAACGATGAAATCAGTTAAATGAAGATGAAATCAGTTAACGATGAAATCAGTTAACGATGAAATCAGTTAAATGAAGAATGAAAATGAAATCAGTTAAATGAAGATGAAATCAGTTAACGATGAAATCAGTTAAAGATGAAATCAGTTAACGATGAAATCAGTTAACGATGAAATCAGTTAACGATGGAATCAGTTAAATGAAGATGAAATCAGTTCACGGTGAAATCAGTTAACGATGGAATCAGTTAACGATGAGATCAGTTAACGATGAAATCAGTTAAATGAAGATGAAATCAGTTAACGATGAAATCAGTTAACGATGGAATCAGTTAAATGAAGATGAAATCAGTTAACGATGAAATCAGTTAAATGAAGATGAAAACAGTTAACGATGAAATCAGTTAAAGATGAAATCAGTTAACGATGAAATCAGTTAAATGAAGATGAAATCAGTTAACGATGAAATCAGTTAACGATGAAATCAGTTAAATGAAGATGAAATCAGTTAACGATGAAATCAGTTAAATGAAGAATGAAAATGAAATCAGTTAAATGAAGATGAAATCAGTTAACGATGAAATCAGTTAACGATGGAATCAGTTAACGATGGAATCAGTTAAATGAAGATGAAATCAGTTAACGATGAAATCAGTTAAATGAAGATGAAATCAGTTAACGATGGAATCAGTTAACGATGAAATCAGTTAACGATGAAATCAGTTAAATGAAGATGAAATCAGTTAACGATGAAATCAGTTAACGATGAAATCAGTTAAATGAAGATGAAATCAGTTAACGATGAAATCAGTTAAATGAAGATGAAATCAGTTAACGATGAAATCAGTTAACGATGAAATCAGTTAACGATGGAATCAGTTAAATGAAGATGAAATCAGTTAACGATGAAATCAGTTAAATGAAGATGAAATCAGTTAAATGAAGATGAAATCAGTTAACGATGAAATCAGTTAACGATGAAATCAGTTAAATGAAGATGAAATCAGTTAACGATGAAATCAGTTAAAGATGAAATCAGTTAACGATGAAATCAGTTAAATGAAGATGAAATCAGTTAACGATGAAATCAGTTAACGATGAAATCAGTTAAATGAAGATGAAATCAGTTAACGATGAAATCAGTTAACGATGAAATCAGTTAAATGAAGATGAAATCAGTTAACGATGAAATCAGTGAACGATGAAATCAGTGAACGATGAAATCAGTTAACGATGAAATCAGTTAAATGAAGACGAAATCAGTTAACGATGAAATCAGTTAACGATGAAATCAGTTAAATGAAGATGAAATCAGTTAACGATGAAATCAGTTAACGATGAAATCAGTTAAATGAAGATGAAATCAGTTAACGATGAAATCAGTTAAAGATGAAATCAGTGAACGATGAAATCAGTTAACGATGAAATCAGTTAAATGAAGATGAAATCAGTGAACGATGAAATCAGTGAACGATGAAATCAGTTAACGATGGAATCAGTTAAATGAAGATGAAATCAGTTAACGATGAAATCAGTAAAATGAAGATGAAATCAGTTAACGATGAAATCAGTTAAATGAAGATGAAATCAGTTAACGATGAAATCAGTTAAAGATGAAATCAGTTAACGATGAAATCAGTTAACGATGAAATCAGTTAAATGAAGATGAAATCAGTTAACGATGAAATCAGTTAACGATGAAATCAGTTAACGATGAAATCAGTTAAATGAAGATGAAATCAGTTAACGATGAAATCAGTTAACGATGAAATCAGTTAAATGAAGATGAAATCAGTTAACGATGAAATCAGTTAACGATGAAATCAGTTAACGATGAAATCAGTTAAATGAAGATGAAATCAGTTAACGATGAAATCAGTTAACGATGAAATCAGTTAAATGAAGATGAAATCAGTTAACGATGAAATCAGTTAACGATGAAATCAATTAAATGAAGATGAAATCAGTTAACGATGAAATCAGTTAACGATGAAATCAGTTAAATGAAGATGAAATCAGTTAAGGATGAAATCAGTTAACGATGAAATCAATTAAATGAAGATGAAATCAGTTAACGATGAAATCAGTTAAATGAAGATGAAATCAGTTAACGATGAAATCAGTTAAAGATGAAATCAGTTAACGATGGAATCAGTTAACGATGAAATCAGTTAACGATGAAATCAGTTAAATGAAGATGAAATCAGTTAACGATGAAATCAGTTAACGATGAAATCAGTTAACGATGAAATCAGTTAAATGAAGACGAAATCAGTTAACGATGAAATCAGTTAAATGAAGACGAAATCAGTTAACGATGAAATCAGTTAAATGAAGATGAAATCAGTTAACGATGAAATCAGTTAAATGAAGATGAAATCAGTTAACGATGAAATCAGTTAACGATGAAATCAGTTAAATGAAGATGAAATCAGTTAACGATGAAATCAGTGAACGATGAAATCAGTTAAATGAAGATGAAATCAGTTAACGATGAAATCAGTTAACGATGAAATCAGTTAACGATGAAATCAGTTAAATGAAGATGAAATCAGTTAACGATGAAATCAGTTAACGATGAAATCACTTAACGATGAAATCAGTTAAATGAAGATGAAATCAGTTAACGATGAAATCAGTTAACGATGAAATCAGTTAACGATGAAATCAGTTAAAGATGAAATCAGTTAACGATGAAATCAGTTAAATGAAGATGAAATCAGTTAACGATGAAATCAGTTAACGATGAAATCAGTTAAATGAAGATGAAATCAGTTAACGATGAAATCAGTTAACGATGGAATCAGTTAACGATGAAATCAGTTAACGATGAAATCAGTTAAATGAAGATGAAATCAGTTAACGATGAAATCAGTTAACGATGAAATCAGTTAACGATGAAATCAGTTAACGATGAAATCAATTAAATGAAGATGAAATCAGTTAACGATGAAATCAGTTAAATGAAGATGAAATCAGTTAACGATGAAATCAGTTAAATGAAGATGAAATCAGTTAACGATGAAATCAGTTAAATGAAGAATGAAAATGAAATCAGTTAAATGAAGATGAAATCAGTTAACGATGAAATCAGTTAACGATGAAATCAGTTAACGATGAAATCAGTTAAATGAAGATGAAATCAGTTAACGATGAAATCAGTTAAATGAAGATGAAATCAGTTAACGATGAAATCAGTTAACGATGGAATCAGTTAACGATGAAATCAGTTAACGATGAAATCAGTTAAATGAAGATGAAATCAGTTAACGATGAAATCAGTTAACGATGAAATCAGTTAAATGAAGATGAAATCAGTTAACGATGAAATCAGTTAAAGATGAAATCAGTTAACGATGAAATCAGTTAACGATGAAATCAGTTAAATGAAGATGAAATCAGTTAACGATGAAATCAGTTAACGATGAAATCAGTTAACGATGGAATCAGTTAAATGAAGATGAAATCAGTTAACGATGAAATCAGTTAACGATGAAATCAGTTAACGATGAAATCAGTTAAATGAAGATGAAATCAGTTAACGATGAAATCAGTTAAAGATGAAATCAGTTAACGATGAAATCAGTTAACGATGGAATCAGTTAAATGAAGATGAAATCAGTTAACGATGAAATCAGTTAACGATGAAATCAGTTAAATGAAGATGAAATCAGTTAACGATGAAATCAGTTAAATGAAGATGAAATCAGTTAACGATGAAATCAGTTAACGATGAAATCAGTTACATGAAGATGAAATCAGTTAACGATGAAATCAGTTAACGATGAAATCAATTAAATGAAGATGAAATCAGTTAACGATGAAATCAGTTAAAAGAAGATGAAATCAGTTAACGATGAAATCAGTTAACGATGAAATCAGTTAAATGAAGATGAAATCAGTTAACGATGAAATCAGTTAAATGAAGAATGAAAATGAAATCAGTTAAATGAAGATGAAATCAGTTAACGATGAAATCAGTTAAATGAAGATGAAATCAGTTAACGATGAAATCAGTTAACGATGGAATCAGTTAACGATGAAATCAGTTAACGATGAAATCAGTTAACGATGAAATCAGTTAAATGAAGATGAAATCAGTTAACGATGAAATCAGTTAACAATGAAATCAGTTAAATGAAGATGAAATCAGTTAACGATGAAATCACTTAACGATGAAATCAGTTAAATGAAGATGAAATCAGTTAACGATGAAATCAGTTAAAGATGAAATCAGTTAACGATGAAATCAGTTAACGATGGAATCAGTTAACGATGAAATCAGTTAAATGAAGATGAAATCAGTTAACGATGAAATCAGTTAACGATGAAATCAGTTAAATGAAGATGAAATCAGTTAACGATGAAATCAGTTAAAGATGAAATCAGTTAACGATGAAATCAGTTAACGATGAAATCAGTTAAATGAAGATGAAATCAGTTAACGATGAAATCAGTTAACGATGAAATCAGTTAACGATGGAATCAGTTAAATGAAGATGAAATCAGTTAACGATGAAATCAGTTAACGATGAAATCAGTTAACGATGAAATCAGTTAAATGAAGATGAAATCAGTTAACGATGAAATCAGTTAAAGATGAAATCAGTTAACGATGAAATCAGTTAACGATGAAATCAGTTAACGATGGAATCAGTTAAATGAAGATGAAATCAGTTAACGATGAAATCAGTTAACGATGAAATCAGTTAAATGAAGATGAAATCAGTTAACGATGAAATCAGTTAAATGAAGATGAAATCAGTTAACGATGAAATCAGTTAACGATGAAATCAGTTACATGAAGATGAAATCAGTTAACGATGAAATCAGTTAACGATGAAATCAATTAAATGAAGATGAAATCAGTTAACGATGAAATCAGTTAAAAGAAGATGAAATCAGTTAACGATGAAATCAGTTAACGATGAAATCAGTTAAATGAAGATGAAATCAGTTAACGATGAAATCAGTTAAATGAAGAATGAAAATGAAATCAGTTAAATGAAGATGAAATCAGTTAACGATGAAATCAGTTAAATGAAGATGAAATCAGTTAACGATGAAATCAGTTAACGATGAAATCAGTTAACGATGGAATCAGTTAACGATGAAATCAGTTAACGATGAAATCAGTTAACGATGAAATCAGTTAAATGAAGATGAAATCAGTTAACGATGAAATCAGTTAACAATGAAATCAGTTAAATGAAGATGAAATCAGTTAACGATGAAATCACTTAACGATGAAATCAGTTAAATGAAGATGAAATCAGTTAACGATGAAATCAGTTAAAGATGAAATCAGTTAACGATGGAATCAGTTAACGATGAAATCAGTTAACGATGAAATCAGTTAAATGAAGATGAAATCAGTTAACGATGAAATCAGTTAAATGAAGATGAAATCAGTTAACGATGAAATCAGTTAACGATGAAATCAGTTAAATGAAGATGAAATCAGTTAACGATGAAATCAGTTAAATGAAGAATGAAAATGAAATCAGTTAAATGAAGATGAAATCAGTTAACGATGAAATCAGTTAAATGAAGATGAAATCAGTTAACGATGAAATCAGTTAACGATGGAATCAGTTAACGATGAAATCAGTTAACGATGAAATCAGTTAAATGAAGATGAAATCAGTTAACGATGAAATCAGTTAACAATGAAATCAGTTAAATGAAGATGAAATCAGTTAACGATGAAATCACTTAACGATGAAATCAGTTAAATGAAGATGAAATCAGTTAACGATGAAATCAGTTAAAGATGAAATCAGTTAACGATGGAATCAGTTAACGATGAAATCAGTTAACGATGAAATCAGTTAAATGAAGATGAAATCAGTTAACGATGAAATCAGTTAACGATGAAATCAGTTAAATGAAGATGAAATCAGTTAACGATGAAATCAGTTAACGATGAAATCAGTTAAATGAAGATGAAATCAGTTAACGATGAAATCAGTTAACGATGGAATCAGTTAAATGAAGATGAAATCAGTTAACGATGAAATCAGTTAACAATGAAATCAGTTAAATGAAGATGAAATCAGTTAACGATGAAATCACTTAACGATGAAATCAGTTAAATGAAGATGAAATCAGTTAACGATGAAATCAGTTAAAGATGAAATCAGTTAACGATGGAATCAGTTAACGATGAAATCAGTTAACGATGAAATCAGTTAAATGAAGATGAAATCAGTTAACGATGAAATCAGTTAACGATGAAATCAGTTAACGATGAAATCAGTTAAATGAAGATGAAATCAGTTAACGATGAAATCAGTTAACGATGAAATCAGTTAAATGAAGATGAAATCAGTTAACGATGAAATCAGTTAAATGAAGATGAAATCAGTTAACGATGGAATCAGTTAACGATGAAATCAGTTAAATGAAGATGAAATCAGTTAACGATGAAATCAGTTAACGATGAAATCAGTTAACGATGAAATCAATTAAATGAAGATGAAATCAGTTAACGATGAAATCAGTTAAATGAAGATGAAATCAGTTAACGATGAAATCAGTTAAAGATGAAATCAGTTAACGATGAAATCAGTTAACGGTGAAATCAGTTAACGATGAAATCAGTTAAATGAAGATGAAATCAGTTAACGATGAAATCAGTTAACGATGAAATCAGTTAACGATGAAATCAGTTAAATGAAGATGAAATCAGTTAACGATGAAATCAGTTAAATGAAGATGAAATCAGTTAACGATGAAATCAGTTAACGATGGAATCAGTTAACGATGAAATCAGTTAACGATGAAATCAGTTAAATGAAGATGAAATCAGTTAACGATGAAATCAGTTAACGATGAAATCAGTTAACGATGAAATCAGTAAAATGAAGATGAAATCAGTTAACGATGAAATCAGTTAACGATGAAATCAGTTAACGATGAAATCAGTTAAATGAAGATGAAATCAGTTAACGATGAAATCAGTTAACGATGAAATCAGTTAACGATGGAATCAGTTAAATGAAGATGAAATCAGTTAACGATGAAATCAGTTAACGATGAAATCAGTTAACGATGAAATCAGTTAAATGAAGATGAAATCAGTTAACGATGAAATCAGTTAAATGAAGATGAAATCAGTTAACGATGAAATCAGTTAAAGATGAAATCAGTTAACGATGAAATCAGTTAACGATGAAATCAGTTAAATGAAGATGAAATCAGTTAACGATGAAATCAGTTAAAGATGAAATCAGTTAACGATGAAATCAGTTAACGATGAAATCAGTTAAATGAAGATGAAATCAGTTAACGATGAAATCAGTTAACGATGAAATCAGTTAACGATGAAATCAGTTAAATGAAGATGAAATCAGTTAACGATGAAATCAGTTAACGATGAAATCAGTTAAATGAAGATGAAATCAGTTAACGATGAAATCAGTTAACGATGAAATCAGTTAACGATGAAATCAGTTAACGATGAAATCAATTAAATGAAGATGAAATCAGTTAACGATGAAATCAGTTAAATGAAGAATGAAAATGAAATCAGTTAAATGAAGATGAAATCAGTTAACGATGAAATCAGTTAACGATGAAATCAGTTAACGATGAAATCAGTTAAATGAAGATGAAATCAGTTAACGATGAAATCAGTTAAATGAAGATGAAATCAGTTAACGATGAAATCAGTTAACGATGGAATCAGTTAACGATGAAATCAGTTAAATGAAGATGAAATCAGTTAACGATGAAATCAGTTAACGATGAAATCAGTTAACGATGAAATCAGTTAAATGAAGATGAAATCAGTTAACGATGAAATCAGTTAACGATGAAATCAGTTAACGATGAAATCAGTTAACGATGAAATCAGTTAAATGAAGATGAAATCAGTTAACGATGAAATCAGTTAACGATGAAATCAGTTAACGATGGAATCAGTTAAATGAAGATGAAATCAGTTAACGATGAAATCAGTTAACGATGAAATCAGTTAACGATGAAATCAGTTAAATGAAGATGAAATCAGTTAACGATGAAATCAGTTAAATGAAGATGAAATCAGTTAACGATGAAATCAGTTAAAGATGAAATCAGTTAACGATGAAATCAGTTAACGATGAAATCAGTTAAATGAAGATGAAATCAGTTAACGATGAAATCAGTTAAAGATGAAATCAGTTAACGATGAAATCAGTTAACGATGAAATCATTTAAATGAAGATGAAATCAGTTAACGATGAAATCAGTTAACGATGAAATCAGTTAACGATGAAATCAGTTAAATGAAGATGAAATCAGTTAACGATGAAATCAGTTAACGATGAAATCAGTTAAATGAAGATGAAATCAGTTAACGATGAAATCAGTTAACGATGAAATCAGTTAACGATGAAATCAATTAAATGAAGATGAAATCAGTTAACGATGAAATCAGTTAAATGAAGATGAAATCAGTTAACGATGAAATCAGTTAAAGATGAAATCAGTTAACGATGAAATCAGTTAACGATGAAATCAGTTAACGATGAAATCAGTTAAATGAAGATGAAATCAGTTAACGATGAAATCAGTTAACGATGAAATCAGTTAAATGAAGAATGAAAATGAAATCAGTTAAATGAAGATGAAATCAGTTAACGATGAAATCAGTTAACGATGAAATCAGTTAACGATGGAATCAGTTAACGATGAAATCAGTTAACGATGAAATCAGTTAAATGAAGATGAAATCAGTTAACGATGAAATCAGTTAACAATGAAATCAGTTAAATGAAGATGAAATCAGTTAACGATGAAATCAGTTAACGATGAAATCAGTTAACGATGAAATCACTTAACGATGAAATCAGTTAAATGAAGATGAAATCAGTTAACGATGAAATCAGTTAAAGATGAAATCAGTTAACGATGGAATCAGTTAACGATGAAATCAGTTAACGATGAAATCAGTTAAATGAAGATGAAATCAGTTAACGATGAAATCAGTTAACGATGAAATCAGTTAAATGAAGATGAAATCAGTTAACGATGAAATCAGTTAAAGATGAAATCAGTTAACGATGAAATCAGTTAAATGAAGATGAAATCAGTTAACGATGAAATCAGTTAACAATGAAATCAGTTAAATGAAGATGAAATCAGTTAACGATGAAATCAGTTAACGATGAAATCAGTTAACGATGAAATCAGTTAACGATGAAATCAGTTAAATGAAGATGAAATCAGTTAACGATGAAATCAGTTAACGATGAAATCAGTTAACGATGAAATCAGTTAACGATGAAATCAATTAAATGAAGATG
The DNA here is from genome assembly GCF_022749685.1 of Semicossyphus pulcher. NCBI lineage: Eukaryota > Metazoa > Chordata > Actinopteri > Labriformes > Labridae > Semicossyphus > Semicossyphus pulcher. The sequence goes on from NW_027211703.1 coordinate 1,706,627, forward strand.
AAATCAGTTAACGATGAAATCAGTTAAATGAAGATGAAATCAGTTAACGATGAAATCAGTTAAAGATGAAATCAGTTAACGATGAAATCAGTTAACGATGAAATCAGTTAACGATGAAATCAGTTAACGATGAAATCAGTTAAATGAAGATGAAATCAGTTAACGATGAAATCAGTTAACGATGAAATCAGTTAAATGAAGAATGAAAATGAAATCAGTTAAATGAAGATGAAATCAGTTAACGATGAAATCAGTTAACGATGGAATCAGTTAACGATGAAATCAGTTAACGATGAAATCAGTTAAATGAAGATGAAATCAGTTAACGATGAAATCAGTTAACAATGAAATCAGTTAAATGAAGATGAAATCAGTTAACGATGAAATCAGTTAACGATGAAATCAGTTAACGATGAAATCACTTAACGATGAAATCAGTTAAATGAAGATGAAATCAGTTAACGATGAAATCAGTTAAAGATGAAATCAGTTAACGATGGAATCAGTTAACGATGAAATCAGTTAACGATGAAATCAGTTAAATGAAGATGAAATCAGTTAACGATGAAATCAGTTAACGATGAAATCAGTTAAATGAAGATGAAATCAGTTAACGATGAAATCAGTTAAAGATGAAATCAGTTAACGATGAAATCAGTTAACGATGAAATCAGTTAAATGAAGATGAAATCAGTTAACGATGAAATCAGTTAAAGATGAAATCAGTTAACGATGAAATCAGTTAACGATGAAATCAGTTAAATGAAGATGAAATCAGTTAATGATGAAATCAGTTAACGATGGAATCAGTTAACGATGAAATCAGTTAACGATGAAATCAGTTAAATGAAGATGAAATCAGTTAACGATGAAATCAGTTAACGATGAAATCAGTTAACGATGAAATCAATTAAATGAAGATGAAATCAGTTAACGATGAAATCAGTTAAATGAAGATGAAATCAGTTAACGATGAAATCAGTTAAAGATGAAATCAGTTAACGATGAAATCAGTTAACGATGAAATCAGTTAAATGAAGATGAAATCAGTTAACGATGAAATCAGTTAAATGAAGAATGAAAATGAAATCAGTTAAATGAAGATGAAATCAGTTAACGATGAAATCAGTTAACGATGAAATCAGTTAACGATGAAATCAGTTAAATGAAGATGAAATCAGTTAACGATGAAATCAGTTAACGATGAAATCAGTTAAATGAAGATGAAATCAGTTAACGATGAAATCAGTTAACGATGAAATCAGTTAACGATGAAATCAGTTAAATGAAGATGAAATCAGTTAACGATGAAATCAGTTAACGATGAAATCAGTTAACGATGAAATCAGTTAAATGAAGATGAAATCAGTTAACGATGAAATCAGTTAACGATGAAATCAGTTAACGATGGAATCAGTTAAATGAAGATGAAATCAGTTAACGATGAAATCAGTTAACGATGAAATCAGTTAAATGAAGATGAAATCAGTTAACGATGAAATCAGTTAAATGAAGATGAAATCAGTTAACGATGAAATCAGTTAACGATGGAATCAGTTAACGATGAAATCAGTTAACGATGAAATCAGTTAAATAAAGATGAAATCAGTTAACGATGAAATCAGTTAACGATGGAATCAGTTAAATGAAGATGAAATCAGTTAACGATGAAATCAGTTAACGATGAAATCAGTTAAATGAAGATGAAATCAGTTAACGATGAAATCAGTTAACGATGAAATCAGTTAACGATGGAATCAGTTAAATGAAGATGAAATCAGTTAACGATGAAATCAGTTAACGATGAAATCAGTTAAATGAAGATGAAATCAGTTAACGATGAAATCAGTTAAATGAAGATGAAATCAGTTAACGATGAAATCAGTTAAATGAAGATGAAATCAGTTAACGATGAAATCAGTTAACGATGAAATCAGTTAAATGAAGATGAAATCAGTTAACGATGAAATCAGTTAACGATGAAATCAATTAAATGAAGATGAAATCAGTTAAATGAAGAATGAAAATGAAATCAGTTAAATGAAGATGAAATCAGTTAACGATGAAATCAGTTAACGATGAAATCAGTTAACGATGGAATCAGTTAACGATGAAATCAGTTAACGATGAAATCAGTTAAATGAAGATGAAATCAGTTAACGATGAAATCAGTTAACAATGAAATCAGTTAAATGAAGATGAAATCAGTTAACGATGAAATCAGTTAACGATGAAATCAGTTAACGATGAAATCACTTAACGATGAAATCAGTTAAATGAAGATGAAATCAGTTAACGATGAAATCAGTTAAAGATGAAATCAGTTAACGATGGAATCAGTTAACGATGAAATCAGTTAAATGAAGATGAAATCAGTTAACGATGAAATCAGTTAACGATGAAATCAGTTAAATGAGGATGAAATCAGTTAACGATGAAATCAGTTAAAGATGAAATCAGTTAACGATGAAATCAGTTAACGATGAAATCAGTTAAATGAAGATGAAATCAGTTAACGATGAAATCAGTTAAAGATGAAATCAGTTAACGATGAAATCAGTTAACGATGAAATCAGTTAAATGAAGATGAAATCAGTTAATGATGAAATCAGTTAACGATGGAATCAGTTAACGATGAAATCAGTTAACGATGAAATCAGTTAAATGAAGATGAAATCAGTTAACGATGAAATCAGTTAACGATGAAATCAGTTAACGATGAAATCAATTAAATGAAGATGAAATCAGTTAACGATGAAATCAGTTAAATGAAGATGAAATCAGTTAACGATGAAATCAGTTAAAGATGAAATCAGTTAACGATGAAATCAGTTAACGATGAAATCAGTTAAATGAAGATGAAATCAGTTAACGATGAAATCAGTTAAATGAAGAATGAAAATGAAATCAGTTAAATGAAGATGAAATCAGTTAACGATGAAATCAGTTAACGATGAAATCAGTTAAATGAAGATGAAATCAGTTAACGATGAAATCAGTTAACGATGAAATCAGTTAACGATGAAATCAGTTAAATGAAGATGAAATCAGTTAACGATGAAATCAGTTAACGATGAAATCAGTTAACGATGAAATCAGTTAAATGAAGATGAAATCAGTTAACGATGAAATCAGTTAAAGATGAAATCAGTTAACGATGAAATCAGTTAACGATGAAATCAGTTAACGATGGAATCAGTTAAATGAAGATGAAATCAGTTAACGATGAAATCAGTTAACGATGAAATCAGTTAAATGAAGATGAAATCAGTTAACGATGAAATCAGTTAAATGAAGATGAAATCAGTTAACGATGAAATCAGTTAACGATGAAATCAGTTAACGATGGAATCAGTTAACGATGAAATCAGTTAACGATGAAATCAGTTAAATGAAGATGAAATCAGTTAACGATGAAATCAGTTAACGATGGAATCAGTTAAATGAAGATGAAATCAGTTAACGATGAAATCAGTTAACGATGAAATCAGTTAAATGAAGATGAAATCAGTTAACGATGAAATCAGTTAACGATGAAATCAGTTAACGATGAAATCAGTTAACGATGGAATCAGTTAAATGAAGATGAAATCAGTTAACGATGAAATCAGTTAACGATGAAATCAGTTAAATGAAGATGAAATCAGTTAACGATGAAATCAGTTAAATGAAGATGAAATCAGTTAACGATGAAATCAGTTAACGATTAAATCAGTTAAATGAAGATGAAATCAGTTAACGATGAAATCAGTTAACGATGAAATCAATTAAATGAAGATGAAATCAGTTAACGATGAAATCAGTTAAAAGAAGATGAAATCAGTTAACGATGAAATCAGTTAACGATGAAATCAGTTAAATGAAGATGAAATCAGTTAACGATGAAATCAGTTAAATGAAGAATGAAAATGAAATCAGTTAAATGAAGATGAAATCAGTTAACGATGAAATCAGTTAAATGAAGATGAAATCAGTTAACGATGAAATCAGTTAACGATGAAATCAGTTAACGATGGAATCAGTTAACGATGAAATCAGTTAACGATGGAATCAGTTAACGATGAAATCAGTTAACGATGAAATCAGTTAAATGAAGATGAAATCAGTTAACGATGAAATCAGTTGACAATGAAATCAGTTAAATGAAGATGAAATCAGTTAACGATGAAATCAGTTAACGATGAAATCAGTTAACGATGAAATCACTTAACGATGAAATCAGTTAAATGAAGATGAAATCAGTTAACGATGAAATCAGTTAAAGACGAAATCAGTTAACGATGGAATCAGTTAACGATGAAATCAGTTAACGATGAAATCAGTTAAATGAAGATGAAATCAGTTAACGATGAAATCAGTTAAATGAAGATGAAATCAGTTAACGATGAAATCAGTTAACGATGAAATCAGTTAAATGAAGATGAAATCAGTTAACGATGAAATCAGTTAAATGAAGATGAAATCAGTTAACGATGAAATCAGTTAAATGAAGATGAAATCAGTTAACGATGAAATCAGTTAACGATGAAATCAGTTAACGATGAAATCAGTTAACGATGGAATCAGTTAACGATGAAATCAGTTAACGATGAAATCAGTTAAATGAAGATGAAATCAGTTAACGATGAAATCAGTTAACGATGAAATCAGTTAAATGAAGATGAAATCAGTTAACGATGAAATCAGTTAACGATGAAATCAGTTAACGATGAAATCAGTTAAATGAAGATGAAATCAGTTAACGATGAAATCAGTTAAAGATGAAATCAGTTAACGATGAAATCAGTTAACGATGAAATCAGTTAAATGAAGATGAAATCAGTTAACGATGAAATCAGTTAACGATGAAATCAGTTAACGATGAAATCAGTTAAATGAAGATGAAATCAGTTAACGATGAAATCAGTTAACGATGAAATCAGTTAAATGAAGATGAAATCAGTTAACGATGAAATCAGTTAACGATGAAATCAGTTAACAATGAAATCAATTAAATGAAGATGAAATCAGTTAACGATGAAATCAGTTAAATGAAGAATGAAAATGAAATCAGTTAAATGAAGATGAAATCAGTTAACGATGAAATCAGTTAACGATGAAATCAGTTAACGATGAAATCAGTTAAATGAAGATGAAATCAGTTAACGATGAAATCAGTTAAATGAAGATGAAATCAGTTAACGATGAAATCAGTTAACGATGAAATCAGTTAACGATGGAATCAGTTAACGATGAAATCAGTTAACGATGAAATCAGTTAAATGAAGATGAAATCAGTTAACGATGAAATCAGTTAACGATGAAATCAGTTAAATGAAGATGAAATCAGTTAACGATGAAATCAGTTAAAGATGAAATCAGTTAAATGAAGATGAAATCAGTTAACGATGAAATCAGTTAACGATGAAATCAGTTAAATGAAGATGAAATCAGTTAACGATGAAATCAGTTAACGATGAAATCAGTTAACGATGGAATCAGTTAAATGAAGATGAAATCAGTTAACGATGAAATCAGTTAACGATGAAATCAGTTAAATGAAGATGAAATCAGTTAACGATGAAATCAGTTAAATGAAGATGAAATCAGTTAACGATGAAATCAGTTAAATGAAGATGAAATCAGTTAACGATGAAATCAGTTAAAGATGAAATCAGTTAACGATGAAATCAGTTAACGATGAAATCAGTTAAATGAAGATGAAATCAGTTAACGATGAAATCAGTTAAAGATGAAATCAGTTAACGATGAAATCAGTTAAATGAAGAATGAAAATGAAATCAGTTAAATGAAGATGAAATCAGTTAACGATGAAATCAGTTAACGATGAAATCAGTTAACGATGGAATCAGTTAACGATGAAATCAGTTAACGATGAAATCAGTTAAATGAAGATGAAATCAGTTAACGATGAAATCAGTTAAAAATGAAATCAGTTAAATGAAGATGAAATCAGTTAACGATGAAATCAGTTAACGATGAAATCAGTTAAATGAAGATGAAATCAGTTAACGATGAAATCAGTTAACGATGAAATCAGTTAACGATGAAATCACTTAATGATGAAATCAGTTAAATGAAGATGAAATCAGTTAACGATGAAATCAGTTAAAGATGAAATCAGTTAACGATGGAATCAGTTAACGATGAAATCAGTTAACGATGAAATCAGTTAAATGAAGATGAAATCAGTTAACGATGAAATCAGTTAACGATGAAATCAGTTAAATGAAGATGAAATCAGTTAACGATGAAATCAGTTAAAGATGAAATCAGTTAACGATGAAATCAGTTAACGATGAAATCAGTTAAATGAAGATGAAATCAGTTAACGATGAAATCAGTTAAAGATGAAATCAGTTAACGATGAAATCAGTTAACGATGAAATCAGTTAAATGAAGATGAAATCAGTTAACGATGAAATCAGTTAACGATGGAATCAGTTAACGATGAAATCAGTTAACGATGAAATCAGTTAAATGAAGATGAAATCAGTTAACGATGAAATCAGTTAACGATGAAATCAATTAAATGAAGATGAAATCAGTTAACGATGAAATCAGTTAAATGAAGATGAAATCAGTTAACGATGAAATCAGTTAAAGATGAAATCAGTTAACGATGAAATCAGTTAACGATGAAATCAGTTAAATGAAGAATGAAAATTAAATCAGTTAAATGAAGATGAAATCAGTTAACGATGAAATCAGTTAACGATGGAATCAGTTAACGATGAAATCAGTTAACGATGAAATCAGTTAAATGAAGATGAAATCAGTTAACGATGAAATCAGTTAACGATGAAATCAGTTAACGATGAAATCAGTTAAATGAAGATGAAATCAGTTAAAGATGAAATCAGTTAACGATGAAATCAGTTAACGATGAAATCAGTTAACGATGGAATCAGTTAAATGAAGATGAAATCAGTTAACGATGAAATCAGTTAACAATGAAATCAGTTAAATGAAGATGAAATCAGTTAACGATGAAATCACTTAACGATGAAATCAGTTAAATGAAGATGAAATCAGTTAACGATGAAATCAGTTAACGATGGAATCAGTTAACGATGAAATCAGTTAAATGAAGATGAAATCAGTTAACGATGAAATCAGTTAACGATGAAATCAATTAAATGAAGATGAAATCAGTTAACGATGAAATCAGTTAAATGAAGATGAAATCAGTTAACGATGAAATCAGTTAACGATGAAATCAGTTAACGATGAAATCAGTTAAATGAAGATGAAATCAGTTAACGATGAAATCAGTTAAATGAAGAATGAAAATGAAATCAGTTAAATGAAGATGAAATCAGTTAACGATGAAATCAGTTAACGATGAAATCAGTTAACGATGAAATCAGTTAAATGAAGATGAAATCAGTTAAATGAAGATGAAATCAGTTAACGATGAAATCAGTTAACGATGAAATCAGTTAAATGAAGATGAAATCAGTTAACGATGAAATCAGTTAACGATGAAATCAGTTAAATGAAGATGAAATCAGTTAACGATGAAATCAGTTAAAGATGAAATCAGTTAACGATGAAATCAGTTAACGATGAAATCAGTTAACGATGGAATCAGTTAAATGAAGATGAAATCAGTTAACGATGAAATCAGTTAACGATGAAATCAGTTAAATGAAGATGAAATCAGTTAACGATGAAATCAGTTAAATGAAGATGAAATCAGTTAACGATGAAATCAGTTAACGATGAAATCAGTTAACGATGGAATCAGTTAACGATGAAATCAGTTAACGATGAAATCAGTTAAATGAAGATGAATTTAGTTAACGATGAAATCAGTTAACGATGGAATCAGTTAACGATGAAATCAGTTAACGATGAAATCAGTTAACGATGAAATCAGTTAAATGAAGATGAAATCAGTTAACGATGAAATCAGTTAAATGAAGAATGAAAATGAAATCAGTTAAATGAAGATGAAATCAGTTAACGATGAAATCAGTTAACGATGAAATCAGTTAAATGAAGATGAAATCAGTTAAATGAAGATGAAATCAGTTAACGATGAAATCAGTTAACGATGAAATCAGTTAACGATGAAATCATTTAACGATGGAATCAGTTAAATGAAGATGAAATCAGTTAATGATGAAATCAGTTAACGATGAAATCAGTTAAATGAAGATGAAATCAGTTAACGATGAAATCAGTTAAATGAAGATGAAATCAGTTAACGATGAAATCAGTTAACGATGAAATCAGTTAACGATGGAATCAGTTAAATGAAGATGAAATCAGTTAACGATGGAATCAGTTAAATGAAGATGAAATCAGTTAACGATGAAATCAGTTAACGATGAAATCAGTTAACGATGAAATCAGTTAAATGAAGATGAAATCAGTTAACGATGAAATCAGTTAAATGAAGATGAAATCAGTTAACGATGAAATCAGTTAACGATGAAATCAGTTAACGATGAAATCAGTTAAATGAAGATGAAATCAGTTAACGATGAAATCAGTTAAAGATGAAATCAGTTAACGATGAAATCAGTTAACGATGAAATCAGTTAAATGAAGATGAAATCAGTTAACGATGAAATCAGTTAAATGAAGATGAAATCAGTTAACGATGAAATCAGTTAACGATGAAATCAGTTAACGATGGAATCAGTTAAATGAAGATGAAATCAGTTAACGATGGAATCAGTTAAATGAAGATGAAATCAGTTAACGATGAAATCAGTTAACGATGAAATCAGTTAACGATGAAATCAGTTAAATGAAGATGAAATCAGTTAACGATGAAATCAGTTAACGATGAAATCAATTAAATGAAGATGAAATCAGTTAACGATGAAATCAGTTAAATGAAGATGAAATCAGTTAACGATGAAATCAGTTAAAGATGAAATCAGTTAACGATGAAATCAGTTAACGATGAAATCAGTTAAATGAAGATGAAATCAGTTAACGATGAAATCAGTTAACGATGAAATCAGTTAAATGAAGAATGAAAATGAAATCAGTTAAATGAAGATGAAATCAGTTAACGATGAAATCAGTTAACGATGAAATCAGTTAACGATGGAATCAGTTAACGATGAAATCAGTTAACGATGAAATCAGTTAAATGAAGATGAAATCAGTTAACGATGAAATCAGTTAACAATGAAATCAGTTAAATGAAGATGAAATCAGTTAACGATGAAATCAGTTAACGATGAAATCAGTTAACGATGAAATCACTTAACGATGAAATCAGTTAAATGAAGATGAAATCAGTTAACGATGAAATCAGTTAACGATGAAATCAGTTAACGATGAAATCAGTTAAAGATGAAATCAGTTAACGATGAAATCAGTTAAATGAAGAATGAAAATGAAATCAGTTAAATGAAGATGAAATCAGTTAACGATGAAATCAGTTAACGATGAAATCAGTTAAATGAAGATGAAATCAGTTAACGATGAAATCAGTTAACGATGAAATCAGTTAACGATGAAATCATTTAACGATGGAATCAGTTAAATGAAGATGAAATCAGTTAATGATGAAATCAGTTAACGATGAAATCAGTTAAATGAAGATGAAATCAGTTAACGATGAAATCAGTTAAATGAAGATGAAATCAGTTAACGATGAAATCAGTTAACGATGAAATCAGTTAACGATGGAATCAGTTAAATGAAGATGAAATCAGTTAACGATGGAATCAGTTAAATGAAGATGAAATCAGTTAACGATGAAATCAGTTAACGATGAAATCAGTTAACGATGAAATCAGTTAAATGAAGATGAAATCAGTTAACGATGAAATCAGTTAAATGAAGATGAAATCAGTTAACGATGAAATCAGTTAACGATGAAATCAGTTAACGATGAAATCAGTTAAATGAAGATGAAATCAGTTAACGATGAAATCAGTTAAAGATGAAATCAGTTAACGATGAAATCAGTTAACGATGAAATCAGTTAAATGAAGATGAAATCAGTTAACGATGAAATCAGTTAAATGAAGATGAAATCAGTTAACGATGAAATCAGTTAACGATGAAATCAGTTAACGATGGAATCAGTTAAATGAAGATGAAATCAGTTAACGATGGAATCAGTTAAATGAAGATGAAATCAGTTAACGATGAAATCAGTTAACGATGAAATCAGTTAACGATGAAATCAGTTAAATGAAGATGAAATCAGTTAACGATGAAATCAGTTAACGATGAAATCAATTAAATGAAGATGAAATCAGTTAACGATGAAATCAGTTAAATGAAGATGAAATCAGTTAACGATGAAATCAGTTAAAGATGAAATCAGTTAACGATGAAATCAGTTAACGATGAAATCAGTTAAATGAAGATGAAATCAGTTAACGATGAAATCAGTTAACGATGAAATCAGTTAAATGAAGAATGAAAATGAAATCAGTTAAATGAAGATGAAATCAGTTAACGATGAAATCAGTTAACGATGAAATCAGTTAACGATGGAATCAGTTAACGATGAAATCAGTTAACGATGAAATCAGTTAAATGAAGATGAAATCAGTTAACGATGAAATCAGTTAACAATGAAATCAGTTAAATGAAGATGAAATCAGTTAACGATGAAATCAGTTAACGATGAAATCAGTTAACGATGAAATCACTTAACGATGAAATCAGTTAAATGAAGATGAAATCAGTTAACGATGAAATCAGTTAACGATGAAATCAGTTAACGATGAAATCAGTTAACGATGAAATCAGTTAACGATGAAATCAGTTAACGATGGAATCAGTTAAATGAAGATGAAATCAGTTAACGATGAAATCAGTTAACGATGAAATCAGTTAACGATGAAATCAGTTAAATGAAGATGAAATCAGTTAACGATGAAATCAGTTAAATGAAGAATGAAAATGAAATCAGTTAAATGAAGATGAAATCAGTTAACGATGAAATCAGTTAACGATGAAATCAGTTAACGATGGAATCAGTTAAATGAAGATGAAATCAGTTAACGATGAAATCAGTTAACGATGAAATCAGTTAAATGAAGATGAAATCAGTTAACGATGAAATCAGTTAAATGAAGATGAAATCAGTTAACGATGAAATCAGTTAACGATGAAATCAGTTAACGATGGAATCAGTTAAATGAAGATGAAATCAGTTAACGATGGAATCAGTTAAATGAAGATGAAATCAGTTAACGATGAAATCAGTTAACGATGAAATCAGTTAACGATGAAATCAGTTAAATGAAGATGAAATCAGTTAACGATGAAATCAGTTAAATGAAGATGAAATCAGTTAACGATGAAATCAGTTAAAGATGAAATCAGTTAACGATGAAATCAGTTAACGATGAAATCAGTTAAATGAAGATGAAATCAGTTAACGATGAAATCAGTTAAAGATGAAATCAGTTAACGATGAAATCAGTTAACGATGAAATCATTTAAATGAAGATGAAATCAGTTAACGATGAAATCAGTTAACGATGAAATCAGTTAACGATGAAATCAGTTAAATGAAGATGAAATCAGTTAACGATGAAATCAGTTAACGATGAAATCAGTTAACGATGAAATCAGTTAAATGAAGATGAAATCAGTTAACGATGAAATCAGTTAACGATGAAATCAATTAAATGAAGATGAAATCAGTTAACGATGAAATCAGTTAAATGAAGATGAAATCAGTTAACGATGAAATCAGTTAAAGATGAAATCAGTTAACGATGAAATCAGTTAACGAAATCAGTTAAATGAAGATGAAATCAGTTAACGATGAAATCAGTTAACGATGAAATCAGTTAAATGAAGAATGAAAATGAAATCAGTTAAATGAAGATGAAATCAGTTAACGATGAAATCAGTTAACGATGGAATCAGTTAACGATGAAATCAGTTAACGATGAAATCAGTTAAATGAAGATGAAATCAGTTAACGATGAAATCAGTTAACAATGAAATCAGTTAAATGAAGATGAAATCAGTTAACGATGAAATCAGTTAACGATGAAATCAGTTAACGATGAAATCACTTAACGATGAAATCAGTTAAATGAAGATGAAATCAGTTAACGATGAAATCAGTTAAAGATGAAATCAGTTAACGATGGAATCAGTTAACGATGAAATCAGTTAACGATGAAATCAGTTAAATGAAGATGAAATCAGTTAACGATGAAATCAGTTAACGATGAAATCAGTTAAATGAAGATGAAATCAGTTAACGATGAAATCAGTTAAAGATGAAATCAGTTAACGATGAAATCAGTTAACGATGAAATCAGTTAAATGAAGATGAAATCAGTTAACGATGAAATCAGTTAAAGATGAAATCAGTTAACGATGAAATCAGTTAAAGATGAAATCAGTTAACGATGAAATCAGTTAAATGAAGATGAAATCAGTTAATGATGAAATCAGTTAACGATGGAATCAGTTAACGATGAAATCAGTTAAATGAAGATGAAATCAGTTAACGATGAAATCAGTTAACAATGAAATCAATTAAATGAAGATGAAATCAGTTAACGATGAAATCAGTTAAATGAAGATGAAATCAGTTAACGATGAAATCAGTTAAAGATGAAATCAGTTAACGATGAAATCAGTTAACGATGAAATCAGTTAAATGAAGATGAAATCAGTTAACGATGAAATCAGTTAACGATGAAATCAGTTAACGATGAAATCAGTTAAATGAAGATGAAATCAGTTAAATGAAGATGAAATCAGTTAACGATGAAATCAGTTAAATGAAGATGAAATCAGTTAACGATGAAATCAGTTAACGATGAAATCAGTTAACGATGAAATCAGTTAAATGAAGATGAAATCAGTTAACGATGAAATCAGTTAAAGATGAAATCAGTTAACGATGAAATCAGTTAACGATGAAATCAGTTAACGATGGAATCAGTTAACGATGGAATCAGTTAAATGAAGATGAAATCAGTTAACGATGAAATCAGTTAACGATGAAATCAGTTAACGATGAAATCAGTTAAATGAAGATGAAATCAGTTAACGATGAAATCAGTTAAATGAAGATGAAATCAGTTAACGATGAAATCAGTTAACGATGAAATCAGTTAACGATGAAATCAATTAAATGAAGATGAAATCAGTTAACGATGAAATCAGTTAAATGAAGATGAAATCAGTTAACGATGAAATCAGTTAAAGATGAAATCAGTTAACGATGAAATCAGTTAACGATGAAATCAGTTAACGATGAAATCAGTTAAATGAAGATGAAATCAGTTAACGATGAAATCAGTTAACGATGAAATCAGTTAAATGAAGAATGAAAATGAAATCAGTTAAATGAAGATGAAATCAGTTAACGATGAAATCAGTTAACGATGAAATCAGTTAACGATGGAATCAGTTAACGATGAAATCAGTTAACGATGAAATCAGTTAAATGAAGATGAAATCAGTTAACGATGAAATCAGTTAACGATGAAATCAGTTAACGATGGAATCAGTTAACGATGAAATCAGTTAACGATGAAATCAGTTAAATGAAGATGAAATCAGTTAACGATGAAATCAGTTAACGATGAAATCAGTTAACGATGGAATCAGTTAACGATGAAATCAGTTAACGATGAAATCAGTTAAATGAAGATGAAATCAGTTAACGATGAAATCAGTTAAAGATGAAATCAGTTAACGATGAAATCAGTTAACGATGAAATCAGTTAAATGAAGATGAAATCAGTTAACGATGAAATCAGTTAACGATGAAATCAGTTAACGATGGAATCAGTTAAATGAAGATGAAATCAGTTAACGATGAAATCATTTAACGATGAAATCAGTTAACGATGAAATCAGTTAAATGAAGATGAAATCAGTTAACGATGAAATCAGTTAAATGAAGATGAAATCAGTTAACGATGAAATCAGTTAAATGAAGATGAAATCAGTTAACGATGAAATCAGTTATAGATGAAATCAGTTAACGATGAAATCAGTTAACGATGAAATCAGTTAAATGAAGATGAAATCAGTTAACGATGAAATCAGTTAAAGATGAAATCAGTTAACGATGAAATCAGTTAACGATGAAATCAGTTAACGATGAAATCAATTAAATGAAGATGAAATCAGTTAACGATGAAATCAGTTAAATGAAGATGAAATCAGTTAACGATGAAATCAGTTAAAGATGAAATCAGTTAACGATGAAATCAGTTAACGATGAAATCAGTTAACGATGAAATCAGTTAAATGAAGATGAAATCAGTTAACGATGAAATCAGTTAACGATGAAATCAGTTAAATGAAGAATGAAAATGAAATCAGTTAAATGAAGATGAAATCAGTTAACGATGAAATCAGTTAACGATGAAATCAGTTAACGATGGAATCAGTTAACGATGAAATCAGTTAAATGAAGATGAAATCAGTTAACGATGAAATCAGTTAACAATGAAATCAGTTAAATGAAGATGAAATCAGTTAACGATGAAATCAGTTAACGATGAAATCAGTTAAATGAAGATGAAATCAGTTAACGATGAAATCAGTTAACGATGAAATCAGTTAACGATGAAATCACTTAACGATGAAATCAGTTAAATGAAGATGAAATCAGTTAACGATGAAATCAGTTAAAGATGAAATCAGTTAACGATGGAATCAGTTAACGATGAAATCAGTTAACGATGAAATCAGTTAAATGAAGATGAAATCAGTTAACGATGAAATCAGTTAACGATGAAATCAGTTAAATGAAGATGAAATCAGTTAACGATGAAATCAGTTAAAGATGAAATCAGTTAACGATGAAATCAGTTAACGATGAAATCAGTTAAATGAAGATGAAATCAGTTAACGATGAAATCAGTTAAAGATGAAATCAGTTAACGATGAAATCAGTTAACGATGAAATCAGTTAAATGAAGATGAAATCAGTTAACGATGAAATCAGTTAACGATGGAATCAGTTAACGATGAAATCAGTTAACGATGAAATCAGTTAAATGAAGATGAAATCAGTTAACGATGAAATCAGTTAACGATGAAATCAGTTAACGATGAAATCAATTAAATGAAGATGAAATCAGTTAACGATGAAATCAGTTAAATGAAGATGAAATCAGTTAACGATGAAATCAGTTAAAGATGAAATCAGTTAACGATGAAATCAGTTAACGATGAAATCAGTTAAATGAAGATGAAATCAGTTAACGATGAAATCAGTTAACGATGAAATCAGTTAAATGAAGATGAAATCAGTTAACGATGAAATCAGTTAACGATGAAATCAGTTAACGATGAAATCAATTAAATGAAGATGAAATCAGTTAACGATGAAATCAGTTAAATGAAGATGAAATCAGTTAACGATGAAATCAGTTAAAGATGAAATCAGTTAACGATGAAATCAGTTAACGATGAAATCAGTTAAATGAAGATGAAATCAGTTAACGATGAAATCAGTTAAATGAAGAATGAAAATTAAATCAGTTAAATGAAGATGAAATCAGTTAACGATGAAATCAGTTAACGATGGAATCAGTTAACGATGAAATCAGTTAACGATGAAATCAGTTAAATGAAGATGAAATCAGTTAACGATGAAATCAGTTAACGATGAAATCAGTTAACGATGAAATCAGTTAAATGAAGATGAAATCAGTTAAAGATGAAATCAGTTAACGATGAAATCAGTTAACGATGAAATCAGTTAACGATGGAATCAGTTAAATGAAGATGAAATCAGTTAACGATGAAATCAGTTAACAATGAAATCAGTTAAATGAAGATGAAATCAGTTAACGATGAAATCACTTAACGATGAAATCAGTTAAATGAAGATGAAATCAGTTAACGATGAAATCAGTTAACGATGGAATCAGTTAACGATGAAATCAGTTAACGATGAAATCAGTTAAATGAAGATGAAATCAGTTAAATGAAGATGAAATCAGTTAACGATGAAATCAGTTAACGATGAAATCAGTTAACGATGAAATCAATTAAATGAAGATGAAATCAGTTAACGATGAAATCAGTTAAATGAAGATGAAATCAGTTAACGATGAAATCAGTTAACGATGAAATCAGTTAAATGAAGATGAAATCAGTTAACGATGAAATCAGTTAAATGAAGAATGAAAATGAAATCAGTTAAATGAAGATGAAATCAGTTAACGATGAAATCAGTTAACGATGAAATCAGTTAACGATGAAATCAGTTAAATGAAGATGAAATCAGTTAAATGAAGATGAAATCAGTTAACGATGAAATCAGTTAACGATGAAATCAGTTAAATGAAGATGAAATCAGTTAACGATGAAATCAGTTAACGATGAAATCAGTTAACGATGAAATCAGTTAAATGAAGATGAAATCAGTTAACGATGAAATCAGTTAAAGATGAAATCAGTTAACGATGAAATCAGTTAACGATGAAATCAGTTAACGATGGAATCAGTTAAATGAAGATGAAATCAGTTAACGATGAAATCAGTTAACGATGAAATCAGTTAAATGAAGATGAAATCAGTTAACGATGAAATCAGTTAAATGAAGATGAAATCAGTTAACGATGAAATCAGTTAACGATGAAATCAGTTAACGATGGAATCAGTTAACGATGAAATCAGTTAACGATGAAATCAGTTAAATGAAGATGAAATCAGTTAACGATGAAATCAGTTAACGATGGAATCAGTTAAATGAAGATGAAATCAGTTAACGATGAAATCAGTTAACGATGAAATCAGTTAACGATGAAATCAGTTAAATGAAGATGAAATCAGTTAACGATGAAATCAGTTAAATGAAGAATGAAAATGAAATCAGTTAAATGAAGATGAAATCAGTTAACGATGAAATCAGTTAACGATGAAATCAGTTAAATGAAGATGAAATCAGTTAACGATGAAATCAGTTAACGATGAAATCAGTTAACGATGGAATCAGTTAAATGAAGATGAAATCAGTTAACGATGAAATCAGTTAACGATGAAATCAGTTAAATGAAGATGAAATCAGTTAACGATGAAATCAGTTAAATGAAGATGAAATCAGTTAACGATGAAATCAGTTAACGATGAAATCAGTTAACGATGGAATCAGTTAAATGAAGATGAAATCAGTTAACGATGGAATCAGTTAAATGAAGATGAAATCAGTTAACGATGAAATCAGTTAACGATGAAATCAGTTAACGATGAAATCAGTTAAATGAAGATGAAATCAGTTAACGATGAAATCAGTTAAATGAAGATGAAATCAGTTAACGATGAAATCAGTTAAAGATGAAATCAGTTAACGATGAAATCAGTTAACGATGAAATCAGTTAAATGAAGATGAAATCAGTTAACGATGAAATCAGTTAAAGATGAAATCAGTTAACGATGAAATCAGTTAACGATGAAATCATTTAAATGAAGATGAAATCAGTTAACGATGAAATCAGTTAACGATGAAATCAGTTAACGATGAAATCAGTTAAATGAAGATGAAATCAGTTAACGATGAAATCAGTTAACGATGAAATCAGTTAAATGAAGATGAAATCAGTTAACGATGAAATCAGTTAACGATGAAATCAATTAAATGAAGATGAAATCAGTTAACGATGAAATCAGTTAAATGAAGATGAAATCAGTTAACGATGAAATCAGTTAAAGATGAAATCAGTTAACGATGAAATCAGTTAACGATGAAATCAGTTAAATGAAGATGAAATCAGTTAACGATGAAATCAGTTAACGATGAAATCAGTTAAATGAAGAATGAAAATGAAATCAGTTAAATGAAGATGAAATCAGTTAACGATGAAATCAGTTAACGATGAAATCAGTTAACGATGGAATCAGTTAACGATGAAATCAGTTAACGATGAAATCAGTTAAATGAAGATGAAATCAGTTAACGATGAAATCAGTTAACAATGAAATCAGTTAAATGAAGATGAAATCAGTTAACGATGAAATCAGTTAACGATGAAATCACTTAACGATGAAATCAGTTAAATGAAGATGAAATCAGTTAACGATGAAATCAGTTAACGATGAAATCAGTTAAATGAAGATGAAATCAGTTAACGATGAAATCAGTTAAAGATGAAATCAGTTAACGATGAAATCAGTTAACGATGAAATCAGTTAACGATGGAATCAGTTAAATGAAGATGAAATCAGTTAACGATGAAATCAGTTAACGATGAAATCAGTTAACGATGAAATCAGTTAAATGAAGATGAAATCAGTTAACGATGAAATCAGTTAAATGAAGAATGAAAATGAAATCAGTTAAATGAAGATGAAATCAGTTAACGATGAAATCAGTTAACGATGAAATCAGTTAAATGAAGATGAAATCAGTTAACGATGAAATCAGTTAACGATGAAATCAGTTAACGATGAAATCAGTTAACGATGGAATCAGTTAAATGAAGATGAAATCAGTTAACGATGAAATCAGTTTACGATGAAATCAGTTAAATGAAGATGAAATCAGTTAACGATGAAATCAGTTAAATGAAGATGAAATCAGTTAACGATGAAATCAGTTAACGATGAAATCAGTTAACGATGAAATCAGTTAACGATGGAATCAGTTAAATGAAGATGAAATCAGTTAACGATGGAATCAGTTAAATGAAGATGAAATCAGTTAACGATGAAATCAGTTAACGATGAAATCAGTTAAATGAAGATGAAATCAGTTAACGATGAAATCAGTTAAATGAAGATGAAATCAGTTAACGATGAAATCAGTTAAAGATGAAATCAGTTAACGATGAAATCAGTTAACGATGAAATCAGTTAAATGAAGATGAAATCAGTTAACGATGAAATCAGTTAAAGATGAAATCAGTTAACGATGAAATCAGTTAACGATGAAATCATTTAAATGAAGATGAAATCAGTTAACGATGAAATCAGTTAACGATGAAATCAGTTAAATGAAGATGAAATCAGTTAACGATGAAATCAGTTAACGATGAAATCAGTTAACGATGAAATCAGTTAAATGAAGATGAAATCAGTTAACGATGAAATCAGTTAACGATGAAATCAATTAAATGAAGATGAAATCAGTTAACGATGAAATCAGTTAAATGAAGATGAAATCAGTTAACGATGAAATCAGTTAAAGATGAAATCAGTTAACGATGAAATCAGTTAACGATGAAATCAGTTAAATGAAGATGAAATCAGTTAACGATGAAATCAGTTAACGATGAAATCAGTTAAATGAAGAATGAAAATGAAATCAGTTAAATGAAGATGAAATCAGTTAACGATGAAATCAGTTAACGATGAAATCAGTTAACGATGGAATCAGTTAACGATGAAATCAGTTAACGATGAAATCAGTTAAATGAAGATGAAATCAGTTAACGATGAAATCAGTTAACAATGAAATCAGTTAAATGAAGATGAAATCAGTTAACGATGAAATCAGTTAACGATGAAATCACTTAACGATGAAATCAGTTAAATGAAGATGAAATCAGTTAACGATGGAATCAGTTAACGATGAAATCAGTTAACGATGAAATCAGTTAAATGAAGATGAAATCAGTTAACGATGAAATCAGTTAACGATGAAATCAGTTAAATGAAGATGAAATCAGTTAACGATGAAATCAGTTAAAGATGAAATCAGTTAACGATGAAATCAGTTAACGATGAAATCAGTTAAATGAAGATGAAATCAGTTAACGATGAAATCAGTTAAAGATGAAATCAGTTAACGATGAAATCAGTTAACGATGAAATCAGTTAAATGAAGATGAAATCAGTTAATGATGAAATCAGTTAACGATGGAATCAGTTAACGATGAAATCAGTTAAATGAAGATGAAATCAGTTAACGATGAAATCAGTTAACAATGAAATCAATTATATGAAGATGAAATCAGTTAACGATGAAATCAGTTAAATGAAGATGAAATCAGTTAACGATGAAATCAGTTAAAGATGAAATCAGTTAACGATGAAATCAGTTAACGATGAAATCAGTTAAATGAAGATGAAATCAGTTAACGATGAAATCAGTTAACGATGAAATCAGTTAACGATGAAATCAGTTAAATGAAGATGAAATCAGTTAACGATGAAATCAGTTAAATGAAGATGAAATCAGTTAACGATGAAATCAGTTAACGATGAAATCAGTTAACGATGAAATCAGTTAAATGAAGATGAAATCAGTTAACGATGGAATCAGTTAACGATGGAATCAGTTAACGATGGAATCAGTTAAATGAAGATGAAATCAGTTAACGATGAAATCAGTTAAATGAAGATGAAATCAGTTAACGATGAAATCAGTTAACGATGAAATCAGTTAACGATGGAATCAGTTAACGATGAAATCAGTTAACGATGAAATCAGTTAAATGAAGATGAAATCAGTTAACGATGAAATCAGTTAACGATGGAATCAGTTAAATGAAGATGAAATCAGTTAACGATGAAATCAGTTAAATGAAGATGAAATCAGTTAACGATGAAATCAGTTAAATGAAGAATGAAAATGAAATCAGTTAAATGAAGATGAAATCAGTTAACGATGAAATCAGTTAACGATGAAATCAGTTAAATGAAGATGAAATCAGTTAACGATGAAATCAGTTAACGATGAAATCAGTTAACGATGGAATCAGTTAAATGAAGATGAAATCAGTTAACGATGAAATCAGTTAACGATGAAATCAGTTAAATGAAGATGAAATCAGTTAACGATGAAATCAGTTAACGATGAAATCAGTTAAATGAAGATGAAATCAGTTAACGATGAAATCAGTTAAATGAAGATGAAATCAGTTAACGATGAAATCAGTTAACGATGAAATCAGTTAAATGAAGATGAAATCAGTTAACGATGAAATCAGTTAACGATGAAATCAATTAAATGAAGATGAAATCAGTTAACGATGAAATCAGTTAAAAGAAGATGAAATCAGTTAACGATGAAATCAGTTAACGATGAAATCAGTTAAATGAAGATGAAATCAGTTAACGATGAAATCAGTTAAATGAAGAATGAAAATGAAATCAGTTAAATGAAGATGAAATCAGTTAACGATGAAATCAGTTAAATGAAGATGAAATCAGTTAACGATGAAATCAGTTAACGATGAAATCAGTTAACGATGGAATCAGTTAACGATGAAATCAGTTAACGATGAAATCAGTTAAATGAAGATGAAATCAGTTAACGATGAAATCAGTTAACAATGAAATCAGTTAAATGAAGATGAAATCAGTTAACGATGAAATCAGTTAACGATGAAATCAGTTAACGATGAAATCACTTAACGATGAAATCAGTTAAATGAAGATGAAATCAGTTAACGATGAAATCAGTTAAAGATGAAATCAGTTAACGATGGAATCAGTTAACGATGAAATCAGTTAACGATGAAATCAGTTAAATGAAGATGAAATCAGTTAACGATGAAATCAGTTAACGATGAAATCAGTTAAATGAAGATGAAATCAGTTAACGATGAAATCAGTTAACGATGGAATCAGTTAACGATGAAATCAGTTAACGATGAAATCAGTTAAATGAAGATGAAATCAGTTAACGATGAAATCAGTTAAATGAAGATGAAATCAGTTAACGATGAAATCAGTTAAAGATGAAATCAGTTAACGATGAAATCAGTTAACGATGAAATCAGTTAAATGAAGATGAAATCAGTTAACGATGAAATCAGTTAAAGATGAAATCAGTTAACGATGAAATCAGTTAACGATGAAATCAGTTAAATGAAGATGAAATCAGTTAACGATGAAATCAGTTAACGATGAAATCAGTTAACGATGAAATCAGTTAAATGAAGATTAAATCAGTTAACGATGAAATCAGTTAACGATGAAATCAGTTAAATGAAGATGAAATCAGTTAACGATGAAATCAGTTAACGATGAAATCAGTTAACGATGAAATCAATTAAATGAAGATGAAATCAGTTAACGATGAAATCAGTTAAATGAAGAATGAAAATGAAATCAGTTAAATGAAGATGAAATCAGTTAACGATGAAATCAGTTAACGATGAAATCAGTTAACGATGAAATCAGTTAAATGAAGATGAAATCAGTTAACGATGAAATCAGTTAAATGAAGATGAAATCAGTTAACGATGAAATCAGTTAACGATGGAATCAGTTAACGATGAAATCAGTTAACGATGAAATCAGTTAAATGAAGATGAAATCAGTTAACGATGAAATCAGTTAACGATGAAATCAGTTAACGATGAAATCAGTTAAATGAAGATGAAATCAGTTAACGATGAAATCAGTTAAATGAAGATGAAATCAGTTAACGATGAAATCAGTTAACGATGAAATCAGTTAAATGAAGATGAAATCAGTTAACGATGAAATCAGTTAAAGATGAAATCAGTTAACGATGAAATCAGTTAACGATGAAATCAGTTAACGATGGAATCAGTTAAATGAAGATGAAATCAGTTAACGATGAAATCAGTTAACGATGAAATCAGTTAAATGAAGATGAAATCAGTTAACGATGAAATCAGTTAAAGATGAAATCAGTTAACGATGAAATCAGTTAAAGATGAAATCAGTTAACGATGAAATCAGTTAACGATGAAATCAGTTAAATGAAGATGAAATCAGTTAACGATGAAATCAGTTAACGATGGAATCAGTTAAATGAAGATGAAATCAGTTAACGATGAAATCAGTTAACGATGGAATCAGTTAACGATGAAATCAGTTAACGATGAAATCAGTTAAATTAAGATGAAATCAGTTAACGATGAAATCAGTGAACGATGAAATCAGTTAACGATGAAATCAATTAAATGAAGATGAAATCAGTTAACGATGAAATCAGTTAAATGAAGATGAAATCAGTTAACGATGAAATCAGTTAAAGATGAAATCAGTTAACGATGAAATCAGTTAACGATGAAATCAGTTAACGATGGAATCAGTTAAATGAAGATGAAATCAGTTAACGATGAAATCAGTTAACGATGAAATCAGTTAACGATGAAATCAGTTAAATGAAGATGAAATCAGTTAACGATGAAATCAGTTAAAGATGAAATCAGTTAACGATGAAATCAGTTAACGATGAAATCAGTTAAATGAAGATGAAATCAGTTAACGATGAAATCAGTTAACGATGGAATCAGTTAACGATGAAATCAGTTAACGATGAAATCAGTTAAATGAAGATGAAATCAGTTAACGATGAAATCAGTTAACGATGAAATCAGTTAACGATGAAATCAGTTAACGATGAAATCAATTAAATGAAGATGAAATCAGTTAACGATGAAATCAGTTAAATGAAGATGAAATCAGTTAACGATGAAATCAGTTAAAGATGAAATCAGTTAACGATGAAATCAGTTAACGATGAAATCAGTTAAATGAAGATGAAATCAGTTAACGATGAAATCAGTTAAATGAAGAATGAAAATTAAATCAGTTAAATGAAGATGAAATCAGTTAACGATGAAATCAGTTAAATGAAGATGAAATCAGTTAACGATGAAATCAGTTAACGATGAAATCAGTTAAATGAAGATGAAATCAGTTAAAGATGAAATCAGTTAACGATGAAATCAGTTAACGATGAAATCAGTTAACGATGGAATCAGTTAAATGAAGATGAAATCAGTTAACGATGAAATCAGTTAACAATGAAATCAGTTAAATGAAGATGAAATCAGTTAACGATGAAATCACTTAACGATGAAATCAGTTAAATGAAGATGAAATCAGTTAACGATGAAATCAGTTAAAGATGAAATCAGTTAACGATGGAATCAGTTAACGATGAAATCAGTTAACGATGAAATCAGTTAAATGAAGATGAAATCAGTTAACGATGAAATCAGTTAACGATGAAATCAGTTAACGATGAAATCAGTTAAATGAAGATGAAATCAGTTAACGATGGAATCAGTTAACGATGAAATCAGTTAAATGAAGATGAAATCAGTTAACGATGAAATCAGTTAACGATGAAATCAGTTAACGATGAAATCAATTAAATGAAGATGAAATCAGTTAACGATGAAATCAGTTAAATGAAGATGAAATCAGTTAACGATGAAATCAGTTAACGATGAAATCAGTTAAATGAAGATGAAATCAGTTAACGATGAAATCAGTTAACGATGAAATCAGTTAACGATGAAATCAGTTAAATGAAGATGAAATCAGTTAAATGAAGATGAAATCAGTTAACGATGAAATCAGTTAAATGAAGATGAAATCAGTTAACGATGAAATCAGTTAAAGATGAAATCAGTTAACGATGAAATCAGTTAACGATGAAATCAGTTAAATGAAGATGAAATCAGTTAACGATGAAATCAGTTAAAGATGAAATCAGTTAACGATGAAATCAGTTAACGATGAAATCAGTTAAATGAAGATGAAATCAGTTAACGATGAAATCAGTTAACGATGAAATCAGTTAACGATGAAATCAGTTAAATGAAGATGAAATCAGTTAACGATGAAATCAG
Source organism: Semicossyphus pulcher (assembly GCF_022749685.1). Classification (NCBI taxonomy): domain Eukaryota; kingdom Metazoa; phylum Chordata; class Actinopteri; order Labriformes; family Labridae; genus Semicossyphus; species Semicossyphus pulcher. Next base: position 1,731,116 of record NW_027211703.1, read on the forward strand.
TTAACGATGAAATCAGTTAAATGAAGATGAAATCAGTTAACGATGAAATCAGTTAACGATGAAATCAGTTAACGATGAAATCAATTAAATGAAGATGAAATCAGTTAACGATGAAATCAGTTAACGATGAAATCAGTTAAATGAAGATGAAATCAGTTAACGATGAAATCAGTTAACGATGAAATCAGTTAAATGAAGATGAAATCAGTTAACGATGAAATCAGTTAACGATGAAATCAGTTAACGATGAAATCAATTAAATGAAGATGAAATCAGTTAACGATGAAATCAGTTAAATGAAGAATGAAAATGAAATCAGTTAAATGAAGATGAAATCAGTTAACGATGAAATCAGTTAACGATGAAATCAGTTAACGATGAAATCAGTTAAATGAAGATGAAATCAGTTAACGATGAAATCAGTTAAATGAAGATGAAATCAGTTAACGATGAAATCAGTTAACGATGAAATCAGTTAACGATGAAATCAGTTAAATGAAGATGAAATCAGTTAACGATGAAATCAGTTAAAGATGAAATCAGTTAACGATGAAATCAGTTAACGATGAAATCAGTTAAATGAAGATGAAATCAGTTAACGATGAAATCAGTTAACGATGAAATCAGTTAACGATGGAATCAGTTAAATGAAGATGAAATCAGTTAACGATGAAATCAGTTAACGATGAAATCAGTTAAATGAAGATGAAATCAGTTAACGATGAAATCAGTTAAATGAAGATGAAATCAGTTAACGATGAAATCAGTTAAATGAAGATGAAATCAGTTAACGATGAAATCAGTTAACGATGGAATCAGTTAACGATGAAATCAGTTAACGATGAAATCAGTTAAATGAAGATGAAATCAGTTAACGATGAAATCAGTTAACGATGAAATCAGTTAACGATGAAATCAGTTAACGATGAAATCAATTAAATGAAGATGAAATCAGTTAACGATGAAATCAGTTAAATGAAGATGAAATCAGTTAACGATGAAATCAGTTAACGATGAAATCAGTTAACGATGAAATCAGTTAAATGAAGATGAAATCAGTTAACGATGAAATCAGTTAAATGAAGAATGAAAATGAAATCAGTTAAATGAAGATGAAATCAGTTAACGATGAAATCAGTTAACGATGAAATCAGTTAACGATGAAATCAGTTAAATGAAGATGAAATCAGTTAACGATGAAATCAGTTAAATGAAGATGAAATCAGTTAACGATGAAATCAGTTAACGATGAAATCAGTTAACGATGAAATCAGTTAAATGAAGATGAAATCAGTTAACGATGAAATCAGTTAAAGATGAAATCAGTTAACGATGAAATCAGTTAACGATGAAATCAGTTAAATGAAGATGAAATCAGTTAACGATGAAATCAGTTAACGATGAAATCAGTTAACGATGGAATCAGTTAAATGAAGATGAAATCAGTTAACGATGAAATCAGTTAACAATGAAATCAGTTAACGATGAAATCAGTTAAATGAAGATGAAATCAGTTAACGATGAAATCAGTTAAATGAAGATGAAATCAGTTAACGATGAAATCAGTTAAATGAAGATGAAATCAGTTAACGATGAAATCAGTTAACGATGGAATCAGTTAACGATGAAATCAGTTAACGATGAAATCAGTTAAATGAAGATGAAATCAGTTAACGATGAAATCAGTTAACGATGAAATCAGTTAACGATGAAATCAGTTAACGATGAAATCAATTAAATGAAGATGAAATCAGTTAACGATGAAATCAGTTAAATGAAGATGAAATCAGTTAACGATGAAATCAGTTAACGATGAAATCAGTTAACGATGAAATCAGTTAAATGAAGATGAAATCAGTTAACGATGAAATCAGTTAACGATGAAATCAGTTAACGATGAAATCAGTTAAATGAAGATGAAATCAGTTAAATGAAGATGAAATCAGTTAACGATGAAATCAGTTAACGATGGAATCAGTTAACGATGAAATCAGTTAACGATGAAATCAGTTAAATGAAGATGAAATCAGTTAACGATGAAATCAGTTAACGATGAAATCAGTTAAATGAAGATGAAATCAGTTAACGATGAAATCAGTTAAAGATGAAATCAGTTAACGATGAAATCAGTTAACGATGAAATCAGTTAAATGAAGATGAAATCAGTTAACGATGAAATCAGTTAACGATGAAATCAGTTAACGATGGAATCAGTTAAATGAAGATGAAATCAGTTAACGATGAAATCAGTTAACGATGAAATCAGTTAACGATGAAATCAGTTAAATGAAGATGAAATCAGTTAACGATGAAATCAGTTAAATGAAGATGAAATCAGTTAACGATGAAATCAGTTAAAGATGAAATCAGTTAACGATGAAATCAGTTAACGATGAAATCAGTTAAATGAAGATGAAATCAGTTAACGATGAAATCAGTTAACGATGAAATCAGTTAACGATGAAATCAGTTAAATGAAGATGAAATCAGTTAACGATGAAATCAGTTAACGATGAAATCAGTTAAATGAAGATGAAATCAGTTAACGATGAAATCAGTTAACGATGAAATCAGTTAACGATGAAATCAATTAAATGAAGATGAAATCAGTTAACGATGAAATCAGTTAAATGAAGAATGAAAATGAAATCAGTTAAATGAAGATGAAATCAGTTAACGATGAAATCAGTTAACGATGAAATCAGTTAAATGAAGATGAAATCAGTTAACGATGAAATCAGTTAAATGAAGATGAAATCAGTTAACGATGAAATCAGTTAACGATGGAATCAGTTAACGATGAAATCAGTTAACGATGAAATCAGTTAAATGAAGATGAAATCAGTTAACGATGAAATCAGTTAACGATGAAATCAGTTAAATGAAGATGAAATCAGTTAACGATGAAATCAGTTAAAGATGAAATCAGTTAACGATGAAATCAGTTAACGATGAAATCAGTTAAATGAAGATGAAATCAGTTAACGATGAAATCAGTTAACGATGAAATCAGTTAACGATGGAATCAGTTAAATGAAGATGAAATCAGTTAACGATGAAATCAGTTAACGATGAAATCAGTTAAATGAAGATGAAATCAGTTAACGATGAAATCAGTTAAATGAAGATGAAATCAGTTAACGATGAAATCAGTTAAAGATGAAATCAGTTAACGATGAAATCAGTTAACGATGAAATCAGTTAAATGAAGATGAAATCAGTTAACGATGAAATCAGTTAAAGATGAAATCAGTTAACGATGAAATCAGTTAACGATGAAATCATTTAAATGAAGATGAAATCAGTTAACGATGAAATCAGTTAACGATGAAATCAGTTAAATGAAGATGAAATCAGTTAACGATGAAATCAGTTAACGATGAAATCAGTTAAATGAAGATGAAATCAGTTAACGATGAAATCAGTTAACGATGAAATCAGTTAACGATGAAATCAATTAAATGAAGATGAAATCAGTTAACGATGAAATCAGTTAAATGAAGATGAAATCAGTTAACGATGAAATCAGTTAAAGATGAAATCAGTTAACGATGAAATCAGTTAACGATGAAATCAGTTAAATGAAGATGAAATCAGTTAACGATGAAATCAGTTAACGATGAAATCAGTAAAATGAAGAATGAAAATGAAATCAGTTAAATGAAGATGAAATCAGTTAACGATGAAATCAGTTAACGATGAAATCAGTTAACGATGAAATCAGTTAACGATGGAATCAGTTAACGATGAAATCAGTTAACGATGAAATCAGTTAAATGAAGATGAAATCAGTTAACGATGAAATCAGTTAACAATGAAATCAGTTAAATGAAGATGAAATCAGTTAACGATGAAATCAGTTAACGATGAAATCAGTTAACGATGAAATCACTTAACGATGAAATCAGTTAAATGAAGATGAAATCAGTTAACGATGAAATCAGTTAACGATGGAATCAGTTAACGATGAAATCAGTTAACGATGAAATCAGTTAAATGAAGATGAAATCAGTTAACGATGAAATCAGTTAACGATGAAATCAGTTAAATGAAGATGAAATCAGTTAACGATGAAATCAGTTAAAGATGAAATCAGTTAACGATGAAATCAGTTAACGATGAAATCAGTTAAATGAAGATGAAATCAGTTAACGATGAAATCAGTTAACGATGAAATCAGTTAAATGAAGATGAAATCAGTTAACGATGAAATCAGTTAACGATGAAATCAGTTAACGATGAAATCAATTAAATGAAGATGAAATCAGTTAACGATGAAATCAGTTAAATGAAGATGAAATCAGTTAACGATGAAATCAGTTAAAGATGAAATCAGTTAACGATGAAATCAGTTAACGATGAAATCAGTTAAATGAAGATGAAATCAGTTAACGATGAAATCAGTTAACGATGAAATCAGTAAAATGAAGAATGAAAATGAAATCAGTTAAATGAAGATGAAATCAGTTAACGATGAAATCAGTTAACGATGAAATCAGTTAACGATGGAATCAGTTAACGATGAAATCAGTTAACGATGAAATCAGTTAAATGAAGATGAAATCAGTTAACGATGAAATCAGTTAACAATGAAATCAGTTAAATGAAGATGAAATCAGTTAACGATGAAATCAGTTAACGATGAAATCAGTTAACGATGAAATCACTTAACGATGAAATCAGTTAAATGAAGATGAAATCAGTTAACGATGAAATCAGTTAACGATGGAATCAGTTAACGATGAAATCAGTTAACGATGAAATCAGTTAAATGAAGATGAAATCAGTTAACGATGAAATCAGTTAACGATGAAATCAGTTAAATGAAGATGAAATCAGTTAACGATGAAATCAGTTAAAGATGAAATCAGTTAACGATGAAATCAGTTAACGATGAAATCAGTTAACGATGAAATCAGTTAACGATGAAATCAGTTAAATGAAGATGAAATCAGTTAATGATGAAATCAGTTAACGATGGAATCAGTTAACGATGAAATCAGTTAACGATGAAATCAGTTAAATGAAGATGAAATCAGTTAACGATGAAATCAGTTAACGATGAAATCAGTTAACGATGAAATCAATTAAATGAAGATGAAATCAGTTAACGATGAAATCAGTTAAATGAAGATGAAATCAGTTAACGATGAAATCAGTTAAAGATGAAATCAGTTAACGATGAAATCAGTTAACGATGAAATCAGTTAAATGAAGATGAAATCAGTTAACGATGAAATCAGTTAAATGAAGAATGAAAATGAAATCAGTTAAATGAAGATGAAATCAGTTAAAGATGAAATCAGTGAACGATGAAATCAGTTAAATGAAGATGAAATCAGTTAACGATGAAATCAGTTAACGATGAAATCAGTTAACGATGGAATCAGTTAAATGAAGATGAAATCAGTTAACGATGAAATCAGTTAACGATGAAATCAGTTAAATGAAGATGAAATCAGTTAACGATGAAATCAGTTAAATGAAGATGAAATCAGTTAACGATGAAATCAGTTAAATGAAGATGAAATCAGTTAACGATGAAATCAGTTAACGATGAAATCAGTTAACGATGGAATCAGTTAACGATGAAATCAGTTAACGATGAAATCAGTTAAATGAAGATGAAATCAGTTAACGATGAAATCAGTTAACGATGGAATCAGTTAAATGAAGATGAAATCAGTTAACGATGAAATCAGTTAACGATGAAATCAGTTAACGATGAAATCAGTTAAATGAAGATGAAATCAGTTAACGATGAAATCAGTTAAATGAAGAATGAAAATGAAATCAGTTAAATGAAGATGAAATCAGTTAACGATGAAATCAGTTAACGATGAAATCAGTTAAATGAAGATGAAATCAGTTAACGATGAAATCAGTTAACGATGAAATCAGTTAACGATGAAATCAGTTAACGATGGAATCAGTTAAATGAAGATGAAATCAGTTAACGATGAAATCAGTTAACGATGAAATCAATTAAATGAAGATGAAATCAGTTAACGATGAAATCAGTTAACGATGAAATCAGTTAAATGAAGAATGAAAATGAAATCAGTTAAATGAAGATGAAATCAGTTAACGATGAAATCAGTTAAATGAAGATGAAATCAGTTAACGATGAAATCAGTTAACGATGAAATCAGTTAACGATGAAATCAGTTAACGATGGAATCAGTTAACGATGAAATCAGTTAACGATGGAATCAGTTAACGATGAAATCAGTTAACGATGAAATCAGTTAAATGAAGATGAAATCAGTTAACGATGAAATCAGTTAACAATGAAATCAGTTAAATGAAGATGAAATCAGTTAACGATGAAATCAGTTAACGATGAAATCAGTTAACGATGAAATCACTTAACGATGAAATCAGTTAAATGAAGATGAAATCAGTTAACGATGAAATCAGTTAAAGATGAAATCAGTTAACGATGGAATCAGTTAACGATGAAATCAGTTAACGATGAAATCAGTTAAATGAAGATGAAATCAGTTAACGATGAAATCAGTTAACGATGAAATCAGTTAACGATGGAATCAGTTAACGATGAAATCAGTTAACGATGAAATCAGTTAAATGAAGATGAAATCAGTTAACGATGAAATCAGTTAACGATGAAATCAGTTAAATGAAGATGAAATCAGTTAACGATGAAATCAGTTAAAGATGAAATCAGTTAACGATGAAATCAGTTAACGATGAAATCAGTTAAATGAAGATGAAATCAGTTAACGATGAAATCAGTTAAAGATTAAATCAGTTAACGATGAAATCAGTTAACGATGAAATCAGTTAAATGAAGATGAAATCAGTTAACGATGAAATCAGTTAACGATGAAATCAGTTAACGATGAAATCAGTTAAATGAAGATGAAATCAGTTAACGATGAAATCAGTTAACGATGAAATCAGTTAACGATGAAATCAGTTAAATGAAGATGAAATCAGTTAACGATGAAATCAGTTAACGATGAAATCAGTTAACGATGAAATCAATTAAATGAAGATGAAATCAGTTAACGATGAAATCAGTTAAATGAAGAATGAAAATGAAATCAGTTAAATGAAGATGAAATCAGTTAACGATGAAATCAGTTAACGATGAAATCAGTTAACGATGAAATCAGTTAACGATGAAATCAGTTAAATGAAGATGAAATCAGTTAACGATGAAATCAGTTAAATGAAGATGAAATCAGTTAACGATGAAATCAGTTAACGATGAAATCAGTTAACGATGGAATCAGTTAACGATGAAATCAGTTAACGATGAAATCAGTTAAATGAAGATGAAATCAGTTAACGATGAAATCAGTTAACGATGAAATCAGTTAAATGAAGATGAAATCAGTTAACGATGAAATCAGTTAACGATGAAATCAGTTAACGATGAAATCAGTTAAATGAAGATGAAATCAGTTAACGATGAAATCAGTTAACGATGAAATCAGTTAACGATGAAATCAGTTAAATGAAGATGAAATCAGTTAACGATGAAATCAGTTAACGATGAAATCAGTTAAATGAAGAATGAAAATGAAATCAGTTAAATGAAGATGAAATCAGTTAACGATGAAATCAGTTAACGATGAAATCAGTTAACGATGGAATCAGTTAACGATGAAATCAGTTAAAAGAAGATGAAATCAGTTAACGATGAAATCAGTTAACGATGAAATCAGTTAAATGAAGATGAAATCAGTTAACGATGAAATCAGTTAAATGAAGAATGAAAATGAAATCAGTTAAATGAAGATGAAATCAGTTAACGATGAAATCAGTTAAATGAAGATGAAATCAGTTAACGATGAAATCAGTTAACGATGGAATCAGTTAACGATGAAATCAGTTAACGATGGAATCAGTTAACGATGAAATCAGTTAACGATGAAATCAGTTAAATGAAGATGAAATCAGTTAACGATGAAATCAGTTAACAATGAAATCAGTTAAATGAAGATGAAATCAGTTAACGATGAAATCACTTAACGATGAAATCAGTTAAATGAAGATGAAATCAGTTAACGATGAAATCAGTTAACGATGAAATCAATTAAATGAAGATGAAATCAGTTAACGATGAAATCAGTTAAATGAAGAATGAAAATGAAATCAGTTAAATGAAGATGAAATCAGTTAACGATGAAATCAGTTAACGATGAAATCAGTTAACGATGAAATCAGTTAAATGAAGATGAAATCAGTTAACGATGAAATCAGTTAAATGAAGATGAAATCAGTTAACGATGAAATCAGTTAACGATGAAATCAGTTAACGATGGAATCAGTTAACGATGAAATCAGTTAACGATGAAATCAGTTAAATGAAGATGAAATCAGTTAACGATGAAATCAGTTAACGATGAAATCAGTTAAATGAAGATGAAATCAGTTAACGATGAAATCAGTTAACGATGAAATCAGTTAACGATGAAATCAGTTAAATGAAGATGAAATCAGTTAACGATGAAATCAGTTAACGATGAAATCAGTTAACGATGGAATCAGTTAAATGAAGATGAAATCAGTTAACGATGAAATCAGTTAACGATGAAATCAGTTAAATGAAGATGAAATCAGTTAACGATGAAATCAGTTAAATGAAGATGAAATCAGTTAACGATGAAATCAGTTAAAGATGAAATCAGTTAACGATGAAATCAGTTAACGATGAAATCAGTTAAATGAAGATGAAATCAGTTAACGATGAAATCAGTTAACAATGAAATCAGTTAACGATGGAATCAGTTAAATGAAGATGAAATCAGTTAACGATGAAATCAGTTAACGATGAAATCAGTTAAATGAAGATGAAATCAGTTAAATGAAGATGAAATCAGTTAACGATGAAATCAGTTAAATGAAGATGAAATCAGTTAACGATGAAATCAGTTAAAGATGAAATCAGTTAACGATGGAATCAGTTAAATGAAGATGAAATCAGTTAACGATGAAATCAGTTAACGATGAAATCAGTTAAATGAAGATGAAATCAGTTAACGATGAAATCAGTTAACGATGAAATCAGTTAAATGAAGATGAAATCAGTTAACGATGAAATCAGTTAACGATGAAATCAGTTAACGATGAAATCAGTTAAATGAAGATGAAATCAGTTAACGATGAAATCAGTTAACGATGGAATCAGTTAAATGAAGATGAAATCAGTTAACGATGAAATCAGTTAAAGATGAAATCAGTTAACGATGAAATCAGTTAACGATGAAATCAGTTAACGATGAAATAAGTTAAATGAAGATGAAATCAGTTAACGATGAAATCAGTTAACGATGGAATCAGTTAAATGAAGATGAAATCAGTTAACGATGAAATCAGTTAACGATGAAATCAGTTAAATGAAGATGAAATCAGTTAACGATGAAATCAGTTAACGATGAAATCAGTTAACGATGGAATCAGTTAACGATGGAATCAGTTAACGATGGAATCAGTTAAATGAAGATGAAATCAGTTAACGATGAAATCAGTTAAATGAAGATGAAATCAGTTAACGATGAAATCAGTTAACGATGAAATCAGTTAACGATGGAATCAGTTAAATGAAGATGAAATCAGTTAAATGAAGATGAAATCAGTTAACGATGAAATCAGTTAATGATGAAATCAGTTAACGATGAAATCAGTTAACGATGAAATCAGTTAAATGAAGATGAAATCAGTTAACGATGAAATCAGTTAACGATGAAATCAGTTAAATGAAGATGAAATCAGTTAACGATGAAATCAGTTAAAGATGAAATCAGTTAACGATGGAATCAGTTAACGATGAAATCAGTTAACGATGAAATCAGTTAAATGAAGATGAAATCAGTTAAATGAAGATGAAATCAGTTAACGATGAAATCAGTTAACGATGGAATCAGTTAAATGAAGATGAAATCAGGTAACGATGAAATCAGTTAACGATGAAATCAGTTAACGATGAAATCAGTTAAATGAAGATGAAATCAGTTAACGATGAAATCAGTTAAATGAAGATGAAATCAGTTAACGATGAAATCAGTTAACGATGAAATCAGTTAAATGAAGATGAAATCAGTTAACGATGAAATCAGTTAACGATGAAATCAGTTAAATGAAGATGAAATCAGTTAACGATGAAATCAGTTAAAGATGAAATCAGTTAACGATGAAATCAGTTAACGATGGAATCAGTTAAATGAAGATGAAATCAGTTAACGATGAAATCAGTTAACGATGAAATCAGTTAACGATGAAATCAGTTAAATGAAGATGAAATCAGTTAACGATGAAATCAGTTAACGATGAAATCAGTTAACGATGGAATCAGTTAAATGAAGATGAAATCAGTTAACGATGAAATCAGTTAAATGAAGATGAAATCAGTTAACGATGAAATCAGTTAACGATGGAATCAGTTAACGATGAAATCAGTTAAATGAAGATGAAATCAGTTAAATGAAGATGAAATCAGTTAACGATGAAATCAGTTAACGATGAAATCAGTTAAATGAAGATGAAATCAGTTAACGATGAAATCAGTTAACGATGAAATCAGTTAAATGAAGATGAAATCAGTTAACGATGAAATCAGTTAACGATGAAATCAGTTAAATGAAGAATGAAAATGAAATCAGTTAAATGAAGATGAAATCAGTTAACGATGAAATCAGTTAACGATGAAATCAGTTAACGATGGAATCAGTTAAATGAAGATGAAATCAGTTCACGGTGAAATCAGTTAACGATGGAATCAGTTAACGATGAGATCAGTTAACGATGAAATCAGTTAACGATGAAATCAGTTAAATGAAGATGAAATCAGTTAACGATGAAATCAGTTAACGATGGAATCAGTTAAATGAAGATGAAATCAGTTAACGATGAAATCAGTTAAATGAAGATGAAATCAGTTAACGATGAAATCAGTTAACGATGAAATCAGTTAAATGAAGATGAAATCAGTTAACGATGAAATCAGTTAACGATGAAATCAGTTAAATGAAGAATGAAAATGAAATCAGTTAAATGAAGATGAAATCAGTTAACGATGAAATCAGTTAACGATGAAATCAGTTAAATGAAGATGAAATCAGTTAACGATGAAATCAGTTAACGATGAAATCAGTTAAATGAAGATGAAATCAGTTAACGATGAAATCAGTTAACGATGAAATCAGTTAACGATGGAATCAGTTAAATGAAGATGAAATCAGTTAACGATGAAATCAGTTAACGATGAAATCAGTTAAATGAAGATGAAATCAGTTAACGATGAAATCAGTTAAATGAAGATGAAATCAGTTAACGATGAAATCAGTTAACGATGAAATCAGTTAACGATGAAATCAGTTAAATGAAGATGAAATCAGTTAACGATGAAATCAGTTAAATGAAGATGAAATCAGTTAACGATGAAATCAGTTAACGATGGAATCAGTTAACGATGAAATCAGTTAACGATGGAATCAGTTAACGATGAAATCAGTTAACGATGAAATCAGTTAAATGAAGATGAAATCAGTTAACGATGAAATCAGTTAACGATGAAATCAGTTAAATGAAGATGAAATCAGTTAACGATGAAATCAGTTAACGATGAAATCACTTAACGATGAAATCAGTTAAATGAAGATGAAATCAGTTAACGATGAAATCAGTTAAATGAAGATGAAATCAGTTAACGATGAAATCAGTTAAAGATGAAATCAGTTAACGATGGAATCAGTTAACGATGAAATCAGTTAAATGAAGATGAAATCAGTTAAATGAAGATGAAATCAGTTAAATGAAGATGAAATCAGTTAACGATGAAAGCAGTTAACGATGAAATCAGTTAAAGATGAAATCAGTTAACGATGAAATCAGTTAACGATGAAATCAGTTAAATGAAGATGAAATCAGTTAACGATGAAATCAGTTAAATGAAGATGAAATCAGTTAACGATGAAATCAGTTAACGATGGAATCAGTTAACGATGAAATCAGTTAAATGAAGATGAAATCAGTTAACGATGAAATCAGTTAACGATGAAATCAATTAAATGAAGATGAAATCAGTTAACGATGAAATCAGTTAAATGAAGATGAAATCAGTTAACGATGAAATCAGTTAAAGATGAAATCAGTTAACGATGAAATCAGTTAACGATGAAATCAGTTAAATGAAGATGAAATCAGTTAACGATGAAATCAGTTAAAGATGAAATCAGTTAACGATGAAATCAGTTAACGATGGAATCAGTTAACGATGAAATCAGTTAAATGAAGATGAAATCAGTTAACGATGAAATCAGTTAAAGATGAAATCAGTTAACGATGAAATCAGTTAACGAGGAAATCAGTTAAATGAAGATGAAATCAGTTAACGATGAAATCAGTTAAAGATGAAATCAGTTAACGATGAAATCAGTTAACGATGGAATCAGTTAAATGAAGATGAAATCAGTTAACGATGAAATCAGTTAACGATGAAATCAGTTAACGATGAAATCAGTTAAATGAAGATGAAATCAGTTAACGATGAAATCAGTTAACGATGAAATCAGTTAAATGAAGATGAAATCAGTTAAAGATGAAATCAGTTAACGATGAAATCAGTTAACGATGAAATCAGTTAAATGAAGATGAAATCAGTTAACGATGAAATCAGTTAACGATGAAATCAATTAATGATGAAATCAGTTAAATGAAGATGAAATCAGTTAACGATGAAATCAGTTAACGATGAAATCAGTTAACGATGAAATCAGTTAAATGAAGATGAAATCAGTTAAATGAAGATGAAATCAGTTAACGATGAAATCAGTTAACGATGAAATCAGTTAAATGAAGATGAAATCAGTTAACGATGAAATCAGTTAACGATGAAATCAGTTAACGATGGAATCAGTTAAATGAAGATGAAATCAGTTAACGATGAAATCAGTTAACGATGAAATCAGTTAAATGAAGATGAAATCAGTTAACGATGAAATCAGTTAACGATGAAATCAGTTAAATGAAGATGAAATCAGTTAACGATGAAATCAGTTAACGATGAAATCAGTTAACGATGAAATCAGTTAACGATGAAATCAGTTAAATGAAGATGAAATCAGTTAACGATGAAATCAGTTAAATGAAGATGAAATCAGTTAACGATGAAATCAGTTAACGATGAAATCACTTAACGATGAAATCAGTTAAATGAAGATGAAATCAGTTAACGATGAAATCAGTTAAATGAAGATGAAATCAGTTAACGATGAAATCAGTTGACGATGAAATCAGTTAACGATGAAATCAATTAAATGAAGATGAAATCAGTTAACGATGAAATTAGTTAAATGAAGATGAAATCAGTTAACGATGAAATCAGTTAAAGATGAAATCAGTTAACGATGAAATCAGTTAACGATGAAATCAGTTAACGATGAAATCAGTTAAATGAAGATGAAATCAGTTAACGATGAAATCAGTTAACGATGAAATCAGTTAAATGAAGATGAAATCAGTTAACGATGAAATCAGTTAACGATGAAATCAATTAAATGAAGATGAAATCAGTTAACGATGAAATCAGTTAAAAGAAGATGAAATCAGTTAACGATGAAATCAGTTAAAAGAAGATGAAATCAGTTAACGATGAAATCAGTTAACGATGAAATCAGTTAACGATGAAATCAGTTAAATGAAGATGAAATCAGTTAACGATGAAATCAGTTAAATGAAGAATGAAAATGAAATCAGTTAAATGAAGATGAAATCAGTTAACGATGAAATCAGTTAAATGAAGATGAAATCAGTTAACGATGAAATCAGTTAACGATGGAATCAGTTAACGATGAAATCAGTTAACGATGGAATCAGTTAAATGAAGATGAAATCAGTTAACGATGAAATCAGTTAACAATGAAATCAGTTAAATGAAGATGAAATCAGTTAACGATGAAATCAGTTAACGATGAAATCAGTTAAAGATGAAATCAGTTAACGATGGAATCAGTTAACGATGAAATCAGTTAACGATGAAATCAGTTAACGATGGAATCAGTTAACGATGAAATCAGTTAACGATGAAATCAGTTAAATGAAGATGAAATCAGTTAACGATGAAATCAGTTAACGATGAAATCAGTTAACGATGAAATCAGTTAAATGAAGATGAAATCAGTTAACGATGAAATCAGTTAACGATGAGATCAGTTAACGATGAGATCAGTTAACGATGAAATCAGTTAACGATGAAATCAGTTAACGATGAAATCAGTTAAATGAAGATGAAATCAGTTAACGATGAAATCAGTTAAATGAAGATGAAATCAGTTAACGATGAAATCAGTTAACGATGAAATCAGTTAAATGAAGATGAAATCAGTTAACGATGAAATCAGTTAAAGATGAAATCAGTTAAATGAAGATGAAATCAGTTAACGATGAAATCAGTTAAAGATGAAATCAGTTAACGATGAAATCAGTTAACGATGAAATCAGTTAAATGAAGATGAAATCAGTTAACGATGAAATCAGTTAACGATGAAATCAGTTAAATGAAGATGAAATCAGTTAACGATGAAATCAGTTAAATGAAGATGAAATCAGTTAACGATGAAATCAGTTAAATGAAGATGAAATCAGTTAAATGAAGATGAAATCAGTTAACGATGAAATCAGTTAAAGATGAAATCAGTTAACGATGAAATCAGTTAACGATGAAATCAGTTAAATGAAGATGAAATCAGTTAACGATGAAATCAGTTAACGATGAAATCAGTTAAATGAAGATGAAATCAGTTAACGATGAAATCAGTTAAATGAAGATGAAATCAGTTATCGATGAAATCAGTTAAAGATGAAATCAGTTAACGATGGAATCAGTTAAATGAAGATGAAATCAGTTAACGATGAAATCAGTTAAAGATGAAATCAGTTACAGATGAAATCAGTTACATGAAGATTAAATCAGTTAACGATGAAATCAGTTAACGATGAAATCAGTTAACGATGAAATCAGTTAATGATGAAATCAGTTAAATGAAGATGAAATCAGTTAACGATGAAATCAGTTAACGATGAAATCAGTTAAATGAAGATGAAATCAGTTAACGATGAAATCAGTTAAATGAAGAATGAAAATGAAATCAGTTAAATGAAGATGAAATCAGTTAACGATGAAATCAGTTAACGATGAAATCAGTTAAATGAAGATGAAATCAGTTAACGATGAAATCAGTTAACGATGAAATCAGTTAACGATGAAATCAGTTAAATGAAGATGAAATCAGTTAACGATGAAATCAGTTAAATGAAGAATGAAAATGAAATCAGTTAAATGAAGATGAAATCAGTTAACGATGAAATCAGTTAACGATGAAATCAGTTAAATGAAGATGAAATCAGTTAACGATGAAATCAGTTAACGATGAAATCAGTTAAATGAAGATGAAATCAGTTAACGATGAAATCAGTTAACGATGGAATCAGTTAACGATGAAATCAGTTAACGATGAAATCAGTTAAATGAAGATGAAATCAGTTAACGATGAAATCAGTTAAATGAAGATGAAATCAGTTAACGATGAAATCAGTTAACGATGAAATCAGTTAACGATGGAATCAGTTAAATGAAGATGAAATCAGTTAACGATGAAATCAGTTAAATGAAGATGAAATCAGTTAAATGAAGATGAAATCAGTTAACGATGAAATCAGTTAAAGATGAAATCAGTTACAGATGAAATCAGTTACATGAAGATTAAATCAGTTAACGATGAAATCAGTTAAAGATTAAATCAGTTAACGATGAAATCAGTTAACGATGAAATCAGTTAAATGAAGATGAAATCAGTTAATGATGAAATTAGTTAAAGATGAAATCAGTTAACGATGGAATCAGTTAAATGAAGATGAAATCAGTTAACGATGAAATCAGTTAACGATGAAATCAGTTAACGATGAAATCAGTTAAATGAAGATGAAATCAGTTAACGATGAAATCAGTTAAAGATGAAATCAGTTAACGATGAAATCAGTTAAATGAAGATGAAATCAGTTAAATGAAGATGAAATCAGTTAACGATGAAATCAGTTAAAGATGAAATCAGTTACAGATGAAATCAGTTACATGAAGATTAAATCAGTTAACGATGAAATCAGTTAAAGATTAAATCAGTTAACGATGAAATCAGTTAACGATGAAATCAGTTAAAGATGAAATCAGTTAACGATGGAATCAGTTAAATGAAGATGAAATCAGTTAACGATGAAATCAGTTAACGATGAAATCAGTTAAATGAAGATGAAATCAGTTAACGATGAAATCAGTTAAAGATGAAATCAGTTAACGATGGAATCAGTTAAATGAAGATGAAATCAGTTAACGATGAAATCAGTTAACGATGAAATCAGTTAAATGAAGATGAAATCAGTTAACGATGAAATCAGTTAAAGATGAAATCAGTTAACAATGAAATCAGTTAACGATGAAATCAGTCAAATGAAGATGAAATCAGTTAACGATGAAATCAGTTAAATGAAGATGAAATCAGTTAAATGAAGATGAAATCAGTTACAGATGAAATCAGTTACATGAAGATTAAATCAGTTAACGATGAAATCAGTTAACGATGAAATCAGTTAAATGAAGATGACATCAGTTAACGATGAAATCAGTTAAATGAAGATGAAATCAGTTAAATGAAGATGAAATCAGTTAACGATGAAATCAGTTACAGATGAAATCAGTTAAATGAAGATGAAATCAGTTAACGATGAAATCAGTTACAGATGAAATCAGTTACATGAAGATGAAATCAGTTAACGATAAAATCAGTTAAAGATGAAATCAGTTAAATGAAGAATGAAAATGAAATCAGTTAACGATGAAATCAGTTAACGATGAAATCAGTTAAATGAAGATGAAATCAGTTAACGATGAAATCAGTTAAATGAAGATGAAATCAGTTAACGATGAAATCCGTTAACGATGAAATCCGTTAACGATGGAATCCGTTAACGATGAAATCCGTTAACGATGAAATCCGTTAACGATGAGATCAGTTAACGATGAAATCAGTTAAATGAAGATGAAATCAGTTAACGATGAAATCAGTTAAAGATGAAATCAGTTAACGATGAAATCAGTTAACGATGAAATCAGTTAACGATGGAATCAGTTAAATGAAGATGAAATCAGTTAACGATGAAATCAGTTAACGATGAAATCAGTTAAATGAAGATGAAATCAGTTAACGATGAAATCAGTTAAATGAAGATGAAATCAGTTAACGATGAAATCAGTTAACGATGAAATCAGTTAAATGAAGATGAAATCAGTTAACGATGAAATCAGTTAACGATGAAATCAATTAAATGAAGATGAAATCAGTTAACGATGAAATCAGTTAAAAGAAGATGAAATCAGTTAACGATGAAATCAGTTAACGATGAAATCAGTTAACGATGAAATCAGTTAAATGAAGATGAAATCAGTTAACGATGAAATCAGTTAAATGAAGAATGAAAATGAAATCAGTTAAATGAAGATGAAATCAGTTAACGATGGAATCAGTTAACGATGAAATCAGTTAACGATGAAATCAGTTAAATGAAGATGAAATCAGTTAACGATGAAATCAGTTAACGATGAAATCAGTTAACGATGAGATCAGTTAACGATGAGATCAGTTAACGATGAAATCAGTTAACGATGAAATCAGTTAAATGAAGATGAAATCAGTTAACGATGAAATCAGTTAACGATGAAATCAGTTAAATGAAGATGAAATCAGTTAACGATGAAATCAGTTAAAGATGAAATCAGTTAACGATGGAATCAGTTAAATGAAGATGAAATCAGTTAACGATGAAATCAGTTAAATGAAGATGAAATCAGTTAACGATGAAATCAGTTAAATGAAGATGAAATCAGTTAAATGAAGATGAAATCAGTTAACGATGAAATCAGTTAACGATGAAATCAGTTAAATGAAGATGAAATCAGTTAACGATGAAATCAGTTAACGATGAAACCAGTTAAATGATGATGAAATCAGTTATCGATGAAATCAGTTAAAGATGAAATCAGTTAACGATGGAATCAGTTAAATGAAGATGAAATCAGTTAACGATGAAATCAGTTAACGATGAAATCAGTTACAGATGAAATCAGTTACATGAAGATTAAATCAGTTAACGATGAAATCAGTTAACGATGAAATCAGTTAACGATGAAATCAGTTAAATGAAGATGAAATCAGTTAACGATGAAATCAGTTAACGATGAAATCAGTTAAATGAAGATGAAATCAGTTAACGATGAAATCAGTTAAATGAAGAATGAAAATGAAATCAGTTAAATGAAGATGAAATCAGTTAACGATGAAATCAGTTAAATGAAGATGAAATCAGTTAACGATGAAATCAGTTAACGATGAAATCAGTTAACGATGAAATCAGTTAAATGAAGATGAAATCAGTTAACGATGAAATCAGTTAAATGAAGATGAAATCAGTTAACGATGAAATCAGTTAAATGAAGAATGAAAATGAAATCAGTTAAATGAAGATGAAATCAGTTAACGATGAAATCAGTTAACGATGAAATCAGTTAAATGAAGATGAAATCAGTTAACGATGAAATCAGTTAACGATGAAATCAGTTAAATGAAGATGAAATCAGTTAACGATGAAATCAGTTAACGATGAAGTCAGTTAAATGAAGATGAAATCAGTTAACGATGAAATCAGTTAAAGATGAAATCAGTTAACGATGAAATCAGTTAACGATGAAATCAGTTAAATGAATATGAAATCAGTTAACGATGAAATCAGTTAACGATGGAATCAGTTAACGATGAAATCAGTTAACGATGAAATCAGTTAAATGAAGATGAAATCAGTTAACGATGAAATCAGTTAAATGAAGATGAAATCAGTTAACGATGAAATCAGTTAACGATGAAATCAGTTAACGATGGAATCAGTTAAATGAAGATGAAATCAGTTAACGATGAAATCAGTTAAATGAAGATGAAATCAGTTAAATGAAGATGAAATCAGTTAACGATGAAATCAGTTAAAGATGAAATCAGTTACAGATGAAATCAGTTAACGATGGAATCAGTTAAATGAAGATGAAATCAGTTAACGATGAAATCAGTTAAAGATTAAATCAGTTAACGATGAAATCAGTTAACGATGAAATCAGTTAACGATGAAATCAGTTAAATGAAGATGAAATCAGTTAATGATGAAATCAGTTAAAGATGAAATCAGTTAACGATGGAATCAGATAAATGAAGATGAAATCAGTTAACGATGGAATCAGTTAAATGAAGATGAAATCAGTTAACGATGAAATCAGTTAACGATGAAATCAGTTAAATGAAGATGAAATCAGTTAACGATGAAATCAGTTAAAGATGAAATCAGTTAACAATGAAATCAGTTAAATGAAGATGAAATCAGTTAAATGAAGATGAAATCAGTTAACGATGAAATCAGTTACAGATGAAATCAGTTACATGAAGATTAAATCAGTTAACGATGAAATCAGTTAACGATGAAATCAGTTAAATGAAGATGACATCAGTTAACGATGAAATCAGTTAAATGAAGATGAAATCAGTTAAATGAAGATGAAATCAGTTAACGATGAAATCAGTTAACGATGAAATCAGTTAAATGAAGAATGAAAATGAAATCAGTTAAATGAAGATGAAATCAGTTAACGATGAAATCAGTTAAAGATGAAATCAGTTAACGATGAAATCAGTTAACGATGAAATCAGTTAAATGAAGATGAAATCAGTTAACGATGAAATCAGTTAAAGATGAAATCAGTTAACGATGAAATCAGTTAAAGATGAAATCTGTTAACGATGGAATCAGTTAAATGAAGATGAAATCAGTTAACGGTGAAATCAGTTAACGGTGAAATCAGTTAACGGTGAAATCAGTTAACGATGGAATCAGTTAACGATGAGATCAGTTAACGATGGAATCAGTTAACGATGAAATCAGTTAAATGAAGATGAAATCAGTTAACGATGAAATCAGTTAAAGATGAAATCAGTTAACGATGAAATCAGTTAAAGATGAAATCTGTTAACGATGAAATCAGTTAAATGAAGATGAAATCAGTTAACGATGAAATCAGTTAAAGATGAAATCAGTTAACGATGGAATCAGTTAACGATGAAATCAGTTAAATGAAGATGAAATCAGTTAAATGAAGATGAAATCAGTTAACGATGAAATCAGTTAAAGATGAAATCAGTTAACGATGAAATCAGTTAACGATGAAATCAGTTAAATGAAGATGAAATCAGTTAACGATGAAATCAGTTAAATGAAGATGAAATCAGTTAACGATGAAATCAGTTAACGATGAAATCAGTTAAATGAAGATGAAATCAGTTAACGATGAAATCAGTTAAATGAAGAAAGAAAATGAAATCAGTTAAATGAAGATGAAATCAGTTAACGATGAAATCAGTTAACGATGAAATCAGTTAACGATGGAATCAGTTAACGATGGAATCAGTTAAATGAAGATGAAATCAGTTAACGATGAAATCAGTTAAATGAAGATGAAATCAGTTAACGATGAAATCAGTTAACGATGAAATCAGTTAATGATGGAATCAGTTAAATGAAGATGAAATCAGTTAACGATGAAATCAGTTAACGATGGAATCAGTTAAATGAAGATGAAATCAGTTAACGATGAAATCAGTTAAATGAAGATGAAATCAGTTAACGATGAAATCAGTTAACGATGGAATCAGTTAAATGAAGATGAAATCAGTTAACGATGAAATCAGTTAACGATGAAATCAGTTAACGATGAAATCAGTTAAATGAAGATGAAATCAGTTAAATGAAGATGAAATCAGTTAACGATGAAATCAGTTAACGATGAAATCAGTTAACGATGAAATCAGTTAAATGAAGATGAAATCAGTTAACGATGAAATCAGTTAAATGAAGATGAAATCAGTTAACGATGAAATCAGTTAAAGATGAAATCAGTTAACGATGGAATCAGTTAACGATGAAATCAGTTAAATGAAGATGAAATCAGTTAAATGAAGATGAAATCAGTTAACGATGAAATCAGTTAAAGATGAAATCAGTTAACGATGAAATCAGTTAACGATGAAATCAGTTAAATGAAGATGAAATCAGTTAACGATGAAATCAGTTAAATGAAGATGAAATCAGTTAACGATGAAATCAGTTAACGATGAAATCAGTTAAATGAAGATGAAATCAGTTAACGATGAAATCAGTTAAATGAAGAAAGAAAATGAAATCAGTTAAATGAAGATGAAATCAGTTAACGATGAAATCAGTTAACGATGGAATCAGTTAACGATGGAATCAGTTAAATGAAGATGAAATCAGTTAACGATGAAATCAGTTAACGATGAAATCAGTTAACGATGAAATCAGTTAAATGAAGATGAAATCAGTTAACGATGAAATCAGTTAATGATGGAATCAGTTAAATGAAGATGAAATCAGTTAACGATGAAATCAGTTAACGATGAAATCAGTTAACGATGAAATCAGTTAAATGAAGATGAAATCAGTTAACGATGAAATCAGTTAACGATGAAATCAGTTAACGATGAAATCAGTTAAATGAAGATGAAATCAGTTAACGATGAAATCAGTTAATGATGGAATCAGTTAAATGAAGATGAAATCAGTTAACGATGAAATCAGTTAACGATGAAATCAGTTAACGATGGAATCAGTTAACGATGAAATCAGTTAACGATGGAATCAGTTAAATGAAGATGAAATCAGTTAAATGAAGATGAAATCAGTTAACGATGAAATCAGTTAACGATGAAATCAGTTAATGATGGAATCAGTTAAATGAAGATGAAATCAGTTAACGATGAAATCAGTTAACGATGAAATCAGTTAACGATGGAATCAGTTAAATGAAGATGAAATCAGTTAACGATGAAATCAGTTAAATGAAGATGAAATCAGTTAACGATGAAATCAGTTAACGATGGAATCAGTTAAATGAAGATGAAATCAGTTAACGATGAAATCAGTTAACGATGAAATCAGTTAATGATGAAATCAGTTAAATGAAGATGAAATCAGTTAACGATGAAATCAGTTAACGATGAAATCAGTTAACGATGAAATCAGTTAAATGAAGATGAAATCAGTTAATGATGAAATCAGTTAAAGATGAAATCAGTTAACGATGGAATCAGTTAAATGAAGATGAAATCAGTTAACGATGAAATCAGTTAACGATGAAATCAGTTAACGATGAAATCAGTTAAATGAAGATGAAATCAGTTAACGATGAAATCAGTTAAAGATGAAATCAGTTAACGATGGAATCAGTTAAATGAAGATGAAATCAGTTAACGATGAAATCAGTTAACGATGAAATCAGTTAAATGAAGATGAAATCAGTTAACGATGAAATCAGTTAAAGATGAAATCAGTTAAAGATGAAATCAGTTAACAATGAAATCAGTTAACGATGAAATCAGTTAAATGAAGATGAAATCAGTTAACGATGAAATCAGTTAAATGAAGATGAAATCAGTTACAGATGAAATCAGTTACATGAAGATTAAATCAGTTAACGATGAAATCAGTTAACGATGAAATCAGTTAAATGAAGATGACATCAGTTAACGATGAAATCAGTTAAATGAAGATGAAATCAGTTAAATGAAGATGAAATCAGTTAACGATGAAATCAGTTACAGATGAAATCAGTTAAATGAAGATGAAATCAGTTAACGATGAAATCAGTTACAGATGAAATCAGTTACATGAAGATGAAATCAGTTAACGATAAAATCAGTTAAAGATGAAATCAGTTAACGATGAAATCAGTTAAATGAAGAATGAAAATGAAATCAGTTAAAGATGAAATCAGTTACAGATGAAATCAGTTACATGAAGATTAAATCAGTTAACGATGAAATCAGTTAAAGATTAAATCAGTTAACGATGAAATCAGTTAACGATGAAATCAGTTAACGATGAAATCAGTTAAATGAAGATGAAATCAGTTAATGATGAAATCAGTTAAAGATGAAATCAGTTAACGATGGAATCAGTTAAATGAAGATGAAATCAGTTAACGATGAAATCAGTTAAAGATGAAATCAGTTAACGATGGAATCAGTTAAATGAAGATGAAATCAGTTAACGATGAAATCAGTTAACGATGAAATCAGTTAAATGAAGATGAAATCAGTTAACGATGAAATCAGTTAAAGATGAAATCAGTTAACAATGAAATCAGTTAAATGAAGATGAAATCAGTTAAATGAAGATGAAATCAGTTAACGATGAAATCAGTTACAGATGAAATCAGTTACATGAAGATTAAATCAGTTAACGATGAAATCAGTTAACGATGAAATCAGTTAAATGAAGATGACATCAGTTAACGATGAAATCAGTTAAATGAAGATGAAATCAGTTAAATGAAGATGAAATCAGTTAACGATGAAATCAGTTACAGATGAAATCAGTTACATGAAGATTAAATCAGTTAACGATGAAATCAGTTAACGATGAAATCAGTTAAATGAAGATGACATCAGTTAACGATGAAATCAGTTAAATGAAGATGAAATCAGTTAAATGAAGATGAAATCAGTTAACGATGAAATCAGTTAACGATGAAATCAGTTAAATGAAGAATGAAAATGAAATCAGTTAAATGAAGATGAAATCAGTTAACGATGAAATCAGTTAAAGATGAAATCAGTTAACGATGAAATCAGTTAACGATGAAATCAGTTAAATGAAGATGAAATCAGTTAACGATGAAATCAGTTAAAGATGAAATCAGTTAACGATGAAATCAGTTAAAGATGAAATCTGTTAACGATGGAATCAGTTAAATGAAGATGAAATCAGTTAACGGTGAAATCAGTTAACGGTGAAATCAGTTAACGGTGAAATCAGTTAACGATGGAATCAGTTAACGATGAAATCAGTTAACGATGAGATCAGTTAACGATGGAATCAGTTAACGATGAAATCAGTTAAATGAAGATGAAATCAGTTAACGATGAAATCAGTTAAAGATGAAATCAGTTAACGATGAAATCAGTTAAAGATGAAATCTGTTAACGATGAAATCAGTTAAATGAAGATGAAATCAGTTAACGATGAAATCAGTTAAAGATGAAATCAGTTAACGATGGAATCAGTTAACGATGAAATCAGTTAAATGAAGATGAAATCAGTTAAATGAAGATGAAATCAGTTAACGATGAAATCAGTTAAAGATGAAATCAGTTAACGATGAAATCAGTTAACGATGAAATCAGTTAAATGAAGATGAAATCAGTTAACGATGAAATCAGTTAAATGAAGATGAAATCAGTTAACGATGAAATCAGTTAACGATGAAATCAGTTAACGATGAAATCAGTTAAATGAAGATGAAATCAGTTAACGATGAAATCAGTTAAATGAAGAAAGAAAATGAAATCAGTTAAATGAAGATGAAATCAGTTAACGATGAAATCAGTTAACGATGGAATCAGTTAACGATGGAATCAGTTAAATGAAGATGAAATCAGTTAACGATGAAATCAGTTAAATGAAGATGAAATCAGTTAACGATGAAATCAGTTAACGATGAAATCAGTTAACGATGAAATCAGTTAAATGAAGATGAAATCAGTTAACGATGAAATCAGTTAATGATGGAATCAGTTAAATGAAGATGAAATCAGTTAACGATGAAATCAGTTAACGATGAAATCAGTTAACGATGGAATCAGTTAAATGAAGATGAAATCAGTTAAATGAAGATGAAATCAGTTAACGATGAAATCAGTTAACGATGAAATCAGTTAATGATGGAATCAGTTAAATGAAGATGAAATCAGTTAACGATGAAATCAGTTAACGATGGAATCAGTTAAATGAAGATGAAATCAGTTAACGATGAAATCAGTTAAATGAAGATGAAATCAGTTAACGATGAAATCAGTTAACGATGGAATCAGTTAAATGAAGATGAAATCAGTTAACGATGAAATCAGTTAACGATGAAATCAGTTAAATGAAGATGAAATCAGTTAAATGAAGATGAAATCAGTTAACGATGAAATCAGTTAACGATGAAATCAGTTAACGATGAAATCAGTTAAATGAAGATGAAATCAGTTAACGATGAAATCAGTTAAATGAAGATGAAATCAGTTAACGATGAAATCAGTTAAAGATGAAATCAGTTAACGATGGAATCAGTTAACGATGAAATCAGTTAAATGAAGATGAAATCAGTTAAATGAAGATGAAATCAGTTAACGATGAAATCAGTTAAAGATGAAATCAGTTAACGATGAAATCAGTTAACGATGAAATCAGTTAAATGAAGATGAAATCAGTTAACGATGAAATCAGTTAAATGAAGATGAAATCAGTTAACGATGAAATCAGTTAACGATGAAATCAGTTAACGATGAAATCAGTTAAATGAAGATGAAATCAGTTAACGATGAAATCAGTTAAATGAAGAAAGAAAATGAAATCAGTTAAATGAAGATGAAATCAGTTAACGATGAAATCAGTTAACGATGGAATCAGTTAACGATGGAATCAGTTAAATGAAGATGAAATCAGTTAACGATGAAATCAGTTAAATGAAGATGAAATCAGTTAAATGAAGAAAGAAAATGAAATCAGTTAAATCAGTTAACGATGAAATCAGTTAAATGAAGATGAAATCAGTTAACGATGAAATCAGTTAATGATGGAATCAGTTAAATGAAGATGAAATCAGTTAACGATGAAATCAGTTAACGATGAAATCAGTTAACGATGGAATCAGTTAAATGAAGATGAAATCAGTTAAATGAAGATGAAATCAGTTAACGATGAAATCAGTTAACGATGAAATCAGTTAATGATGGAATCAGTTAAATGAAGATGAAATCAGTTAACGATGAAATCAGTTAACGATGAAATCAGTTAACGATGGAATCAGTTAAATGAAGATGAAATCAGTTAACGATGAAATCAGTTAAATGAAGATGAAATCAGTTAACGATGAAATCAGTTAACGATGGAATCAGTTAAATGAAGATGAAATCAGTTAACGATGAAATCAGTTAACGATGAAATCAGTTAAATGAAGATGAAATCAGTTAACGATGAAATCAGTTAACGATGAAATCAGTTAACGATGAAATCAGTTAAATGAAGATGAAATCAGTTAACGATGAAATCAGTTAAATGAAGATGAAATCAGTTAACGATGAAATCAGTTAAATGAAGATGAAATCAGTTAACGATGAAATCAGTTAAAGATGAAATCAGTTAACGATGGAATCAGTTAACGATGAAATCAGTTAAATGAAGATGAAATCAGTTAAATGAAGATGAAATCAGTTAACGATGAAATCAGTTAAAGATGAAATCAGTTAACGATGAAATCAGTTAACGATGAAATCAGTTAAATGAAGATGAAATCAGTTAACGATGAAATCAGTTAAATGAAGATGAAATCAGTTAACGATGAAATCAGTTAACGATGAAATCAGTTAACGATGAAATCAGTTAAATGAAGATGAAATCAGTTAACGATGAAATCAGTTAAATGAAGAAAGAAAATGAAATCAGTTAAATGAAGATGAAATCAGTTAACGATGAAATCAGTTAACGATGGAATCAGTTAACGATGGAATCAGTTAAATGAAGATGAAATCAGTTAACGATGAAATCAGTTAAATGAAGATGAAATCAGTTAACGATGAAATCAGTTAACGATGAAATCAGTTAAATGAAGATGAAATCAGTTAACGATGAAATCAGTTAATGATGGAATCAGTTAAATGAAGATGAAATCAGTTAACGATGGAATCAGTTAAATGAAGATGAAATCAGTTAAATGAAGATGAAATCAGTTAACGATGAAATCAGTTAACGATGAAATCAGTTAATGATGGAATCAGTTAAATGAAGATGAAATCAGTTAACGATGAAATCAGTTAACGATGAAATCAGTTAACGATGGAATCAGTTAAATGAAGATGAAATCAGTTAACGATGAAATCAGTTAAATGAAGATGAAATCAGTTAACGATGAAATCAGTTAACGATGGAATCAGTTAAATGAAGATGAAATCAGTTAACGATGAAATCAGTTAACGATGAAATCAGTTAACGATGAAATCAGTTAAATGAAGATGAAATCAGTTAACGATGAAATCAGTTAACGATGAAATCAGTTAAATGAAGATGAAATCAGTTAACGATGAAATCAGTTAAATGAAGATGAAATCAGTTAACGATGAAATCAGTTAAATGAAGATGAAATCAGTTAACGATGAAATCAGTTAAAGATGAAATCAGTTAACGATGGAATCAGTTAACGATGAAATCAGTTAAATGAAGATGAAATCAGTTAAATGAAGATGAAATCAGTTAACGATGAAATCAGTTAAAGATGAAATCAGTTAACGATGAAATCAGTTAACGATGAAATCAGTTAAATGAAGATGAAATCAGTTAACGATGAAATCAGTTAAATGAAGATGAAATCAGTTAACGATGAAATCAGTTAAAAATGAAATCAGTTAACGATGAAATCATTTAAATGAAGAATGAAAATGAAATCAGTTAAATGAAGATGAAATCAGTTAACGATGAAATCAGTTAACGATGGAATCAGTTAAATGAAGATGAAATCAGTTAACGATGAAATCAGTTAAATGAAGATGAAATCAGTTAAATGAAGATGAAATCAGTTAACGATGAAATCAGTTAACGATGAAATCAGTTAAATGAAGATGAAATCAGTTAACGATGAAATCAGTTAACGATGAAATCAGTTAACGATGAAATCAGTTAACGATGGAATCAGTTAACGATGAAATCAGTTAAATGAAGATGAAATCAGTTAAATGAAGATGAAATCAGTTAACGATGAAATCAGTTAAAGATGAAATCAGTTAACGATGAAATCAGTTAACGATGAAATCAGTTAAATGAAGATGAAATCAGTTAACGATGAAATCAGTTAAATGAAGATGAAATCAGTTAACGATGAAATCAGGTAAAAATGAAATCAGTTAACGATGAAATCATTTAAATGAAGAATGAAAATGAAATCAGTTAAATGAAGATGAAATCAGTTAACGATGAAATCAGTTAACGATGAAATCAGTTAACGATGGAATCAGTTAAATGAAGATGAAATCAGTTAACGATGAAATCAGTTAAATGAAGATTAAATCAGTTAAATGAAGATGAAATCAGTTAACGATGAAATCAGTTAAAGATGAAATCAGTTAACGATGAAATCAGTTAACGATGAAATCAGTTAAATGAAGATGAAATCAGTTAACGATGAAATCAGTTAAATGAAGATGAAATCAGTTAACGATGAAATCAGTTAAAGATGAAATCAGTTAACGATGGAATCAGTTAACGATGAAATCAGTTAACGATGAAATCAGTTAAATGAAGATGAAATCAGTTAAATGAAGATGAAATCAGTTAACGATGAAATCAGTTAAAGATGAAATCAGTTAACGATGAAATCAGTTCACGGTGAAATCAGTTAAATGAAGATGGAATCAGTTAACGATGGAATCAGTTAACGATGAGATCAGTTAACGATGAAATCAGTTAACGATGGAATCAGTTAAATGAAGATGAAATCAGTTAACGATGAAATCAGTTAAATGAAGATGAAATCAGTTAACGATGAAATCAGTTAACGATGAAATCAGTTAAATGAAGATGAAATCAGTTAACGATGAAATCAGTTAAATGAAGAAAGAAAATGAAATCAGTTAAATGAAGATGAAATCAGTTAACGATGAAATCAGTTAACGATGGAATCAGTTAACGATGGAATCAGTTAAATGAAGATGAAATCAGTTAACGATGAAATCAGTTAACGATGAAATCAGTTAAATGAAGATGAAATCAGTTAACGATGAAATCAGTTAACGATGAAATCAGTTAACGATGAAATCAGTTAAATGAAGATGAAATCAGTTAACGATGAAATCAGTTAACGATGAAATCAGTTAAATGAAGATGAAATCAGTTAACGATGAAATCAGTTAAATGAAGATGAAATCAGTTAAATGAAGATGAAATCAGTTAATGATGAAATCAGTTAACGATGAAATCAGTTAACGATGGAATCAGTTAAATGAAGATGAAATCAGTTAACGATGAAATCAGTTAACGATGAAATCAGTTAACGATGAAATCAGTTAAATGAAGATGAAATCAGTTAACGATGAAATCAGTTAAATGAAGATGAAATCAGTTAAATGAAGATGAAATCAGTTAACGATGAAATCAGTTAAATGAAGATGAAATCAGTTAACGATGAAATCAGTTAACGATGGAATCAGTTAACGATGGAATCAGTTAAATGAAGATGAAATCAGTTAACGATGAAATCAGTTAACGATGAAATCAGTTAACGATGAAATCAGTTAAATGAAGATGAAATCAGTTAACGATGAAATCAGTTAAATGAAGATGAAATCAGTTAAATGAAGATGAAATCAATTAACGATGAAATCAGTTAACGATGAAATCAGTTAAATGAAGATGAAATCAGTTAACGATGAAATCAGTTAAATGAAGATGAAATCAGTTAACGATGAAATCAGTTAACGATGAAATCAGTTAAATGAAGATGAAATCAGTTAACGATGAAATCAGTTAACGATGAAATCAGTTAACGATGGAATCAGTTAAATGAAGATGAAATCAGTTAACGATGAAATCAGTTAAAGATGAAATCAGTTAACGATGAAATCAGTTAACGATGAAATCAGTTAAATGAAGATGAAATCAGTTAACGATGAAATCAGTTAACGATGGAATCAGTTAAATGAAGATGAAATCAGTTAACGATGAAATCAGTTAACGATGAAATCAGTTAAATGAAGATGAAATCAGTTAACGATGAAATCAGTTAAATGAAGATGAAATCAGTTAAAGATGAAATCAGTTAACGATGAAATCAGTTAAGGATGAAATCAGTTAAATGAAGATGAAATCAGTTAACGATGAAATCAGTTAAATGAAGATGAAATCAGTTAAATGAAGATGAAATCAGTTAACGATGAAATCAGTTAACGATGGAATCAGTTAACGATGGAATCAGTTAAATGAAGATGAAATCAGTTAACGATGAAATCAGTTAACGATGAAATCAGTTAACGATGAAATCAGTTAAATGAAGATGAAATCAGTTAACGATGAAATCAGTTAAATGAAGATGAAATCAGTTAAATGAAGATGAAATCAGTTAACGATGAAATCAATTAACGATGAAATCAGTTAAATGAAGATGAAATCAGTTAACGATGAAATCAGTTAAATGAAGATGAAATCAGTTAACGATGAAATCAGTTAACGATGAAATCAGTTAACGATGAAATCAGTTAAATGAAGATGAAATCAGTTAACGATGAAATCAGTTAACGATGGAATCAGTTAAATGAAGATGAAATCAGTTAACGATGAAATCAGTTAAAGATGAAATCAGTTAACGATGAAATCAGTTAACGATGAAATCAGTTAAATGAAGATGAAATCAGTTAACGATGAAATCAGTTAACGATGGAATCAGTTAAATGAAGATGAAATCAGTTAACGATGAAATCAGTTAACGATGAAATCAGTTAAATGAAGATGAAATCAGTTAACGATGAAATCAGTTAACGATGAAATCAGTTAAATGAAGATGAAATCAGTTAAAGATGAAATCAGTTAACGATGAAATCAGTTAACGATGAAATCAGTTAAATGAAGATGAAATCAGTTAACGATGAAATCAGTTAACGATGAAATCAGTTAACGATGAAATCAGTTAACGATGAAATCAGTTAAATGAAGATGAAATCAGTTAACGATGAAATCAGTTAACGATGAAATCAGTTAAATGAAGATGAAATCAGTTAACGATGAAATCAGTTAACGATGGAATCAGTTAACGATGAAATCAGTTAACGATGAAATCAGTTAAATGAAGATGAAATCAGTAAACGATGAAATCAGTTAACGATGAAATCAATTAAATGAAGATGAAATCAGTTAACGATGAAATCAGTTAAATGAAGATGAAATCAGTTAACGATGAAATCAGTTAAAGATGAAATCAGTTAACGATGGAATCAGTTAACGATGAAATCAGTTAAATGAAGATGAAATCAGTTAAAGATGAAATCAGTTAACGATGAAATCAGTTAACGATGGAATCAGTTAAATGAAGATGAAATCAGTTAACGATGAAATCAGTTAACGATGAAATCAGTTAACGATGAAATCAGTTAAATGAAGATGAAATCAGTTAACGATGAAATCAGTTAACGATGAAATCAGTTAAATGAAGATGAAATCAGTTAAATGAAGATGAAATCAGTTAACGATGAAATCAGTTAAAGATGAAATCAGTTAACGATGAAATCAGTTAACGATGAAATCAGTTAAATGAAGATGAAATCAGTTAACGATGAAATCAGTTAAATGAAGATGAAATCAGTTAACGATGAAATCAGTTAAAGATGAAATCAGTTAACGATGGAATCAGTTAACGATGAAATCAGTTAACGATGAAATCAGTTAAATGAAGATGAAATCAGTTTACGATGATATCAGTTAAAGATGAAATCAGTTAACGATGAAATCAGTTCACGGTGAAATCAGTTAAATGAAGATGGAATCAGTTAACGATGGAATCAGTTAACGATGAGATCAGTTAACGATGAAATCAGTTAACGATGGAATCAGTTAAATGAAGATGAAATCAGTTAACGATGAAATCAGTTAAATGAAGATGAAATCAGTTAACGATGAAATCAGTTAACGATGAAATCAGTTAAATGAAGATGAAATCAGTTAACGATGAAATCAGTTAAATGAAGAAAGAAAATGAAATCAGTTAAATGAAGATGAAATCAGTTAACGATGAAATCAGTTAACGATGGAATCAGTTAACGATGGAATCAGTTAAATGAAGATGAAATCAGTTAACGATGAAATCAGTTAAATGAAGATGAAATCAGTTAACGATGAAATCAGTTAACGATGAAATCAGTTAACGATGAAATCAGTTAAATGAAGATGAAATCAGTTAACGATGAAATCAGTTAACGATGAAATCAGTTAACGATGAAATCAGTTAAATGAAGATGAAATCAGTTAACGATGAAATCAGTTAAATGAAGATGAAATCAGTTAAATGAAGATGAAATCAGTTAATGATGAAATCAGTTAACGATGAAATCAGTTAACGATGGAATCAGTTAAATGAAGATGAAATCAGTTAACGATGAAATCAGTTAACGATGAAATCAGTTAACGATGAAATCAGTTAAATGAAGATGAAATCAGTTAACGATGAAATCAGTTAAATGAAGATGAAATCAGTTAAATGAAGATGAAATCAGTTAACGATGAAATCAGTTAAATGAAGATGAAATCAGTTAACGATGAAATCAGTTAACGATGGAATCAGTTAACGATGGAATCAGTTAAATGAAGATGAAATCAGTTAACGATGAAATCAGTTAACGATGAAATCAGTTAACGATGAAATCAGTTAAATGAAGATGAAATCAGTTAACGATGAAATCAGTTAAATGAAGATGAAATCAGTTAAATGAAGATGAAATCAGTTAACGATGAAATCAGTTAACGATGAAATCAGTTAAATGAAGATGAAATCAGTTAACGATGAAATCAGTTAAATGAAGATGAAATCAGTTAACGATGAAATCAGTTAACGATGAAATCAGTTAACGATGAAATCAGTTAAATGAAGATGAAATCAGTTAACGATGAAATCAGTTAACAATGAAATCAGTTAACGATGGAATCAGTTAAATGAAGATGAAATCAGTTAACGATGAAATCAGTTAAAGATGAAATCAGTTAACGATGAAATCAGTTAACGATGAAATCAGTTAAATGAAGATGAAATCAGTTAACGATGAAATCAGTTAACGATGGAATCAGTTAAATGAAGATGAAATCAGTTAACGATGAAATCAGTTAACGATGAAATCAGTTAAATGAAGATGAAATCAGTTAACGATGAAATCAGTTAAATGAAGATGAAATCAGTTAAAGATGAAATCAGTTAACGATGAAATCAGTTAACGATGAAATCAGTTAAATGAAGATGAAATCAGTTAACGATGAAATCAGTTAAATGAAGATGAAATCAGTTAAATGAAGATGAAATCAGTTAACGATGAAATCAGTTAAATGAAGATGAAATCAGTTAAATGAAGATGAAATCAGTTAACGATGAAATCAGTTAACGATGGAATCAGTTAACGATGGAATCAGTTAAATGAAGATGAAATCAGTTAACGATGAAATCAGTTAACGATGAAATCAGTTAAATGAAGATGAAATCAGTTAACGATGAAATCAGTTAAATGAAGATGAAATCAGTTAAATGAAGATGAAATCAGTTAACGATGAAATCAGTTAACGATGAAATCAGTTAAATGAAGATGAAATCAGTTAACGATGAAATCAGTTAAATGAAGATGAAATCAGTTAACGATGAAATCAGTTAACGATGAAATCAGTTAAATGAAGATGAAATCAGTTAACGATGAAATCAGTTAACGATGAAATCAGTTAACGATGGAATCAGTTAAATGAAGATGAAATCAGTTAACGATGAAATCAGTTAAAGATGAAATCAGTTAACGATGAAATCAGTTAACGATGAAATCAGTTAAATGAAGATGAAATCAGTTAACGATGAAATCAGTTAACGATGGAATCAGTTAAATGAAGATGAAATCAGTTAACGATGAAATCAGTTAACGATGAAATCAGTTAAATGAAGATGAAATCAGTTAACGATGAAATCAGTTAAATGAAGATGAAATCAGTTAAAGATGAAATCAGTTAACGATGAAATCAGTTAACGATGAAATCAGTTAAATGAAGATGAAATCAGTTAACGATGAAATCAGTTAACGATGAAATCAGTTAAATGAAGATGAAATCAGTTAACGATGAAATCAGTTAACGATGAAATCAGTTAAATGAAGATGAAATCAGTTAACGATGAAATCAGTTAACGATGAAATCAGTTAACGATGGAATCAGTTAACGATGAAATCAGTTAAATGAAGATGAAATCAGTAAACGATGAAATCAGTTAACGATGAAATCAATTAAATGAAGATGAAATCAGTTAACGATGAAATCAGTTAAATGAAGATGAAATCAGTTAACGATGAAATCAGTTAAAGATGAAATCAGTTAACGATGGAATCAGTTAACGATGAAATCAGTTAAATGAAGATGAAATCAGTTAAAGATGAAATCAGTTAACGATGAAATCAGTTAACGATGGAATCAGTTAAATGAAGATGAAATCAGTTAACGATGAAATCAGTTAACGATGAAATCAGTTAACGATGAAATCAGTTAAATGAAGATGAAATCAGTTAACGATGAAATCAGTTAACGATGAAATCAGTTAACGATGAAATCAGTTAAATGAAGATGAAATCAGTTAACGATGAAATCAGTTAAATGAAGATGAAATCAGTTAACGATGAAATCAGTTAAATGAAGATGAAATCAGTTAACGATGAAATCAGTTAACGATGAAATCAGTTAAATGAAGATGAAATCAGTTAAATGAAGATGAAATCAGTTAACGATGAAATCAGTTAACGATGAAATCAGTTAAATGAAGATGAAATCAGTTAACGATGAAATCAGTTAACGATGAAATCAGTTAAATGAAGATGAAATCAGTTAACGATGAAATCAGTTAACGATGAAATCAGTTAACGATGAAATCAGTTAAATGAAGATGAAATCAGTTAACGATGAAATCAGTTAAAGATGAAATCAGTTAACGATGAAATCAGTTAAATGAAGATGAAATCAGTTAACGATGAAATCAGTTAAATGAAGATGAAATCAGTTAACGATGAAATCAGTTAAATGAAGATGAAATCAGTTAACGATGAAATCAGTTAACGATGAAATCAGTTAACGATGGAATCAGTTAAATGAAGATGAAATCAGTTAACGATGAAATCAGTTAACGATGAAATCAGTTAAATGAAGATGAAATCAGTTAACGATGAAATCAGTTAACGATGAAATCAGTTAACGATGGAATCAGTTAAATGAAGATGAAATCAGTTAACGATGAAATCAGTTAACGATGAAATCAGTTAAATGAAGATGAAATCAGTTAACGATGAAATCAGTTAACGATGAAATCAGTTAAATGAAGATGAAATCAGTTAACGATGAAATCAGTTAACGATGAAATCAGTTAACGATGGAATCAGTTAAATGAAGATGAAATCAGTTAACGATGAAATCAGTTAAATGAAGATGAAATCAGTTAACGATGAAATCAGTTAACGATGAAATCAGTTAAATGAAGATGAAATCAGTTAACGATGAAATCAGTTAACGATGAAATCAGTTAACGATGAAATCAGTTAAATGAAGATGAAATCAGTTAACGATGAAATCAGTTAACGATGGAATCAGTTAAATGAAGATGAAATCAGTTAACGATGAAATCAGTTAACGATGAAATCAGTTAAATGAAGATGAAATCAGTTAACGATGAAATCAGTTAAATGAAGATGAAATCAGTTAACGAGGAAATCAGTTAAATGAAGATGAAATCAGTTAACGATGAAATCAGTTAACGATGGAATCAGTTAACGATGAAATCAGTTAACGATGGAATCAGTTAACGATGAAATCAGTTATCGATGAAATCAGTTAACGATGAAATCAGTTAAATGAAGATGAAATCAGTTAACGATGAAATCAGTTAACGATGAAATCAGTTAACGATGAAATCACTTAACGATGAAATCAGTTAAATGAAGATGAAATCAGTTAACGATGAAATCAGTTAAATGAAGATGAAATCAGTTAACGATGAAATCAGTTAACGATGAAATCAGTTAACGATGGAATCAGTTAACGATGAAATCAGTTAAATGAAGATGAAATCAGTTAAATGAAGATGAAATCAGTTAACGATGAAATCAGTTAACGATGAAATCAGTTAAAGATGAAATCAGTTAACGATGAAATCAGTTAAATGAAGATGAAATCAGTTAACGATGAAATCAGTTAACGATGAAATCAGTTAAATGAAGATGAAATCAGTTAACGATGAAATCAGTTAACGATGAAATCAGTTAACGATGGAATCAGTTAACGATGAAATCAGTTAACGATGAAATCAGTTAAATGAAGATGAAATCAGTTAACGATGAAATCAGTTAACGATGAAATCAATTAACGATGAAATCAATTAAATGAAGATGAAATCAGTTAACGATGAAATCAGTTAAATGAAGATGAAATCAGTTAACGATGAAATCAGTTAAAGATGAAATCAGTTAACGATGAAATCAGTTAACGATGAAATCAGTTAAATGAAGATGAAATCAGTTAACGATGAAATCAGTTAAAGATGAAATCAGTTAACGATGAAATCAGTTAACGATGGAATCAGTTAACGATGAAATCAGTTAAATGAAGATGAAATCAGTTAACGATGAAATCAGTTAAAGATGAAATCAGTTAACGATGAAATCAGTTAACGATGAAATCAGTTAAATGAAGATGAAATCAGTTAACGATGAAATCAGTTAACGATGGAATCAGTTAAATGAAGATGAAATCAGTTAACGATGAAATCAGTTAAAGATGAAATCAGTTAACGATGAAATCAGTTAACGATGAAATCAGTTAAATGAAGATGAAATCAGTTAAATGAAGATGAAATCAGTTAACGATGAAATCAGTTAAAGATGAAATCAGTTAACGATGAAATCAGTTAACGATGAAATCAGTTAACGATGAAATCAGTTAACGATGAAATCAATTAACGATGAAATCAGTTAAATGAAGATGAAATCAGTTAACGATAAAATCAGTTAACGATGAAATCAGTTAAATGAAGAATGAAGATGAAATCAGTTAACGATGAAATCAGTTAACGATGAAATCAGTTAACGATGAAATCAGTTAAATGAAGATGAAATCAGTTAACGATGAAATCAGTTAACGATGAAATCAGTTAAATGAAGATGAAATCAGTTAACGATGAAATCAGTTAACGATGAAATCAGTTAAATGAAGATGAAATCAGTTAACGATGAAATCAGTTAACGATGAAATCAGTTAACGATGAAATCACTTAACGATGAAATCAGTTAAATGAAGATGAAATCAGTTAACGATGAAATCAGTTAAATGAAGATGAAATCAGTTAACGATGAAATCAGTTAAAGATGAAATCAGTTAACGATGAAATCAGTTAACGATGAAATCAGTTAAAGATGAAATCAGTTAAATGAAGATGAAATCAGTTAACGATGAAATCAGTTAAATGAAGATGAAATCAGTTAACGATGAAATCAGTTAACGATGAAATCAGTTAACGATGGAATCAGTTAACGATGAAATCAGTTAACGATGAAATCAGTTAAATGAAGATGAAATCAGTTAACGATGAAATCAGTTAACGATGAAATCAATTAAATGAAGATGAAATCAGTTAACGATGAAATCAGTTAAATGAAGATGAAATCAGTTAACGATGAAATCAGTTAAAGATGAAATCAGTTAACGATGAAATCAGTTAAATGAAGATGAAATCAGTTAACGATGGAATCAGTTAAATGAAGATGAAATCAGTTAAATGAAGATGAAATCAGTTAAATGAAGATGAAATCAGTTAACGATGAAATCAGTTAAATGAAGATGAAATCAGTTAAATGAAGATGAAATCAGTTAAAGATGAAATCAGTTAACGATGAAATCAGTTAACGATGAAATCAGTTAACGATGAAATCAGTTAAATGAAGATGAAATCAGTTAACGATGAAATCAGTTAACGATGAAATCAATTAACGATGAAATCAGTTAAATGAAGATGAAATCAGTTAACGATGAAATCAGTTAAAGATGAAATCAGTTAAATGAAGAATGAAGATGAAATCAGTTAACGATGAAATCAGTTAACGATGAAATCAGTTAACGATGAAATCAGTTAAATGAAGAATGAAAATGAAATCAGTTAAATGAAGATGAAATCAGTTAACGATGAAATCAGTTAACGATGAAATCAGTTAACGATGGAATCAGTTAAATGAAGATGAAATCAGTTCACGGTGAAATCAGTTAACGATGGAATCAGTTAACGATGAGATCAGTTAACGATGAAATCAGTTAACGATGAAATCAGTTAAATGAAGATGAAATCAGTTAACGATGAAATCAGTTAACGATGGAATCAGTTAAATGAAGATGAAATCAGTTAACGATGAAATCAGTTAACGATGAAATCAGTTAAATGAAGATGAAATCAGTTAACGATGAAATCAGTTAACGATGAAATCAGTTAACGATGAAATCAGTTAAATGAAGATGAAATCAGTTAACGATGAAATCAGTTAACGATGAAATCAGTTAAATGAAGAATGAAAATGAAATCAGTTAAATGAAGATGAAATCAGTTAACGATGAAATCAGTTAACGATGAAATCAGTTAAATGAAGATGAAATCAGTTAACGATGAAATCAGTTAACGATGAAATCAGTTAACGATGAAATCAGTTAAATGAAGATGAAATCAGTTAACGATGAAATCAGTTAACGATGAAATCAGTTAACGATGGAATCAGTTAAATGAAGATGAAATCAGTTAACGATGAAATCAGTTAACGATGAAATCAGTTAAATGAAGATGAAATCAGTTAACGATGAAATCAGTTAAATGAAGATGAAATCAGTTAACGATGAAATCAGTTAACGATGAAATCAGTTAACGATGAAATCAGTTAAATGAAGATGAAATCAGTTAACGATGAAATCAGTTAACGATGAAATCAGTTAAATGAAGATGAAATCAGTTAACGATGAAATCAGTTAACGATGAAATCAGTTAACGATGAAATCAGTTAACGATGGAATCAGTTAACGATGAAATCAGTTAACGATGAAATCAGTTAAATGAAGATGAAATCAGTTAACGATGAAATCAGTTAACAATGAAATCAGTTAAATGAAGATGAAATCAGTTAACGATGAAATCAGTTAACGATGAAATCAGTTAACGATGAAATCACTTAACGATGAAATCAGTTAAATGAAGATGAAATCAGTTAACGATGAAATCAGTTAAATGAAGATGAAATCAGTTAACGATGAAATCAGTTAAAGATGAAATCAGTTAACGATGGAATCAGTTAACGATGAAATCAGTTAAATGAAGATGAAATCAGTTAAATGAAGATGAAATCAGTTAACGATGAAATCAGTTAAAGATGAAATCAGTTAACGATGAAATCAGTTAACGATGAAATCAGTTAAATGAAGATGAAATCAGTTAACGATGAAATCAGTTAAAGATGAAATCAGTTAACGATGAAATCAGTTAACGATGGAATCAGTTAACGATGAAATCAGTTAAATGAAGATGAAATCAGTTAACGATGAAATCAGTGAAAGATGAAATCAGTTAACGATGAAATCAGTTAACGATGAAATCAGTTAAATGAAGATGAAATCAGTTAACGATGAAATCAGTTAAAGATGAAATCAGTTAACGATGAAATCAGTTAACGATGGAATCAGTTAAATGAAGATGAAATCAGTTAACGATGAAATCAGTTAAAGATGAAATCAGTTAACGATGAAATCAGTTAACGATGAAATCAGTAAAATGAAGACGAAATCAGTTAAATGAAGATGAAATCAGTTAACGATGAAATCAGTTAACGATGAAATCAGTTAAATGAAGATGAAATCAGTTAAAGATGAAATCAGTTAACGATGAAATCAGTTAACGATGGAATCAGTTAAATGAAGATGAAATCAGTTAACGATGAAATCAGTTAAATGAAGATGAAATCAGTTAACGATGAAATCAGTTAACGATGAAATCAGTTAAATGAAGATGAAATCAGTTAACGATGAAATCAGTTAACGATGAAATCAGTTAAATGAAGATGAAATCAGTTAACGATGAAATCAGTTAACGATGAAATCAGTTAAATGAAGAATGAAAATGAAATCAGTTAAATGAAGATGAAATCAGTTAACGATGAAATCAGTTAACGATGGAATCAGTTAACGATGGAATCAGTTAAATGAAGATGAAATCAGTTAACGATGAAATCAGTTAAATGAAGATGAAATCAGTTAACGATGAAATCAGTTAAAGATGAAATCAGTTAACGATGAAATCAGTTAACGATGAAATCAGTTAAATGAAGATGAAATCAGTTAACGATGAAATCAGTTAACGATGAAATCAGTTAAATGAAGATGAAATCAGTTAAATTAAGATGAAATCAGTTAACGATGAAATCAGTTAACGATGAAATCAGTTAAATGAAGATGAAATCAGTTAAATGAAGATGAAATCAGTTAAAGATGAAATCAGTTAACGATGAAATCAGTTAACGATGAAATCAGTTAAATGAAGATGAAATCAGTTAACGATGAAATCAGTTAACGATGAAATCAGTTAACGATGAAATCAATTAACGATGAAATCAGTTAAATGAAGATGAAATCAGTTAACGATGAAATCAGTTAAAGATGAAATCAGTTAAATGAAGAATGAAGATGAAATCAGTTAACGATGAAATCAGTTAAATGAAGATGAAATCAGTTAACGATGAAATCAGTTAACGATGAAATCAGTTAACGATGAAATCAGTTAAATGAAGATGAAATCAGTTAAAGATGAAATCAGTTAACGATGAAATCAGTTAACGATGAAATCAGTTAAATGAAGATGAAATCAGTTAACGATGAAATCAGTTAACGATGAAATCAATTAACGATGAAATCAGTTAAATGAAGATGAAATCAGTTAACGATGAAATCAGTTAACGATGAAATCAGTTAAATGAAGAATGAAGATGAAATCAGTTAACGATGAAATCAGTTAACGATGAAATCAGTTAACGATGAAATCAGTTAAATGAAGATGAAATCAGTTAACGATGAAATCAGTTAACGATGAAATCAGTTAAATGAAGATGAAATCAGTTAACGATGAAATCAGTTAACGATGAAATCAGTTAAATGAAGATGAAATCAGTTAACGATGAAATCAGTTAACGATGAAATCAGTTAACGATGAAATCACTTAACGATGAAATCAGTTAAATGAAGATGAAATCAGTTAACGATGAAATCAGTTAAATGAAGATGAAATCAGTTAACGATGAAATCAGTTAAAGATGAAATCAGTTAACGATGGAATCAGTTAACGATGAAATCAGTTAACGATGAAATCAGTTAACGATGAAATCAGTTAACGATGAAATCAGTTAAATGAAGATGAAATCAGTTAACGATGAAATCAGTTAAATGAAGATGAAATCA
Source organism: Semicossyphus pulcher (assembly GCF_022749685.1). Lineage (NCBI taxonomy): Eukaryota > Metazoa > Chordata > Actinopteri > Labriformes > Labridae > Semicossyphus > Semicossyphus pulcher. The sequence goes on from NW_027211703.1 coordinate 1,772,519, forward strand.
GTTAACGATGAAATCAGTTAACGATGAAATCAGTTAACGATGGAATCAGTTAACGATGAAATCAGTTAACGATGAAATCAGTTAAATGAAGATGAAATCAGTTAACGATGAAATCAGTTAACGATGAAATCAGTTAACGATGAAATCAATTAAATGAAGATGAAATCAGTTAACGATGAAATCAGTTAAATGAAGATGAAATCAGTTAACGATGAAATCAGTTAAAGATGAAATCAGTTAACGATGAAATCAGTTAACGATGAAATCAGTTAAATGAAGATGAAATCAGTTAACGATGAAATCAGTTAAAGATGAAATCAGTTAACGATGAAATCAGTTAACGATGGAATCAGTTAAATGAAGATGAAATCAGTTAAATGAAGATGAAATCAGTTAAATGAAGATGAAATCAGTTAAATGAAGATGAAATCAGTTAACGATGAAATCAGTTAAATGAAGATGAAATCAGTTAAATGAAGATGAAATCAGTTAAAGATGAAATCATTTAACGATGAAATCAGTTAACGATGAAATCAGTTAACGATGAAATCAGTTAAATGAAGATGAAATCAGTTAACGATGAAATCAGTTAACGATGAAATCAATTAACGATGAAATCAGTTAAATGAAGATGAAATCAGTTAACGATGAAATCAGTTAAAGATGAAATCAGTTAAATGAAGAATGAAGATGAAATCAGTTAACGATGAAATCAGTTAACGATGAAATCAGTTAAATGAAGATGAAATCAGTTAACGATGAAATCAGTTAAATGAAGATGAAATCAGTTAACGATGAAATCAGTTAACGATGAAATCAGTTAACGATGAAATCAGTTAAATGAAGATGAAATCAGTTAACGATGAAATCAGTTAACGATGAAATCAGTTAAATGAAGATGAAATCAGTTAACGATGAAATCAGTTAAATGAAGATGAAATCAGTTAACGATGAAATCAGTTAACGATGGAATCAGTTAACGATGAAATCAGTTAACGATGAAATCAGTTAAATGAAGATGAAATCAGTTAACGATGAAATCAGTTAACGATGAAATCAGTTAAATGAAGATGAAATCAGTTAACGATGAAATCAGTTAACGATGAAATCAGTTAACGATGAAATCACTTAACGATGAAATCAGTTAAATGAAGATGAAATCAGTTAACGATGAAATCAGTTAAATGAAGATGAAATCAGTTAACGATGAAATCAGTTAAAGATGAAATCAGTTAACGATGGAATCAGTTAACGATGAAATCAGTTAAATGAAGATGAAATCAGTTAAATGAAGATGAAATCAGTTAACGATGAAATCAGTTAAAGATGAAATCAGTTAACGATGAAATCAGTTAAATGAAGATGAAATCAGTTAACGATGAAATCAGTTAAAGATGAAATCAGTTAACGATGAAATCAGTTAACGATGGAATCAGTTAACGATGAAATCAGTTAAATGAAGATGAAATCAGTTAACGATGAAATCAGTTAAAGATGAAATCAGTTAACGATGAAATCAGTTAACGATGAAATCAGTTAAATGAAGATGAAATCAGTTAACGATGAAATCAGTTAAAGATGAAATCAGTTAACGATGAAATCAGTTAACGATGGAATCAGTTAAATGAAGATGAAATCAGTTAACGATGAAATCAGTTAAAGATGAAATCAGTTAACGATGAAATCAGTTAACGATGAAATCAGTAAAATGAAGACGAAATCAGTTAAATGAAGATGAAATCAGTTAACGATGAAATCAGTTAACGATGAAATCAGTTAAATGAAGATGAAATCAGTTAAAGATGAAATCAGTTAACGATGAAATCAGTTAACGATGGAATCAGTTAAATGAAGATGAAATCAGTTAACGATGAAATCAGTTAAATGAAGATGAAATCAGTTAACGATGAAATCAGTTAACGATGAAATCAGTTAAATGAAGATGAAATCAGTTAACGATGAAATCAGTTAAATGAAGATGAAATCAGTTAACGATGAAATCAGTTAACGATGAAATCAGTTAAATGAAGATGAAATCAGTTAAATGAAGATGAAATCAGTTAACGATGAAATCAGTTAACGATGAAATCAGTTAAATGAAGATGAAATCAGTTAACGATGAAATCAGTTAACGATGAAATCAGTTAAATGAAGATGAAATCAGTTAACGATGAAATCAGTTAACGATGAAATCAGTTAACGATGAAATCAGTTAACGATGAAATCAGTTAAATGAAGATGAAATCAGTTAACGATGAAATCAGTTAAAGATGAAATCAGTTAACGATGAAATCAGTTAAATGAAGATGAAATCAGTTAACGATGAAATCAGTTAAATGAAGATGAAATCAGTTAACGATGAAATCAGTTAAATGAAGATGAAATCAGTTAACGATGAAATCAGTTAACGATGAAATCAGTTAACGATGGAATCAGTTAAATGAAGATGAAATCAGTTAACGATGAAATCAGTTAACGATGAAATCAGTTAAATGAAGATGAAATCAGTTAACGATGAAATCAGTTAACGATGAAATCAGTTAACGATGGAATCAGTTAAATGAAGATGAAATCAGTTAACGATGAAATCAGTTAACGATGAAATCAGTTAAATGAAGATGAAATCAGTTAACGATGAAATCAGTTAACGATGAAATCAGTTAAATGAAGATGAAATCAGTTAACGATGAAATCAGTTAACGATGAAATCAGTTAACGATGGAATCAGTTAAATGAAGATGAAATCAGTTAACGATGAAATCAGTTAAATGAAGATGAAATCAGTTAACGATGAAATCAGTTAACGATGAAATCAGTTAAATGAAGATGAAATCAGTTAACGATGAAATCAGTTAACGATGAAATCAGTTAACGATGAAATCAGTTAAATGAAGATGAAATCAGTTAACGATGAAATCAGTTAACGATGAAATCAGTTAAATGAAGATGAAATCAGTTAACGATGAAATCAGTTAAATGAAGATGAAATCAGTTAACGAGGAAATCAGTTAAATGAAGATGAAATCAGTTAACGATGAAATCAGTTAACGATGGAATCAGTTAACGATGAAATCAGTTAACGATGGAATCAGTTAACGATGAAATCAGTTATCGATGAAATCAGTTAACGATGAAATCAGTTAAATGAAGATGAAATCAGTTAACGATGAAATCAGTTAACGATGAAATCAGTTAACGATGAAATCACTTAACGATGAAATCAGTTAAATGAAGATGAAATCAGTTAACGATGAAATCAGTTAAATGAAGATGAAATCAGTTAACGATGAAATCAGTTAAAGATGAAATCAGTTAACGATGGAATCAGTTAACGATGAAATCAGTTAAATGAAGATGAAATCAGTTAAATGAAGATGAAATCAGTTAACGATGAAATCAGTTAACGATGAAATCAGTTAAAGATGAAATCAGTTAACGATGAAATCAGTTAAATGAAGATGAAATCAGTTAACGATGAAATCAGTTAACGATGAAATCAGTTAAATGAAGATGAAATCAGTTAACGATGAAATCAGTTAACGATGAAATCAGTTAACGATGGAATCAGTTAACGATGAAATCAGTTAACGATGAAATCAGTTAAATGAAGATGAAATCAGTTAACGATGAAATCAGTTAACGATGAAATCAATTAACGATGAAATCAATTAAATGAAGATGAAATCAGTTAACGATGAAATCAGTTAAATGAAGATGAAATCAGTTAACGATGAAATCAGTTAAAGATGAAATCAGTTAACGATGAAATCAGTTAACGATGAAATCAGTTAAATGAAGATGAAATCAGTTAACGATGAAATCAGTTAAAGATGAAATCAGTTAACGATGAAATCAGTTAACGATGGAATCAGTTAACGATGAAATCAGTTAAATGAAGATGAAATCAGTTAACGATGAAATCAGTTAAAGATGAAATCAGTTAACGATGAAATCAGTTAACGATGAAATCAGTTAAATGAAGATGAAATCAGTTAACGATGAAATCAGTTAACGATGGAATCAGTTAAATGAAGATGAAATCAGTTAACGATGAAATCAGTTAAAGATGAAATCAGTTAACGATGAAATCAGTTAACGATGAAATCAGTTAAATGAAGATGAAATCAGTTAAATGAAGATGAAATCAGTTAACGATGAAATCAGTTAACGATGAAATCAGTTAAATGAAGATGAAATCAGTTAAAGATGAAATCAGTTAACGATGAAATCAGTTAACGATGAAATCAGTTAAATGAAGATGAAATCAGTTAACGATGAAATCAGTTAACGATGAAATCAATTAACGATGAAATCAGTTAAATGAAGATGAAATCAGTTAACGATGAAATCAGTTAACGATGAAATCAGTTAAATGAAGAATGAAGATGAAATCAGTTAACGATGAAATCAGTTAACGATGAAATCAGTTAACGATGAAATCAGTTAAATGAAGATGAAATCAGTTAACGATGAAATCAGTTAACGATGAAATCAGTTAAATGAAGATGAAATCAGTTAACGATGAAATCAGTTAACGATGAAATCAGTTAAATGAAGATGAAATCAGTTAACGATGAAATCAGTTAACGATGAAATCAGTTAACGATGAAATCACTTAACGATGAAATCAGTTAAATGAAGATGAAATCAGTTAACGATGAAATCAGTTAAATGAAGATGAAATCAGTTAACGATGAAATCAGTTAAAGATGAAATCAGTTAACGATGGAATCAGTTAACGATGAAATCAGTTAACGATGAAATCAGTTAACGATGAAATCAGTTAAATGAAGATGAAATCAGTTAACGATGAAATCAGTTAAATGAAGATGAAATCAGTTAACGATGAAATCAGTTAACGATGAAATCAGTTAACGATGGAAACAGTTAACGATGAAATCAGTTAAATGAAGATGAAATCAGTTAACGATGAAATCAGTTAACGATGAAATCAATTAAATGAAGATGAAATCAGTTAACGATGAAATCAGTTAAATGAAGATGAAATCAGTTAACGATGAAATCAGTTAAAGATGAAATCAGTTAACGATGAAATCAGTTAAATGAAGATGAAATCAGTTAACGATGAAATCAGTTAAAGATGAAATCAGTTAACGATGAAATCAGTTAACGATGGAATCAGTTAAATGAAGATGAAATCAGTTAAATGAAGATGAAATCAGTTAAATGAAGATGAAATCAGTTAACGATGAAATCAGTTAAATGAAGATGAAATCAGTTAAATGAAGATGAAATCAGTTAAAGATGAAATCAGTTAACGATGAAATCAGTTAACGATGAAATCAGTTAACGATGAAATCAGTTAAATGAAGATGAAATCAGTTAACGATGAAATCAGTTAACGATGAAATCAATTAACGATGAAATCAGTTAAATGAAGATGAAATCAGTTAACGATGAAATCAGTTAAAGATGAAATCAGTTAAATGAAGAATGAAGATGAAATCAGTTAACGATGAAATCAGTTAACGATGAAATCAGTTAACGATGAAATCAGTTAACGATGAAATCAGTTAAATGAAGAATGAAAATGAAATCAGTTAAATGAAGATGAAATCAGTTAACGATGAAATCAGTTAACGATGAAATCAGTTAACGATGGAATCAGTTAAATGAAGATGAAATCAGTTCACGGTGAAATCAGTTAACGATGGAATCAGTTAACGATGAGATCAGTTAACGATGAAATCAGTTAACGATGAAATCAGTTAAATGAAGATGAAATCAGTTAACGATGAAATCAGTTAACGATGGAATCAGTTAAATGAAGATGAAATCAGTTAACGATGAAATCAGTTAAATGAAGATGAAATCAGTTAACGATGAAATCAGTTAACGATGAAATCAGTTAAATGAAGATGAAATCAGTTAACGATGAAATCAGTTAACGATGAAATCAGTTAACGATGAAATCAGTTAAATGAAGATGAAATCAGTTAACGATGAAATCAGTTAACGATGAAATCAGTTAAATGAAGAATGAAAATGAAATCAGTTAAATGAAGATGAAATCAGTTAACGATGAAATCAGTTAACGATGAAATCAGTTAAATGAAGATGAAATCAGTTAACGATGAAATCAGTTAACGATGAAATCAGTTAACGATGAAATCAGTTAAATGAAGATGAAATCAGTTAACGATGAAATCAGTTAACGATGAAATCAGTTAACGATGGAATCAGTTAAATGAAGATGAAATCAGTTAACGATGAAATCAGTTAACGATGAAATCAGTTAAATGAAGATGAAATCAGTTAACGATGAAATCAGTTAAATGAAGATGAAATCAGTTAACGATGAAATCAGTTAACGATGAAATCAGTTAACGATGAAATCAGTTAACGATGAAATCAGTTAAATGAAGATGAAATCAGTTAACGATGAAATCAGTTAACGATGAAATCAGTTAAATGAAGATGAAATCAGTTAACGATGAAATCAGTTAAATGAAGATGAAATCAGTTAACGATGAAATCAGTTAACGATGGAATCAGTTAACGATGAAATCAGTTAACGATGAAATCAGTTAAATGAAGATGAAATCAGTTAACGATGAAATCAGTTAACGATGAAATCAGTTAAATGAAGATGAAATCAGTTAACGATGAAATCAGTTAACGATGAAATCAGTTAACGATGAAATCACTTAACGATGAAATCAGTTAAATGAAGATGAAATCAGTTAACGATGAAATCAGTTAAATGAAGATGAAATCAGTTAACGATGAAATCAGTTAAAGATGAAATCAGTTAACGATGGAATCAGTTAACGATGAAATCAGTTAAATGAAGATGAAATCAGTTAAATGAAGATGAAATCAGTTAACGATGAAATCAGTTAAAGATGAAATCAGTTAACGATGAAATCAGTTAACGATGAAATCAGTTAAATGAAGATGAAATCAGTTAACGATGAAATCAGTTAAAGATGAAATCAGTTAACGATGAAATCAGTTAACGATGGAATCAGTTAACGATGAAATCAGTTAAATGAAGATGAAATCAGTTAACGATGAAATCATTTAAAGATGAAATCAGTTAACGATGAAATCAGTTAACGATGAAATCAGTTAAATGAAGATGAAATCAGTTAACGATGAAATCAGTTAAAGATGAAATCAGTTAACGATGAAATCAGTTAACGATGGAATCAGTTAAATGAAGATGAAATCAGTTAACGATGAAATCAGTTAAAGATGAAATCAGTTAACGATGAAATCAGTTAACGATGAAATCAGTAAAATGAAGACGAAATCAGTTAAATGAAGATGAAAGCAGTTAACGATGAAATCAGTTAACGATGAAATCAGTTAAATGAAGATGAAATCAGTTAAAGATGAAATCAGTTAACGATGAAATCAGTTAAGGATGGAATCAGTTAAATGAAGATGAAATCAGTTAACGATGAAATCAGTTAAATGAAGATGAAATCAGTTAACGATGAAATCAGTTAACGATGAAATCAGTTAAATGAAGATGAAATCAGTTAACGATGAAATCAGTTAACGATGAAATCAGTTAAATGAAGATGAAATCAGTTAACGATGAAATCAGTTAACGATGAAATCAGTTAAATGAAGAATGAAAATGAAATCAGTTAAATGAAGATGAAATCAGTTAACGATGAAATCAGTTAACGATGGAATCAGTTAACGATGGAATCAGTTAAATGAAGATGAAATCAGTTAACGATGAAATCAGTTAAATGAAGATGAAATCAGTTAACGATGAAATCAGTTAAAGATGAAATCAGTTAACGATGAAATCAGTTAACGATGAAATCAGTTAAATGAAGATGAAATCAGTTAACGATGAAATCAGTTAACGATGAAATCAGTTAAATGAAGATGAAATCAGTTAAATTAAGATGAAATCAGTTAACGATGAAATCAGTTAACGATGAAATCAGTTAAATGAAGATGAAATCAGTTAAATGAAGATGAAATCAGTTAAAGATGAAATCAGTTAACGATGAAATCAGTTAACGATGAAATCAGTTAAATGAAGATGAAATCAGTTAACGATGAAATCAGTTAACGATGAAATCAGTTAACGATGAAATCAATTAACGATGAAATCAGTTAAATGAAGATGAAATCAGTTAACGATGAAATCAGTTAAAGATGAAATCAGTTAAATGAAGAATGAAGATGAAATCAGTTAACGATGAAATCAGTTAAATGAAGATGAAATCAGTTAACGATGAAATCAGTTAACGATGAAATCAGTTAACGATGAAATCAGTTAAATGAAGATGAAATCAGTTAACGATGAAATCAGTTAAAGATGAAATCAGTTAAATGAAGAATGAAGATGAAATCAGTTAAATGAAGAATGAAGATGAAATCAGTTAACGATGAAATCAATTAACGATGAAATCAGTTAACGATGAAATCAGTTAAATGAAGATGAAATCAGTTAACGATGAAATCAGTTAACGATGAAATCAGTTAAATGAAGAATGAAAATGAAATCAGTTAAATGAAGATGAAATCAGTTAACGATGAAATCAGTTAAAGATGAAATCAGTTAACGATGAAATCAGTTAACGATGAAATCAGTTAACGATGGAATCAGTTAAATGAAGATGAAATCAGTTCACGGTGAAATCAGTTAACGATGGAATCAGTTAACGATGGAATCAGTTAACGATGAGATCAGTTAACGATGAGATCAGTTAACGATGAAATCAGTTAAATGAAGATGAAATCAGTTAACGATGAAATCAGTTAACGATGGAATCAGTTAACGATGGAATCAGTTAAATGAAGATGAAATCAGTTAACGATGAAATCAGTTAAATGAAGATGAAATCAGTTAACGATGAAATCAGTTAAAGATGAAATCAGTTAACGATGAAATCAGTTAACGATGAAATCAGTTAAATGAAGATGAAATCAGTTAACGATGAAATCAGTTAACGATGAAATCAGTTAAATGAAGATGAAATCAGTTAACGATGAAATCAGTTAAATGAAGAATGAAAATGAAATCAGTTAAATGAAGATGAAATCAGTTAACGATGAAATCAGTTAACGATGGAATCAGTTAACGATGGAATCAGTTAAATGAAGATGAAATCAGTTAACGATGAAATCAGTTAAATGAAGATGAAATCAGTTAACGATGGAATCAGTTAACGATGAAATCAGTTAACGATGAAATCAGTTAAATGAAGATGAAATCAGTTAACGATGAAATCAGTTAACGATGAAATCAGTTAAATGAAGATGAAATCAGTTAACGATGAAATCAGTTAAATGAAGATGAAATCAGTTAAATGAAGATGAAATCAGTTAACGATGAAATCAGTTAACGATGAAATCAGTTAAATGAAGATGAAATCAGTTAAAGATGAAATCAGTTAAAGATGAAATCAGTTAACGATGAAATCAGTTAAATGAAGATGAAATCAGTTAACGATGAAATCAGTTAACGATGAAATCAATTAACGATGAAATCAGTTAAATGAAGATGAAATCAGTTAACGATGAAATCAGTTAACGATGAAATCAGTTAAATGAAGAATGAAGATGAAATCAGTTAACGATGAAATCAGTTAAATGAAGAATGAAGATGAAATCAGTTAACGATGAAATCAGTTAACGATGAAATCAGTTAAATGAAGATGAAATCAGTTAACGATGAAATCAGTTAAATGAAGATGAAATCAGTTAACGATGAAATCAGTTAACGATGAAATCAGTTAAATGAAGATGAAATCAGTTAACGATGAAATCAGTTAACGATGAAATCACTTAACGATGAAATCAGTTAAATGAAGATGAAATCAGTTAACGATGAAATCAGTTAAATGAAGATGAAATCAGTTAACGATGAAATCAGTTAAAGATGAAATCAGTTAACGATGGAATCAGTTAACGATGAAATCAGTTAACGATGAAATCAGTTAAATGAAGATGAAATCAGTTAACGATGAAATCAGTTAACGATGAAATCAGTTAACGATGAAATCAGTTAAATGAAGATGAAATCAGTTAACGATGAAATCAGTTAACGATGAAATCAGTTAAATGAAGATGAAATCAGTTAACGATGAAATCAGTTAACGATGAAATCAGTTAACGATGGAATCAGTTAACGATGAAATCAGTTAACGATGAAATCAGTTAAATGAAGATGAAATCAGTTAACGATGAAATCAATTAACGATGAAATCAGTTAACGATGAAATCAATTAAATGAAGATGAAATCAGTTAACGATGAAATCAGTTAAATGAAGATGAAATCAGTTAACGATGAAATCAGTTAACGATGAAATCAGTTAACGATGAAATCAGTTAACGATGGAATCAGTTAACGATGAAATCAGTTAAATGAAGATGAAATCAGTTAACGATGAAATCAGTTAAAGATGAAATCAGTTAACGATGAAATCAGTTAACGATGAAATCAGTTAAATGAAGATGAAATCAGTTAACGATGAAATCAGTTAAAGATGAAATCAGTTAACGATGAAATCAGTTAACGATGGAATCAGTTAAATGAAGATGAAATCAGTTAACGATGAAATCAGTTAAAGATGAAATCAGTTAACGATGAAGTCAGTTAACGATGAAATCAGTTAAATGAAGATGAAATCAGTTAAATGAAGATGAAATCAGTTAACGATGAAATCAGTTAACGATGAAATCAGTTAAATGAAGATGAAATCAGTTAAAGATGAAATCAGTTAACGATGAAATCAGTTAACGATGAAATCAGTTAAATGAAGATGAAATCAGTTAACGATGAAATCAATTAACGATGAAATCAGTTAAATGAAGATGAAATCAGTCAACGATGAAATCAGTTAAAGATGAAATCAGTTAAATGAAGAATGAAGATGAAATCAGTTAACGATGAAATCAGTTAACGATGAAATCAGTTAACGATGAAATCAGTTAAATGAAGAATGAAAATGAAATCAGTTAAATGAAGATGAAATCAGTTAACGATGAAATCAGTTAACGATGGAATCAGTTAAATGAAGATGAAATCAGTTCACGGTGAAATCAGTTAACGATGGAATCAGTTAACGATGAGATCAGTTAACGATGAAATCAGTTAACGATGAAATCAGTTAAATGAAGATGAAATCAGTTAACGATGAAATCAGTTAACGATGGAATCAGTTAAATGAAGATGAAATCAGTTAACGATGAAATCAGTTAAATGAAGATGAAATCAGTTAACGATGAAATCAGTTAACGATGAAATCAGTTAAATGAAGATGAAATCAGTTAACGATGAAATCAGTTAACGATGAAATCAGTTAACGATGAAATCAGTTAAATGAAGATGAAATCAGTTAACGATGAAATCAGTTAACGATGAAATCAGTTAAATGAAGATGAAATCAGTTAACGATGAAATCAGTTAACGATGAAATCAGTTAAATGAAGAATGAAAATGAAATCAGTTAAATGAAGATGAAATCAGTTAACGATGAAATCAGTTAACGATGGAATCAGTTAAAGATGGAATCAGTTAAATGAAGATGAAATCAGTTAACGATGAAATCAGTTAAATGAAGATGAAATCAGTTAACGATGAAATCAGTTAAAGATGAAATCAGTTAACGATGAAATCAGTTAACGATGAAATCAGTTAAATGAAGAATGAAAATGAAATCAGTTAAATGAAGATGAAATCAGTTAACGATGAAATCAGTTAACGATGAAATCAGTTAACGATGGAATCAGTTAAATGAAGATGAAATCAGTTCACGGTGAAATCAGTTAACGATGGAATCAGTTAACGATGAGATCAGTTAACGATGAAATCAGTTAACGATGAAATCAGTTAAATGAAGATGAAATCAGTTAACGATGAAATCAGTTAACGATGGAATCAGTTAAATGAAGATGAAATCAGTTAACGATGAAATCAGTTAACGATGAAATCAGTTAAATGAAGATGAAATCAGTTAACGATGAAATCAGTTAACGATGAAATCAGTTAAATGAAGATGAAATCAGTTAACGATGAAATCAGTTAACGATGAAATCAGTTAACGATGAAATCAGTTAAATGAAGATGAAATCAGTTAACGATGAAATCAGTTAACGATGAAATCAGTTAAATGAAGAATGAAAATGAAATCAGTTAAATGAAGATGAAATCAGTTAACGATGAAATCAGTTAACGATGGAATCAGTTAACGATGGAATCAGTTAAATGAAGATGAAATCAGTTAACGATGAAATCAGTTAAATGAAGATGAAATCAGTTAACGATGAAATCAGTTAAAGATGAAATCAGTTAATGATGAAATCAGTTAACGATGAAATCAGTTAACGATGAAATCAGTTAAATGAAGATGAAATCAGTTAACGATGAAATCAGTTAACGATGAAATCAGTTAACGATGAAATCAGTTAAATGAAGATGAAATCAGTTAACGATGAAATCAGTTAAATGAAGAATGAAAATGAAATCAGTTAAATGAAGATGAAATCAGTTAACGATGAAATCAGTTAACGATGGAATCAGTTAACGATGGAATCAGTTAAATGAAGATGAAATCAGTTAACGATGAAATCAGTTAACGATGGAATCAGTTAACGATGAAATCAGTTAACGATGAAATCAGTTAAATGAAGATGAAATCAGTTAACGATGAAATCAGTTAACGATGAAATCAGTTAACGATGAAATCAGTTAAATGAAGAATGAAGATGAAATCAGTTAACGATGAAATCAGTTAACGATGAAATCAGTTAACGATGAAATCAGTTAAATGAAGATGAAATCAGTTAACGATGAAATCAGTTAAATGAAGATGAAATCAGTTAACGATGAAATCAGTTAACGATGAAATCAGTTAAATGAAGATGAAATCAGTTAACGATGAAATCAGTTAACGATGAAATCACTTAACGATGAAATCAGTTAAATGAAGATGAAATCAGTTAACGATGAAATCAGTTAAATGAAGATGAAATCAGTTAAATGAAGATGAAATCAGTTAAAGATGAAATCAGTTAACGATGGAATCAGTTAACGATGAAATCAGTTAACGATGAAATCAGTTAACGATGAAATCAGTTAAATGAAGATGAAATCAGTTAACGATGAAATCAGTTAACGATGAAATCAGTTAAATGAAGATGAAATCAGTTAACGATGAAATCAGTTAACGATGAAATCAGTTAACGATGGAATCAGTTAACGATGAAATCAGTTAACGATGAAATCAGTTAAATGAAGATGAAATCAGTTAACGATGAAATCAGTTAACGATGAAATCAGTTAACGATGAAATCAATTAAATGAAGATGAAATCAGTTAACGATGAAATCAGTTAAAGATGAAATCAGTTAACGATGAAATCAGTTAACGATGAAATCAGTTAAATGAAGATGAAATCAGTTAACGATGAAATCAGTTAAAGATGAAATCAGTTAACGACGAAATCAGTTAACGATGGAATCAGTTAACGATGAAATCAGTTAAATGAAGATGAAATCAGTTAACGATGAAATCAGTTAAAGATGAAATCAGTTAACGATGAAATCAGTTAACGATGAAATCAGTTAAATGAAGATGAAATCAGTTAACGATGAAATCAGTTAAAGATGAAATCAGTTAACGATGAAATCAGTTAACGATGGAATCAGTTAAATGAAGATGAAATCAGTTAACGATGAAATCAGTTAAAGATGAAATCAGTTAACGATGAAATCAGTTAACGATGAAATCAGTTAAATGAAGATGAAATCAGTTAAATGAAGATGAAATCAGTTAACGATGAAATCAGTTAACGATGAAATCAGTTAACGATGAAATCAGTTAAATGAAGATGAAATCAGTTAAAGATGAAATCAGTTAACGATGAAATTAGTTAACGATGAAATCAGTTAAATGAAGATGAAATCAGTTAACGATGAAATCAATTAACGATGAAATCAGTTAAATGAAGATGAAATCAGTTAAAGATGAAATCAGTTAACGATGAAATCAATTAACGATGAAATCAGTTAAATGAAGATGAAATCAGTTAACGATGAAATCAGTTAAAGATGAAATCAGTTAAATGAAGAATGAAGATGAAATCAGTTAACGATGAAATCAGTTAACGATGAAATCAGTTAACGATGAAATCAGTTAAATGAAGATGAAATCAGTTAACGATGAAATCAGTTAACGATGAAATCAGTTAAATGAAGAATGAAAATGAAATCAGTTAAATGAAGATGAAATCAGTTAAAGATGAAATCAGTTAACGATGAAATCATTTAACGATGAAATCAGTTAAATGAAGATGAAATCAGTTAACGATGAAATCAGTTAACGATGAAATCAATTAACGATGAAATCAGTTAAATGAAGATGAAATCAGTTAACGATGAAATCAGTTAAAGATGAAATCAGTTAAAGATGAAATCAGTTAAATGAAGAATGAAGATGAAATCAGTTAACGATGAAATCAGTTAAATGAAGATGAAATCAGTTAACGATGAAATCAGTTAACGATGAAATCAGTTAAATGAAGAATGAAGATGAAATCAGTTAACGATGAAATCAATTAACGATGAAATCAGTTAACGATGAAATCAGTTAAATGAAGATGAAATCAGTTAACGATGAAATCAGTTAACGATGAAATCAGTTAAATGAAGAATGAAAATGAAATCAGTTAAATGAAGATGAAATCAGTTAACGATGAAATCAGTTAAAGATGAAATCAGTTAACGATGAAATCAGTTAACGATGAAATCAGTTAACGATGGAATCAGTTAAATGAAGATGAAATCAGTTCACGGTGAAATCAGTTCACGATGGAATCAGTTAACGATGAGATCAGTTAACGATGAGATCAGTTAACGATGAAATCAGTTAAATGAAGATGAAATCAGTTAACGATGAAATCAGTTAACGATGAAATCAGTTAACGATGGAATCAGTTAAATGAAGATGAAATCAGTTAACGATGAAATCAGTTAAATGAAGATGAAATCAGTTAACGATGAAATCAGTTAAAGATGAAATCAGTTAACGATGAAATCAGTTAACGATGAAATCAGTTAAATGAAGATGAAATCAGTTAACCATGAAATCAGTTAACGATGAAATCAGTTAACGATGAAATCAGTTAAATGAAGATGAAATCAGTTAACGATGAAATCAGTTAAATGAAGATGAAATCAGTTAAATGAAGATGAAATCAGTTAACGATGAAATCAGTTAACGATGAAATCAGTTAACGATGGAATCAGTTAAATGAAGATGAAATCAGTTAACGATGAAATCAGTTAACGATGGAATCAGTTAAATGAAGATGAAATCAGTTAACGATGAAATCAGTTAACGATGAAATCAGTTAAATGAAGATGAAATCAGTTAACGATGAAATCAGTTAAATGAAGATGAAATCAGTTAAATGAAGATGAAATCAGTTAACGATGAAATCAGTTAACGATGAAATCAGTTAAATGAAGATGAAATCAGTTAACGATGAAATCAGTTAAAGATGAAATCAGTTAACGATGAAATCAGTTAAATGAAGATGAAATCAGTTAACGATGAAATCAGTTAACGATGAAATCAGTTAAATGAAGATGAAATCAGTTAACGATGAAATCAGTTAAAGATGAAATCAGTTAACGATGAAATCAGTTAACGATGAAATCAGTTAAATGAAGATGAAATCAGTTAACGATGAAATCAGTTAACGATGAAATCAGTTAAATGAAGATGAAATCAGTTAACGATGAAATCAGTTAAATGAAGATGAAATCAGTTAACGATGAAATCAGTTAAAGATGAAATCAGTTAACGATGAAATCAGTTAACGATGAAATCAGTTAAATGAAGATGAAATCAGTTAACGATGAAATCAGTTAACGATGAAATCAGTTAACGATGAAATCAGTTAAATGAAGATGAAATCAGTTAACGATGAAATCAGTTAACGATGAAATCAGTTAAATGAAGATGAAATCAGTTAACGATGAAATCAGTTAACGATGAAATCAGTTAAATGAAGATGAAATCAGTTAAGGATGAAATCAGTTAACGATGAAATCAATTAAATGAAGATGAAATCAGTTAACGATGAAATCAGTTAAATGAAGATGAAATCAGTTAACGATGAAATCAGTTAAAGATGAAATCAGTTAACGATGGAATCAGTTAACGATGAAATAAGTTAACGATGAAATCAGTTAAATGAAGATGAAATCAGTTAACGATGGAATCAGTTAAATGAAGATGAAATCAGTTAACGATGAAATCAGTTAACGATGAAATCAGTTAACGATGAAATCAGTTAAATGAAGATGAAATCAGTTAACGATGAAATCAGTTAAAGATGAAATCAGTTAACGATGAAATCAGTTAAATGAAGACGAAATCAGTTAACGATGAAATCAGTTGAATGAAGATGAAATCAGTTAACGATGAAATCAGTTAAATGAAGATGAAATCAGTTAACGATGAAATCAGTTAACGATGAAATCAGTTAACGATGAAATCAGTTAAATGAAGATGAAATCAGTTAACGATGAAATCAGTGAACGATGAAATCAGTTAAATGAAGATGAAATCAGTTAACGATGAAATCAGTTAACGATGAAATCAGTTAACGATGAAATCAGTTAAATGAAGATGAAATCAGTTAACGATGAAATCAGTTAACGATGAAATCAGTTAACGATGAAATCAGTTAAATGAAGATGAAATCAGTTAACGATGAAATCAGTTAACGATGAAATCAGTTAACGATGAAATCAGTTAAATGAAGATGAAATCAGTTAACGATGAAATCAGTTAAAGATGAAATCAGTTAACGATGAAATCAGTTAAATGAAGACGAAATCAGTTAACGATGAAATCAGTTGAATGAAGATGAAATCAGTTAACGATGAAATCAGTTAAATG
Source organism: Semicossyphus pulcher (assembly GCF_022749685.1). NCBI lineage: Eukaryota > Metazoa > Chordata > Actinopteri > Labriformes > Labridae > Semicossyphus > Semicossyphus pulcher. The sequence continues at coordinate 1,789,426 of NW_027211703.1, forward strand.
AAGATGAAATCAGTTAACGATGAAATCAGTTAAAGATGAAATCAGTTAACGATGGAATCAGTTAACGATGAAATCAGTTAACGATGAAATCAGTTAAATGAAGATGAAATCAGTTAACGATGAAATCAGTTAACGATGAAATCAGTTAAATGAAGATGAAATCAGTTAACGATGAAATCAGTTAACGATGAAATCAGTTAACGATGAAATCAGTTAAATGAAGATGAAATCAGTTAACGATGAAATCAGTTAACGATGAAATCAGTTAAAGATGAAATCAGTTAACGATGAAATCAGTTAAATGAAGATGAAATCAGTTAACGATGAAATCAGTTAAATGAAGATGAAATCAGTTAACGATGAAATCAGTTAAATGAAGATGAAATCAGTTAACGATGAAATCAGTTAAATGAAGATGAAATCAGTTAACGATGAAATCAGTTAAATGAAGATGAAATCAGTTAACGATGAAATCAGTTAACGATGAAATCAGTTAACGATGAAATCAGTTAAATGAAGATGAAATCAGTTAACGATGAAATCAGTTAAATGAAGATGAAATCAGTTAACGATGAAATCAGTTAAAGATGAAATCAGTTAACGATGGAATCAGTTAACGATGAAATCAGTTAACGATGAAATCAGTTAACGATGAAATCAGTTAACGATGAAATCAGTTAAATGAAGATGAAATCAGTTAACGATGAAATCAGTTAAATGAAGATGAAATCAGTTAACGATGAAATCAGTTAACGATGAAATCAGTTAACGATGGAATCAGTTAACGATGAAATCAGTTAAATGAAGATGAAATCAGTTAACGATGAAATCAGTTAACGATGAAATCAATTAAATGAAGATGAAATCAGTTAACGATGAAATCAGTTAAATGAAGATGAAATCAGTTAACGATGAAATCAGTTAAAGATGAAATCAGTTAACGATGAAATCAGTTAAATGAAGATGAAATCAGTTAACGATGAAATCAGTTAAAGATGAAATCAGTTAACGATGAAATCAGTTAACGATGGAATCAGTTAAATGAAGATGAAATCAGTTAAATGAAGATGAAATCAGTTAAATGAAGATGAAATCAGTTAACGATGAAATCAGTTAAATGAAGATGAAATCAGTTAAATGAAGATGAAATCAGTTAAAGATGAAATCAGTTAACGATGAAATCAGTTAACGATGAAATCAGTTAACGATGAAATCAGTTAAATGAAGATGAAATCAGTTAACGATGAAATCAGTTAACGATGAAATCAATTAACGATGAAATCAGTTAAATGAAGATGAAATCAGTTAACGATGAAATCAGTTAAAGATGAAATCAGTTAAATGAAGAATGAAGATGAAATCAGTTAACGATGAAATCAGTTAACGATGAAATCAGTTAACGATGAAATCAGTTAACGATGAAATCAGTTAAATGAAGAATGAAAATGAAATCAGTTAAATGAAGATGAAATCAGTTAACGATGAAATCAGTTAACGATGAAATCAGTTAACGATGGAATCAGTTAAATGAAGATGAAATCAGTTCACGGTGAAATCAGTTAACGATGGAATCAGTTAACGATGAGATCAGTTAACGATGAAATCAGTTAACGATGAAATCAGTTAAATGAAGATGAAATCAGTTAACGATGAAATCAGTTAACGATGGAATCAGTTAAATGAAGATGAAATCAGTTAACGATGAAATCAGTTAAATGAAGATGAAATCAGTTAACGATGAAATCAGTTAACGATGAAATCAGTTAAATGAAGATGAAATCAGTTAACGATGAAATCAGTTAACGATGAAATCAGTTAACGATGAAATCAGTTAAATGAAGATGAAATCAGTTAACGATGAAATCAGTTAACGATGAAATCAGTTAAATGAAGAATGAAAATGAAATCAGTTAAATGAAGATGAAATCAGTTAACGATGAAATCAGTTAACGATGAAATCAGTTAAATGAAGATGAAATCAGTTAACGATGAAATCAGTTAACGATGAAATCAGTTAACGATGAAATCAGTTAAATGAAGATGAAATCAGTTAACGATGAAATCAGTTAACGATGAAATCAGTTAACGATGGAATCAGTTAAATGAAGATGAAATCAGTTAACGATGAAATCAGTTAACGATGAAATCAGTTAAATGAAGATGAAATCAGTTAACGATGAAATCAGTTAAATGAAGATGAAATCAGTTAACGATGAAATCAGTTAACGATGAAATCAGTTAACGATGAAATCAGTTAAATGAAGATGAAATCAGTTAACGATGAAATCAGTTAACGATGAAATCAGTTAAATGAAGATGAAATCAGTTAACGATGAAATCAGTTAAATGAAGATGAAATCAGTTAACGATGAAATCAGTTAACGATGGAATCAGTTAACGATGAAATCAGTTAACGATGAAATCAGTTAAATGAAGATGAAATCAGTTAACGATGAAATCAGTTAACGATGAAATCAGTTAAATGAAGATGAAATCAGTTAACGATGAAATCAGTTAACGATGAAATCAGTTAACGATGAAATCACTTAACGATGAAATCAGTTAAATGAAGATGAAATCAGTTAACGATGAAATCAGTTAAATGAAGATGAAATCAGTTAACGATGAAATCAGTTAAAGATGAAATCAGTTAACGATGGAATCAGTTAACGATGAAATCAGTTAAATGAAGATGAAATCAGTTAAATGAAGATGAAATCAGTTAACGATGAAATCAGTTAACGATGAAATCAGTTAACGATGAAATCAGTTAAATGAAGATGAAATCAGTTAACGATGAAATCAGTTAAAGATGAAATCAGTTAACGATGAAATCAGTTAACGATGGAATCAGTTAACGATGAAATCAGTTAAATGAAGATGAAATCAGTTAACGATGAAATCATTTAAAGATGAAATCAGTTAACGATGAAATCAGTTAACGATGAAATCAGTTAAATGAAGATGAAATCAGTTAACGATGAAATCAGTTAAAGATGAAATCAGTTAACGATGAAATCAGTTAACGATGGAATCAGTTAAATGAAGATGAAATCAGTTAACGATGAAATCAGTTAAAGATGAAATCAGTTAACGATGAAATCAGTTAACGATGAAATCAGTAAAATGAAGACGAAATCAGTTAAATGAAGATGAAATCAGTTAACGATGAAATCAGTTAACGATGAAATCAGTTAAATGAAGATGAAATCAGTTAAAGATGAAATCAGTTAACGATGAAATCAGTTAACGATGGAATCAGTTAAATGAAGATGAAATCAGTTAACGATGAAATCAGTTAAATGAAGATGAAATCAGTTAACGATGAAATCAGTTAACGATGAAATCAGTTAAATGAAGATGAAATCAGTTAACGATGAAATCAGTTAACGATGAAATCAGTTAAATGAAGATGAAATCAGTTAACGATGAAATCAGTTAACGATGAAATCAGTTAAATGAAGAATGAAAATGAAATCAGTTAAATGAAGATGAAATCAGTTAACGATGAAATCAGTTAACGATGGAATCAGTTAACGATGGAATCAGTTAAATGAAGATGAAATCAGTTAACGATGAAATCAGTTAAATGAAGATGAAATCAGTTAACGATGAAATCAGTTAAAGATGAAATCAGTTAACGATGAAATCAGTTAACGATGAAATCAGTTAAATGAAGATGAAATCAGTTAACGATGAAATCAGTTAACGATGAAATCAGTTAAATGAAGATGAAATCAGTTAAATTAAGATGAAATCAGTTAACGATGAAATCAGTTAACGATGAAATCAGTTAAATGAAGATGAAATCAGTTAAATGAAGATGAAATCAGTTAAAGATGAAATCAGTTAACGATGAAATCAGTTAAATGAAGATGAAATCAGTTAACGATGAAATCAGTTAACGATGAAATCAGTTAACGATGAAATCAATTAACGATGAAATCAGTTAAATGAAGATGAAATCAGTTAACGATGAAATCAGTTAAAGATGAAATCAGTTAAATGAAGAATGAAGATGAAATCAGTTAACGATGAAATCAGTTAAATGAAGATGAAATCAGTTAACGATGAAATCAGTTAACGATGAAATCAGTTAACGATGAAATCAGTTAAATGAAGATGAAATCAGTTAACGATGAAATCAGTTAAAGATGAAATCAGTTAAATGAAGAATGAAGATGAAATCAGTTAAATGAAGAATGAAGATGAAATCAGTTAACGATGAAATCAATTAACGATGAAATCAGTTAACGATGAAATCAGTTAAATGAAGATGAAATCAGTTAACGATGAAATCAGTTAACGATGAAATCAGTTAAATGAAGAATGAAAATGAAATCAGTTAAATGAAGATGAAATCAGTTAACGATGAAATCAGTTAAAGATGAAATCAGTTAACGATGAAATCAGTTAACGATGAAATCAGTTAACGATGGAATCAGTTAAATGAAGATGAAATCAGTTCACGGTGAAATCAGTTAACGATGGAATCAGTTAACGATGGAATCAGTTAACGATGAGATCAGTTAACGATGAGATCAGTTAACGATGAAATCAGTTAAATGAAGATGAAATCAGTTAACGATGAAATCAGTTAACGATGGAATCAGTTAACGATGGAATCAGTTAAATGAAGATGAAATCAGTTAACGATGAAATCAGTTAAATGAAGATGAAATCAGTTAACGATGAAATCAGTTAAAGATGAAATCAGTTAACGATGAAATCAGTTAACGATGAAATCAGTTAAATGAAGATGAAATCAGTTAACGATGAAATCAGTTAACGATGAAATCAGTTAAATGAAGATGAAATCAGTTAACGATGAAATCAGTTAAATGAAGAATGAAAATGAAATCAGTTAAATGAAGATGAAATCAGTTAACGATGAAATCAGTTAACGATGGAATCAGTTAACGATGGAATCAGTTAAATGAAGATGAAATCAGTTAACGATGAAATCAGTTAAATGAAGATGAAATCAGTTAACGATGGAATCAGTTAACGATGAAATCAGTTAACGATGAAATCAGTTAAATGAAGATGAAATCAGTTAACGATGAAATCAGTTAACGATGAAATCAGTTAAATGAAGATGAAATCAGTTAACGATGAAATCAGTTAAATGAAGATGAAATCAGTTAAATGAAGATGAAATCAGTTAACGATGAAATCAGTTAACGATGAAATCAGTTAAATGAAGATGAAATCAGTTAACGATGAAATCAGTTAACGATGAAATCAGTTAAATGAAGATGAAATCAGTTAACGATGAAATCAGTTAACGATGAAATCAGTTAAATGAAGATGAAATCAGTTAACGATGAAATCAGTTAAATGAAGATGAAATCAGTTAACGATGAAATCAGTTAACGATGAAATCAATTAACGATGAAATCAGTTAAATGAAGATGAAATCAGTTAACGATGAAATCAGTTAACGATGAAATCAGTTAAATGAAGAATGAAGATGAAATCAGTTAACGATGAAATCAGTTAAATGAAGAATGAAGATGAAATCAGTTAACGATGAAATCAGTTAACGATGAAATCAGTTAAATGAAGATGAAATCAGTTAACGATGAAATCAGTTAAATGAAGATGAAATCAGTTAACGATGAAATCAGTTAACGATGAAATCAGTTAAATGAAGATGAAATCAGTTAACGATGAAATCAGTTAACGATGAAATCACTTAACGATGAAATCAGTTAAATGAAGATGAAATCAGTTAACGATGAAATCAGTTAAATGAAGATGAAATCAGTTAACGATGAAATCAGTTAAAGATGAAATCAGTTAACGATGGAATCAGTTAACGATGAAATCAGTTAACGATGAAATCAGTTAAATGAAGATGAAATCAGTTAACGATGAAATCAGTTAACGATGAAATCAGTTAACGATGAAATCAGTTAAATGAAGATGAAATCAGTTAACGATGAAATCAGTTAACGATGAAATCAGTTAAATGAAGATGAAATCAGTTAACGATGAAATCAGTTAACGATGGAATCAGTTAACGATGAAATCAGTTAACGATGAAATCAGTTAAATGAAGATGAAATCAGTTAACGATGAAATCAATTAACGATGAAATCAGTTAACGATGAAATCAATTAAATGAAGATGAAATCAGTTAACGATGAAATCAGTTAAATGAAGATGAAATCAGTTAACGATGAAATCAGTTAACGATGAAATCAGTTAACGATGAAATCAGTTAACGATGGAATCAGTTAACGATGAAATCAGTTAAATGAAGATGAAATCAGTTAACGATGAAATCAGTTAAAGATGAAATCAGTTAACGATGAAATCAGTTAACGATGAAATCAGTTAAATGAAGATGAAATCAGTTAACGATGAAATCAGTTAAAGATGAAATCAGTTAACGATGAAATCAGTTAACGATGGAATCAGTTAAATGAAGATGAAATCAGTTAACGATGAAATCAGTTAAAGATGAAATCAGTTAACGATGAAGTCAGTTAACGATGAAATCAGTTAAATGAAGATGAAATCAGTTAAATGAAGATGAAATCAGTTAACGATGAAATCAGTTAACGATGAAATCAGTTAAATGAAGATGAAATCAGTTAAAGATGAAATCAGTTAACGATGAAATCAGTTAACGATGAAATCAGTTAAATGAAGATGAAATCAGTTAACGATGAAATCAATTAACGATGAAATCAGTTAAATGAAGATGAAATCAGTCAACGATGAAATCAGTTAAAGATGAAATCAGTTAAATGAAGAATGAAGATGAAATCAGTTAACGATGAAATCAGTTAACGATGAAATCAGTTAACGATGAAATCAGTTAAATGAAGAATGAAAATGAAATCAGTTAAATGAAGATGAAATCAGTTAACGATGAAATCAGTTAACGATGGAATCAGTTAAATGAAGATGAAATCAGTTCACGGTGAAATCAGTTAACGATGGAATCAGTTAACGATGAGATCAGTTAACGATGAAATCAGTTAACGATGAAATCAGTTAAATGAAGATGAAATCAGTTAACGATGAAATCAGTTAACGATGGAATCAGTTAAATGAAGATGAAATCAGTTAACGATGAAATCAGTTAAATGAAGATGAAATCAGTTAACGATGAAATCAGTTAACGATGAAATCAGTTAAATGAAGATGAAATCAGTTAACGATGAAATCAGTTAACGATGAAATCAGTTAACGATGAAATCAGTTAAATGAAGATGAAATCAGTTAACGATGAAATCAGTTAACGATGAAATCAGTTAAATGAAGATGAAATCAGTTAACGATGAAATCAGTTAACGATGAAATCAGTTAAATGAAGAATGAAAATGAAATCAGTTAAATGAAGATGAAATCAGTTAACGATGAAATCAGTTAACGATGGAATCAGTTAAAGATGGAATCAGTTAAATGAAGATGAAATCAGTTAACGATGAAATCAGTTAAATGAAGATGAAATCAGTTAACGATGAAATCAGTTAAAGATGAAATCAGTTAACGATGAAATCAGTTAACGATGAAATCAGTTAAATGAAGAATGAAAATGAAATCAGTTAAATGAAGATGAAATCAGTTAACGATGAAATCAGTTAACGATGAAATCAGTTAACGATGGAATCAGTTAAATGAAGATGAAATCAGTTCACGGTGAAATCAGTTAACGATGGAATCAGTTAACGATGAGATCAGTTAACGATGAAATCAGTTAACGATGAAATCAGTTAAATGAAGATGAAATCAGTTAACGATGAAATCAGTTAACGATGGAATCAGTTAAATGAAGATGAAATCAGTTAACGATGAAATCAGTTAACGATGAAATCAGTTAAATGAAGATGAAATCAGTTAACGATGAAATCAGTTAACGATGAAATCAGTTAAATGAAGATGAAATCAGTTAACGATGAAATCAGTTAACGATGAAATCAGTTAACGATGAAATCAGTTAAATGAAGATGAAATCAGTTAACGATGAAATCAGTTAACGATGAAATCAGTTAAATGAAGAATGAAAATGAAATCAGTTAAATGAAGATGAAATCAGTTAACGATGAAATCAGTTAACGATGGAATCAGTTAACGATGGAATCAGTTAAATGAAGATGAAATCAGTTAACGATGAAATCAGTTAAATGAAGATGAAATCAGTTAACGATGAAATCAGTTAAAGATGAAATCAGTTAATGATGAAATCAGTTAACGATGAAATCAGTTAACGATGAAATCAGTTAAATGAAGATGAAATCAGTTAACGATGAAATCAGTTAACGATGAAATCAGTTAACGATGAAATCAGTTAAATGAAGATGAAATCAGTTAACGATGAAATCAGTTAAATGAAGAATGAAAATGAAATCAGTTAAATGAAGATGAAATCAGTTAACGATGAAATCAGTTAACGATGGAATCAGTTAACGATGGAATCAGTTAAATGAAGATGAAATCAGTTAACGATGAAATCAGTTAACGATGGAATCAGTTAACGATGAAATCAGTTAACGATGAAATCAGTTAAATGAAGATGAAATCAGTTAACGATGAAATCAGTTAACGATGAAATCAGTTAACGATGAAATCAGTTAAATGAAGAATGAAGATGAAATCAGTTAACGATGAAATCAGTTAACGATGAAATCAGTTAACGATGAAATCAGTTAAATGAAGATGAAATCAGTTAACGATGAAATCAGTTAAATGAAGATGAAATCAGTTAACGATGAAATCAGTTAACGATGAAATCAGTTAAATGAAGATGAAATCAGTTAACGATGAAATCAGTTAACGATGAAATCACTTAACGATGAAATCAGTTAAATGAAGATGAAATCAGTTAACGATGAAATCAGTTAAATGAAGATGAAATCAGTTAAATGAAGATGAAATCAGTTAAAGATGAAATCAGTTAACGATGGAATCAGTTAACGATGAAATCAGTTAACGATGAAATCAGTTAACGATGAAATCAGTTAAATGAAGATGAAATCAGTTAACGATGAAATCAGTTAACGATGAAATCAGTTAAATGAAGATGAAATCAGTTAACGATGAAATCAGTTAACGATGAAATCAGTTAACGATGGAATCAGTTAACGATGAAATCAGTTAACGATGAAATCAGTTAAATGAAGATGAAATCAGTTAACGATGAAATCAGTTAACGATGAAATCAGTTAACGATGAAATCAATTAAATGAAGATGAAATCAGTTAACGATGAAATCAGTTAAAGATGAAATCAGTTAACGATGAAATCAGTTAACGATGAAATCAGTTAAATGAAGATGAAATCAGTTAACGATGAAATCAGTTAAAGATGAAATCAGTTAACGACGAAATCAGTTAACGATGGAATCAGTTAACGATGAAATCAGTTAAATGAAGATGAAATCAGTTAACGATGAAATCAGTTAAAGATGAAATCAGTTAACGATGAAATCAGTTAACGATGAAATCAGTTAAATGAAGATGAAATCAGTTAACGATGAAATCAGTTAAAGATGAAATCAGTTAACGATGAAATCAGTTAACGATGGAATCAGTTAAATGAAGATGAAATCAGTTAACGATGAAATCAGTTAAAGATGAAATCAGTTAACGATGAAATCAGTTAACGATGAAATCAGTTAAATGAAGATGAAATCAGTTAAATGAAGATGAAATCAGTTAACGATGAAATCAGTTAACGATGAAATCAGTTAACGATGAAATCAGTTAAATGAAGATGAAATCAGTTAAAGATGAAATCAGTTAACGATGAAATTAGTTAACGATGAAATCAGTTAAATGAAGATGAAATCAGTTAACGATGAAATCAATTAACGATGAAATCAGTTAAATGAAGATGAAATCAGTTAAAGATGAAATCAGTTAACGATGAAATCAATTAACGATGAAATCAGTTAAATGAAGATGAAATCAGTTAACGATGAAATCAGTTAAAGATGAAATCAGTTAAATGAAGAATGAAGATGAAATCAGTTAACGATGAAATCAGTTAACGATGAAATCAGTTAACGATGAAATCAGTTAAATGAAGATGAAATCAGTTAACGATGAAATCAGTTAACGATGAAATCAGTTAAATGAAGAATGAAAATGAAATCAGTTAAATGAAGATGAAATCAGTTAAAGATGAAATCAGTTAACGATGAAATCATTTAACGATGAAATCAGTTAAATGAAGATGAAATCAGTTAACGATGAAATCAGTTAACGATGAAATCAATTAACGATGAAATCAGTTAAATGAAGATGAAATCAGTTAACGATGAAATCAGTTAAAGATGAAATCAGTTAAAGATGAAATCAGTTAAATGAAGAATGAAGATGAAATCAGTTAACGATGAAATCAGTTAAATGAAGATGAAATCAGTTAACGATGAAATCAGTTAACGATGAAATCAGTTAAATGAAGAATGAAGATGAAATCAGTTAACGATGAAATCAATTAACGATGAAATCAGTTAACGATGAAATCAGTTAAATGAAGATGAAATCAGTTAACGATGAAATCAGTTAACGATGAAATCAGTTAAATGAAGAATGAAAATGAAATCAGTTAAATGAAGATGAAATCAGTTAACGATGAAATCAGTTAAAGATGAAATCAGTTAACGATGAAATCAGTTAACGATGAAATCAGTTAACGATGGAATCAGTTAAATGAAGATGAAATCAGTTCACGGTGAAATCAGTTAACGATGGAATCAGTTAACGATGAGATCAGTTAACGATGAGATCAGTTAACGATGAAATCAGTTAAATGAAGATGAAATCAGTTAACGATGAAATCAGTTAACGATGAAATCAGTTAACGATGGAATCAGTTAAATGAAGATGAAATCAGTTAACGATGAAATCAGTTAAATGAAGATGAAATCAGTTAACGATGAAATCAGTTAAAGATGAAATCAGTTAACGATGAAATCAGTTAACGATGAAATCAGTTAAATGAAGATGAAATCAGTTAACCATGAAATCAGTTAACGATGAAATCAGTTAACGATGAAATCAGTTAAATGAAGATGAAATCAGTTAACGATGAAATCAGTTAAATGAAGATGAAATCAGTTAAATGAAGATGAAATCAGTTAACGATGAAATCAGTTAACGATGAAATCAGTTAACGATGGAATCAGTTAAATGAAGATGAAATCAGTTAACGATGAAATCAGTTAACGATGGAATCAGTTAAATGAAGATGAAATCAGTTAACGATGAAATCAGTTAACGATGAAATCAGTTAAATGAAGATGAAATCAGTTAACGATGAAATCAGTTAAATGAAGATGAAATCAGTTAAATGAAGATGAAATCAGTTAACGATGAAATCAGTTAACGATGAAATCAGTTAAATGAAGATGAAATCAGTTAACGATGAAATCAGTTAAAGATGAAATCAGTTAACGATGAAATCAGTTAAATGAAGATGAAATCAGTTAACGATGAAATCAGTTAACGATGAAATCAGTTAAATGAAGATGAAATCAGTTAACGATGAAATCAGTTAAAGATGAAATCAGTTAACGATGAAATCAGTTAACGATGAAATCAGTTAAATGAAGATGAAATCAGTTAACGATGAAATCAGTTAACGATGAAATCAGTTAAATGAAGATGAAATCAGTTAACGATGAAATCAGTTAAATGAAGATGAAATCAGTTAACGATGAAATCAGTTAAAGATGAAATCAGTTAACGATGAAATCAGTTAACGATGAAATCAGTTAAATGAAGATGAAATCAGTTAACGATGAAATCAGTTAACGATGAAATCAGTTAACGATGAAATCAGTTAAATGAAGATGAAATCAGTTAACGATGAAATCAGTTAACGATGAAATCAGTTAAATGAAGATGAAATCAGTTAACGATGAAATCAGTTAACGATGAAATCAGTTAAATGAAGATGAAATCAGTTAAGGATGAAATCAGTTAACGATGAAATCAATTAAATGAAGATGAAATCAGTTAACGATGAAATCAGTTAAATGAAGATGAAATCAGTTAACGATGAAATCAGTTAAAGATGAAATCAGTTAACGATGGAATCAGTTAACGATGAAATAAGTTAACGATGAAATCAGTTAAATGAAGATGAAATCAGTTAACGATGGAATCAGTTAAATGAAGATGAAATCAGTTAACGATGAAATCAGTTAACGATGAAATCAGTTAACGATGAAATCAGTTAAATGAAGATGAAATCAGTTAACGATGAAATCAGTTAACGATGAAATCAGTTAACGATGAAATCAGTTAAATGAAGACGAAATCAGTTAACGATGAAATCAGTTGAATGAAGATGAAATCAGTTAACGATGAAATCAGTTAAATGAAGATGAAATCAGTTAACGATGAAATCAGTTAACGATGAAATCAGTTAACGATGAAATCAGTTAAATGAAGATGAAATCAGTTAACGATGAAATCAGTGAACGATGAAATCAGTTAAATGAAGATGAAATCAGTTAACGATGAAATCAGTTAACGATGAAATCAGTTAACGATGAAATCAGTTAAATGAAGATGAAATCAGTTAACGATGAAATCAGTTAACGATGAAATCAGTTAACGATGAAATCAGTTAAATGAAGATGAAATCAGTTAACGATGAAATCAGTTAACGATGAAATCAGTTAACGATGAAATCAGTTAAATGAAGATGAAATCAGTTAACGATGAAATCAGTTAAAGATGAAATCAGTTAACGATGAAATCAGTTAAATGAAGACGAAATCAGTTAACGATGAAATCAGTTGAATGAAGATGAAATCAGTTAACGATGAAATCAGTTAAATGAAGATGAAATCAGTTAACGATGAAATCAGTTAACGATGGAATCAGTTAAATGAAGATGAAATCAGTTAACGATGAAATCAGTTAACGATGAAATCAGTTAAATGAAGATGAAATCAGTTAACGATGAAATCAGTTAAATGAAGATGAAATCAGTTAACGATGAAATCAGTTAAAGATGAAATCAGTTAACGATGAAATCAGTTAACGATGAAATCAGTTAAATGAAGATGAAATCAGTTAACGATGAAATCAGTTAACGATGAAATCAGTTAAAGATGAAATCAGTTAACGATGAAATCAGTTAAATGAAGATGAAATCAGTTAACGATGAAATCAGTTAACGATGAAATCAGTTAACGATGAAATCAGTTAAATGAAGATGAAATCAGTTAACGATGAAATCAGTTAACGATGAAATCAGTTAAATGAAGATGAAATCAGTTAACGATGAAATCAGTTAACGATGAAATCAGTTAAATGAAGATGAAATCAGTTAACGATGAAATCAGTTAAATGAAGAATGAAAATGAAATCAGTTAAATGAAGATGAAATCAGTTAACGATGAAATCAGTTAAATGAAGAATGAAAATGAAATCAGTTAAATGAAGATGAAATCAGTTAACGATGAAATCAGTTAACGATGAAATCAGTTAAATGAAGATGAAATCAGTTAACGATGAAATCAGTTAAAGATGAAATTAGTTAACGATGAAATCAGTTAACGATGAAATCAGTTAACGATGGAATCAGTTAAATGAAGATGAAATCAGTTAACGATGAAATCAGTTAACGAGGAAATCAGTTAAATGAAGATGAAATCAGTTAACGATGAAATCAGTTAAATGAAGATGAAATCAGTTAACGATGAAATCAGTTAACGATGAAATCAGTTAAATGAAGATGAAATCAGTTAACGATGAAATCAGTTAAGGATGGAATCAGTTAAATGAAGATGAAATCAGTTAACGATGAAATCAGTTAACGATGGAATCAGTTAACGATGAAATCAGTTAACGATGAAATCAGTTAAATGAAGATGAAATCAGTTAACGATGAAATCAGTTAACGATGAAATCAGTTAACGATGAAATCAGTTAAATGAAGATGAAATCAGTTAACGATGAAATCATTTAAATGAAGATGAAATCAGTTAACGATGAAATCAGTTAAATGAAGATGAAATCAGTTAACGATGAAATCAGTTAACGATGGAATCAGTTAACGATGAAATCAGTTAACGATGAAATCAGTTAACGATGAAATCAGTTAAATGAAGATGAAATCAGTTAACGATGAAATCAGTTAAATGAAGATGAAATCAGTTAACGATGAAATCAGTTAACGATGGAATCAGTTAACGATGAAATCAGTTAACGATGAAATCAGTTAAATGAAGATGAAATCAGTTAACGATGAAATCAGTTAACGATGAAATCAGTTAACGATGAAATCAGTTAAATGAAGATGAAATCAGTTAACGATGAAATCAGTTAAAGATGAAATCAGTTAACGATGAAATCAGTTAACGATGAAATCAGTTAAATGAAGATGAAATCAGTTAACGATGAAATCAGTTAACGATGGAATCAGTTAAATGAAGATGAAATCAGTTAACGATGAAATCAGTTAACGATGAAATCAGTTAAATGAAGATGAAATCAGTTAACGATGAAATCAGTTAAATGAAGATGAAATCAGTTAACGATGAAATCAGTTAAAGATGAAATCAGTTAACGATGAAATCAGTTAACGATGAAATCAGTTAAATGAAGATGAAATCAGTTAACGATGAAATCAGTTAACGATGAAATCAGTTAAAGATGAAATCAGTTAACGATGAAATCAGTTAAATGAAGATGAAATCAGTTAACGATGAAATCAGTTAACGATGAAATCAGTTAACGATGAAATCAGTTAAATGAAGATGAAATCAGTTAACGATGAAATCAGTTAACGATGAAATCAGTTAAATGAAGATGAAATCAGTTAACGATGAAATCAGTTAACGATGAAATCAGTTAAATGAAGATGAAATCAGTTAACGATGAAATCAGTTAAATGAAGAATGAAAATGAAATCAGTTAAATGAAGATGAAATCAGTTAACGATGAAATCAGTTAAATGAAGAATGAAAATGAAATCAGTTAAATGAAGATGAAATCAGTTAACGATGAAATCAGTTAACGATGAAATCAGTTAAATGAAGATGAAATCAGTTAACGATGAAATCAGTTAAAGATGAAATTAGTTAACGATGAAATCAGTTAACGATGAAATCAGTTAACGATGGAATCAGTTAAATGAAGATGAAATCAGTTAACGATGAAATCAGTTAACGAGGAAATCAGTTAAATGAAGATGAAATCAGTTAACGATGAAATCAGTTAAATGAAGATGAAATCAGTTAACGATGAAATCAGTTAACGATGAAATCAGTTAAATGAAGATGAAATCAGTTAACGATGAAATCAGTTAACGATGGAATCAGTTAAATGAAGATGAAATCAGTTAACGATGAAATCAGTTAACGATGAAATCAGTTAAATGAAGATGAAATCAGTTAAAGATGAAATCAGTTAACGATGAAATCATTTAACGATGAAATCAGTTAAATGAAGATGAAATCAGTTAACGATGAAATCAGTTAACGATGAAATCAATTAACGATGAAATCAGTTAAATGAAGATGAAATCAGTTAACGATGAAATCAGTTAAAGATGAAATCAGTTAAATGAAGAATGAAGATGAAATCAGTTAACGATGAAATCAGTTAAATGAAGATGAAATCAGTTAACGATGAAATCAGTTAACGATGAAATCAGTTAAATGAAGAATGAAGATGAAATCAGTTAACGATGAAATCAATTAACGATGAAATCAGTTAACGATGAAATCAGTTAAATGAAGATGAAATCAGTTAACGATGAAATCAGTTAACGATGAAATCAGTTAAATGAAGAATGAAAATGAAATCAGTTAAATGAAGATGAAATCAGTTAACGATGAAATCAGTTAAAGATGAAATCAGTTAACGATGAAATCAGTTAACGATGAAATCAGTTAACGATGGAATCAGTTAAATGAAGATGAAATCAGTTCACGGTGAAATCAGTTAACGATGGAATCAGTTAACGATGAGATCAGTTAACGATGAGATCAGTTAACGATGAAATCAGTTAAATGAAGATGAAATCAGTTAACGATGAAATCAGTTAACGATGAAATCAGTTAACGATGGAATCAGTTAAATGAAGATGAAATCAGTTAACGATGAAATCAGTTAAATGAAGATGAAATCAGTTAACGATGAAATCAGTTAAAGATGAAATCAGTTAACGATGAAATCAGTTAACGATGAAATCAGTTAAATGAAGATGAAATCAGTTAACCATGAAATCAGTTAACGATGAAATCAGTTAACGATGAAATCAGTTAAATGAAGATGAAATCAGTTAACGATGAAATCAGTTAAATGAAGAATGAAAATGAAATCAGTTAAATGAAGATGAAATCAGTTAACGATGAAATCAGTTAACGATGGAATCAGTTAACGATGGAATCAGTTAAATGAAGATGAAATCAGTTAACGATGAAATCAGTTAAATGAAGATGAAATCAGTTAACGATGGAATCAGTTAACGATGAAATCAGTTAACGATGAAATCAGTTAAATGAAGATGAAATCAGTTAACGATGAAATCAGTTAACGATGAAATCAGTTAAATGAAGATGAAATCAGTTAACGATGAAATCAGTTAAATGAAGATGAAATCAGTTAAATGAAGATGAAATCAGTTAACGATGAAATCAGTTAACGATGAAATCAGTTAACGATGGAATCAGTTAAATGAAGATGAAATCAGTTAACGATGAAATCAGTTAACGATGGAATCAGTTAAATGAAGATGAAATCAGTTAACGATGAAATCAGTTAACGATGAAATCAGTTAAATGAAGATGAAATCAGTTAACGATGAAATCAGTTAAATGAAGATGAAATCAGTTAAATGAAGATGAAATCAGTTAACGATGAAATCAGTTAACGATGAAATCAGTTAAATGAAGATGAAATCAGTTAACGATGAAATCAGTTAAAGATGAAATCAGTTAACGATGAAATCAGTTAAATGAAGATGAAATCAGTTAACGATGAAATCAGTTAAATGAAGATGAAATCAGTTAACGATGAAATCAGTTAAATGAAGATGAAATCAGTTAAATGAAGATGAAATCAGTTAACGATGAAATCAGTTAACGATGAAATCAGTTAACGATGGAATCAGTTAAATGAAGATGAAATCAGTTAACGATGAAATCAGTTAACGATGGAATCAGTTAAATGAAGATGAAATCAGTTAACGATGAAATCAGTTAACGATGAAATCAGTTAAATGAAGATGAAATCAGTTAACGATGAAATCAGTTAAATGAAGATGAAATCAGTTAAATGAAGATGAAATCAGTTAACGATGAAATCAGTTAACGATGAAATCAGTTAAATGAAGATGAAATCAGTTAACGATGAAATCAGTTAAAGATGAAATCAGTTAACGATGAAATCAGTTAAATGAAGATGAAATCAGTTAACGATGAAATCAGTTAACGATGAAATCAGTTAAATGAAGATGAAATCAGTTAACGATGAAATCAGTTAAAGATGAAATCAGTTAACGATGAAATCAGTTAACGATGAAATCAGTTAAATGAAGATGAAATCAGTTAACGATGAAATCAGTTAACGATGAAATCAGTTAAATGAAGATGAAATCAGTTAACGATGAAATCAGTTAAATGAAGATGAAATCAGTTAACGATGAAATCAGTTAAAGATGAAATCAGTTAACGATGAAATCAGTTAACGATGAAATCAGTTAAATGAAGATGAAATCAGTTAACGATGAAATCAGTTAACGATGAAATCAGTTAACGATGAAATCAGTTAAATGAAGATGAAATCAGTTAACGATGAAATCAGTTAACGATGAAATCAGTTAAATGAAGATGAAATCAGTTAACGATGAAATCAGTTAACGATGAAATCAGTTAAATGAAGATGAAATCAGTTAAGGATGAAATCAGTTAACGATGAAATCAATTAAATGAAGATGAAATCAGTTAACGATGAAATCAGTTAAATGAAGATGAAATCAGTTAACGATGAAATCAGTTAAAGATGAAATCAGTTAACGATGGAATCAGTTAACGATGAAATAAGTTAACGATGAAATCAGTTAAATGAAGATGAAATCAGTTAACGATGGAATCAGTTAAATGAAGATGAAATCAGTTAACGATGAAATCAGTTAACGATGAAATCAGTTAACGATGAAATCAGTTAAATGAAGATGAAATCAGTTAACGATGAAATCAGTTAACGATGAAATCAGTTAAATGAAGATGAAATCAGTTAACGATGAAATCAGTTAAAGATGAAATCAGTTAACGATGAAATCAGTTAAATGAAGACGAAATCAGTTAACGATGAAATCAGTTGAATGAAGATGAAATCAGTTAACGATGAAATCAGTTAAATGAAGATGAAATCAGTTAACGATGAAATCAGTTAACGATGAAATCAGTTAACGATGAAATCAGTTAAATGAAGATGAAATCAGTTAACGATGAAATCAGTGAACGATGAAATCAGTTAAATGAAGATGAAATCAGTTAACGATGAAATCAGTTAACGATGAAATCAGTTAACGATGAAATCAGTTAAATGAAGATGAAATCAGTTAACGATGAAATCAGTTAACGATGAAATCAGTTAACGATGAAATCAGTTAAATGAAGATGAAATCAGTTAACGATGAAATCAGTTGAATGAAGATGAAATCAGTTAACGATGAAATCAGTTAAATGAAGATGAAATCAGTTAACGATGAAATCAGTTAAAGATGAAATCAGTTAACGATGGAAACAGTTAACGATGAAATCAGTTAACGATGAAATCAGTTAAATGAAGATGAAATCAGTTAACGATGAAATCAGTTAACGATGAAATCAGTTAAATGAAGATGAAATCAGTTAACGATGAAATCAGTTAACGATGAAATCAGTTAACGATGAAATCAGTTAAATGAAGATGAAATCAGTTAACGATGAAATCAGTTAACGATGAAATCAGTTAAAGATGAAATCAGTTAACGATGAAATCAGTTAAATGAAGATGAAATCAGTTAACGATGAAATCAGTTAACGATGAAATCAGTTAAATGAAGATGAAATCAGTTAACGATGAAATCAGTTAACGATGGAATCAGTTAACGATGAAATCAGTTAACGATGAAATCAGTTAAATGAAGATGAAATCAGTTAACGATGAAATCAGTTAACGATGAAATCAGTTAACGATGAAATCAGTTAAATGAAGATGAAATCAGTTAACGATGAAATCAGTTAAATGAAGAATGAAAATGAAATCAGTTAAATGAAGATGAAATCAGTTAACGATGAAATCAGTTAACGATGAAATCAGTTAACGATGAAATCAGTTAAATGAAGATGAAATCAGTTAACGATGAAATCAGTTAAATGAAGATGAAATCAGTTAACGATGAAATCAGTTAACGATGGAATCAGTTAACGATGAAATCAGTTAACGATGAAATCAGTTAAATGAAGATGAAATCAGTTAACGATGAAATCAGTTAACGATGAAATCAGTTAACGATGAAATCAGTTAAATGAAGATGAAATCAGTTAACGATGAAATCAGTTAAAGATGAAATCAGTTAACGATGAAATCAGTTAACGATGAAATCAGTTAAATGAAGATGAAATCAGTTAACGATGAAATCAGTTAACGATGGAATCAGTTAAATGAAGATGAAATCAGTTAACGATGAAATCAGTTAACGATGAAATCAGTTAAATGAAGATGAAATCAGTTAACGATGAAATCAGTTAAATGAAGATGAAATCAGTTAACGATGAAATCAGTTAAAGATGAAATCAGTTAACGATGAAATCAGTTAACGATGAAATCAGTTAAATGAAGATGAAATCAGTTAACGATGAAATCAGTTAACGATGAAATCAGTTAAAGATGAAATCAGTTAACGATGAAATCAGTTAAATGAAGATGAAATCAGTTAACGATGAAATCAGTTAACGATGAAATCAGTTAACGATGAAATCAGTTAAATGAAGATGAAATCAGTTAACGATGAAATCAGTTAACGATGAAATCAGTTAAATGAAGATGAAATCAGTTAACGATGAAATCAGTTAACGATGAAATCAGTTAAATGAAGATGAAATCAGTTAACGATGAAATCAGTTAAATGAAGAATGAAAATGAAATCAGTTAAATGAAGATGAAATCAGTTAACGATGAAATCAGTTAAATGAAGAATGAAAATGAAATCAGTTAAATGAAGATGAAATCAGTTAACGATGAAATCAGTTAACGATGAAATCAGTTAAATGAAGATGAAATCAGTTAACGATGAAATCAGTTAAAGATGAAATCAGTTAACGATGAAATCAGTTAACGATGAAATCAGTTAACGATGGAATCAGTTAAATGAAGATGAAATCAGTTAACGATGAAATCAGTTAACGAGGAAATCAGTTAAATGAAGATGAAATCAGTTAACGATGAAATCAGTTAAATGAAGATGAAATCAGTTAACGATGAAATCAGTTAACGATGAAATCAGTTAAATGAAGATGAAATCAGTTAACGATGAAATCAGTTAAATGAAGATGAAATCAGTTAAATGAAGATGAAATCAGTTAACGATGAAATCAGTTAACGATGAAATCAGTTAACGATGAAATCAGTTAAATGAAGATGAAATCAGTTAAAGATGAAATCAGTTAACGATGAAATCATTTAACGATGAAATCAGTTAAATGAAGATGAAATCAGTTAACGATGAAATCAGTTAACGATGAAATCAATTAACGATGAAATCAGTTAAATGAAGATGAAATCAGTTAACGATGAAATCAGTTAAAGATGAAATCAGTTAAATGAAGAATGAAGATGAAATCAGTTAACGATGAAATCAGTTAAATGAAGATGAAATCAGTTAACGATGAAATCAGTTAACGATGAAATCAGTTAAATGAAGAATGAAGATGAAATCAGTTAACGATGAAATCAATTAACGATGAAATCAGTTAACGATGAAATCAGTTAAATGAAGATGAAATCAGTTAACGATGAAATCAGTTAACGATGAAATCAGTTAAATGAAGAATGAAAATGAAATCAGTTAAATGAAGATGAAATCAGTTAACGATGAAATCAGTTAAAGATGAAATCAGTTAACGATGAAATCAGTTAACGATGAAATCAGTTAACGATGGAATCAGTTAAATGAAGATGAAATCAGTTCACGGTGAAATCAGTTAACGATGGAATCAGTTAACGATGAGATCAGTTAACGATGAGATCAGTTAACGATGAAATCAGTTAAATGAAGATGAAATCAGTTAACGATGAAATCAGTTAACGATGAAATCAGTTAACGATGGAATCAGTTAAATGAAGATGAAATCAGTTAACGATGAAATCAGTTAAATGAAGATGAAATCAGTTAACGATGAAATCAGTTAAAGATGAAATCAGTTAACGATGAAATCAGTTAACGATGAAATCAGTTAAATGAAGATGAAATCAGTTAACCATGAAATCAGTTAACGATGAAATCAGTTAACGATGAAATCAGTTAAATGAAGATGAAATCAGTTAACGATGAAATCAGTTAACGATGAAATCAGTTAAATGAAGATGAAATCAGTTAACGATGAAATCAGTTAACGATGAAATCAGTTAAATGAAGATGAAATCAGTTAAGGATGAAATCAGTTAACGATGAAATCAATTAAATGAAGATGAAATCAGTTAACGATGAAATCAGTTAAATGAAGATGAAATCAGTTAACGATGAAATCAGTTAAAGATGAAATCAGTTAACGATGGAATCAGTTAACGATGAAATAAGTTAACGATGAAATCAGTTAAATGAAGATGAAATCAGTTAACGATGGAATCAGTTAAATGAAGATGAAATCAGTTAACGATGAAATCAGTTAACGATGAAATCAGTTAACGATGAAATCAGTTAAATGAAGATGAAATCAGTTAACGATGAAATCAGTTAAAGATGAAATCAGTTAACGATGAAATCAGTTAAATGAAGACGAAATCAGTTAACGATGAAATCAGTTGAATGAAGATGAAATCAGTTAACGATGAAATCAGTTAAATGAAGATGAAATCAGTTAACGATGAAATCAGTTAACGATGAAATCAGTTAACGATGAAATCAGTTAAATGAAGATGAAATCAGTTAACGATGAAATCAGTGAACGATGAAATCAGTTAAATGAAGATGAAATCAGTTAACGATGAAATCAGTTAACGATGAAATCAGTTAACGATGAAATCAGTTAAATGAAGATGAAATCAGTTAACGATGAAATCAGTTAACGATGAAATCAGTTAACGATGAAATCAGTTAAATGAAGATGAAATCAGTTAACGATGAAATCAGTTGAATGAAGATGAAATCAGTTAACGATGAAATCAGTTAAATGAAGATGAAATCAGTTAACGATGAAATCAGTTAAAGATGAAATCAGTTAACGATGGAATCAGTTAACGATGAAATCAGTTAACGATGAAATCAGTTAAATGAAGATGAAATCAGTTAACGATGAAATCAGTTAACGATGAAATCAGTTAAATGAAGATGAAATCAGTTAACGATGAAATCAGTTAACGATGAAATCAGTTAACGATGAAATCAGTTAAATGAAGATGAAATCAGTTAACGATGAAATCAGTTAACGATGAAATCAGTTAAAGATGAAATCAGTTAACGATGAAATCAGTTAAATGAAGATGAAATCAGTTAACGATGAAATCAGTTAACGATGAAATCAGTTAAATGAAGATGAAATCAGTTAACGATGAAATCAGTTAACGATGGAATCAGTTAACGATGAAATCAGTTAACGATGAAATCAGTTAAATGAAGATGAAATCAGTTAACGATGAAATCAGTTAACGATGAAATCAGTTAACGATGAAATCAGTTAAATGAAGATGAAATCAGTTAACGATGAAATCAGTTAAATGAAGAATGAAAATGAAATCAGTTAAATGAAGATGAAATCAGTTAACGATGAAATCAGTTAACGATGAAATCAGTTAACGATGAAATCAGTTAAATGAAGATGAAATCAGTTAACGATGAAATCAGTTAAATGAAGATGAAATCAGTTAACGATGAAATCAGTTAACGATGGAATCAGTTAACGATGAAATCAGTTAACGATGAAATCAGTTAAATGAAGATGAAATCAGTTAACGATGAAATCAGTTAACGATGAAATCAGTTAAATGAAGATGAAATCAGTTAACGATGAAATCAGTTAACGATGGAATCAGTTAAATGAAGATGAAATCAGTTAACGATGAAATCAGTTAACGATGAAATCAGTTAAATGAAGATGAAATCAGTTAACGATGAAATCAGTTAAATGAAGATGAAATCAGTTAACGATGAAATCAGTTAAAGATGAAATCAGTTAACGATGAAATCAGTTAACGATGAAATCAGTTAAATGAAGATGAAATCAGTTAACGATGAAATCAGTTAACGATGAAATCAGTTAACGATGAAATCAGTTAACGATGAAATCAGTTAAATGAAGATGAAATCAGTTAACGATGAAATCAGTTAACGATGAAATCAGTTAACGATGAAATCAGTTAAATGAAGATGAAATCAGTTAACGATGAAATCAGTTAACGATGAAATCAGTTAAATGAAGATGAAATCAGTTAACGATGAAATCAGTTAACGATGAAATCAGTTAAATGAAGATGAAATCAGTTAACGATGAAATCAGTTAAATGAAGAATGAAAATGAAATCAGTTAAATGAAGATGAAATCAGTTAACGATGAAATCAGTTAAATGAAGAATGAAAATGAAATCAGTTAAATGAAGATGAAATCAGTTAACGATGAAATCAGTTAACGATGAAATCAGTTAAATGAAGATGAAATCAGTTAACGATGAAATCAGTTAAAGATGAAATCAGTTAACGATGAAATCAGTTAACGATGAAATCAGTTAACGATGGAATCAGTTAAATGAAGATGAAATCAGTTAACGATGAAATCAGTTAACGAGGAAATCAGTTAAATGAAGATGAAATCAGTTAACGATGAAATCAGTTAAATGAAGATGAAATCAGTTAACGATGAAATCAGTTAACGATGAAATCAGTTAAATGAAGATGAAATCAGTTAACGATGAAATCAGTTAACGATGGAATCAGTTAAATGAAGATGAAATCAGTTAACGATGAAATCAGTTAACGATGAAATCAGTTAACGATGAAATCAGTTAAATGAAGATGAAATCAGTTAAAGATGAAATCAGTTAACGATGAAATCATTTAACGATGAAATCAGTTAAATGAAGATGAAATCAGTTAACGATGAAATCAGTTAACGATGAAATCAATTAACGATGAAATCAGTTAAATGAAGATGAAATCAGTTAACGATGAAATCAGTTAAAGATGAAATCAGTTAAATGATGAATGAAGATGAAATCAGTTAACGATGAAATCAGTTAAATGAAGATGAAATCAGTTAACGATGAAATCAGTTAACGATGAAATCAGTTAAATGAAGAATGAAGATGAAATCAGTTAACGATGAAATCAATTAACGATGAAATCAGTTAACGATGAAATCAGTTAAATGAAGATGAAATCAGTTAACGATGAAATCAGTTAACGATGAAATCAGTTAAATGAAGAATGAAAATGAAATCAGTTAAATGAAGATGAAATCAGTTAACGATGAAATCAGTTAAAGATGAAATCAGTTAACGATGAAATCAGTTAACGATGAAATCAGTTAACGATGGAATCAGTTAACGATGAGATCAGTTAACGATGAGATCAGTTAACGATGAAATCAGTTAAATGAAGATGAAATCAGTTAACGATGAAATCAGTTAACGATGAAATCAGTTAACGATGGAATCAGTTAAATGAAGATGAAATCAGTTAACGATGAAATCAGTTAAATGAAGATGAAATCAGTTAACGATGAAATCAGTTAAAGATGAAATCAGTTAACGATGAAATCAGTTAACGATGAAATCAGTTAAATGAAGATGAAATCAGTTAACGATGAAATCAGTTAACGATGAAATCAGTTAACGATGAAATCAGTTAAATGAAGATGAAATCAGTTAACGATGAAATCAGTTAAATGAAGAATGAAAATGAAATCAGTTAAATGAAGATGAAATCAGTTAACGATGAAATCAGTTAACGATGGAATCAGTTAACGATGGAATCAGTTAAATGAAGATGAAATCAGTTAACGATGAAATCAGTTAAATGAAGATGAAATCAGTTAACGATGGAATCAGTTAACGATGAAATCAGTTAACGATGAAATCAGTTAAATGAAGATGAAATCAGTTAACGATGAAATCAGTTAACGATGAAATCAGTTAAATGAAGATGAAATCAGTTAACGATGAAATCAGTTAAATGAAGATGAAATCAGTTAAATGAAGATGAAATCAGTTAACGATGAAATCAGTTAACGATGAAATCAGTTAACGATGGAATCAGTTAAATGAAGATGAAATCAGTTAACGATGAAATCAGTTAACGATGGAATCAGTTAAATGAAGATGAAATCAGTTAACGATGAAATCAGTTAACGATGAAATCAGTTAAATGAAGATGAAATCAGTTAACGATGAAATCAGTTAAATGAAGATGAAATCAGTTAAATGAAGATGAAATCAGTTAACGATGAAATCAGTTAACGATGAAATCAGTTAAATGAAGATGAAATCAGTTAACGATGAAATCAGTTAAAGATGAAATCAGTTAACGATGAAATCAGTTAAATGAAGATGAAATCAGTTAACGATGAAATCAGTTAACGATGAAATCAGTTAAATGAAGATGAAATCAGTTAACGATGAAATCAGTTAAAGATGAAATCAGTTAACGATGAAATCAGTTAACGATGAAATCAGTTAAATGAAGATGAAATCAGTTAACGATGAAATCAGTTAACGATGAAATCAGTTAAATGAAGATGAAATCAGTTAACGATGAAATCAGTTAAATGAAGATGAAATCAGTTAACGATGAAATCAGTTAAAGATGAAATCAGTTAACGATGAAATCAGTTAACGATGAAATCAGTTAAATGAAGATGAAATCAGTTAACGATGAAATCAGTTAACGATGAAATCAGTTAAATGAAGATGAAATCAGTTAACGATGAAATCAGTTAACGATGAAATCAGTTAAATGAAGATGAAATCAGTTAACGATGAAATCAGTTAAATGAAGATGAAATCAGTTAACGATGAAATCAGTTAACGATGAAATCAGTTAAATGAAGATGAAATCAGTTAACGATGAAATCAGTTAACGATGAAATCAGTTAAATGAAGATGAAATCAGTTAAGGATGAAATCAGTTAACGATGAAATCAATTAAATGAAGATGAAATCAGTTAACGATGAAATCAGTTAAATGAAGATGAAATCAGTTAACGATGAAATCAGTTAAAGATGAAATCAGTTAACGATGGAATCAGTTAACGATGAAATAAGTTAACGATGAAATCAGTTAAATGAAGATGAAATCAGTTAACGATGAAATCAGTTAACGATGGAATCAGTTAAATGAAGATGAAATCAGTTAACGATGAAATCAGTTAACGATGAAATCAGTTAACGATGAAATCAGTTAAATGAAGATGAAATCAGTTAACGATGAAATCAGTTAAAGATGAAATCAGTTAACGATGAAATCAGTTAAATGAAGACGAAATCAGTTAACGATGAAATCAGTTGAATGAAGATGAAATCAGTTAACGATGAAATCAGTTAAATGAAAATGAAATCAGTTAACGATGAAATCAGTTAACGATGAAATCAGTTAACGATGAAATCAGTTAAATGAAGATGAAATCAGTTAACGATGAAATCAGTGAACGATGAAATCAGTTAAATGAAGATGAAATCAGTTAACGATGAAATCAGTTAACGATGAAATCAGTTAAATGAAGATGAAATCAGTTAACGATGAAATCAGTTAACGATGAAATCAGTTAACGATGAAATCAGTTAAATGAAGATGAAATCAGTTAACGATGAAATCAGTTAAAGATGAAATCAGTTAACGATGAAATCAGTTAAATGAAGACGAAATCAGTTAACGATGAAATCAGTTGAATGAAGATGAAATCAGTTAACGATGAAATCAGTTAAATGAAGATGAAATCAGTTAACGATGAAATCAGTTAAAGATGAAATCAGTTAACGATGGAATCAGTTAACGATGAAATCAGTTAACGATGAAATCAGTTAAATGAAGATGAAATCAGTTAACGATGAAATCAGTTAACGATGAAATCAGTTAAATGAAGATGAAATCAGTTAACGATGAAATCAGTTAACGATGAAATCAGTTAACGATGAAATCAGTTAAATGAAGATGAAATCAGTTAACGATGAAATCAGTTAACGATGAAATCAGTTAAAGATTAAATCAGTTAACGATGAAATCAGTTAAATGAAGATGAAATCAGTTAACGATGAAATCAGTTAACGATGAAATCAGTTAAATGAAGATGAAATCAGTTAACGATGAAATCAGTTAACGATGGAATCAGTTAACGATGAAATCAGTTAACGATGAAATCAGTTAAATGAAGATGAAATCAGTTAACGATGAAATCAGTTAACGATGAAATCAGTTAACGATGAAATCAATTAAATGAAGATGAAATCAGTTAACGATGAAATCAGTTAAATGAAGATGAAATCAGTTAACGATGAAATCAGTTAAATGAAGATGAAATCAGTTAACGATGAAATCAGTTAAATGAAGAATGAAAATGAAATCAGTTAAATGAAGATGAAATCAGTTAACGATGAAATCAGTTAACGATGAAATCAGTTAACGATGAAATCAGTTAAATGAAGATGAAATCAGTTAACGATGAAATCAGTTAAATGAAGATGAAATCAGTTAACGATGAAATCAGTTAACGATGGAATCAGTTAACGATGAAATCAGTTAAATGAAGATGAAATCAGTTAACGATGAAATCAGTTAACGATGAAATCAGTTAACGATGAAATCAGTTAAATGAAGATGAAATCAGTTAACGATGGAATCAGTTAACGATGAAATCAGTTAACGATGAAATCAGTTAAATGAAGATGAAATCAGTTAACGATGAAATCAGTTAACGATGAAATCAGTTAACGATGGAATCAGTTAAATGAAGATGAAATCAGTTAACGATGAAATCAGTTAACGATGAAATCAGTTAACGATGAAATCAGTTAAATGAAGATGAAATCAGTTAACGATGAAATCAGTTAAATGAAGATGAAATCAGTTAACGATGAAATCAGTTAAAGATGAAATCAGTTAACGATGAAATCAGTTAACGATGAAATCAGTTAAATGAAGATGAAATCAGTTAACGATGAAATCAGTTAACGATGAAATCAGTTAAAGATGAAATCAGTTAACGATGAAATCAGTTAAATGAAGAATGAAGATGAAATCAGTTAACGATGAAATCAGTTAAATGAAGATGAAATCAGTTAACGATGAAATCAGTTAACGATGAAATCAGTTAAATGAAGATGAAATCAGTTAACGATGAAATCAGTTAAATGAAGAATGAAGATGAAATCAGTTAACGATGAAATCAATTAACGATGAAATCAGTTAACGATGAAATCAGTTAAATGAAGATGAAATCAGTTAACGATGAAATCAGTTAACGATGAAATCAGTTAAATGAAGAATGAAAATGAAATCAGTTAACGATGAAATCAATTAACGATGAAATCAGTTAACGATGAAATCAGTTAAATGAAGATGAAATCAGTTAACGATGAAATCAGTTAACGATGAAATCAGTTAAATGAAGATGAAATCAGTTAACGATGAAATCAGTTAACGATGAAATCAGTTAAATGAAGATGAAATCAGTTAACGATGAAATCAGTTAACGATGAAATCAGTTAACGATGAAATCAATTAAATGAAGATGAAATCAGTTAACGATGAAATCAGTTAAATGAAGAATGAAAATGAAATCAGTTAAATGAAGATGAAATCAGTTAACGATGAAATCAGTTAACGATGAAATCAGTTAAATGAAGATGAAATCAGTTAACGATGAAATCAGTTAACGATGAAATCAGTTAACGATGAAATCAATTAAATGAAGATGAAATCAGTTAACGATGAAATCAGTTAAATGAAGATGAAATCAGTTAACGATGAAATCAGTTAAAGATGAAATCAGTTAACGATGAAATCAGTTAACGATGAAATCAGTTAACGATGAAATCAGTTAAATGAAGATGAAATCAGTTAACGATGAAATCAGTTAAATGAAGAATGAAAATGAAATCAGTTAAATGAAGATGAAATCAGTTAACGATGAAATCAGTTAACGATGAAATCAGTTAACGATGAAATCAGTTAAATGAAGATGAAATCAGTTAACGATGAAATCAGTTAACAATGAAATCAGTTAAATGAAGATGAAATCAGTTAACGATGAAATCAGTTAACGATGAAATCAGTTAAATGAAGATGAAATCAGTTAACGATGAAATCAGTTAACGATGGAATCAGTTAACGATGAAATCAGTTAACGATGAAATCAGTTAAATGAAGATGAAATCAGTTAACGATGAAATCAGTTAACGATGAAATCAGTTAACGATGAAATCAATTAAATGAAGATGAAATCAGTTAACGATGAAATCAGTTAAATGAAGATGAAATCAGTTAACGATGAAATCAGTTAACGATGAAATCAGTTAAATGAAGATGAAATCAGTTAACGATGAAATCAGTTAAATGAAGATGAAATCAGTTAACGATGAAATCAGTTAAAGATGAAATCAGTTAACGATGAAATCAGTTAACGATGAAATCAGTTAACGATGAAATCAGTTAACGATGAAATCAGTTAAATGAAGATGAAATCAGTTAACGATGAAATCAGTTAACGATGAAATCAGTTAACGATGAAATCAATTAAATGAAGATGAAATCAGTTAACGATGAAATCAGTTAAATGAAGATGAAATCAGTTAACGATGAAATCAGTTAAAGATGAAATCAGTTAACGATGAAATCAGTTAACGATGAAATCAGTTAACGATGAAATCAGTTAAATGAAGATGAAATCAGTTAACGATGAAATCAGTTAAATGAAGAATGAAAATGAAATCAGTTAAATGAATATGAAATCAGTTAACGATGAAATCAGTTAACGATGAAATCAGTTAACGATGAAATCAGTTAAATGAAGATGAAATCAGTTAACGATGAAATCAGTTAACAATGAAATCAGTTAAATGAAGATGAAATCAGTTAACGATGAAATCAGTTAACGATGAAATCAGTTAACGATGAAATCAGTTAAATGAAGATGAAATCAGTTAAAGATGAAATCAGTTAACGATGAAATCAGTTAACGATGAAATCACTTAAATGAAGATGAAATCAGTTAACGATGAAATCAGTTAACGATGAAATCAATTAACGATGAAATCAGTTAAATGAAGATGAAATCAGTTAACGATGAAATCAGTTAAAGATGAAATCAGTTAAATGAAGAATGAAGATGAAATCAGTTAACGATGAAATCAGTTAACGATGAAATCAATTAACGATGAAATCAGTTAAATGAAGATGAAATCAGTTAACGATGAAATCAGTTAAAGATGAAATCAGTTAAATGAAGAATGAAGATGAAATCAGTTAACGATGAAATCAGTTAAATGAAGATGAAATCAGTTAACGATGAAATCAGTTAACGATGAAATCAGTTAACGATGAAATCAGTTAACGATGAAATCAGTTAAATGAAGAATGAAGATGAAATCAGTTAACGATGAAATCAATTAACGATGAAATCAGTTAACGATGAAATCAGTTAAATGAAGATGAAATCAGTTAACGATGAAATCAGTTAACGATGAAATCAGTTAAATGAAGAATGAAAATGAAATCAGTTAACGATGAAATCAATTAACGATGAAATCAGTTAACGATGAAATCAGTTAAATGAAGATGAAATCAGTTAACGATGAAATCAGTTAACGATGAAATCAGTTAAATGAAGATGAAATCAGTTAACGATGAAATCAGTTAACGATGAAATCAGTTAAATGAAGATGAAATCAGTTAACGATGAAATCAGTTAACGATGGAATCAGTTAACGATGAAATCAGTTAACGATGAAATCAGTTAAATGAAGATGAAATCAGTTAACGATGAAATCAGTTAACGATGAAATCAGTTAACGATGAAATCAGTTAAATGAAGATGAAATCAGTTAACGATGAAATCAGTTAAAGATGAAATCAGTTAACGATGAAATCAGTTAACGATGAAATCAGTTAAATGAAGATGAAATCAGTTAACGATGAAATCAGTTAACGATGAAATCAGTTAACGATGGAATCAGTTAAATGAAGATGAAATCAGTTAACGATGAAATCAGTTAACGATGAAATCAGTTAACGATGAAATCAGTTAAATGAAGATGAAATCAGTTAACGATGAAATCAGTTAAATGAAGATGAAATCAGTTAACGATGAAATCAGTTAAAGATGAAATCAGTTAACGATGAAATCAGTTAACGATGAAATCAGTTAAATGAAGATGAAATCAGTTAACGATGAAATCAGTTAAAGATGAAATCAGTTAACGATGAAATCAGTTAAATGAAGATGAAATCAGTTAACGATGAAATCAGTTAACGATGAAATCAGTTAACGATGAAATCAGTTAAATGAAGATGAAATCAGTTAACGATGAAATCAGTTAACGATGAAATCAGTTAAATGAAGATGAAATCAGTTAACGATGAAATCAGTTAAATGAAGAATGAAAATGAAATCAGTTAAATGAAGATGAAATCAGTTAACGATGAAATCAGTTAAATGAAGAATGAAAATGAAATCAGTTAAATGAAGATGAAATCAGTTAACGATGAAATCAGTTAACGATGAAATCAGTTAAATGAAGATGAAATCAGTTAACGATGAAATCAGTTAAAGATGAAATCAGTTAACGATGAAATCAGTTAACGATGAAATCAGTTAACGATGGAATCAGTTAAATGAAGATGAAATCAGTTAACGATGAAATCAGTTAACGAGGAAATCAGTTAAATGAAGATGAAATCAGTTAACGATGAAATCAGTTAAATGAAGATGAAATCAGTTAACGATGAAATCAGTTAACGATGAAATCAGTTAAATGAAGATGAAATCAGTTAACGATGAAATCAGTTAACGATGGAATCAGTTAAATGAAGATGAAATCAGTTAACGATGAAATCAGTTAACGATGAAATCAGTTAACGATGAAATCAGTTAAATGAAGATGAAATCAGTTAAAGATGAAATCAGTTAACGATGAAATCATTTAACGATGAAATCAGTTAAATGAAGATGAAATCAGTTAACGATGAAATCAATTAACGATGAAATCAATTAACGATGAAATCAGTTAAATGAAGATGAAATCAGTTAACGATGAAATCAGTTAAAGATGAAATCAGTTAAATGAAGAATGAAGATGAAATCAGTTAACGATGAAATCAGTTAAATGAAGATGAAATCAGTTAACGATGAAATCAGTTAACGATGAAATCAGTTAAATGAAGAATGAAGATGAAATCAGTTAACGATGAAATCAATTAACGATGAAATCAGTTAACGATGAAATCAGTTAAATGAAGATGAAATCAGTTAACGATGAAATCAGTTAACGATGAAATCAGTTAAATGAAGAATGAAAATGAAATCAGTTAAATGAAGATGAAATCAGTTAACGATGAAATCAGTTAACGATGAAATCAGTTAACGATGAAATCAGTTAACGATGAAATCAGTTAACGATGGAATCAGTTAAATGAAGATGAAATCAGTTCACGGTGAAATCAGTTAACGATGGAATCAGTTAACGATGAGATCAGTTAACGATGAGATCAGTTAACGATGAAATCAGTTAAATGAAGATGAAATCAGTTAACGATGAAATCAGTTAACGATGAAATCAGTTAACGATGGAATCAGTTAAATGAAGATGAAATCAGTTAACGATGAAATCAGTTAAATGAAGATGAAATCAGTTAACGATGAAATCAGTTAAAGATGAAATCAGTTAACGATGAAATCAGTTAACGATGAAATCAGTTAAATGAAGATGAAATCAGTTAACCATGAAATCAGTTAACGATGAAATCAGTTAACGATGAAATCAGTTAAATGAAGATGAAATCAGTTAACGATGAAATCAGTTAAATGAAGAATGAAAATGAAATCAGTTAAATGAAGATGAAATCAGTTAACGATGAAATCAGTTAACGATGGAATCAGTTAACGATGGAATCAGTTAAATGAAGATGAAATCAGTTAACGATGAAATCAGTTAAATGAAGATGAAATCAGTTAACGATGGAATCAGTTAACGATGAAATCAGTTAACGATGAAATCAGTTAAATGAAGATGAAATCAGTTAACGATGAAATCAGTTAACGATGAAATCAATTAAATGAAGATGAAATCAGTTAACGATGAAATCAGTTAACGATGAAATCAGTTAAATGAAGATGAAATCAGTTAAATGAAGATGAAATCAGTTAACGATGAAATCAGTTAACGATGAAATCAGTTAACGATGAAATCAGTTAAATGAAGATGAAATCAGTTAAAGATGAAATCAGTTAACGATGAAATCAGTTAACGATGAAATCAGTTAAATGAAGATGAAATCAGTTAACGATGAAATCAGTTAACGATGAAATCAATTAACGATGAAATCAGTTAAATGAAGATGAAATCAGTTAACGATGAAATCAGTTAAAGATGAAATCAGTTAAATGAAGAATGAAGATGAAATCAGTTAACGATGAAATCAGTTAAATGAAGATGAAATCAGTTAACGATGAAATCAGTTAACGATGAAATCAGTTAACGATGAAATCAGTTAAATGAAGATGAAATCAGTTAACGATGAAATCAGTTAAATGAAGAATGAAGATGAAATCAGTTAACGATGAAATCAATTAACGATGAAATCAGTTAACGATGAAATCAGTTAAATGAAGATGAAATCAGTTAACGATGAAATCAGTTAACGATGAAATCAGTTAAATGAAGAATGAAAATGAAATCAGTTAACGATGAAATCAATTAACGATGAAATCAGTTAACGATGAAATCAGTTAAATGAAGATGAAATCAGTTAACGATGAAATCAGTTAACGATGAAATCAGTTAAATGAAGATGAAATCAGTTAACGATGAAATCAGTTAACGATGAAATCAGTTAAATGAAGATGAAATCAGTTAACGATGAAATCAGTTAACGATGAAATCAGTTAACGATGAAATCAATTAAATGAAGATGAAATCAGTTAACGATGAAATCAGTTAACGATGAAATCAGTTAAATGAAGATGAAATCAGTTAAATGAAGATGAAATCAGTTAACGATGAAATCAGTTAACGATGAAATCAGTTAAAGATGAAATCAGTTAAATGAAGAATGAAGATGAAATCAGTTAACGATGAAATCAGTTAAATGAAGATGAAATCAGTTAACGATGAAATCAATTAACGATGAAATCAGTTAAATGAAGATGAAATCAGTTAACGATGAAATCAGTTAAAGATGAAATCAGTTAAATGAAGAATGAAGATGAAATCAGTTAACGATGAAATCAGTTAAATGAAGATGAAATCAGTTAACGATGAAATCAGTTAACGATGAAATCAGTTAACGATGAAATCAGTTAAATGAAGATGAAATCAGTTAACGATGAAATCAGTTAAATGAAGAATGAAGATGAAATCAGTTAACGATGAAATCAGTTAACGATGAAATCAGTTAAATGAAGATGAAATCAGTTAACGATGAAATCAGTTAACGATGAAATCAGTTAAATGAAGAATGAAAATGAAATCAGTTAACGATGAAATCAATTAACGATGAAATCAGTTAACGATGAAATCAGTTAAATGAAGATGAAATCAGTTAACGATGAAATCAGTTAACGATGAAATCAGTTAAATGAAGATGAAATCAGTTAACGATGAAATCAGTTAACGATGAAATCAGTTAACGATGAAATCAGTTAAATGAAGATGAAATCAGTTAACGATGAAATCAGTTAACGATGAAATCAGTTAACGATGAAATCAATTAAATGAAGATGAAATCAGTTAACGATGAAATCAGTTAAATGAAGAATGAAAATGAAATCAGTTAAATGAAGATGAAATCAGTTAACGATGAAATCAGTTAACGATGAAATCAGTTAAATGAAGATGAAATCAGTTAACGATGAAATCAGTTAACGATGAAATCAGTTAACGATGAAATCAATTAAATGAAGATGAAATCAGTTAACGATGAAATCAGTTAAAGATGAAATCAGTTAACGATGAAATCAGTTAACGATGAAATCAGTTAACGATGAAATCAGTTAAATGAAGATGAAATCAGTTAACGATGAAATCAGTTAAATGAAGAATGAAAATGAAATCAGTTAAATGAAGATGAAATCAGTTAACGATGAAATCAGTTAACGATGAAATCAGTTAACGATGAAATCAGTTAAATGAAGATGAAATCAGTTAACGATGAAATCAGTTAACGATGAAATCAATTAACGATGAAATCAGTTAAATGAAGATGAAATCAGTTAACGATGAAATCAGTTAAAGATGAAATCAGTTAAATGAAGAATGAAGATGAAATCAGTTAACGATGAAATCAGTTAAATGAAGATGAAATCAGTTAACGATGAAATCAGTTAACGATGAAATCAGTTAACGATGAAATCAGTTAAATGAAGATGAAATCAGTTAACGATGAAATCAGTTAAATGAAGAATGAAGATGAAATCAGTTAACGATGAAATCAATTAACGATGAAATCAGTTAACGATGAAATCAGTTAAATGAAGATGAAATCAGTTAACGATGAAATCAGTTAACGGTGAAATCAGTTAAATGAAGAATGAAAATGAAATCAGTTAACGATGAAATCAATTAACGATGAAATCAGTTAACGATGAAATCAGTTAAATGAAGATGAAATCAGTTAACGATGAAATCAGTTAACGATGAAATCAGTTAACGATGAAATCAGTTAAATGAAGATGAAATCAGTTAACGATGAAATCAGTTAACGATGAAATCAGTTAAATGAAGAATGAAAATGAAATCAGTTAACGATGAAATCAATTAACGATGAAATCAGTTAACGATGAAATCAGTTAAATGAAGATGAAATCAGTTAACGATGAAATCAGTTAACGATGAAATCAGTTAAATGAAGATGAAATCAGTTAACGATGAAATCAGTTAACGATGAAATCAGTTAACGATGAAATCAGTTAACGATGAAATCAATTAAATGAAGATGAAATCAGTTAACGATGAAATCAGTTAACGATGAAATCAGTTAACGATGAAATCAATTAACGATGAAATCAGTTAAATGAAGATGAAATCAGTTAACGATGAAATCAGTTAAAGATGAAATCAGTTAAATGAAGAATGAAGATGAAATCAGTTAACGATGAAATCAGTTAAATGAAGATGAAATCAGTTAACGATGAAATCAGTTAACGATGAAATCAGTTAACGATGAAATCAGTTAAATGAAGATGAAATCAGTTAACGATGAAATCAGTTAAATGAAGAATGAAGATGAAATCAGTTAACGATGAAATCAATTAACGATGAAATCAGTTAACGATGAAATCAGTTAAATGAAGATGAAATCAGTTAACGATGAAATCAGTTAACGATGAAATCAGTTAAATGAAGAATGAAAATGAAATCAGTTAACGATGAAATCAATTAACGATGAAATCAGTTAACGATGAAATCAGTTAAATGAAGATGAAATCAGTTAACGATGAAATCAGTTAACGATGAAATCAGTTAAATGAAGATGAAATCAGTTAACGATGAAATCAGTTAACGATGAAATCAGTTAAATGAAGAATGAAAATGAAATCAGTTAACGATGAAATCAATTAACGATGAAATCAGTTAACGATGAAATCAGTTAAATGAAGATGAAATCAGTTAACGATGAAATCAGTTAACGATGAAATCAGTTAAATGAAGATGAAATCAGTTAACGATGAAATCAGTTAACGATGAAATCAATTAAATGAAGATGAAATCAGTTAACGATGAAATCAGTTAAATGAAGATGAAATCAGTTAACGATGAAATCAGTTAAAGATGAAATCAGTTAACGATGAAATCAGTTAACGATGAAATCAGTTAACGATGAAATCAGTTAAATGAAGATGAAATCAGTTAACGATGAAATCAGTTAAAGATGAAATCAGTTAACGATGAAATCAGTTAACGATGAAATCAGTTAACGATGAAATCAGTTAAATGAAGATGAAATCAGTTAACGATGAAATCAGTTAAATGAAGAATGAAAATGAAATCAGTTAAATGAAGATGAAATCAGTTAACGATGAAATCAGTTAACGATGAAATCAGTTAACGATGAAATCAGTTAAATGAAGATGAAATCAGTTAACGATGAAATCAGTTAACGATGAAATCAATTAACGATGAAATCAGTTAAATGAAGATGAAATCAGTTAACGATGAAATCAGTTAAAGATGAAATCAGTTAAATGAAGAATGAAGATGAAATCAGTTAACGATGAAATCAGTTAAATGAAGATGAAATCAGTTAACGATGAAATCAGTTAACGATGAAATCAGTTAACGATGAAATCAGTTAAATGAAGATGAAATCAGTTAACGATGAAATCAGTTAAATGAAGAATGAAGATGAAATCAGTTAACGATGAAATCAATTAACGATGAAATCAGTTAACGATGAAATCAGTTAAATGAAGATGAAATCAGTTAACGATGAAATCAGTTAACGGTGAAATCAGTTAAATGAAGAATGAAAATGAAATCAGTTAACGATGAAATCAATTAACGATGAAATCAGTTAACGATGAAATCAGTTAAATGAAGATGAAATCAGTTAACGATGAAATCAGTTAACGATGAAATCAGTTAAATGAAGATGAAATCAGTTAACGATGAAATCAGTTAACGATGAAATCAGTTAAATGAAGAATGAAAATGAAATCAGTTAACGATGAAATCAATTAACGATGAAATCAGTTAACGATGAAATCAGTTAAATGAAGATGAAATCAGTTAACGATGAAATCTGTTAACGATGAAATCAGTTAAATGAAGATGAAATCAGTTAACGATGAAATCAGTTAACGATGAAATCAGTTAACGATGAAATCAGTTAACGATGAAATCAATTAAATGAAGATGAAATCAGTTAACGATGAAATCAGTTAACGATGAAATCAGTTAACGATGAAATCAATTAACGATGAAATCAGTTAAATGAAGATGAAATCAGTTAACGATGAAATCAGTTAAAGATGAAATCAGTTAAATGAAGAATGAAGATGAAATCAGTTAACGATGAAATCAGTTAAATGAAGATGAAATCAGTTAACGATGAAATCAGTTAACGATGAAATCAGTTAACGATGAAATCAGTTAAATGAAGATGAAATCAGTTAACGATGAAATCAGTTAAATGAAGAATGAAGATGAAATCAGTTAACGATGAAATCAATTAACGATGAAATCAGTTAACGATGAAATCAGTTAAATGAAGATGAAATCAGTTAACGATGAAATCAGTTAACGATGAAATCAGTTAAATGAAGAATGAAAATGAAATCAGTTAACGATGAAATCAATTAACGATGAAATCAGTTAACGATGAAATCAGTTAAATGAAGATGAAATCAGTTAACGATGAAATCAGTTAACGATGAAATCAGTTAAATGAAGATGAAATCAGTTAACGATGAAATCAGTTAACGATGAAATCAGTTAAATGAAGAATGAAAATGAAATCAGTTAACGATGAAATCAATTAACGATGAAATCAGTTAACGATGAAATCAGTTAAATGAAGATGAAATCAGTTAACGATGAAATCAGTTAACGATGAAATCAGTTAAATGAAGATGAAATCAGTTAACGATGAAATCAGTTAACGATGAAATCAATTAAATGAAGATGAAATCAGTTAACGATGAAATCAGTTAAATGAAGATGAAATCAGTTAACGATGAAATCAGTTAAAGATGAAATCAGTTAACGATGAAATCAGTTAACGATGAAATCAGTTAACGATGAAATCAGTTAAATGAAGATGAAATCAGTTAACGATGAAATCAGTTAACGATGAAATCAATTAAATGAAGATGAAATCAGTTAACGATGAAATCAGTTAAATGAAGATGAAATCAGTTAACGATGAAATCAGTTAAAGATGAAATCAGTTAACGATGAAATCAGTTAACGATGAAATCAGTTAACGATGAAATCAGTTAAATGAAGATGAAATCAGTTAACGATGAAATCAGTTAAATGAAGAATGAAAATGAAATCAGTTAAATGAAGATGAAATCAGTTAACGATGAAATCAGTTAACGATGAAATCAGTTAACGATGAAATCAGTTAAATGAAGATGAAATCAGTTAACGATGAAATCAGTTAACAATGAAATCAGTTAAATGAAGATGAAATCAGTTAACGATGAAATCAGTTAACGATGAAATCAGTTAAATGAAGATGAAATCAGTTAAAGATGAAATCAGTTAACGATGAAATCAGTTAACGATGAAATCAGTTAAATGAAGATGAAATCAGTTAACGATGAAATCAGTTAACGATGAAATCAATTAACGATGAAATCAGTTAAATGAAGATGAAATCAGTTAACGATGAAATCAGTTAAAGATGAAATCAGTTAAATGAAGAATGAAGATGAAATCAGTTAACGATGAAATCAGTTAAATGAAGATGAAATCAGTTAACGATGAAATCAGTTAACGATGAAATCAGTTAACGATGAAATCAGTTAAATGAAGATGAAATCAGTTAACGATGAAATCAGTTAAATGAAGAATGAAGATGAAATCAGTTAACGATGAAATCAATTAACGATGAAATCAGTTAAATGAAGAATGAAAATGAAATCAGTTAACGATGAAATCAATTAACGATGAAATCAGTTAACGATGAAATCAGTTAAATGAAGATGAAATCAGTTAACGATGAAATCAGTTAACGATGAAATCAGTTAAATGAAGATGAAATCAGTTAACGATGAAATCAGTTAACGATGAAATCAGTTAACGATGAAATCAGTTAAATGAAGATGAAATCAGTTAACGATGAAATCAGTTAAATGAAGATGAAATCAGTTAACGATGAAATCAGTTAACGATGAAATCAGTTAACGATGAAATCAATTAATGAAGATGAAATCAGTTAACGATGAAATCAGTTAAATGAAGAATGAAAATGAAATCAGTTAAATGAAGATGAAATCAGTTAACGATGAAATCAGTTAACGATGAAATCAGTTAAATGAAGATGAAATCAGTTAACGATGAAATCAGTTAACGATGAAATCAGTTAACGATGAAATCAGTTAAATGAAGATGAAATCAGTTAACGATGAAATCAGTTAATGAAGATGAAATCAGTTAACGATGAAATCAGTTAAAGATGAAATCAGTTAACGATGAAATCAGTTAACGATGAAATCAGTTAACGATGAAATCAGTTAAATGAGATGAAATCAGTTAACGATGAAATCAGTTAAGAAGATGAAATCAGTTAAATGAAGATGAAATCAGTTAACGATGAAATCAGTTAACGATGAAATCAGTTAACGATGAAATCAGTTAAATGAAGATGAAATCAGTTAACGATGAAATCAGTTAACAATGAAATCAGTTAAATGAAGATGAAATCAGTTAACGATGAAATCAGTTAACGATGAAATCAGTTAACGATGAAATCAGTTAAAGATGAAATCAGTTAACGATGAAATCAGTTAACGATGAAATCAGTTAAATGAAGATGAAATCAGTTAACGATGAAATCAGTTAACGATGAAATCAGTTAACGATGAAATCAATTAAATGAAGATGAAATCAGTTAACGATGAAATCAGTTAAATGATGAAATCAGTTAACGATGAAATCAGTTAACGATGAAATCAGTTAAATGAAGATGAAATCAGTTAACGATGAAATCAGTTAACGATGAAATCAGTTAAAGATGAAATCAGTTAACGATGAAATCAGTTAACGATGAAATCAGTTAACGATGAAATCAGTTAAATGAAGATGAAATCAGTTAACGATGAAATCAGTTAACGATGAAATCAGTTAACAATGAAATCAGTTAAATGAAGATGAAATCAGTTAACGATGAAATCAGTTAACGATGAAATCAGTTAAAGATGAAATCAGTTAACGATGAAATCAGTTAAATGAAGATGAAATCAGTTAACGATGAAATCAGTTAACGATGAAATCAGTTAACGATGAAATCAGTTAAATGAAGATGAAATCAGTTAACGATGAAATCAGTTAAATGAAGATGATGAAATCAGTTAACGATGAAATCAATTAACGATGAAATCAGTTAACGATGAAATCAGTTAAATGAAGATGAAATCAGTTAACGATGAAATCAGTTAACGATGAAATCAGTTAAATGAAGAATGAAATGAAATCAGTTAACGATGAAATCAGTTAACGATGAAATCAGTTAAATGAAGATGAAATCAGTTAACGATGAAATCAGTTAAATGAAGAATGAATATGAAATCAGTTAACGATGAAATCAGTTAACGATGAAATCAGTTAAATGAAGATGAAATCAGTTAACGATGAAATCAGTTAACGATGAAATCAGTTAAATGAAGATGAAATCAGTTAACGATGAAATCAGTTAACGATGAAATCAGTTAAATGAAGATGAAATCAGTTAACGATGAAATCAGTTAACGATGAAATCAGTTAACGATGAAATCAGTTAAATGAAGATGAAATCAGTTAACGATGAAATCAGTTAACGATGAAATCAGTTAATAGATGAAATCAGTTAAATGAAGATGAAATCAGTTAACGATGAAATCAGTTAACGATGAAATCAGTTAACGATGAAATCAGTTAAATGAAGATGAAATCAGTTAACGATGAAATCAGTTAACGATGAAATCAGTTAACGATGAAATCAGTTAAATGAAGATGAAATCAGTTAACGATGAAATCAGTTAACGATGAAATCAATTAACGATGAAATCAGTTAAATGAAGATGAAATCAGTTAACGATGAAATCAGTTAAAGATGAAATCAGTTAAATGAAGAATGAAGATGAAATCAGTTAACGATGAAATCAGTTAAATGAAGATGAAATCAGTTAACGATGAAATCAATTAACGATGAAATCAGTTAAATGAAGATGAAATCAGTTAACGATGAAATCAGTTAACGATGAAATCAGTTAACGATGAAATCAATTAACGATGAAATCAGTTAAATGAAGATGAAATCAGTTAACGATGAAATCAGTTAAAGATGAAATCAGTTAAATGAAGAATTAAGATGAAATCAGTTAACGATGAAATCAGTTAAATGAAGATGAAATCAGTTAACGATGAAATCAGTTAACGATGAAATCAGTTAACGATGAAATCAGTTAAATGAAGATGAAATCAGTTAACGATGAAATCAGTTAATGAAGAATGAAGATGAAATCAGTTAACGATGAAATCAATTAACGATGAAATCAGTTAACGATGAAATCAGTTAAATGAAGATGAAATCAGTTAACGATGAAATCAGTTAACGATGAAATCAGTTAAATGAAGATGAAAATCAGTTAACGATGAAATCAATTAACGATGAAATCAGTTAACGATGAAATCAGTTAAATGAAGATGAAATCAGTTAACGATGAAATCAGTTAACGATGAAATCAGTTAAATGAAGATGAAATCAGTTAACGATGAAATCAGTTAACGATGAAATCAGTTAACGATGAAATCAGTTAAATGAAGATGAAATCAGTTAACGATGAAATCAGTTAACGATGAAATCAGTTAACGATGAAATCAATTAAATGAAGATGAAATCAGTTAACGATGAAATCAGTTAAATGAAGATGAAATCAGTTAAATGAAGATGAAATCAGTTAACGATGAAATCAGTTAACGATGAAATCAGTTAAATGAAGATGAAATCAGTTAACGATGAAATCAGTTAACGATGAA
Source organism: Semicossyphus pulcher (assembly GCF_022749685.1). Taxonomy (NCBI): domain Eukaryota; kingdom Metazoa; phylum Chordata; class Actinopteri; order Labriformes; family Labridae; genus Semicossyphus; species Semicossyphus pulcher. Next base: position 1,832,496 of record NW_027211703.1, read on the forward strand.
ATCAGTTAACGATGAAATCAGTTAAATGAAGATGAAATCAGTTAACGATGAAATCAGTTAAATGAAGATGAAATCAGTTAACGATGAAATCAGTTAACGATGAAATCAGTTAAATGAAGAATGAAATGAAATCAGTTAACGATGAAATCAATTAACGATGAAATCAGTTAACGATGAAATCAGTTAAATGAAGATGAAATCAGTTAACGATGAAATCAGTTAACGATGAAATCAGTTAAATGAAGATGAAATCAGTTAACGATGAAATCAGTTAACGATGAAATCAGTTAAATGAAGATGAAATCAGTTAACGATGAAATCAGTTAACGATGAAATCAGTTAACGATGAAATCAATTAAATGAAGATGAAATCAGTTAACGATGAAATCAGTTAACGATGAAATCAGTTAAATGAAGATGAAATCAGTTAACGATGAAATCAGTTAACGATGAAATCAGTTAAATGAAGATGAAATCAGTTAATGAAGATGAAATCAGTTAAAGATGAAATCAGTTAACGATGAAATCAGTTAACGATGAAATCAGTTAAATGAAGATGAAATCAGTTAACGATGAAATCAGTTAACGATGAAATCAGTTAACGATGAAATCAGTTAAATGAAGATGAAATCAGTTAACGATGAAATCAGTTAACGATGAAATCAGTTAAATGAAGAATGAAGATGAAATCAGTTAACGATGAAATCAGTTAAATGAAGATGAAATCAGTTAACGATGAAATCAGTTAACGATGAAATCAGTTAACGATGAAATCAATTAACGATGAAATCAGTTAAATGAAGATGAAATCAGTTAACGATGAAATCAGTTAAAGATGAAATCAGTTAAATGAAGAATGAAGATGAAATCAGTTAACGATGAAATCAGTTAAATGAAGATGAAATCAGTTAACGATGAAATCAGTTAACGATGAAATCAGTTAACGATGAAATCAGTTAACGATGAAATCAGTTAAATGAAGATGAAATCAGTTAACGATGAAATCAGTTAACGATGAAATCAGTTAAATGAAGAATGAAGATGAAATCAGTTAACGATGAAATCAGTTAAATGAAGATGAAATCAGTTAACGATGAAATCAGTTAACGATGAAATCAGTTAACGATGAAATCAGTTAACGATGAAATCAGTTAAATGAAGATGAAATCAGTTAACGATGAAATCAGTTAACGATGAAATCAGTTAACGATGAAATCAGTTAACGATGAAATCAGTTAACGATGAAATCAGTTAAATGAAGATGAAATCAGTTAACGATGAAATCAGTTAAAGATGAAATCAGTTAAATGAAGAATGAAGATGAAATCAGTTAACGATGAAATCAGTTAAATGAAGATGAAATCAGTTAACGATGAAATCAGTTAACGATGAAATCAGTTAACGATGAAATCAGTTAAATGAAGATGAAATCAGTTAACGATGAAATCAGTTAATGAAGAATGAAGATGAAATCAGTTAACGATGAAATCAATTAACGATGAAATCAGTTAACGATGAAATCAGTTAAATGAAGATGAAATCAGTTAACGATGAAATCAGTTAACGATGAAATCAGTTAAATGAAGAATGAAATGAAATCAGTTAACGATGAAATCAATTAACGATGAAATCAGTTAACGATGAAATCAGTTAAATGAAGATGAAATCAGTTAACGATGAAATCAGTTAACGATGAAATCAGTTAAATGAAGATGAAATCAGTTAACGATGAAATCAGTTAACGATGAAATCAGTTAACGATGAAATCAGTTAAATGAATATGAAATCAGTTAACGATGAAATCAGTTAACGATGAAATCAGTTAACGATGAAATCAATTAAATGAAGATGAAATCAGTTAACGATGAAATCAGTTAAATGAAGAATGAAAATGAAATCAGTTAAATGAAGATGAAATCAGTTAACGATGAAATCAGTTAACGATGAAATCAGTTAAATGAAGATGAAATCAGTTAACGATGAAATCAGTTAACGATGAAATCAGTTAACGATGAAATCAATTAAATGAAGATGAAATCAGTTAACGATGAAATCAGTTAAATGAAGATGAAATCAGTTAACGATGAAATCAGTTAAAGATGAAATCAGTTAACGATGAAATCAGTTAACGATGAAATCAGTTAAATGAAGATGAAATCAGTTAACGATGAAATCAGTTAATGAAGAATGAAAATGAAATCAGTTAAATGAAGATGAAATCAGTTAACGATGAAATCAGTTAACGATGAAATCAGTTAACGATGAAATCAGTTAAATGAAGATGAAATCAGTTAACGATGAAATCAGTTAACAATGAAATCAGTTAAATGAAGATGAAATCAGTTAACGATGAAATCAGTTAACGATGAAATCAGTTAACGATGAAATCAGTTAACGATGAAATCAGTTAAATGAAGATGAAATCAGTTAACGATGAAATCAGTTAACGATGAAATCAGTTAAATGAAGATGAAATCAGTTAACGATGAAATCAGTTAACGATGAAATCAGTTAAATGAAGAATGAAAATGAAATCAGTTAACGATGAAATCAGTTAACGATGAAATCAGTTAACGATGAAATCAGTTAAATGAAGATGAAATCAGTTAACGATGAAATCAGTTAACGATGAAATCAGTTAAATGAAGATGAAATCAGTTAACGATGAAATCAGTTAACGATGAAATCAATTAAATGAAGATGAAATCAGTTAACGATGAAATCAGTTAAATGAAGAATGAAATGAAATCAGTTAAATGAAGATGAAATCAGTTAACGATGAAATCAGTTAACGATGAAATCAGTTAAATGAAGATGAAATCAGTTAACGATGAAATCAGTTAACGATGAAATCAGTTAACGATGAAATCAATTAAATGAAGATGAAATCAGTTAACGATGAAATCAGTTAAATGAAGATGAAATCAGTTAACGATGAAATCAGTTAAAGATGAAATCAGTTAACGATGAAATCAGTTAACGATGAAATCAGTTAACGATGAAATCAGTTAAATGAAGATGAAATCAGTTAACGATGAAATCAGTTAACGATGAAATCAGTTAAATGAAGATGAAATCAGTTAACGATGAAATCAGTTAACGATGAAATCAGTTAACGATGAAATCAGTTAAATGAAGATGAAATCAGTTAAAGATGAAATCAGTTAACGATGAAATCAGTTAACGATGAAATCAGTTAAATGAAGATGAAATCAGTTAACGATGAAATCAGTTAACGATGAAATCAGTTAACGATGAAATCAGTTAAATGAAGATGAAATCAGTTAACGATGAAATCAGTTAAAGATGAAATCAGTTAAATGAAGAATGAAGATGAAATCAGTTAACGATGAAATCAGTTAAATGAAGATGAAATCAGTTAACGATGAAATCAGTTAACGATGAAATCAGTTAACGATGAAATCAGTTAAATGAAGATGAAATCAGTTAACGATGAAATCAGTTAATGAAGAATGAAGATGAAATCAGTTAACGATGAAATCAATTAACGATGAAATCAGTTAACGATGAAATCAGTTAAATGAAGATGAAATCAGTTAACGATGAAATCAGTTAACGATGAAATCAGTTAAATGAAGAATGAAAATGAAATCAGTTAACGATGAAATCAATTAACGATGAAATCAGTTAACGATGAAATCAGTTAAATGAAGATGAAATCAGTTAACGATGAAATCAGTTAACGATGAAATCAGTTAAATGAAGATGAAATCAGTTAACGATGAAATCAGTTAACGATGAAATCAGTTAAATGAAGATGAAATCAGTTAACGATGAAATCAGTTAACGATGAAATCAATTAAATGAAGATGAAATCAGTTAACGATGAAATCAGTTAAATGAAGAATGAAAATGAAATCAGTTAAATGAAGATGAAATCAGTTAACGATGAAATCAGTTAACGATGAAATCAGTTAAATGAAGATGAAATCAGTTAACGATGAAATCAGTTAACGATGAAATCAGTTAACGATGAAATCAATTAAATGAAGATGAAATCAGTTAACGATGAAATCAGTTAAATGAAGATGAAATCAGTTAACGATGAAATCAATTAAATGAAGATGAAATCAGTTAACGATGAAATCAGTTAAATGAAGATGAAATCAGTTAACGATGAAATCAGTTAAAGATGAAATCAGTTAACGATGAAATCAGTTAACGATGAAATCAGTTAACGATGAAATCAGTTAAATGAAGATGAAATCAGTTAACGATGAAATCAGTTAACGATGAAATCAGTTAAATGAAGATGAAATCAGTTAACGATGAAATCAGTTAACGATGAAATCAGTTAACGATGAAATCAGTTAACGATGAAATCAGTTAAATGAAGAATGAAAATGAAATCAGTTAACGATGAAATCAATTAACGATGAAATAGTTAACGATGAAATCAGTTAAATGAAGATGAAATCAGTTAACGATGAAATCAGTTAACGATGAAATCAGTTAAATGAAGATGAAATCAGTTAACGATGAAATCAGTTAACGATGAAATCAATTAAATGAAGATGAAATCAGTTAACGATGAAATCAGTTAAATGAAGAATGAAAATGAAATCAGTTAAATGAAGATGAAATCAGTTAACGATGAAATCAGTTAACGATGAAATCAGTTAAATGAAGATGAAATCAGTTAACGATGAAATCAGTTAACGATGAAATCAGTTAACGATGAAATCAATTAAATGAAGATGAAATCAGTTAACGATGAAATCAGTTAACGATGAAATCAGTTAACGATGAAATCAGTTAACGATGAAATCAGTTAAATGAAGATGAAATCAGTTAACGATGAAATCAATTAACGATGAAATCAGTTAACAATGAAATCAGTTAAATGAAGATGAAATCAGTTAACGATGAAATCAGTTAACGATGAAATCAGTTAACGATGAAATCAGTTAAAGATGAAATCAGTTAACGATGAAATCAGTTAACGATGAAATCAGTTAACGATGAAATCAGTTAAATGAAGAATGAAAATGAAATCAGTTAACGATGAAATCAATTAACGATGAAATCAGTTAACGATGAAATCAGTTAAATGAAGATGAAATCAGTTAACGATGAAATCAGTTAACGATGAAATCAGTTAAATGAAGATGAAATCAGTTAACGATGAAATCAGTTAACGATGAAATCAATTAAATGAAGATGAAATCAGTTAACGATGAAATCAGTTAAATGAAGAATGAAAATGAAATCAGTTAAATGAAGATGAAATCAGTTAACGATGAAATCAGTTAACGATGAAATCAGTTAAATGAAGATGAAATCAGTTAACGATGAAATCAGTTAACGATGAAATCAGTTAACGATGAAATCAATTAAATGAAGATGAAATCAGTTAACGATGAAATCAGTTAAATGAAGATGAAATCAGTTAACGATGAAATCAGTTAAAGATGAAATCAGTTAACGATGAAATCAGTTAACGATGAAATCAGTTAAATGAAGATGAAATCAGTTAACGATGAAATCAGTTAACGATGAAATCAGTTAAATGAAGAATGAAAATGAAATCAGTTAACGATGAAATCAATTAACGATGAAATCAGTTAACGATGAAATCAGTTAAATGAAGATGAAATCAGTTAACGATGAAATCAGTTAACGATGAAATCAGTTAAATGAAGATGAAATCAGTTAACGATGAAATCAGTTAACGATGAAATCAGTTAACGATGAAATCAGTTAAATGAAGATGAAATCAGTTAACGATGAAATCAGTTAACGATGAAATCAATTAAATGAAGATGAAATCAGTTAACGATGAAATCAGTTAACGATGAAATCAGTTAAATGAAGATGAAATCAGTTAAATGAAGATGAAATCAGTTAACGATGAAATCAGTTAACGATGAAATCAGTTAACGATGAAATCAGTTAAATGAAGATGAAATCAGTTAAAGATGAAATCAGTTAACGATGAAATCAGTTAACGATGAAATCAGTTAAATGAAGATGAAATCAGTTAACGATGAAATCAGTTAAAGATGAAATCAGTTAAATGAAGAATGAAGATGAAATCAGTTAACGATGAAATCAGTTAAATGAAGATGAAATCAGTTAACGATGAAATCAATTAACGATGAAATCAGTTAAATGAAGATGAAATCAGTTAAAGATGAAATCAGTTAACGATGAAATCAGTTAACGATGAAATCAGTTAACGATGAAATCAATTAACGATGAAATCAGTTAAATGAAGATGAAATCAGTTAACGATGAAATCAGTTAAAGATGAAATCAGTTAAATGAAGAATGAAGATGAAATCAGTTAACGATGAAATCAGTTAAATGAAGATGAAATCAGTTAACGATGAAATCAATTAACGATGAAATCAGTTAACGATGAAATCAGTTAACGATGAAATCAATTAACGATGAAATCAGTTAAATGAAGATGAAATCAGTTAACGATGAAATCAGTTAAAGATGAAATCAGTTAAATGAAGAATGAAGATGAAATCAGTTAACGATGAAATCAGTTAAATGAAGATGAAATCAGTTAACGATGAAATCAATTAACGATGAAATCAGTTAACGATGAAATCAATTAACGATGAAATCAGTTAAATGAAGATGAAATCAGTTAACGATGAAATCAGTTAACGATGAAATCAGTTAAATGAAGAATGAAAATGAAATCAGTTAACGATGAAATCAATTAACGATGAAATCAGTTAACGATGAAATCAGTTAAATGAAGATGAAATCAGTTAACGATGAAATCAGTTAACGATGAAATCAGTTAACGATGAAATCAGTTAAATGAAGATGAAATCAGTTAACGATGAAATCAGTTAACGATGAAATCAGTTAAATGAAGATGAAATCAGTTAACGATGAAATCAGTTAACGATGAAATCAGTTAACGATGAAATCAATTAAATGAAGATGAAATCAGTTAACGATGAAATCAGTTAAATGAAGAATGAAAATGAAATCAGTTAAATGAAGATGAAATCAGTTAACGATGAAATCAGTTAACGATGAAATCAGTTAAATGAAGATGAAATCAGTTAACGATGAAATCAGTTAACGATGAAATCAATTAAATGAAGATGAAATCAGTTAACGATGAAATCAGTTAAATGAAGATGAAATCAGTTAACTATGAAATCAGTTAAAGATGAAATCAGTTAACGATGAAATCAGTTAACGATGAAATCAGTTAACGATGAAATCAGTTAAATGAAGATGAAATCAGTTAACGATGAAATCAGTTAAATGAAGAATGAAAATGAAATCAGTTAAATGAAGATGAAATCAGTTAACGATGAAATCAGTTAACGATGAAATCAGTTAACGATGAAATCAGTTAAATGAAGATGAAATCAGTTAACGATGAAATCAGTTAACAATGAAATCAGTTAAATGAAGATGAAATCAGTTAACGATGAAATCAGTTAACGATGAAATCAGTTAACGATGAAATCAGTTAACGATGAAATCAGTTAAATGAAGATGAAATCAGTTAACGATGAAATCAGTTAACGATGAAATCAGTTAAATGAAGATGAAATCAGTTAACGATGAAATCAGTTAACGATGAAATCAGTTAACGATGAAATCAATTAAATGAAGATGAAATCAGTTAACGATGAAATCAATTAAATGAAGATGAAATCAGTTAACGATGAAATCAGTTAACAATGAAATCAGTTAAATGAAGATGAAATCAGTTAACGATGAAATCAGTTAACGATGAAATCAGTTAACGATGAAATCAGTTAAATGAAGATGAAATCAGTTAACGATGAAATCAATTAACGATGAAATCAGTTAACAATGAAATCAGTTAAATGAAGATGAAATCAGTTAACGATGAAATCAGTTAACGATGAAATCAGTTAAAGATGAAATCAGTTAACGATGAAATCAGTTAACGATGAAATCAGTTAACGATGAAATCAGTTAAATGAAGATGAAATCAGTTAACGATGAAATCAGTTAAATGAAGAATGAAAATGAAATCAGTTAAATGAAGATGAAATCAGTTAACGATGAAATCAGTTAACGATGAAATCAGTTAAATGAAGATGAAATCAGTTAACGATGAAATCAGTTAACGATGAAATCAGTTAACGATGAAATCAATTAAATGAAGATGAAATCAGTTAACGATGAAATCAGTTAAATGAAGATGAAATCAGTTAACGATGAAATCAGTTAAAGATGAAATCAGTTAACGATGAAATCAGTTAACGATGAAATCAGTTAACGATGAAATCAGTTAAATGAAGATGAAATCAGTTAACGATGAAATCAGTTAAATGAAGAATGAAAATGAAATCAGTTAAATGAAGATGAAATCAGTTAACGATGAAATCAGTTAACGATGAAATCAGTTAAATGAAGATGAAATCAGTTAACGATGAAATCAGTTAACAATGAAATCAGTTAAATGAAGATGAAATCAGTTAACGATGAAATCAGTTAACGATGAAATCAGTTAACGATGAAATCAGTTAAATGAAGATGAAATCAGTTAACGATGAAATCAGTTAACGATGAAATCAGTTAAATGAAGATGAAATCAGTTAACGATGAAATCAGTTAACGATGAAATCAGTTAAATGAAGATGAAATCAGTTAACGATGAAATCAGTTAACGATGAAATCAGTTAACGATGAAATCAATTAAATGAAGATGAAATCAGTTAACGATGAAATCAATTAAATGAAGATGAAATCAGTTAACGATGAAATCAGTTAACAATGAAATCAGTTAAATGAAGATGAAATCAGTTAACGATGAAATCAGTTAACGATGAAATCAGTTAACGATGAAATCAGTTAACGATGAAATCAGTTAAATGAAGATGAAATCAGTTAACGATGAAATCAATTAACGATGAAATCAGTTAACAATGAAATCAGTTAAATGAAGATGAAATCAGTTAACGATGAAATCAGTTAACGATGAAATCAGTTAAAGATGAAATCAGTTAACGATGAAATCAGTTAACGATGAAATCAGTTAAATGAAGAATGAAAATGAAATCAGTTAACGATGAAATCAATTAACGATGAAATCAGTTAACGATGAAATCAGTTAAATGAAGATGAAATCAGTTAACGATGAAATCAGTTAACGATGAAATCAGTTAAATGAAGATGAAATCAGTTAACGATGAAATCAGTTAACGATGAAATCAATTAAATGAAGATGAAATCAGTTAACGATGAAATCAGTTAAATGAAGAATGAAAATGAAATCAGTTAAATGAAGATGAAATCAGTTAACGATGAAATCAGTTAACGATGAAATCAGTTAAATGAAGATGAAATCAGTTAACGATGAAATCAGTTAACGATGAAATCAGTTAACGATGAAATCAGTTAACGATGAAATCAATTAAATGAAGATGAAATCAGTTAACGATGAAATCAGTTAAATGAAGATGAAATCAGTTAACGATGAAATCAGTTAAAGATGAAATCAGTTAACGATGAAATCAGTTAACGATGAAATCAGTTAAATGAAGATGAAATCAGTTAACGATGAAATCAGTTAACGATGAAATCAGTTAAATGAAGAATGAAAATGAAATCAGTTAACGATGAAATCAATTAACGATGAAATCAGTTAACGATGAAATCAGTTAAATGAAGATGAAATCAGTTAACGATGAAATCAGTTAACGATGAAATCAGTTAAATGAAGATGAAATCAGTTAACGATGAAATCAGTTAACGATGAAATCAGTTAACGATGAAATCAGTTAACGATGAAATCAGTTAAATGAAGATGAAATCAGTTAACGATGAAATCAGTTAACGATGAAATCAGTTAACGATGAAATCAATTAAATGAAGATGAAATCAGTTAACGATGAAATCAGTTAACGATGAAATCAGTTAAATGAAGATGAAATCAGTTAAATGAAGATGAAATCAGTTAACGATGAAATCAGTTAACGATGAAATCAGTTAACGATGAAATCAGTTAAATGAAGATGAAATCAGTTAAAGATGAAATCAGTTAACGATGAAATCAGTTAACGATGAAATCAGTTAAATGAAGATGAAATCAGTTAACGATGAAATCAGTTAACGATGAAATCAATTAACGATGAAATCAGTTAAATGAAGATGAAATCAGTTAACGATGAAATCAGTTAAAGATGAAATCAGTTAAATGAAGAATGAAGATGAAATCAGTTAACGATGAAATCAGTTAAATGAAGATGAAATCAGTTAACGATGAAATCAATTAACGATGAAATCAGTTAACGATGAAATCAATTAACGATGAAATCAGTTAAATGAAGATGAAATCAGTTAACGATGAAATCAGTTAACGATGAAATCAGTTAAATGAAGAATGAAAATGAAATCAGTTAACGATGAAATCAATTAACGATGAAATCAGTTAACGATGAAATCAGTTAAATGAAGATGAAATCAGTTAACGATGAAATCAGTTAACGATGAAATCAGTTAAATGAAGATGAAATCAGTTAACGATGAAATCAGTTAACGATGAAATCAGTTAACGATGAAATCAGTTAACGATGAAATCAGTTAAATGAAGATGAAATCAGTTAACGATGAAATCAGTTAACGATGAAATCAGTTAACGATGAAATCAATTAAATGAAGATGAAATCAGTTAACGATGAAATCAGTTAAATGAAGAATGAAAATGAAATCAGTTAAATGAAGATGAAATCAGTTAACGATGAAATCAGTTAAATGAAGATGAAATCAGTTAACGATGAAATCAGTTAACGATGAAATCAGTTAACGATGAAATCAGTTAAATGAAGATGAAATCAGTTAACGATGAAATCAGTTAAATGAAGAATGAAGATGAAATCAGTTAACGATGAAATCAGTTAAATGAAGATGAAATCAGTTAACGATGAAATCAGTTAACGATGAAATCAGTTAACGATGAAATCAATTAAATGAAGATGAAATCAGTTAACGATGAAATCAATTAAATGAAGATGAAATCAGTTAACGATGAAATCAGTTAACAATGAAATCAGTTAAATGAAGATGAAATCAGTTAACGATGAAATCAGTTAACGATGAAATCAGTTAAAGATGAAATCAGTTAACGATGAAATCAGTTAACGATGAAATCAGTTAAATGAAGATGAAATCAGTTAACGATGAAATCAATTAACGATGAAATCAGTTAACAATGAAATCAGTTAAATGAAGATGAAATCAGTTAACGATGAAATCAGTTAACGATGAAATCAGTTAAAGATGAAATCAGTTAACGATGAAATCAGTTAACGATGAAATCAGTTAACGATGAAATCAGTTAAATGAAGAATGAAAATGAAATCAGTTAACGATGAAATCAATTAACGATGAAATCAGTTAACGATGAAATCAGTTAAATGAAGATGAAATCAGTTAACGATGAAATCAGTTAACGATGAAATCAGTTAAATGAAGATGAAATCAGTTAACGATGAAATCAGTTAACGATGAAATCAATTAAATGAAGATGAAATCAGTTAACGATGAAATCAGTTAAATGAAGAATGAAAATGAAATCAGTTAAATGAAGATGAAATCAGTTAACGATGAAATCAGTTAACGATGAAATCAGTTAAATGAAGATGAAATCAGTTAACGATGAAATCAGTTAACGATGAAATCAGTTAACGATGAAATCAATTAAATGAAGATGAAATCAGTTAACGATGAAATCAGTTAAATGAAGATGAAATCAGTTAACGATGAAATCAGTTAAAGATGAAATCAGTTAACGATGAAATCAGTTAACGATGAAATCAGTTAACGATGAAATCAGTTAAATGAAGATGAAATCAGTTAACGATGAAATCAGTTAACGATGAAATCAGTTAAATGAAGAATGAAAATGAAATCAGTTAACGATGAAATCAATTAACGATGAAATCAGTTAACGATGAAATCAGTTAAATGAAGATGAAATCAGTTAACGATGAAATCAGTTAACGATGAAATCAGTTAAATGAAGATGAAATCAGTTAACGATGAAATCAGTTAACGATGAAATCATTAACGATGAATCAATTAAATGAAGATGAAATCAGTTAACGATGAAATCAGTTAACGATGAAATCAGTTAAATAACGATGAAATCAATTAAATGAAGATGAAATCAGTTAACGATGAAATCAGTTAACGATGAAATCAGTTAATGAGATGAAATCAGTTAAATGAAGATGAAATCAGTTAAAGATGAAATCAGTTAACGATGAAATCAGTTAACGATGAAATCAGTTAAATGAAGATGAAATCAGTTAACGATGAAATCAGTTAACGATGAAATCAATTAACGATGAAATCAGTTAAATGAAGATGAAATCAGTTAACGATGAAATCAGTTAAAGATGAAATCAGTTAAATGAAGAATGAAGATGAAATCAGTTAACGATGAAATCAGTTAAATGAAGATGAAATCAGTTAACGATGAAATCAATTAACGATGAAATCAGTTAACGATGAAATCAATTAACGATGAAATCAGTTAAATGAAGATGAAATCAGTTAACGATGAAATCAGTTAACGATGAAATCAGTTAAATGAAGAATGAAAATGAAATCAGTTAACGATGAAATCAATTAACGATGAAATCAGTTAACGATGAAATCAGTTAAATGAAGATGAAATCAGTTAACGATGAAATCAGTTAACGATGAAATCAGTTAAATGAAGATGAAATCAGTTAACGATGAAATCAGTTAACGATGAAATCAGTTAAATGAAGATGAAATCAGTTAACGATGAAATCAGTTAACGATGAAATCAGTTAACGATGAAATCAATTAAATGAAGATGAAATCAGTTAACGATGAAATCAGTTAAATGAAGAATGAAAATGAAATCAGTTAAATGAAGATGAAATCAGTTAACGATGAAATCAGTTAACGATGAAATCAGTTAAATGAAGATGAAATCAGTTAACGATGAAATCAGTTAACGATGAAATCAGTTAACGATGAAATCAATTAAATGAAGATGAAATCAGTTAACGATGAAATCAGTTAAATGAAGATGAAATCAGTTAACGATGAAATCAGTTAAAGATGAAATCAGTTAACGATGAAATCAGTTAACGATGAAATCAGTTAAATGAAGATGAAATCAGTTAACGATGAAATCAGTTAAATGAAGAATGAAAATGAAATCAGTTAAATGAAGATGAAATCAGTTAACGATGAAATCAGTTAACGATGAAATCAGTTAAATGAAGAATGAAAATGAAATCAGTTAAATGAAGATGAAATCAGTTAACGATGAAATCAGTTAACGATGAAATCAGTTAAATGAAGATGAAATCAGTTAACGATGAAATCAGTTAACAATGAAATCAGTTAAATGAAGATGAAATCAGTTAACGATGAAATCAGTTAACGATGAAATCAGTTAACGATGAAATCAGTTAACGATGAAATCAGTTAAATGAAGATGAAATCAGTTAACGATGAAATCAGTTAACGATGAAATCAGTTAAATGAAGATGAAATCAGTTAACGATGAAATCAGTTAACGATGAAATCAGTTAAATGAAGATGAAATCAGTTAACGATGAAATCAGTTAACGATGAAATCAGTTAACGATGAAATCAATTAAATGAAGATGAAATCAGTTAACGATGAAATCAATTAAATGAAGATGAAATCAGTTAACGATGAAATCAGTTAACAATGAAATCAGTTAAATGAAGATGAAATCAGTTAACGATGAAATCAGTTAACGATGAAATCAGTTAAAGATGAAATCAGTTAACGATGAAATCAGTTAACGATGAAATCAGTTAACGATGAAATCAGTTAAATGAAGATGAAATCAGTTAACGATGAAATCAGTTAAATGAAGAATGAAAATGAAATCAGTTAAATGAAGATGAAATCAGTTAACGATGAAATCAGTTAACGATGAAATCAGTTAAATGAAGATGAAATCAGTTAACGATGAAATCAGTTAACAATGAAATCAGTTAAATGAAGATGAAATCAGTTAACGATGAAATCAGTTAACGATGAAATCAGTTAACGATGAAATCAGTTAAATGAAGATGAAATCAGTTAACGATGAAATCAGTTAACGATGAAATCAGTTAAATGAAGATGAAATCAGTTAACGATGAAATCAGTTAACGATGAAATCAGTTAAATGAAGAATGAAAATGAAATCAGTTAACGATGAAATCAATTAACGATGAAATCAGTTAACGATGAAATCAGTTAAATGAAGATGAAATCAGTTAACGATGAAATCAGTTAACGATGAAATCAGTTAAATGAAGATGAAATCAGTTAACGATGAAATCAGTTAAATGAAGAATGAAAATGAAATCAGTTAACGATGAAATCAATTAACGATGAAATCAGTTAACGATGAAATCAATTAAATGAAGATGAAATCAGTTAACGATGAAATCAGTTAAATGAAGATGAAATCAGTTAACGATGAAATCAGTTAAAGATGAAATCAGTTAACGATGAAATCAGTTAACGATGAAATCAGTTAACGATGAAATCAGTTAAATGAAGATGAAATCAGTTAACGATGAAATCAGTTAAATGAAGAATGAAAATGAAATCAGTTAAATGAAGATGAAATCAGTTAACGATGAAATCAGTTAACGATGAAATCAGTTAACGATGAAATCAGTTAAATGAAGATGAAATCAGTTAACGATGAAATCAGTTAACAATGAAATCAGTTAAATGAAGATGAAATCAGTTAACGATGAAATCAGTTAACGATGAAATCAGTTAACAATGAAATCAGTTAAATGAAGATGAAATCAGTTAACGATGAAATCAGTTAACGATGAAATCAGTTAACGATGAAATCAGTTAACGATGAAATCAGTTAAATGAAGATGAAATCAGTTAAAGATGAAATCAGTTAACGATGAAATCAGTTAACGATGAAATCAGTTAAATGAAGATGAAATCAGTTAACGATGAAATCAGTTAACGATGAAATCAATTAACGATGAAATCAGTTAAATGAAGATGAAATCAGTTAACGATGAAATCAGTTAAAGATGAAATCAGTTAAATGAAGAATGAAGATGAAATCAGTTAACGATGAAATCAGTTAAATGAAGATGAAATCAGTTAACGATGAAATCAGTTAACGATGAAATCAGTTAAATGAAGAATGAAAATGAAATCAGTTAACGATGAAATCAATTAACGATGAAATCAGTTAACGATGAAATCAGTTAAATGAAGATGAAATCAGTTAACGATGAAATCAGTTAACGATGAAATCAGTTAAATGAAGATGAAATCAGTTAACGATGAAATCAGTTAACGATGAAATCAGTTAACGATGAAATCAGTTAAATGAAGATGAAATCAGTTAACGATGAAATCAGTTAACGATGAAATCAGTTAACGATGAAATCAATTAAATGAAGATGAAATCAGTTAACGATGAAATCAGTTAAATGAAGATGAAATCAGTTAAATGAAGATGAAATCAGTTAACGATGAAATCAGTTAACGATGAAATCAGTTAACGATGAAATCAGTTAAATGAAGATGAAATCAGTTAAAGATGAAATCAGTTAACGATGAAATCAGTTAACGATGAAATCAGTTAAATGAAGATGAAATCAGTTAACGATGAAATCAGTTAACGATGAAATCAATTAACGATGAAATCAGTTAAATGAAGATGAAATCAGTTAACGATGAAATCAATTAACGATGAAATCAGTTAACGATGAAATCAATTAACGATGAAATCAGTTAAATGAAGATGAAATCAGTTAACGATGAAATCAGTTAAAGATGAAATCAGTTAAATGAAGAATGAAGATGAAATCAGTTAACGATGAAATCAGTTAACGATGAAATCAGTTAACGATGAAATCAATTAACGATGAAATCAGTTAAATGAAGATGAAATCAGTTAACGATGAAATCAGTTAAAGATGAAATCAGTTAAATGAAGAATGAAGATGAAATCAGTTAACGATGAAATCAGTTAAATGAAGATGAAATCAGTTAACGATGAAATCAGTTAACGATGAAATCAGTTAACGATGAAATCAGTTAACGATGAAATCAATTAAATGAAGATGAAATCAGTTAACGATGAAATCAGTTAAATGAAGATGAAATCAGTTAACGATGAAATCAGTTAAAGATGAAATCAGTTAACGATGAAATCAGTTAACGATGAAATCAGTTAACGATGAAATCAGTTAAATGAAGATGAAATCAGTTAACGATGAAATCAGTTAAATGAAGAATGAAAATGAAATCAGTTAAATGAAGATGAAATCAGTTAACGATGAAATCAGTTAACGATGAAATCAGTTAACGATGAAATCAGTTAACGATGAAATCAGTTAAATGAAGATGAAATCAGTTAACGATGAAATCAGTTAACAATGAAATCAGTTAAATGAAGATGAAATCAGTTAACGATGAAATCAGTTAACGATGAAATCAGTTAAATGAAGATGAAATCAGTTAACGATGAAATCAGTTAAATGAAGAATGAAGATGAAATCAGTTAACGATGAAATCAATTAACGATGAAATCAGTTAACGATGAAATCAGTTAAATGAAGATGAAATCAGTTAACGATGAAATCAGTTAACGATGAAATCAGTTAAATGAAGAATGAAAATGAAATCAGTTAACGATGAAATCAATTAACGATGAAATCAGTTAACGATGAAATCAGTTAAATGAAGATGAAATCAGTTAACGATGAAATCAGTTAACGATGAAATCAGTTAAATGAAGATGAAATCAGTTAACGATGAAATCAGTTAACGATGAAATCAGTTAACGATGAAATCAGTTAAATGAAGATGAAATCAGTTAACGATGAAATCAGTTAACGATGAAATCAGTTAACGATGAAATCAATTAAATGAAGATGAAATCAGTTAACGATGAAATCAGTTAAATGAAGAATGAAAATGAAATCAGTTAAATGAAGATGAAATCAGTTAACGATGAAATCAGTTAACGATGAAATCAGTTAAATGAAGATGAAATCAGTTAACGATGAAATCAGTTAACGATGAAATCAGTTAACGATGAAATCAATTAAATGAAGATGAAATCAGTTAACGATGAAATCAGTTAAATGAAGATGAAATCAGTTAACGATGAAATCAGTTAAAGATGAAATCAGTTAACGATGAAATCAGTTAACGATGAAATCAGTTAACGATGAAATCAGTTAAATGAAGATGAAATCAGTTAACGATGAAATCAGTTAAATGAAGAATGAAGATGAAATCAGTTAACGATGAAATCAGTTAACGATGAAATCAGTTAACGATGAAATCAGTTAAATGAAGATGAAATCAGTTAACGATGAAATCAGTTAACGATGAAATCAGTTAACGATGAAATCAATTAAATGAAGATGAAATCAGTTAACGATGAAATCAGTTAACGATGAAATCAGTTAAATGAAGATGAAATCAGTTAAATGAAGATGAAATCAGTTAACGATGAAATCAGTTAACGATGAAATCAGTTAACGATGAAATCAGTTAAATGAAGATGAAATCAGTTAAAGATGAAATCAGTTAACGATGAAATCAGTTAACGATGAAATCAGTTAAATGAAGATGAAATCAGTTAACGATGAAATCAGTTAACGATGAAATCAATTAACGATGAAATCAGTTAAATGAAGATGAAATCAGTTAACGATGAAATCAGTTAAAGATGAAATCAGTTAAATGAAGAATGAAGATGAAATCAGTTAACGATGAAATCAGTTAAATGAAGATGAAATCAGTTAACGATGAAATCAATTAACGATGAAATCAGTTAACGATGAAATCAGTTAACGATGAAATCAATTAAATGAAGATGAAATCAGTTAACGATGAAATCAGTTAAATGAAGATGAAATCAGTTAACGATGAAATCAGTTAAAGATGAAATCAGTTAACGATGAAATCAGTTAACGATGAAATCAGTTAACGATGAAATCAGTTAAATGAAGATGAAATCAGTTAACGATGAAATCAGTTAAATGAAGAATGAAAATGAAATCAGTTAAATGAAGATGAAATCAGTTAACGATGAAATCAGTTAACGATGAAATCAGTTAACGATGAAATCAGTTAACGATGAAATCAGTTAAATGAAGATGAAATCAGTTAACGATGAAATCAGTTAACAATGAAATCAGTTAAATGAAGATGAAATCAGTTAACGATGAAATCAGTTAACGATGAAATCAGTTAAATGAAGATGAAATCAGTTAACGATGAAATCAGTTAAATGAAGAATGAAGATGAAATCAGTTAACGATGAAATCAATTAACGATGAAATCAGTTAACGATGAAATCAGTTAAATGAAGATGAAATCAGTTAACGATGAAATCAGTTAACGATGAAATCAGTTAAATGAAGAATGAAAATGAAATCAGTTAACGATGAAATCAATTAACGATGAAATCAGTTAACGATGAAATCAGTTAAATGAAGATGAAATCAGTTAACGATGAAATCAGTTAACGATGAAATCAGTTAAATGAAGATGAAATCAGTTAACGATGAAATCAGTTAACGATGAAATCAGTTAACGATGAAATCAGTTAAATGAAGATGAAATCAGTTAACGATGAAATCAGTTAACGATGAAATCAGTTAACGATGAAATCAATTAAATGAAGATGAAATCAGTTAACGATGAAATCAGTTAAATGAAGAATGAAAATGAAATCAGTTAAATGAAGATGAAATCAGTTAACGATGAAATCAGTTAACGATGAAATCAGTTAAATGAAGATGAAATCAGTTAACGATGAAATCAGTTAACGATGAAATCAGTTAACGATGAAATCAATTAAATGAAGATGAAATCAGTTAACGATGAAATCAGTTAAATGAAGATGAAATCAGTTAACGATGAAATCAGTTAAAGATGAAATCAGTTAACGATGAAATCAGTTAACGATGAAATCAGTTAACGATGAAATCAGTTAAATGAAGATGAAATCAGTTAACGATGAAATCAGTTAAATGAAGAATGAAGATGAAATCAGTTAACGATGAAATCAGTTAACGATGAAATCAGTTAACGATGAAATCAGTTAAATGAAGATGAAATCAGTTAACGATGAAATCAGTTAACGATGAAATCAGTTAACGATGAAATCAATTAAATGAAGATGAAATCAGTTAACGATGAAATCAGTTAACGATGAAATCAGTTAAATGAAGATGAAATCAGTTAAATGAAGATGAAATCAGTTAACGATGAAATCAGTTAACGATGAAATCAGTTAACGATGAAATCAGTTAAATGAA
The DNA here is from genome assembly GCF_022749685.1 of Semicossyphus pulcher. NCBI lineage: Eukaryota > Metazoa > Chordata > Actinopteri > Labriformes > Labridae > Semicossyphus > Semicossyphus pulcher. Next base: position 1,851,804 of record NW_027211703.1, read on the forward strand.
GATGAAATCAGTTAACGATGAAATCAGTTAACGATGAAATCAGTTAAATGAAGATGAAATCAGTTAACGATGAAATCAGTTAACGATGAAATCAATTAACGATGAAATCAGTTAAATGAAGATGAAATCAGTTAACGATGAAATCAGTTAAAGATGAAATCAGTTAAATGAAGAATGAAGATGAAATCAGTTAACGATGAAATCAGTTAAATGAAGATGAAATCAGTTAACGATGAAATCAATTAACGATGAAATCAGTTAACGATGAAATCAATTAACGATGAAATCAGTTAAATGAAGATGAAATCAGTTAACGATGAAATCAGTTAAAGATGAAATCAGTTAAATGAAGAATGAAGATGAAATCAGTTAACGATGAAATCAGTTAAATGAAGATGAAATCAGTTAACGATGAAATCAATTAACGATGAAATCAGTTAACGATGAAATCAATTAACGATGAAATCAGTTAAATGAAGATGAAATCAGTTAACGATGAAATCAGTTAACGATGAAATCAGTTAACGATGAAATCAATTAACGATGAAATCAGTTAAATGAAGATGAAATCAGTTAAAGATGAAATCAGTTAACGATGAAATCAGTTAACGATGAAATCAGTTAAATGAAGATGAAATCAGTTAACGATGAAATCAGTTAACGATGAAATCAATTAACGATGAAATCAGTTAAATGAAGATGAAATCAGTTAACGATGAAATCAGTTAAAGATGAAATCAGTTAAATGAAGAATGAAGATGAAATCAGTTAACGATGAAATCAGTTAAATGAAGATGAAATCAGTTAACGATGAAATCAATTAACGATGAAATCAGTTAACGATGAAATCAATTAACGATGAAATCAGTTAAATGAAGATGAAATCAGTTAACGATGAAATCAGTTAAAGATGAAATCAGTTAAATGAAGAATGAAGATGAAATCAGTTAACGATGAAATCAGTTAAATGAAGATGAAATCAGTTAACGATGAAATCAATTAACGATGAAATCAGTTAACGATGAAATCAATTAACGATGAAATCAGTTAAATGAAGATGAAATCAGTTAACGATGAAATCAGTTAAAGATGAAATCAGTTAAATGAAGAATGAAGATGAAATCAGTTAACGATGAAATCAGTTAAATGAAGATGAAATCAGTTAACGATGAAATCAATTAACGATGAAATCAGTTAACGATGAAATCAATTAACGATGAAATCAGTTAAATGAAGATGAAATCAGTTAACGATGAAATCAGTTAACGATGAAATCAGTTAACGATGAAATCAATTAACGATGAAATCAGTTAAATGAAGATGAAATCAGTTAACGATGAAATCAGTTAAAGATGAAATCAGTTAAATGAAGAATGAAGATGAAATCAGTTAACGATGAAATCAGTTAAATGAAGATGAAATCAGTTAACGATGAAATCAGTTAACGATGAAATCAGTTAACGATGAAATCAGTTAAATGAAGATGTAATCAGTTAACGATGAAATCAGTTAAATGAAGAATGAAGATGAAATCAGTTAACGATGAAATCAATTAACGATGAAATCAGTTAACGATGAAATCAGTTAAATGAAGATGAAATCAGTTAACGATGAAATCAGTTAACGATGAAATCAGTTAAATGAAGAATGAAAATGAAATCAGTTAACGATGAAATCAATTAACGATGAAATCAGTTAACGATGAAATCAGTTAAATGAAGATGAAATCAGTTAACGATGAAATCAGTTAACGATGAAATCAGTTAAATGAAGATGAAATCAGTTAACGATGAAATCAGTTAACGATGAAATCAGTTAACGATGAAATCAGTTAAATGAAGATGAAATCAGTTAACGATGAAATCAGTTAACGATGAAATCAGTTAACGATGAAATCAATTAAATGAAGATGAAATCAGTTAACGATGAAATCAGTTAAATGAAGAATGAAAATGAAATCAGTTAAATGAAGATGAAATCAGTTAACGATGAAATCAGTTAACGATGAAATCAGTTAACGATGGAATCAGTTAAATGAAGATGAAATCAGTTAACGATGAAATCAGTTAACGATGAAATCAGTTAACGATGGAATCAGTTAAATGAAGATGAAATCAGTTAACGATGAAATCAGTTAACGATGAAATCAGTTAAATGAAGATGAAATCAGTTAACGATGAAATCAGTTAACGATGAAATCAGTTAACGATGAAATCAATTAAATGAAGATGAAATCAGTTAACGATGAAATCAGTTAAATGAAGATGAAATCAGTTAACGATGAAATCAGTTAACGATGAAATCAGTTAAATGAAGATGAAATCAGTTAACGATGAAATCAGTTAAATGAAGAATGAAAATGAAATCAGTTAAATGAAGATGAAATCAGTTAACGATGAAATCAGTTAACGATGAAATCAGTTAACGATGAAATCAGTTAAATGAAGATGAAATCAGTTAACGATGAAATCAGTTAACAATGAAATCAGTTAAATGAAGATGAAATCAGTTAACGATGAAATCAGTTAACGATGAAATCAGTTAACGATGAAATCAGTTAAATGAAGATGAAATCAGTTAAATGAAGAATGAAGATGAAATCAGTTAACGATGAAATCAATTAACGATGAAATCAGTTAACGATGAAATCAGTTAAATGAAGATGAAATCAGTTAACGATGAAATCAGTTAACGATGAAATCAGTTAAATGAAGAATGAAAATGAAATCAGTTAACGATGAAATCAATTAACGATGAAATCAGTTAACGATGAAATCAGTTAACGATGAAATCAGTTAAATGAAGATGAAATCAGTTAACGATGAAATCAGTTAAATGAAGAATGAAGATGAAATCAGTTAACGATGAAATCAGTTAACGATGAAATCAGTTAACGATGAAATCAGTTAAATGAAGATGAAATCAGTTAACGATGAAATCAGTTAACGATGAAATCAGTTAAATGAAGATGAAATCAGTTAACGATGAAATCAGTTAACGATGAAATCAGTTAAATGAAGAATGAAAATGAAATCAGTTAACGATGAAATCAATTAACGATGAAATCAGTTAACGATGAAATCAGTTAAATGAAGATGAAATCAGTTAACGATGAAATCAGTTAACGATGAAATCAGTTAAATGAAGATGAAATCAGTTAACGATGAAATCAGTTAACGATGAAATCAGTTAACGATGAAATCAATTAAATGAAGATGAAATCAGTTAACGATGAAATCAGTTAAATGAAGATGAAATCAGTTAACGATGAAATCAGTTAAAGATGAAATCAGTTAACGATGAAATCAGTTAACGATGAAATCAGTTAACGATGAAATCAGTTAAATGAAGATGAAATCAGTTAACGATGAAATCAGTTAAATGAAGAATGAAAATGAAATCAGTTAAATGAAGATGAAATCAGTTAACGATGAAATCAGTTAACGATGAAATCAGTTAACGATGAAATCAGTTAAATGAAGATGAAATCAGTTAACGATGAAATCAGTTAACAATGAAATCAGTTAAATGAAGATGAAATCAGTTAACGATGAAATCAGTTAACGATGAAATCAGTTAAATGAAGATGAAATCAGTTAACGATGAAATCAGTTAACGATGAAATCAATTAACGATGAAATCAGTTAAATGAAGATGAAATCAGTTAACGATGAAATCAGTTAAAGATGAAATCAGTTAAATGAAGAATGAAGATGAAATCAGTTAACGATGAAATCAGTTAAATGAAGATGAAATCAGTTAACGATGAAATCAGTTAACGATGAAATCAGTTAACGATGAAATCAGTTAAATGAAGATGAAATCAGTTAACGATGAAATCAGTTAACGATGAAATCAGTTAAATGAAGAATGAAAATGAAATCAGTTAACGATGAAATCAATTAACGATGAAATCAGTTAACGATGAAATCAGTTAAATGAAGATGAAATCAGTTAACGATGAAATCAGTTAACGATGAAATCAGTTAAATGAAGATGAAATCAGTTAACGATGAAATCAGTTAACGATGAAATCAGTTAAATGAAGATGAAATCAGTTAACGATGAAATCAGTTAACGATGAAATCAGTTAACGATGAAATCAATTAAATGAAGATGAAATCAGTTAACGATGAAATCAGTTAAATGAAGAATGAAAATGAAATCAGTTAAATGAAGATGAAATCAGTTAACGATGAAATCAGTTAACGATGAAATCAGTTAACGATGAAATCAGTTAAATGAAGATGAAATCAGTTAACGATGAAATCAGTTAACGATGAAATCAATTAAATGAAGATGAAATCAGTTAACGATGAAATCAGTTAAATGAAGATGAAATCAGTTAACGATGAAATCAGTTAAAGATGAAATCAGTTAACGATGAAATCAGTTAACGATGAAATCAGTTAACGATGAAATCAGTTAAATGAAGATGAAATCAGTTAACGATGAAATCAGTTAAATGAAGAATGAAGATGAAATCAGTTAACGATGAAATCAGTTAACGATGAAATCAGTTAACGATGAAATCAGTTAAATGAAGATGAAATCAGTTAACGATGAAATCAGTTAACGATGAAATCAGTTAACGATGAAATCAATTAAATGAAGATGAAATCAGTTAACGATGAAATCAATTAACGATGAAATCAGTTAACGATGAAATCAGTTAAATGAAGATGAAATCAGTTAACGATGAAATCAGTTAACGATGAAATCAGTTAAATGAAGAATGAAAATGAAATCAGTTAAAGATGAAATCAATTAACGATGAAATCAGTTAACGATGAAATCAGTTAAATGAAGATGAAATCAGTTAACGATGAAATCAGTTAACGATGAAATCAGTTACATGAAGATGAAATCAGTTAACGATGAAATCAGTTAACGATGAAATCAGTTAAATGAAGATGAAATCAGTTAACGATGAAATCAGTTAACGATGAAATCAATTAAATGAAGATGAAATCAGTTAACGATGAAATCAGTTAAATGAAGAATGAAAATGAAATCAGTTAAATGAAGATGAAATCAGTTAACGATGAAATCAGTTAACGATGAAATCAGTTAAATGAAGATGAAATCAGTTAACGATGAAATCAGTTAACGATGAAATCAGTTAACGATGAAATCAATTAAATGAAGATGAAATCAGTTAACGATGAAATCAGTTAAATGAAGATGAAATCAGTTAACGATGAAATCAGTTAACGATGAAATCAGTTAACGATGAAATCAGTTAACGATGAAATCAGTTAAATGAAGAATGAAAATGAAATCAGTTAAATGAAGATGAAATCAGTTAACGATGAAATCAGTTAACGATGAAATCAGTTAAATGAAGATGAAATCAGTTAACGATGAAATCAGTTAACAATGAAATCAGTTAAATGAAGATGAAATCAGTTAACGATGAAATCAGTTAACGATGAAATCAGTTAACGATGAAATCAGTTAAATGAAGATGAAATCAGTTAACGATGAAATCAGTTAAATGAAGAATGAAGATGAAATCAGTTAACGATGAAATCAATTAACGATGAAATCAGTTAACGATGAAATCAGTTAAATGAAGATGAAATCAGTTAACGATGAAATCAGTTAACGATGAAATCAGTTAAATGAAGAATGAAAATGAAATCAGTTAACGATGAAATCAATTAACGATGAAATCAGTTAACGATGAAATCAGTTAAATGAAGATGAAATCAGTTAACGATGAAATCAGTTAACGATGAAATCAGTTAACGATGAAATCAGTTAAATGAAGATGAAATCAGTTAACGATGAAATCAGTTAAATGAAGAATGAAGATGAAATCAGTTAACGATGAAATCAATTAACGATGAAATCAGTTAACGATGAAATCAGTTAAATGAAGATGAAATCAGTTAACGATGAAATCAGTTAACGATGAAATCAGTTAAATGAAGAATGAAAATGAAATCAGTTAACGATGAAATCAATTAACGATGAAATCAGTTAACGATGAAATCAGTTAAATGAAGATGAAATCAGTTAACGATGAAATCAGTTAACGATGAAATCAGTTAAATGAAGATGAAATCAGTTAACGATGAAATCAGTTAACGATGAAATCAGTTAACGATGAAATCAGTTAAATGAAGATGAAATCAGTTAACGATGAAATCAGTTAACGATGAAATCAGTTAACGATGAAATCAATTAAATGAAGATGAAATCAGTTAACGATGAAATCAGTTAACGATGAAATCAGTTAAATGAAGATGAAATCAGTTAAATGAAGATGAAATCAGTTAACGATGAAATCAGTTAACGATGAAATCAGTTAACGATGAAATCAGTTAAATGAAGATGAAATCAGTTAACGATGAAATCAGTTAACAATGAAATCAGTTAAATGAAGATGAAATCAGTTAACGATGAAATCAGTTAACGATGAAATCAGTTAACGATGAAATCAGTTAAATGAAGATGAAATCAGTTAACGATGAAATCAGTTAAATGAAGAATGAAGATGAAATCAGTTAACGATGAAATCAATTAACGATGAAATCAGTTAACGATGAAATCAGTTAAATGAAGATGAAATCAGTTAACGATGAAATCAGTTAACGATGAAATCAGTTAAATGAAGAATGAAAATGAAATCAGTTAACGATGAAATCAATTAACGATGAAATCAGTTAACGATGAAATCAGTTAAATGAAGATGAAATCAGTTAACGATGAAATCAGTTAACGATGAAATCAGTTAACGATGAAATCAGTTAAATGAAGATGAAATCAGTTAACGATGAAATCAGTTAACGATGAAATCAATTAAATGAAGATGAAATCAGTTAACGATGAAATCAGTTAAATGAAGAATGAAAATGAAATCAGTTAAATGAAGATGAAATCAGTTAACGAATAAATCAGTTAACGATGAAATCAGTTAAATGAAGATGAAATCAGTTAACGATGAAATCAGTTAACGATGAAATCAATTAAATGAAGATGAAATCAGTTAACGATGAAATCAGTTAAATGAAGATGAAATCAGTTAACGATGAAATCAGTTAAAGATGAAATCAGTTAACGATGAAATCAGTTAACGATGAAATCAGTTAACGATGAAATCAGTTAAATGAAGATGAAATCAGTTAACGATGAAATCAGTTAAATGAAGAATGAAGATGAAATCAGTTAACGATGAAATCAGTTAACGATGAAATCAGTTAACGATGAAATCAGTTAAATGAAGATGAAATCAGTTAACGATGAAATCAGTTAACGATGAAATCAGTTAACGATGAAATCAATTAAATGAAGATGAAATCAGTTAACGATGAAATCAGTTAACGATGAAATCAGTTAAATGAAGATGAAATCAGTTAAATGAAGATGAAATCAGTTAACGATGAAATCAGTTAACGATGAAATCAGTTAAATGAAGATGAAATCAGTTAAAGATGAAATCAGTTAACGATGAAATCAGTTAACGATGAAATCAGTTAAATGAAGATGAAATCAGTTAACGATGAAATCAGTTAACGATGAAATCAATTAACGATGAAATCAGTTAAATGAAGATGAAATCAGTTAACGATGAAATCAGTTAAAGATGAAATCAGTTAAATGAAGAATGAAGATGAAATCAGTTAACGATGAAATCAGTTAAATGAAGATGAAATCAGTTAACGATGAAATCAATTAACGATGAAATCAGTTAACGATGAAATCAATTAACGATGAAATCAGTTAAATGAAGATGAAATCAGTTAACGATGAAATCAGTTAAAGATGAAATCAGTTAAATGAAGAATGAAGATGAAATCAGTTAACGATGAAATCAGTTAAATGAAGATGAAATCAGTTAACGATGAAATCAGTTAAATGAAGATGAAATCAGTTAAAGATGAAATCAGTTAACGATGAAATCAGTTAACGATGAAATCAGTTAAATGAAGATGAAATCAGTTAACGATGAAATCAGTTAACGATGAAATCAATTAACGATGAAATCAGTTAAATGAAGATGAAATCAGTTAACGATGAAATCAGTTAAAGATGAAATCAGTTAAATGAAGAATGAAGATGAAATCAGTTAACGATGAAATCAGTTAAATGAAGATGAAATCAGTTAACGATGAAATCAGTTAACGATGAAATCAGTTAACGATGAAATCAGTTAAATGAAGATGAAATCAGTTAACGATGAAATCAGTTAAATGAAGAATGAAGATGAAATCAGTTAACGATGAAATCAATTAACGATGAAATCAGTTAACGATGAAATCAGTTAAATGAAGATGAAATCAGTTAACGATGAAATCAGTTAACGATGAAATCAGTTAAATGAAGAATGAAAATGAAATCAGTTAACGATGAAATCAATTAACGATGAAATCAGTTAACGATGAAATCAGTTAAATGAAGATGAAATCAGTTAACGATGAAATCAGTTAACGATGAAATCAGTTAAATGAAGATGAAATCAGTTAACGATGAAATCAGTTAACGATGAAATCAGTTAAATGAAGATGAAATCAGTTAACGATGAAATCAGTTAACGATGAAATCAGTTAACGATGAAATCAATTAAATGAAGATGAAATCAGTTAACGATGAAATCAGTTAACGATGAAATCAGTTAAATGAAGATGAAATCAGTTAAATGAAGATGAAATCAGTTAACGATGAAATCAGTTAACGATGAAATCAGTTAACGATGAAATCAGTTAAATGAAGATGAAATCAGTTAAAGATGAAATCAGTTAACGATGAAATCAGTTAACGATGAAATCAGTTAAATGAAGATGAAATCAGTTAACGATGAAATCAGTTAACGATGAAATCAATTAACGATGAAATCAGTTAAATGAAGATGAAATCAGTTAACGATGAAATCAGTTAAAGATGAAATCAGTTAAATGAAGAATGAAGATGAAATCAGTTAACGATGAAATCAGTTAAATGAAGATGAAATCAGTTAACGATGAAATCAATTAACGATGAAATCAGTTAACGATGAAATCAATTAACGATGAAATCAGTTAAATGAAGATGAAATCAGTTAACGATGAAATCAGTTAAAGATGAAATCAGTTAAATGAAGAATGAAGATGAAATCAGTTAACGATGAAATCAGTTAAATGAAGATGAAATCAGTTAACGATTAAATCAATTAACGATGAAATCAGTTAACGATGAAATCAATTAACGATGAAATCAGTTAAATGAAGATGAAATCAGTTAACGATGAAATCAGTTAAAGATGAAATCAGTTAAATGAAGAATGAAGATGAAATCAGTTAACGATGAAATCAGTTAAATGAAGATGAAATCAGTTAACGATGAAATCAATTAACGATGAAATCAGTTAACGATGAAATCAATTAACGATGAAATCAGTTAAATGAAGATGAAATCAGTTAACGATGAAATCAGTTAAAGATGAAATCAGTTAAATGAAGAATGAAGATGAAATCAGTTAACGATGAAATCAGTTAAATGAAGATGAAATCAGTTAACGATGAAATCAGTTAACGATGAAATCAGTTAACGATGAAATCAGTTAAATGAAGATGAAATCAGTTAACGATGAAATCAGTTAAATGAAGAATGAAGATGAAATCAGTTAACGATGAAATCAATTAACGATGAAATCAGTTAACGATGAAATCAGTTAAATGAAGATGAAATCAGTTAACGATGAAATCAGTTAACGATGAAATCAGTTAAATGAAGAATGAAAATGAAATCAGTTAACGATGAAATCAATTAACGATGAAATCAGTTAACGATGAAATCAGTTAAATGAAGATGAAATCAGTTAACGATGAAATCAGTTAACGATGAAATCAGTTAAATGAAGATGAAATCAGTTAACGATGAAATCAGTTAACGATGAAATCAGTTAACGATGAAATCAGTTAAATGAAGATGAAATCAGTTAACGATGAAATCAGTTAACGATGAAATCAGTTAACGATGAAATCAATTAAATGAAGATGAAATCAGTTAACGATGAAATCAGTTAAATGAAGAATGAAAATGAAATCAGTTAAATGAAGATGAAATCAGTTAACGATGAAATCAGTTAACGATGAAATCAGTTAAATGAAGATGAAATCAGTTAACGATGAAATCAGTTAACGATGAAATCAGTTAACGATGAAATCAATTAAATGAAGATGAAATCAGTTAACGATGAAATCAGTTAAATGAAGATGAAATCAGTTAACGATGAAATCAGTTAAAGATGAAATCAGTTAACGATGAAATCAGTTAACGATGAAATCAGTTAACGATGAAATCAGTTAAATGAAGATGAAATCAGTTAACGATGAAATCAGTTAAATGAAGAATGAAAATGAAATCAGTTAAATGAAGATGAAATCAGTTAACGATGAAATCAGTTAACGATGAAATCAGTTAACGATGAAATCAGTTAAATGAAGATGAAATCAGTTAACGATGAAATCAGTTAACAATGAAATCAGTTAAATGAAGATGAAATCAGTTAACGATGAAATCAGTTAACGATGAAATCAGTTAACGATGAAATCAGTTAAATGAAGATGAAATCAGTTAACGATGAAATCAGTTAACGATGAAATCAGTTAAATGAAGATGAAATCAGTTAACGATGAAATCAGTTAACGATGAAATCAGTTAAATGAAGATGAAATCAGTTAACGATGAAATCAGTTAACGATGAAATCAGTTAACGATGAAATCAATTAAATGAAGATGAAATCAGTTAACGATGAAATCAATTAAATGAAGATGAAATCAGTTAACGATGAAATCAGTTAACAATGAAATCAGTTAAATGAAGATGAAATCAGTTAACGATGAAATCAGTTAACGATGAAATCAGTTAAAGATGAAATCAGTTAACGATGAAATCAGTTAACGATGAAATCAGTTAACGATGAAATCAGTTAAATGAAGATGAAATCAGTTAACGATGAAATCAATTAACGATGAAATCAGTTAAATGAAGATGAAATCAGTTAACGATGAAATCAGTTAACGATGAAATCAGTTAAATGAAGAATGAAAATGAAATCAGTTAACGATGAAATCAATTAACGATGAAATCAGTTAACGATGAAATCAGTTAAATGAAGATGAAATCAGTTCACGATGAAATCAGTTAAATGAAGAATGAAAATGAAATCAGTTAAATGAAGATGAAATCAGTTAACGATGAAATCAGTTAAATGAAGAATGAAAATGAAATCAGTTAAATGAAGATGAAATCAGTTAACGATGAAATCAGTTAAATGAAGATGAAATCAGTTAACGATGAAATCAGTTAACGATGAAATCAATTAAATGAAGATGAAATCAGTTAACGATGAAATCAGTTAAATGAAGAATGAAAATGAAATCAGTTAAATGAAGATGAAATCAGTTAACGATGAAATCAGTTAACGATGAAATCAGTTAAATGAAGATGAAATCAGTTAACGATGAAATCAGTTAACGATGAAATCAGTTAACGATGAAATCAATTAAATGAAGATGAAATCAGTTAACGATGAAATCAGTTAAATGAAGATGAAATCAGTTAACGATGAAATCAGTTAAAGATGAAATCAGTTAACGATGAAATCAGTTAACGATGAAATCAGTTAAATGAAGATGAAATCAGTTAACGATGAAATCAGTTAAATGAAGAATGAAAATGAAATCAGTTAAATGAAGATGAAATCAGTTAACGATGAAATCAGTTAACGATGAAATCAGTTAACGATGAAATCAGTTAACGATGAAATCAGTTAAATGAAGATGAAATCAGTTAACGATGAAATCAGTTAACAATGAAATCAGTTAAATGAAGATGAAATCAGTTAACGATGAAATCAGTTAACGATGAAATCAGTTAACGATGAAATCAGTTAACGATGAAATCAGTTAACGATGAAATCAGTTAAATGAAGATGAAATCAGTTAACGATGAAATCAGTTAACGATGAAATCAGTTAACGATGAAATCAGTTAAATGAAGATGAAATCAGTTAAAGATGAAATCAGTTAACGATGAAATCAGTTAACGATGAAATCAGTTAAATGAAGATGAAATCAGTTAACGATGAAATCAGTTAACGATGAAATCAATTAACGATGAAATCAGTTAAATGAAGATGAAATCAGTTAACGATGAAATCAGTTAACGATGAAATCAGTTAAATGAAGAATGAAGATGAAATCAGTTAACGATGAAATCAGTTAAATGAAGATGAAATCAGTTAACGATGAAATCAGTTAACGATGAAATCAGTTAAATGAAGATGAAATCAGTTAACGATGAAATCAGTTAAATGAAGAATGAAGATGAAATCAGTTAACGATGAAATCAATTAACGATGAAATCAGTTAACGATGAAATCAGTTAAATGAAGATGAAATCAGTTAAATGAAGATGAAATCAGTTAACGATGAAATCAGTTAACGATGAAATCAGTTAAATGAAGAATGAAAATGAAATCAGTTAACGATGAAATCAATTAACGATGAAATCAGTTAACGATGAAATCAGTTAAATGAAGATGAAATCAGTTAACGATGAAATCAGTTAACGATGAAATCAGTTAAATGAAGATGAAATCAGTTAACGATGAAATCAGTTAACGATGAAATCAGTTAAATGAAGATGAAATCAGTTAACGATGAAATCAGTTAACGATGAAATCAGTTAACGATGAAATCAATTAAATGAAGATGAAATCAGTTAACGATGAAATTAGTTAACGATGAAATCAGTTAAATGAAGATGAAATCAGTTAAATGAAGATGAAATCAGTTAACGATGAAATCAGTTAACGATGAAATCAGTTAACGATGAAATCAGTTAAATGAAGATGAAATCAGTTAAAGATGAAATCAGTTAACGATGAAATCAGTTAACGATGAAATCAGTTAAATGAAGATGAAATCAGTTAACGATGAAATCAGTTAACGATGAAATCAATTAACGATGAAATCAGTTAAATGAAGATGAAATCAGTTAACGATGAAATCAGTTAAAGATGAAATCAGTTAAATGAAGAATGAAGATGAAATCAGTTAACGATGAAATCAGTTAACGATGAAATCAGTTAAATGAAGATGAAATCAGTTAACGATGAAATCAGTTAAATGAAGAATGAAGATGAAATCAGTTAACGATGAAATCAGTTAAATGAAGATGAAATCAGTTAACGATGAAATCAGTTAACGATGAAATCAATTAAATGAAGATGAAATCAGTTAACGATGAAATCAGTTAAATGAAGAATGAAAATGAAATCAGTTAAATGAAGATGAAATCAGTTAACGATGAAATCAGTTAACGATGAAATCAGTTAAATGAAGATGAAATCAGTTAACGATGAAATCAGTTAACGATGAAATCAGTTAACGATGAAATCAATTAAATGAAGATGAAATCAGTTAACGATGAAATCAGTTAAATGAAGATGAAATCAGTTAACGATGAAATCAGTTAAAGATGAAATCAGTTAACGATGAAATCAGTTAACGATGAAATCAGTTAAATGAAGATGAAATCAGTTAACGATGAAATCAGTTAAATGAAGAATGAAAATGAAATCAGTTAAATGAAGATGAAATCAGTTAACGATGAAATCAGTTAACGATGAAATCAGTTAACGATGAAATCAGTTAACGATGAAATCAGTTAACGATGAAATCAGTTAAATGAAGATGAAATCAGTTAACGATGAAATCAGTTAACAATGAAATCAGTTAAATGAAGATGAAATCAGTTAACGATGAAATCAGTTAACGATGAAATCAGTTAACGATGAAATCAGTTAACGATGAAATCAGTTAACGATGAAATCAGTTAAATGAAGATGAAATCAGTTAACGATGAAATCAGTTAACGATGAAATCAGTTAACGATGAAATCAGTTAAATGAAGATGAAATCAGTTAAAGATGAAATCAGTTAACGATGAAATCAGTTAACGATGAAATCAGTTAAATGAAGATGAAATCAGTTAACGATGAAATCAGTTAACGATGAAATCAATTAACGATGAAATCAGTTAAATGAAGATGAAATCAGTTAACGATGAAATCAGTTAACGATGAAATCAGTTAAATGAAGAATGAAGATGAAATCAGTTAACGATGAAATCAGTTAAATGAAGATGAAATCAGTTAACGATGAAATCAGTTAACGATGAAATCAGTTAAATGAAGATGAAATCAGTTAACGATGAAATCAGTTAAATGAAGAATGAAGATGAAATCAGTTAACGATGAAATCAATTAACGATGAAATCAGTTAACGATGAAATCAGTTAAATGAAGATGAAATCAGTTAAATGAAGATGAAATCAGTTAACGATGAAATCAGTTAACGATGAAATCAGTTAAATGAAGAATGAAAATGAAATCAGTTAACGATGAAATCAATTAACGATGAAATCAGTTAACGATGAAATCAGTTAAATGAAGATGAAATCAGTTAACGATGAAATCAGTTAACGATGAAATCAGTTAAATGAAGATGAAATCAGTTAACGATGAAATCAGTTAACGATGAAATCAGTTAAATGAAGATGAAATCAGTTAACGATGAAATCAGTTAACGATGAAATCAGTTAACGATGAAATCAATTAAATGAAGATGAAATCAGTTAACGATGAAATTAGTTAACGATGAAATCAGTTAAATGAAGATGAAATCAGTTAAATGAAGATGAAATCAGTTAACGATGAAATCAGTTAACGATGAAATCAGTTAACGATGAAATCAGTTAAATGAAGATGAAATCAGTTAAAGATGAAATCAGTTAACGATGAAATCAGTTAACGATGAAATCAGTTAAATGAAGATGAAATCAGTTAACGATGAAATCAGTTAACGATGAAATCAATTAACGATGAAATCAGTTAAATGAAGATGAAATCAGTTAACGATGAAATCAGTTAACGATGAAATCAGTTAAATGAAGAATGAAGATGAAATCAGTTAACGATGAAATCAGTTAACGATGAAATCAGTTAAATGAAGATGAAATCAGTTAACGATGAAATCAGTTAAATGAAGAATGAAGATGAAATCAGTTAACGATGAAATCAATTAACGATGAAATCAGTTAACGATGAAATCAGTTAAATGAAGATGAAATCAGTTAACGATGAAATCAGTTAAATGAAGAATGAAGATGAAATCAGTTAACGATGAAATCAGTTAACGATGAAATCAGTTAAATGAAGATGAAATCAGTTAACGATGAAATCAGTTAAATGAAGAATGAAGATGAAATCAGTTAACGATGAAATCAATTAACGATGAAATCAGTTAACGATGAAATCAGTTAAATGAAGATGAAATCAGTTAACGATGAAATCAGTTAACGATGAAATCAGTTAAATGAAGAATGAAAATGAAATCAGTTAACGATGAAATCAATTAACGATGAAATCAATTAACGATGAAATCAGTTAACGATGAAATCAGTTAAATGAAGATGAAATCAGTTAACGATGAAATCAGTTAACGATGAAATCAGTTAAATGAAGATGAAATCAGTTAACGATGAAATCAGTTAACGATGAAATCAGTTAACGATGAAATCAGTTAAATGAAGATGAAATCAGTTAACGATGAAATCAGTTAACGATGAAATCAGTTAACGATGAAATCAGTTAGCGATGAAATCAATTAAATGAAGATGAAATCAGTTAACGATGAAATCAGTTAACGATGAAATCAGTTAACGATGAAATCAGTTAACGATGAAATCAGTTAACGATGAAATCAGTTAAATGAAGATGAAATCAGTTAAAGATGAAATCAGTTAACGATGAAATCAGTTAACGATGAAATCAGTTAAATGAAGATGAAATCAGTTAACGATGAAATCAGTTAACGATGAAATCAATTAACGATGAAATCAGTTAAATGAAGATGAAATCAGTTAACGATGAAATCAGTTAAAGATGAAATCAGTTAAATGAAGAATGAAGATGAAATCAGTTAACGATGAAATCAGTTAAATGAAGATGAAATCAGTTAACGATGAAATCAATTAACGATGAAATCAGTTAACGATGAAATCAATTAACGATGAAATCAGTTAAATGAAGATGAAATCAGTTAACGATGAAATCAGTTAACGATGAAATCAGTTAAAGATGAAATCAGTTAAATGAAGAATGAAGATGAAATCAGTTAACGATGAAATCAGTTAACGATGAAATCAATTAACGATGAAATCAGTTAAATGAAGATGAAATCAGTTAACGATGAAATCAATTAACGATGAAATCAGTTAACGATGAAATCAGTTAACGATGAAATCAATTAAATGAAGATGAAATCAGTTAACGATGAAATCAGTTAAATGAAGATGAAATCAGTTAACGATGAAATCAGTTAAAGATGAAATCAGTTAACAATGAAATCAGTTAACGATGAAATCAGTTAAATGAAGATGAAATCAGTTAACGATGAAATCAGTTAAATGAAGAATGAAAATGAAATCAGTTAAATGAAGATGAAATCAGTTAACGATGAAATCAGTTAACGATGAAATCAGTTAACGATGAAATCAGTTAAATGAAGATGAAATCAGTTAACGATGAAATCAGTTAACAATGAAATCAGTTAAATGAAGATGAAATCAGTTAACGATGAAATCAGTTAACGATGAAATCAGTTAAATGAAGATGAAATCAGTTAACGATGAAATCAGTTAACGATGAAATCAGTTAAATGAAGATGAAATCAGTTAACGATGAAATCAGTTAACGATGAAATCAGTTAAATGAAGATGAAATCAGTTAACGATGAAATCAGTTAACGATGAAATCAGTTAACGATGAAATCAATTAAATGAAGATGAAATCAGTTAACGATGAAATCAATTAAATGAAGATGAAATCAGTTAACGATGAAATCAGTTAACAATGAAATCAGTTAAATGAAGATGAAATCAGTTAACGATGAAATCAGTTAACGATGAAATCAGTTAACGATGAAATCAGTTAACGATGAAATCAGTTAACGATGAAATCAGTTAAATGAAGATGAAATCAGTTAACGATGAAATCAATTAACGATGAAATCAGTTAAATGAAGATGAAATCAGTTAACGATGAAATCAGTTAACGATGAAATCAGTTAAATGAAGAATGAAAATGAAATCAGTTAACGATGAAATCAGTTAACGATGAAATCAGTTAAATGAAGATGAAATCAGTTAACGATGAAATCAGTTAACGATGAAATCAGTTACATGAAGATGAAATCAGTTAACGATGAAATCAGTTAACGATGAAATCAATTAAATGAAGATGAAATCAGTTAACGATGAAATCAGTTAAATGAAGAATGAAAATGAAATCAGTTAAATGAAGATGAAATCAGTTAACGATGAAATCAGTTAAATGAAGAATGAAAATGAAATCAGTTAAATGAAGATGAAATCAGTTAACGATGAAATCAGTTAACGATGAAATCAGTTAACGATGAAATCAGTTAAATGAAGATGAAATCAGTTAACGATGAAATCAGTTAACAATGAAATCAGTTAAATGAAGATGAAATCAGTTAACGATGAAATCAGTTAACGATGAAATCAGTTAACGATGAAATCAGTTAACGATGAAATCAGTTAAATGAAGATGAAATCAGTTAAAGATGAAATCAGTTAACGATGAAATCAGTTAACGATGAAATCAGTTAAATGAAGATGAAATCAGTTAACGATGAAATCAGTTAACGATGAAATCAATTAACGATGAAATCAGTTAAATGAAGATGAAATCAGTTAACGATGAAATCAGTTAAAGATGAAATCAGTTAAATGAAGAATGAAGATGAAATCAGTTAACGATGAAATCAGTTAAATGAAGATGAAATCAGTTAACGATGAAATCAGTTAACGATGAAATCAGTTAACGATGAAATCAGTTAAATGAAGATGAAATCAGTTAACGATGAAATCAGTTAAATGAAGAATGAAGATGAAATCAGTTAACGATGAAATCAATTAACGATGAAATCAGTTAACGATGAAATCAGTTAAATGAAGATGAAATCAGTTAACGATGAAATCAGTTAACGATGAAATCAGTTAAATGAAGAATGAAAATGAAATCAGTTAAATGAAGATGAAATCAGTTAACGATGAAATCAGTTAACGATGAAATCAGTTAACGATGAAATCAGTTAAATGAAGATGAAATCAGTTAACGATGAAATCAGTTAACAATGAAATCAGTTAAATGAAGATGAAATCAGTTAACGATGAAATCAGTTAACGATGAAATCAGTTAACGATGAAATCAGTTAACGATGAAATCAGTTAAATGAAGATGAAATCAGTTAAAGATGAAATCAGTTAACGATGAAATCAGTTAACGATGAAATCAGTTAAATGAAGATGAAATCAGTTAACGATGAAATCAGTTAACGATGAAATCAATTAACGATGAAATCAGTTAAATGAAGATGAAATCAGTTAACGATGAAATCAGTTAAAGATGAAATCAGTTAAATGAAGAATGAAGATGAAATCAGTTAACGATGAAATCAGTTAAATGAAGATGAAATCAGTTAACGATGAAATCAGTTAACGATGAAATCAGTTAACGATGAAATCAGTTAAATGAAGATGAAATCAGTTAACGATGAAATCAGTTAAATGAAGAATGAAGATGAAATCAGTTAACGATGAAATCAATTAACGATGAAATCAGTTAACGATGAAATCAGTTAAATGAAGATGAAATCAGTTAACGATGAAATCAGTTAACGATGAAATCAGTTAAATGAAGAATGAAAATGAAATCAGTTAACGATGAAATCAATTAACGATGAAATCAGTTAACGATGAAATCAGTTAAATGAAGATGAAATCAGTTAACGATGAAATCAGTTAACGATGAAATCAGTTAAATGAAGATGAAATCAGTTAACGATGAAATCAGTTAACGATGAAATCAGTTAACGATGAAATCAGTTAAATGAAGATGAAATCAGTTAACGATGAAATCAGTTAACGATGAAATCAGTTAACGATGAAATCAATTAAATGAAGATGAAATCAGTTAACGATGAAATCATTTAACGATGAAATCAGTTAAATGAAGATGAAATCAGTTGAATGAAGATGAAATCAGTTAACGATGAAATCAATTAACGATGAAATCAGTTAACGATGAAATCAATTAACGATGAAATCAGTTAAATGAAGATGAAATCAGTTAACGATGAAATCAGTTAAAGATGAAATCAGTTAAATGAAGAATGAAGATGAAATCAGTTAACGATGAAATCAGTTAAATGAAGATGAAATCAGTTAACGATGAAATCAATTAACGATGAAATCAGTTAACGATGAAATCAATTAACGATGAAATCAGTTAACGATGAAATCAATTAACGATGAAATCAGTTAAATGAAGATGAAATCAGTTAACGATGAAATCAGTTAAAGATGAAATCAGTTAAATGAAGAATGAAGATGAAATCAGTTAACGATGAAATCAGTTAAATGAAGATGAAATCAGTTAACGATGAAATCAGTTAACGATGAAATCAGTTAACGATGAAATCAGTTAAATGAAGATGAAATCAGTTAACGATGAAATCAGTTAAATGAAGAATGAAGATGAAATCAGTTAACGATGAAATCAATTAACGATGAAATCAGTTAACGATGAAATCAGTTAAATGAAGATGAAATCAGTTAACGATGAAATCAGTTAACGATGAAATCAGTTAAATGAAGAATGAAAATGAAATCAGTTAACGATGAAATCAATTAACGATGAAATCAGTTAACGATGAAATCAGTTAAATGAAGATGAAATCAGTTAACGATGAAATCAGTTAACGATGAAATCAGTTAAATGAAGATGAAATCAGTTAACGATGAAATCAGTTAACGATGAAATCAGTTAACGATGAAATCAGTTAAATGAAGATGTAATCAGTTAACGATGAAATCAGTTAACGATGAAATCAGTTAACGATGAAATCAATTAAATGAAGATGAAATCAGTTAACGATGAAATCAGTTAAATGAAGAATGAAAATGAAATCAGTTAAATGAAGATGAAATCAGTTAACGATGAAATCAGTTAACGATGAAATCAGTTAACGATGAAATCAGTTAAATGAAGATGAAATCAGTTAACGATGAAATCAGTTAACGATGAAATCAGTTAACGATGAAATCAATTAAATGAAGATGAAATCAGTTAACGATGAAATCAGTTAAATGAAGATGAAATCAGTTAACGATGAAATCAGTTAAAGATGAAATCAGTTAACGATGAAATCAGTTAACGATGAAATCAGTTAAATGAAGATGAAATCAGTTAACGATGAAATCAGTTAAATGAAGAATGAAAATGAAATCAGTTAAATGAAGATGAAATCAGTTAACGATGAAATCAGTTAACGATGAAATCAGTTAACGATGAAATCAGTTAAATGAAGATGAAATCAGTTAACGATGAAATCAGTTAACAATGAAATCAGTTAAATGAAGATGAAATCAGTTAACGATGAAATCAGTTAACGATGAAATCAGTTAACGATGAAATCAGTTAACGATGAAATCAGTTAAATGAAGATGAAATCAGTTAACGATGAAATCAGTTAACGATGAAATCAGTTAAATGAAGATGAAATCAGTTAACGATGAAATCAGTTAACGATGAAATCAGTTAAATGAAGATGAAATCAGTTAACGATGAAATCAGTTAACGATGAAATCAGTTAACGATGAAATCAATTAAATGAAGATGAAATCAGTTAACGATGAAATCAATTAAATGAAGATGAAATCAGTTAACGATGAAATCAGTTAACAATGAAATCGGTTAAATGAAGATGAAATCAGTTAACGATGAAATCAGTTAACGATGAAATAAGTTAAAGATGAAATCAGTTAACGATGAAATCAGTTAACGATGAAATCAGTTAACGATGAAATCAGTTAAATGAAGATGAAATCAGTTAACGATGAAATCAATTAACGATGAAATCAGTTAACAATGAAATCAGTTAAATGAAGATGAAATCAGTTAACGATGAAATCAGTTAACGATGAAATCAGTTAACGATGAAATCAGTTAAATGAAGATGAAATCAGTTAAATGAAGATGAAATCAGTTAACGATGAAATCAGTTAACGATGAAATCAGTTAAATGAAGATGAAATCAGTTAAAGATGAAATCAGTTAACGATGAAATCAGTTAACGATGAAATCAGTTAAATGAAGATGAAATCAGTTAACGATGAAATCAGTTAACGATGAAATCAATTAACGATGAAATCAGTTAAATGAAGATGAAATCAGTTAACGATGAAATCAGTTAAAGATGAAATCAGTTAAATGAAGAATGAAGATGAAATCAGTTAACGATGAAATCAGTTAAATGAAGATGAAATCAGTTAACGATGAAATCAGTTAACGATGAAATCAGTTAACGATGAAATCAGTTAACGATGAAATCAGTTAAATGAAGATGAAATCAGTTAACGATGAAATCAGTTAAATGAAGAATGAAGATGAAATCAGTTAACGATGAAATCAATTAACGATGAAATCAGTTAACGATGAAATCAGTTAAATGAAGATGAAATCAGTTAACGATGAAATCAGTTAACGATGAAATCAGTTAAATGAAGAATGAAAATGAAATCAGTTAACGATGAAATCAATTAACGATGAAATCAATTAACGATGAAATCAGTTAACGATGAAATCAGTTAAATGAAGATGAAATCAGTTAACGATGAAATCAGTTAACGATGAAATCAGTTAAATGAAGATGAAATCAGTTAACGATGAAATCAGTTAACGATGAAATCAGTTAACGATGAAATCAGTTAACGATGAAATCAGTTAGCGATGAAATCAATTAAATGAAGATGAAATCAGTTAACGATGAAATCAGTTAACGATGAAATCAGTTAACGATGAAATCAGTTAACGATGAAATCAGTTAACGATGAAATCAGTTAAATGAAGATGAAATCAGTTAAAGATGAAATCAGTTAACGATGAAATCAGTTAACGATGAAATCAGTTAAATGAAGATGAAATCAGTTAACGATGAAATCAGTTAACGATGAAATCAATTAACGATGAAATCAGTTAAATGAAGATGAAATCAGTTAACGATGAAATCAGTTAAAGATGAAATCAGTTAAATGAAGAATGAAGATGAAATCAGTTAACGATGAAATCAGTTAAATGAAGATGAAATCAGTTAACGATGAAATCAATTAACGATGAAATCAGTTAACGATGAAATCAATTAACGATGAAATCAGTTAAATGAAGATGAAATCAGTTAACGATGAAATCAGTTAACGATGAAATCAGTTAAAGATGAAATCAGTTAAATGAAGAATGAAGATGAAATCAGTTAACGATGAAATCAGTTAACGATGAAATCAATTAACGATGAAATCAGTTAAATGAAGATGAAATCAGTTAACGATGAAATCAATTAACGATGAAATCAGTTAACGATGAAATCAGTTAACGATGAAATCAATTAAATGAAGATGAAATCAGTTAACGATGAAATCAGTTAAATGAAGATGAAATCAGTTAACGATGAAATCAGTTAAAGATGAAATCAGTTAACAATGAAATCAGTTAACGATGAAATCAGTTAAATGAAGATGAAATCAGTTAACGATGAAATCAGTTAAATGAAGAATGAAAATGAAATCAGTTAAATGAAGATGAAATCAGTTAACGATGAAATCAGTTAACGATGAAATCAGTTAACGATGAAATCAGTTAAATGAAGATGAAATCAGTTAACGATGAAATCAGTTAACAATGAAATCAGTTAAATGAAGATGAAATCAGTTAACGATGAAATCAGTTAACGATGAAATCAGTTAAATGAAGATGAAATCAGTTAACGATGAAATCAGTTAACGATGAAATCAGTTAAATGAAGATGAAATCAGTTAACGATGAAATCAGTTAACGATGAAATCAGTTAAATGAAGATGAAATCAGTTAACGATGAAATCAGTTAACGATGAAATCAGTTAACGATGAAATCAATTAAATGAAGATGAAATCAGTTAACGATGAAATCAATTAAATGAAGATGAAATCAGTTAACGATGAAATCAGTTAACAATGAAATCAGTTAAATGAAGATGAAATCAGTTAACGATGAAATCAGTTAACGATGAAATCAGTTAAAGATGAAATCAGTTAACGATGAAATCAGTTAACGATGAAATCAGTTAACGATGAAATCAGTTAAATGAAGATGAAATCAGTTAACGATGAAATCAATTAACGATGAAATCAGTTAAATGAAGATGAAATCAGTTAACGATGAAATCAGTTAACGATGAAATCAGTTAAATGAAGAATGAAAATGAAATCAGTTAACGATGAAATCAGTTAACGATGAAATCAGTTAAATGAAGATGAAATCAGTTAACGATGAAATCAGTTAACGATGAAATCAGTTACATGAAGATGAAATCAGTTAACGATGAAATCAGTTAACGATGAAATCAATTAAATGAAGATGAAATCAGTTAACGATGAAATCAGTTAAATGAAGAATGAAAATGAAATCAGTTAAATGAAGATGAAATCAGTTAACGATGAAATCAGTTAAATGAAGAATGAAAATGAAATCAGTTAAATGAAGATGAAATCAGTTAACGATGAAATCAGTTAACGATGAAATCAGTTAACGATGAAATCAGTTAAATGAAGATGAAATCAGTTAACGATGAAATCAGTTAACAATGAAATCAGTTAAATGAAGATGAAATCAGTTAACGATGAAATCAGTTAACGATGAAATCAGTTAACGATGAAATCAGTTAACGATGAAATCAGTTAAATGAAGATGAAATCAGTTAAAGATGAAATCAGTTAACGATGAAATCAGTTAACGATGAAATCAGTTAAATGAAGATGAAATCAGTTAACGATGAAATCAGTTAACGATGAAATCAATTAACGATGAAATCAGTTAAATGAAGATGAAATCAGTTAACGATGAAATCAGTTAAAGATGAAATCAGTTAAATGAAGAATGAAGATGAAATCAGTTAACGATGAAATCAGTTAAATGAAGATGAAATCAGTTAACGATGAAATCAGTTAACGATGAAATCAGTTAACGATGAAATCAGTTAAATGAAGATGAAATCAGTTAACGATGAAATCAGTTAAATGAAGAATGAAGATGAAATCAGTTAACGATGAAATCAATTAACGATGAAATCAGTTAACGATGAAATCAGTTAAATGAAGATGAAATCAGTTAACGATGAAATCAGTTAACGATGAAATCAGTTAAATGAAGAATGAAAATGAAATCAGTTAACGATGAAATCAATTAACGATGAAATCAGTTAACGATGAAATCAGTTAAATGAAGATGAAATCAGTTAACGATGAAATCAGTTAACGATGAAATCAGTTAAATGAAGATGAAATCAGTTAACGATGAAATCAGTTAACGATGAAATCAGTTAACGATGAAATCAGTTAACGATGAAATCAGTTAACGATGAAATCAGTTAACGATGAAATCAATTAAATGAAGATGAAATCAGTTAACGATGAAATCAGTTAACGATGAAATCAGTTAAATGAAGATGAAATCAGTTGAATGAAGATGAAATCAGTTAACGATGAAATCAATTAACGATGAAATCAGTTAACGATGAAATCAATTAACGATGAAATCAGTTAAATGAAGATGAAATCAGTTAACGATGAAATCAGTTAAAGATGAAATCAGTTAAATGAAGAATGAAGATGAAATCAGTTAACGATGAAATCAGTTAAATGAAGATGAAATCAGTTAACGATGAAATCAATTAACGATGAAATCAGTTAACGATGAAATCAATTAACGATGAAATCAGTTAACGATGAAATCAATTAACGATGAAATCAGTTAAATGAAGATGAAATCAGTTAACGATGAAATCAGTTAAAGATGAAATCAGTTAAATGAAGAATGAAGATGAAATCAGTTAACGATGAAATCAGTTAAATGAAGATGAAATCAGTTAACGATGAAATCAGTTAACGATGAAATCAGTTAACGATGAAATCAGTTAAATGAAGATGAAATCAGTTAACGATGAAATCAGTTAAATGAAGAATGAAGATGAAATCAGTTAACGATGAAATCAATTAACGATGAAATCAGTTAACGATGAAATCAGTTAAATGAAGATGAAATCAGTTAACGATGAAATCAGTTAACGATGAAATCAGTTAAATGAAGAATGAAAATGAAATCAGTTAACGATGAAATCAATTAACGATGAAATCAGTTAACGATGAAATCAGTTAAATGAAGATGAAATCAGTTAACGATGAAATCAGTTAACGATGAAATCAGTTAAATGAAGATGAAATCAGTTAACGATGAAATCAGTTAACGATGAAATCAGTTAACGATGAAATCAGTTAAATGAAGATGTAATCAGTTAACGATGAAATCAGTTAACGATGAAATCAGTTAACGATGAAATCAATTAAATGAAGATGAAATCAGTTAACGATGAAATCAGTTAAATGAAGAATGAAAATGAAATCAGTTAAATGAAGATGAAATCAGTTAACGATGAAATCAGTTAACGATGAAATCAGTTAAATGAAGATGAAATCAGTTAACGATGAAATCAGTTAACGATGAAATCAGTTAACGATGAAATCAATTAAATGAAGATGAAATCAGTTAACGATGAAATCAGTTAAATGAAGATGAAATCAGTTAACGATGAAATCAGTTAAAGATGAAATCAGTTAACGATGAAATCAGTTAACGATGAAATCAGTTAAATGAAGATGAAATCAGTTAACGATGAAATCAGTTAAATGAAGAATGAAAATGAAATCAGTTAAATGAAGATGAAATCAGTTAACGATGAAATCAGTTAACGATGAAATCAGTTAACGATGAAATCAGTTAAATGAAGATGAAATCAGTTAACGATGAAATCAGTTAACAATGAAATCAGTTAAATGAAGATGAAATCAGTTAACGATGAAATCAGTTAACGATGAAATCAGTTAACGATGAAATCAGTTAACGATGAAATCAGTTAAATGAAGATGAAATCAGTTAACGATGAAATCAGTTAACGATGAAATCAGTTAAATGAAGATGAAATCAGTTAACGATGAAATCAGTTAACGATGAAATCAGTTAAATGAAGATGAAATCAGTTAACGATGAAATCAGTTAACGATGAAATCAGTTAACGATGAAATCAATTAAATGAAGATGAAATCAGTTAACGATGAAATCAATTAAATGAAGATGAAATCAGTTAACGATGAAATCAGTTAACAATGAAATCGGTTAAATGAAGATGAAATCAGTTAACGATGAAATCAGTTAACGATGAAATAAGTTAAAGATGAAATCAGTTAACGATGAAATCAGTTAACGATGAAATCAGTTAACGATGAAATCAGTTAAATGAAGATGAAATCAGTTAACGATGAAATCAATTAACGATGAAATCAGTTAACAATGAAATCAGTTAAATGAAGATGAAATCAGTTAACGATGAAATCAGTTAACGATGAAATCAGTTAACGATGAAATCAGTTAACGATGAAATCAGTTAAATGAAGAATGAAAATGAAATCAGTTAACGATGAAATCAATTAACGATGAAATCAGTTAACGATGAAATCAGTTAAATGAAGATGAAATCAGTTAACGATGAAATCAGTTAACGATGAAATCAGTTAAATGAAGATGAAATCAGTTAACGATGAAATCAGTTAACGATGAAATCAATTAAATGAAGATGAAATCAGTTAACGATGAAATCAGTTAAATGAAGAATGAAAATGAAATCAGTTAAATGAAGATGAAATCAGTTAACGATGAAATCAGTTAACGATGAAATCAGTTAAATGAAGATGAAATCAGTTAACGATGAAATCAGTTAACGATGAAATCAGTTAACGATGAAATCAATTAAATGAAGATGAAATCAGTTAACGATGAAATCAGTTAAATGAAGATGAAATCAGTTAACGATGAAATCAGTTAAAGATGAAATCAGTTAACGATGAAATCAGTTAACGATGAAATCAGTTAACGATGAAATCAGTTAAATGAAGATGAAATCAGTTAACGATGAAATCAGTTAACGATGAAATCAGTTAAATGAAGATGAAATCAGTTAACGATGAAATCAGTTAACGATGAAATCAGTTAACGATGAAATCAATTAAATGAAGATGAAATCAGTTAACGATGAAATCAATTAAATGAAGATGAAATCAGTTAACGATGAAATCAGTTAACAATGAAATCAGTTAAATGAAGATGAAATCAGTTAACGATGAAATCAGTTAACGATGAAATCAGTTAACGATGAAATCAGTTAACGATGAAATCAGTTAAATGAAGATGAAATCAGTTAACGATGAAATCAATTAACGATGAAATCAGTTAACAATGAAATCAGTTAAATGAAGATGAAATCAGTTAACGATGAAATCAGTTAACGATGAAATCAGTTAAAGATGAAATCAGTTAACGATGAAATCAGTTAACGATGAAATCAGTTAACGATGAAATCAGTTAAATGAAGAATGAAAATGAAATCAGTTAACGATGAAATCAATTAACGATGAAATCAGTTAACGATGAAATCAGTTAAATGAAGATGAAATCAGTTAACGATGAAATCAGTTAAATGAAGATGAAATCAGTTAACGATGAAATCAGTTAACGATGAAATCAATTAAATGAAGATGAAATCAGTTAACGATGAAATCAGTTAAATGAAGAATGAAAATGAAATCAGTTAAATGAAGATGAAATCAGTTAACGATGAAATCAGTTAACGATGAAATCAGTTAAATGAAGATGAAATCAGTTAACGATGAAATCAGTTAACGATGAAATCAGTTAACGATGAAATCAATTAAATGAAGATGAAATCAGTTAACGATGAAATCAGTTAAATGAAGATGAAATCAGTTAACGATGAAATCAGTTAAAGATGAAATCAGTTAACGATGAAATCAGTTAACGATGAAATCAGTTAACGATGAAATCAGTTAAATGAAGATGAAATCAGTTAACGATGAAATCAGTTAAATGAAGAATGAAAATGAAATCAGTTAAATGAAGATGAAATCAGTTAACGATGAAATCAGTTAACGATGAAATCAGTTAACGATGAAATCAGTTAAATGAAGATGAAATCAGTTAACGATGAAATCAGTTAACAATGAAATCAGTTAAATGAAGATGAAATCAGTTAACGATGAAATCAGTTAACGATGAAATCAGTTAACGATGAAATCAGTTAAATGAAGATGAAATCAGTTAAAGATGAAATCAGTTAACGATGAAATCAGTTAACGATGAAATCAGTTAAATGAAGATGAAATCAGTTAACGATGAAATCAGTTAACGATGAAATCAATTAACGATGAAATCAGTTAACGATGAAATCAGTTAAATGAAGATGAAATCAGTTAACGATGAAATCAGTTAAAGATGAAATCAGTTAAATGAAGAATGAAGATGAAATCAGTTAACGATGAAATCAGTTAAATGAAGATGAAATCAGTTAACGATGAAATCAGTTAACGATGAAATCAGTTAACGATGAAATCAGTTAACGATGAAATCAGTTAAATGAAGATGAAATCAGTTAACGATGAAATCAGTTAAATGAAGAATGAAGATGAAATCAGTTAACGATGAAATCAATTAACGATGAAATCAGTTAACGATGAAATCAGTTAAATGAAGATGAAATCAGTTAACGATGAAATCAGTTAACGATGAAATCAGTTAAATGAAGAATGAAAATGAAATCAGTTAACGATGAAATCAATTAACGATGAAATCAGTTAACGATGAAATCAGTTAAATGAAGATGAAATCAGTTAACGATGAAATCAGTTAACGATGAAATCAGTTAACGATGAAATCAGTTAAATGAAGATGAAATCAGTTAACGATGAAATCAGTTAACGATGAAATCAGTTAACGATGAAATCAGTTAAATGAAGATGAAATCAGTTAACGATGAAATCAGTTAACGATGAAATCAGTTAACGATGAAATCAATTAAATGAAGATGAAATCAGTTAACGATGAAATCAGTTAACGATGAAATCAGTTAAATGAAGATGAAATCAGTTAAATGAAGATGAAATCAGTTAACGATGAAATCAGTTAACGATGAAATCAGTTAAATGAAGATGAAATCAGTTAAAGATGAAATCAGTTAACGATGAAATCAGTTAACGATGAAATCAGTTAAATGAAGATGAAATCAGTTAACGATGAAATCAGTTAACGATGAAATCAATTAACGATGAAATCAGTTAAATGAAGATGAAATCAGTTAACGATGAAATCAGTTAAAGATGAAATCAGTTAAATGAAGAATGAAGATGAAATCAGTTAACGATGAAATCAGTTAAATGAAGATGAAATCAGTTAACGATGAAATCAATTAACGATGAAATCAGTTAACGATGAAATCAATTAACGATGAAATCAGTTAAATGAAGATGAAATCAGTTAACGATGAAATCAGTTAAAGATGAAATCAGTTAAATGAAGAATGAAGATGAAATCAGTTAACGATGAAATCAGTTAACGATGAAATCAGTTAACGATGAAATCAATTAACGATGAAATCAGTTAAATGAAGATGAAATCAGTTAACGATGAAATCAATTAACGATGAAATCAGTTAACGATGAAATCAGTTAACGATGAAATCAGTTAACGATGAAATCAGTTAAATGAAGATGAAATCAGTTAACGATGAAATCAGTTAACGATGAAATCAATTAACGATGAAATCAGTTAAATGAAGATGAAATCAGTTAACGATGAAATCAGTTAAAGATGAAATCAGTTAAATGAAGAATGAAGATGAAATCAGTTAACGATGAAATCAGTTAAATGAAGATGAAATCAGTTAACGATGAAATCAATTAACGATGAAATCAGTTAACGATGAAATCAATTAACGATGAAATCAGTTAAATGAAGATGAAATCAGTTAACGATGAAATCAGTTAAAGATGAAATCAGTTAAATGAAGAATGAAGATGAAATCAGTTAACGATGAAATCAGTTAACGATGAAATCAGTTAACGATGAAATCAATTAACGATGAAATCAGTTAAATGAAGATGAAATCAGTTAACGATGAAATCAATTAACGATGAAATCAGTTAACGATGAAATCAGTTAAATGAAGATGAAATCAGTTAACGATGAAATCAGTTAACGATGAAATCAGTTAAATGAAGAATGAAAATGAAATCAGTTAACGATGAAATCAATTAACGATGAAATCAGTTAACGATGAAATCAGTTAAATGAAGATGAAATCAGTTAACGATGAAATCAGTTAACGATGAAATCAGTTAAATGAAGATGAAATCAGTTAACGATGAAATCAGTTAACGATGAAATCAGTTAAATGAAGATGAAATCAGTTAACGATGAAATCAGTTAACGATGAAATCAGTTAACGATGAAATCAATTAAATGAAGATGAAATCAGTTAACGATGAAATCAGTTAACGATGAAATCAGTTAAATGAAGATGAAATCAGTTAAATGAAGATGAAATCAGTTAACGATGAAATCAGTTAACGATGAAATCAGTTAAATGAAGATGAAATCAGTTAAAGATGAAATCAGTTAACGATGAAATCAGTTAACGATGAAATCAATTAACGATGAAATCAGTTAAATGAAGATGAAATCAGTTAACGATGAAATCAGTTAAAGATGAAATCAGTTAAATGAAGAATGAAGATGAAATCAGTTAACGATGAAATCAGTTAAATGAAGATGAAATCAGTTAACGATGAAATCAATTAACGATGAAATCAGTTAACGATGAAATCAGTTAACGATGAAATCAATTAACGATGAAATCAGTTAAATGAAGATGAAATCAGTTAACGATGAAATCAGTTAAAGATGAAATCAGTTAAATGAAGAATGAAGATGAAATCAGTTAACGATGAAATCAGTTAAATGAAGATGAAATCAGTTAACGATGAAATCAATTAACGATGAAATCAGTTAACGATGAAATCAATTAACGATGAAATCAGTTAAATGAAGATGAAATCAGTTAACGATGAAATCAGTTAACGATGAAATCAGTTAAATGAAGAATGAAAATGAAATCAGTTAACGATGAAATCAATTAACGATGAAATCAGTTAACGATGAAATCAGTTAAATGAAGATGAAATCAGTTAACGATGAAATCAGTTAACGATGAAATCAGTTAAATGAAGATGAAATCAGTTAACGATGAAATCAGTTAACGATGAAATCAGTTAACGATGAAATCAGTTAAATGAAGATGAAATCAGTTAACGATGAAATCAGTTAACGATGAAATCAGTTAACGATGAAATCAATTAAATGAAGATGAAATCAGTTAACGATGAAATCAGTTAAATGAAGAATGAAAATGAAATCAGTTAAATGAAGATGAAATCAGTTAACGATGAAATCAGTTAACGATGAAATCAGTTAAATGAAGATGAAATCAGTTAACGATGAAATCAGTTAACGATGAAATCAGTTAACGATGAAATCAGTTAAAGATGAAATCAGTTAACGATGAAATCAGTTAACGATGAAATCAGTTAACGATGAAATCAGTTAAATGAAGATGAAATCAGTTAACGATGAAATCAGTTAAATGAAGAATGAAAATGAAATCAGTTAAATGAAGATGAAATCAGTTAACGATGAAATCAGTTAACGATGAAATCAGTTAAATGAAGATGAAATCAGTTAACGATGAAATCAGTTAACAATGAAATCAGTTAAATGAAGATGAAATCAGTTAACGATGAAATCAGTTAACGATGAAATCAGTTAACGATGAAATCAGTTAACGATGAAATCAGTTAAATGAAGATGAAATCAGTTAACGATGAAATCAGTTAACGATGAAATCAGTTAAATGAAGATGAAATCAGTTAACGATGAAATCAGTTAACGATGAAATCAGTTAAATGAAGATGAAATCAGTTAACGATGAAATCAGTTAACGATGAAATCAGTTAACGATGAAATCAATTAAATGAAGATGAAATCAGTTAACGATGAAATCAATTAAATGAAGATGAAATCAGTTAACGATGAAATCAGTTAACAATGAAATCAGTTAAATGAAGATGAAATCAGTTAACGATGAAATCAGTTAACGATGAAATCAGTTAACGATGAAATCAGTTAACGATGAAATCAGTTAACGATGAAATCAGTTAACGATGAAATCAGTTAAATGAAGATGAAATCAGTTAACGATGAAATCAGTTAACGATGAAATCAGTTAAATGAAGAATGAAAATGAAATCAGTTAACGATGAAATCAGTTAACGATGAAATCAGTTAACGATGAAATCAATTAAATGAAGATGAAATCAGTTAACGATGAAATCAGTTAAATGAAGAATGAAAATGAAATCAGTTAAATGAAGATGAAATCAGTTAACGATGAAATCAGTTAACGATGAAATCAGTTAAATGAAGATGAAATCAGTTAACGATGAAATCAGTTAACGATGAAATCAGTTAACGATGAAATCAATTAAATGAAGATGAAATCAGTTAACGATGAAATCAGTTAAATGAAGATGAAATCAGTTAACGATGAAATCAGTTAACGATGAAATCAGTTAACGATGAAATCAGTTAAATGAAGATGAAATCAGTTAACGATGAAATCAGTTAAATGAAGAATGAAAATGAAATCAGTTAAATGAAGATGAAATCAGTTAACGATGAAATCAGTTAACGATGAAATCAGTTAACGATGAAATCAGTTAAATGAAGATGAAATCAGTTAACGATGAAATCAGTTAACAATGAAATCAGTTAAATGAAGATGAAATCAGTTAACGATGAAATCAGTTAACGATGAAATCAGTTAACGATGAAATCAGTTAAATGAAGATGAAATCAGTTAACGATGAAATCAGTTAACGATGAAATCAGTTAACGATGAAATCAGTTAAATGAAGATGAAATCAGTTAACGATGAAATCAGTTAACGATGAAATCAGTTAACGATGAAATCAATTAAATGAAGATGAAATCAGTTAACGATGAAATCAATTAAATGAAGATGAAATCAGTTAACGATGAAATCAGTTAACAATGAAATCAGTTAAATGAAGATGAAATCAGTTAACGATGAAATCAGTTAACGATGAAATCAGTTAAAGATGAAATCAGTTAACGATGAAATCAGTTAACGATGAAATCAGTTAAATGAAGATGAAATCAGTTAACGATGAAATCAATTAACGATGAAATCAGTTAACAATGAAATCAGTTAAATGAAGATGAAATCAGTTAACGATGAAATCAGTTAACGATGAAATCAGTTAAAGATGAAATCAGTTAACGATGAAATCAGTTAACGATGAAATCAGTTAACGATGAAATCAGTTAAATGAAGAATGAAAATGAAATCAGTTAACGATGAAATCAATTAACGATGAAATCAGTTAACGATGAAATCAGTTAAATGAAGATGAAATCAGTTAACGATGAAATCAGTTAACGATGAAATCAGTTAAATGAAGATGAAATCAGTTAACGATGAAATCAGTTAACGATGAAATCAATTAAATGAAGATGAAATCAGTTAACGATGAAATCAGTTAAATGAAGAATGAAAATGAAATCAGTTAAATGAAGATGAAATCAGTTAACGATGAAATCAGTTAACGATGAAATCAGTTAAATGAAGATGAAATCAGTTAACGATGAAATCAGTTAACGATGAAATCAGTTAACGATGAAATCAATTAAATGAAGATGAAATCAGTTAACGATGAAATCAGTTAAATGAAGATGAAATCAGTTAACGATGAAATCAGTTAAAGATGAAATCAGTTAACGATGAAATCAGTTAACGATGAAATCAGTTAACGATGAAATCAGTTAAATGAAGATGAAATCAGTTAACGATGAAATCAGTTAACGATGAAATCAGTTAAATGAAGAATGAAAATGAAATCAGTTAACGATGAAATCAATTAACGATGAAATCAGTTAACGATGAAATCAGTTAAATGAAGATGAAATCAGTTAACGATGAAATCAGTTAACGATGAAATCAGTTAAATGAAGATGAAATCAGTTAACGATGAAATCAGTTAACGATGAAATCAGTTAACGATGAAATCAGTTAACGATGAAATCAATTAAATGAAGATGAAATCAGTTAACGATGAAATCAGTTAACGATGAAATCAGTTAAATGAAGATGAAATCAGTTAAATGAAGATGAAATCAATTAACGATGAAATCAGTTAACGATGAAATCAGTTAACGATGAAATCAGTTAAATGAAGATGAAATCAGTTAAAGATGAAATCAGTTAACGATGAAATCAGTTAACGATGAAATCAGTTAAATGAAGATGAAATCAGTTAACGATGAAATCAGTTAACGATGAAATCAATTAACGATGAAATCAGTTAAATGAAGATGAAATCAGTTAACGATGAAATCAGTTAAAGATGAAATCAGTTAAATGAAGAATGAAGATGAAATCAGTTAACGATGAAATCAGTTAAATGAAGATGAAATCAGTTAACGATGAAATCAATTAACGATGAAATCAGTTAACGATGAAATCAATTAACGATGAAATCAGTTAAATGAAGATGAAATCAGTTAACGATGAAATCAGTTAACGATGAAATCAGTTAAATGAAGAATGAAAATGAAATCAGTTAACGATGAAATCAATTAACGATGAAATCAGTTAACGATGAAATCAGTTAAATGAAGATGAAATCAGTTAACGATGAAATCAGTTAACGATGAAATCAGTTAAATGAAGATGAAATCAGTTAACGATGAAATCAGTTAACGATGAAATCAGTTAACGATGAAATCAGTTAAATGAAGATGAAATCAGTTAACGATGAAATCAGTTAACGATGAAATCAGTTAACGATGAAATCAATTAAATGAAGATGAAATCAGTTAACGATGAAATCAGTTAAATGAAGAATGAAAATGAAATCAGTTAAATGAAGATGAAATCAGTTAACGATGAAATCAGTTAACGATGAAATCAGTTAAATGAAGATGAAATCAGTTAACGATGAAATCAGTTAACGATGAAATCAGTTAACGATGAAATCAATTAAATGAAGATGAAATCAGTTAACGATGAAATCAGTTAAATGAAGATGAAATCAGTTAACGATGAAATCAGTTAAAGATGAAATCAGTTAACGATGAAATCAGTTAACGATGAAATCAGTTAAATGAAGATGAAATCAGTTAACGATGAAATCAGTTAAATGAAGAATGAAAATGAAATCAGTTAAATGAAGATGAAATCAGTTAACGATGAAATCAGTTAACGATGAAATCAGTTAACGATGAAATCAGTTAAATGAAGATGAAATCAGTTAACGATGAAATCAGTTAACAATGAAATCAGTTAAATGAAGATGAAATCAGTTAACGATGAAATCAGTTAACGATGAAATCAGTTAACGATGAAATCAGTTAAATGAAGATGAAATCAGTTAACGATGAAATCAGTTAACGATGAAATCAGTTAAATGAAGATGAAATCAGTTAACGATGAAATCAGTTAACGATGAAATCAGTTAAATGAAGATGAAATCAGTTAACGATGAAATCAGTTAACGATGAAATCAGTTAACGATGAAATCAATTAAATGAAGATGAAATCAGTTAACGATGAAATCAATTAAATGAAGATGAAATCAGTTAACGATGAAATCAGTTAACAATGAAATCAGTTAAATGAAGATGAAATCAGTTAACGATGAAATCAGTTAACGATGAAATCAGTTAACGATGAAATCAGTTAACGATGAAATCAGTTAAATGAAGATGAAATCAGTTAACGATGAAATCAATTAACGATGAAATCAGTTAACAATGAAATCAGTTAAATGAAGATGAAATCAGTTAACGATGAAATCAGTTAACGATGAAATCAGTTAAAGATGAAATCAGTTAACGATGAAATCAGTTAACGATGAAATCAGTTAACGATGAAATCAGTTAAATGAAGATGAAATCAGTTAACGATGAAATCAGTTAAATGAAGAATGAAAATGAAATCAGTTAAATGAAGATGAAATCAGTTAACGATGAAATCAGTTAACGATGAAATCAGTTAACGATGAAATCAGTTAAATGAAGATGAAATCAGTTAACGATGAAATCAGTTAACAATGAAATCAGTTAAATGAAGATGAAATCAGTTAACGATGAAATCAGTTAACGATGAAATCAGTTAACGATGAAATCAGTTAACGATGAAATCAGTTAAATGAAGATGAAATCAGTTAACGATGAAATCAGTTAACGATGAAATCAGTTAAATGAAGATGAAATCAGTTAACGATGAAATCAGTTAACGATGAAATCAATTAAATGAAGATGAAATCAGTTAACGATGAAATCAGTTAAATGAAGATGAAATCAGTTAACGATGAAATCAGTTAAAGATGAAATCAGTTAACGATGAAATCAGTTAACGATGAAATCAGTTAACGATGAAATCAGTTAAATGAAGATGAAATCAGTTAACGATGAAATCAGTTAAATGAAGAATGAAAATGAAATCAGTTAAATGAAGATGAAATCAGTTAACGATGAAATCAGTTAACGATGAAATCAGTTAACGATGAAATCAGTTAAATGAAGATGAAATCAGTTAACGATGAAATCAGTTAACAATGAAATCAGTTAAATGAAGATGAAATCAGTTAACGATGAAATCAGTTAACGATGAAATCAGTTAACGATGAAATCAGTTAACGATGAAATCAGTTAAATGAAGATGAAATCAGTTAAAGATGAAATCAGTTAACGATGAAATCAGTTAACGATGAAATCAGTTAAATGAAGATGAAATCAGTTAACGATGAAATCAGTTAACGATGAAATCAATTAACGATGAAATCAGTTAAATGAAGATGAAATCAGTTAACGATGAAATCAGTTAAAGATGAAATCAGTTAAATGAAGAATGAAGATGAAATCAGTTTACGATGAAATCAGTTAAATGAAGATGAAATCAGTTAACGATGAAATCAGTTAACGATGAAATCAGTTAAATGAAGATGAAATCAGTTAACGATGAAATCAGTTAAATGAAGAATGAAGATGAAATCAGTTAACGATGAAATCAATTAACGATGAAATCAGTTAACGATGAAATCAGTTAAATGAAGATGAAATCAGTTAACGATGAAATCAGTTAACGATGAAATCAGTTAAATGAAGAATGAAAATGAAATCAGTTAACGATGAAATCAATTAACGATGAAATCAGTTAACGATGAAATCAGTTAAATGAAGATGAAATCAGTTAACGATGAAATCAGTTAACGATGAAATCAGTTAAATGAAGATGAAATCAGTTAACGATGAAATCAGTTAACGATGAAATCAGTTAAATGAAGATGAAATCAGTTAACGATGAAATCAGTTAACGATGAAATCAGTTAAATGAAGATGAAATCAGTTAACGATGAAATCAGTTAACGATGAAATCAGTTAAATGAAGATGAAATCAGTTAACGATGAAATCAGTTAACGATGAAATCAGTTAACGATGAAATCAGTTAAATGAAGATGAAATCAGTTAACGATGAAATCAGTTAACGATGAAATCAATTAAATGAAGATGAAATCAGTTAACGATGAAATCAGTTAACGATGAAATCAGTTAAATGAAGATGAAATCAGTTAAATGAAGATGAAATCAGTTAACGATGAAATCAGTTAACGATGAAATCAGTTAACGATGAAATCAGTTAAATGAAGATGAAATCAGTTAAAGATGAAATCAGTTAACGATGAAATCAGTTAACGATGAAATCAGTTAAATGAAGATGAAATCAGTTAACGATGAAATCAGTTAACGATGAAATCAATTAACGATGAAATCAGTTAAATGAAGATGAAATCAGTTAACGATGAAATCAGTTAAAGATGAAATCAGTTAAATGAAGAATGAAGATGAAATCAGTTAACGATGAAATCAGTTAAATGAAGATGAAATCAGTTAACGATGAAATCAATTAACGATGAAATCAGTTAACGATGAAATCAATTAACGATGAAATCAGTTAAATGAAGATGAAATCAGTTAACGATGAAATCAGTTAAAGATGAAATCAGTTAAATGAAGAATGAAGATGAAATCAGTTAACGATGAAATCAGTTAACGATGAAATCAATTAACGATGAAATCAGTTAAATGAAGATGAAATCAGTTAACGATGAAATCAATTAACGATGAAATCAGTTAACGATGAAATCAGTTAAATGAAGATGAAATCAGTTAACGATGAAATCAGTTAACGATGAAATCAGTTAAATGAAGAATGAAAATGAAATCAGTTAACGATGAAATCAATTAACGATGAAATCAGTTAAATGAAGATGAAATCAGTTAACGATGAAATCAGTTAACGATGAAATCAGTTAAATGAAGATGAAATCAGTTAACGATGAAATCAGTTAACGATGAAATCAGTTAACGATGAAATCAGTTAACGATGAAATCAGTTAAATGAAGATGAAATCAGTTAACGATGAAATCAGTTAACGATGAAATCAGTTAACGATGAAATCAATTAAATGAAGATGAAAT
This sequence comes from Semicossyphus pulcher, assembly GCF_022749685.1. Taxonomy (NCBI): domain Eukaryota; kingdom Metazoa; phylum Chordata; class Actinopteri; order Labriformes; family Labridae; genus Semicossyphus; species Semicossyphus pulcher. The sequence continues at coordinate 1,890,493 of NW_027211703.1, forward strand.
CAGTTAACGATGAAATCAGTTAAATGAAGATGAAATCAGTTAAATGAAGATGAAATCAGTTAACGATGAAATCAGTTAACGATGAAATCAGTTAAATGAAGATGAAATCAGTTAAAGATGAAATCAGTTAACGATGAAATCAGTTAACGATGAAATCAGTTAAATGAAGATGAAATCAGTTAACGATGAAATCAGTTAACGATGAAATCAATTAACGATGAAATCAGTTAAATGAAGATGAAATCAGTTAACGATGAAATCAGTTAAAGATGAAATCAGTTAAATGAAGAATGAAGATGAAATCAGTTAACGATGAAATCAGTTAAATGAAGATGAAATCAGTTAACGATGAAATCAATTAACGATGAAATCAGTTAACGATGAAATCAATTAACGATGAAATCAGTTAAATGAAGATGAAATCAGTTAACGATGAAATCAGTTAACGATGAAATCAGTTAAATGAAGAATGAAAATGAAATCAGTTAACGATGAAATCAATTAACGATGAAATCAGTTAACGATGAAATCAGTTAAATGAAGATGAAATCAGTTAACGATGAAATCAGTTAACGATGAAATCAGTTAAATGAAGATGAAATCAGTTAACGATGAAATCAATTAAATGAAGATGAAATCAGTTAACGATGAAATCAGTTAAATGAAGATGAAATCAGTTAACGATGAAATCAGTTAAAGATGAAATCAGTTAACGATGAAATCAGTTAACGATGAAATCAGTTAACGATGAAATCAGTTAAATGAAGATGAAATCAGTTAACGATGAAATCAGTTAAATGAAGAATGAAAATGAAATCAGTTAAATGAAGATGAAATCAGTTAACGATGAAATCAGTTAACGATGAAATCAGTTAACGATGAAATCAGTTAAATGAAGATGAAATCAGTTAACGATGAAATCAGTTAACAATGAAATCAGTTAAATGAAGATGAAATCAGTTAACGATGAAATCAGTTAACGATGAAATCAGTTAAATGAAGATGAAATCAGTTAACGATGAAATCAGTTAACGATGAAATCAGTTAAATGAAGATGAAATCAGTTAACGATGAAATCAGTTAACGATGAAATCAGTTAAATGAAGATGAAATCAGTTAACGATGAAATCAGTTAACGATGAAATCAGTTAACGATGAAATCAATTAAATGAAGATGAAATCAGTTAACGATGAAATCAATTAAATGAAGATGAAATCAGTTAACGATGAAATCAGTTAACAATGAAATCAGTTAAATGAAGATGAAATCAGTTAACGATGAAATCAGTTAACGATGAAATCAGTTAAAGATGAAATCAGTTAACGATGAAATCAGTTAACGATGAAATCAGTTAAATGAAGATGAAATCAGTTAACGATGAAATCAGTTAAATGAAGAATGAAAATGAAATCAGTTAAATGAAGATGAAATCAGTTAACGATGAAATCAGTTAACGATGAAATCAGTTAAATGAAGATGAAATCAGTTAACGATGAAATCAGTTAACAATGAAATCAGTTAAATGAAGATGAAATCAGTTAACGATGAAATCAGTTAACGATGAAATCAGTTAAATGAAGATGAAATCAGTTAACGATGAAATCAGTTAACGATGAAATCAGTTAAATGAAGATGAAATCAGTTAACGATGAAATCAGTTAACGATGAAATCAGTTAAATGAAGAATGAAAATGAAATCAGTTAACGATGAAATCAATTAACGATGAAATCAGTTAACGATGAAATCAGTTAAATGAAGATGAAATCAGTTAACGATGAAATCAGTTAACGATGAAATCAGTTAAATGAAGATGAAATCAGTTAACGATGAAATCAGTTAAATGAAGAATGAAAATGAAATCAGTTAACGATGAAATCAATTAACGATGAAATCAGTTAACGATGAAATCAATTAAATGAAGATGAAATCAGTTAACGATGAAATCAGTTAAATGAAGATGAAATCAGTTAACGATGAAATCAGTTAAAGATGAAATCAGTTAACGATGAAATCAGTTAACGATGAAATCAGTTAACGATGAAATCAGTTAAATGAAGATGAAATCAGTTAACGATGAAATCAGTTAAATGAAGAATGAAAATGAAATCAGTTAAATGAAGATGAAATCAGTTAACGATGAAATCAGTTAACGATGAAATCAGTTAACGATGAAATCAGTTAAAATGAAATCAGTTAACGATGAAATCAATTAACGATGAAATCAGTTAACGATGAAATCAGTTAAATGAAGATGAAATCAGTTAACGATGAAATCAGTTAACGATGAAATCAGTTAAATGAAGATGAAATCAGTTAACGATGAAATCAGTTAACGATGAAATCAGTTAACGATGAAATCAGTTAACGATGAAATCAATTAAATGAAGATGAAATCAGTTAACGATGAAATCAGTTAAATGAAGATGAAATCAGTTAACGATGAAATCAGTTAAAGATGAAATCAGTTAACGATGAAATCAGTTAACGATGAAATCAGTTAACGATGAAATCAGTTAAATGAAGATGAAATCAGTTAACGATGAAATCAGTTAAATGAAGAATGAAAATGAAATCAGTTAAATGAAGATGAAATCAGTTAACGATGAAATCAGTTAACGATGAAATCAGTTAACGATGAAATCAATTAAATGAAGATGAAATCAGTTAACGATGAAATCAGTTAAATGAAGATGAAATCAGTTAACGATGAAATCAGTTAAAGATGAAATCAGTTAACGATGAAATCAGTTAACGATGAAATCAGTTAACGATGAAATCAGTTAAATGAAGATGAAATCAGTTAACGATGAAATCAGTTAACAATGAAATCAGTTAAATGAAGATGAAATCAGTTAACGATGAAATCAGTTAACGATGAAATCAGTTAACGATGAAATCAGTTAAATGAAGATGAAATCAGTTAACGATGAAATCAGTTAACGATGAAATCAGTTAAATGAAGATGAAATCAGTTAACGATGAAATCAGTTAACGATGAAATCAGTTAAATGAAGAATGAAAATGAAATCAGTTAACGATGAAATCAATTAACGATGAAATCAGTTAACGATGAAATCAGTTAAATGAAGATGAAATCAGTTAACGATGAAATCAGTTAACGATGAAATCAGTTAAATGAAGATGAAATCAGTTAACGATGAAATCAGTTAACGATGAAATCAGTTAACGATGAAATCAGTTAACGATGAAATCAATTAAATGAAGATGAAATCAGTTAACGATGAAATCAGTTAAATGAAGATGAAATCAGTTAACGATGAAATCAGTTAAAGATGAAATCAGTTAACGATGAAATCAGTTAACGATGAAATCAGTTAACGATGAAATCAGTTAAATGAAGATGAAATCAGTTAACGATGAAATCAGTTAAATGAAGAATGAAAATGAAATCAGTTAAATGAAGATGAAATCAGTTAACGATGAAATCAGTTAACGATGAAATCAGTTAACGATGAAATCAGTTAAATGAAGATGAAATCAGTTAACGATGAAATCAGTTAACAATGAAATCAGTTAAATGAAGATGAAATCAGTTAACGATGAAATCAGTTAACGATGAAATCAGTTAACGATGAAATCAGTTAAATGAAGATGAAATCAGTTAAAGATGAAATCAGTTAACGATGAAATCAGTTAACGATGAAATCAGTTAAATGAAGATGAAATCAGTTAACGATGAAATCAGTTAACGATGAAATCAATTAACGATGAAATCAGTTAAATGAAGATGAAATCAGTTAACGATGAAATCAGTTAAAGATGAAATCAGTTAAATGAAGAATGAAGATGAAATCAGTTAACGATGAAATCAGTTAAATGAAGATGAAATCAGTTAACGATGAAATCAGTTAACGATGAAATCAGTTAACGATGAAATCAGTTAAATGAAGATGAAATCAGTTAACGATGAAATCAGTTAAATGAAGAATGAAGATGAAATCAGTTAACGATGAAATCAATTAACGATGAAATCAGTTAACGATGAAATCAGTTAAATGAAGATGAAATCAGTTAACGATGAAATCAGTTAACGATGAAATCAATTAACGATGAAATCAGTTAACGATGAAATCAGTTAAATGAAGATGAAATCAGTTAACGATGAAATCAGTTAACGATGAAATCAGTTAAATGAAGATGAAATCAGTTAACGATGAAATCAGTTAACGATGAAATCAGTTAACGATGAAATCAGTTAAATGAAGATGAAATCAGTTAACGATGAAATCAGTTAACGATGAAATCAGTTAACGATGAAATCAATTAAATGAAGATGAAATCAGTTAACGATGAAATCAGTTAACGATGAAATCAGTTAACGATGAAATCAATTAACGATGAAATCAGTTAACGATGAAATCAATTAACGATGAAATCAGTTAAATGAAGATGAAATCAGTTAACGATGAAATCAGTTAACGATGAAATCAGTTAACGATGAAATCAATTAACGATGAAATCAGTTAAATGAAGATGAAATCAGTTAACGATGAAATCAGTTAAAGATGAAATCAGTTAAATGAAGAATGAAGATGAAATCAGTTAACGATGAAATCAGTTAAATGAAGATGAAATCAGTTAACGATGAAATCAGTTAACGATGAAATCAGTTAACGATGAAATCAGTTAAATGAAGATGAAATCAGTTAACGATGAAATCAGTTAAATGAAGAATGAAGATGAAATCAGTTAACGATGAAATCAATTAACGATGAAATCAGTTAACGATGAAATCAGTTAAATGAAGATGAAATCAGTTAACGATGAAATCAGTTAACGATGAAATCAGTTAAATGAAGAATGAAAATGAAATCAGTTAACGATGAAATCAATTAACGATGAAATCAGTTAACGATGAAATCAGTTAAATGAAGATGAAATCAGTTAACGATGAAATCAGTTAACGATGAAATCAGTTAAATGAAGATGAAATCAGTTAACGATGAAATCAGTTAACGATGAAATCAGTTAACGATGAAATCAGTTAAATGAAGATGAAATCAGTTAACGATGAAATCAGTTAACGATGAAATCAGTTAACGATGAAATCAATTAAATGAAGATGAAATCAGTTAACGATGAAATCAGTTAAATGAAGAATGAAAATGAAATCAGTTAAATGAAGATGAAATCAGTTAACGATGAAATCAGTTAACGATGAAATCAGTTAAATGAAGATGAAATCAGTTAACGATGAAATCAGTTAACGATGAAATCAGTTAACGATGAAATCAATTAAATGAAGATGAAATCAGTTAACGATGAAATCAGTTAAATGAAGATGAAATCAGTTAACGATGAAATCAGTTAAAGATGAAATCAGTTAACGATGAAATCAGTTAACGATGAAATCAGTTAACGATGAAATCAGTTAAATGAAGATGAAATCAGTTAACGATGAAATCAGTTAAATGAAGAATGAAAATGAAATCAGTTAAATGAAGATGAAATCAGTTAACGATGAAATCAGTTAACGATGAAATCAGTTAACGATGAAATCAGTTAAATGAAGATGAAATCAGTTAACGATGAAATCAGTTAACAATGAAATCAGTTAAATGAAGATGAAATCAGTTAACGATGAAATCAGTTAAATGAAGATGAAATCAGTTAACGATGAAATCAGTTAACGATGAAATCAGTTAAATGAAGAATGAAAATGAAATCAGTTAACGATGAAATCAATTAACGATGAAATCAGTTAACGATGAAATCAGTTAAATGAAGATGAAATCAGTTAACGATGAAATCAGTTAACGATGAAATCAGTTAAATGAAGATGAAATCAGTTAACGATGAAATCAGTTAACGATGAAATCAGTTAACGATGAAATCAATTAAATGAAGATGAAATCAGTTAACGATGAAATCAGTTAAATGAAGATGAAATCAGTTAAATGAAGATGAAATCAGTTAACGATGAAATCAGTTAAAGATGAAATCAGTTAACGATGAAATCAGTTAACGATGAAATCAGTTAACGATGAAATCAGTTAAATGAAGATGAAATCAGTTAACGATGAAATCAGTTAAATGAAGAATGAAAATGAAATCAGTTAAATGAAGATGAAATCAGTTAACGATGAAATCAGTTAACGATGAAATCAGTTAACGATGAAATCAGTTAAATGAAGATGAAATCAGTTAACGATGAAATCAGTTAACAATGAAATCAGTTAAATGAAGATGAAATCAGTTAACGATGAAATCAGTTAACGATGAAATCAGTTAACGATGAAATCAGTTAAATGAAGATGAAATCAGTTAAAGATGAAATCAGTTAACGATGAAATCAGTTAACGATGAAATCAGTTAAATGAAGATGAAATCAGTTAACGATGAAATCAATTAACGATGAAATCAGTTAAATGAAGATGAAATCAGTTAACGATGAAATCAGTTAAAGATGAAATCAGTTAAATGAAGAATGAAGATGAAATCAGTTAACGATGAAATCAGTTAAATGAAGATGAAATCAGTTAACGATGAAATCAGTTAACGATGAAATCAGTTAAATGAAGATGAAATCAGTTAACGATGAAATCAGTTAAATGAAGAATGAAGATGAAATCAGTTAACGATGAAATCAATTAACGATGAAATCAGTTAACGATGAAATCAGTTAAATGAAGATGAAATCAGTTAACGATGAAATCAGTTAACGATGAAATCAGTTAAATGAAGAATGAAAATGAAATCAGTTAACGATGAAATCAATTAACGATGAAATCAGTTAACGATGAAATCAGTTAAATGAAGATGAAATCAGTTAACGATGAAATCAGTTAACGATGAAATCAGTTAAATGAAGATGAAATCAGTTAACGATGAAATCAGTTAACGATGAAATCAGTTAACGATGAAATCAGTTAAATGAAGATGAAATCAGTTAACGATGAAATCAGTTAACGATGAAATCAGTTAACGATGAAATCAGTTAAATGAAGATGAAATCAGTTAACGATGAAATCAGTTAACGATGAAATCAGTTAAATGAAGATGAAATCAGTTAAATGAAGATGAAATCAGTTAACGATGAAATCAGTTAACGATGAAATCAGTTAACGATGAAATCAGTTAAATGAAGATGAAATCAGTTAAAGATGAAATCAGTTAACGATGAAATCAGTTAACGATGAAATCAGTTAAATGAAGATGAAATCAGTTAAATGAAGATGAAATCAGTTAACGATGAAATCAGTTAACGATGAAATCAATTAACGATGAAATCAGTTAAATGAAGATGAAATCAGTTAACGATGAAATCAGTTAAAGATGAAATCAGTTAACGATGAAATCAGTTAACGATGAAATCAATTAACGATGAAATCAGTTAAATGAAGATGAAATCAGTTAAAGATGAAATCAGTTAACGATGAAATCAGTTAACGATGAAATCAGTTAAAGATGAAATCAGTTAAATGAAGAATGAAGATGAAATCAGTTAACGATGAAATCAGTTAAATGAAGATGAAATCAGTTAACGATGAAATCAATTAACGATGAAATCAGTTAACGATGAAATCAATTAACGATGAAATCAGTTAAATGAAGATGAAATCAGTTAACGATGAAATCAGTTAAAGATGAAATCAGTTAAATGAAGAATGAAGATGAAATCAGTTAACGATGAAATCAGTTAACGATGAAATCAGTTAACGATGAAATCAATTAACGATGAAATCAGTTAAATGAAGATGAAATCAGTTAACGATGAAATCAGTTAAAGATGAAATCAGTTAAATGAAGAATGAAGATGAAATCAGTTAACGATGAAATCAGTTAAATGAAGATGAAATCAGTTAACGATGAAATCAGTTAACGATGAAATCAGTTAACGATGAAATCAGTTAACGATGAAATCAATTAAATGAAGATGAAATCAGTTAACGATGAAATCAGTTAAATGAAGATGAAATCAGTTAACGATGAAATCAGTTAAAGATGAAATCAGTTAACGATGAAATCAGTTAACGATGAAATCAGTTAACGATGAAATCAGTTAAATGAAGATGAAATCAGTTAACGATGAAATCAGTTAAATGAAGAATGAAAATGAAATCAGTTAAATGAAGATGAAATCAGTTAACGATGAAATCAGTTAACGATGAAATCAGTTAACGATGAAATCAGTTAAATGAAGATGAAATCAGTTAACGATGAAATCAGTTAACAATGAAATCAGTTAAATGAAGATGAAATCAGTTAACGATGAAATCAGTTAACGATGAAATCAGTTAACGATGAAATCAGTTAACGATGAAATCAGTTAAATGAAGATGAAATCAGTTAACGATGAAATCAGTTAAATGAAGAATGAAGATGAAATCAGTTAACGATGAAATCAATTAACGATGAAATCAGTTAACGATGAAATCAGTTAAATGAAGATGAAATCAGTTAACGATGAAATCAGTTAACGATGAAATCAGTTAAATGAAGAATGAAAATGAAATCAGTTAACGATGAAATCAATTAACGATGAAATCAGTTAACGATGAAATCAGTTAAATGAAGATGAAATCAGTTAACGATGAAATCAGTTAACGATGAAATCAGTTAAATGAAGATGAAATCAGTTAACGATGAAATCAGTTAACGATGAAATCAGTCAACGATGAAATCAGTTAAATGAAGATGAAATCAGTTAACGATGAAATCAGTTAACGATGAAATCAGTTAACGATGAAATCAATTAAATGAAGATGAAATCAGTTAACGATGAAATCAGTTAAATGAAGAATGAAAATGAAATCAGTTAAATGAAGATGAAATCAGTTAACGATGAAATCAGTTAAATGAAGATGAAATCAGTTAACGATGAAATCAGTTAAAGATGAAATCAGTTAACGATGAAATCAGTTAACGATGAAATCAGTTAACGATGAAATCAGTTAAATGAAGATGAAATCAGTTAACGATGAAATCAGTTAAATGAAGAATGAAGATGAAATCAGTTAACGATGAAATCAGTTAACGATGAAATCAGTTAACGATGAAATCAGTTAAATGAAGATGAAATCAGTTAACGATGAAATCAGTTAACGATGAAATCAGTTAACGATGAAATCAATTAAATGAAGATGAAATCAGTTAACGATGAAATCAGTTAACGATGAAATCAGTTAAATGAAGATGAAATCAGTTAAATGAAGATGAAATCAGTTAACGATGAAATCAGTTAACGATGAAATCAGTTAACGATGAAATCAGTTAAATGAAGATGAAATCAGTTAACGATGAAATCAGTTAACGATGAAATCAGTTAAATGAAGAATGAAGATGAAATCAGTTAACGATGAAATCAGTTAAATGAAGATGAAATCAATTAACGATGAAATCAGTTAACGATGAAATCAATTAACGATGAAATCAGTTAAATGAAGATGAAATCAGTTAACGATGAAATCAGTTAAAGATGAAATCAGTTAAATGAAGAATGAAGATGAAATCAGTTAACGATGAAATCAGTTAAATGAAGATGAAATCAGTTAACGATGAAATCAATTAACGATGAAATCAGTTAACGATGAAATCAATTAACGATGAAATCAGTTAAATGAAGATGAAATCAGTTAACGATGAAATCAGTTAACGATGAAATCAGTTAACGATGAAATCAATTAACGATGAAATCAGTTAAATGAAGATGAAATCAGTTAACGATGAAATCAGTTAAAGATGAAATCAGTTAAATGAAGAATGAAGATGAAATCAGTTAACGATGAAATCAGTTAAATGAAGATGAAATCAGTTAACGATGAAATCAATTAACGATGAAATCAGTTAACGATGAAATCAATTAACGATGAAATCAGTTAAATGAAGATGAAATCAGTTAACGATGAAATCAGTTAAAGATGAAATCAGTTAAATGAAGAATGAAGATGAAATCAGTTAACGATGAAATCAGTTAAATGAAGATGAAATCAGTTAACGATGAAATCAATTAACGATGAAATCAGTTAACGATGAAATCAATTAACGATGAAATCAGTTAAATGAAGATGAAATCAGTTAACGATGAAATCAGTTAAAGATGAAATCAGTTAAATGAAGAATGAAGATGAAATCTGTTAACGATGAAATCAGTTAAATGAAGATGAAATCAGTTAACGATGAAATCAATTAACGATGAAATCAGTTAACGATGAAATCAATTAACGATGAAATCAGTTAAATGAAGATGAAATCAGTTAACGATGAAATCAGTTAACGATGAAATCAGTTAACGATGAAATCAATTAACGATGAAATCAGTTAAATGAAGATGAAATCAGTTAACGATGAAATCAGTTAAAGATGAAATCAGTTAAATGAAGAATGAAGATGAAATCAGTTAACGATGAAATCAGTTAAATGAAGATGAAATCAGTTAACGATGAAATCAGTTAACGATGAAATCAGTTAACGATGAAATCAGTTAAATGAAGATGAAATCAGTTAACGATGAAATCAGTTAAATGAAGAATGAAGATGAAATCAGTTAACGATGAAATCAATTAACGATGAAATCAGTTAACGATGAAATCAGTTAAATGAAGATGAAATCAGTTAACGATGAAATCAGTTAACGATGAAATCAGTTAAATGAAGAATGAAAATGAAATCAGTTAACGATGAAATCAATTAACGATGAAATCAGTTAACGATGAAATCAGTTAAATGAAGATGAAATCAGTTAACGATGAAATCAGTTAACGATGAAATCAGTTAAATGAAGATGAAATCAGTTAACGATGAAATCAGTTAACGATGAAATCAGTTAAATGAAGATGAAATCAGTTAACGATGAAATCAGTTAACGATGAAATCAGTTAACGATGAAATCAATTAAATGAAGATGAAATCAGTTAACGATGAAATCAGTTAAATGAAGAATGAAAATGAAATCAGTTAAATGAAGATGAAATCAGTTAACGATGAAATCAGTTAACGATGAAATCAGTTAAATGAAGATGAAATCAGTTAACGATGAAATCAGTTAACGATGAAATCAGTTAACGATGAAATCAATTAAATGAAGATGAAATCAGTTAACGATGAAATCAGTTAAATGAAGATGAAATCAGTTAACGATGAAATCAGTTAAAGATGAAATCAGTTAACGATGAAATCAGTTAACGATGAAATCAGTTAAATGAAGATGAAATCAGTTAACGATGAAATCAGTTAAATGAAGAATGAAAATGAAATCAGTTAAATGAAGATGAAATCAGTTAACGATGAAATCAGTTAACGATGAAATCAGTTAACGATGAAATCAGTTAAATGAAGATGAAATCAGTTAACGATGAAATCAGTTAACAATGAAATCAGTTAAATGAAGATGAAATCAGTTAACGATGAAATCAGTTAACGATGAAATCAGTTAACGATGAAATCAGTTAAATGAAGATGAAATCAGTTAACGATGAAATCAGTTAAATGAAGAATGAAGATGAAATCAGTTAACGATGAAATCAATTAACGATGAAATCAGTTAACGATGAAATCAGTTAAATGAAGATGAAATCAGTTAACGATGAAATCAGTTAACGATGAAATCAGTTAAATGAAGAATGAAAATGAAATCAGTTAACGATGAAATCAATTAACGATGAAATCAGTTAACGATGAAATCAGTTAAATGAAGATGAAATCAGTTAACGATGAAATCAGTTAACGATGAAATCAGTTAAATGAAGATGAAATCAGTTAACGATGAAATCAGTTAACGATGAAATCAGTTAACGATGAAATCAGTTAAATGAAGAATGAAAATGAAATCAGTTAACGATGAAATCAATTAACGATGAAATCAGTTAACGATGAAATCAGTTAAATGAAGATGAAATCAGTTAACGATGAAATCAGTTAACGATGAAATCAGTTAAATGAAGATGAAATCAGTTAACGATGAAATCAGTTAACGATGAAATCAGTTAACGATGAAATCAATTAAATGAAGATGAAATCAGTTAACGATGAAATCAGTTAAATGAAGATGAAATCAGTTAACGATGAAATCAGTTAAAGATGAAATCAGTTAACGATGAAATCAGTTAACGATGAAATCAGTTAACGATGAAATCAGTTAAATGAAGATGAAATCAGTTAACGATGAAATCAGTTAAATGAAGAATGAAAATGAAATCAGTTAAATGAAGATGAAATCAGTTAACGATGAAATCAGTTAACGATGAAATCAGTTAACGATGAAATCAGTTAACGATGAAATCAGTTAAATGAAGATGAAATCAGTTAACGATGAAATCAGTTAACAATGAAATCAGTTAAATGAAGATGAAATCAGTTAACGATGAAATCAGTTAACGATGAAATCAGTTAACGATGAAATCAGTTAAATGAAGATGAAATCAGTTAAAGATGAAATCAGTTAACGATGAAATCAGTTAACGATGAAATCAGTTAAATGAAGATGAAATCAGTTAACGATGAAATCAGTTAACGATGAAATCAATTAACGATGAAATCAGTTAAATGAAGATGAAATCAGTTAACGATGAAATCAGTTAAAGATGAAATCAGTTAAATGAAGAATGAAGATGAAATCAGTTAACGATGAAATCAGTTAAATGAAGATGAAATCAGTTAACGATGAAATCAGTTAACGATGAAATCAGTTAACGATGAAATCAGTTAAATGAAGATGAAATCAGTTAACGATGAAATCAGTTAAATGAAGAATGAAGATGAAATCAGTTAACGATGAAATCAATTAACGATGAAATCAGTTAACGATGAAATCAGTTAAATGAAGATGAAATCAGTTAACGATGAAATCAGTTAACGATGAAATCAGTTAAATGAAGAATGAAAATGAAATCAGTTAACGATGAAATCAATTAACGATGAAATCAGTTAACGATGAAATCAGTTAAATGAAGATGAAATCAGTTAACGATGAAATCAGTTAACGATGAAATCAGTTAAATGAAGATGAAATCAGTTAACGATGAAATCAGTTAACGATGAAATCAGTTAACGATGAAATCAGTTAAATGAAGATGAAATCAGTTAACGATGAAATCAGTTAACGATGAAATCAGTTAACGATGAAATCAATTAAATGAAGATGAAATCAGTTAACGATGAAATCAGTTAACGATGAAATCAGTTAAATGAAGATGAAATCAGTTAAATGAAGATGAAATCAGTTAACGATGAAATCAGTTAACGATGAAATCAGTTAACGATGAAATCAGTTAAATGAAGATGAAATCAGTTAAAGATGAAATCAGTTAACGATGAAATCAGTTAACGATGAAATCAGTTAAATGAAGATGAAATCAGTTAACGATGAAATCAGTTAACGATGAAATCAATTAACGATGAAATCAGTTAAATGAAGATGAAATCAGTTAACGATGAAATCAGTTAAAGATGAAATCAGTTAAATGAAGAATGAAGATGAAATCAGTTAACGATGAAATCAGTTAAATGAAGATGAAATCAGTTAACGATGAAATCAATTAACGATGAAATCAGTTAACGATGAAATCAATTAACGATGAAATCAGTTAAATGAAGATGAAATCAGTTAACGATGAAATCAGTTAAAGATGAAATCAGTTAAATGAAGAATGAAGATGAAATCAGTTAACGATGAAATCAGTTAAATGAAGATGAAATCAGTTTACGATGAAATCAATTAACGATGAAATCAGTTAACGATGAAATCAATTAACGATGAAATCAGTTAAATGAAGATGAAATCAGTTAACGATGAAATCAGTTAAAGATGAAATCAGTTAAATGAAGAATGAAGATGAAATCAGTTAACGATGAAATCAGTTAAATGAAGATGAAATCAGTTAACGATGAAATCAGTTAACGATGAAATCAGTTAACGATGAAATCAGTTAAATGAAGATGAAATCAGTTAACGATGAAATCAGTTAAATGAAGAATGAAGATGAAATCAGTTAACGATGAAATCAATTAACGATGAAATCAGTTAACGATGAAATCAGTTAAATGAAGATGAAATCAGTTAACGATGAAATCAGTTAACGATGAAATCAGTTAAATGAAGATGAAATCAGTTAACGATGAAATCAGTTAACGATGAAATCAGTTAACGATGAAATCAGTTAAATGAAGATGAAATCAGTTAACGATGAAATCAGTTAACGATGAAATCAGTTAACGATGAAATCAATTAAATGAAGATGAAATCAGTTAACGATGAAATCAGTTAACGATGAAATCAGTTAAATGAAGATGAAATCAGTTAAATGAAGATGAAATCAGTTAACGATGAAATCAGTTAACGATGAAATCAGTTAACGATGAAATCAGTTAAATGAAGATGAAATCAGTTAAAGATGAAATCAGTTAACGATGAAATCAGTTAACGATGAAATCAGTTAAATGAAGATGAAATCAGTTAACGATGAAATCAGTTAACGATGAAATCAATTAACGATGAAATCAGTTAAATGAAGATGAAATCAGTTAACGATGAAATCAGTTAAAGATGAAATCAGTTAAATGAAGAATGAAGATGAAATCAGTTAACGATGAAATCAGTTAAATGAAGATGAAATCAGTTAACGATGAAATCAATTAACGATGAAATCAGTTAACGATGAAATCAATTAACGATGAAATCAGTTAAATGAAGATGAAATCAGTTAACGATGAAATCAGTTAAAGATGAAATCAGTTAAATGAAGAATGAAGATGAAATCAGTTAACGATGAAATCAGTTAAATGAAGATGAAATCAGTTAACGATGAAATCAATTAACGATGAAATCAGTTAACGATGAAATCAATTAACGATGAAATCAGTTAAATGAAGATGAAATCAGTTAACGATGAAATCAGTTAAAGATGAAATCAGTTAAATGAAGAATGAAGATGAAATCAGTTAACGATGAAATCAGTTAAATGAAGATGAAATCAGTTAACGATGAAATCAATTAACGATGAAATCAGTTAACGATGAAATCAATTAACGATGAAATCAGTTAAATGAAGATGAAATCAGTTAACGATGAAATCAGTTAAAGATGAAATCAGTTAAATGAAGAATGAAGATGAAATCAGTTAACGATGAAATCAGTTAAATGAAGATGAAATCAGTTAACGATGAAATCAGTTAACGATGAAATCAGTTAACGATGAAATCAGTTAACGATGAAATCAGTTAAATGAAGAATGAAGATGAAATCAGTTAACGATGAAATCAATTAACGATGAAATCAGTTAACGATGAAATCAGTTAAATGAAGATGAAATCAGTTAACGATGAAATCAGTTAAATGAAGAATGAAAATGAAATCAGTTAACGATGAAATCAATTAACGATGAAATCAGTTAACGATGAAATCAGTTAAATGAAGATGAAATCAGTTAACGATGAAATCAGTTAACGATGAAATCAGTTAAATGAAGATGAAATCAGTTAACGATGAAATCAGTTAACGATGAAATCAGTTAACGATGAAATCAGTTAAATGAAGATGAAATCAGTTAACGATGAAATCAGTTAACGATGAAATCAGTTAACGATGAAATCAATTAACGATGAAATCAGTTAAATGAAGAATGAAAATGAAATCAGTTAAATGAAGATGAAATCAGTTAACGATGAAATCAGTTAACGATGAAATCAGTTAAATGAAGATGAAATCAGTTAACGATGAAATCAGTTAACGATGAAATCAGTTAACGATGAAATCAATTAAATGAAGATGAAATCAGTTAACGATGAAATCAGTTAAATGAAGATGAAATCAGTTAACGATGAAATCAGTTAAAGATGAAATCAGTTAACGATGAAATCAGTTAACGATGAAATCAGTTAACGATGAAATCAGTTAAATGAAGATGAAATCAGTTAACGATGAAATCAGTTAAATGAAGAATGAAAATGAAATCAGTTAAATGAAGATGAAATCAGTTAACGATGAAATCAGTTAACGATGAAATCAGTTAACGATGAAATCAGTTAAATGAAGATGAAATCAGTTAACGATGAAATCAGTTAACAATGAAATCAGTTAAATGAAGATGAAATCAGTTAACGATGAAATCAGTTAACGATGAAATCAGTTAACGATGAAATCAGTTAACGATGAAATCAGTTAAATGAAGATGAAATCAGTTAACGATGAAATCAGTTAACGATGAAATCAGTTAAATGAAGATGAAATCAGTTAACGATGAAATCAGTTAACGATGAAATCAGTTAAATGAAGATGAAATCAGTTAACGATGAAATCAGTTAACGATGAAATCAGTTAACGATGAAATCAATTAAATGAAGATGAAATCAGTTAACGATGAAATCAATTAAATGAAGATGAAATCAGTTAACGATGAAATCAGTTAACAATGAAATCAGTTAAATGAAGATGAAATCAGTTAACGATGAAATCAGTTAACGATGAAATCAGTTAAAGATGAAATCAGTTAACGATGAAATCAGTTAACGATGAAATCAGTTAACGATGAAATCAGTTAAATGAAGATGAAATCAGTTAACGATGAAATCAATTAACGATGAAATCAGTTAAATGAAGATGAAATCAGTTAACGATGAAATCAGTTAACGATGAAATCAGTTAAATGAAGAATGAAAATGAAATCAGTTAACGATGAAATCAATTAACGATGAAATCAGTTAACGATGAAATCAGTTAAATGAAGATGAAATCAGTTCACGATGAAATCAGTTAAATGAAGAATGAAAATGAAATCAGTTAAATGAAGATGAAATCAGTTAACGATGAAATCAGTTAAATGAAGAATGAAAATGAAATCAGTTAAATGAAGATGAAATCAGTTAACGATGAAATCAGTTAAATGAAGATGAAATCAGTTAACGATGAAATCAGTTAACGATGAAATCAATTAAATGAAGATGAAATCAGTTAACGATGAAATCAGTTAAATGAAGAATGAAAATGAAATCAGTTAAATGAAGATGAAATCAGTTAACGATGAAATCAGTTAACGATGAAATCAGTTAAATGAAGATGAAATCAGTTAACGATGAAATCAGTTAACGATGAAATCAGTTAACGATGAAATCAATTAAATGAAGATGAAATCAGTTAACGATGAAATCAGTTAAATGAAGATGAAATCAGTTAACGATGAAATCAGTTAAAGATGAAATCAGTTAACGATGAAATCAGTTAACGATGAAATCAGTTAACGATGAAATCAGTTAAATGAAGATGAAATCAGTTAACGATGAAATCAGTTAAATGAAGAATGAAAATGAAATCAGTTAAATGAAGATGAAATCAGTTAACGATGAAATCAGTTAACGATGAAATCAGTTAAATGAAGATGAAATCAGTTAACGATGAAATCAGTTAACAATGAAATCAGTTAAATGAAGATGAAATCAGTTAACGATGAAATCAGTTAACGATGAAATCAGTTAACGATGAAATCAGTTAAATGAAGATGAAATCAGTTAAAGATGAAATCAGTTAAAGATGAAATCAGTTAACGATGAAATCAGTTAAATGAAGATGAAATCAGTTAACGATGAAATCAGTTAACGATGAAATCAATTAACGATGAAATCAGTTAAATGAAGATGAAATCAGTTAACGATGAAATCAGTTAACGATGAAATCAGTTAAATGAAGAATGAAGATGAAATCAGTTAACGATGAAATCAGTTAAATGAAGATGAAATCAGTTAACGATGAAATCAGTTAACGATGAAATCAGTTAACGATGAAATCAGTTAAATGAAGATGAAATCAGTTAACGATGAAATCAGTTAAATGAAGAATGAAGATGAAATCAGTTAACGATGAAATCAATTAACGATGAAATCAGTTAACGATGAAATCAGTTAAATGAAGATGAAATCAGTTAACGATGAAATCAGTTAACGATGAAATCAGTTAAATGAAGAATGAAAATGAAATCAGTTAACGATGAAATCAATTAACGATGAAATCAGTTAACGATGAAATCAGTTAAATGAAGATGAAATCAGTTAACGATGAAATCAGTTAACGATGAAATCAGTTAAATGAAGATGAAATCAGTTAACGATGAAATCAGTTAACGATGAAATCAGTTAACGATGAAATCAGTTAAATGAAGATGAAATCAGTTAACGATGAAATCAGTTAACGATGAAATCAGTTAACGATGAAATCAATTAAATGAAGATGAAATCAGTTAACGATGAAATCAGTTAACGATGAAATCAGTTAAATGAAGATGAAATCAGTTAAATGAAGATGAAATCAGTTAACGATGAAATCAGTTAAATGAAGATGAAATCAGTTAAAGATGAAATCAGTTAACGATGAAATCAGTTAACGATGAAATCAGTTAAATGAAGATGAAATCAGTTAACGATGAAATCAGTTAACGATGAAATCAATTAACGATGAAATCAGTTAAATGAAGATGAAATCAGTTAACGATGAAATCAATTAACGATGAAATCAGTTAACGATGAAATCAGTTAAATGAAGATGAAATCAGTTAACGATGAAATCAGTTAACGATGAAATCAGTTAAATGAAGATGAAATCAGTTAACGATGAAATCAGTTAACGATGAAATCAGTTAACGATGAAATCAGTTAACGATGAAATCAGTTAACGATGAAATCAATTAAATGAAGATGAAATCAGTTAACGATGAAATCAGTTAAATGAAGATGAAATCAGTTAACGATGAAATCAGTTAAAGATGAAATCAGTTAACGATGAAATCAGTTAACGATGAAATCAGTTAACGATGAAATCAGTTAAATGAAGATGAAATCAGTTAACGATGAAATCAGTTAAATGAAGAATGAAAATGAAATCAGTTAAATGAAGATGAAATCAGTTAACGATGAAATCAGTTAACGATGAAATCAGTTAACGATGAAATCAGTTAAATGAAGATGAAATCAGTTAACGATGAAATCAGTTAACAATGAAATCAGTTAAATGAAGATGAAATCAGTTAACGATGAAATCAGTTAACGATGAAATCAGTTAACAATGAAATCAGTTAAATGAAGATGAAATCAGTTAAAGATGAAATCAGTTAACGATGAAATCAGTTAAATGAAGATGAAATCAGTTAACGATGAAATCAGTTAACGATGAAATCAATTAACGATGAAATCAGTTAAATGAAGATGAAATCAGTTAACGATGAAATCAGTTAAAGATGAAATCAGTTAAATGAAGAATGAAGATGAAATCAGTTAACGATGAAATCAGTTAAATGAAGATGAAATCAGTTAACGATGAAATCAGTTAACGATGAAATCAGTTAAATGAAGATGAAATCAGTTAACGATGAAATCAGTTAAATGAAGAATGAAGATGAAATCAGTTAACGATGAAATCAATTAACGATGAAATCAGTTAACGATGAAATCAGTTAAATGAAGATGAAATCAGTTAACGATGAAATCAGTTAACGATGAAATCAGTTAAATGAAGAATGAAAATGAAATCAGTTAACGATGAAATCAATTAACGATGAAATCAGTTAACGATGAAATCAGTTAAATGAAGATGAAATCAGTTAACGATGAAATCAGTTAACGATGAAATCAGTTAAATGAAGATGAAATCAGTTAACGATGAAATCAGTTAACGATGAAATCAGTTAAATGAAGATGAAATCAGTTAACGATGAAATCAGTTAACGATGAAATCAGTTAACGATGAAATCAATTAAATGAAGATGAAATCAGTTAAATGAAGAATGAAGATGAAATCAGTTAACGATGAAATCAGTTAAATGAAGATGAAATCAGTTAACGATGAAATCAGTTAACGATGAAATCAGTTAAATGAAGATGAAATCAGTTAACGATGAAATCAGTTAAATGAAGAATGAAGATGAAATCAGTTAACGATGAAATCAATTAACGATGAAATCAGTTAACGATGAAATCAGTTAAATGAAGATGAAATCAGTTAACGATGAAATCAGTTAACGATGAAATCAGTTAAATGAAGAATGAAAATGAAATCAGTTAACGATGAAATCAATTAACGATGAAATCAGTTAACGATGAAATCAGTTAAATGAAGATGAAATCAGTTAACGATGAAATCAGTTAACGATGAAATCAGTTAAATGAAGATGAAATCAGTTAACGATGAAATCAGTTAACGATGAAATCAGTTAAATGAAGATGAAATCAGTTAACGATGAAATCAGTTAACGATGAAATCAATTAAATGAAGATGAAATCAGTTAACGATGAAATCAGTTAAATGAAGAATGAAAATGAAATCAGTTAAATGAAGATGAAATCAGTTAACGATGAAATCAGTTAACGATGAAATCAGTTAAATGAAGATGAAATCAGTTAACGATGAAATCAGTTAACGATGAAATCAGTTAACGATGAAATCAATTAAATGAAGATGAAATCAGTTAACGATGAAATCAGTTAAATGAAGATGAAATCAGTTAACGATGAAATCAGTTAAAGATGAAATCAGTTAACGATGAAATCAGTTAACGATGAAATCAGTTAAATGAAGATGAAATCAGTTAACGATGAAATCAGTTAACGATGAAATCAGTTAAATGAAGAATGAAAATGAAATCAGTTAAATGAAGATGAAATCAGTTAACGATGAAATCAGTTAACGATGAAATCAGTTAAATGAAGATGAAATCAGTTAACGATGAAATCAGTTAACAATGAAATCAGTTAAATGAAGATGAAATCAGTTAACGATGAAATCAGTTAACGATGAAATCAGTTAACGATGAAATCAGTTAAATGAAGAATGAAAATGAAATCAGTTAACGATGAAATCAATTAACGATGAAATCAGTTAACGATGAAATCAGTTAAATGAAGATGAAATCAGTTAACGATGAAATCAGTTAACGATGAAATCAGTTAAATGAAGATGAAATCAGTTAACGATGAAATCAGTTAACGATGAAATCAGTTAACGATGAAATCAATTAAATGAAGATGAAATCAGTTAACGATGAAATCAGTTAAATGAAGATGAAATCAGTTAACGATGAAATCAGTTAACGATGAAATCAGTTAACGATGAAATCAGTTAAATGAAGATGAAATCAGTTAACGATGAAATCAGTTAAATGAAGAATGAAAATGAAATCAGTTAAATGAAGATGAAATCAGTTAACGATGAAATCAGTTAACGATGAAATCAGTTAACGATGAAATCAGTTAAATGAAGATGAAATCAGTTAACGATGAAATCAGTTAACAATGAAATCAGTTAAATGAAGATGAAATCAGTTAACGATGAAATCAGTTAACGATGAAATCAGTTAACGATGAAATCAGTTAAATGAAGATGAAATCAGTTAAAGATGAAATCAGTTAACGATGAAATCAGTTAACGATGAAATCAGTTAAATGAAGATGAAATCAGTTAACGATGAAATCAGTTAACGATGAAATCAATTAACGATGAAATCAGTTAAATGAAGATGAAATCAGTTAACGATGAAATCAGTTAAAGATGAAATCAGTTAAATGAAGAATGAAGATGAAATCAGTTAACGATGAAATCAGTTAAATGAAGATGAAATCAGTTAACGATGAAATCAGTTAACGATGAAATCAGTTAAATGAAGATGAAATCAGTTAACGATGAAATCAGTTAAATGAAGAATGAAGATGAAATCAGTTAACGATGAAATCAATTAACGATGAAATCAGTTAACGATGAAATCAGTTAAATGAAGATGAAATCAGTTAACGATGAAATCAGTTAACGATGAAATCAGTTAAATGAAGAATGAAAATGAAATCAGTTAACGATGAAATCAATTAACGATGAAATCAGTTAACGATGAAATCAGTTAAATGAAGAATGAAGATGAAATCAGTTAACGATGAAATCAATTAACGATGAAATCAGTTAACGATGAAATCAGTTAAATGAAGATGAAATCAGTTAACGATGAAATCAGTTAACGATGAAATCAGTTAAATGAAGAATGAAAATGAAATCAGTTAACGATGAAATCAATTAACGATGAAATCAGTTAACGATGAAATCAGTTAAATGAAGATGAAATCAGTTAACGATGAAATCAGTTAACGATGAAATCAGTTAAATGAAGATGAAATCAGTTAACGATGAAATCAGTTAACGATGAAATCAGTTAAATGAAGAATGAAAATGAAATCAGTTAAATGAAGATGAAATCAGTTAACGATGAAATCAGTTAACGATGAAATCAGTTAAATGAAGATGAAATCAGTTAACGATGAAATCAGTTAACGATGAAATCAGTTAACGATGAAATCAATTAAATGAAGATGAAATCAGTTAAATGAAGAATGAAGATGAAATCAGTTAACGATGAAATCAGTTAAATGAAGATGAAATCAGTTAACGATGAAATCAGTTAACGATGAAATCAGTTAACGATGAAATCAGTTAAATGAAGATGAAATCAGTTAACGATGAAATCAGTTAAATGAAGAATGAAGATGAAATCAGTTAACGATGAAATCAATTAACGATGAAATCAGTTAACGATGAAATCAGTTAAATGAAGATGAAATCAGTTAACGATGAAATCAGTTAACGATGAAATCAGTTAAATGAAGAATGAAAATGAAATCAGTTAACGATGAAATCAATTAACGATGAAATCAGTTAACGATGAAATCAGTTAAATGAAGATGAAATCAGTTAACGATGAAATCAGTTAACGATGAAATCAGTTAAATGAAGATGAAATCAGTTAACGATGAAATCAGTTAACGATGAAATCAGTTAACGATGAAATCAGTTAAATGAAGATGAAATCAGTTAACGATGAAATCAGTTAACGATGAAATCAGTTAACGATGAAATCAATTAAATGAAGATGAAATCAGTTAACGATGAAATCAGTTAAATGAAGAATGAAAATGAAATCAGTTAAATGAAGATGAAATCAGTTAACGATGAAATCAGTTAACGATGAAATCAGTTAAATGAAGATGAAATCAGTTAACGATGAAATCAGTTAACGATGAAATCAGTTAACGATGAAATCAATTAAATGAAGATGAAATCAGTTAACGATGAAATCAGTTAAATGAAGATGAAATCAGTTAACGATGAAATCAGTTAAAGATGAAATCAGTTAACGATGAAATCAGTTAACGATGAAATCAGTTAAATGAAGATGAAATCAGTTAACGATGAAATCAGTTAAATGAAGAATGAAAATGAAATCAGTTAAATGAAGATGAAATCAGTTAACGATGAAATCAGTTAACGATGAAATCAGTTAACGATGAAATCAGTTAAATGAAGATGAAATCAGTTAACGATGAAATCAGTTAACAATGAAATCAGTTAAATGAAGATGAAATCAGTTAACGATGAAATCAGTTAACGATGAAATCAGTTAAATGAAGATGAAATCAGTTAACGATGAAATCAGTTAACGATGAAATCAGTTAACGATGAAATCAATTAAATGAAGATGAAATCAGTTAACGATGAAATCAGTTAAATGAAGATGAAATCAGTTAACGATGAAATCAGTTAAAGATGAAATCAGTTAACGATGAAATCAGTTAACGATGAAATCAGTTAACGATGAAATCAGTTAACGATGAAATCAGTTAAATGAAGATGAAATCAGTTAACGATGAAATCAGTTAAATGAAGAATGAAAATGAAATCAGTTAAATGAAGATGAAATCAGTTAACGATGAAATCAGTTAACGATGAAATCAGTTAACGATGAAATCAGTTAACGATGAAATCAGTTAAATGAAGATGAAATCAGTTAACGATGAAATCAGTTAACAATGAAATCAGTTAAATGAAGATGAAATCAGTTAACGATGAAATCAGTTAACGATGAAATCAGTTAACGATGAAATCAGTTAACGATGAAATCAGTTAAATGAAGATGAAATCAGTTAACGATGAAATCAGTTAACGATGAAATCAGTTAAATGAAGATGAAATCAGTTAACGATGAAATCAGTTAACGATGAAATCAATTAACGATGAAATCAGTTAAATGAAGATGAAATCAGTTAACGATGAAATCAGTTAAAGATGAAATCAGTTAAATGAAGAATGAAGATGAAATCAGTTAACGATGAAATCAGTTAAATGAAGATGAAATCAGTTAACGATGAAATCAGTTAACGATGAAATCAGTTAAATGAAGATGAAATCAGTTAACGATGAAATCAGTTAAATGAAGAATGAAGATGAAATCAGTTAACGATGAAATCAATTAACGATGAAATCAGTTAACGATGAAATCAGTTAAATGAAGATGAAATCAGTTAACGATGAAATCAGTTAACGATGAAATCAGTTAAATGAAGAATGAAAATGAAATCAGTTAACGATGAAATCAATTAACGATGAAATCAGTTAACGATGAAATCAGTTAAATGAAGATGAAATCAGTTAACGATGAAATCAGTTAACGATGAAATCAGTTAAATGAAGATGAAATCAGTTAACGATGAAATCAGTTAACGATGAAATCAGTTAACGATGAAATCAGTTAAATGAAGATGAAATCAGTTAACGATGAAATCAGTTAACGATGAAATCAGTTAACGATGAAATCAATTAAATGAAGATGAAATCAGTTAACGATGAAATCAGTTAACGATGAAATCAGTTAAATGAAGATGAAATCAGTTAAATGAAGATGAAATCAGTTAACGATGAAATCAGTTAACGATGAAATCAGTTAACGATGAAATCAGTTAAATGAAGATGAAATCAGTTAAAGATGAAATCAGTTAACGATGAAATCAGTTAACGATGAAATCAGTTAAATGAAGATGAAATCAGTTAACGATGAAATCAGTTAACGATGAAATCAATTAACGATGAAATCAGTTAAATGAAGATGAAATCAGTTAACGATGAAATCAGTTAAAGATGAAATCAGTTAAATGAAGAATGAAGATGAAATCAGTTAACGATGAAATCAGTTAAATGAAGATGAAATCAGTTAACGATGAAATCAATTAACGATGAAATCAGTTAACGATGAAATCAATTAACGATGAAATCAGTTAAATGAAGATGAAATCAGTTAACGATGAAATCAGTTAAAGATGAAATCAGTTAAATGAAGAATGAAGATGAAATCAGTTAACGATGAAATCAGTTAACGATGAAATCAGTTAACGATGAAATCAATTAACGATGAAATCAGTTAAATGAAGATGAAATCAGTTAACGATGAAATCAGTTAAAGATGAAATCAGTTAAATGAAGAATGAAGATGAAATCAGTTAAATGAAGATGAAATCAGTTAAATGAAGATGAAATCAGTTAACGATGAAATCAGTTAACGATGAAATCAGTTAACGATGAAATCAATTAAATGAAGATGAAATCAGTTAACGATGAAATCAGTTAAATGAAGATGAAATCAGTTAACGATGAAATCAGTTAAAGATGAAATCAGTTAACGATGAAATCAGTTAACGATGAAATCAGTTAACGATGAAATCAGTTAAATGAAGATGAAATCAGTTAACGATGAAATCAGTTAAATGAAGAATGAAAATGAAATCAGTTAAATGAAGATGAAATCAGTTAACGATGAAATCAGTTAACGATGAAATCAGTTAACGATGAAATCAGTTAAATGAAGATGAAATCAGTTAACGATGAAATCAGTTAACAATGAAATCAGTTAAATGAAGATGAAATCAGTTAACGATGAAATCAGTTAACGATGAAATCAGTTAACGATGAAATCAGTTAACGATGAAATCAGTTAAATGAAGATGAAATCAGTTAACGATGAAATCAGTTAAATGAAGAATGAAGATGAAATCAGTTAACGATGAAATCAATTAACGATGAAATCAGTTAAATGAAGATGAAATCAGTTAACGATGAAATCAGTTAACGATGAAATCAGTTAAATGAAGAATGAAAATG
Organism: Semicossyphus pulcher; assembly: GCF_022749685.1. NCBI lineage: Eukaryota > Metazoa > Chordata > Actinopteri > Labriformes > Labridae > Semicossyphus > Semicossyphus pulcher. Next base: position 1,916,401 of record NW_027211703.1, read on the forward strand.
AAATCAGTTAACGATGAAATCAATTAACGATGAAATCAGTTAACGATGAAATCAGTTCAATGAAGATGAAATCAGTAAACGATGAAATCAGTTAACGATGAAATCAGTTAAATGAAGATGAAATCAGTTAACGATGAAATCAGTTAACGATGAAATCAGTTAACGATGAAATCAGTTAAATGAAGATGAAATCAGTTAACGATGAAATCAGTTAACGATGAAATCAGTTAACGATGAAATCAATTAAATGAAGATGAAATCAGTTAACGATGAAATCAGTTAAATGAAGAATGAAAATGAAATCAGTTAAATGAAGATGAAATCAGTTAACGATGAAATCAGTTAACGATGAAATCAGTTAAATGAAAATGAAATCAGTTAACGATGAAATCAGTTAACGATGAAATCAGTTAACGATGAAATCAATTAAATGAAGATGAAATCAGTTAACGATGAAATCAGTTAAATGAAGATGAAATCAGTTAACGATGAAATCAGTTAAAGATGAAATCAGTTAACGATGAAATCAGTTAACGATGAAATCAGTTAACGATGAAATCAGTTAAATGAAGATGAAATCAGTTAACGATGAAATCAGTTAAATGAAGAATGAAGATGAAATCAGTTAACGATGAAATCAGTTAACGATGAAATCAGTTAACGATGAAATCAGTTAAATGAAGATGAAATCAGTTAACGATGAAATCAGTTAACGATGAAATCAGTTAACGATGAAATCAATTAAATGAAGATGAAATCAGTTAACGATGAAATCAGTTAACGATGAAATCAGTTAAATGAAGATGAAATCAGTTAAATGAAGATGAAATCAGTTAACGATGAAATCAGTTAACGATGAAATCAGTTAACGATGAAATCAGTTAAATGAAGATGAAATCAGTTAAAGATGAAATCAGTTAACGATGAAATCAGTTAACGATGAAATCAGTTAAATGAAGATGAAATCAGTTAACGATGAAATCAGTTAACGATGAAATCAATTAACGATGAAATCAGTTAAATGAAGATGAAATCAGTTAACGATGAAATCAGTTAAAGATGAAATCAGTTAAATGAAGAATGAAGATGAAATCAGTTAACGATGAAATCAGTTAAATGAAGATGAAATCAGTTAACGATGAAATCAATTAACGATGAAATCAGTTAACGATGAAATCAATTAACGATGAAATCAGTTAAATGAAGATGAAATCAGTTAACGATGAAATCAGTTAAAGATGAAATCAGTTAAATGAAGAATGAAGATGAAATCAGTTAACGATGAAATCAGTTAAATGAAGATGAAATCAGTTAACGATGAAATCAATTAACGATGAAATCAGTTAACGATGAAATCAATTAACGATGAAATCAGTTAAATGAAGATGAAATCAGTTAACGATGAAATCAGTTAACGATGAAATCAGTTAACGATGAAATCAATTAACGATGAAATCAGTTAAATGAAGATGAAATCAGTTAAAGATGAAATCAGTTAACGATGAAATCAGTTAACGATGAAATCAGTTAAATGAAGATGAAATCAGTTAACGATGAAATCAGTTAACGATGAAATCAATTAACGATGAAATCAGTTAAATGAAGATGAAATCAGTTAACGATGAAATCAGTTAAAGATGAAATCAGTTAAATGAAGAATGAAGATGAAATCAGTTAACGATGAAATCAGTTAAATGAAGATGAAATCAGTTAACGATGAAATCAATTAACGATGAAATCAGTTAACGATGAAATCAATTAACGATGAAATCAGTTAAATGAAGATGAAATCAGTTAACGATGAAATCAGTTAAAGATGAAATCAGTTAAATGAAGAATGAAGATGAAATCAGTTAACGATGAAATCAGTTAAATGAAGATGAAATCAGTTAACGATGAAATCAATTAACGATGAAATCAGTTAACGATGAAATCAATTAACGATGAAATCAGTTAAATGAAGATGAAATCAGTTAACGATGAAATCAGTTAAAGATGAAATCAGTTAAATGAAGAATGAAGATGAAATCAGTTAACGATGAAATCAGTTAAATGAAGATGAAATCAGTTAACGATGAAATCAATTAACGATGAAATCAGTTAACGATGAAATCAATTAACGATGAAATCAGTTAAATGAAGAATGAAAATGAAATCAGTTAACGATGAAATCAATTAACGATGAAATCAGTTAACGATGAAATCAGTTAAATGAAGATGAAATCAGTTAACGATGAAATCAGTTAACGATGAAATCAGTTAAATGAAGATGAAATCAGTTAACGATGAAATCAGTTAACGATGAAATCAGTTAAATGAAGATGAAATCAGTTAACGATGAAATCAGTTAACGATGAAATCAGTTAACGATGAAATCAATTAAATGAAGATGAAATCAGTTAACGATGAAATCAGTTAAATGAAGAATGAAAATGAAATCAGTTAAATGAAGATGAAATCAGTTAACGATGAAATCAGTTAACGATGAAATCAGTTAACGATGAAATCAGTTAAATGAAGATGAAATCAGTTAACGATGAAATCAGTTAACGATGAAATCAGTTAACGATGAAATCAATTAAATGAAGATGAAATCAGTTAACGATGAAATCAGTTAAATGAAGATGAAATCAGTTAACGATGAAATCAGTTAACGATGAAATCAGTTAAAGATGAAATCAGTTAACGATGAAATCAGTTAACGATGAAATCAGTTAAATGAAGATGAAATCAGTTAACGATGAAATCAGTTAAATGAAGAATGAAAATGAAATCAGTTAAATGAAGATGAAATCAGTTAACGATGAAATCAGTTAACGATGAAATCAGTTAACGATGAAATCAGTTAAATGAAGATGAAATCAGTTAACGATGAAATCAGTTAACAATGAAATCAGTTAAATGAAGATGAAATCAGTTAACGATGAAATCAGTTAACGATGAAATCAGTTAACGATGAAATCAGTTAACGATGAAATCAGTTAAATGAAGATGAAATCAGTTAACGATGAAATCAGTTAACGATGAAATCAGTTAAATGAAGATGAAATCAGTTAACGATGAAATCAGTTAACGATGAAATCAGTTAAATGAAGATGAAATCAGTTAACGATGAAATCAGTTAACGATGAAATCAGTTAACGATGAAATCAATTAAATGAAGATGAAATCAGTTAACGATGAAATCAATTAAATGAAGATGAAATCAGTTAACGATGAAATCAGTTAACAATGAAATCAGTTAAATGAAGATGAAATCAGTTAACGATGAAATCAGTTAAAGATGAAATCAGTTAACGATGAAATCAGTTAACGATGAAATCAGTTAACGATGAAATCAGTTAAATGAAGATGAAATCAGTTAACGATGAAATCAATTAACGATGAAATCAGTTAAATGAAGATGAAATCAGTTAACGATGAAATCAGTTAAAGATGAAATCAGTTAAATGAAGAATGAAGATGAAATCAGTTAACGATGAAATCAGTTAAATGAAGATGAAATCAGTTAACGATGAAATCAATTAACGATGAAATCAGTTAACGATGAAATCAATTAACGATGAAATCAGTTAAATGAAGATGAAATCAGTTAACGATGAAATCAGTTAAAGATGAAATCAGTTAAATGAAGAATGAAGATGAAATCAGTTAACGATGAAATCAGTTAAATGAAGATGAAATCAGTTAACGATGAAATCAATTAACGATGAAATCAGTTAACGATGAAATCAATTAACGATGAAATCAGTTAAATGAAGAATGAAAATGAAATCAGTTAACGATGAAATCAATTAACGATGAAATCAGTTAACGATGAAATCAGTTAAATGAAGATGAAATCAGTTAACGATGAAATCAGTTAACGATGAAATCAGTTAAATGAAGATGAAATCAGTTAACGATGAAATCAGTTAACGATGAAATCAGTTAAATGAAGATGAAATCAGTTAACGATGAAATCAGTTAACGATGAAATCAGTTAACGATGAAATCAATTAAATGAAGATGAAATCAGTTAACGATGAAATCAGTTAAATGAAGAATGAAAATGAAATCAGTTAAATGAAGATGAAATCAGTTAACGATGAAATCAGTTAACGATGAAATCAGTTAACGATGAAATCAGTTAAATGAAGATGAAATCAGTTAACGATGAAATCAGTTAACGATGAAATCAGTTAACGATGAAATCAATTAAATGAAGATGAAATCAGTTAACGATGAAATCAGTTAAATGAAGATGAAATCAGTTAACGATGAAATCAGTTAAAGATGAAATCAGTTAACGATGAAATCAGTTAACGATGAAATCAGTTAACGATGAAATCAGTTAAATGAAGATGAAATCAGTTAACGATGAAATCAGTTAAATGAAGAATGAAAATGAAATCAGTTAAATGAAGATGAAATCAGTTAACGATGAAATCAGTTAACGATGAAATCAGTTAACGATGAAATCAGTTAAATGAAGATGAAATCAGTTAACGATGAAATCAGTTAACAATGAAATCAGTTAAATGAAGATGAAATCAGTTAACGATGAAATCAGTTAACGATGAAATCAGTTAACGATGAAATCAGTTAACGATGAAATCAGTTAAATGAAGATGAAATCAGTTAACGATGAAATCAGTTAACGATGAAATCAGTTAAATGAAGATGAAATCAGTTAACGATGAAATCAGTTAACGATGAAATCAGTTAAATGAAGATGAAATCAGTTAACGATGAAATCAGTTAACGATGAAATCAGTTAACGATGAAATCAATTAAATGAAGATGAAATCAGTTAACGATGAAATCAATTAAATGAAGATGAAATCAGTTAACGATGAAATCAGTTAACAATGAAATCAGTTAAATGAAGATGAAATCAGTTAACGATGAAATCAGTTAAAGATGAAATCAGTTAACGATGAAATCAGTTAACGATGAAATCAGTTAACGATGAAATCAGTTAAATGAAGATGAAATCAGTTAACGATGAAATCAATTAACGATGAAATCAGTTAAATGAAGATGAAATCAGTTAACGATGAAATCAGTTAACGATGAAATCAGTTAAATGAAGAATGAAAATGAAATCAGTTAACGATGAAATCAATTAACGATGAAATCAGTTAACGATGAAATCAGTTAAATGAAGATGAAATCAGTTCACGATGAAATCAGTTAAATGAAGAATGAAAATGAAATCAGTTAAATGAAGATGAAATCAGTTAACGATGAAATCAGTTAAATGAAGAATGAAAATGAAATCAGTTAAATGAAGATGAAATCAGTTAACGATGAAATCAATTAACGATGAAATCAGTTAACGATGAAATCAATTAACGATGAAATCAGTTAAATGAAGATGAAATCAGTTAACGATGAAATCAGTTAAAGATGAAATCAGTTAAATGAAGAATGAAGATGAAATCAGTTAACGATGAAATCAGTTAAATGAAGATGAAATCAGTTAACGATGAAATCAATTAACGATGAAATCAGTTAACGATGAAATCAATTAACGATGAAATCAGTTAAATGAAGATGAAATCAGTTAACGATGAAATCAGTTAAAGATGAAATCAGTTAAATGAAGAATGAAGATGAAATCAGTTAACGATGAAATCAGTTAAATGAAGATGAAATCAGTTAACGATGAAATCAATTAACGATGAAATCAGTTAACGATGAAATCAATTAACGATGAAATCAGTTAAATGAAGATGAAATCAGTTAACGATGAAATCAGTTAAAGATGAAATCAGTTAAATGAAGAATGAAGATGAAATCAGTTAACGATGAAATCAGTTAAATGAAGATGAAATCAGTTAACGATGAAATCAGTTAACGATGAAATCAGTTAACGATGAAATCAGTTAAATGAAGATGAAATCAGTTAACGATGAAATCAGTTAAATGAAGAATGAAGATGAAATCAGTTAACGATGAAATCAATTAACGATGAAATCAGTTAACGATGAAATCAGTTAAATGAAGATGAAATCAGTTAACGATGAAATCAGTTAACGATGAAATCAGTTAAATGAAGAATGAAAATGAAATCAGTTAACGATGAAATCAATTAACGATGAAATCAGTTAACGATGAAATCAGTTAAATGAAGATGAAATCAGTTAACGATGAAATCAGTTAACGATGAAATCAGTTAAATGAAGATGAAATCAGTTAACGATGAAATCAGTTAACGATGAAATCAGTTAACGATGAAATCAGTTAAATGAAGATGAAATCAGTTAACGATGAAATCAGTTAACGATGAAATCAGTTAACGATGAAATCAATTAAATGAAGATGAAATCAGTTAACGATGAAATCAGTTAAATGAAGAATGAAAATGAAATCAGTTAAATGAAGATGAAATCAGTTAACGATGAAATCAGTTAACGATGAAATCAGTTAAATGAAGATGAAATCAGTTAACGATGAAATCAGTTAACGATGAAATCAGTTAACGATGAAATCAATTAAATGAAGATGAAATCAGTTAACGATGAAATCAGTTAAATGAAGATGAAATCAGTTAACGATGAAATCAGTTAAAGATGAAATCAGTTAACGATGAAATCAGTTAACGATGAAATCAGTTAACGATGAAATCAGTTAAATGAAGATGAAATCAGTTAACGATGAAATCAGTTAAATGAAGAATGAAAATGAAATCAGTTAAATGAAGATGAAATCAGTTAACGATGAAATCAGTTAACGATGAAATCAGTTAACGATGAAATCAGTTAAATGAAGATGAAATCAGTTAACGATGAAATCAGTTAACAATGAAATCAGTTAAATGAAGATGAAATCAGTTAACGATGAAATCAGTTAACGATGAAATCAGTTAACGATGAAATCAGTTAAATGAAGATGAAATCAGTTAACGATGAAATCAGTTAACGATGAAATCAGTTAAATGAAGATGAAATCAGTTAACGATGAAATCAGTTAACGATGAAATCAGTTAAATGAAGATGAAATCAGTTAACGATGAAATCAGTTAACGATGAAATCAGTTAACGATGAAATCAATTAAATGAAGATGAAATCAGTTAACGATGAAATCAATTAAATGAAGATGAAATCAGTTAACGATGAAATCAGTTAACAATGAAATCAGTTAAATGAAGATGAAATCAGTTAACGATGAAATCAGTTAACGATGAAATCAGTTAAAGATGAAATCAGTTAACGATGAAATCAGTTAACGATGAAATCAGTTAACGATGAAATCAGTTAAATGAAGATGAAATCAGTTAACGATGAAATCAATTAACGATGAAATCAGTTAAATGAAGATGAAATCAGTTAACGATGAAATCAGTTAACGATGAAATCAGTTAAATGAAGAATGAAAATGAAATCAGTTAACGATGAAATCAATTAACGATGAAATCAGTTAACGATGAAATCAGTTAAATGAAGATGAAATCAGTTCACGATGAAATCAGTTAAATGAAGAATGAAAATGAAATCAGTTAAATGAAGATGAAATCAGTTAACGATGAAATCAGTTAAATGAAGAATGAAAATGAAATCAGTTAAATGAAGATGAAATCAGTTAACGATGAAATCAGTTAAATGAAGATGAAATCAGTTAACGATGAAATCAGTTAAATGAAGATGAAATCAGTTAACGATGAAATCAGTTAACGATGAAATCAGTTAACGATGAAATCAATTAAATGAAGATGAAATCAGTTAACGATGAAATCAGTTAAATGAAGAATGAAAATGAAATCAGTTAAATGAAGATGAAATCAGTTAACGATGAAATCAGTTAACGATGAAATCAGTTAAATGAAGATGAAATCAGTTAACGATGAAATCAGTTAACGATGAAATCAGTTAACGATGAAATCAATTAAATGAAGATGAAATCAGTTAACGATGAAATCAGTTAAATGAAGATGAAATCAGTTAACGATGAAATCAGTTAAAGATGAAATCAGTTAACGATGAAATCAGTTAACGATGAAATCAGTTAACGATGAAATCAGTTAAATGAAGATGAAATCAGTTAACGATGAAATCAGTTAAATGAAGAATGAAAATGAAATCAGTTAAATGAAGATGAAATCAGTTAACGATGAAATCAGTTAACGATGAAATCAGTTAACGATGAAATCAGTTAAATGAAGATGAAATCAGTTAACGATGAAATCAGTTAACAATGAAATCAGTTAAATGAAGATGAAATCAGTTAACGATGAAATCAGTTAACGATGAAATCAGTTAACGATGAAATCAGTTAAATGAAGATGAAATCAGTTAAAGATGAAATCAGTTAACGATGAAATCAGTTAACGATGAAATCAGTTAAATGAAGATGAAATCAGTTAACGATGAAATCAGTTAACGATGAAATCAATTAACGATGAAATCAGTTAAATGAAGATGAAATCAGTTAACGATGAAATCAGTTAACGATGAAATCAGTTAAATGAAGAATGAAGATGAAATCAGTTAACGATGAAATCAGTTAAATGAAGATGAAATCAGTTAACGATGAAATCAGTTAACGATGAAATCAGTTAACGATGAAATCAGTTAAATGAAGATGAAATCAGTTAACGATGAAATCAGTTAAATGAAGAATGAAGATGAAATCAGTTAACGATGAAATCAATTAACGATGAAATCAGTTAACGATGAAATCAGTTAAATGAAGATGAAATCAGTTAACGATGAAATCAGTTAACGATGAAATCAGTTAAATGAAGAATGAAAATGAAATCAGTTAACGATGAAATCAATTAACGATGAAATCAGTTAACGATGAAATCAGTTAAATGAAGATGAAATCAGTTAACGATGAAATCAGTTAACGATGAAATCAGTTAAATGAAGATGAAATCAGTTAACGATGAAATCAGTTAAATGAAGATGAAATCAGTTAACGATGAAATCAGTTAACGATGAAATCAGTTAACGATGAAATCAATTAAATGAAGATGAAATCAGTTAACGATGAAATTAGTTAACGATGAAATCAGTTAAATGAAGATGAAATCAGTTAAATGAAGATGAAATCAGTTAACGATGAAATCAGTTAACGATGAAATCAGTTAACGATGAAATCAGTTAAATGAAGATGAAATCAGTTAAAGATGAAATCAGTTAACGATGAAATCAGTTAACGATGAAATCAGTTAACGATGAAATCAGTTAACGATGAAATCAATTAACGATGAAATCAGTTAAATGAAGATGAAATCAGTTAACGATGAAATCAGTTAAAGATGAAATCAGTTAAATGAAGAATGAAGATGAAATCAGTTAACGATGAAATCAGTTAAATGAAGATGAAATCAGTTAACGATGAAATCAGTTAACGATGAAATCAGTTAACGATGAAATCAGTTAAATGAAGATGAAATCAGTTAACGATGAAATCAGTTAAATGAAGAATGAAGATGAAATCAGTTAACGATGAAATCAATTAACGATGAAATCAGTTAACGATGAAATCAGTTAAATGATGATGAAATCAGTTAACGATGAAATCAGTTAAATGAAGAATGAAAATGAAATCAGTTAACGATGAAATCAATTAACGATGAAATCAGTTAACGATGAAATCAGTTAAATGAAGATGAAATCAGTTAACGATGAAATCAGTTAACGATGAAATCAGTTAAATGAAGATGAAATCAGTTAACGATGAAATCAGTTAACGATGAAATCAGTTAACGATGAAATCAGTTAAATGAAGATGAAATCAGTTAACGATGAAATCAGTTAACGATGAAATCAGTTAACGATGAAATCAGTTAAATGAAGATGAAATCAGTTAACGATGAAATCAGTTAACGATGAAATCAGTTAACGATGAAATCAGTTAACGATGAAATCAATTAAATGAAGATGAAATCAGTTAACGATGAAATCAGTTAACGATGAAATCAGTTAAATGAAGATGAAATCAGTTAACGATGAAATCAGTTAACGATGAAATCAGTTAAATGAAGATGAAATCAGTTAACGATGAAATCAGTTAACGATGAAATCAGTTAAATGAAGATGAAATCAGTTAACGATGAAATCAGTTAACGATGAAATCAATTAACGATGAAATCAGTTAAATGAAGATGAAATCAGTTAATGATGAAATCAGTTAAAGATGAAATCAGTTAAATGAAGAATGAAGATGAAATCAGTTAACGATGAAATCAGTTAAATGAAGATGAAATCAGTTAACGATGAAATCAATTAACGATGAAATCAGTTAACGATGAAATCAATTAACGATGAAATCAGTTAAATGAAGATGAAATCAGTTAACGATGAAATCAGTTAAAGATGAAATCAGTTAAATGAAGAATGAAGATGAAATCAGTTAACGATGAAATCAGTTAACGATGAAATCAATTAACGATGAAATCAGTTAAATGAAGATGAAATCAGTTAACGATGAAATCAATTAACGATGAAATCAGTTAACGATGAAATCAGTTAACGATGAAATCAATTAAATGAAGATGAAATCAGTTAACGATGAAATCAGTTAAATGAAGATGAAATCAGTTAACGATGAAATCAGTTAAAGATGAAATCAGTTAACAATGAAATCAGTTAACGATGAAATCAGTTAAATGAAGATGAAATCAGTTAACGATGAAATCAGTTAAATGAAGAATGAAAATGAAATCAGTTAAATGAAGATGAAATCAGTTAACGATGAAATCAGTTAACGATGAAATCAGTTAACGATGAAATCAGTTAAATGAAGATGAAATCAGTTAACGATGAAATCAGTTAACAATGAAATCAGTTAAATGAAGATGAAATCAGTTAACGATGAAATCAGTTAACGATGAAATCAGTTAACGATGAAATCAGTTAACGATGAAATCAGTTAAATGAAGATGAAATCAGTTAACGATGAAATCAGTTAACGATGAAATCAGTTAAATGAAGATGAAATCAGTTAACGATGAAATCAGTTAACGATGAAATCAGTTAACGATGAAATCAGTTAACGATGAAATCAATTAAATGAAGATGAAATCAGTTAACGATGAAATCAATTAAATGAAGATGAAATCAGTTAACGATGAAATCAGTTAACAATGAAATCAGTTAAATGAAGATGAAATCAGTTAACGATGAAATCAGTTAACGATGAAATCAGTTAACGATGAAATCAGTTAAATGAAGATGAAATCAGTTAACGATGAAATCAATTAACGATGAAATCAGTTAAATGAAGATGAAATCAGTTAACGATGAAATCAGTTAACGATGAAATCAGTTAAATGAAGAATGAAAATGAAATCAGTTAACGATGAAATCAATTAACGATGAAATCAGTTAACGATGAAATCAGTTAAATGAAGATGAAATCAGTTAACGATGAAATCAGTTAACGATGAAATCAGTTACATGAAGATGAAATCAGTTAACGATGAAATCAGTTAACGATGAAATCAATTAAATGAAGATGAAATCAGTTAACGATGAAATCAGTTAAATGAAGAATGAAAATGAAATCAGTTAAATGAAGATGAAATCAGTTAACGATGAAATCAGTTAACGATGAAATCAGTTAAATGAAGATGAAATCAGTTAACGATGAAATCAGTTAACGATGAAATCAGTTAACGATGAAATCAATTAAATGAAGATGAAATCAGTTAACGATGAAATCAGTTAAATGAAGATGAAATCAGTTAACGATGAAATCAGTTAACGATGAAATCAGTTAACGATGAAATCAATTAAATGAAGATGAAATCAGTTAACGATGAAATCAGTTAAATGAAGATGAAATCAGTTAACGATGAAATCAGTTAAATGAAGAATGAAAATGAAATCAGTTAAATGAAGATGAAATCAGTTAACGATGAAATCAGTTAACGATGAAATCAGTTAAATGAAGATGAAATCAGTTAACGATGAAATCAGTTAACAATGAAATCAGTTAAATGAAGATGAAATCAGTTAACGATGAAATCAGTTAACGATGAAATCAGTTAACGATGAAATCAGTTAAATGAAGATGAAATCAGTTAAAGATGAAATCAGTTAACGATGAAATCAGTTAACGATGAAATCAGTTAAATGAAGATGAAATCAGTTAACGATGAAATCAGTTAACGATGAAATCAATTAACGATGAAATCAGTTAAAAGATGAAATCAGTTAACGATGAAATCAGTTAAAGATGAAATCAGTTAAATGAAGAATGAAGATGAAATCAGTTAACGATGAAATCAGTTAAATGAAGATGAAATCAGTTAACGATGAAATCAGTTAACGATGAAATCAGTTAACGATGAAATCAGTTAAATGAAGATGAAATCAGTTAACGATGAAATCAGTTAAATGAAGAATGAAGATGAAATCAGTTAACGATGAAATCAATTAACGATGAAATCAGTTAACGATGAAATCAGTTAAATGAAGATGAAATCAGTTAACGATGAAATCAGTTAACGATGAAATCAGTTAAATGAAGAATGAAAATGAAATCAGTTAACGATGAAATCAATTAACGATGAAATCAGTTAACGATGAAATCAGTTAAATGAAGATGAAATCAGTTAACGATGAAATCAGTTAACGATGAAATCAGTTAAATGAAGATGAAATCAGTTAACGATGAAATCAGTTAACGATGAAATCAGTTAACGATGAAATCAGTTAAATGAAGATGAAATCAGTTAACGATGAAATCAGTTAACGATGAAATCAGTTAACGATGAAATCAATTAAATGAAGATGAAATCAGTTAACGATGAAATCAGTTAACGATGAAATCAGTTAAATGAAGATGAAATCAGTTAAAGATGAAATCAGTTAACGATGAAATCAGTTAACGATGAAATCAGTTAAATGAAGATGAAATCAGTTAACGATGAAATCAGTTAACGATGAAATCAATTAACGATGAAATCAGTTAAATGAAGATGAAATCAGTTAACGATGAAATCAGTTAAAGATGAAATCAGTTAAATGAAGAATGAAGATGAAATCAGTTAACGATGAAATCAGTTAAATGAAGATGAAATCAGTTAACGATGAAATCAGTTAACGATGAAATCAGTTAACGATGAAATCAGTTAAATGAAGATGAAATCAGTTAACGATGAAATCAGTTAAATGAAGAATGAAGATGAAATCAGTTAACGATGAAATCAATTAACGATGAAATCAGTTAACGATGAAATCAGTTAAATGAAGATGAAATCAGTTAACGATGAAATCAGTTAACGATGAAATCAGTTAAATGAAGAATGAAAATGAAATCAGTTAACGATGAAATCAATTAACGATGAAATCAGTTAACGATGAAATCAGTTAAATGAAGATGAAATCAGTTAACGATGAAATCAGTTAACGATGAAATCAGTTAAATGAAGATGAAATCAGTTAACGATGAAATCAGTTAACGATGAAATCAGTTAACGATGAAATCAGTTAAATGAAGATGAAATCAGTTAACGATGAAATCAGTTAACGATGAAATCAGTTAACGATGAAATCAATTAAATGAAGATGAAATCAGTTAACGATGAAATCAGTTAACGATGAAATCAGTTAAATGAAGATGAAATCAGTTAAATGAAGATGAAATCAGTTAACGATGAAATCAGTTAACGATGAAATCAGTTAACGATGAAATCAGTTAAATGAAGATGAAATCAGTTAAAGATGAAATCAGTTAACGATGAAATCAGTTAAATGAAGATGAAATCAGTTAACGATGAAATCAGTTAACGATGAAATCAATTAACGATGAAATCAGTTAAATGAAGATGAAATCAGTTAACGATGAAATCAGTTAAAGATGAAATCAGTTAAATGAAGAATGAAGATGAAATCAGTTAACGATGAAATCAGTTAAATGAAGATGAAATCAGTTAACGATGAAATCAATTAACGATGAAATCAGTTAACGATGAAATCAATTAACGATGAAATCAGTTAAATGAAGATGAAATCAGTTAACGATGAAATCAGTTAAAGATGAAATCAGTTAAATGAAGAACGAAGATGAAATCAGTTAACGATGAAATCAGTTAAATGAAGATGAAATCAGTTAACGATGAAATCAATTAACGATGAAATCAGTTAACGATGAAATCAATTAACGATGAAATCAGTTAAATGAAGATGAAATCAGTTAACGATGAAATCAGTTAAAGATGAAATCAGTTAAATGAAGAATGAAGATGAAATCAGTTAACGATGAAATCAGTTAAATGAAGATGAAATCAGTTAACGATGAAATCAATTAACGATGAAATCAGTTAACGATGAAATCAATTAACGATGAAATCAGTTAAATGAAGATGAAATCAGTTAACGATGAAATCAGTTAAAGATGAAATCAGTTAAATGAAGAATGAAGATGAAATCAGTTAACGATGAAATCAGTTAAATGAAGATGAAATCAGTTAACGATGAAATCAGTTAACGATGAAATCAGTTAACGATGAAATCAGTTAAATGAAGAATGAAGATGAAATCAGTTAACGATGAAATCAATTAACGATGAAATCAGTTAACGATGAAATCAGTTAAATGAAGATGAAATCAGTTAACGATGAAATCAGTTAACGATGAAATCAGTTAAATGAAGAATGAAAATGAAATCAGTTAACGATGAAATCAATTAACGATGAAATCAGTTAACGATGAAATCAGTTAAATGAAGATGAAATCAGTTAACGATGAAATCAGTTAACGATGAAATCAGTTAAATGAAGATGAAATCAGTTAACGATGAAATCAGTTAACGATGAAATCAGTTAACGATGAAATCAGTTAAATGAAGATGAAATCAGTTAACGATGAAATCAGTTAACGATGAAATCAGTTAACGATGAAATCAATTAAATGAAGATGAAATCAGTTAACGATGAAATCAGTTAAATGAAGAATGAAAATGAAATCAGTTAAATGAAGATGAAATCAGTTAACGATGAAATCAGTTAACGATGAAATCAGTTAAATGAAGATGAAATCAGTTAACGATGAAATCAGTTAACGATGAAATCAGTTAACGATGAAATCAATTAAATGAAGATGAAATCAGTTAACGATGAAATCAGTTAAATGAAGATGAAATCAGTTAACGATGAAATCAGTTAAAGATGAAATCAGTTAACGATGAAATCAGTTAACGATGAAATCAGTTAACGATGAAATCAGTTAAATGAAGATGAAATCAGTTAACGATGAAATCAGTTAAATGAAGAATGAAAATGAAATCAGTTAAATGAAGATGAAATCAGTTAACGATGAAATCAGTTAACGATGAAATCAGTTAACGATGAAATCAGTTAAATGAAGATGAAATCAGTTAACGATGAAATCAGTTAACAATGAAATCAGTTAAATGAAGATGAAATCAGTTAACGATGAAATCAGTTAACGATGAAATCAGTTAACGATGAAATCAGTTAACGATGAAATCAGTTAAATGAAGATGAAATCAGTTAACGATGAAATCAGTTAACGATGAAATCAGTTAAATGAAGATGAAATCAGTTAACGATGAAATCAGTTAACGATGAAATCAGTTAAATGAAGATGAAATCAGTTAACGATGAAATCAGTTAACGATGAAATCAGTTAACGATGAAATCAATTAAATGAAGATGAAATCAGTTAACGATGAAATCAGTTAAATGAAGATGAAATCAGTTAACGATGAAATCAGTTAAAGATGAAATCAGTTAACGATGAAATCAGTTAACGATGAAATCAGTTAAATGAAGATGAAATCAGTTAACGATGAAATCAGTTAAATGAAGAATGAAAATGAAATCAGTTAAATGAAGATGAAATCAGTTAACGATGAAATCAGTTAACGATGAAATCAGTTAACGATGAAATCAGTTAAATGAAGAATGAAAATGAAATCAGTTAACGATGAAATCAATTAACGATGAAATCAGTTAACGATGAAATCAGTTAAATGAAGATGAAATCAGTTAACGATGAAATCAGTTAACGATGAAATCAGTTAAATGAAGATGAAATCAGTTAACGATGAAATCAGTTAACGATGAAATCAGTTAACGATGAAATCAGTTAACGATGAAATCAGTTAACGATGAAATCAATTAACGATGAAATCAGTTAAATGAAGATGAAATCAGTTAAAGATGAAATCAGTTAACGATGAAATCAGTTAACGATGAAATCAGTTAAATGAAGATGAAATCAGTTAACGATGAAATCAGTTAACGATGAAATCAATTAACGATGAAATCAGTTAAATGAAGATGAAATCAGTTAACGATGAAATCAGTTAAAGATGAAATCAGTTAAATGAAGAATGAAGATGAAATCAGTTAACGATGAAATCAGTTAAATGAAGATGAAATCAGTTAACGATGAAATCAATTAACGATGAAATCAGTTAACGATGAAATCAATTAACGATGAAATCAGTTAAATGAAGATGAAATCAGTTAACGATGAAATCAGTTAAAGATGAAATCAGTTAAATGAAGAATGAAGATGAAATCAGTTAACGATGAAATCAGTTAAATGAAGATGAAATCAGTTAACGATGAAATCAATTAACGATGAAATCAGTTAACGATGAAATCAATTAACGATGAAATCAGTTAAATGAAGATGAAATCAGTTAACGATGAAATCAGTTAAAGATGAAATCAGTTAAATGAAGAATGAAGATGAAATCAGTTAACGATGAAATCAGTTAAATGAAGATGAAATCAGTTAACGATGAAATCAATTAACGATGAAATCAGTTAACGATGAAATCAATTAACGATGAAATCAGTTAAATGAAGAATGAAAATGAAATCAGTTAACGATGAAATCAATTAACGATGAAATCAGTTAACGATGAAATCAGTTAAATGAAGATGAAATCAGTTAACGATGAAATCAGTTAACGATGAAATCAGTTAAATGAAGATGAAATCAGTTAACGATGAAATCAGTTAACGATGAAATCAGTTAAATGAAGATGAAATCAGTTAACGATGAAATCAGTTAACGATGAAATCAGTTAACGATGAAATCAATTAAATGAAGATGAAATCAGTTAACGATGAAATCAGTTAAATGAAGAATGAAAATGAAATCAGTTAAATGAAGATGAAATCAGTTAACGATGAAATCAGTTAACGATGAAATCAGTTAACGATGAAATCAGTTAAATGAAGATGAAATCAGTTAACGATGAAATCAGTTAACGATGAAATCAGTTAACGATGAAATCAGTTAAATGAAGATGAAATCAGTTAACGATGAAATCAGTTAAAGATGAAATCAGTTAACGATGAAATCAGTTAACGATGAAATCAGTTAACGATGAAATCAGTTAAATGAAGATGAAATCAGTTAACGATGAAATCAGTTAAATGAAGAATGAAAATGAAATCAGTTAAATGAAGATGAAATCAGTTAACGATGAAATCAGTTAACGATGAAATCAGTTAACGATGAAATCAGTTAAATGAAGATGAAATCAGTTAACGATGAAATCAGTTAACAATGAAATCAGTTAAATGAAGATGAAATCAGTTAACGATGAAATCAGTTAACGATGAAATCAGTTAACGATGAAATCAGTTAACGATGAAATCAGTTAAATGAAGATGAAATCAGTTAACGATGAAATCAGTTAACGATGAAATCAGTTAAATGAAGATGAAATCAGTTAACGATGAAATCAGTTAACGATGAAATCAGTTAAATGAAGATGAAATCAGTTAACGATGAAATCAGTTAACGATGAAATCAGTTAACGATGAAATCAATTAAATGAAGATGAAATCAGTTAACGATGAAATCAATTAAATGAAGATGAAATCAGTTAACGATGAAATCAGTTAACAATGAAATCAGTTAAATGAAGATGAAATCAGTTAACGATGAAATCAGTTAACGATGAAATCAGTTAACGATGAAATCAGTTAACGATGAAATCAGTTAAATGAAGATGAAATCAGTTAACGATGAAATCAGTTAACGATGAAATCAGTTAAATGAAGAATGAAAATGAAATCAGTTAACGATGAAATCAATTAACGATGAAATCAGTTAACGATGAAATCAGTTAAATGAAGATGAAATCAGTTCACGATGAAATCAGTTAAATGAAGAATGAAAATGAAATCAGTTAAATGAAGATGAAATCAGTTAACGATGAAATCAATTAACGATGAAATCAGTTAACGATGAAATCAATTAACGATGAAATCAGTTAAATGAAGATGAAATCAGTTAACGATGAAATCAGTTAAAGATGAAATCAGTTAAATGAAGAATGAAGATGAAATCAGTTAACGATGAAATCAGTTAAATGAAGATGAAATCAGTTAACGATGAAATCAATTAACGATGAAATCAGTTAACGATGAAATCAATTAACGATGAAATCAGTTAAATGAAGATGAAATCAGTTAACGATGAAATCAGTTAAAGATGAAATCAGTTAAATGAAGAATGAAGATGAAATCAGTTAACGATGAAATCAGTTAAATGAAGATGAAATCAGTTAACGATGAAATCAATTAACGATGAAATCAGTTAACGATGAAATCAATTAACGATGAAATCAGTTAAATGAAGATGAAATCAGTTAACGATGAAATCAGTTAAAGATGAAATCAGTTAAATGAAGAATGAAGATGAAATCAGTTAACGATGAAATCAGTTAAATGAAGATGAAATCAGTTAACGATGAAATCAGTTAACGATGAAATCAGTTAACGATGAAATCAGTTAACGATGAAATCAGTTAAATGAAGATGAAATCAGTTAACGATGAAATCAGTTAAATGAAGAATGAAGATGAAATCAGTTAACGATGAAATCAATTAACGATGAAATCAGTTAACGATGAAATCAGTTAAATGAAGATGAAATCAGTTAACGATGAAATCAGTTAACGATGAAATCAGTTAAATGAAGAATGAAAATGAAATCAGTTAACGATGAAATCAATTAACGATGAAATCAGTTAACGATGAAATCAGTTAAATGAAGATGAAATCAGTTAACGATGAAATCAGTTAACGATGAAATCAGTTAAATGAAGATGAAATCAGTTAACGATGAAATCAGTTAACGATGAAATCAGTTAACGATGAAATCAGTTAAATGAAGATGAAATCAGTTAACGATGAAATCAGTTAACGATGAAATCAGTTAACGATGAAATCAATTAAATGAAGATGAAATCAGTTAACGATGAAATCAGTTAAATGAAGAATGAAAATGAAATCAGTTAAATGAAGATGAAATCAGTTAACGATGAAATCAGTTAACGATGAAATCAGTTAAATGAAGATGAAATCAGTTAACGATGAAATCAGTTAACGATGAAATCAGTTAACGATGAAATCAATTAAATGAAGATGAAATCAGTTAACGATGAAATCAGTTAAATGAAGATGAAATCAGTTAACGATGAAATCAGTTAAAGATGAAATCAGTTAACGATGAAATCAGTTAACGATGAAATCAGTTAACGATGAAATCAGTTAAATGAAGATGAAATCAGTTAACGATGAAATCAGTTAAATGAAGAATGAAAATGAAATCAGTTAAATGAAGATGAAATCAGTTAACGATGAAATCAGTTAACGATGAAATCAGTTAACGATGAAATCAGTTAAATGAAGATGAAATCAGTTAACGATGAAATCAGTTAACAATGAAATCAGTTAAATGAAGATGAAATCAGTTAACGATGAAATCAGTTAACGATGAAATCAGTTAACGATGAAATCAGTTAAATGAAGATGAAATCAGTTAACGATGAAATCAGTTAACGATGAAATCAGTTAAATGAAGATGAAATCAGTTAACGATGAAATCAGTTAACGATGAAATCAGTTAAATGAAGATGAAATCAGTTAACGATGAAATCAGTTAACGATGAAATCAGTTAACGATGAAATCAATTAAATGAAGATGAAATCAGTTAACGATGAAATCAATTAAATGAAGATGAAATCAGTTAACGATGAAATCAGTTAACAATGAAATCAGTTAAATGAAGATGAAATCAGTTAACGATGAAATCAGTTAACGATGAAATCAGTTAACGATGAAATCAGTTAACGATGAAATCAGTTAACGATGAAATCAGTTAAATGAAGATGAAATCAGTTAACGATGAAATCAATTAACGATGAAATCAGTTAAATGAAGATGAAATCAGTTAACGATGAAATCAGTTAACGATGAAATCAGTTAAATGAAGAATGAAAATGAAATCAGTTAACGATGAAATCAATTAACGATGAAATCAGTTAACGATGAAATCAGTTAAATGAAGATGAAATCAGTTCACGATGAAATCAGTTAAATGAAGAATGAAAATGAAATCAGTTAAATGAAGATGAAATCAGTTAACGATGAAATCAGTTAAATGAAGAATGAAAATGAAATCAGTTAAATGAAGATGAAATCAGTTAACGATGAAATCAGTTAAATGAAGATGAAATCAGTTAACGATGAAATCAGTTAACGATGAAATCAGTTAACGATGAAATCAATTAAATGAAGATGAAATCAGTTAACGATGAAATCAGTTAAATGAAGAATGAAAATGAAATCAGTTAAATGAAGATGAAATCAGTTAACGATGAAATCAGTTAACGATGAAATCAGTTAAATGAAGATGAAATCAGTTAACGATGAAATCAGTTAACGATGAAATCAGTTAACGATGAAATCAATTAAATGAAGATGAAATCAGTTAACGATGAAATCAGTTAAATGAAGATGAAATCAGTTAACGATGAAATCAGTTAAAGATGAAATCAGTTAACGATGAAATCAGTTAACGATGAAATCAGTTAACGATGAAATCAGTTAACGATGAAATCAGTTAAATGAAGATGAAATCAGTTAACGATGAAATCAGTTAAATGAAGAATGAAAATGAAATCAGTTAAATGAAGATGAAATCAGTTAACGATGAAATCAGTTAACGATGAAATCAGTTAACGATGAAATCAGTTAACGATGAAATCAGTTAAATGAAGATGAAATCAGTTAACGATGAAATCAGTTAACAATGAAATCAGTTAAATGAAGATGAAATCAGTTAACGATGAAATCAGTTAACGATGAAATCAGTTAACGATGAAATCAGTTAAATGAAGATGAAATCAGTTAAAGATGAAATCAGTTAACGATGAAATCAGTTAACGATGAAATCAGTTAAATGAAGATGAAATCAGTTAACGATGAAATCAGTTAACGATGAAATCAATTAACGATGAAATCAGTTAAATGAAGATGAAATCAGTTAACGATGAAATCAGTTAACGATGAAATCAGTTAAATGAAGAATGAAGATGAAATCAGTTAACGATGAAATCAGTTAAATGAAGATGAAATCAGTTAACGATGAAATCAGTTAACGATGAAATCAGTTAACGATGAAATCAGTTAAATGAAGATGAAATCAGTTAACGATGAAATCAGTTAAATGAAGAATGAAGATGAAATCAGTTAACGATGAAATCAATTAACGATGAAATCAGTTAACGATGAAATCAGTTAAATGAAGATGAAATCAGTTAACGATGAAATCAGTTAACGATGAAATCAGTTAAATGAAGAATGAAAATGAAATCAGTTAACGATGAAATCAATTAACGATGAAATCAGTTAACGATGAAATCAGTTAAATGAAGATGAAATCAGTTAACGATGAAATCAGTTAACGATGAAATCAGTTAAATGAAGATGAAATCAGTTAACGATGAAATCAGTTAAATGAAGATGAAATCAGTTAACGATGAAATCAGTTAACGATGAAATCAGTTAACGATGAAATCAATTAAATGAAGATGAAATCAGTTAACGATGAAATTAGTTAACGATGAAATCAGTTAAATGAAGATGAAATCAGTTAAATGAAGATGAAATCAGTTAACGATGAAATCAGTTAACGATGAAATCAGTTAACGATGAAATCAGTTAAATGAAGATGAAATCAGTTAAAGATGAAATCAGTTAACGATGAAATCAGTTAACGATGAAATCAGTTAAATGAAGATGAAATCAGTTAACGATGAAATCAGTTAACGATGAAATCAATTAACGATGAAATCAGTTAAATGAAGATGAAATCAGTTAACGATGAAATCAGTTAAAGATGAAATCAGTTAAATGAAGAATGAAGATGAAATCAGTTAACGATGAAATCAGTTAAATGAAGATGAAATCAGTTAACGATGAAATCAGTTAACGATGAAATCAGTTAACGATGAAATCAGTTAACGATGAAATCAGTTAAATGAAGATGAAATCAGTTAACGATGAAATCAGTTAAATGAAGAATGAAGATGAAATCAGTTAACGATGAAATCAATTAACGATGAAATCAGTTAACGATGAAATCAGTTAAATGATGATGAAATCAGTTAACGATGAAATCAGTTAAATGAAGAATGAAAATGAAATCAGTTAACGATGAAATCAATTAACGATGAAATCAGTTAACGATGAAATCAGTTAAATGAAGATGAAATCAGTTAACGATGAAATCAGTTAACGATGAAATCAGTTAAATGAAGATGAAATCAGTTAACGATGAAATCAGTTAACGATGAAATCAGTTAACGATGAAATCAGTTAAATGAAGATGAAATCAGTTAACGATGAAATCAGTTAACGATGAAATCAGTTAACGATGAAATCAGTTAACGATGAAATCAATTAAATGAAGATGAAATCAGTTAACGATGAAATCAGTTAACGATGAAATCAGTTAAATGAAGATGAAATCAGTTAACGATGAAATCAGTTAACGATGAAATCAGTTAACGATGAAATCAGTTAAATGAAGATGAAATCAGTTAACGATGAAATCAGTTAACGATGAAATCAGTTAAATGAAGATGAAATCAGTTAACGATGAAATCAGTTAACGATGAAATCAATTAACGATGAAATCAGTTAAATGAAGATGAAATCAGTTAATGATGAAATCAGTTAAAGATGAAATCAGTTAAATGAAGAATGAAGATGAAATCAGTTAACGATGAAATCAGTTAAATGAAGATGAAATCAGTTAACGATGAAATCAATTAACGATGAAATCAGTTAACGATGAAATCAATTAACGATGAAATCAGTTAAATGAAGATGAAATCAGTTAACGATGAAATCAGTTAAAGATGAAATCAGTTAAATGAAGAATGAAGATGAAATCAGTTAACGATGAAATCAGTTAACGATGAAATCAATTAACGATGAAATCAGTTAAATGAAGATGAAATCAGTTAACGATGAAATCAATTAACGATGAAATCAGTTAACGATGAAATCAGTTAACGATGAAATCAATTAAATGAAGATGAAATCAGTTAACGATGAAATCAGTTAAATGAAGATGAAATCAGTTAACGATGAAATCAGTTAAAGATGAAATCAGTTAACAATGAAATCAGTTAACGATGAAATCAGTTAAATGAAGATGAAATCAGTTAACGATGAAATCAGTTAAATGAAGAATGAAAATGAAATCAGTTAAATGAAGATGAAATCAGTTAACGATGAAATCAGTTAACGATGAAATCAGTTAACGATGAAATCAGTTAAATGAAGATGAAATCAGTTAACGATGAAATCAGTTAACAATGAAATCAGTTAAATGAAGATGAAATCAGTTAACGATGAAATCAGTTAACGATGAAATCAGTTAACGATGAAATCAGTTAACGATGAAATCAGTTAAATGAAGATGAAATCAGTTAACGATGAAATCAGTTAACGATGAAATCAGTTAAATGAAGATGAAATCAGTTAACGATGAAATCAGTTAACGATGAAATCAGTTAAATGAAGATGAAATCAGTTAACGATGAAATCAGTTAACGATGAAATCAGTTAACGATGAAATCAATTAAATGAAGATGAAATCAGTTAACGATGAAATCAATTAAATGAAGATGAAATCAGTTAACGATGAAATCAGTTAACAATGAAATCAGTTAAATGAAGATGAAATCAGTTAACGATGAAATCAGTTAACGATGAAATCAGTTAACGATGAAATCAGTTAAATGAAGATGAAATCAGTTAACGATGAAATCAATTAACGATGAAATCAGTTAAATGAAGATGAAATCAGTTAACGATGAAATCAGTTAACGATGAAATCAGTTAAATGAAGAATGAAAATGAAATCAGTTAACGATGAAATCAATTAACGATGAAATCAGTTAACGATGAAATCAGTTAAATGAAGATGAAATCAGTTAACGATGAAATCAGTTAACGATGAAATCAGTTACATGAAGATGAAATCAGTTAACGATGAAATCAGTTAACGATGAAATCAATTAAATGAAGATGAAATCAGTTAACGATGAAATCAGTTAAATGAAGAATGAAAATGAAATCAGTTAAATGAAGATGAAATCAGTTAACGATGAAATCAGTTAACGATGAAATCAGTTAAATGAAGATGAAATCAGTTAACGATGAAATCAGTTAACGATGAAATCAGTTAACGATGAAATCAATTAAATGAAGATGAAATCAGTTAACGATGAAATCAGTTAAATGAAGATGAAATCAGTTAACGATGAAATCAGTTAACGATGAAATCAGTTAACGATGAAATCAATTAAATGAAGATGAAATCAGTTAACGATGAAATCAGTTAAATGAAGATGAAATCAGTTAACGATGAAATCAGTTAAATGAAGAATGAAAATGAAATCAGTTAAATGAAGATGAAATCAGTTAACGATGAAATCAGTTAACGATGAAATCAGTTAAATGAAGATGAAATCAGTTAACGATGAAATCAGTTAACAATGAAATCAGTTAAATGAAGATGAAATCAGTTAACGATGAAATCAGTTAACGATGAAATCAGTTAACGATGAAATCAGTTAACGATGAAATCAGTTAAATGAAGATGAAATCAGTTAAAGATGAAATCAGTTAACGATGAAATCAGTTAACGATGAAATCAGTTAAATGAAGATGAAATCAGTTAATGATGAAATCAGTTAACGATGAAATCAATTAACGATGAAATCAGTTAAATGAAGATGAAATCAGTTAACGATGAAATCAGTTAAAGATGAAATCAGTTAAATGAAGAATGAAGATGAAATCAGTTAACGATGAAATCAGTTAAATGAAGATGAAATCAGTTAACGATGAAATCAGTTAACGATGAAATCAGTTAACGATGAAATCAGTTAAATGAAGATGAAATCAGTTAACGATGAAATCAGTTAAATGAAGAATGAAGATGAAATCAGTTAACGATGAAATCAATTAACGATGAAATCAGTTAACGATGAAATCAGTTAAATGAAGATGAAATCAGTTAACGATGAAATCAGTTAACGATGAAATCAGTTAAATGAAGAATGAAAATGAAATCAGTTAACGATGAAATCAATTAACGATGAAATCAGTTAACGATGAAATCAGTTAAATGAAGATGAAATCAGTTAACGATGAAATCAGTTAACGATGAAATCAGTTAAATGAAGATGAAATCAGTTAACGATGAAATCAGTTAACGATGAAATCAGTTAACGATGAAATCAGTTAAATGAAGATGAAATCAGTTAACGATGAAATCAGTTAACGATGAAATCAGTTAACGATGAAATCAATTAAATGAAGATGAAATCAGTTAACGATGAAATCAGTTAACGATGAAATCAGTTAAATGAAGATGAAATCAGTTAAATGAAGATGAAATCAGTTAACGATGAAATCAGTTAACGATGAAATCAGTTAACGATGAAATCAGTTAAATGAAGATGAAATCAGTTAAAGATGAAATCAGTTAACGATGAAATCAGTTAACGATGAAATCAGTTAAATGAAGATGAAATCAGTTAACGATGAAATCAGTTAACGATGAAATCAATTAACGATGAAATCAGTTAAATGAAGATGAAATCAGTTAACGATGAAATCAGTTAAAGATGAAATCAGTTAAATGAAGAATGAAGATGAAATCAGTTAACGATGAAATCAGTTAAATGAAGATGAAATCAGTTAACGATGAAATCAATTAACGATGAAATCAGTTAACGATGAAATCAATTAACGATGAAATCAGTTAAATGAAGATGAAATCAGTTAACGATGAAATCAGTTAAAGATGAAATCAGTTAAATGAAGAACGAAGATGAAATCAGTTAACGATGAAATCAGTTAAATGAAGATGAAATCAGTTAACGATGAAATCAATTAACGATGAAATCAGTTAACGATGAAATCAATTAACGATGAAATCAGTTAAATGAAGATGAAATCAGTTAACGATGAAATCAGTTAAAGATGAAATCAGTTAAATGAAGAATGAAGATGAAATCAGTTAACGATGAAATCAGTTAAATGAAGATGAAATCAGTTAACGATGAAATCAATTAACGATGAAATCAGTTAACGATGAAATCAATTAACGATGAAATCAGTTAAATGAAGATGAAATCAGTTAACGATGAAATCAGTTAAAGATGAAATCAGTTAAATGAAGAATGAAGATGAAATCAGTTAACGATGAAATCAGTTAAATGAAGATGAAATCAGTTAACGATGAAATCAGTTAACGATGAAATCAGTTAACGATGAAATCAGTTAAATGAAGAATGAAGATGAAATCAGTTAACGATGAAATCAATTAACGATGAAATCAGTTAACGATGAAATCAGTTAAATGAAGATGAAATCAGTTAACGATGAAATCAGTTAACGATGAAATCAGTTAAATGAAGAATGAAAATGAAATCAGTTAACGATGAAATCAATTAACGATGAAATCAGTTAACGATGAAATCAGTTAAATGAAGATGAAATCAGTTAACGATGAAATCAGTTAAATGAAGATGAAATCAGTTAACGATGAAATCAGTTAACGATGAAATCAGTTAACGATGAAATCAGTTAAATGAAGATGAAATCAGTTAACGATGAAATCAGTTAACGATGAAATCAGTTAACGATGAAATCAATTAAATGAAGATGAAATCAGTTAACGATGAAATCAGTTAAATGAAGAATGAAAATGAAATCAGTTAAATGAAGATGAAATCAGTTAACGATGAAATCAGTTAACGATGAAATCAGTTAAATGAAGATGAAATCAGTTAACGATGAAATCAGTTAACGATGAAATCAGTTAACGATGAAATCAATTAAATGAAGATGAAATCAGTTAACGATGAAATCAGTTAAATGAAGATGAAATCAGTTAACGATGAAATCAGTTAAAGATGAAATCAGTTAACGATGAAATCAGTTAACGATGAAATCAGTTAACGATGAAATCAGTTAAATGAAGATGAAATCAGTTAACGATGAAATCAGTTAAATGAAGAATGAAAATGAAATCAGTTAAATGAAGATGAAATCAGTTAACGATGAAATCAGTTAACGATGAAATCAGTTAACGATGAAATCAGTTAAATGAAGATGAAATCAGTTAACGATGAAATCAGTTAACAATGAAATCAGTTAAATGAAGATGAAATCAGTTAACGATGAAATCAGTTAACGATGAAATCAGTTAACGATGAAATCAGTTAAATGAAGATGAAATCAGTTAACGATGAAATCAGTTAACGATGAAATCAGTTAAATGAAGATGAAATCAGTTAACGATGAAATCAGTTAACGATGAAATCAGTTAAATGAAGATGAAATCAGTTAACGATGAAATCAGTTAACGATGAAATCAGTTAACGATGAAATCAATTAAATGAAGATGAAATCAGTTAACGATGAAATCAGTTAAATGAAGATGAAATCAGTTAACGATGAAATCAGTTAAAGATGAAATCAGTTAACGATGAAATCAGTTAACGATGAAATCAGTTAAATGAAGATGAAATCAGTTAACGATGAAATCAGTTAAATGAAGAATGAAAATGAAATCAGTTAAATGAAGATGAAATCAGTTAACGATGAAATCAGTTAACGATGAAATCAGTTAACGATGAAATCAGTTAAATGAAGAATGAAAATGAAATCAGTTAACGATGAAATCAATTAACGATGAAATCAGTTAACGATGAAATCAGTTAAATGAAGATGAAATCAGTTAACGATGAAATCAGTTAACGATGAAATCAGTTAAATGAAGATGAAATCAGTTAACGATGAAATCAGTTAACGATGAAATCAGTTAACGATGAAATCAGTTAACGATGAAATCAGTTAAATGAAGATGAAATCAGTTAACGATGAAATCAGTTAACGATGAAATCAATTAAATGAAGATGAAATCAGTTAACGATGAAATCAGTTAAATGAAGATGAAATCAGTTAACGATGAAATCAGTTAAAGATGAAATCAGTTAACGATGAAATCAGTTAACGATGAAATCAGTTAAATGAAGATGAAATCAGTTAACGATGAAATCAGTTAAAAGAAGAATGAAAATGAAATCAGTTAAATGAAGATGAAATCAGTTAACGATGAAATCAGTTAACGATGAAATCAGTTAACGATGAAATCAGTTAAATGAAGATGAAATCAGTTAACGATGAAATCAGTTAACAATGAAATCAGTTAAATGAAGATGAAATCAGTTAACGATGAAATCAGTTAACGATGAAATCAGTTAACGATGAAATCAGTTAAATGAAGATGAAATCAGTTAACGATGAAATCAGTTAACGATGAAATCAGTTAAATGAAGATGAAATCAGTTAACGATGAAATCAGTTAACGATGAAATCAGTTAAATGAAGATGAAATCAGTTAACGATGAAATCAGTTAACGATGAAATCAGTTAAATGAAGATGAAATCAGTTAACGATGAAATCAGTTAACGATGAAATCAATTAACGATGAAATCAGTTAAATGAAGATGAAATCAGTTAACGATGAAATCAGTTAAAGATGAAATCAGTTAAATGAAGAATGAAGATGAAATCAGTTAACGATGAAATCAGTTAAATGAAGATGAAATCAGTTAACGATGAAATCAGTTAACGATGAAATCAGTTAACGATGAAATCAGTTAAATGAAGATGAAATCAGTTAACGATGAAATCAGTTAAATGAAGAATGAAGATGAAATCAGTTAACGATGAAATCAATTAACGATGAAATCAGTTAACGATGAAATCAGTTAAATGAAGATGAAATCAGTTAACGATGAAATCAGTTAACGATGAAATCAGTTAAATGAAGAATGAAAATGAAATCAGTTAACGATGAAATCAATTAACGATGAAATCAGTTAACGATGAAATCAGTTAAATGAAGATGAAATCAGTTAACGATGAAATCAGTTAACGATGAAATCAGTTAAATGAAGATGAAATCAGTTAACGATGAAATCAGTTAACGATGAAATCAGTTAACGATGAAATCAGTTAAATGAAGATGAAATCAGTTAACGATGAAATCAGTTAACGATGAAATCAGTTAACGATGAAATCAATTAAATGAAGATGAAATCAGTTAACGATGAAATCAGTTAACGATGAAATCAGTTAAATGAAGATGAAATCAGTTAAATGAAGATGAAATCAGTTAACGATGAAATCAGTTAACGATGAAATCAGTTAAATGAAGATGAAATCAGTTAAAGATGAAATCAGTTAACGATGAAATCAGTTAAATGAAGATGAAATCAGTTAACGATGAAATCAGTTAACGATGAAATCAATTAACGATGAAATCAGTTAAATGAAGATGAAATCAGTTAACGATGAAATCAGTTAAAGATGAAATCAGTTAAATGAAGAATGAAGATGAAATCAGTTAACGATGAAATCAGTTAAATGAAGATGAAATAAGTTAACGATGAAATCAATTAACGATGAAATCAGTTAACGATGAAATCAATTAACGATTAAATCAGTTAAATGAAGATGAAATCAGTTAACGATGAAATCAGTTAAAGATGAAATCAGTTAAATGAAGAATGAAGATGAAATCAGTTAACGATGAAATCAGTTAAATGAAGATGAAATCAGTTAACGATGAAATCAATTAACGATGAAATCAGTTAACGATGAAATCAATTAACGATGAAATCAGTTAAATGAAGATGAAATCAGTTAACGATGAAATCAGTTAAAGATGAAATCAGTTAAATGAAGAATGAAGATGAAATCAGTTAACGATGAAATCAGTTAAATGAAGATGAAATCAGTTAACGATGAAATCAGTTAACGATGAAATCAGTTAACGATGAAATCAGTTAAATGAAGATGAAATCAGTTAACGATGAAATCAGTTAAATGAAGAATGAAGATGAAATCAGTTAACGATGAAATCAATTAACGATGAAATCAGTTAACGATGAAATCAGTTAAATGAAGATGAAATCAGTTAACGATGAAATCAGTTAACGATGAAATCAGTTAAATGAAGAATGAAAATGAAATCAGTTAACGATGAAATCAATTAACGATGAAATCAGTTAACGATGAAATCAGTTAAATGAAGATGAAATCAGTTAACGATGAAATCAGTTAACGATGAAATCAGTTAAATGAAGATGAAATCAGTTAACGATGAAATCAGTTAACGATGAAATCAGTTAACGATGAAATCAGTTAAATGAAGATGAAATCAGTTAACGATGAAATCAGTTAACGATGAAATCAGTTAACGATGAAATCAATTAAATGAAGATGAAATCAGTTAACGATGAAATCAGTTAAATGAAGAATGAAAATGAAATCAGTTAAATGAAGATGAAATCAGTTAACGATGAAATCAGTTAACGATGAAATCAGTTAAATGAAGATGAAATCAGTTAACGATGAAATCAGTTAACGATGAAATCAGTTAACGATGAAATCAATTAAATGAAGATGAAATCAGTTAACGATGAAATCAGTTAAATGAAGATGAAATCAGTTAACGATGAAATCAGTTAAAGATGAAATCAGTTAACGATGAAATCAGTTAACGATGAAATCAGTTAACGATGAAATCAGTTAAATGAAGATGAAATCAGTTAACGATGAAATCAGTTAAATGAAGAATAAAAATGAAATCAGTTAAATGAAGATGAAATCAGTTAACGATGAAATCAGTTAACGATGAAATCAGTTAACGATGAAATCAGTTAAATGAAGATGAAATCAGTTAACGATGAAATCAGTTAACAATGAAATCAGTTAAATGAAGATGAAATCAGTTAACGATGAAATCAGTTAACGATGAAATCAGTTAACGATGAAATCAGTTAAATGAAGATGAAATCAGTTAACGATGAAATCAGTTAACGATGAAATCAGTTAAATGAAGATGAAATCAGTTAACGATGAAATCAGTTAACGATGAAATCAGTTAAATGAAGATGAAATCAGTTAACGATGAAATCAGTTAACGATGAAATCAGTTAACGATGAAATCAATTAAATGAAGATGAAATCAGTTAACGATGAAATCAGTTAAATGAAGATGAAATCAGTTAACGATGAAATCAGTTAAAGATGAAATCAGTTAACGATGAAATCAGTTAACGATGAAATCAGTTAAATGAAGATGAAATCAGTTAACGATGAAATCAGTTAAATGAAGAATGAAAATGAAATCAGTTAAATGAAGATGAAATCAGTTAACGATGAAATCAGTTAACGATGAAATCAGTTAACGATGAAATCAGTTAACGATGAAATCAGTTAAATGAAGAATGAAAATGAAATCAGTTAACGATGAAATCAATTAACGATGAAATCAGTTAACGATGAAATCAGTTAAATGAAGATGAAATCAGTTAACGATGAAATCAGTTAACGATGAAATCAGTTAAATGAAGATGAAATCAGTTAACGATGAAATCAGTTAACGATGAAATCAATTAAATGAAGATGAAATCAGTTAACGATGAAATCAGTTAAATGAAGAATGAAAATGAAATCAGTTAAATGAAGATGAAATCAGTTAACGATGAAATCAGTTAACGATGAAATCAGTTAAATGAAGATGAAATCAGTTAACGATGAAATCAGTTAACGATGAAATCAGTTAACGATGAAATCAATTAAATGAAGATGAAATCAGTTAACGATGAAATCAGTTAAATGAAGATGAAATCAGTTAACGATGAAATCAGTTAAAGATGAAATCAGTTAACGATGAAATCAGTTAACGATGAAATCAGTTAACGATGAAATCAGTTAAATGAAGATGAAATCAGTTAACGATGAAATCAGTTAAATGAAGAATGAAAATGAAATCAGTTAAATGAAGATGAAATCAGTTAACGATGAAATCAGTTAACGATGAAATCAGTTAACGATGAAATCAGTTAAATGAAGATGAAATCAGTTAACGATGAAATCAGTTAACAATGAAATCAGTTAAATGAAGATGAAATCAGTTAACGATGAAATCAGTTAACGATGAAATCAGTTAACGATGAAATCAGTTAAATGAAGATGAAATCAGTTAAAGATGAAATCAGTTAACGATGAAATCAGTTAACGATGAAATCAGTTAAATGAAGATGAAATCAGTTAACGATGAAATCAGTTAACGATGAAATCAATTAACGATGAAATCAGTTAAATGAAGATGAAATCAGTTAACGATGAAATCAGTTAAAGATGAAATCAGTTAAATGAAGAATGAAGATGAAATCAGTTAACGATGAAATCAGTTAAATGAAGATGAAATCAGTTAACGATGAAATCAGTTAAATGAAGATGAAATCAGTTAACGATGAAATCAGTTAAATGAAGAATGAAGATGAAATCAGTTAACGATGAAATCAATTAACGATGAAATCAGTTAACGATGAAATCAGTTAAATGAAGATGAAATCAGTTAACGATGAAATCAGTTAACGATGAAATCAGTTAAATGAAGAATGAAAATGAAATCAGTTAACGATGAAATCAATTAACGATGAAATCAGTTAACGATGAAATCAGTTAAATGAAGATGAAATCAGTTAACGATGAAATCAGTTAACGATGAAATCAGTTAAATGAAGATGAAATCAGTTAACGATGAAATCAGTTAACGATGAAATCAGTTAAATGAAGATGAAATCAGTTAACGATGAAATCAGTTAACGATGAAATCAGTTAACGATGAAATCAATTAAATGAAGATGAAATCAGTTAACGATGAAATCAGTTAACGATGAAATCAGTTAAATGAAGATGAAATCAGTTAAATGAAGATGAAATCAGTTAACGATGAAATCAGTTAACGATGAAATCAGTTAACGATGAAATCAGTTAAATGAAGATGAAATCAGTTAAAGATGAAATCAGTTAACGATGAAATCAGTTAACGATGAAATCAGTTAAATGAAGATGAAATCAGTTAACGATGAAATCAGTTAACGATGAAATCAATTAACGATGAAATCAGTTAAATGAAGATGAAATCAGTTAACGATGAAATCAGTTAAAGATGAAATCAGTTAAATGAAGAATGAAGATGAAATCAGTTAACGATGAAATCAGTTAAATGAAGATGAAATCAGTTAACGATGAAATCAATTAACGATGAAATCAGTTAACGATGAAATCAATTAACGATGAAATCAGTTAAATGAAGATGAAATCAGTTAACGATGAAATCAGTTAAAGATGAAATCAGTTAAATGAAGAATGAAGATGAAATCAGTTAACGATGAAATCAGTTAAATGAAGATGAAATCAGTTAACGATGAAATCAATTAACGATGAAATCAGTTAACGATGAAATCAATTAACGATGAAATCAGTTAAATGAAGATGAAATCAGTTAACGATGAAATCAGTTAAAGATGAAATCAGTTAAATGAAGAATGAAGATGAAATCAGTTAACGATGAAATCAGTTAAATGAAGATGAAATCAGTTAACGATGAAATCAATTAACGATGAAATCAGTTAACGATGAAATCAATTAACGATGAAATCAGTTAAATGAAGATGAAATCAGTTAACGATGAAATCAGTTAAAGATGAAATCAGTTAAATGAAGAATGAAGATGAAATCAGTTAACGATGAAATCAGTTAAATGAAGATGAAATCAGTTAACGATGAAATCAGTTAACGATGAAATCAGTTAACGATGAAATCAGTTAAATGAAGATGAAATCAGTTAACGATGAAATCAGTTAAATGAAGAATGAAGATGAAATCAGTTAACGATGAAATCAATTAACGATGAAATCAGTTAACGATGAAATCAGTTAAATGAAGATGAAATCAGTTAACGATGAAATCAGTTAACGATGAAATCAGTTAAATGAAGAATGAAAATGAAATCAGTTAACGATGAAATCAATTAACGATGAAATCAGTTAACGATGAAATCAGTTAAATGAAGATGAAATCAGTTAACGATGAAATCAGTTAACGATGAAATCAGTTAAATGAAGATGAAATCAGTTAACGATGAAATCAGTTAACGATGAAATCAGTTAACGATGAAATCAGTTAAATGAAGATGAAATCAGTTAACGATGAAATCAGTTAACGATGAAATCAGTTAACGATGAAATCAATTAAATGAAGATGAAATCAGTTAACGATGAAATCAGTTAAATGAAGAATGAAAATGAAATCAGTTAAATGAAGATGAAATCAGTTAACGATGAAATCAGTTAACGATGAAATCAGTTAAATGAAGATGAAATCAGTTAACGATGAAATCAGTTAACGATGAAATCAGTTAACGATGAAATCAATTAAATGAAGATGAAATCAGTTAACGATGAAATCAGTTAAATGAAGATGAAATCAGTTAACGATGAAATCAGTTAACGATGAAATCAGTTAAATGAAGATGAAATCAGTTAACGATGAAATCAGTTAAATGAAGAATGAAAATGAAATCAGTTAAATGAAGATGAAATCAGTTAACGATGAAATCAGTTAACGATGAAATCAGTTAACGATGAAATCAGTTAAATGAAGATGAAATCAGTTAACGATGAAATCAGTTAACAATGAAATCAGTTAAATGAAGATGAAATCAGTTAACGATGAAATCAGTTAACGATGAAATCAGTTAACGATGAAATCAGTTAACGATGAAATCAGTTAAATGAAGATGAAATCAGTTAACGATGAAATCAGTTAACGATGAAATCAGTTAAATGAAGATGAAATCAGTTAACGATGAAATCAGTTAACGATGAAATCAGTTAAATGAAGATGAAATCAGTTAACGATGAAATCAGTTAACGATGAAATCAGTTAACGATGAAATCAATTAAATGAAGATGAAATCAGTTAACGATGAAATCAGTTAAATGAAGATGAAATCAGTTAACGATGAAATCAGTTAAAGATGAAATCAGTTAACGATGAAATCAGTTAACGATGAAATCAGTTAACGATGAAATCAGTTAAATGAAGATGAAATCAGTTAACGATGAAATCAGTTAAATGAAGAATGAAAATGAAATCAGTTAAATGAAGATGAAATCAGTTAACGATGAAATCAGTTAACGATGAAATCAGTTAACGATGAAATCAGTTAAATGAAGATGAAATCAGTTAACGATGAAATCAGTTAACAATGAAATCAGTTAAATGAAGATGAAATCAGTTAACGATGAAATCAGTTAACGATGAAATCAGTTAACGATGAAATCAGTTAAATGAAGATGAAATCAGTTAACGATGAAATCAGTTAACGATGAAATCAATTAACGATGAAATCAGTTAAATGAAGATGAAATCAGTTAACGATGAAATCAGTTAAAGATGAAATCAGTTAAATGAAGAATGAAGATGAAATCAGTTAACGATGAAATCAGTTAAATGAAGATGAAATCAGTTAACGATGAAATCAGTTAACGATGAAATCAGTTAAATGAAGATGAAATCAGTTAACGATGAAATCAGTTAAATGAAGAATGAAGATGAAATCAGTTAACGATGAAATCAATTAACGATGAAATCAGTTAACGATGAAATCAGTTAAATGAAGATGAAATCAGTTAACGATGAAATCAGTTAACGATGAAATCAGTTAAATGAAGAATGAAAATGAAATCAGTTAACGATGAAATCAATTAACGATGAAATCAGTTAACGATGAAATCAGTTAAATGAAGATGAAATCAGTTAACGATGAAATCAGTTAACGATGAAATCAGTTAAATGAAGATGAAATCAGTTAACGATGAAATCAGTTAACGATGAAATCAGTTAACGATGAAATCAGTTAAATGAAGATGAAATCAGTTAACGATGAAATCAGTTAACGATGAAATCAGTTAACGATGAAATCAGTTAAATGAAGATGAAATCAGTTAAAGATGAAATCAGTTAACGATGAAATCAGTTAACGATGAAATCAGTTAAATGAAGATGAAATCAGTTAACGATGAAATCAGTTAACGATGAAATCAATTAACGATGAAATCAGTTAAATGAAGATGAAATCAGTTAACGATGAAATCAGTTAAAGATGAAATCAGTTAAATGAAGAATGAAGATGAAATCAGTTAACGATGAAATCAGTTAAATGAAGATGAAATCAGTTAACGATGAAATCAGTTAAATGAAGATGAAATCAGTTAACGATGAAATCAGTTAAATGAAGAATGAAGATGAAATCAGTTAACGATGAAATCAATTAACGATGAAATCAGTTAACGATGAAATCAGTTAAATGAAGATGAAATCAGTTAACGATGAAATCAGTTAACGATGAAATCAGTTAAATGAAGAATGAAAATGAAATCAGTTAACGATGAAATCAATTAACGATGAAATCAGTTAACGATGAAATCAGTTAAATGAAGATGAAATCAGTTAACGATGAAATCAGTTAACGATGAAATCAGTTAAATGAAGATGAAATCAGTTAACGATGAAATCAGTTAACGATGAAATCAGTTAACGATGAAATCAGTTAAATGAAGATGAAATCAGTTAACGATGAAATCAGTTAACGATGAAATCAGTTAACGATGAAATCAATTAAATGAAGATGAAATCAGTTAACGATGAAATCAGTTAACGATGAAATCAGTTAAATGAAGATGAAATCAGTTAAATGAAGATGAAATCAGTTAACGATGAAATCAGTTAACGATGAAATCAGTTAACGATGAAATCAGTTAAATGAAGATGAAATCAGTTAAAGATGAAATCAGTTAACGATGAAATCAGTTAACGATGAAATCAGTTAAATGAAGATGAAATCAGTTAACGATGAAATCAGTTAACGATGAAATCAATTAACGATGAAATCAGTTAAATGAAGATGAAATCAGTTAACGATGAAATCAGTTAAAGATGAAATCAGTTAAATGAAGAATGAAGATGAAATCAGTTAACGATGAAATCAGTTAAATGAAGATGAAATCAGTTAACGATGAAATCAATTAACGATGAAATCAGTTAACGATGAAATCAATTAACGATGAAATCAGTTAAATGAAGATGAAATCAGTTAACGATGAAATCAGTTAAAGATGAAATCAGTTAAATGAAGAATGAAGATGAAATCAGTTAACGATGAAATCAGTTAAATGAAGATGAAATCAGTTAACGATGAAATCAATTAACGATGAAATCAGTTAACGATGAAATCAATTAACGATGAAATCAGTTAAATGAAGATGAAATCAGTTAACGATGAAATCAGTTAAAGATGAAATCAGTTAAATGAAGAATGAAGATGAAATCAGTTAACGATGAAATCAGTTAAATGAAGATGAAATCAGTTAACGATGAAATCAATTAACGATGAAATCAGTTAACGATGAAATCAATTAACGATGAAATCAGTTAAATGAAGATGAAATCAGTTAACGATGAAATCAGTTAAAGATGAAATCAGTTAAATGAAGAATGAAGATGAAATCAGTTAACGATGAAATCAGTTAAATGAAGATGAAATCAGTTAACGATGAAATCAGTTAACGATGAAATCAGTTAACGATGAAATCAGTTAAATGAAGATGAAATCAGTTAACGATGAAATCAGTTAAATGAAGAATGAAGATGAAATCAGTTAACGATGAAATCAATTAACGATGAAATCAGTTAACGATGAAATCAGTTAAATGAAGATGAAATCAGTTAACGATGAAATCAGTTAACGATGAAATCAGTTAAATGAAGAATGAAAATGAAATCAGTTAACGATGAAATCAATTAACGATGAAATCAGTTAACGATGAAATCAGTTAAATGAAGATGAAATCAGTTAACGATGAAATCAGTTAACGATGAAATCAGTTAAATGAAGATGAAATCAGTTAACGATGAAATCAGTTAACGATGAAATCAGTTAACGATGAAATCAGTTAAATGAAGATGAAATCAGTTAACGATGAAATCAGTTAACGATGAAATCAGTTAACGATGAAATCAATTAAATGAAGATGAAATCAGTTAACGATGAAATCAGTTAAATGAAGAATGAAAATGAAATCAGTTAAATGAAGATGAAATCAGTTAACGATGAAATCAGTTAACGATGAAATCAGTTAAATGAAGATGAAATCAGTTAACGATGAAATCAGTTAACGATGAAATCAGTTAACGATGAAATCAATTAAATGAAGATGAAATCAGTTAACGATGAAATCAGTTAAATGAAGATGAAATCAGTTAACGATGAAATCAGTTAACGATGAAATCAGTTAAATGAAGATGAAATCAGTTAACGATGAAATCAGTTAAATGAAGAATGAAAATGAAATCAGTTAAATGAAGATGAAATCAGTTAACGATGAAATCAGTTAACGATGAAATCAGTTAACGATGAAATCAGTTAAATGAAGATGAAATCAGTTAACGATGAAATCAGTTAACAATGAAATCAGTTAAATGAAGATGAAATCAGTTAACGATGAAATCAGTTAACGATGAAATCAGTTAACGATGAAATCAGTTAACGATGAAATCAGTTAAATGAAGATGAAATCAGTTAACGATGAAATCAGTTAACGATGAAATCAGTTAAATGAAGATGAAATCAGTTAACGATGAAATCAGTTAACGATGAAATCAGTTAAATGAAGATGAAATCAGTTAACGATGAAATCAGTTAACGATGAAATCAGTTAACGATGAAATCAATTAAATGAAGATGAAATCAGTTAACGATGAAATCAGTTAAATGAAGATGAAATCAGTTAACGATGAAATCAGTTAAAGATGAAATCAGTTAACGATGAAATCAGTTAACGATGAAATCAGTTAACGATGAAATCAGTTAAATGAAGATGAAATCAGTTAACGATGAAATCAGTTAAATGAAGAATGAAAATGAAATCAGTTAAATGAAGATGAAATCAGTTAACGATGAAATCAGTTAACGATGAAATCAGTTAACGATGAAATCAGTTAAATGAAGATGAAATCAGTTAACGATGAAATCAGTTAACAATGAAATCAGTTAAATGAAGATGAAATCAGTTAACGATGAAATCAGTTAACGATGAAATCAGTTAACGATGAAATCAGTTAAATGAAGATGAAATCAGTTAAAGATGAAATCAGTTAACGATGAAATCAGTTAACGATGAAATCAGTTAAATGAAGATGAAATCAGTTAACGATGAAATCAGTTAACGATGAAATCAATTAACGATGAAATCAGTTAAATGAAGATGAAATCAGTTAACGATGAAATCAGTTAAAGATGAAATCAGTTAAATGAAGAATGAAGATGAAATCAGTTAACGATGAAATCAGTTAAATGAAGATGAAATCAGTTAACGATGAAATCAGTTAACGATGAAATCAGTTAAATGAAGATGAAATCAGTTAACGATGAAATCAGTTAAATGAAGAATGAAGATGAAATCAGTTAACGATGAAATCAATTAACGATGAAATCAGTTAACGATGAAATCAGTTAAATGAAGATGAAATCAGTTAACGATGAAATCAGTTAACGATGAAATCAGTTAAATGAAGAATGAAAATGAAATCAGTTAACGATGAAATCAATTAACGATGAAATCAGTTAACGATGAAATCAGTTAAATGAAGATGAAATCAGTTAACGATGAAATCAGTTAACGATGAAATCAGTTAAATGAAGATGAAATCAGTTAACGATGAAATCAGTTAACGATGAAATCAGTTAACGATGAAATCAGTTAAATGAAGATGAAATCAGTTAACGATGAAATCAGTTAACGATGAAATCAGTTAACGATGAAATCAGTTAAATGAAGATGAAATCAGTTAAATGAAGATGAAATCAGTTAACGATGAAATCAGTTAACGATGAAATCAGTTAACGATGAAATCAGTTAAATGAAGATGAAATCAGTTAACGATGAAATCAGTTAACGATGAAATCAATTAACGATGAAATCAGTTAAATGAAGATGAAATCAGTTAACGATGAAATCAGTTAACGATGAAATCAGTTAAATGAAGAATGAAGATGAAATCAGTTAACGATGAAATCAGTTAAATGAAGATGAAATCAGTTAACGATGAAATCAATTAACGATGAAATCAGTTAACGATGAAATCAATTAACGATGAAATCAGTTAAATGAAGATGAAATCAGTTAACGATGAAATCAGTTAAAGATGAAATCAGTTAAATGAAGAATGAAGATGAAATCAGTTAACGATGAAATCAGTTAACGATGAAATCAGTTAAATGAAGATGAAATCAGTTAACGATGAAATCAGTTAACGATGAAATCAGTTAAATGAAGAATGAAAATGAAATCAGTTAACGATGAAATCAATTAACGATGAAATCAGTTAACGATGAAATCAGTTAAATGAAGATGAAATCAGTTAACGATGAAATCAGTTAACGATGAAATCAGTTAACGATGAAATCAGTTAAATGAAGATGAAATCAGTTAACGATGAAATCAGTTAACAATGAAATCAGTTAAATGAAGATGAAATCAGTTAACGATGAAATCAGTTAACGATGAAATCAGTTAAATGAAGATGAAATCAGTTAACGATGAAATCAGTTAAATGAAGAATGAAAATGAAATCAGTTAAATGAAGATGAAATCAGTTAACGATGAAATCAGTTAACGATGAAATCAGTTAACGATGAAATCAGTTAAATGAAGATGAAATCAGTTAACGATGAAATCAGTTAACAATGAAATCAGTTAAATGAAGATGAAATCAGTTAACGATGAAATCAGTTAACGATGAAATCAGTTAACGATGAAATCAGTTAAATGAAGATGAAATCAGTTAACGATGAAATCAGTTAACGATGAAATCAGTTAAATGAAGATGAAATCAGTTAACGATGAAATCAGTTAAATGAAGAATGAAAATGAAATCAGTTAACGATGAAATCAATTAACGATGAAATCAGTTAACGATGAAATCAGTTAAATGAAGATGAAATCAGTTAACGATGAAATCAGTTAACGATGAAATCAGTTAAATGAAGATGAAATCAGTTAACGATGAAATCAGTTAACGATGAAATCAATTAAATGAAGATGAAATCAGTTAACGATGAAATCAGTTAAATGAAGAATGAAAATGAAATCAGTTAAATGAAGATGAAATCAGTTAACGATGAAATCAGTTAACGATGAAATCAGTTAAATGAAGATGAAATCAGTTAACGATGAAATCAGTTAACGATGAAATCAATTAAATGAAGATGAAATCAGTTAACGATGAAATCAGTTAAATGAAGATGAAATCAGTTAACGATGAAATCAGTTAAAGATGAAATCAGTTAACGATGAAATCAGTTAACGATGAAATCAGTTAACGATGAAATCAGTTAAATGAAGATGAAATCAGTTAACGATGAAATCAGTTAAATGAAGAATGAAAATGAAATCAGTTAAATGAAGATGAAATCAGTTAACGATGAAATCAGTTAACGATGAAATCAGTTAACGATGAAATCAGTTAAATGAAGATGAAATCAGTTAACGATGAAATCAGTTAACAATGAAATCAGTTAAATGAAGATGAAATCAGTTAACGATGAAATCAGTTAACGATGAAATCAGTTAACGATGAAATCAGTTAAATGAAGATGAAATCAGTTAAAGATGAAATCAGTTAACGATGAAATCAGTTAACGATGAAATCAGTTAAATGAAGATGAAATCAGTTAACGATGAAATCAGTTAACGATGAAATCAATTAACGATGAAATCAGTTAAATGAAGATGAAATCAGTTAACGATGAAATCAGTTAAAGATGAAATCAGTTAAATGAAGAATGAAGATGAAATCAGTTAACGATGAAATCAGTTAAATGAAGATGAAATCAGTTAACGATGAAATCAGTTAACGATGAAATCAGTTAAATGAAGATGAAATCAGTTAACGATGAAATCAGTTAAATGAAGAATGAAGATGAAATCAGTTAACGATGAAATCAATTAACGATGAAATCAGTTAACGATGAAATCAGTTAAATGAAGATGAAATCAGTTAACGATGAAATCAGTTAACGATGAAATCAGTTAAATGAAGAATGAAAATGAAATCAGTTAACGATGAAATCAATTAACGATGAAATCAGTTAACGATGAAATCAGTTAAATGAAGATGAAATCAGTTAACGATGAAATCAGTTAACGATGAAATCAGTTAAATGAAGATGAAATCAGTTAACGATGAAATCAGTTAACGATGAAATCAGTTAACGATGAAATCAGTTAAATGAAGATGAAATCAGTTAACGATGAAATCAGTTAACGATGAAATCAGTTAACGATGAAATCAATTAAATGAAGATGAAATCAGTTAACGATGAAATCAGTTAACGATGAAATCAGTTAAATGAAGATGAAATCAGTTAAATGAAGATGAAATCAGTTAACGATGAAATCAGTTAACGATGAAATCAGTTAACGATGAAATCAGTTAAATGAAGATGAAATCAGTTAACGATGAAATCAGTTAACGATGAAATCAATTAACGATGAAATCAGTTAAATGAAGATGAAATCAGTTAACGATGAAATCAGTTAACGATGAAATCAGTTAAATGAAGAATGAAGATGAAATCAGTTAACGATGAAATCAGTTAAATGAAGATGAAATCAGTTAACGATGAAATCAATTAACGATGAAATCAGTTAACGATGAAATCAATTAACGATGAAATCAGTTAAATGAAGATGAAATCAGTTAACGATGAAATCAGTTAAAGATGAAATCAGTTAAATGAAGAATGAAGATGAAATCAGTTAACGATGAAATCAGTTAACGATGAAATCAGTTAAATGAAGATGAAATCAGTTAACGATGAAATCAGTTAACGATGAAATCAGTTAAATGAAGAATGAAAATGAAATCAGTTAACGATGAAATCAATTAACGATGAAATCAGTTAACGATGAAATCAGTTAAATGAAGATGAAATCAGTTAACGATGAAATCAGTTAACGATGAAATCAGTTAACGATGAAATCAGTTAAATGAAGATGAAATCAGTTAACGATGAAATCAGTTAACAATGAAATCAGTTAAATGAAGATGAAATCAGTTAACGATGAAATCAGTTAACGATGAAATCAGTTAAATGAAGATGAAATCAGTTAACGATGAAATCAGTTAAATGAAGAATGAAAATGAAATCAGTTAAATGAAGATGAAATCAGTTAACGATGAAATCAGTTAACGATGAAATCAGTTAACGATGAAATCAGTTAAATGAAGATGAAATCAGTTAACGATGAAATCAGTTAACAATGAAATCAGTTAAATGAAGATGAAATCAGTTAACGATGAAATCAGTTAACGATGAAATCAGTTAACGATGAAATCAGTTAAATGAAGATGAAATCAGTTAACGATGAAATCAGTTAACGATGAAATCAGTTAAATGAAGATGAAATCAGTTAACGATGAAATCAGTTAAATGAAGAATGAAAATGAAATCAGTTAACGATGAAATCAATTAACGATGAAATCAGTTAACGATGAAATCAGTTAAATGAAGATGAAATCAGTTAACGATGAAATCAGTTAACGATGAAATCAGTTAAATGAAGATGAAATCAGTTAACGATGAAATCAGTTAACGATGAAATCAATTAAATGAAGATGAAATCAGTTAACGATGAAATCAGTTAAATGAAGAATGAAAATGAAATCAGTTAAATGAAGATGAAATCAGTTAACGATGAAATCAGTTAACGATGAAATCAGTTAAATGAAGATGAAATCAGTTAACGATGAAATCAGTTAACGATGAAATCAATTAAATGAAGATGAAATCAGTTAACGATGAAATCAGTTAAATGAAGATGAAATCAGTTAACGATGAAATCAGTTAAAGATGAAATCAGTTAACGATGAAATCAGTTAACGATGAAATCAGTTAACGATGAAATCAGTTAAATGAAGATGAAATCAGTTAACGATGAAATCAGTTAAATGAAGAATGAAAATGAAATCAGTTAAATGAAGATGAAATCAGTTAACGATGAAATCAGTTAACGATGAAATCAGTTAACGATGAAATCAGTTAAATGAAGATGAAATCAGTTAACGATGAAATCAGTTAACAATGAAATCAGTTAAATGAAGATGAAATCAGTTAACGATGAAATCAGTTAACGATGAAATCAGTTAAATGAAGATGAAATCAGTTAAAGATGAAATCAGTTAACGATGAAATCAGTTAACGATGAAATCAGTTAAATGAAGATGAAATCAGTTAACGATGAAATCAGTTAACGATGAAATCAATTAACGATGAAATCAGTTAAATGAAGATGAAATCAGTTAACGATGAAATCAGTTAAAGATGAAATCAGTTAAATGAAGAATGAAGATGAAATCAGTTAACGATGAAATCAGTTAAATGAAGATGAAATCAGTTAACGATGAAATCAGTTAACGATGAAATCAGTTAACGATGAAATCAG
This sequence comes from Semicossyphus pulcher, assembly GCF_022749685.1. Classification (NCBI taxonomy): domain Eukaryota; kingdom Metazoa; phylum Chordata; class Actinopteri; order Labriformes; family Labridae; genus Semicossyphus; species Semicossyphus pulcher. The sequence continues at coordinate 1,961,143 of NW_027211703.1, forward strand.
TTAAATGAAGATGAAATCAGTTAACGATGAAATCAGTTAAATGAAGAATGAAGATGAAATCAGTTAACGATGAAATCAATTAACGATGAAATCAGTTAACGATGAAATCAGTTAAATGAAGATGAAATCAGTTAACGATGAAATCAGTTAACGATGAAATCAGTTAAATGAAGAATGAAAATGAAATCAGTTAACGATGAAATCAATTAACGATGAAATCAGTTAACGATGAAATCAGTTAAATGAAGATGAAATCAGTTAACGATGAAATCAGTTAACGATGAAATCAGTTAAATGAAGATGAAATCAGTTAACGATGAAATCAGTTAACGATGAAATCAGTTAACGATGAAATCAGTTAAATGAAGATGAAATCAGTTAACGATGAAATCAGTTAACGATGAAATCAGTTAACGATGAAATCAATTAAATGAAGATGAAATCAGTTAACGATGAAATCAGTTAACGATGAAATCAGTTAAATGAAGATGAAATCAGTTAAATGAAGATGAAATCAGTTAACGATGAAATCAGTTAACGATGAAATCAGTTAAATGAAGATGAAATCAGTTAAAGATGAAATCAGTTAACGATGAAATCAGTTAACGATGAAATCAGTTAAATGAAGATGAAATCAGTTAACGATGAAATCAGTTAACGATGAAATCAATTAACGATGAAATCAGTTAAATGAAGATGAAATCAGTTAACGATGAAATCAGTTAAAGATGAAATCAGTTAAATGAAGAATGAAGATGAAATCAGTTAACGATGAAATCAGTTAAATGAAGATGAAATCAGTTAACGATGAAATCAATTAACGATGAAATCAGTTAACGATGAAATCAATTAACGATGAAATCAGTTAAATGAAGATGAAATCAGTTAACGATGAAATCAGTTAAAGATGAAATCAGTTAAATGAAGAATGAAGATGAAATCAGTTAACGATGAAATCAGTTAACGATGAAATCAGTTAACGATGAAATCAATTAACGATGAAATCAGTTAAATGAAGATGAAATCAGTTAACGATGAAATCAATTAACGATGAAATCAGTTAACGATGAAATCAGTTAAATGAAGATGAAATCAGTTAACGATGAAATCAGTTAACGATGAAATCAGTTAAATGAAGAATGAAAATGAAATCAGTTAACGATGAAATCAATTAACGATGAAATCAGTTAACGATGAAATCAGTTAACGATGAAATCAGTTAACGATGAAATCAGTTAAATGAAGATGAAATCAGTTAACGATGAAATCAGTTAACAATGAAATCAGTTAAATGAAGATGAAATCAGTTAACGATGAAATCAGTTAACGATGAAATCAGTTAAATGAAGATGAAATCAGTTAACGATGAAATCAGTTAAATGAAGAATGAAAATGAAATCAGTTAAATGAAGATGAAATCAGTTAACGATGAAATCAGTTAACGATGAAATCAGTTAAATGAAGATGAAATCAGTTAACGATGAAATCAGTTAAATGAAGAATGAAAATGAAATCAGTTAAATGAAGATGAAATCAGTTAACGATGAAATCAGTTAACGATGAAATCAGTTAAATGAAGATGAAATCAGTTAACGATGAAATCAGTTAACGATGAAATCAGTTAACGATGAAATCAATTAAATGAAGATGAAATCAGTTAACGATGAAATCAGTTAAATGAAGATGAAATCAGTTAACGATGAAATCAGTTAAAGATGAAATCAGTTAACGATGAAATCAGTTAACGATGAAATCAGTTAAATGAAGATGAAATCAGTTAACGATGAAATCAGTTAAATGAAGAATGAAAATGAAATCAGTTAAATGAAGATGAAATCAGTTAACGATGAAATCAGTTAACGATGAAATCAGTTAACGATGAAATCAGTTAAATGAAGATGAAATCAGTTAACGATGAAATCAGTTAAATGAAGAATGAAAATGAAATCAGTTAAATGAAGATGAAATCAGTTAACGATGAAATCAGTTAACGATGAAATCAGTTAACGATGAAATCAGTTAAATGAAGATGAAATCAGTTAACGATGAAATCAGTTAACAATGAAATCAGTTAAATGAAGATGAAATCAGTTAACGATGAAATCAGTTAAATGAAGAATGAAGATGAAATCAGTTAACGATGAAATCAATTAACGATGAAATCAGTTAACGATGAAATCAGTTAAATGAAGATGAAATCAGTTAACGATGAAATCAGTTAACGATGAAATCAGTTAAATGAAGAATGAAAATGAAATCAGTTAACGATGAAATCAATTAACGATGAAATCAGTTAACGATGAAATCAGTTAAATGAAGATGAAATCAGTTAACGATGAAATCAGTTAACGATGAAATCAGTTAAATGAAGATGAAATCAGTTAACGATGAAATCAGTTAACGATGAAATCAGTTAACGATGAAATCAGTTAAATGAAGATGAAATCAGTTAACGATGAAATCAGTTAACGATGAAATCAGTTAACGATGAAATCAATTAAATGAAGATGAAATCAGTTAACGATGAAATCAGTTAACGATGAAATCAGTTAAATGAAGATGAAATCAGTTAAATGAAGATGAAATCAGTTAACGATGAAATCAGTTAACGATGAAATCAGTTAACGATGAAATCAGTTAAATGAAGATGAAATCAGTTAAAGATGAAATCAGTTAACGATGAAATCAGTTAACGATGAAATCAGTTAAATGAAGATGAAATCAGTTAACGATGAAATCAGTTAACGATGAAATCAATTAACGATGAAATCAGTTAAATGAAGATGAAATCAGTTAACGATGAAATCAGTTAAAGATGAAATCAGTTAAATGAAGAATGAAGATGAAATCAGTTAACGATGAAATCAGTTAAATGAAGATGAAATCAGTTAACGATGAAATCAATTAACGATGAAATCAGTTAACGATGAAATCAATTAACGATGAAATCAGTTAAATGAAGATGAAATCAGTTAACGATGAAATCAGTTAAAGATGAAATCAGTTAAATGAAGAATGAAGATGAAATCAGTTAACGATGAAATCAGTTAACGATGAAATCAATTAACGATGAAATCAGTTAAATGAAGATGAAATCAGTTAACGATGAAATCAATTAACGATGAAATCAGTTAACGATGAAATCAGTTAAATGAAGATGAAATCAGTTAACGATGAAATCAGTTAACGATGAAATCAGTTAAATGAAGATGAAATCAGTTAACGATGAAATCAGTTAAATGAAGAATGAAAATGAAATCAGTTAACGATGAAATCAATTAACGATGAAATCAGTTAACGATGAAATCAGTTAAATGAAGATGAAATCAGTTAACGATGAAATCAGTTAACGATGAAATCAGTTAACGATGAAATCAGTTAAATGAAGATGAAATCAGTTAACGATGAAATCAGTTAACGATGAAATCAGTTAAATGAAGATGAAATCAGTTAACGATGAAATCAGTTAACGATGAAATCAGTTAAATGAAGATGAAATCAGTTAACGATGAAATCAGTTAACGATGAAATCAGTTAAATGAAGATGAAATCAGTTAACGATGAAATCAGTTAAATGAAGAATGAAAATGAAATCAGTTAAATGAAGATGAAATCAGTTAACGATGAAATCAGTTAACGATGAAATCAGTTAAATGAAGATGAAATCAGTTAACGATGAAATCAGTTAAATGAAGAATGAAAATGAAATCAGTTAAATGAAGATGAAATCAGTTAACGATGAAATCAGTTAACGATGAAATCAGTTAAATGAAGATGAAATCAGTTAACGATGAAATCAGTTAACGATGAAATCAGTTAACGATGAAATCAATTAAATGAAGATGAAATCAGTTAACGATGAAATCAGTTAAATGAAGATGAAATCAGTTAACGATGAAATCAGTTAAAGATGAAATCAGTTAACGATGAAATCAGTTAACGATGAAATCAGTTAAATGAAGATGAAATCAGTTAACGATGAAATCAGTTAAATGAAGAATGAAAATGAAATCAGTTAAATGAAGATGAAATCAGTTAACGATGAAATCAGTTAACGATGAAATCAGTTAACGATGAAATCAGTTAAATGAAGATGAAATCAGTTAACGATGAAATCAGTTAAATGAAGAATGAAAATGAAATCAGTTAAATGAAGATGAAATCAGTTAACGATGAAATCAGTTAACGATGAAATCAGTTAAATGAAGATGAAATCAGTTAACGATGAAATCAGTTAACAATGAAATCAGTTAAATGAAGATGAAATCAGTTAACGATGAAATCAGTTAACGATGAAATCAGTTAACGATGAAATCAGTTAACGATGAAATCAGTTAAATGAAGATGAAATCAGTTAAAGATGAAATCAGTTAACGATGAAATCAGTTAACGATGAAATCAGTTAAATGAAGATGAAATCAGTTAACGATGAAATCAGTTAACGATGAAATCAATTAACGATGAAATCAGTTAAATGAAGATGAAATCAGTTAACGATGAAATCAGTTAAAGATGAAATCAGTTAAATGAAGAATGAAGATGAAATCAGTTAACGATGAAATCAGTTAAATGAAGATGAAATCAGTTAACGATGAAATCAGTTAACGATGAAATCAGTTAACGATGAAATCAGTTAAATGAAGATGAAATCAGTTAACGATGAAATCAGTTAAATGAAGAATGAAGATGAAATCAGTTAACGATGAAATCAATTAACGATGAAATCAGTTAACGATGAAATCAGTTAAATGAAGATGAAATCAGTTAACGATGAAATCAGTTAACAATGAAATCAGTTAAATGAAGATGAAATCAGTTAACGATGAAATCAGTTAACGATGAAATCAGTTAACGATGAAATCAGTTAAATGAAGATGAAATCAGTTAAAGATGAAATCAGTTAACGATGAAATCAGTTAACGATGAAATCAGTTAAATGAAGATGAAATCAGTTAACGATGAAATCAGTTAACGATGAAATCAATTAACGATGAAATCAGTTAAATGAAGATGAAATCAGTTAACGATGAAATCAGTTAAAGATGAAATCAGTTAAATGAAGAATGAAGATGAAATCAGTTAACGATGAAATCAGTTAAATGAAGATGAAATCAGTTAACGATGAAATCAGTTAACGATGAAATCAGTTAACGATGAAATCAGTTAAATGAAGATGAAATCAGTTAACGATGAAATCAGTTAAATGAAGAATGAAGATGAAATCAGTTAACGATGAAATCAGTTAACGATGAAATCAGTTAAATGAAGAATGAAAATGAAATCAGTTAACGATGAAATCAATTAACGATGAAATCAGTTAACGATGAAATCAGTTAAATGAAGATGAAATCAGTTAACGATGAAATCAGTTAACGATGAAATCAGTTAACGATGAAATCAGTTAAATGAAGATGAAATCAGTTAACGATGAAATCAGTTAAATGAAGATGAAATCAGTTAACGATGAAATCAGTTAAAGATGAAATCAGTTAAATGAAGAATGAAGATGAAATCAGTTAACGATGAAATCAGTTAAATGAAGATGAAATCAGTTAACGATGAAATCAATTAACGATGAAATCAGTTAACGATGAAATCAATTAACGATGAAATCAGTTAAATGAAGATGAAATCAGTTAACGATGAAATCAGTTAAAGATGAAATCAGTTAAATGAAGAATGAAGATGAAATCAGTTAACGATGAAATCAGTTAAATGAAGATGAAATCAGTTAACGATGAAATCAATTAACGATGAAATCAGTTAACGATGAAATCAATTAACGATGAAATCAGTTAAATGAAGATGAAATCAGTTAACGATGAAATCAGTTAAAGATGAAATCAGTTAAATGAAGAATGAAGATGAAATCAGTTAACGATGAAATCAGTTAAATGAAGATGAAATCAGTTAACGATGAAATCAGTTAACGATGAAATCAGTTAACGATGAAATCAGTTAAATGAAGATGAAATCAGTTAACGATGAAATCAGTTAAATGAAGAATGAAGATGAAATCAGTTAACGATGAAATCAATTAACGATGAAATCAGTTAAATGAAGATGAAATCAGTTAACGATGAAATCAGTTAACGATGAAATCAGTTAAATGAAGAATGAAAATGAAATCAGTTAACGATGAAATCAATTAACGATGAAATCAGTTAACGATGAAATCAGTTAAATGAAGATGAAATCAGTTAACGATGAAATCAGTTAAATGAAGATGAAATCAGTTAACGATGAAATCAGTTAACGATGAAATCAGTTAACGATGAAATCAGTTAAATGAAGATGAAATCAGTTAACGATGAAATCAGTTAACGATGAAATCAGTTAACGATGAAATCAATTAAATGAAGATGAAATCAGTTAACGATGAAATCAGTTAAATGAAGAATGAAAATGAAATCAGTTAAATGAAGATGAAATCAGTTAACGATGAAATCAGTTAACGATGAAATCAGTTAAATGAAGATGAAATCAGTTAACGATGAAATCAGTTAACGATGAAATCAGTTAACGATGAAATCAATTAAATGAAGATGAAATCAGTTAACGATGAAATCAGTTAACGATGAAATCAGTTAACGATGAAATCAGTTAACGATGAAATCAGTTAAATGAAGATGAAATCAGTTAACGATGAAATCAGTTAAATGAAGAATGAAAATGAAATCAGTTAAATGAAGATGAAATCAGTTAACGATGAAATCAGTTAACGATGAAATCAGTTAATGATGAAATCAGTTAAATGAAGATGAAATCAGTTAACGATGAAATTAGTTAACAATGAAATCAGTTAAATGAAGATGAAATCAGTTAACGATGAAATCAGTTAACGATGAAATCAGTTAACGATGAAATCAGTTAACGATGAAATCAGTTAAATGAAGATGAAATCAGTTAACGATGAAATCAGTTAACGATGAAATCAGTTAAATGAAGATGAAATCAGTTAACGATGAAATCAGTTAACGATGAAATCAGTTAAATGAAGATGAAATCAGTTAACGATGAAATCAGTTAACGATGAAATCAGTTAACGATGAAATCAATTAAATGAAGATGAAATCAGTTAACGATGAAATCAATTAAATGAAGATGAAATCAGTTAACGATGAAATCAGTTAACAATGAAATCAGTTAAATGAAGATGAAATCAGTTAACGATGAAATCAGTTAACGATGAAATCAGTTAAAGATGAAATCAGTTAACGATGAAATCAGTTAACGATGAAATCAGTTAACGATGAAATCAGTTAAATGAAGATGAAATCAGTTAACGATGAAATCAATTAACGATGAAATCAGTTAACAATGAAATCAGTTAAATGAAGATGAAATCAGTTAACGATGAAATCAGTTAACGATGAAATCAGTTAACGATGAAATCAGTTAACGATGAAATCAGTTAAATGAAGAATGAAAATGAAATCAGTTAACGATGAAATCAATTAACGATGAAATCAGTTAACGATGAAATCAGTTAAATGAAGATGAAATCAGTTAACGATGAAATCAGTTAACGATGAAATCAGTTAAATGAAGATGAAATCAGTTAACGATGAAATCAGTTAACGATGAAATCAATTAAATGAAGATGAAATCAGTTAACGATGAAATCAGTTAAATGAAGAATGAAAATGAAATCAGTTAAATGAAGATGAAATCAGTTAACGATGAAATCAGTTAACGATGAAATCAGTTAAATGAAGATGAAATCAGTTAACGATGAAATCAGTTAACGATGAAATCAGTTAACGATGAAATCAATTAAATGAAGATGAAATCAGTTAACGATGAAATCAGTTAAATGAAGATGAAATCAGTTAACGATGAAATCAGTTAAAGATGAAATCAGTTAACGATGAAATCAGTTAACGATGAAATCAGTTAAATGAAGATGAAATCAGTTAACGATGAAATCAGTTAACGATGAAATCAGTTAAATGAAGATGAAATCAGTTAACGATGAAATCAGTTAACGATGAAATCAGTTAACGATGAAATCAATTAAATGAAGATGAAATCAGTTAACGATGAAATCAATTAAATGAAGATGAAATCAGTTAACGATGAAATCAGTTAACAATGAAATCAGTTAAATGAAGATGAAATCAGTTAACGATGAAATCAGTTAACGATGAAATCAGTTAACGATGAAATCAGTTAACGATGAAATCAGTTAACGATGAAATCAGTTAACGATGAAATCAGTTAAATGAAGATGAAATCAGTTAACGATGAAATCAATTAACGATGAAATCAGTTAACAATGAAATCAGTTAAATGAAGATGAAATCAGTTAACGATGAAATCAGTTAACGATGAAATCAGTTAAAGATGAAATCAGTTAACGATGAAATCAGTTAACGATGAAATCAGTTAACGATGAAATCAGTTAAATGAAGAATGAAAATGAAATCAGTTAACGATGAAATCAATTAACGATGAAATCAGTTAACGATGAAATCAGTTAAATGAAGATGAAATCAGTTAACGATGAAATCAGTTAAATGAAGATGAAATCAGTTAACGATGAAATCAGTTAACGATGAAATCAATTAAATGAAGATGAAATCAGTTAACGATGAAATCAGTTAAATGAAGAATGAAAATGAAATCAGTTAAATGAAGATGAAATCAGTTAACGATGAAATCAGTTAACGATGAAATCAGTTAAATGAAGATGAAATCAGTTAACGATGAAATCAGTTAACGATGAAATCAGTTAACGATGAAATCAATTAAATGAAGATGAAATCAGTTAACGATGAAATCAGTTAAATGAAGATGAAATCAGTTAACGATGAAATCAGTTAAAGATGAAATCAGTTAACGATGAAATCAGTTAACGATGAAATCAGTTAACGATGAAATCAGTTAAATGAAGATGAAATCAGTTAACGATGAAATCAGTTAAATGAAGAATGAAAATGAAATCAGTTAAATGAAGATGAAATCAGTTAACGATGAAATCAGTTAACGATGAAATCAGTTAACGATGAAATCAGTTAAATGAAGATGAAATCAGTTAACGATGAAATCAGTTAACAATGAAATCAGTTAAATGAAGATGAAATCAGTTAACGATGAAATCAGTTAACGATGAAATCAGTTAACGATGAAATCAGTTAAATGAAGATGAAATCAGTTAAAGATGAAATCAGTTAACGATGAAATCAGTTAAATGAAGATGAAATCAGTTAACGATGAAATCAGTTAACGATGAAATCAATTAACGATGAAATCAGTTAACGATGAAATCAGTTAAATGAAGATGAAATCAGTTAACGATGAAATCAGTTAAAGATGAAATCAGTTAAATGAAGAATGAAGATGAAATCAGTTAACGATGAAATCAGTTAAATGAAGATGAAATCAGTTAACGATGAAATCAGTTAACGATGAAATCAGTTAACGATGAAATCAGTTAAATGAAGATGAAATCAGTTAACGATGAAATCAGTTAAATGAAGAATGAAGATGAAATCAGTTAACGATGAAATCAATTAACGATGAAATCAGTTAACGATGAAATCAGTTAAATGAAGATGAAATCAGTTAACGATGAAATCAGTTAACGATGAAATCAGTTAAATGAAGAATGAAAATGAAATCAGTTAACGATGAAATCAATTAACGATGAAATCAGTTAACGATGAAATCAGTTAAATGAAGATGAAATCAGTTAACGATGAAATCAGTTAACGATGAAATCAGTTAAATGAAGATGAAATCAGTTAACGATGAAATCAGTTAACGATGAAATCAGTTAAATGAAGATGAAATCAGTTAACGATGAAATCAGTTAACGATGAAATCAGTTAACGATGAAATCAATTAAATGAAGATGAAATCAGTTAACGATGAAATCAGTTAACGATGAAATCAGTTAAATGAAGATGAAATCAGTTAAATGAAGATGAAATCAGTTAACGATGAAATCAGTTAACGATGAAATCAGTTAAATGAAGATGAAATCAGTTAAAGATGAAATCAGTTAACGATGAAATCAGTTAACGATGAAATCAGTTAAATGAAGATGAAATCAGTTAACGATGAAATCAGTTAACGATGAAATCAATTAACGATGAAATCAGTTAAATGAAGATGAAATCAGTTAACGATGAAATCAGTTAAAGATGAAATCAGTTAAATGAAGAATGAAGATGAAATCAGTTAACGATGAAATCAGTTAAATGAAGATGAAATCAGTTAACGATGAAATCAATTAACGATGAAATCAGTTAACGATGAAATCAATTAACGATGAAATCAGTTAAATGAAGATGAAATCAGTTAACGATGAAATCAGTTAAAGATGAAATCAGTTAAATGAAGAATGAAGATGAAATCAGTTAACGATGAAATCAGTTAACGATGAAATCAGTTAACGATGAAATCAATTAACGATGAAATCAGTTAAATGAAGATGAAATCAGTTAACGATGAAATCAATTAACGATGAAATCAGTTAACGATGAAATCAGTTAACGATGAAATCAGTTAAATGAAGATGAAATCAGTTAACGATGAAATCAGTTAACGATGAAATCAATTAACGATGAAATCAGTTAAATGAAGATGAAATCAGTTAACGATGAAATCAGTTAAAGATGAAATCAGTTAAATGAAGAATGAAGATGAAATCAGTTAACGATGAAATCAGTTAAATGAAGATGAAATCAGTTAACGATGAAATCAATTAACGATGAAATCAGTTAACGATGAAATCAATTAACGATGAAATCAGTTAAATGAAGATGAAATCAGTTAACGATGAAATCAGTTAAAGATGAAATCAGTTAAATGAAGAATGAAGATGAAATCAGTTAACGATGAAATCAGTTAACGATGAAATCAGTTAACGATGAAATCAATTAACGATGAAATCAGTTAAATGAAGATGAAATCAGTTAACGATGAAATCAATTAACGATGAAATCAGTTAACGATGAAATCAGTTAACGATGAAATCAGTTAACGATGAAATCAGTTAAATGAAGATGAAATCAGTTAACGATGAAATCAGTTAACGATGAAATCAATTAACGATGAAATCAGTTAAATGAAGATGAAATCAGTTAACGATGAAATCAGTTAAAGATGAAATCAGTTAAATGAAGAATGAAGATGAAATCAGTTAACGATGAAATCAGTTAAATGAAGATGAAATCAGTTAACGATGAAATCAATTAACGATGAAATCAGTTAACGATGAAATCAATTAACGATGAAATCAGTTAAATGAAGATGAAATCAGTTAACGATGAAATCAGTTAAAGATGAAATCAGTTAAATGAAGAATGAAGATGAAATCAGTTAACGATGAAATCAGTTAACGATGAAATCAGTTAACGATGAAATCAATTAACGATGAAATCAGTTAAATGAAGATGAAATCAGTTAACGATGAAATCAATTAACGATGAAATCAGTTAACGATGAAATCAGTTAAATGAAGATGAAATCAGTTAACGATGAAATCAGTTAACGATGAAATCAGTTAAATGAAGAATGAAAATGAAATCAGTTAACGATGAAATCAATTAACGATGAAATCAGTTAACGATGAAATCAGTTAAATGAAGATGAAATCAGTTAACGATGAAATCAGTTAACGATGAAATCAGTTAAATGAAGATGAAATCAGTTAACGATGAAATCAGTTAACGATGAAATCAGTTAACGATGAAATCAGTTAAATGAAGATGAAATCAGTTAACGATGAAATCAGTTAACGATGAAATCAGTTAACGATGAAATCAATTAAATGAAGATGAAATCAGTTAACGATGAAATCAGTTAACGATGAAATCAGTTAAATGAAGATGAAATCAGTTAAATGAAGATGAAATCAGTTAACGATGAAATCAGTTAACGATGAAATCAGTTAACGATGAAATCAGTTAAATGAAGATGAAATCAGTTAAAGATGAAATCAGTTAAAGATGAAATCAGTTAACGATGAAATCAGTTAACGATGAAATCAGTTAACGATGAAATCAATTAACGATGAAATCAGTTAAATGAAGATGAAATCAGTTAACGATGAAATCAGTTAAAGATGAAATCAGTTAAATGAAGAATGAAGATGAAATCAGTTAACGATGAAATCAGTTAAATGAAGATGAAATCAGTTAACGATGAAATCAATTAACGATGAAATCAGTTAACGATGAAATCAGTTAACGATGAAATCAATTAACGATGAAATCAGTTAAATGAAGATGAAATCAGTTAACGATGAAATCAGTTAAAGATGAAATCAGTTAAATGAAGAATGAAGATGAAATCAGTTAACGATGAAATCAGTTAAATGAAGATGAAATCAGTTAACGATGAAATCAATTAACGATGAAATCAGTTAAATGAAGATGAAATCAGTTAACGATGAAATCAGTTAACGATGAAATCAGTTAAATGAAGAATGAAAATGAAATCAGTTAACGATGAAATCAATTAACGATGAAATCAGTTAACGATGAAATCAGTTAAATGAAGATGAAATCAGTTAACGATGAAATCAGTTAACGATGAAATCAGTTAAATGAAGATGAAATCAGTTAACGATGAAATCAGTTAACGATGAAATCAGTTAAATGAAGATGAAATCAGTTAACGATGAAATCAGTTAACGATGAAATCAGTTAACGATGAAATCAATTAAATGAAGATGAAATCAGTTAACGATGAAATCAGTTAAATGAAGATGAAATCAGTTAACGATGAAATCAGTTAAAGATGAAATCAGTTAACGATGAAATCAGTTAACGATGAAATCAGTTAACGATGAAATCAGTTAAATGAAGATGAAATCAGTTAACGATGAAATCAGTTAAATGAAGAATGAAAATGAAATCAGTTAAATGAAGATGAAATCAGTTAACGATGAAATCAGTTAACGATGAAATCAGTTAACGATGAAATCAGTTAAATGAAGATGAAATCAGTTAACGATGAAATCAGTTAACAATGAAATCAGTTAAATGAAGATGAAATCAGTTAACGATGAAATCAGTTAACGATGAAATCAGTTAACGATGAAATCAGTTAAATGAAGATGAAATCAGTTAAAGATGAAATCAGTTAACGATGAAATCAGTTAAATGAAGATGAAATCAGTTAACGATGAAATCAGTTAACGATGAAATCAATTAACGATGAAATCAGTTAACGATGAAATCAGTTAAATGAAGATGAAATCAGTTAACGATGAAATCAGTTAAAGATGAAATCAGTTAAATGAAGAATGAAGATGAAATCAGTTAACGATGAAATCAGTTAAATGAAGATGAAATCAGTTAACGATGAAATCAGTTAACGATGAAATCAGTTAAATGAAGATGAAATCAGTTAAATGAAGATGAAATCAGTTAACGATGAAATCAGTTAACGATGAAATCAGTTAACGATGAAATCAATTAAATGAAGATGAAATCAGTTAACGATGAAATCAGTTAAATGAAGATGAAATCAGTTAACGATGAAATCAGTTAAAGATGAAATCAGTTAACGATGAAATCAGTTAACGATGAAATCAGTTAACGATGAAATCAGTTAAATGAAGATGAAATCAGTTAACGATGAAATCAGTTAAATGAAGAATGAAAATGAAATCAGTTAAATGAAGATGAAATCAGTTAACGATGAAATCAGTTAACGATGAAATCAGTTAACGATGAAATCAGTTAAATGAAGATGAAATCAGTTAACGATGAAATCAGTTAACAATGAAATCAGTTAAATGAAGATGAAATCAGTTAACGATGAAATCAGTTAACGATGAAATCAGTTAACGATGAAATCAGTTAAATGAAGATGAAATCAGTTAAAGATGAAATCAGTTAACGATGAAATCAGTTAAATGAAGATGAAATCAGTTAACGATGAAATCAGTTAACGATGAAATCAATTAACGATGAAATCAGTTAACGATGAAATCAGTTAAATGAAGATGAAATCAGTTAACGATGAAATCAGTTAAAGATGAAATCAGTTAAATGAAGAATGAAGATGAAATCAGTTAACGATGAAATCAGTTAAATGAAGATGAAATCAGTTAACGATGAAATCAGTTAACGATGAAATCAGTTAACGATGAAATCAGTTAAATGAAGATGAAATCAGTTAACGATGAAATCAGTTAAATGAAGAATGAAGATGAAATCAGTTAACGATGAAATCAATTAACGATGAAATCAGTTAACGATGAAATCAGTTAAATGAAGATGAAATCAGTTAACGATGAAATCAGTTAACGATGAAATCAGTTAAATGAAGAATGAAAATGAAATCAGTTAACGATGAAATCAATTAACGATGAAATCAGTTAACGATGAAATCAGTTAAATGAAGATGAAATCAGTTAACGATGAAATCAGTTAACGATGAAATCAGTTAAATGAAGATGAAATCAGTTAACGATGAAATCAGTTAACGATGAAATCAGTTAAATGAAGATGAAATCAGTTAACGATGAAATCAGTTAACGATGAAATCAGTTAACGATGAAATCAATTAAATGAAGATGAAATCAGTTAACGATGAAATCAGTTAACGATGAAATCAGTTAAATGAAGATGAAATCAGTTAAATGAAGATGAAATCAGTTAACGATGAAATCAGTTAACGATGAAATCAGTTAAATGAAGATGAAATCAGTTAAAGATGAAATCAGTTAACGATGAAATCAGTTAACGATGAAATCAGTTAAATGAAGATGAAATCAGTTAACGATGAAATCAGTTAACGATGAAATCAATTAACGATGAAATCAGTTAAATGAAGATGAAATCAGTTAACGATGAAATCAGTTAAAGATGAAATCAGTTAAATGAAGAATGAAGATGAAATCAGTTAACGATGAAATCAGTTAAATGAAGATGAAATCAGTTAACGATGAAATCAATTAACGATGAAATCAGTTAACGATGAAATCAATTAACGATGAAATCAGTTAAATGAAGATGAAATCAGTTAACGATGAAATCAGTTAAAGATGAAATCAGTTAAATGAAGAATGAAGATGAAATCAGTTAACGATGAAATCAGTTAACGATGAAATCAGTTAACGATGAAATCAATTAACGATGAAATCAGTTAAATGAAGATGAAATCAGTTAACGATGAAATCAATTAACGATGAAATCAGTTAACGATGAAATCAGTTAACGATGAAATCAGTTAAATGAAGATGAAATCAGTTAACGATGAAATCAGTTAACGATGAAATCAATTAACGATGAAATCAGTTAAATGAAGATGAAATCAGTTAACGATGAAATCAGTTAAAGATGAAATCAGTTAAATGAAGAATGAAGATGAAATCAGTTAACGATGAAATCAGTTAAATGAAGATGAAATCAGTTAACGATGAAATCAATTAACGATGAAATCAGTTAACGATGAAATCAATTAACGATGAAATCAGTTAAATGAAGATGAAATCAGTTAACGATGAAATCAGTTAAAGATGAAATCAGTTAAATGAAGAATGAAGATGAAATCAGTTAACGATGAAATCAGTTAACGATGAAATCAGTTAACGATGAAATCAATTAACGATGAAATCAGTTAAATGAAGATGAAATCAGTTAACGATGAAATCAATTAACGATGAAATCAGTTAACGATGAAATCAGTTAACGATGAAATCAGTTAACGATGAAATCAGTTAAATGAAGATGAAATCAGTTAACGATGAAATCAGTTAACGATGAAATCAATTAACGATGAAATCAGTTAAATGAAGATGAAATCAGTTAACGATGAAATCAGTTAAAGATGAAATCAGTTAAATGAAGAATGAAGATGAAATCAGTTAACGATGAAATCAGTTAAATGAAGATGAAATCAGTTAACGATGAAATCAATTAACGATGAAATCAGTTAACGATGAAATCAATTAACGATGAAATCAGTTAAATGAAGATGAAATCAGTTAACGATGAAATCAGTTAAAGATGAAATCAGTTAAATGAAGAATGAAGATGAAATCAGTTAACGATGAAATCAGTTAACGATGAAATCAGTTAACGATGAAATCAATTAACGATGAAATCAGTTAAATGAAGATGAAATCAGTTAACGATGAAATCAATTAACGATGAAATCAGTTAACGATGAAATCAGTTAAATGAAGATGAAATCAGTTAACGATGAAATCAGTTAACGATGAAATCAGTTAAATGAAGAATGAAAATGAAATCAGTTAACGATGAAATCAATTAACGATGAAATCAGTTAACGATGAAATCAGTTAAATGAAGATGAAATCAGTTAACGATGAAATCAGTTAACGATGAAATCAGTTAAATGAAGATGAAATCAGTTAACGATGAAATCAGTTAACGATGAAATCAGTTAAATGAAGATGAAATCAGTTAACGATGAAATCAGTTAACGATGAAATCAGTTAACGATGAAATCAATTAAATGAAGATGAAATCAGTTAACGATGAAATCAGTTAACGATGAAATCAGTTAAATGAAGATGAAATCAGTTAAATGAAGATGAAATCAGTTAACGATGAAATCAGTTAACGATGAAATCAGTTAACGATGAAATCAGTTAAATGAAGATGAAATCAGTTAAAGATGAAATCAGTTAAAGATGAAATCAGTTAACGATGAAATCAGTTAACGATGAAATCAGTTAACGATGAAATCAATTAACGATGAAATCAGTTAAATGAAGATGAAATCAGTTAACGATGAAATCAGTTAAAGATGAAATCAGTTAAATGAAGAATGAAGATGAAATCAGTTAACGATGAAATCAGTTAAATGAAGATGAAATCAGTTAACGATGAAATCAATTAACGATGAAATCAGTTAACGATGAAATCAGTTAACGATGAAATCAATTAACGATGAAATCAGTTAAATGAAGATGAAATCAGTTAACGATGAAATCAGTTAAAGATGAAATCAGTTAAATGAAGAATGAAGATGAAATCAGTTAACGATGAAATCAGTTAAATGAAGATGAAATCAGTTAACGATGAAATCAATTAACGATGAAATCAGTTAAATGAAGATGAAATCAGTTAACGATGAAATCAGTTAACGATGAAATCAGTTAAATGAAGAATGAAAATGAAATCAGTTAACGATGAAATCAATTAACGATGAAATCAGTTAACGATGAAATCAGTTAAATGAAGATGAAATCAGTTAACGATGAAATCAGTTAACGATGAAATCAGTTAAATGAAGATGAAATCAGTTAACGATGAAATCAGTTAACGATGAAATCAGTTAACGATGAAATCAGTTAAATGAAGATGAAATCAGTTAACGATGAAATCAGTTAACGATGAAATCAGTTAACGATGAAATCAATTAAATGAAGATGAAATCAGTTAACGATGAAATCAGTTAAATGAAGAATGAAAATGAAATCAGTTAAATGAAGATGAAATCAGTTAACGATGAAATCAGTTAACGATGAAATCAGTTAAATGAAGATGAAATCAGTTAACGATGAAATCAGTTAACGATGAAATCAGTTAACGATGAAATCAATTAAATGAAGATGAAATCAGTTAACGATGAAATCAGTTAAATGAAGATGAAATCAGTTAACGATGAAATCAGTTAAAGATGAAATCAGTTAACGATGAAATCAGTTAACGATGAAATCAGTTAACGATGAAATCAGTTAAATGAAGATGAAATCAGTTAACGATGAAATCAGTTAAATGAAGAATGAAAATGAAATCAGTTAAATGAAGATGAAATCAGTTAACGATGAAATCAGTTAACGATGAAATCAGTTAACGATGAAATCAGTTAAATGAAGATGAAATCAGTTAACGATGAAATCAGTTAACAATGAAATCAGTTAAATGAAGATGAAATCAGTTAACGATGAAATCAGTTAACGATGAAATCAGTTAACGATGAAATCAGTTAACGATGAAATCAGTTAAATGAAGATGAAATCAGTTAACGATGAAATCAGTTAACGATGAAATCAGTTAAATGAAGATGAAATCAGTTAACGATGAAATCAGTTAAATGAAGATGAAATCAGTTAACGATGAAATCAGTTAACGATGAAATCAGTTAACGATGAAATCAATTAAATGAAGATGAAATCAGTTAACGATGAAATCAATTAAATGAAGATGAAATCAGTTAACGATGAAATCAGTTAACAATGAAATCAGTTAAATGAAGATGAAATCAGTTAACGATGAAATCAGTTAACGATGAAATCAGTTAAAGATGAAATCAGTTAACGATGAAATCAGTTAACGATGAAATCAGTTAACGATGAAATCAGTTAAATGAAGATGAAATCAGTTAACGATGAAATCAGTTAACGATGAAATCAGTTAAATGAAGAATGAAAATGAAATCAGTTAACGACGAAATCAGTTAACGATGAAATCAGTTAAATGAAGAATGAAAATGAAATCAGTTAACGATGAAATCAGTTAAAGATGAAATCAGTTAAATGAAGAATGAAGATGAAATCAGTTAACGATGAAATCAGTTAAATGAAGATGAAATCAGTTAACGATGAAATCAATTAACGATGAAATCAGTTAACGATGAAATCAATTAACGATGAAATCAGTTAAATGAAGATGAAATCAGTTAACGATGAAATCAGTTAACGATGAAATCAGTTAAATGAAGAATGAAAATGAAATCAGTTAACGATGAAATCAATTAACGATGAAATCAGTTAACGATGAAATCAGTTAAATGAAGATGAAATCAGTTAACGATGAAATCAGTTAACGATGAAATCAGTTAAATGAAGATGAAATCAGTTAACGATGAAATCAGTTAACGATGAAATCAGTTAACGATGAAATCAGTTAAATGAAGATGAAATCAGTTAACGATGAAATCAGTTAACGATGAAATCAGTTAACGATGAAATCAATTAAATGAAGATGAAATCAGTTAACGATGAAATCAGTTAAATGAAGAATGAAAATGAAATCAGTTAAATGAAGATGAAATCAGTTAACGATGAAATCAGTTAACGATGAAATCAGTTAAATGAAGATGAAATCAGTTAACGATGAAATCAGTTAACGATGAAATCAGTTAACGATGAAATCAATTAAATGAAGATGAAATCAGTTAACGATGAAATCAGTTAAATGAAGATGAAATCAGTTAACGATGAAATCAGTTAAAGATGAAATCAGTTAACGATGAAATCAGTTAACGATGAAATCAGTTAACGATGAAATCAGTTAAATGAAGATGAAATCAGTTAACGATGAAATCAGTTAAATGAAGAATGAAAATGAAATCAGTTAAATGAAGATGAAATCAGTTAACGATGAAATCAGTTAACGATGAAATCAGTTAACGATGAAATCAGTTAAATGAAGATGAAATCAGTTAACGATGAAATCAGTTAACAATGAAATCAGTTAAATGAAGATGAAATCAGTTAACGATGAAATCAGTTAACGATGAAATCAGTTAACGATGAAATCAGTTAACGATGAAATCAGTTAAATGAAGATGAAATCAGTTAACGATGAAATCAGTTAACGATGAAATCAGTTAAATGAAGATGAAATCAGTTAACGATGAAATCAGTTAACGATGAAATCAGTTAAATGAAGATGAAATCAGTTAACGATGAAATCAGTTAACGATGAAATCAGTTAACGATGAAATCAATTAAATGAAGATGAAATCAGTTAACGATGAAATCAATTAAATGAAGATGAAATCAGTTAACGATGAAATCAGTTAACAATGAAATCAGTTAAATGAAGATGAAATCAGTTAACGATGAAATCAGTTAACGATGAAATCAGTTAACGATGAAATCAGTTAACGATGAAATCAGTTAAATGAAGATGAAATCAGTTAACGATGAAATCAATTAACGATGAAATCAGTTAACAATGAAATCAGTTAAATGAAGATGAAATCAGTTAACGATGAAATCAGTTAACGATGAAATCAGTTAAAGATGAAATCAGTTAACGATGAAATCAGTTAACGATGAAATCAGTTAACGATGAAATCAGTTAAATGAAGATGAAATCAGTTAACGATGAAATCAGTTAAATGAAGAATGAAAATGAAATCAGTTAAATGAAGATGAAATCAGTTAACGATGAAATCAGTTAACGATGAAATCAGTTAACGATGAAATCAGTTAAATGAAGATGAAATCAGTTAACGATGAAATCAGTTAACAATGAAATCAGTTAAATGAAGATGAAATCAGTTAACGATGAAATCAGTTAACGATGAAATCAGTTAACGATGAAATCAGTTAAATGAAGATGAAATCAGTTAACGATGAAATCAGTTAACGATGAAATCAGTTAAATGAAGATGAAATCAGTTAACGATGAAATCAGTTAACGATGAAATCAATTAAATGAAGATGAAATCAGTTAACGATGAAATCAGTTAAATGAAGATGAAATCAGTTAACGATGAAATCAGTTAACGATGAAATCAGTTAACGATGAAATCAGTTAACGATGAAATCAGTTAACAATGAAATCAGTTAAATGAAGATGAAATCAGTTAACGATGAAATCAGTTAACGATGAAATCAGTTAACGATGAAATCAGTTAAATGAAGATGAAATCAGTTAACGATGAAATCAGTTAACGATGAAATCAGTTAAATGAAGATGAAATCAGTTAACGATGAAATCAGTTAACGATGAAATCAATTAAATGAAGATGAAATCAGTTAACGATGAAATCAGTTAAATGAAGATGAAATCAGTTAACGATGAAATCAGTTAACGATGAAATCAGTTAACGATGAAATCAGTTAACGATGAAATCAGTTAAATGAAGATGAAATCAGTTAACGATGAAATCAGTTAAATGAAGAATGAAAATGAAATCAGTTAAATGAAGATGAAATCAGTTAACGATGAAATCAGTTAACGATGAAATCAGTTAACGATGAAATCAGTTAAATGAAGATGAAATCAGTTAACGATGAAATCAGTTAACAATGAAATCAGTTAAATGAAGATGAAATCAGTTAACGATGAAATCAGTTAACGATGAAATCAGTTAACGATGAAATCAGTTAAATGAAGATGAAATCAGTTAAAGATGAAATCAGTTAACGATGAAATCAGTTAACGATGAAATCAGTTAAATGAAGATGAAATCAGTTAACGATGAAATCAGTTAACGATGAAATCAATTAACGATGAAATCAGTTAAATGAAGATGAAATCAGTTAACGATGAAATCAGTTAAAGATGAAATCAGTTAAATGAAGAATGAAGATGAAATCAGTTAACGATGAAATCAGTTAAATGAAGATGAAATCAGTTAACGATGAAATCAGTTAACGATGAAATCAGTTAACGATGAAATCAGTTAAATGAAGATGAAATCAGTTAACGATGAAATCAGTTAAAGATGAAATCAGTTAAATGAAGAATGAAGATGAAATCAGTTAACGATGAAATCAGTTAAATGAAGATGAAATCAGTTAACGATGAAATCAGTTAACGATGAAATCAGTTAAATGAAGATGAAATCAGTTAACGATGAAATCAGTTAAATGAAGAATGAAGATGAAATCAGTTAACGATGAAATCAATTAACGATGAAATCAGTTAACGATGAAATCAGTTAAATGAAGATGAAATCAGTTAACGATGAAATCAGTTAACGATGAAATCAGTTAAATGAAGAATGAAAATGAAATCAGTTAACGATGAAATCAATTAACGATGAAATCAGTTAACGATGAAATCAGTTAAATGAAGATGAAATCAGTTAACGATGAAATCAGTTAACGATGAAATCAGTTAAATGAAGATGAAATCAGTTAACGATGAAATCAGTTAACGATGAAATCAGTTAACGATGAAATCAGTTAAATGAAGATGAAATCAGTTAACGATGAAATCAGTTAACGATGAAATCAGTTAACGATGAAATCAATTAAATGAAGATGAAATCAGTTAACGATGAAATCAGTTAACGATGAAATCAGTTAAATGAAGATGAAATCAGTTAAATGAAGATGAAATCAGTTAACGATGAAATCAGTTAACGATGAAATCAGTTAACGATGAAATCAGTTAAATGAAGATGAAATCAGTTAAAGATGAAATCAGTTAACGATGAAATCAGTTAACGATGGAATCAGTTAAATGAAGATGAAATCAGTTAACGATGAAATCAGTTAACGATGAAATCAGTTAAATGAAGATGAAATCAGTTAACGATGAAATCAGTTAACGATGAAATCAATTAACGATGAAATCAGTTAAATGAAGATGAAATCAGTTAACGATGAAATCAGTTAAAGATGAAATCAGTTAAATGAAGAATGAAGATGAAATCAGTTAACGATGAAATCAGTTAAATGAAGATGAAATCAGTTAACGATGAAATCAATTAACGATGAAATCAGTTAACGATGAAATCAATTAACGATGAAATCAGTTAAATGAAGATGAAATCAGTTAACGATGAAATCAGTTAAAGATGAAATCAGTTAAATGAAGAATGAAGATGAAATCAGTTAACGATGAAATCAGTTAACGATGAAATCAGTTAACGATGAAATCAATTAACGATGAAATCAGTTAAATGAAGATGAAATCAGTTAACGATGAAATCAGTTAAAGATGAAATCAGTTAAATGAAGAATGAAGATGAAATCAGTTAACGATGAAATCAGTTAAATGAAGATGAAATCAGTTAACGATGAAATCAGTTAACGATGAAATCAGTTAACGATGAAATCAATTAAATGAAGATGAAATCAGTTAACGATGAAATCAGTTAAATGAAGATGAAATCAGTTAACGATGAAATCAGTTAAAGATGAAATCAGTTAACGATGAAATCAGTTAACGATGAAATCAGTTAAATGAAGATGAAATCAGTTAACGATGAAATCAGTTAAATGAAGAATGAAAATGAAATCAGTTAAATGAAGATGAAATCAGTTAACGATGAAATCAGTTAACGATGAAATCAGTTAAATGAAGATGAAATCAGTTAACGATGAAATCAGTTAACAATGAAATCAGTTAAATGAAGATGAAATCAGTTAACGATGAAATCAGTTAACGATGAAATCAGTTAACGATGAAATCAGTTAAATGAAGATGAAATCAGTTAACGATGAAATCAGTTAAATGAAGAATGAAGATGAAATCAGTTAACGATGAAATCAATTAACGATGAAATCAGTTAACGATGAAATCAGTTAAATGAAGATGAAATCAGTTAACGATGAAATCAGTTAACGATGAAATCAGTTAAATGAAGAATGAAAATGAAATCAGTTAACGATGAAATCAATTAACGATGAAATCAGTTAACGATGAAATCAGTTAAATGAAGATGAAATCAGTTAACGATGAAATCAGTTAACGATGAAATCAGTTAAATGAAGATGAAATCAGTTAACGATGAAATCAGTTAACGATGAAATCAGTTAACGATGAAATCAGTTAAATGAAGATGAAATCAGTTAACGATGAAATCAGTTAACGATGAAATCAGTTAACGATGAAATCAATTAAATGAAGATGAAGTCAGTTAACGATGAAATCAGTTAAATGAAGAATGAAAATGAAATCAGTTAAATGAAGATGAAATCAGTTAACGATGAAATCAGTTAACGATGAAATCAGTTAAATGAAGATGAAATCAGTTAACGATGAAATCAGTTAACGATGAAATCAGTTAACGATGAAATCAATTAAATGAAGATGAAATCAGTTAACGATGAAATCAGTTAAATGAAGATGAAATCAGTTAACGATGAAATCAGTTAAAGATGAAATCAGTTAACGATGAAATCAGTTAACGATGAAATCAGTTAACGATGAAATCAGTTAAATGAAGATGAAATCAGTTAACGATGAAATCAGTTAAATGAAGATGAAATCAGTTAACGATGAAATCAGTTAACGATGAAATCAGTTAACGATGAAATCAATTAAATGAAGATGAAATCAGTTAACGATGAAATCAGTTAAATGAAGATGAAATCAGTTAAATGAAGATGAAATCAGTTAACGATGAAATCAGTTAACGATGAAATCAGTTAAATGAAGATGAAATCAGTTAAAGATGAAATCAGTTAACGATGAAATCAGTTAACGATGAAATCAGTTAAATGAAGATGAAATCAGTTAACGATGAAATCAGTTAACGATGAAATCAATTAACGATGAAATCAGTTAAATGAAGATGAAATCAGTTAACGATGAAATCAGTTAAAGATGAAATCAGTTAAATGAAGAATGAAGATGAAATCAGTTAACGATGAAATCAGTTAAATGAAGATGAAATCAGTTAACGATGAAATCAATTAACGATGAAATCAGTTAACGATGAAATCAATTAACGATGAAATCAGTTAAATGAAGATGAAATCAGTTAACGATGAAATCAGTTAAAGATGAAATCAGTTAAATGAAGAATGAAGATGAAATCAGTTAACGATGAAATCAGTTAAATGAAGATGAAATCAGTTAACGATGAAATCAATTAACGATGAAATCAGTTAACGATGAAATCAATTAACGATGAAATCAGTTAAATGAAGATGAAATCAGTTAACGATGAAATCAGTTAACGATGAAATCAGTTAACGATGAAATCAATTAACGATGAAATCAGTTAAATGAAGATGAAATCAGTTAAAGATGAAATCAGTTAACGATGAAATCAGTTAACGATGAAATCAGTTAAATGAAGATGAAATCAGTTAACGATGAAATCAGTTAACGATGAAATCAATTAACGATGAAATCAGTTAAATGAAGATGAAATCAGTTAACGATGAAATCAGTTAAAGATGAAATCAGTTAAATGAAGAATGAAGATGAAATCAGTTAACGATGAAATCAGTTAAATGAAGATGAAATCAGTTAACGATGAAATCAATTAACGATGAAATCAGTTAACGATGAAATCAATTAACGATGAAATCAGTTAAATGAAGATGAAATCAGTTAACGATGAAATCAGTTAAAGATGAAATCAGTTAAATGAAGAATGAAGATGAAATCAGTTAACGATGAAATCAGTTAAATGAAGATGAAATCAGTTAACGATGAAATCAATTAACGATGAAATCAGTTAACGATGAAATCAATTAACGATGAAATCAGTTAAATGAAGATGAAATCAGTTAACGATGAAATCAGTTAAAGATGAAATCAGTTAAATGAAGAATGAAGATGAAATCAGTTAACGATGAAATCAGTTAAATGAAGATGAAATCAGTTAACGATGAAATCAATTAACGATGAAATCAGTTAACGATGAAATCAATTAACGATGAAATCAGTTAAATGAAGATGAAATCAGTTAACGATGAAATCAGTTAACGATGAAATCAGTTAACGATGAAATCAATTAACGATGAAATCAGTTAAATGAAGATGAAATCAGTTAACGATGAAATCAGTTAAAGATGAAATCAGTTAAATGAAGAATGAAGATGAAATCAGTTAACGATGAAATCAGTTAAATGAAGATGAAATCAGTTAACGATGAAATCAGTTAACGATGAAATCAGTTAAATGAAGATGAAATCAGTTAACGATGAAATCAGTTAAATGAAGAATGAAGATGAAATCAGTTAACGATGAAATCAATTAACGATGAAATCAGTTAACGATGAAATCAGTTAAATGAAGATGAAATCAGTTAACGATGAAATCAGTTAACGATGAAATCAGTTAAATGAAGAATGAAAATGAAATCAGTTAACGATGAAATCAATTAACGATGAAATCAGTTAACGATGAAATCAGTTAAATGAAGATGAAATCAGTTAACGATGAAATCAGTTAACGATGAAATCAGTTAAATGAAGATGAAATCAGTTAACGATGAAATCAGTTAACGATGAAATCAGTTAACGATGAAATCAGTTAAATGAAGATGAAATCAGTTAACGATGAAATCAGTTAACGATGAAATCAGTTAACGATGAAATCAATTAAATGAAGATGAAATCAGTTAACGATGAAATCAGTTAAATGAAGAATGAAAATGAAATCAGTTAAATGAAGATGAAATCAGTTAACGATGAAATCAGTTAACGATGAAATCAGTTAAATGAAGATGAAATCAGTTAACGATGAAATCAGTTAACGATGAAATCAGTTAACGATGAAATCAATTAAATGAAGATGAAATCAGTTAACGATGAAATCAGTTAAATGAAGATGAAATCAGTTAACGATGAAATCAGTTAAAGATGAAATCAGTTAACGATGAAATCAGTTAACGATGAAATCAGTTAAATGAAGATGAAATCAGTTAACGATGAAATCAGTTAATGAAATCAGTTAAATGAAGATGAAATCAGTTAACGATGAAATCAGTTAACGATGAAATCAGTTAACGATGAAATCAGTTAACGATGAAATCAGTTAAATGAAGATGAAATCAGTTAACGATGAAATCAGTTAAATGAAGAATGAAGATGAAATCAGTTAACGATGAAATCAGTTAACGATGAAATCAGTTAACGATGAAATCAGTTAAATGAAGATGAAATCAGTTAACGATGAAATCAGTTAACGATGAAATCAGTTAAATGAAGAATGAAAATGAAATCAGTTAACGATGAAATCAATTAACGATGAAATCAGTTAACGATGAAATCAGTTAACGATGAAATCAGTTAACGATGAAATCAGTTAAATGAAGATGAAATCAGTTAACGATGAAATCAGTTAACGATGAAATCAGTTAAATGAAGAATGAAAATGAAATCAGTTAACGATGAAATCAATTAACGATGAAATCAGTTAACGATGAAATCAGTTAACGATGAAATCAATTAACGATGAAATCAGTTAACGATGAAATCAATTAACGATGAAATCAGTTAACGATGAAATCAGTTAAATGAAGATGAAATCAGTTAACGATGAAATCAGTTAACGATGAAATCAGTTAAATGAAGAATGAAAATGAAATCAGTTAACGATGAAATCAATTAACGATGAAATCAGTTAACGATGAAATCAGTTAAATGAAGATGAAATCAGTTAACGATGAAATCAGTTAACGATGAAATCAGTTAAATGAAGATGAAATCAGTTAACGATGAAATCAGTTAACGATGAAATCAGTTAACGATGAAATCAGTTAAATGAAGAATGAAAATGAAATCAGTTAACGATGAAATCAATTAACGATGAAATCAGTTAACGATGAAATCAGTTAAATGAAGATGAAATCAGTTAACGATGAAATCAGTTAACGATGAAATCAGTTAAATGAAGATGAAATCAGTTAACGATGAAATCAGTTAACGATGAAATCAGTTAACGATGAAATCAATTAAATGAAGATGAAATCAGTTAACGATGAAATCAGTTAAATGAAGATGAAATCAGTTAACGATGAAATCAGTTAAAGATGAAATCAGTTAACGATGAAATCAGTTAACGATGAAATCAGTTAACGATGAAATCAGTTAAATGAAGATGAAATCAGTTAACGATGAAATCAGTTAAATGAAGAATGAAAATGAAATCAGTTAAATGAAGATGAAATCAGTTAACGATGAAATCAGTTAACGATGAAATCAGTTAACGATGAAATCAGTTAACGATGAAATCAGTTAAATGAAGATGAAATCAGTTAACGATGAAATCAGTTAACAATGAAATCAGTTAAATGAAGATGAAATCAGTTAACGATGAAATCAGTTAACGATGAAATCAGTTAACGATGAAATCAGTTAACGATGAAATCAGTTAAATGAAGATGAAATCAGTTAAAGATGAAATCAGTTAAATGAAGATGAAATCAGTTAAAGATGAAATCAGTTAAATGAAGATGAAATCAGTTAACGATGAAATCAGTTAACGATGAAATCAATTAACGATGAAATCAGTTAAATGAAGATGAAATCAGTTAACGATGAAATCAGTTAAAGATGAAATCAGTTAAATGAAGAATGAAGATGAAATCAGTTAACGATGAAATCAGTTAAATGAAGATGAAATCAGTTAACGATGAAATCAGTTAACGATGAAATCAGTTAAATGAAGATGAAATCAGTTAACGATGAAATCAGTTAAATGAAGAATGAAGATGAAATCAGTTAACGATGAAATCAATTAACGATGAAATCAGTTAACGATGAAATCAGTTAAATGAAGATGAAATCAGTTAACGATGAAATCAGTTAACGATGAAATCAGTTAAATGAAGAATGAAAATGAAATCAGTTAACGATGAAATCAATTAACGATGAAATCAGTTAACGATGAAATCAGTTAAATGAAGATGAAATCAGTTAACGATGAAATCAGTTAACGATGAAATCAGTTAAATGAAGATGAAATCAGTTAACGATGAAATCAGTTAACGATGAAATCAGTTAACGATGAAATCAGTTAAATGAAGATGAAATCAGTTAACGATGAAATCAGTTAACGATGAAATCAGTTAACGATGAAATCAATTAAATGAAGATGAAATCAGTTAACGATGAAATCAGTTAACGATGAAATCAGTTAAATGAAGATGAAATCAGTTAAATGAAGATGAAATCAGTTAACGATGAAATCATTTAACGATGAAATCAGTTAACGATGAAATCAGTTAAATGAAGATGAAATCAGTTAAAGATGAAATCAGTTAACGATGAAATCAGTTAACGATGAAATCAGTTAAATGAAGATGAAATCAGTTAACGATGAAATCAGTTAACGATGAAATCAATTAACGATGAAATCAGTTAAATGAAGATGAAATCAGTTAACGATGAAATCAGTTAAAGATGAAATCAGTTAAATGAAGAATGAAGATGAAATCAGTTAACGATGAAATCAGTTAAATGAAGATGAAATCAGTTAACGATGAAATCAATTAACGATGAAATCAGTTAACGATGAAATCAATTAACGATGAAATCAGTTAAATGAAGATGAAATCAGTTAACGATGAAATCAGTTAAAGATGAAATCAGTTAAATGAAGAATGAAGATGAAATCAGTTAACGATGAAATCAGTTAAATGAAGATGAAATCAGTTAACGATGAAATCAATTAACGATGAAATCAGTTAACGATGAAATCAATTAACGATGAAATCAGTTAAATGAAGATGAAATCAGTTAACGATGAAATCAGTTAAAGATGAAATCAGTTAAATGAAGAATGAAGATGAAATCAGTTAACGATGAAATCAGTTAAATGAAGATGAAATCAGTTAACGATGAAATCAGTTAACGATGAAATCAGTTAAATGAAGATGAAATCAGTTAACGATGAAATCAGTTAAATGAAGAATGAAGATGAAATCAGTTAACGATGAAATCAGTTAAATGAAGAATGAAGATGAAATCAGTTAACGATGAAATCAGTTAAATGAAGAATGAAAATGAAATCAGTTAACGATGAAATCAATTAACGATGAAATCAGTTAACGATGAAATCAGTTAAATGAAGATGAAATCAGTTAACGATGAAATCAGTTAACGATGAAATCAGTTAAATGAAGATGAAATCAGTTAACGATGAAATCAGTTAACGATGAAATCAGTTAAATGAAGATGAAATCAGTTAACGATGAAATCAGTTAACGATGAAATCAGTTAACGATGAAATCAATTAAATGAAGATGAAATCAGTTAACGATGAAATCAGTTAACGATGAAATCAGTTAAATGAAGATGAAATCAGTTAAATGAAGATGAAATCAGTTAACGATGAAATCAGTTAACGATGAAATCAGTTAACGATGAAATCAGTTAAATGAAGATGAAATCAGTTAAAGATGAAATCAGTTAACGATGAAATCAGTTAAATGAAGATGAAATCAGTTAACGATGAAATCAGTTAACGATGAAATCAATTAACGATGAAATCAGTTAAATGAAGATGAAATCAGTTAACGATGAAATCAGTTAAAGATGAAATCAGTTAAATGAAGAATGAAGATGAAATCAGTTAACGATGAAATCAGTTAAATGAAGATGAAATCAGTTAACGATGAAATCAATTAACGATGAAATCAGTTAACGATGAAATCAATTAACGATGAAATCAGTTAAATGAAGATGAAATCAGTTAACGATGAAATCAGTTAAAGATGAAATCAGTTAAATGAAGAATGAAGATGAAATCAGTTAACGATGAAATCAGTTAAATGAAGATGAAATCAGTTAACGATGAAATCAATTAACGATGAAATCAGTTAACGATGAAATCAATTAACGATGAAATCAGTTAAATGAAGATGAAATCAGTTAACGATGAAATCAGTTAAAGATGAAATCAGTTAAATGAAGAATGAAGATGAAATCAGTTAACGATGAAATCAGTTAAATGAAGATGAAATCAGTTAACGATGAAATCAATTAACGATGAAATCAGTTAACGATGAAATCAATTAACGATGAAATCAGTTAAATGAAGATGAAATCAGTTAACGATGAAATCAGTTAAAGATGAAATCAGTTAAATGAAGAATGAAGATGAAATCAGTTAACGATGAAATCAGTTAAATGAAGATGAAATCAGTTAACGATGAAATCAGTTAACGATGAAATCAGTTAACGATGAAATCAGTTAAATGAAGATGAAATCAGTTAACGATGAAATCAGTTAAATGAAGAATGAAGATGAAATCAGTTAACGATGAAATCAATTAACGATGAAATCAGTTAACGATGAAATCAGTTAAATGAAGATGAAATCAGTTAACGATGAAATCAGTTAAATGAAGAATGAAAATGAAATCAGTTAACGATGAAATCAATTAACGATGAAATCAGTTAACGATGAAATCAGTTAAATGAAGATGAAATCAGTTAACGATGAAATCAGTTAACGATGAAATCAGTTAAATGAAGATGAAATCAGTTAACGATGAAATCAGTTAAATGAAGATGAAATCAGTTAAATGAAGATGAAATCAGTTAACGATGAAATCAGTTAACGATGAAATCAATTAAATGAAGATGAAATCAGTTAACGATGAAATCAGTTAAATGAAGAATGAAAATGAAATCAGTTAAATGAAGATGAAATCAGTTAACGATGAAATCAGTTAACGATGAAATCAGTTAAATGAAGATGAAATCAGTTAACGATGAAATCAGTTAACGATGAAATCAGTTAACGATGAAATCAATTAAATGAAGATGAAATCAGTTAACGATGAAATCAGTTAAATGAAGATGAAATCAGTTAACGATGAAATCAGTTAAAGATGAAATCAGTTAACGATGAAATCAGTTAACGATGAAATCAGTTAACGATGAAATCAGTTAAATGAAGATGAAATCAGTTAACGATGAAATCAGTTAAATGAAGAATGAAAATGAAATCAGTTAAATGAAGATGAAATCAGTTAACGATGAAATCAGTTAACGATGAAATCAGTTAACGATGAAATCAGTTAACGATGAAATCAGTTAAATGAAGATGAAATCAGTTAACGATGAAATCAGTTAACAATGAAATCAGTTAAATGAAGATGAAATCAGTTAACGATGAAATCAGTTAACGATGAAATCAGTTAACGATGAAATCAGTTAAATGAAGATGAAATCAGTTAAAGATGAAATCAGTTAACGATGAAATCAGTTAACGATGAAATCAGTTAAATGAAGATGAAATCAGTTAACGATGAAATCAGTTAACGATGAAATCAATTAACGATGAAATCAGTTAAATGAAGATGAAATCAGTTAACGATGAAATCAGTTAACGATGAAATCAGTTAAATGAAGAATGAAGATGAAATCAGTTAACGATGAAATCAGTTAAATGAAGATGAAATCAGTTAACGATGAAATCAGTTAACGATGAAATCAGTTAAATGAAGATGAAATCAGTTAACGATGAAATCAGTTAAATGAAGAATGAAGATGAAATCAGTTAACGATGAAATCAATTAACGATGAAATCAGTTAACGATGAAATCAGTTAAATGAAGATGAAATCAGTTAACGATGAAATCAGTTAACGATGAAATCAGTTAAATGAAGAATGAAAATGAAATCAGTTAACAATGAAATCAATTAACGATGAAATCAGTTAACGATGAAATCAGTTAAATGAAGATGAAATCAGTTAACGATGAAATCAGTTAACGATGAAATCAGTTAAATGAAGATGAAATCAGTTAACGATGAAATCAGTTAACGATGAAATCAGTTAAATGAAGATGAAATCAGTTAACGATGAAATCAGTTAACGATGAAATCAGTTAACGATGAAATCAATTAAATGAAGATGAAATCAGTTAACGATGAAATCAGTTAACGATGAAATCAGTTAAATGAAGATGAAATCAGTTAAATGAAGATGAAATCAGTTAACGATGAAATCAGTTAACGATGAAATCAGTTAAATGAAGATGAAATCAGTTAAAGATGAAATCAGTTAACGATGAAATCAGTTAACGATGAAATCAGTTAAATGAAGATGAAATCAGTTAACGATGAAATCAGTTAACGATGAAATCAATTAACGATGAAATCAGTTAAATGAAGATGAAATCAGTTAACGATGAAATCAATTAACGATGAAATCAGTTAACGATGAAATCAGTTAAATGAAGATGAAATCAGTTAACGATGAAATCAGTTAACGATGAAATCAGTTAAATGAAGATGAAATCAGTTAACGATGAAATCAGTTAACGATGAAATCAGTTAACGATGAAATCAATTAAATGAAGATGAAATCAGTTAACGATGAAATCAGTTAAATGAAGATGAAATCAGTTAACGATGAAATCAGTTAAAGATGAAATCAGTTAACGATGAAATCAGTTAACGATGAAATCAGTTAACGATGAAATCAGTTAAATGAAGATGAAATCAGTTAACGATGAAATCAGTTAAATGAAGAATGAAAATGAAATCAGTTAAATGAAGATGAAATCAGTTAACGATGAAATCAGTTAACGATGAAATCAGTTAAATGAAGATGAAATCAGTTAACGATGAAATCAGTTAACAATGAAATCAGTTAAATGAAGATGAAATCAGTTAACGATGAAATCAGTTAACGATGAAATCAGTTAAATGAAGATGAAATCAGTTAAAGATGAAATCAGTTAACGATGAAATCAGTTAAATGAAGATGAAATCAGTTAACGATGAAATCAGTTAACGATGAAATCAATTAACGATGAAATCAGTTAAATGAAGATGAAATCAGTTAACGATGAAATCAGTTAAAGATGAAATCAGTTAAATGAAGAATGAAGATGAAATCAGTTAACGATGAAATCAGTTAAATGAAGATGAAATCAGTTAACGATGAAATCAGTTAACGATGAAATCAGTTAACGATGAAATCAGTTAAATGAAGATGAAATCAGTTAACGATGAAATCAGTTAAATGAAGAATGAAGATGAAATCAGTTAACGATGAAATCAATTAACGATGAAATCAGTTAACGATGAAATCAGTTAAATGAAGATGAAATCAGTTAACGATGAAATCAGTTAACGATGAAATCAGTTAAATGAAGAATGAAAATGAAATCAGTTAACGATGAAATCAATTAACGATGAAATCAGTTAACGATGAAATCAGTTAAATGAAGATGAAATCAGTTAACGATGAAATCAGTTAACGATGAAATCAGTTAAATGAAGATGAAATCAGTTAACGATGAAATCAGTTAACGATGAAATCAGTTAACGATGAAATCAGTTAAATGAAGATGAAATCAGTTAACGATGAAATCAGTTAACGATGAAATCAGTTAACGATGAAATCAATTAAATGAAGATGAAATCAGTTAACGATGAAATCAGTTAACGATGAAATCAGTTAACGATGAAATCAATTAACGATGAAATCAGTTAACGATGAAATCAATTAACGATGAAATCAGTTAAATGAAGATGAAATCAGTTAACGATGAAATCAGTTAACGATGAAATCAGTTAACGATGAAATCAATTAACGATGAAATCAGTTAAATGAAGATGAAATCAGTTAACGATGAAATCAGTTAAAGATGAAATCAGTTAAATGAAGAATGAAGATGAAATCAGTTAACGATGAAATCAGTTAAATGAAGATGAAATCAGTTAACGATGAAATCAGTTAACGATGAAATCAGTTAACGATGAAATCAGTTAAATGAAGATGAAATCAGTTAACGATGAAATCAGTTAACGATGAAATCAGTTAAATGAAGAATGAAAATGAAATCAGTTAACGATGAAATCAATTAACGATGAAATCAGTTAACGATGAAATCAGTTAAATGAAGATGAAATCAGTTAACGATGAAATCAGTTAACGATGAAATCAGTTAAATGAAGATGAAATCAGTTAACGATGAAATCAGTTAACGATGAAATCAGTTAAATGAAGAATGAAAATGAAATCAGTTAACGATGAAATCAATTAACGATGAAATCAGTTAACGATGAAATCAGTTAAATGAAGATGAAATCAGTTAACGATGAAATCAGTTAAATGAAGAATGAAGATGAAATCAGTTAACGATGAAATCAGTTAACGATGAAATCAGTTAACGATGAAATCAGTTAAATGAAGATGAAATCAGTTAACGATGAAATCAGTTAACGATGAAATCAATTAAATGAAGATGAAATCAGTTAACGATGAAATCAGTTAACGATGAAATCAGTTAAATGAAGATGAAATCAGTTAAATGAAGATGAAATCAGTTAACGATGAAATCAGTTAACGATGAAATCAGTTAACGATGAAATCAGTTAAATGAAGATGAAATCATTTAAAGATGAAATCAGTTAACGATGAAATCAGTTAACGATGAAATCAGTTAAATGAAGATGAAATCAGTTAACGATGAAATCAGTTAACGATGAAATCAATTAACGATGAAATCAGTTAAATGAAGATGAAATCAGTTAACGATGAAATCAGTTAAAGATGAAATCAGTTAAATGAAGAATGAAGATGAAATCAGTTAACGATGAAATCAGTTAAATGAAGATGAAATCAGTTAACGATGAAATCAATTAACGATGAAATCAGTTAACGATGAAATCAATTAACGATGAAATCAGTTAAATGAAGATGAAATCAGTTAACGATGAAATCAGTTAACGATGAAATCAGTTAACGATGAAATCAATTAACGATGAAATCAGTTAAATGAAGATGAAATCAGTTAAAGATGAAATCAGTTAACGATGAAATCAGTTAACGATGAAATCAGTTAAATGAAGATGAAATCAGTTAACGATGAAATCAGTTAACGATGAAATCAATTAACGATGAAATCAGTTAAATGAAGATGAAATCAGTTAACGATGAAATCAGTTAAAGATGAAATCAGTTAAATGAAGAATGAAGATGAAATCAGTTAACGATGAAATCAGTTAAATGAAGATGAAATCAGTTAACGATGAAATCAATTAACGATGAAATCAGTTAACGATGAAATCAATTAACGATGAAATCAGTTAAATGAAGATGAAATCAGTTAACGATGAAATCAGTTAAAGATGAAATCAGTTAAATGAAGAATGAAGATGAAATCAGTTAACGATGAAATCAGTTAAATGAAGATGAAATCAGTTAACGATGAAATCAATTAACGATGAAATCAGTTAACGATGAAATCAATTAACGATGAAATCAGTTAAATGAAGATGAAATCAGTTAACGATGAAATCAGTTAAAGATGAAATCAGTTAAATGAAGAATGAAGATGAAATCAGTTAACGATGAAATCAGTTAAATGAAGATGAAATCAGTTAACGATGAAATCAATTAACGATGAAATCAGTTAACGATGAAATCAATTAACGATGAAATCAGTTAAATGAAGATGAAATCAGTTAACGATGAAATCAGTTAACGATGAAATCAATTAACGATGAAATCAGTTAAATGAAGATGAAATCAGTTAACGATGAAATCAGTTAAAGATGAAATCAGTTAAATGAAGAATGAAGATGAAATCAGTTAACGATGAAATCAGTTAAATGAAGATGAAATCAGTTAACGATGAAATCAGTTAAATGAAGATGAAATCAGTTAACGATGAAATCAGTTAACGATGAAATCAGTTAACGATGAAATCAGTTAAATGAAGATGAAATCAGTTAACGATGAAATCAGTTAAATGAAGAATGAAGATGAAATCAGTTAACGATGAAATCAATTAACGATGAAATCAGTTAACGATGAAATCAGTTAAATGAAGATGAAATCAGTTAACGATGAAATCAGTTAACGATGAAATCAGTTAAATGAAGAATGAAAATGAAATCAGTTAACGATGAAATCAATTAACGATGAAATCAGTTAACGATGAAATCAGTTAAATGAAGATGAAATCAGTTAACGATGAAATCAGTTAACGATGAAATCAGTTAAATGAAGATGAAATCAGTTAACGATGAAATCAGTTAACGATGAAATCAGTTAACGATGAAATCAGTTAAATGAAGATGAAATCAGTTAACGATGAAATCAGTTAACGATGAAATCAGTTAACGATGAAATCAGTTAACGATGAAATCAATTAAATGAAGATGAAATCAGTTAACGATGAAATCAGTTAAATGAAGAATGAAAATGAAATCAGTTAAATGAAGATGAAATCAGTTAACGATGAAATCAGTTAACGATGAAATCAGTTAAATGAAGATGAAATCAGTTAACGATGAAATCAGTTAACGATGAAATCAGTTAACGATGAAATCAATTAAATGAAGATGAAATCAGTTAACGATGAAATCAGTTAAATGAAGATGAAATCAGTTAACGATGAAATCAGTTAAAGATGAAATCAGTTAACGATGAAATCAGTTAACGATGAAATCAGTTAAATGAAGATGAAATCAGTTAACGATGAAATCAGTTAAATGAAGAATGAAAATGAAATCAGTTAAATGAAGATGAAATCAGTTAACGATGAAATCAGTTAACGATGAAATCAGTTAACGATGAAATCAGTTAAATGAAGATGAAATCAGTTAACGATGAAATCAGTTAACAATGAAATCAGTTAAATGAAGATGAAATCAGTTAACGATGAAATCAGTTAACGATGAAATCAGTTAACGATGAAATCAGTTAACGATGAAATCAGTTAAATGAAGATGAAATCAGTTAACGATGAAATCAGTTAAATGAAGAATGAAGATGAAATCAGTTAACGATGAAATCAATTAACGATGAAATCAGTTAACGATGAAATCAGTTAAATGAAGATGAAATCAGTTAACGATGAAATCAGTTAACGATGAAATCAGTTAAATGAAGAATGAAAATGAAATCAGTTAACGATGAAATCAATTAACGATGAAATCAGTTAACGATGAAATCAGTTAAATGAAGATGAAATCAGTTAACGATGAAATCAGTTAACGATGAAATCAGTTAAATGAAGATGAAATCAGTTAACGATGAAATCAGTTAACGATGAAATCAGTTAAATGAAGAATGAAAATGAAATCAGTTAACGATGAAATCAATTAACGATGAAATCAGTTAATGATGAAATCAGTTAAATGAAGATGAAATCAGTTAACGATGAAATCAGTTAACGATGAAATCAGTTAAATGAAGATGAAATCAGTTAACGAT
The DNA here is from genome assembly GCF_022749685.1 of Semicossyphus pulcher. Classification (NCBI taxonomy): domain Eukaryota; kingdom Metazoa; phylum Chordata; class Actinopteri; order Labriformes; family Labridae; genus Semicossyphus; species Semicossyphus pulcher. Next base: position 1,998,696 of record NW_027211703.1, read on the forward strand.
GAAATCAGTTAACGATGAAATCAATTAAATGAAGATGAAATCAGTTAACGATGAAATCAGTTAAATGAAGATGAAATCAGTTAACGATGAAATCAGTTAAAGATGAAATCAGTTAACGATGAAATCAGTTAACGATGAAATCAGTTAACGATGAAATCAGTTAAATGAAGATGAAATCAGTTAACGATGAAATCAGTTAAATGAAGAATGAAAATGAAATCAGTTAAATGAAGATGAAATCAGTTAACGATGAAATCAGTTAACGATGAAATCAGTTAACGATGAAATCAGTTAAATGAAGATGAAATCAGTTAACGATGAAATCAGTTAACAATGAAATCAGTTAAATGAAGATGAAATCAGTTAACGATGAAATCAGTTAACGATGAAATCAGTTAACGATGAAATCAGTTAAATGAAGATGAAATCAGTTAAAGATGAAATCAGTTAACGATGAAATCAGTTAACGATGAAATCAGTTAAATGAAGATGAAATCAGTTAACGATGAAATCAGTTAACGATGAAATCAATTAACGATGAAATCAGTTAAATGAAGATGAAATCAGTTAACGATGAAATCAGTTAAAGATGAAATCAGTTAAATGAAGAATGAAGATGAAATCAGTTAACGATGAAATCAGTTAAATGAAGATGAAATCAGTTAACGATGAAATCAGTTAACGATGAAATCAGTTAACGATGAAATCAGTTAAATGAAGATGAAATCAGTTAACGATGAAATCAGTTAAATGAAGAATGAAGATGAAATCAGTTAACGATGAAATCAATTAACGATGAAATCAGTTAACGATGAAATCAGTTAAATGAAGATGAAATCAGTTAACGATGAAATCAGTTAAATGAAGATGAAATCAGTTAACGATGAAATCAGTTAACGATGAAATCAGTTAACGATGAAATCAGTTAAATGAAGATGAAATCAGTTAACGATGAAATCAGTTAACGATGAAATCAGTTAACGATGAAATCAATTAAATGAAGATGAAATCAGTTAACGATGAAATCAGTTAACGATGAAATCAGTTAAATGAAGATGAAATCAGTTAAAGATGAAATCAGTTAACGATGAAATCAGTTAAATGAAGATGAAATCAGTTAAAGATGAAATCAGTTAACGATGAAATCAGTTAACGATGAAATCAGTTAAATGAAGATGAAATCAGTTAACGATGAAATCAGTTAACGATGAAATCAATTAACGATGAAATCAGTTAAATGAAGATGAAATCAGTTAACGATGAAATCAGTTAAAGATGAAATCAGTTAAATGAAGAATGAAGATGAAATCAGTTAACGATGAAATCAGTTAAATGAAGATGAAATCAGTTAACGATGAAATCAGTTAACGATGAAATCAGTTAACGATGAAATCAGTTAAATGAAGATGAAATCAGTTAACGATGAAATCAGTTAAATGAAGAATGAAGATGAAATCAGTTAACGATGAAATCAATTAACGATGAAATCAGTTAACGATGAAATCAGTTAAATGAAGATGAAATCAGTTAACGATGAAATCAGTTAACGATGAAATCAGTTAAATGAAGAATGAAAATGAAATCAGTTAACGATGAAATCAATTAACGATGAAATCAGTTAACGATGAAATCAGTTCAATGAAGATGAAATCAGTTAACGATGAAATCAGTTAACGATGAAATCAGTTAAATGAAGATGAAATCAGTTAACGATGAAATCAGTTAACGATGAAATCAGTTAACGATGAAATCAGTTAAATGAAGATGAAATCAGTTAACGATGAAATCAGTTAACGATGAAATCAGTTAACGATGAAATCAATTAAATGAAGATGAAATCAGTTAACGATGAAATCAGTTAAATGAAGAATGAAAATGAAATCAGTTAAATGAAGATGAAATCAGTTAACGATGAAATCAGTTAACGATGAAATCAGTTAAATGAAGATGAAATCAGTTAACGATGAAATCAGTTAACGATGAAATCAATTAAATGAAGATGAAATCAGTTAACGATGAAATCAGTTAAATGAAGATGAAATCAGTTAACGATGAAATCAGTTAAAGATGAAATCAGTTAACGATGAAATCAGTTAACGATGAAATCAGTTAACGATGAAATCAGTTAAATGAAGATGAAATCAGTTAACGATGAAATCAGTTAAATGAAGAATGAAGATGAAATCAGTTAACGATGAAATCAGTTAACGATGAAATCAGTTAACGATGAAATCAGTTAAATGAAGATGAAATCAGTTAACGATGAAATCAGTTAACGATGAAATCAGTTAACGATGAAATCAATTAAATGAAGATGAAATCAGTTAACGATGAAATCAGTTAACGATGAAATCAGTTAAATGAAGATGAAATCAGTTAAATGAAGATGAAATCAGTTAACGATGAAATCAGTTAACGATGAACTCGGTTAACGATGAAATCAGTTAAATGAAGATGAAATCAGTTAAAGATGAAATCAGTTAACGATGAAATCAGTTAACGATGAAATCAGTTAAATGAAGATGAAATCAGTTAACGATGAAATCAGTTAACGATGAAATCAATTAACGATGAAATCAGTTAAATGAAGATGAAATCAGTTAACGATGAAATCAGTTAAAGATGAAATCAGTTAAATGAAGAATGAAGATGAAATCAGTTAACGATGAAATCAGTTAAATGAAGATGAAATCAGTTAACGATGAAATCAATTAACGATGAAATCAGTTAACGATGAAATCAATTAACGATGAAATCAGTTAAATGAAGATGAAATCAGTTAACGATGAAATCAGTTAAAGATGAAATCAGTTAAATGAAGAATGAAGATGAAATCAGTTAACGATGAAATCAGTTAAATGAAGATGAAATCAGTTAACGATGAAATCAATTAACGATGAAATCAGTTAACGATGAAATCAATTAACGATGAAATCAGTTAAATGAAGATGAAATCAGTTAACGATGAAATCAGTTAACGATGAAATCAGTTAACGATGAAATCAATTAACGATGAAATCAGTTAAATGAAGATGAAATCAGTTAAAGATGAAATCAGTTAACGATGAAATCAGTTAACGATGAAATCAGTTAAATGAAGATGAAATCAGTTAACGATGAAATCAGTTAACGATGAAATCAATTAACGATGAAATCAGTTAAATGAAGATGAAATCAGTTAACGATGAAATCAGTTAAAGATGAAATCAGTTAAATGAAGAATGAAGATGAAATCAGTTAACGATGAAATCAGTTAAATGAAGATGAAATCAGTTAACGATGAAATCAATTAACGATGAAATCAGTTAACGATGAAATCAATTAACGATGAAATCAGTTAAATGAAGATGAAATCAGTTAACGATGAAATCAGTTAACGATGAAATCAGTTAAAGATGAAATCAGTTAAATGAAGAATGAAGATGAAATCAGTTAACGATGAAATCAGTTAAATGAAGATGAAATCAGTTAACGATGAAATCAGTTAACGATGAAATCAGTTAACGATGAAATCAGTTAAATGAAGATGAAATCAGTTAACGATGAAATCAGTTAAATGAAGATGAAATCAGTTAACGATGAAATCAATTAACGATGAAATCAGTTAACGATGAAATCAATTAACGATGAAATCAGTTAAATGAAGATGAAATCAGTTAACGATGAAATCAGTTAAAGATGAAATCAGTTAAATGAAGAATGAAGATGAAATCAGTTAACGATGAAATCAGTTAAATGAAGATGAAATCAGTTAACGATGAAATCAGTTAACGATGAAATCAGTTAACGATGAAATCAGTTAAATGAAGATGAAATCAGTTAACGATGAAATCAGTTAAATGAAGAATGAAGATGAAATCAGTTAACGATGAAATCAATTAACGATGAAATCAGTTAACGATGAAATCAGTTAAATGAAGATGAAATCAGTTAACGATGAAATCAGTTAACGATGAAATCAGTTAAATGAAGAATGAAAATGAAATCAGTTAACGATGAAATCAATTAACGATGAAATCAGTTAACGATGAAATCAGTTAAATGAAGATGAAATCAGTTAACGATGAAATCAGTTAACGATGAAATCAGTTAAATGAAGATGAAATCAGTTAACGATGAAATCAGTTAACGATGAAATCAGTTAACGATGAAATCAGTTAAATGAAGATGAAATCAGTTAACGATGAAATCAGTTAACGATGAAATCAGTTAACGATGAAATCAATTAAATGAAGATGAAATCAGTTAACGATGAAATCAGTTAAATGAAGAATGAAAATGAAATCAGTTAAATGAAGATGAAATCAGTTAACGATGAAATCAGTTAACGATGAAATCAGTTAAATGAAGATGAAATCAGTTAACGATGAAATCAGTTAACGATGAAATCAGTTAACGATGAAATCAATTAAATGAAGATGAAATCAGTTAACGATGAAATCAGTTAAATGAAGATGAAATCAGTTAACGATGAAATCAGTTAAAGATGAAATCAGTTAACGATGAAATCAGTTAACGATGAAATCAGTTAAATGAAGATGAAATCAGTTAACGATGAAATCAGTTAAAGATGAAATCAGTTAAATGAAGAATGAAGATGAAATCAGTTAACGATGAAATCAGTTAAATGAAGATGAAATCAGTTAACGATGAAATCAGTTAACGATGAAATCAGTTAACGATGAAATCAGTTAAATGAAGATGAAATCAGTTAACGATGAAATCAGTTAAATGAATATGAAATCAGTTAACGATGAAATCAATTAACGATGAAATCAGTTAACGATGAAATCAATTAACGATGAAATCAGTTAAATGAAGATGAAATCAGTTAACGATGAAATCAGTTAAAGATGAAATCAGTTAAATGAAGAATGAAGATGAAATCAGTTAACGATGAAATCAGTTAAATGAAGATGAAATCAGTTAACGATGAAATCAGTTAACGATGAAATCAGTTAACGATGAAATCAGTTAAATGAAGATGAAATCAGTTAACGATGAAATCAGTTAAATGAAGAATGAAGATGAAATCAGTTAACGATGAAATCAATTAACGATGAAATCAGTTAACGATGAAATCAGTTAAATGAAGATGAAATCAGTTAACGATGAAATCAGTTAACGATGAAATCAGTTAAATGAAGAATGAAAATGAAATCAGTTAACGATGAAATCAATTAACGATGAAATCAGTTAACGATGAAATCAGTTAAATGAAGATGAAATCAGTTAACGATGAAATCAGTTAACGATGAAATCAGTTAAATGAAGATGAAATCAGTTAACGATGAAATCAGTTAACGATGAAATCAGTTAACGATGAAATCAGTTAAATGAAGATGAAATCAGTTAACGATGAAATCAGTTAACGATGAAATCAGTTAACGATGAAATCAATTAAATGAAGATGAAATCAGTTAACGATGAAATCAGTTAAATGAAGAATGAAAATGAAATCAGTTAAATGAAGATGAAATCAGTTAACGATGAAATCAGTTAACGATGAAATCAGTTAAATGAAGATGAAATCAGTTAACGATGAAATCAGTTAACGATGAAATCAGTTAACGATGAAATCAATTAAATGAAGATGAAATCAGTTAACGATGAAATCAGTTAAATGAAGATGAAATCAGTTAACGATGAAATCAGTTAAAGATGAAATCAGTTAACGATGAAATCAGTTAACGATGAAATCAGTTAACGATGAAATCAGTTAAATGAAGATGAAATCAGTTAACGATGAAATCAGTTAAATGAAGAATGAAAATGAAATCAGTTAAATGAAGATGAAATCAGTTAACGATGAAATCAGTTAACGATGAAATCAGTTAACGATGAAATCAGTTAAATGAAGATGAAATCAGTTAACGATGAAATCAGTTAACAATGAAATCAGTTAAATGAAGATGAAATCAGTTAACGATGAAATCAGTTAACGATGAAATCAGTTAACGATGAAATCAGTTAAATGAAGATGAAATCAGTTAACGATGAAATCAGTTAACGATGAAATCAGTTAAATGAAGATGAAATCAGTTAAATGAAGATGAAATCAGTTAACGATGAAATCAGTTAAATGAAGATGAAATCAGTTAACGATGAAATCAGTTAACGATGAAATCAGTTAACGATGAAATCAATTAAATGAAGATGAAATCAGTTAACGATGAAATCAATTAAATGAAGATGAAATCAGTTAACGATGAAATCAGTTAACAATGAAATCAGTTAAATGAAGATGAAATCAGTTAACGATGAAATCAGTGCACGATGAAATCAGTTAAAGATGAAATCAGTTAACGATGAAATCAGTTAACGATGAAATCAGTTAAATGAAGATGAAATCAGTTAACGATGAAATCAATTAACGATGAAATCAGTTAAATGAAGATGAAATCAGTTAACGATGAAATCAGTTAACGATGAAATCAGTTAAATGAAGAATGAAAATGAAATCAGTTAACGATGAAATCAATTAACGATGAAATCAGTTAAATGAAGATGAAATCAGTTCACGATGAAATCAGTTAAATGAAGATGAAATCAGTTCACGATGAAATCAGTTAAATGAAGAATGAAAATGAAATCAGTTAAATGAAGATGAAATCAGTTAACGATGAAATCAGTTAAATGAAGAATGAAAATGAAATCAGTTAAATGAAGATGAAATCAGTTAACGATGAAATCAGTTAAATGAAGATGAAATCAGTTAACGATGAAATCAGTTAACGATGAAATCAATTAAATGAAGATGAAATCAGTTAACGATGAAATCAGTTAAATGAAGAATGAAAATGAAATCAGTTAAATGAAGATGAAATCAGTTAACGATGAAATCAGTTAACGATGAAATCAGTTAAATGAAGATGAAATCAGTTAACGATGAAATCAGTTAACGATGAAATCAGTTAACGATGAAATCAATTAAATGAAGATGAAATCAGTTAACGATGAAATCAGTTAAATGAAGATGAAATCAGTTAACGATGAAATCAGTTAAAGATGAAATCAGTTAACGATGAAATCAGTTAACGATGAAATCAGTTAACGATGAAATCAGTTAACGATGAAATCAGTTAAATGAAGATGAAATCAGTTAACGATGAAATCAGTTAAATGAAGAATGAAAATGAAATCAGTTAAATGAAGATGAAATCAGTTAACGATGAAATCAGTTAACGATGAAATCAGTTAACGATGAAATCAGTTAACGATGAAATCAGTTAAATGAAGATGAAATCAGTTAACGATGAAATCAGTTAACAATGAAATCAGTTAAATGAAGATGAAATCAGTTAACGATGAAATCAGTTAACGATGAAATCAGTTAACGATGAAATCAGTTAAATGAAGATGAAATCAGTTAAAGATGAAATCAGTTAACGATGAAATCAGTTAACGATGAAATCAGTTAAATGAAGATGAAATCAGTTAACGATGAAATCAGTTAACGATGAAATCAATTAACGATGAAATCAGTTAAATGAAGATGAAATCAGTTAACGATGAAATCAGTTAACGATGAAATCAGTTAAATGAAGAATGAAGATGAAATCAGTTAACGATGAAATCAGTTAAATGAAGATGAAATCAGTTAACGATGAAATCAGTTAACGATGAAATCAGTTAACGATGAAATCAGTTAAATGAAGATGAAATCAGTTAACGATGAAATCAGTTAAATGAAGAATGAAGATGAAATCAGTTAACGATGAAATCAATTAACGATGAAATCAGTTAACGATGAAATCAGTTAAATGAAGATGAAATCAGTTAACGATGAAATCAGTTAACGATGAAATCAGTTAAATGAAGAATGAAAATGAAATCAGTTAACGATGAAATCAATTAACGATGAAATCAGTTAACGATGAAATCAGTTAAATGAAGATGAAATCAGTTAACGATGAAATCAGTTAACGATGAAATCAGTTAAATGAAGATGAAATCAGTTAACGATGAAATCAGTTAACGATGAAATCAGTTAACGATGAAATCAGTTAAATGAAGATGAAATCAGTTAACGATGAAATCAGTTAACGATGAAATCAGTTAACGATGAAATCAATTAAATGAAGATGAAATCAGTTAACGATGAAATCAGTTAACGATGAAATCAGTTAAATGAAGATGAAATCAGTTAAATGAAGATGAAATCAGTTAACGATGAAATCAGTTAACGATGAAATCAGTTAAATGAAGATGAAATCAGTTAAAGATGAAATCAGTTAACGATGAAATCAGTTAACGATGAAATCAGTTAAATGAAGATGAAATCAGTTAAAGATGAAATCAGTTAACGATGAAATCAGTTAACGATGAAATCAGTTAAATGAAGATGAAATCAGTTAACGATGAAATCAGTTAACGATGAAATCAATTAACGATGAAATCAGTTAAATGAAGATGAAATCAGTTAACGATGAAATCAGTTAAAGATGAAATCAGTTAAATGAAGAATGAAGATGAAATCAGTTAACGATGAAATCAGTTAAATGAAGATGAAATCAGTTAACGATGAAATCAGTTAAAGATGAAATCAGTTAAATGAAGAATGAAGATGAAATCAGTTAACGATGAAATCAGTTAACGATGAAATCAGTTAACGATGAAATCAATTAACGATGAAATCAGTTAAATGAAGATGAAATCAGTTAACGATGAAATCAATTAACGATGAAATCAGTTAACGATGAAATCAGTTAACGATGAAATCAATTAAATGAAGATGAAATCAGTTAACGATGAAATCAGTTAAATGAAGATGAAATCAGTTAACGATGAAATCAATTAACGATGAAATCAGTTAACGATGAAATCAATTAACGATGAAATCAGTTAAATGAAGATGAAATCAGTTAACGATGAAATCAGTTAAAGATGAAATCAGTTAAATGAAGAATGAAGATGAAATCAGTTAACGATGAAATCAGTTAAATGAAGATGAAATCAGTTAACGATGAAATCAGTTAACGATGAAATCAGTTAACGATGAAATCAGTTAAATGAAGATGAAATCAGTTAACGATGAAATCAGTTAAATGAAGAATGAAAATGAAATCAGTTAAATGAAGATGAAATCAGTTAACGATGAAATCAGTTAACGATGAAATCAATTAACGATGAAATCAGTTAACGATGAAATCAGTTAAATGAAGATGAAATCAGTTAACGATGAAATCAGTTAACAATGAAATCAGTTAAATGAAGATGAAATCAGTTAACGATGAAATCAGTTAACGATGAAATCAGTTAAATGAAGATGAAATCAGTTAACGATGAAATCAGTTAACGATGAAATCAGTTAAATGAAGATGAAATCAGTTAACGATGAAATCAGTTAACGATGAAATCAATTAACGATGAAATCAGTTAAATGAAGATGAAATCAGTTAACGATGAAATCAGTTAACGATGAAATCAGTTAAATGAAGAATGAAGATGAAATCAGTTAACGATGAAATCAGTTAAATGAAGATGAAATCAGTTAACGATGAAATCAGTTAACGATGAAATCAGTTAACGATGAAATCAGTTAAATGAAGATGAAATCAGTTAACGATGAAATCAGTTAAATGAAGAATGAAGATGAAATCAGTTAACGATGAAATCAATTAACGATGAAATCAGTTAACGATGAAATCAGTTAAATGAAGATGAAATCAGTTAACGATGAAATCAGTTAACGATGAAATCAGTTAAATGAAGAATGAAAATGAAATCAGTTAACGATGAAATCAATTAACGATGAAATCAGTTAACGATGAAATCAGTTAAATGAAGATGAAATCAGTTAACGATGAAATCAGTTAACGATGAAATCAGTTAAATGAAGATGAAATCAGTTAACGATGAAATCAGTTAACGATGAAATCAGTTAACGATGAAATCAGTTAAATGAAGATGAAATCAGTTAACGATGAAATCAGTTAACGATGAAATCAGTTAACGATGAAATCAATTAAATGAAGATGAAATCAGTTAACGATGAAATCAATTAAATGAAGATGAAATCAGTTAACGATGAAATCAGTTAACGATGAAATCAGTTAAATGAAGATGAAATCAGTTAAATGAAGATGAAATCAGTTAACGATGAAATCAGTTAACGATGAAATCAGTTAAATGAAGATGAAATCAGTTAAAGATGAAATCAGTTAACGATGAAATCAGTTAACGATGAAATCAGTTAAATGAAGATGAAATCAGTTAAAGATGAAATCAGTTAACGATGAAATCAGTTAACGATGAAATCAGTTAAATGAAGATGAAATCAGTTAACGATGAAATCAGTTAACGATGAAATCAATTAACGATGAAATCAGTTAAATGAAGATGAAATCAGTTAACGATGAAATCAGTTAAAGATGAAATCAGTTAAATGAAGAATGAAGATGAAATCAGTTAACGATTAAATCAGTTAAATGAAGATGAAATCAGTTAACGATGAAATCAGTTAACGATGAAATCAGTTAACGATGAAATCAGTTAAATGAAGATGAAATCAGTTAACGATGAAATCAGTTAAATGAAGAATGAAGATGAAATCAGTTAACGATGAAATCAATTAACGATGAAATCAGTTAACGATGAAATCAGTTAAATGATGATGAAATCAGTTAACGATGAAATCAGTTAACGATGAAATCAGTTAAATGAAGAATGAAAATGAAATCAGTTAACGATGAAATCAATTAACGATGAAATCAGTTAACGATGAAATCAGTTAAATGAAGATGAAATCAGTTAACGATGAAATCAGTTAACGATGAAATCAGTTAAATGAAGATGAAATCAGTTAACGATGAAATCAGTTAACGATGAAATCAGTTAAATGAAGATGAAATCAGTTAACGATGAAATCAGTTAACGATGAAATCAGTTAACGATGAAATCAATTAAATGAAGATGAAATCAGTTAACGATGAAATCAGTTAACGATGAAATCAGTTAAATGAAGATGAAATCAGTTAACGATGAAATCAGTTAACGATGAAATCAGTTAACGATGAAATCAGTTAAATGAAGATGAAATCAGTTAAAGATGAAATCAGTTAACGATGAAATCAGTTAACGATGAAATCAGTTAACGATGAAATCAGTTAAATGAAGATGAAATCAGTTAACGATGAAATCAGTTAACGATGAAATCAATTAACGATGAAATCAGTTAAATGAAGATGAAATCAGTTAATGATGAAATCAGTTAAAGATGAAATCAGTTAAATGAAGAATGAAGATGAAATCAGTTAACGATGAAATCAGTTAAATGAAGATGAAATCAGTTAACGATGAAATCAATTAACGATGAAATCAGTTAACGATGAAATCAATTAACGATGAAATCAGTTAAATGAAGATGAAATCAGTTAACGATGAAATCAGTTAAAGATGAAATCAGTTAAATGAAGAATGAAGATGAAATCAGTTAACGATGAAATCAGTTAACGATGAAATCAGTTAACGATGAAATCAATTAACGATGAAATCAGTTAAATGAAGATGAAATCAGTTAACGATGAAATCAATTAACGATGAAATCAGTTAACGATGAAATCAGTTAACGATGAAATCAATTAAATGAAGATGAAATCAGTTAACGATGAAATCAGTTAAATGAAGATGAAATCAGTTAACGATGAAATCAGTTAAAGATGAAATCAGTTAACAATGAAATCAGTTAACGATGAAATCAGTTAAATGAAGATGAAATCAGTTAACGATGAAATCAGTTAAATGAAGAATGAAAATGAAATCAGTTAAATGAAGATGAAATCAGTTAACGATGAAATCAGTTAACGATGAAATCAGTTAACGATGAAATCAGTTAAATGAAGATGAAATCAGTTAACGATGAAATCAGTTAACAATGAAATCAGTTAAATGAAGATGAAATCAGTTAACGATGAAATCAGTTAACGATGAAATCAGTTAACGATGAAATCAGTTAAATGAAGATGAAATGAGTTAACGATGAAATCAGTTAACGATGAAATCAGTTAAATGAAGATGAAATCAGTTAACGATGAAATCAGTTAACGATGAAATCAGTTAAATGAAGATGAAATCAGTTAACGATGAAATCAGTTAACGATGAAATCAGTTAACGATGAAATCAATTAAATGAAGATGAAATCAGTTAACGATGAAATCAATTAAATGAAGATGAAATCAGTTAACGATGAAATCAGTTAACAATGAAATCAGTTAAATGAAGATGAAATCAGTTAACGATGAAATCAGTTAACGATGAAATCAGTTAACGATGAAATCAGTTAACGATGAAATCAGTTAACGATGAAATCAGTTAAATGAAGATGAAATCAGTTAACGATGAAATCAATTAACGATGAAATCAGTTAAATGAAGATGAAATCAGTTAACGATGAAATCAGTTAACGATGAAATCAGTTAAATGAAGAATGAAAATGAAATCAGTTAACGATGAAATCAATTAACGATGAAATCAGTTAACGATGAAATCAGTTAAATGAAGATGAAATCAGTTAACGATGAAATCAGTTAACGATGAAATCAGTTACATGAAGATGAAATCAGTTAACGATGAAATCAGTTAACGATGAAATCAATTAAATGAAGATGAAATCAGTTAACGATGAAATCAGTTAAATGAAGAATGAAAATGAAATCAGTTAAATGAAGATGAAATCAGTTAACGATGAAATCAGTTAACGATGAAATCAGTTAAATGAAGATGAAATCAGTTAACGATGAAATCAGTTAACGATGAAATCAGTTAACGATGAAATCAATTAAATGAAGATGAAATCAGTTAACGATGAAATCAGTTAAATGAAGATGAAATCAGTTAACGATGAAATCAGTTAAAGATGAAATCAGTTAACGATGAAATCAGTTAACGATGAAATCAGTTAACGATGAAATCAGTTAAATGAAGATGAAATCAGTTAACGATGAAATCAGTTAAATGAAGAATGAAAATGAAATCAGTTAAATGAAGATGAAATCAGTTAACGATGAAATCAGTTAACGATGAAATCAGTTAAATGAAGATGAAATCAGTTAACGATGAAATCAGTTAACAATGAAATCAGTTAAATGAAGATGAAATCAGTTAACGATGAAATCAGTTAACGATGAAATCAGTTAACGATGAAATCAGTTAAATGAAGATGAAATCAGTTAAAGATGAAATCAGTTAACGATGAAATCAGTTAAATGAAGATGAAATCAGTTAACGATGAAATCAGTTAACGATGAAATCAATTAACGATGAAATCAGTTAAATGAAGATGAAATCAGTTAACGATGAAATCAGTTAAAGATGAAATCAGTTAAATGAAGAATGAAGATGAAATCAGTTAACGATGAAATCAGTTAAATGAAGATGAAATCAGTTAACGATGAAATCAGTTAACGATGAAATCAGTTAACGATGAAATCAGTTAAATGAAGATGAAATCAGTTAACGATGAAATCAGTTAAATGAAGAATGAAGATGAAATCAGTTAACGATGAAATCAATTAACGATGAAATCAGTTAACGATGAAATCAGTTAAATGAAGATGAAATCAGTTAACGATGAAATCAGTTAACGATGAAATCAGTTAAATGAAGAATGAAAATGAAATCAGTTAACGATGAAATCAATTAACGATGAAATCAGTTAACGATGAAATCAGTTAAATGAAGATGAAATCAGTTAACGATGAAATCAGTTAAATGAAGATGAAATCAGTTAAATGAAGATGAAATCAGTTAACGATGAAATCAGTTAACGATGAAATCAGTTAACGATGAAATCAGTTAAATGAAGATGAAATCAGTTAAATGAAGATGAAATCAGTTAAAGATGAAATCAGTTAACGATGAAATCAGTTAACGATGAAATCAGTTAAATGAAGATGAAATCAGTTAACGATGAAATCAGTTAACGATGAAATCAATTAACGATGAAATCAGTTAAATGAAGATGAAATCAGTTAACGATGAAATCAGTTAAAGATGAAATCAGTTAAATGAAGAATGAAGATGAAATCAGTTAACGATGAAATCAGTTAAATGAAGATGAAATCAGTTAACGATGAAATCAATTAACGATGAAATCAGTTAACGATGAAATCAATTAACGATGAAATCAGTTAAATGAAGATGAAATCAGTTAACGATGAAATCAGTTAAAGATGAAATCAGTTAAATGAAGAACGAAGATGAAATCAGTTAACGATGAAATCAGTTAAATGAAGATGAAATCAGTTAACGATGAAATCAATTAACGATGAAATCAGTTAACGATGAAATCAATTAACGATGAAATCAGTTAAATGAAGATGAAATCAGTTAACGATGAAATCAGTTAAAGATGAAATCAGTTAAATGAAGAATGAAGATGAAATCAGTTAACGATGAAATCAGTTAAATGAAGATGAAATCAGTTAACGATGAAATCAATTAACGATGAAATCAGTTAACGATGAAATCAATTAACGATGAAATCAGTTAAATGAAGATGAAATCAGTTAACGATGAAATCAGTTAAAGATGAAATCAGTTAAATGAAGAATGAAGATGAAATCAGTTAACGATGAAATCAGTTAAATGAAGATGAAATCAGTTAACGATGAAATCAGTTAACGATGAAATCAGTTAACGATGAAATCAGTTAAATGAAGATGAAATCAGTTAACGATGAAATCAGTTAAATGAAGAATGAAGATGAAATCAGTTAACGATGAAATCAATTAACGATGAAATCAGTTAACGATGAAATCAGTTAAATGAAGATGAAATCAGTTAACGATGAAATCAGTTAACGATGAAATCAGTTAAATGAAGAATGAAAATGAAATCAGTTAACGATGAAATCAATTAACGATGAAATCAGTTAACGATGAAATCAGTTAAATGAAGATGAAATCAGTTAACGATGAAATCAGTTAACGATGAAATCAGTTAAATGAAGATGAAATCAGTTAACGATGAAATCAGTTAACGATGAAATCAGTTAACGATGAAATCAGTTAAATGAAGATGAAATCAGTTAACGATGAAATCAGTTAACGATGAAATCAGTTAACGATGAAATCAATTAAATGAAGATGAAATCAGTTAACGATGAAATCAGTTAAATGAAGAATGAAAATGAAATCAGTTAAATGAAGATGAAATCAGTTAACGATGAAATCAGTTAACGATGAAATCAGTTAAATGAAGATGAAATCAGTTAACGATGAAATCAGTTAACGATGAAATCAGTTAACGATGAAATCAATTAAATGAAGATGAAATCAGTTAACGATGAAATCAGTTAAATGAAGATGAAATCAGTTAACGATGAAATCAGTTAAAGATGAAATCAGTTAACGATGAAATCAGTTAACGATGAAATCAGTTAAATGAAGATGAAATCAGTTAACGATGAAATCAGTTAAATGAAGAATGAAAATGAAATCAGTTAAATGAAGATGAAATCAGTTAACGATGAAATCAGTTAACGATGAAATCAGTTAACGATGAAATCAGTTAAATGAAGATGAAATCAGTTAACGATGAAATCAGTTAACAATGAAATCAGTTAAATGAAGATGAAATCAGTTAACGATGAAATCAGTTAACGATGAAATCAGTTAACGATGAAATCAGTTAAATGAAGATGAAATCAGTTAACGATGAAATCAGTTAACGATGAAATCAGTTAAATGAAGATGAAATCAGTTAACGATGAAATCAGTTAACGATGAAATCAGTTAAATGAAGATGAAATCAGTTAACGATGAAATCAGTTAACGATGAAATCAGTTAACGATGAAATCAATTAAATGAAGATGAAATCAGTTAACGATGAAATCAGTTAAATGAAGATGAAATCAGTTAACGATGAAATCAGTTAAAGATGAAATCAGTTAACGATGAAATCAGTTAAATGAAGATGAAATCAGTTAACGATGAAATCAGTTAAATGAAGAATGAAAATGAAATCAGTTAAATGAAGATGAAATCAGTTAACGATGAAATCAGTTAACGATGAAATCAGTTAACGATGAAATCAGTTAAATGAAGAATGAAAATGAAATCAGTTAACGATGAAATCAATTAACGATGAAATCAGTTAACGATGAAATCAGTTAAATGAAGATGAAATCAGTTAACGATGAAATCAGTTAACGATGAAATCAGTTAAATGAAGATGAAATCAGTTAACGATGAAATCAGTTAACGATGAAATCAGTTAACGATGAAATCAGTTAAATGAAGATGAAATCAGTTAACGATGAAATCAGTTAACGATGAAATCAATTAAATGAAGATGAAATCAGTTAACGATGAAATCAGTTAAATGAAGATGAAATCAGTTAACGATGAAATCAGTTAAAGATGAAATCAGTTAACGATGAAATCAGTTAACGATGAAATCAGTTAAAAGAAGAATGAAAATGAAATCAGTTAAATGAAGATGAAATCAGTTAACGATGAAATCAGTTAACGATGAAATCAGTTAACGATGAAATCAGTTAAATGAAGATGAAATCAGTTAACGATGAAATCAGTTAACAATGAAATCAGTTAAATGAAGATGAAATCAGTTAACGATGAAATCAGTTAACGATGAAATCAGTTAACGATGAAATCAGTTAACGATGAAATCAGTTAAATGAAGATGAAATCAGTTAACGATGAAATCAGTTAACGATGAAATCAGTTAAATGAAGATGAAATCAGTTAACGATGAAATCAGTTAACGATGAAATCAGTTAAATGAAGATGAAATCAGTTAACGATGAAATCAGTTAACGATGAAATCAGTTAACGATGAAATCAGTTAAATGAAGATGAAATCAGTTAACGATGAAATCAGTTAACGATGAAATCAATTAACGATGAAATCAGTTAAATGAAGATGAAATCAGTTAACGATGAAATCAGTTAAAGATGAAATCAGTTAAATGAAGAATGAAGATGAAATCAGTTAACGATGAAATCAGTTAAATGAAGATGAAATCAGTTAACGATGAAATCAGTTAACGATGAAATCAGTTAACGATGAAATCAGTTAAATGAAGATGAAATCAGTTAACGATGAAATCAGTTAAATGAAGAATGAAGATGAAATCAGTTAACGATGAAATCAATTAACGATGAAATCAGTTAACGATGAAATCAGTTAAATGAAGATGAAATCAGTTAACGATGAAATCAGTTAACGATGAAATCAGTTAAATGAAGAATGAAAATGAAATCAGTTAACGATGAAATCAATTAACGATGAAATCAGTTAACGATGAAATCAGTTAAATGAAGATGAAATCAGTTAACGATGAAATCAGTTAACGATGAAATCAGTTAAATGAAGATGAAATCAGTTAACGATGAAATCAGTTAACGATGAAATCAGTTAACGATGAAATCAGTTAAATGAAGATGAAATCAGTTAACGATGAAATCAGTTAACGATGAAATCAGTTAACGATGAAATCAATTAAATGAAGATGAAATCAGTTAACGATGAAATCAGTTAACGATGAAATCAGTTAAATGAAGATGAAATCAGTTAAATGAAGATGAAATCAGTTAACGATGAAATCAGTTAACGATGAAATCAGTTAACGATGAAATCAGTTAAATGAAGATGAAATCAGTTAAAGATGAAATCAGTTAACGATGAAATCAGTTAAATGAAGATGAAATCAGTTAACGATGAAATCAGTTAACGATGAAATCAATTAACGATGAAATCAGTTAAATGAAGATGAAATCAGTTAACGATGAAATCAATTAAATGAAGAATGAAGATGAAATCAGTTAACGATGAAATCAGTTAAATGAAGATGAAATCAGTTAACGATGAAATCAATTAACGATGAAATCAGTTAACGATGAAATCAATTAACGATGAAATCAGTTAAATGAAGATGAAATCAGTTAACGATGAAATCAGTTAAAGATGAAATCAGTTAAATGAAGAATGAAGATGAAATCAGTTAACGATGAAATCAGTTAAATGAAGATGAAATCAGTTAACGATGAAATCAATTAACGATGAAATCAGTTAACGATGAAATCAATTAACGATGAAATCAGTTAAATGAAGATGAAATCAGTTAACGATGAAATCAGTTAAAGATGAAATCAGTTAAATGAAGAATGAAGATGAAATCAGTTAACGATGAAATCAGTTAAATGAAGATGAAATCAGTTAACGATGAAATCAATTAACGATGAAATCAGTTAACGATGAAATCAATTAACGATGAAATCAGTTAAATGAAGATGAAATCAGTTAAATGAAGATGAAATCAGTTAACGATGAAATCAGTTAAAGATGAAATCAGTTAAATGAAGAATGAAGATGAAATCAGTTAACGATGAAATCAGTTAAATGAAGATGAAATCAGTTAACGATGAAATCAGTTAACGATGAAATCAGTTAACGATGAAATCAGTTAAATGAAGATGAAATCAGTTAACGATGAAATCAGTTAAATGAAGAATGAAGATGAAATCAGTTAACGATGAAATCAATTAACGATGAAATCAGTTAACGATGAAATCAGTTAAATGAAGATGAAATCAGTTAACGATGAAATCAGTTAACGATGAAATCAGTTAAATGAAGAATGAAAATGAAATCAGTTAACGATGAAATCAATTAACGATGAAATCAGTTAACGATGAAATCAGTTAAATGAAGATGAAATCAGTTAACGATGAAATCAGTTAACGATGAAATCAGTTAACGATGAAATCAGTTAAATGAAGATGAAATCAGTTAACGATGAAATCAGTTAACGATGAAATCAGTTAACGATGAAATCAATTAAATGAAGATGAAATCAGTTAACGATGAAATCAGTTAAATGAAGAATGAAAATGAAATCAGTTAAATGAAGATGAAATCAGTTAACGATGAAATCAGTTAACGATGAAATCAGTTAACGATGAAATCAGTTAACGATGAAATCAGTTAACGATGAAATCAGTTAACGATGAAATCAATTAAATGAAGATGAAATCAGTTAACGATGAAATCAGTTAAATGAAGATGAAATCAGTTAACGATGAAATCAGTTAAAGATGAAATCAGTTAACGATGAAATCAGTTAACGATGAAATCAGTTAACGATGAAATCAGTTAAATGAAGATGAAATCAGTTAACGATGAAATCAGTTAAATGAAGAATGAAAATGAAATCAGTTAAATGAAGATGAAATCAGTTAACGATGAAATCAGTTAACGATGAAATCAGTTAACGATGAAATCAGTTAAATGAAGATGAAATCAGTTAACGATGAAATCAGTTAACAATGAAATCAGTTAAATGAAGATGAAATCAGTTAACGATGAAATCAGTTAACGATGAAATCAGTTAACGATGAAATCAGTTAAATGAAGATGAAATCAGTTAACGATGAAATCAGTTAACGATGAAATCAGTTAACGATGAAATCAATTAAATGAAGATGAAATCAGTTAACGATGAAATCAGTTAAATGAAGATGAAATCAGTTAACGTTGAAATCAGTTAAAGATGAAATCAGTTAACGATGAAATCAGTTAACGATGAAATCAGTTAAATGAAGATGAAATCAGTTAACGATGAAATCAGTTAAATGAAGAATGAAAATGAAATCAGTTAAATGAAGATGAAATCAGTTAACGATGAAATCAGTTAACGATGAAATCAGTTAACGATGAAATCAGTTAAATGAAGAATGAAAATGAAATCAGTTAACGATGAAATCAATTAACGATGAAATCAGTTAACGATGAAATCAGTTAAATGAAGATGAAATCAGTTAACGATGAAATCAGTTAACGATGAAATCAGTTAAATGAAGATGAAATCAGTTAACGATGAAATCAGTTAACGATGAAATCAATTAAATGAAGATGAAATCAGTTAACGATGAAATCAGTTAAATGAAGAATGAAAATGAAATCAGTTAAATGAAGATGAAATCAGTTAACGATGAAATCAGTTAACGATGAAATCAGTTAAATGAAGATGAAATCAGTTAACGATGAAATCAGTTAACGATGAAATCAGTTAACGATGAAATCAATTAAATGAAGATGAAATCAGTTAACGATGAAATCAGTTAAATGAAGATGAAATCAGTTAACGATGAAATCAGTTAAAGATGAAATCAGTTAACGATGAAATCAGTTAACGATGAAATCAGTTAACGATGAAATCAGTTAAATGAAGATGAAATCAGTTAACGATGAAATCAGTTAAATGAAGAATGAAAATGAAATCAGTTAAATGAAGATGAAATCAGTTAACGATGAAATCAGTTAAATGAAGATGAAATCAGTTAAAGATGAAATCAGTTAACGATGAAATCAGTTAACGATGAAATCAGTTAAATGAAGATGAAATCAGTTAACGATGAAATCAGTTAACGATGAAATCAATTAACGATGAAATCAGTTAAATGAAGATGAAATCAGTTAACGATGAAATCAGTTAAAGATGAAATCAGTTAAATGAAGAATGAAGATGAAATCAGTTAACGATGAAATCAGTTAAATGAAGATGAAATCAGTTAACGATGAAATCAGTTAACAATGAAATCAGTTAAATGAAGATGAAATCAGTTAACGATGAAATCAGTTAACGATGAAATCAGTTAACGATGAAATCAGTTAAATGAAGATGAAATCAGTTAACGATGAAATCAGTTAACAATGAAATCAGTTAAATGAAGATGAAATCAGTTAAATGAAGATGAAATCAGTTAACGATGAAATCAGTTAACGATGAAATCAGTTAACGATGAAATCAGTTAAATGAAGATGAAATCAGTTAAAGATGAAATCAGTTAACGATGAAATCAGTTAACGATGAAATCAGTTAAATGAAGATGAAATCAGTTAACGATGAAATCAGTTAACGATGAAATCAATTAACGATGAAATCAGTTAAATGAAGATGAAATCAGTTAACGATGAAATCAGTTAAAGATGAAATCAGTTAAATGAAGAATGAAGATGAAATCAGTTAACGATGAAATCAGTTAAATGAAGATGAAATCAGTTAACGATGAAATCAGTTAACGATGAAATCAGTTAACGATGAAATCAGTTAAATGAAGATGAAATCAGTTAACGATGAAATCAGTTAAATGAAGATGAAATCAGTTAACGATGAAATCAGTTAACGATGAAATCAGTTAAATGAAGATGAAATCAGTTAACGATGAAATCAGTTAACGATGAAATCAGTTAAATGAAGATGAAATCAGTTAACGATGAAATCAGTTAACGATGAAATCAGTTAACGATGAAATCAATTAAATGAAGATGAAATCAGTTAACGATGAAATCAGTTAACGATGAAATCAGTTAAATGAAGATGAAATCAGTTAAATGAAGATGAAATCAGTTAACGATGAAATCAGTTAACGATGAAATCAGTTAACGATGAAATCAGTTAAATGAAGATGAAATCAGTTAAAGATGAAATCAGTTAACGATGAAATCAGTTAACGATGAAATCAGTTAAATGAAGATGAAATCAGTTAACGATGAAATCAGTTAACGATGAAATCAATTAACGATGAAATCAGTTAAATGAAGATGAAATCAGTTAACGATGAAATCAGTTAAAGATGAAATCAGTTAAATGAAGAATGAAGATGAAATCAGTTAACGATGAAATCAGTTAAATGAAGATGAAATCAGTTAACGATGAAATCAATTAACGATGAAATCAGTTAACGATGAAATCAATTAACGATGAAATCAGTTAAATGAAGATGAAATCAGTTAACGATGAAATCAGTTAAAGATGAAATCAGTTAAATGAAGAATGAAGATGAAATCAGTTAACGATGAAATCAGTTAAATGAAGATGAAATCAGTTAACGATGAAATCAATTAACGATGAAATCAGTTAACGATGAAATCAATTAACGATGAAATCAGTTAAATGAAGATGAAATCAGTTAACGATGAAATCAGTTAAAGATGAAATCAGTTAAATGAAGAATGAAGATGAAATCAGTTAACGATGAAATCAGTTAAATGAAGATGAAATCAGTTAACGATGAAATCAATTAACGATGAAATCAGTTAACGATGAAATCAATTAACGATGAAATCAGTTAAATGAAGATGAAATCAGTTAACGATGAAATCAGTTAAAGATGAAATCAGTTAAATGAAGAATGAAGATGAAATCAGTTAACGATGAAATCAGTTAAATGAAGATGAAATCAGTTAACGATGAAATCAGTTAACGATGAAATCAGTTAACGATGAAATCAGTTAAATGAAGATGAAATCAGTTAACGATGAAATCAGTTAAATGAAGAATGAAGATGAAATCAGTTAACGATGAAATCAATTAACGATGAAATCAGTTAACGATGAAATCAGTTAAATGAAGATGAAATAAGTTAACGATGAAATCAGTTAACGATGAAATCAATTAAATGAAGATGAAATCAGTTAACGATGAAATCAGTTAAATGAAGATGAAATCAGTTAACGATGAAATCAGTTAAAGATGAAATCAGTTAACGATGAAATCAGTTAACGATGAAATCAGTTAACGATGAAATCAGTTAAATGAAGATGAAATCAGTTAACGATGAAATCAGTTAAATGAAGAATGAAAATGAAATCAGTTAAATGAAGATGAAATCAGTTAACGATGAAATCAGTTAACGATGAAATCAGTTAAATGAAGATGAAATCAGTTAACGATGAAATCAGTTAACAATGAAATCAGTTAAATGAAGATGAAATCAGTTAACGATGAAATCAGTTAACGATGAAATCAGTTAACGATGAAATCAGTTAAATGAAGATGAAATCAGTTAAAGATGAAATCAGTTAACGATGAAATCAGTTAACGATGAAATCAGTTAAATGAAGATGAAATCAGTTAACGATGAAATCAGTTAACGATGAAATCAATTAACGATGAAATCAGTTAAATGAAGATGAAATCAGTTAACGATGAAATCAGTTAAAGATGAAATCAGTTAAATGAAGAA
Source organism: Semicossyphus pulcher (assembly GCF_022749685.1). NCBI lineage: Eukaryota > Metazoa > Chordata > Actinopteri > Labriformes > Labridae > Semicossyphus > Semicossyphus pulcher. Next base: position 2,021,689 of record NW_027211703.1, read on the forward strand.
TGAAGATGAAATCAGTTAACGATGAAATCAGTTAAATGAAGATGAAATCAGTTAACGATGAAATCAGTTAACGATGAAATCAGTTAACGATGAAATCAGTTAACGATGAAATCAGTTAAATGAAGATGAAATCAGTTAACGATGAAATCAGTTAACGATGAAATCAGTTAAATGAAGATGAAATCAGTTAACGATGAAATCAGTTAACGATGAAATCAGTTAACGATGAAATCAGTTAAATGAAGATGAAATCAGTTAACGATGAAATCAGTTAACGATGAAATCAGTTAACGATGAAATCAATTAAATGAAGATGAAATCAGTTAACGATGAAATCAGTTAACGATGAAATCAGTTAAATGAAGATGAAATCAGTTAAATGAAGATGAAATCAGTTAACGATGAAATCAGTTAACGATGAAATCAGTTAACGATGAAATCAGTTAAATGAAGATGAAATCAGTTAAAGATGAAATCAGTTAACGATGAAATCAGTTAAATGAAGATGAAATCAGTTAACGATGAAATCAGTTAACGATGAAATCAATTAACGATGAAATCAGTTAAATGAAGATGAAATCAGTTAACGATGAAATCAGTTAAAGATGAAATCAGTTAAATGAAGAATGAAGATGAAATCAGTTAACGATGAAATCAGTTAAATGAAGATGAAATCAGTTAACGATGAAATCAATTAACGATGAAATCAGTTAACGATGAAATCAATTAACGATGAAATCAGTTAAATGAAGATGAAATCAGTTAACGATGAAATCAGTTAAAGATGAAATCAGTTAAATGAAGAATGAAGATGAAATCAGTTAACGATGAAATCAGTTAAATGAAGATGAAATCAGTTAACGATGAAATCAATTAACGATGAAATCAGTTAACGATGAAATCAATTAACGATGAAATCAGTTAAATGAAGATGAAATCAGTTAACGATGAAATCAGTTAAAGATGAAATCAGTTAAATGAAGAATGAAGATGAAATCAGTTAACGATGAAATCAGTTAAATGAAGATGAAATCAGTTAACGATGAAATCAGTTAACGATGAAATCAGTTAACGATGAAATCAGTTAAATGAAGATGAAATCAGTTAACGATGAAATCAGTTAAATGAAGAATGAAGATGAAATCAGTTAACGATGAAATCAATTAACGATGAAATCAGTTAACGATGAAATCAGTTAAATGAAGATGAAATCAGTTAACGATGAAATCAGTTAACGATGAAATCAGTTAACGATGAAATCAGTTAAATGAAGAATGAAAATGAAATCAGTTAACGATGAAATCAATTAACGATGAAATCAGTTAACGATGAAATCAGTTAAATGAAGATGAAATCAGTTAACGATGAAATCAGTTAACGATGAAATCAGTTAAATGAAGATGAAATCAGTTAACGATGAAATCAGTTAACGATGAAATCAGTTAACGATGAAATCAGTTAAATGAAGATGAAATCAGTTAACGATGAAATCAGTTAACGATGAAATCAGTTAACGATGAAATCAATTAAATGAAGATGAAATCAGTTAACGATGAAATCAGTTAACGATGAAATCAGTTAAATGAAGATGAAATCAGTTAAATGAAGATGAAATCAGTTAACGATGAAATCAGTTAACGATGAAATCAGTTAACGATGAAATCAGTTAAATGAAGATGAAATCAGTTAAAGATGAAATCAGTTAACGATGAAATCAGTTAACGATGAAATCAGTTAACGATGAAATCAGTTAACGATGAAATCAATTAACGATGAAATCAGTTAAATGAAGATGAAATCAGTTAACGATGAAATCAATTAAAGATGAAATCAGTTAAATGAAGAATGAAGATGAAATCAGTTAACGATGAAATCAGTTAAATGAAGATGAAATCAGTTAACGATGAAATCAATTAACGATGAAATCAGTTAACGATGAAATCAATTAACGATGAAATCAGTTAAATGAAGATGAAATCAGTTAACGATGAAATCAGTTAAAGATGAAATCAGTTAAATGAAGAATGAAGATGAAATCAGTTAACGATGAAATCAGTTAAATGAAGATGAAATCAGTTAACGATGAAATCAATTAACGATGAAATCAGTTAACGATGAAATCAATTAACGATGAAATCAGTTAAATGAAGATGAAATCAGTTAACGATGAAATCAGTTAAAGATGAAATCAGTTAAATGAAGAATGAAGATGAAATCAGTTAACGATGAAATCAGTTAAATGAAGATGAAATCAGTTAACGATGAAATCAATTAACGATGAAATCAGTTAACGATGAAATCAATTAACGATGAAATCAGTTAAATGAAGATGAAATCAGTTAACGATGAAATCAGTTAAAGATGAAATCAGTTAAATGAAGAATGAAGATGAAATCAGTTAACGATGAAATCAGTTAAATGAAGATGAAATCAGTTAACGATGAAATCAGTTAACGATGAAATCAGTTAACGATGAAATCAGTTAAATGAAGATGAAATCAGTTAACGATGAAATCAGTTAAATGAAGAATGAAGATGAAATCAGTTAACGATGAAATCAATTAACGATGAAATCAGTTAACGATGAAATCAGTTAAATGAAGATGAAATCAGTTAACGATGAAATCAGTTAACGATGAAATCAGTTAAATGAAGAATGAAAATGAAATCAGTTAACGATGAAATCAATTAACGATGAAATCAGTTAACGATGAAATCAGTTAAATGAAGATGAAATCAGTTAACGATGAAATCAGTTAACGATGAAATCAGTTAAATGAAGATGAAATCAGTTAACGATGAAATCAGTTAACGATGAAATCAGTTAAATGAAGATGAAATCAGTTAACGATGAAATCAGTTAACGATGAAATCAGTTAACGATGAAATCAATTAAATGAAGATGAAATCAGTTAACGATGAAATCAGTTAAATGAAGAATGAAAATGAAATCAGTTAAATGAAGATGAAATCAGTTAACGATGAAATCAGTTAACGATGAAATCAGTTAAATGAAGATGAAATCAGTTAACGATGAAATCAGTTAACGATGAAATCAGTTAACGATGAAATCAATTAAATGAAGATGAAATCAGTTAACGATGAAATCAGTTAAATGAAGATGAAATCAGTTAACGATGAAATCAGTTAAAGATGAAATCAGTTAACGATGAAATCAGTTAACGATGAAATCAGTTAAATGAAGATGAAATCAGTTAACGATGAAATCAGTTAAATGAAGAATGAAAATGAAATCAGTTAAATGAAGATGAAATCAGTTAACGATGAAATCAGTTAACGATGAAATCAGTTAACGATGAAATCAGTTAAATGAAGATGAAATCAGTTAACGATGAAATCAGTTAACAATGAAATCAGTTAAATGAAGATGAAATCAGTTAACGATGAAATCAGTTAACGATGAAATCAGTTAACGATGAAATCAGTTAAATGAAGATGAAATCAGTTAACGATGAAATCAGTTAACGATGAAATCAGTTAAATGAAGATGAAATCAGTTAACGATGAAATCAGTTAAATGAAGAATGAAAATGAAATCAGTTAAATGAAGATGAAATCAGTTAACGATGAAATCAGTTAACGATGAAATCAGTTAACGATGAAATCAGTTAAATGAAGATGAAATCAGTTAACGATGAAATCAGTTAACAATGAAATCAGTTAAATGAAGATGAAATCAGTTAACGATGAAATCAGTTAACGATGAAATCAGTTAACGATGAAATCAGTTAAATGAAGATGAAATCAGTTAAAGATGAAATCAGTTAACGATGAAATCAGTTAAATGAAGAATGAAGATGAAATCAGTTAACGATGAAATCAGTTAAATGAAGATGAAATCAGTTAACGATGAAATCAGTTAACGATGAAATCAGTTAACGATGAAATCAGTTAAATGAAGATGAAATCAGTTAACGATGAAATCAGTTAAATGAAGAATGAAGATGAAATCAGTTAACGATGAAATCAATTAACGATGAAATCAGTTAACGATGAAATCAGTTAAATGAAGATGAAATCAGTTAACGATGAAATCAGTTAACGATGAAATCAGTTAAATGAAGAATGAAAATGAAATCAGTTAACGATGAAATCAATTAACGATGAAATCAGTTAACGATGAAATCAGTTAAATGAAGATGAAATCAGTTAACGATGAAATCAGTTAACGATGAAATCAGTTAAATGAAGATGAAATCAGTTAACGATGAAATCAGTTAACGATGAAATCAGTTAACGATGAAATCAGTTAAATGAAGATGAAATCAGTTAACGATGAAATCAGTTAACGATGAAATCAGTTAACGATGAAATCAATTAAATGAAGATGAAATCAGTTAACGATGAAATCAGTTAACGATGAAATCAGTTAAATGAAGATGAAATCAGTTAAATGAAGATGAAATCAGTTAACGATGAAATCAGTTAACGATGAAATCAGTTAACGATGAAATCAGTTAAATGAAGATGAAATCAGTTAAAGATGAAATCAGTTAACGATGAAATCAGTTAACGATGAAATCAGTTAAATGAAGATGAAATCAGTTAACGATGAAATCAGTTAACGATGAAATCAATTAACGATGAAATCAGTTAAATGAAGATGAAATCAGTTAACGATGAAATCAGTTAAAGATGAAATCAGTTAAATGAAGAATGAAGATGAAATCAGTTAACGATGAAATCAGTTAAATGAAGATGAAATCAGTTAACGATGAAATCAATTAACGATGAAATCAGTTAACGATGAAATCAATTAACGATGAAATCAGTTAAATGAAGATGAAATCAGTTAACGATGAAATCAGTTAAAGATGAAATCAGTTAAATGAAGAATGAAGATGAAATCAGTTAACGATGAAATCAGTTAAATGAAGATGAAATCAGTTAACGATGAAATCAATTAACGATGAAATCAGTTAACGATGAAATCAATTAACGATGAAATCAGTTAAATGAAGATGAAATCAGTTAACGATGAAATCAGTTAAAGATGAAATCAGTTAAATGAAGAATGAAGATGAAATCAGTTAACGATGAAATCAGTTAAATGAAGATGAAATCAGTTAACGATGAAATCAATTAACGATGAAATCAGTTAACGATGAAATCAATTAACGATGAAATCAGTTAAATGAAGATGAAATCAGTTAACGATGAAATCAGTTAAAGATGAAATCAGTTAAATGAAGAATGAAGATGAAATCAGTTAACGATGAAATCAGTTAAATGAAGATGAAATCAGTTAACGATGAAATCAGTTAACGATGAAATCAGTTAACGATGAAATCAGTTAAATGAAGATGAAATCAGTTAACGATGAAATCAGTTAAATGAAGAATGAAGATGAAATCAGTTAACGATGAAATCAATTAACGATGAAATCAGTTAACGATGAAATCAGTTAAATGAAGATGAAATAAGTTAACGATGAAATCAGTTAACGATGAAATCAATTAAATGAAGATGAAATCAGTTAACGATGAAATCAGTTAAATGAAGATGAAATCAGTTAACGATGAAATCAGTTAAAGATGAAATCAGTTAACGATGAAATCAGTTAACGATGAAATCAGTTAACGATGAAATCAGTTAAATGAAGATGAAATCAGTTAACGATGAAATCAGTTAAATGAAGAATGAAAATGAAATCAGTTAAATGAAGATGAAATCAGTTAACGATGAAATCAGTTAACGATGAAATCAGTTAACGATGAAATCAGTTAACGATGAAATCAGTTAACAATGAAATCAGTTAACAATGAAATCAGTTAAATGAAGATGAAATCAGTTAACGATGAAATCAGTTAACGATGAAATCAGTTAACAATGAAATCAGTTAAATGAAGATGAAATCAGTTAACGATGAAATCAGTTAACGATGAAATCAGTTAACGATGAAATCAGTTAAATGAAGATGAAATCAGTTAACGATGAAATCAGTTAACGATGAAATCAGTTAAATGAAGATGAAATCAGTTAACGATGAAATCAGTTAACGATGAAATCAGTTAAATGAAGATGAAATCAGTTAACGATGAAATCAGTTAACGATGAAATCAATTAAATGAAGATGAAATCAGTTAACGATGAAATCAGTTAAATGAAGATGAAATCAGTTAACGATGAAATCAGTTAAAGATGAAATCAGTTAACGATGAAATCAGTTAACGATGAAATCAGTTAAATGAAGATGAAATCAGTTAACGATGAAATCAGTTAAATGAAGAATGAAAATGAAATCAGTTAAATGAAGATGAAATCAGTTAACGATGAAATCAGTTAACGATGAAATCAGTTAACGATGAAATCAGTTAAATGAAGATGAAATCAGTTAACGATGAAATCAGTTAACGATGAAATCAATTAAATGAAGATGAAATCAGTTAACGATGAAATCAGTTAAATGAAGAATGAAAATGAAATCAGTTAAATGAAGATGAAATCAGTTAACGATGAAATCAGTTAACGATGAAATCAGTTAAATGAAGATGAAATCAGTTAACGATGAAATCAGTTAACGATGAAATCAGTTAACGATGAAATCAATTAAATGAAGATGAAATCAGTTAACGATGAAATCAGTTAAATGAAGATGAAATCAGTTAACGATGAAATCAGTTAAAGATGAAATCAGTTAACGATGAAATCAGTTAACGATGAAATCAGTTAACGATGAAATCAGTTAAATGAAGATGAAATCAGTTAACGATGAAATCAGTTAAATGAAGAATGAAAATGAAATCAGTTAAATGAAGATGAAATCAGTTAACGATGAAATCAGTTAACGATGAAATCAGTTAACGATGAAATCAGTTAACGATGAAATCAGTTAAATGAAGATGAAATCAGTTAAAGATGAAATCAGTTAACGATGAAATCAGTTAACGATGAAATCAGTTAAATGAAGATGAAATCAGTTAACGATGAAATCAGTTAACGATGAAATCAATTAACGATGAAATCAGTTAAATGAAGATGAAATCAGTTAACGATGAAATCAGTTAAAGATGAAATCAGTTAAATGAAGAATGAAGATGAAATCAGTTAACGATGAAATCAGTTAAATGAAGATGAAATCAGTTAACGATGAAATCAGTTAACGATGAAATCAGTTAACGATGAAATCAGTTAAATGAAGATGAAATCAGTTAACGATGAAATCAGTTAAATGAAGAATGAAGATGAAATCAGTTAACGATGAAATCAATTAACGATGAAATCAGTTAACGATGAAATCAGTTAAATGAAGATGAAATCAGTTAACGATGAAATCAGTTAACGATGAAATCAGTTAACGATGAAATCAGTTAAATGAAGAATGAAAATGAAATCAGTTAACGATGAAATCAATTAACGATGAAATCAGTTAACGATGAAATCAGTTAAATGAAGATGAAATCAGTTAACGATGAAATCAGTTAACGATGAAATCAGTTAAATGAAGATGAAATCAGTTAACGATGAAATCAGTTAACGATGAAATCAGTTAACGATGAAATCAGTTAAATGAAGATGAAATCAGTTAACGATGAAATCAGTTAACGATGAAATCAGTTAACGATGAAATCAATTAAATGAAGATGAAATCAGTTAACGATGAAATCAGTTAACGATGAAATCAGTTAAATGAAGATGAAATCAGTTAAATGAAGATGAAATCAGTTAACGATGAAATCAGTTAACGATGAAATCAGTTAACGATGAAATCAGTTAAATGAAGATGAAATCAGTTAAAGATGAAATCAGTTAACGATGAAATCAGTTAACGATGAAATCAGTTAAATGAAGATGAAATCAGTTAACGATGAAATCAGTTAACGATGAAATCAATTAACGATGAAATCAGTTAAATGAAGATGAAATCAGTTAACGATGAAATCAATTAAAGATGAAATCAGTTAAATGAAGAATGAAGATGAAATCAGTTAACGATGAAATCAGTTAAATGAAGATGAAATCAGTTAACGATGAAATCAATTAACGATGAAATCAGTTAACGATGAAATCAATTAACGATGAAATCAGTTAAATGAAGATGAAATCAGTTAACGATGAAATCAGTTAAAGATGAAATCAGTTAAATGAAGAATGAAGATGAAATCAGTTAACGATGAAATCAGTTAAATGAAGATGAAATCAGTTAACGATGAAATCAATTAACGATGAAATCAGTTAACGATGAAATCAATTAACGATGAAATCAGTTAAATGAAGATGAAATCAGTTAACGATGAAATCAGTTAAAGATGAAATCAGTTAAATGAAGAATGAAGATGAAATCAGTTAACGATGAAATCAGTTAAATGAAGATGAAATCAGTTAACGATGAAATCAATTAACGATGAAATCAGTTAACGATGAAATCAATTAACGATGAAATCAGTTAAATGAAGATGAAATCAGTTAACGATGAAATCAGTTAAAGATGAAATCAGTTAAATGAAGAATGAAGATGAAATCAGTTAACGATGAAATCAGTTAAATGAAGATGAAATCAGTTAACGATGAAATCAGTTAACGATGAAATCAGTTAACGATGAAATCAGTTAAATGAAGATGAAATCAGTTAACGATGAAATCAGTTAAATGAAGAATGAAGATGAAATCAGTTAACGATGAAATCAATTAACGATGAAATCAGTTAACGATGAAATCAGTTAAATGAAGATGAAATCAGTTAACGATGAAATCAGTTAACGATGAAATCAGTTAAATGAAGAATGAAAATGAAATCAGTTAACGATGAAATCAATTAACGATGAAATCAGTTAACGATGAAATCAGTTAAATGAAGATGAAATCAGTTAACGATGAAATCAGTTAACGATGAAATCAGTTAAATGAAGATGAAATCAGTTAACGATGAAATCAGTTAACGATGAAATCAGTTAAATGAAGATGAAATCAGTTAACGATGAAATCAGTTAACGATGAAATCAGTTAACGATGAAATCAATTAAATGAAGATGAAATCAGTTAACGATGAAATCAGTTAAATGAAGAATGAAAATGAAATCAGTTAAATGAAGATGAAATCAGTTAACGATGAAATCAGTTAACGATGAAATCAGTTAAATGAAGATGAAATCAGTTAACGATGAAATCAGTTAACGATGAAATCAGTTAACGATGAAATCAATTAAATGAAGATGAAATCAGTTAACGATGAAATCAGTTAAATGAAGATGAAATCAGTTAACGATGAAATCAGTTAAAGATGAAATCAGTTAACGATGAAATCAGTTAACGATGAAATCAGTTAAATGAAGATGAAATCAGTTAACGATGAAATCAGTTAAATGAAGAATGAAAATGAAATCAGTTAAATGAAGATGAAATCAGTTAACGATGAAATCAGTTAACGATGAAATCAGTTAACGATGAAATCAGTTAACGATGAAATCAGTTAAATGAAGATGAAATCAGTTAACGATGAAATCAGTTAACAATGAAATCAGTTAAATGAAGATGAAATCAGTTAACGATGAAATCAGTTAACGATGAAATCAGTTAACGATGAAATCAGTTAAATGAAGATGAAATCAGTTAACGATGAAATCAGTTAACGATGAAATCAGTTAAATGAAGATGAAATCAGTTAACGATGAAATCAGTTAAATGAAGAATGAAAATGAAATCAGTTAAATGAAGATGAAATCAGTTAACGATGAAATCAGTTAACGATGAAATCAGTTAACGATGAAATCAGTTAAATGAAGATGAAATCAGTTAACGATGAAATCAGTTAACAATGAAATCAGTTAAATGAAGATGAAATCAGTTAACGATGAAATCAGTTAACGATGAAATCAGTTAACGATGAAATCAGTTAAATGAAGATGAAATCAGTTAAAGATGAAATCAGTTAACGATGAAATCAGTTAAATGAAGAATGAAGATGAAATCAGTTAACGATGAAATCAGTTAAATGAAGATGAAATCAGTTAACGATGAAATCAGTTAACGATGAAATCAGTTAACGATGAAATCAGTTAAATGAAGATGAAATCAGTTAACGATGAAATCAGTTAAATGAAGAATGAAGATGAAATCAGTTAACGATGAAATCAATTAACGATGAAATCAGTTAACGATGAAATCAGTTAAATGAAGATGAAATCAGTTAACGATGAAATCAGTTAACGATGAAATCAGTTAAATGAAGAATGAAAATGAAATCAGTTAACGATGAAATCAATTAACGATGAAATCAGTTAACGATGAAATCAGTTAAATGAAGATGAAATCAGTTAACGATGAAATCAGTTAACGATGAAATCAGTTAAATGAAGATGAAATCAGTTAACGATGAAATCAGTTAACGATGAAATCAGTTAACGATGAAATCAGTTAAATGAAGATGAAATCAGTTAACGATGAAATCAGTTAACGATGAAATCAGTTAACGATGAAATCAATTAAATGAAGATGAAATCAGTTAACGATGAAATCAGTTAACGATGAAATCAGTTAAATGAAGATGAAATCAGTTAAATGAAGATGAAATCAGTTAACGATGAAATCAGTTAACGATGAAATCAGTTAACGATGAAATCAGTTAAATGAAGATGAAATCAGTTAAAGATGAAATCAGTTAACGATGAAATCAGTTAACGATGAAATCAGTTAAATGAAGATGAAATCAGTTAACGATGAAATCAGTTAACGATGAAATCAATTAACGATGAAATCAGTTAAATGAAGATGAAATCAGTTAACGATGAAATCAGTTAAAGATGAAATCAGTTAAATGAAGAATGAAGATGAAATCAGTTAACGATGAAATCAGTTAAATGAAGATGAAATCAGTTAACGATGAAATCAATTAACGATGAAATCAGTTAACGATGAAATCAATTAACGATGAAATCAGTTAAATGAAGATGAAATCAGTTAACGATGAAATCAGTTAAAGATGAAATCAGTTAAATGAAGAATGAAGATGAAATCAGTTAACGATGAAATCAGTTAAATGAAGATGAAATCAGTTAACGATGAAATCAATTAACGATGAAATCAGTTAACGATGAAATCAATTAACGATGAAATCAGTTAAATGAAGATGAAATCAGTTAACGATGAAATCAGTTAAAGATGAAATCAGTTAAATGAAGAATGAAGATGAAATCAGTTAACGATGAAATCAGTTAAATGAAGATGAAATCAGTTAACGATGAAATCAATTAACGATGAAATCAGTTAACGATGAAATCAATTAACGATGAAATCAGTTAAATGAAGATGAAATCAGTTAACGATGAAATCAGTTAAAGATGAAATCAGTTAAATGAAGAATGAAGATGAAATCAGTTAACGATGAAATCAGTTAAATGAAGATGAAATCAGTTAACGATGAAATCAGTTAACGATGAAATCAGTTAACGATGAAATCAGTTAAATGAAGATGAAATCAGTTAACGATGAAATCAGTTAAATGAAGAATGAAGATGAAATCAGTTAACGATGAAATCAATTAACGATGAAATCAGTTAACGATGAAATCAGTTAAATGAAGATGAAATAAGTTAACGATGAAATCAGTTAACGATGAAATCAATTAAATGAAGATGAAATCAGTTAACGATGAAATCAGTTAAATGAAGATGAAATCAGTTAACGATGAAATCAGTTAAAGATGAAATCAGTTAACGATGAAATCAGTTAACGATGAAATCAGTTAACGATGAAATCAGTTAAATGAAGATGAAATCAGTTAACGATGAAATCAGTTAAATGAAGAATGAAAATGAAATCAGTTAAATGAAGATGAAATCAGTTAACGATGAAATCAGTTAACGATGAAATCAGTTAACGATGAAATCAGTTAAATGAAGATGAAATCAGTTAACGATGAAATCAGTTAACAATGAAATCAGTTAAATGAAGATGAAATCAGTTAACGATGAAATCAGTTAACGATGAAATCAGTTAACGATGAAATCAGTTAAATGAAGATGAAATCAGTTAAAGATGAAATCAGTTAACGATGAAATCAGTTAACGATGAAATCAGTTAAATGAAGATGAAATCAGTTAACGATGAAATCAGTTAACGATGAAATCAATTAACGATGAAATCAGTTAAATGAAGATGAAATCAGTTAACGATGAAATCAGTTAAATGAAGAATGAAGATGAAATCAGTTAACGATGAAATCAGTTAAATGAAGAATGAAGATGAAATCAGTTAACGATGAAATCAGTTAAATGAAGAATGAAGATGAAATCAGTTAACGATGAAATCAGTTAAATGAAGATGAAATCAGTTAACGATGAAATCAGTTAACGATGAAATCAGTTAACGATGAAATCAGTTAAATGAAGATGAAATCAGTTAACGATGAAATCAGTTAACGATGAAATCAGTTAAATGAAGATGAAATCAGTTAACGATGAAATCAGTTAACGATGAAATCAGTTAACGATGAAATCAGTTAAATGAAGATGAAATCAGTTAACGATGAAATCAGTTAACGATGAAATCAGTTAACGATGAAATCAATTAAATGAAGATGAAATCAGTTAACGATGAAATCAGTTAACGATGAAATCAGTTAAATGAAGATGAAATCAGTTAAATGAAGATGAAATCAGTTAACGATGAAATCAGTTAACGATGAAATCAGTTAAATGAAGATGAAATCAGTTAAAGATGAAATCAGTTAACGATGAAATCAGTTAAATGAAGATGAAATCAGTTAACGATGAAATCAGTTAACGATGAAATCAATTAACGATGAAATCAGTTAAATGAAGATGAAATCAGTTAACGATGAAATCAGTTAAAGATGAAATCAGTTAAATGAAGAATGAAGATGAAATCAGTTAACGATGAAATCAGTTAAATGAAGATGAAATCAGTTAACGATGAAATCAATTAACGATGAAATCAGTTAACGATGAAATCAATTAACGATGAAATCAGTTAAATGAAGATGAAATCAGTTAACGATGAAATCAGTTAAAGATGAAATCAGTTAAATGAAGAATGAAGATGAAATCAGTTAACGATGAAATCAGTTAAATGAAGATGAAATCAGTTAACGATGAAATCAATTAACGATGAAATCAGTTAACGATGAAATCAATTAACGATGAAATCAGTTAAATGAAGATGAAATCAGTTAACGATGAAATCAGTTAAAGATGAAATCAGTTAAATGAAGAATGAAGATGAAATCAGTTAACGATGAAATCAGTTAAATGAAGATGAAATCAGTTAACGATGAAATCAGTTAACGATGAAATCAGTTAACGATGAAATCAGTTAAATGAAGATGAAATCAGTTAACGATGAAATCAGTTAAATGAAGAATGAAGATGAAATCAGTTAACGATGAAATCAATTAACGATGAAATCAGTTAACGATGAAATCAGTTAAATGAAGATGAAATCAGTTAACGATGAAATCAGTTAACGATGAAATCAGTTAAATGAAGAATGAAAATGAAATCAGTTAACGATGAAATCAATTAACGATGAAATCAGTTAACGATGAAATCAGTTAAATGAAGATGAAATCAGTTAACGATGAAATCAGTTAACGATGAAATCAGTTAAATGAAGATGAAATCAGTTAACGATGAAATCAGTTAACGATGAAATCAGTTAACGATGAAATCAGTTAAATGAAGATGAAATCAGTTAACGATGAAATCAGTTAACGATGAAATCAGTTAACGATGAAATCAATTAAATGAAGATGAAATCAGTTAACGATGAAATCAGTTAAATGAAGAATGAAAATGAAATCAGTTAAATGAAGATGAAATCAGTTAACGATGAAATCAGTTAACGATGAAATCAGTTAAATGAAGATGAAATCAGTTAACGATGAAATCAGTTAACGATGAAATCAGTTAACGATGAAATCAATTAAATGAAGATGAAATCAGTTAACGATGAAATCAGTTAAATGAAGATGAAATCAGTTAACGATGAAATCAGTTAAAGATGAAATCAGTTAACGATGAAATCAGTTAACGATGAAATCAGTTAACGATGAAATCAGTTAAATGAAGATGAAATCAGTTAACGATGAAATCAGTTAAATGAAGAATGAAAATGAAATCAGTTAAATGAAGATGAAATCAGTTAACGATGAAATCAGTTAACGATGAAATCAGTTAACGATGAAATCAGTTAACGATGAAATCAGTTAAATGAAGATGAAATCAGTTAACGATGAAATCAGTTAACAATGAAATCAGTTAACAATGAAATCAGTTAAATGAAGATGAAATCAGTTAACGATGAAATCAGTTAACGATGAAATCAGTTAACAATGAAATCAGTTAAATGAAGATGAAATCAGTTAACGATGAAATCAGTTAACGATGAAATCAGTTAACGATGAAATCAGTTAAATGAAGATGAAATCAGTTAACGATGAAATCAGTTAACGATGAAATCAGTTAAATGAAGATGAAATCAGTTAACGATGAAATCAGTTAACGATGAAATCAGTTAAATGAAGATGAAATCAGTTAACGATGAAATCAGTTAACGATGAAATCAGTTAACGATGAAATCAATTAAATGAAGATGAAATCAGTTAACGATGAAATCAGTTAAATGAAGATGAAATCAGTTAACGATGAAATCAGTTAAAGATGAAATCAGTTAACGATGAAATCAGTTAACGATGAAATCAGTTAAATGAAGATGAAATCAGTTAACGATGAAATCAGTTAAATGAAGAATGAAAATGAAATCAGTTAAATGAAGATGAAATCAGTTAACGATGAAATCAGTTAACGATGAAATCAGTTAACGATGAAATCAGTTAAATGAAGATGAAATCAGTTAACGATGAAATCAGTTAACGATGAAATCAATTAAATGAAGATGAAATCAGTTAACGATGAAATCAGTTAAATGAAGAATGAAAATGAAATCAGTTAAATGAAGATGAAATCAGTTAACGATGAAATCAGTTAACGATGAAATCAGTTAAATGAAGATGAAATCAGTTAACGATGAAATCAGTTAACGATGAAATCAGTTAACGATGAAATCAATTAAATGAAGATGAAATCAGTTAACGATGAAATCAGTTAAATGAAGATGAAATCAGTTAACGATGAAATCAGTTAAAGATGAAATCAGTTAACGATGAAATCAGTTAACGATGAAATCAGTTAACGATGAAATCAGTTAACGATGAAATCAGTTAAATGAAGATGAAATCAGTTAACGATGAAATCAGTTAAATGAAGAATGAAAATGAAATCAGTTAAATGAAGATGAAATCAGTTAACGATGAAATCAGTTAACGATGAAATCAGTTAACGATGAAATCAGTTAAATGAAGATGAAATCAGTTAAAGATGAAATCAGTTAACGATGAAATCAGTTAACGATGAAATCAGTTAAATGAAGATGAAATCAGTTAACGATGAAATCAGTTAACGATGAAATCAATTAACGATGAAATCAGTTAAATGAAGATGAAATCAGTTAACGATGAAATCAGTTAAAGATGAAATCAGTTAAATGAAGAATGAAGATGAAATCAGTTAACGATGAAATCAGTTAAATGAAGATGAAATCAGTTAACGATGAAATCAGTTAACGATGAAATCAGTTAACGATGAAATCAGTTAAATGAAGATGAAATCAGTTAACGATGAAATCAGTTAAATGAAGAATGAAGATGAAATCAGTTAACGATGAAATCAATTAACGATGAAATCAGTTAACGATGAAATCAGTTAAATGAAGATGAAATCAGTTAACGATGAAATCAGTTAACGATGAAATCAGTTAACGATGAAATCAGTTAAATGAAGAATGAAAATGAAATCAGTTAACGATGAAATCAATTAACGATGAAATCAGTTAACGATGAAATCAGTTAAATGAAGATGAAATCAGTTAACGATGAAATCAGTTAACGATGAAATCAGTTAAATGAAGATGAAATCAGTTAACGATGAAATCAGTTAACGATGAAATCAGTTAACGATGAAATCAGTTAAATGAAGATGAAATCAGTTAACGATGAAATCAGTTAACGATGAAATCAGTTAACGATGAAATCAATTAAATGAAGATGAAATCAGTTAACGATGAAATCAGTTAACGATGAAATCAGTTAAATGAAGATGAAATCAGTTAAATGAAGATGAAATCAGTTAACGATGAAATCAGTTAACGATGAAATCAGTTAACGATGAAATCAGTTAAATGAAGATGAAATCAGTTAAAGATGAAATCAGTTAACGATGAAATCAGTTAACGATGAAATCAGTTAAATGAAGATGAAATCAGTTAACGATGAAATCAGTTAACGATGAAATCAATTAACGATGAAATCAGTTAAATGAAGATGAAATCAGTTAACGATGAAATCAATTAAAGATGAAATCAGTTAAATGAAGAATGAAGATGAAATCAGTTAACGATGAAATCAGTTAAATGAAGATGAAATCAGTTAACGATGAAATCAATTAACGATGAAATCAGTTAACGATGAAATCAATTAACGATGAAATCAGTTAACGATGAAATCAGTTAAATGAAGATGAAATCAGTTAACGATGAAATCAGTTAACGATGAAATCAGTTAAATGAAGAATGAAAATGAAATCAGTTAACGATGAAATCAATTAACGATGAAATCAGTTAACGATGAAATCAGTTAAATGAAGATGAAATCAGTTAACGATGAAATCAGTTAACGATGAAATCAGTTAAATGAAGATGAAATCAGTTAACGATGAAATCAGTTAACGATGAAATCAGTTAACGATGAAATCAGTTAAATGAAGATGAAATCAGTTAACGATGAAATCAGTTAACGATGAAATCAGTTAACGATGAAATCAATTAAATGAAGATGAAATCAGTTAACGATGAAATCAGTTAAATGAAGAATGAAAATGAAATCAGTTAAATGAAGATGAAATCAGTTAACGATGAAATCAGTTAACGATGAAATCAGTTAAATGAAGATGAAATCAGTTAACGATGAAATCAGTTAACGATGAAATCAGTTAACGATGAAATCAATTAAATGAAGATGAAATCAGTTAACGATGAAATCAGTTAAATGAAGATGAAATCAGTTAACGATGAAATCAGTTAAAGATGAAATCAGTTAACGATGAAATCAGTTAACGATGAAATCAGTTAACGATGAAATCAGTTAAATGAAGATGAAATCAGTTAACGATGAAATCAGTTAAATGAAGAATGAAAATGAAATCAGTTAAATGAAGATGAAATCAGTTAACGATGAAATCAGTTAACGATGAAATCAGTTAACGATGAAATCAGTTAAATGAAGATGAAATCAGTTAACGATGAAATCAGTTAACAATGAAATCAGTTAACAATGAAATCAGTTAAATGAAGATGAAATCAGTTAACGATGAAATCAGTTAACGATGAAATCAGTTAACAATGAAATCAGTTAAATGAAGATGAAATCAGTTAACGATGAAATCAGTTAACGATGAAATCAGTTAACGATGAAATCAGTTAAATGAAGATGAAATCAGTTAACGATGAAATCAGTTAACGATGAAATCAGTTAAATGAAGATGAAATCAGTTAACGATGAAATCAGTTAACGATGAAATCAGTTAAATGAAGATGAAATCAGTTAACGATGAAATCAGTTAACGATGAAATCAGTTAACGATGAAATCAATTAAATGAAGATGAAATCAGTTAACGATGAAATCAGTTAAATGAAGATGAAATCAGTTAACGATGAAATCAGTTAAAGATGAAATCAGTTAACGATGAAATCAGTTAACGATGAAATCAGTTAAATGAAGATGAAATCAGTTAACGATGAAATCAGTTAAATGAAGAATGAAAATGAAATCAGTTAAATGAAGATGAAATCAGTTAACGATGAAATCAGTTAACGATGAAATCAGTTAACGATGAAATCAGTTAAATGAAGATGAAATCAGTTAACGATGAAATCAGTTAACGATGAAATCAATTAAATGAAGATGAAATCAGTTAACGATGAAATCAGTTAAATGAAGAATGAAAATGAAATCAGTTAAATGAAGATGAAATCAGTTAACGATGAAATCAGTTAACGATGAAATCAGTTAACGATGAAATCAGTTAACGATGAAATCAGTTAAATGAAGATGAAATCAGTTAACGATGAAATCAGTTAACGATGAAATCAGTTAAATGAAGATGAAATCAGTTAACGATGAAATCAGTTAACGATGAAATCAGTTAACGATGAAATCAATTAAATGAAGATGAAATCAGTTAACGATGAAATCAGTTAAATGAAGATGAAATCAGTTAACGATGAAATCAGTTAAAGATGAAATCAGTTAACGATGAAATCAGTTAACGATGAAATCAGTTAACGATGAAATCAGTTAAATGAAGATGAAATCAGTTAACGATGAAATCAGTTAAATGAAGAATGAAAATGAAATCAGTTAAATGAAGATGAAATCAGTTAACGATGAAATCAGTTAACGATGAAATCAGTTAACGATGAAATCAGTTAACGATGAAATCAGTTAAATGAAGATGAAATCAGTTAAAGATGAAATCAGTTAACGATGAAATCAGTTAACGATGAAATCAGTTAAATGAAGATGAAATCAGTTAACGATGAAATCAGTTAACGATGAAATCAATTAACGATGAAATCAGTTAAATGAAGATGAAATCAGTTAACGATGAAATCAGTTAAAGATGAAATCAGTTAAATGAAGAATGAAGATGAAATCAGTTAACGATGAAATCAGTTAAATGAAGATGAAATCAGTTAACGATGAAATCAGTTAACGATGAAATCAGTTAAATGAAGATGAAATCAGTTAACGATGAAATCAGTTAAATGAAGAATGAAGATGAAATCAGTTAACGATGAAATCAATTAACGATGAAATCAGTTAACGATGAAATCAGTTAAATGAAGATGAAATCAGTTAACGATGAAATCAGTTAACGATGAAATCAGTTAACGATGAAATCAGTTAAATGAAGAATGAAAATGAAATCAGTTAACGATGAAATCAATTAACGATGAAATCAGTTAACGATGAAATCAGTTAAATGAAGATGAAATCAGTTAACGATGAAATCAGTTAACGGTGAAATCAGTTAAATGAAGATGAAATCAGTTAACGATGAAATCAGTTAACGATGAAATCAGTTAACGATGAAATCAGTTAAATGAAGATGAAATCAGTTAACGATGAAATCAGTTAACGATGAAATCAGTTAACGATGAAATCAATTAAATGAAGATGAAATCAGTTAACGATGAAATCAGTTAACGATGAAATCAGTTAAATGAAGATGAAATCAGTTAAATGAAGATGAAATCAGTTAACGATGAAATCAGTTAACGATGAAATCAGTTAACGATGAAATCAGTTAAATGAAGATGAAATCAGTTAAAGATGAAATCAGTTAACGATGAAATCAGTTAACGATGAAATCAGTTAAATGAAGATGAAATCAGTTAACGATGAAATCAGTTAACGATGAAATCAATTAACGATGAAATCAGTTAAATGAAGATGAAATCAGTTAACGATGAAATCAATTAAAGATGAAATCAGTTAAATGAAGAATGAAGATGAAATCAGTTAACGATGAAATCAGTTAAATGAAGATGAAATCAGTTAACGATGAAATCAATTAACGATGAAATCAGTTAACGATGAAATCAATTAACGATGAAATCAGTTAAATGAAGATGAAATCAGTTAACGATGAAATCAGTTAAAGATGAAATCAGT
Source organism: Semicossyphus pulcher (assembly GCF_022749685.1). Classification (NCBI taxonomy): domain Eukaryota; kingdom Metazoa; phylum Chordata; class Actinopteri; order Labriformes; family Labridae; genus Semicossyphus; species Semicossyphus pulcher. The sequence goes on from NW_027211703.1 coordinate 2,041,455, forward strand.
TAAATGAAGAATGAAGATGAAATCAGTTAACGATGAAATCAGTTAAATGAAGATGAAATCAGTTAACGATGAAATCAATTAACGATGAAATCAGTTAACGATGAAATCAATTAACGATGAAATCAGTTAAATGAAGATGAAATCAGTTAACGATGAAATCAGTTAAAGATGAAATCAGTTAAATGAAGAATGAAGATGAAATCAGTTAACGATGAAATCAGTTAAATGAAGATGAAATCAGTTAACGATGAAATCAATTAACGATGAAATCAGTTAACGATGAAATCAGTTAACGATGAAATCAGTTAAATGAAGAATGAAGATGAAATCAGTTAACGATGAAATCAATTAACGATGAAATCAGTTAACGATGAAATCAGTTAAATGAAGATGAAATCAGTTAACGATGAAATCAGTTAACGATGAAATCAGTTAAATGAAGAATGAAAATGAAATCAGTTAACGATGAAATCAATTAACGATGAAATCAGTTAACGATGAAATCAGTTAAATGAAGATGAAATCAGTTAACGATGAAATCAGTTAACGATGAAATCAGTTAAATGAAGATGAAATCAGTTAACGATGAAATCAGTTAACGATGAAATCAGTTAAATGAAGATGAAATCAGTTAACGATGAAATCAGTTAACGATGAAATCAGTTAACGATGAAATCAATTAAATGAAGATGAAATCAGTTAACGATGAAATCAGTTAAATGAAGAATGAAAATGAAATCAGTTAAATGAAGATGAAATCAGTTAACGATGAAATCAGTTAACGATGAAATCAGTTAAATGAAGATGAAATCAGTTAACGATGAAATCAGTTAACGATGAAATCAGTTAACGATGAAATCAATTAAATGAAGATGAAATCAGTTAACGATGAAATCAGTTAAATGAAGATGAAATCAGTTAACGATGAAATCAGTTAAAGATGAAATCAGTTAACGATGAAATCAGTTAACGATGAAATCAGTTAAATGAAGATGAAATCAGTTAACGATGAAATCAGTTAAATGAAGAATGAAAATGAAATCAGTTAAATGAAGATGAAATCAGTTAACGATGAAATCAGTTAACGATGAAATCAGTTAACGATGAAATCAGTTAAATGAAGATGAAATCAGTTAACGATGAAATCAGTTAACAATGAAATCAGTTAAATGAAGATGAAATCAGTTAACGATGAAATCAGTTAACGATGAAATCAGTTAAATGAAGATGAAATCAGTTAACGATGAAATCAGTTAACGATGAAATCAGTTAAATGAAGATGAAATCAGTTAACGATGAAATCAGTTAACGATGAAATCAGTTAAATGAAGATGAAATCAGTTAACGATGAAATCAGTTAACGATGAAATCAGTTAACGATGAAATCAATTAAATGAAGATGAAATCAGTTAACGATGAAATCAGTTAAATGAAGATGAAATCAGTTAACGATGAAATCAGTTAAAGATGAAATCAGTTAACGATGAAATCAGTTAACGATGAAATCAGTTAACGATGAAATCAGTTAAATGAAGATGAAATCAGTTAACGATGAAATCAGTTAAATGAAGAATGAAAATGAAATCAGTTAAATGAAGATGAAATCAGTTAACGATGAAATCAGTTAACGATGAAATCAGTTAACGATGAAATCAGTTAAATGAAGATGAAATCAGTTAACGATGAAATCAGTTAAATGAAGATGAAATCAGTTAACGATGAAATCAGTTAACGATGAAATCAGTTAAATGAAGATGAAATCAGTTAACGATGAAATCAGTTAAATGAAGAATGAAAATGAAATCAGTTAAATGAAGATGAAATCAGTTAACGATGAAATCAGTTAACGATGAAATCAGTTAACGATGAAATCAGTTAAATGAAGATGAAATCAGTTAACGATGAAATCAGTTAACAATGAAATCAGTTAAATGAAGATGAAATCAGTTAACGATGAAATCAGTTAACGATGAAATCAGTTAAATGAAGATGAAATCAGTTAAAGATGAAATCAGTTAACGATGAAATCAGTTAACGATGAAATCAGTTAAATGAAGATGAAATCAGTTAACGATGAAATCAGTTAACGATGAAATCAGTTAAATGAAGATGAAATCAGTTAAATGAAGATTAAATCAGTTAACGATGAAATCAGTTAAAGATGAAATCAGTTAAATGAAGAATGAAGATGAAATCAGTTAACGATGAAATCAGTTAACGATGAAATCAGTTAACGATGAAATCAGTTAAATGAAGATGAAATCAGTTAACGATGAAATCAGTTAAATGAAGAATGAAGATGAAATCAGTTAACGATGAAATCAATTAACGATGAAATCAGTTAACGATGAAATCAGTTAAATGAAGATGAAATCAGTTAACGATGAAATCAGTTAACGATGAAATCAGTTAAATGAAGAATGAAAATGAAATCAGTTAACGATGAAATCAATTAACGATGAAATCAGTTAACGATGAAATCAGTTAAATGAAGATGAAATCAGTTAACGATGAAATCAGTTAACGATGAAATCAGTTAAATGAAGATGAAATCAGTTAACGATGAAATCAGTTAACGATGAAATCAGTTAACGATGAAATCAGTTAAATGAAGATGAAATCAGTTAACGATGAAATCAGTTAACGATGAAATCAGTTAACGATGAAATCAATTAAATGAAGATGAAATCAGTTAACGATGAAATCAGTTAACGATGAAATCAGTTAAATGAAGATGAAATCAGTTAAAGATGAAATCAGTTAACGATGAAATCAGTTAACGATGAAATCAGTTAAATGAAGATGAAATCAGTTAACGATGAAATCAGTTAACGATGAAATCAATTAACGATGAAATCAGTTAAATGAAGATGAAATCAGTTAACGATGAAATCAGTTAAAGATGAAATCAGTTAAATGAAGAATGAAGATGAAATCAGTTAACGATGAAATCAGTTAAATGAAGATGAAATCAGTTAACGATGAAATCAGTTAACGATGAAATCAGTTAACGATGAAATCAGTTAAATGAAGATGAAATCAGTTAACGATGAAATCAGTTAAATGAAGAATGAAGATGAAATCAGTTAACGATGAAATCAATTAACGATGAAATCAGTTAACGATGAAATCAGTTAAATGAAGATGAAATCAGTTAACGATGAAATCAGTTAACGATGAAATCAGTTAAATGAAGAATGAAAATGAAATCAGTTAACGATGAAATCAATTAACGATGAAATCAGTTAACGATGAAATCAGTTAAATGAAGATGAAATCAGTTAACGATGAAATCAGTTAACGATGAAATCAGTTAAATGAAGATGAAATCAGTTAACGATGAAATCAGTTAACGATGAAATCAGTTAACGATGAAATCAGTTAAATGAAGATGAAATCAGTTAACGATGAAATCAGTTAACGATGAAATCAGTTAACAATGAAATCAGTTAAATGAAGATGAAATCAGTTAAATGAAGATGAAATCAGTTAACGATGAAATCAGTTAACGATGAAATCAGTTAACGATGAAATCAGTTAAATGAAGATGAAATCAGTTAAAGATGAAATCAGTTAACGATGAAATCAGTTAACGATGAAATCAGTTAAATGAAGATGAAATCAGTTAACGATGAAATCAGTTAACGATGAAATCAATTAACGATGAAATCAGTTAAATGAAGATGAAATCAGTTAACGATGAAATCAGTTAAAGATGAAATCAGTTAAATGAAGAATGAAGATGAAATCAGTTAACGATGAAATCAGTTAAATGAAGATGAAATCAGTTAACGATGAAATCAGTTAACGATGAAATCAGTTAACGATGAAATCAGTTAAATGAAGATGAAATCAGTTAACGATGAAATCAGTTAAATGAAGATGAAATCAGTTAACGATGAAATCAGTTAACGATGAAATCAGTTAAATGAAGATGAAATCAGTTAACGATGAAATCAGTTAACGATGAAATCAGTTAACGATGAAATCAGTTAAATGAAGATGAAATCAGTTAACGATGAAATCAGTTAACGATGAAATCAGTTAACGATGAAATCAATTAAATGAAGATGAAATCAGTTAACGATGAAATCAGTTAACGATGAAATCAGTTAAATGAAGATGAAATCAGTTAAATGAAGATGAAATCAGTTAACGATGAAATCAGTTAACGATGAAATCAGTTAACGATGAAATCAGTTAAATGAAGATGAAATCAGTTAAAGATGAAATCAGTTAACGATGAAATCAGTTAACGATGAAATCAGTTAAATGAAGATGAAATCAGTTAACGATGAAATCAGTTAACGATGAAATCAATTAACGATGAAATCAGTTAAATGAAGATGAAATCAGTTAACGATGAAATCAGTTAAAGATGAAATCAGTTAAATGAAGAATGAAGATGAAATCAGTTAACGATGAAATCAGTTAAATGAAGATGAAATCAGTTAACGATGAAATCAATTAACGATGAAATCAGTTAACGATGAAATCAATTAACGATGAAATCAGTTAAATGAAGATGAAATCAGTTAACGATGAAATCAGTTAAAGATGAAATCAGTTAAATGAAGAATGAAGATGAAATCAGTTAACGATGAAATCAGTTAACGATGAAATCAGTTAACGATGAAATCAATTAACGATGAAATCAGTTAAATGAAGATGAAATCAGTTAACGATGAAATCAATTAACGATGAAATCAGTTAACGATGAAATCAGTTAAATGAAGATGAAATCAGTTAACGATGAAATCAGTTAACGATGAAATCAGTTAAATGAAGAATGAAAATGAAATCAGTTAACGATGAAATCAATTAACGATGAAATCAGTTAACGATGAAATCAGTTAAATGAAGATGAAATCAGTTAACGATGAAATCAGTTAACGATGAAATCAGTTAACGATGAAATCAGTTAAATGAAGATGAAATCAGTTAACGATGAAATCAGTTAACAATGAAATCAGTTAAATGAAGATGAAATCAGTTAACGATGAAATCAGTTAACGATGAAATCAGTTAAATGAAGATGAAATCAGTTAACGATGAAATCAGTTAAATGAAGAATGAAAATGAAATCAGTTAAATGAAGATGAAATCAGTTAACGATGAAATCAGTTAACGATGAAATCAGTTAAATGAAGATGAAATCAGTTAACGATGAAATCAGTTAAATGAAGAATGAAAATGAAATCAGTTAAATGAAGATGAAATCAGTTAACGATGAAATCAGTTAACGATGAAATCAGTTAAATGAAGATGAAATCAGTTAACGATGAAATCAGTTAACGATGAAATCAGTTAACGATGAAATCAATTAAATGAAGATGAAATCAGTTAACGATGAAATCAGTTAAATGAAGATGAAATCAGTTAACGATGAAATCAGTTAAAGATGAAATCAGTTAACGATGAAATCAGTTAACGATGAAATCAGTTAACGATGAAATCAGTTAAATGAAGATGAAATCAGTTAACGATGAAATCAGTTAAATGAAGAATGAAAATGAAATCAGTTAAATGAAGATGAAATCAGTTAACGATGAAATCAGTTAACGATGAAATCAGTTAACGATGAAATCAGTTAAATGAAGATGAAATCAGTTAACGATGAAATCAGTTAAATGAAGAATGAAAATGAAATCAGTTAAATGAAGATGAAATCAGTTAACGATGAAATCAGTTAACGATGAAATCAGTTAACGATGAAATCAGTTAAATGAAGATGAAATCAGTTAACGATGAAATCAGTTAACAATGAAATCAGTTAAATGAAGATGAAATCAGTTAACGATGAAATCAGTTAACGATGAAATCAGTTAACGATGAAATCAGTTAAATGAAGATGAAATCAGTTAAAGATGAAATCAGTTAACGATGAAATCAGTTAACGATGAAATCAGTTAAATGAAGATGAAATCAGTTAACGATGAAATCAGTTAACGATGAAATCAATTAACGATGAAATCAGTTAAATGAAGATGAAATCAGTTAACGATGAAATCAGTTAAAGATGAAATCAGTTAAATGAAGAATGAAGATGAAATCAGTTAACGATGAAATCAGTTAAATGAAGATGAAATCAGTTAACGATGAAATCAGTTAACGATGAAATCAGTTAACGATGAAATCAGTTAAATGAAGATGAAATCAGTTAACGATGAAATCAGTTAAATGAAGAATGAAGACGAAATCAGTTAACGATGAAATCAATTAACGATGAAATCAGTTAACGATGAAATCAGTTAAATGAAGATGAAATCAGTTAACGATGAAATCAGTTAACGATGAAATCAGTTAAATGAAGAATGAAAATGAAATCAGTTAACGATGAAATCAATTAACGATGAAATCAGTTAACGATGAAATCAGTTAAATGAAGATGAAATCAGTTAACGATGAAATCAGTTAACGATGAAATCAGTTAAATGAAGATGAAATCAGTTAACGATGAAATCAGTTAACGATGAAATCAGTTAAATGAAGAATGAAAATGAAATCAGTTAACGATGAAATCAATTAACGATGAAATCAGTTAACGATGAAATCAGTTAAATGAAGATGAAATCAGTTAACGATGAAATCAGTTAACGATGAAATCAGTTAAATGAAGATGAAATCAGTTAACGATGAAATCAGTTAACGATGAAATCAGTTAACGATGAAATCAATTAAATGAAGATGAAATCAGTTAACGATGAAATCAGTTAAATGAAGAATGAAAATGAAATCAGTTAAATGAAGATGAAATCAGTTAACGATGAAATCAGTTAACGATGAAATCAGTTAAATGAAGATGAAATCAGTTAACGATGAAATCAGTTAACGATGAAATCAGTTAACGATGAAATCAATTAAATGAAGATGAAATCAGTTAACGATGAAATCAGTTAAATGAAGATGAAATCAGTTAACGATGAAATCAGTTAAAGATTAAATCAGTTAACGATGAAATCAGTTAACGATGAAATCAGTTAACGATGAAATCAGTTAAATGAAGATGAAATCAGTTAACGATGAAATCAGTTAAATGAAGAATGAAAATGAAATCAGTTAAATGAAGATGAAATCAGTTAACGATGAAATCAGTTAACGATGAAATCAGTTAACGATGAAATCAGTTAAATGAAGATGAAATCAGTTAACGATGAAATCAGTTAACAATGAAATCAGTTAAATGAAGATGAAATCAGTTAACGATGAAATCAGTTAACGATGAAATCAGTTAACGATGAAATCAGTTAAATGAAGATGAAATCAGTTAAAGATGAAATCAGTTAACGATGAAATCAGTTAACGATGAAATCAGTTAAATGAAGATGAAATCAGTTAACGATGAAATCAGTTAACGATGAAATCAATTAACGATGAAATCAGTTAAATGAAGATGAAATCAGTTAACGATGAAATCAGTTAAAGATGAAATCAGTTAAATGAAGAATGAAGATGAAATCAGTTAACGATGAAATCAGTTAAATGAAGATGAAATCAGTTAACGATGAAATCAGTTAACGATGAAATCAGTTAACGATGAAATCAGTTAAATGAAGATGAAATCAGTTAACGATGAAATCAGTTAAATGAAGAATGAAGATGAAATCAGTTAACGATGAAATCAATTAACGATGAAATCAGTTAACGATGAAATCAGTTAAATGAAGATGAAATCAGTTAACGATGAAATCAGTTAACGATGAAATCAGTTAAATGAAGAATGAAAATGAAATCAGTTAACGATGAAATCAATTAACGATGAAATCAGTTAACGATGAAATCAGTTAAATGAAGATGAAATCAGTTAACGATGAAATCAGTTAACGATGAAATCAGTTAAATGAAGATGAAATCAGTTAACGATGAAATCAGTTAACGATGAAATCAGTTAAATGAAGATGAAATCAGTTAACGATGAAATCAGTTAACGATGAAATCAGTTAACGATGAAATCAATTAAATGAAGATGAAATCAGTTAACGATGAAATCAGTTAACGATGAAATCAGTTAAATGAAGATGAAATCAGTTAAATGAAGATGAAATCAGTTAACGATGAAATCAGTTAACGATGAAATCAGTTAAATGAAGATGAAATCAGTTAAAGATGAAATCAGTTAACGATGAAATCAGTTAACGATGAAATCAGTTAAATGAAGATGAAATCAGTTAACGATGAAATCAGTTAACGATGAAATCAATTAACGATGAAATCAGTTAAATGAAGATGAAATCAGTTAACGATGAAATCAGTTAAAGATGAAATCAGTTAAATGAAGAATGAAGATGAAATCAGTTAACGATGAAATCAGTTAAATGAAGATGAAATCAGTTAACGATGAAATCAATTAACGATGAAATCAGTTAACGATGAAATCAATTAACGATGAAATCAGTTAAATGAAGATGAAATCAGTTAACGATGAAATCAGTTAAAGATGAAATCAGTTAAATGAAGAATGAAGATGAAATCAGTTAACGATGAAATCAGTTAAATGAAGATGAAATCAGTTAACGATGAAATCAATTAACGATGAAATCAGTTAACGATGAAATCAATTAACGATGAAATCAGTTAAATGAAGATGAAATCAGTTAACGATGAAATCAGTTAACGATGAAATCAATTAACGATGAAATCAGTTAAATGAAGATGAAATCAGTTAACGATGAAATCAGTTAAAGATGAAATCAGTTAAATGAAGAATGAAGATGAAATCAGTTAACGATGAAATCAGTTAAATGAAGATGAAATCAGTTAACGATGAAATCAGTTAACGATGAAATCAGTTAAATGAAGATGAAATCAGTTAACGATGAAATCAGTTAAATGAAGAATGAAGATGAAATCAGTTAACGATGAAATCAATTAACGATGAAATCAGTTAACGATGAAATCAGTTAAATGAAGATGAAATCAGTTAACGATGAAATCAGTTAACGATGAAATCAGTTAAATGAAGAATGAAAATGAAATCAGTTAACGATGAAATCAATTAACGATGAAATCAGTTAACGATGAAATCAGTTAAATGAAGATGAAATCAGTTAACGATGAAATCAGTTAATGATGAAATCAGTTAAATGAAGATGAAATCAGTTAACGATGAAATCAGTTAACGATGAAATCAGTTAACGATGAAATCAGTTAAATGAAGATGAAATCAGTTAACGATGAAATCAGTTAACGATGAAATCAGTTAACGATGAAATCAATTAAATGAAGATGAAATCAGTTAACGATGAAATCAGTTAAATGAAGAATGAAAATGAAATCAGTTAAATGAAGATGAAATCAGTTAACGATGAAATCAGTTAACGATGAAATCAGTTAAATGAAGATGAAATCAGTTAACGATGAAATCAGTTAACGATGAAATCAATTAAATGAAGATGAAATCAGTTAACGATGAAATCAGTTAAATGAAGATGAAATCAGTTAACGATGAAATCAGTTAAAGATGAAATCAGTTAACGATGAAATCAGTTAACGATGAAATCAGTTAAATGAAGATGAAATCAGTTAACGATGAAATCAGTTAAATGAAGAATGAAATGAAATCAGTTAAATGAAGATGAAATCAGTTAACGATGAAATCAGTTAACGATGAAATCAGTTAACGATGAAATCAGTTAAATGAAGATGAAATCAGTTAACGATGAAATCAGTTAACAATGAAATCAGTTAAATGAAGATGAAATCAGTTAACGATGAAATCAGTTAACGATGAAATCAGTTAAATGAAGATGAAATCAGTTAACGATGAAATCAGTTAAATGAAGAATGAAGATGAAATCAGTTAACGATGAAATCAATTAACGATGAAATCAGTTAACGATGAAATCAGTTAAATGAAGATGAAATCAGTTAACGATGAAATCAGTTAACGATGAAATCAGTTAAATGAAGATGAAATCAGTTAACGATGAAATCAGTTAACGATGAAATCAGTTAACGATGAAATCAATTAAATGAAGATGAAATCAGTTAACGATGAAATCAGTTAAATGAAGAATGAAAATGAAATCAGTTAAATGAAGATGAAATCAGTTAACGATGAAATCAGTTAACGATGAAATCAGTTAAATGAAGATGAAATCAGTTAACGATGAAATCAGTTAACGATGAAATCAGTTAACGATGAAATCAATTAAATGAAGATGAAATCAGTTAACGATGAAATCAGTTAAATGAAGATGAAATCAGTTAACGATGAAATCAGTTAAAGATGAAATCAGTTAACGATGAAATCAGTTAACGATGAAATCAGTTAACGATGAAATCAGTTAAATGAAGATGAAATCAGTTAACGATGAAATCAGTTAAATGAAGAATGAAAATGAAATCAGTTAAATGAAGATGAAATCAGTTAACGATGAAATCAGTTAACGATGAAATCAGTTAACGATGAAATCAGTTAAATGAAGATGAAATCAGTTAACGATGAAATCAGTTAACGATGAAATCAGTTAACGATGAAATCAGTTAAATGAAGATGAAATCAGTTAAAGATGAAATCAGTTAACGATGAAATCAGTTAACGATGAAATCAGTTAAATGAAGATGAAATCAGTTAACGATGAAATCAGTTAACGATGAAATCAATTAACGATGAAATCAGTTAAATGAAGATGAAATCAGTTAACGATGAAATCAGTTAAAGATGAAATCAGTTAAATGAAGAATGAAGATGAAATCAGTTAACGATGAAATCAGTTAAATGAAGATGAAATCAGTTAACGATGAAATCAGTTAACGATGAAATCAGTTAACGATGAAATCAGTTAAATGAAGATGAAATCAGTTAACGATGAAATCAGTTAAATGAAGAATGAAGATGAAATCAGTTAACGATGAAATCAATTAACGATGAAATCAGTTAACGATGAAATCAGTTAAATGAAGATGAAATCAGTTAACGATGAAATCAGTTAACGATGAAATCAGTTAAATGAAGAATGAAAATGAAATCAGTTAACGATGAAATCAATTAACGATGAAATCAGTTAACGATGAAATCAGTTAAATGAAGATGAAATCAGTTAACGATGAAATCAGTTAACGATGAAATCAGTTAAATGAAGATGAAATCAGTTAACGATGAAATCAGTTAACGATGAAATCAGTTAACGATGAAATCAGTTAAATGAAGATGAAATCAGTTAACGATGAAATCAGTTAACGATGAAATCAGTTAACGATGAAATCAATTAAATGAAGATGAAATCAGTTAACGATGAAATCAGTTAACGATGAAATCAGTTAAATGAAGATGAAATCAGTTAAATGAAGATGAAATCAGTTAACGATGAAATCAGTTAACGATGAAATCAGTTAAATGAAGATGAAATCAGTTAAAGATGAAATCAGTTAACGATGAAATCAGTTAACGATGAAATCAGTTAAATGAAGATGAAATCAGTTAACGATGAAATCAATTAACGATGAAATCAGTTAAATGAAGATGAAATCAGTTAACGATGAAATCAGTTAAAGATGAAATCAGTTAAATGAAGAATGAAGATGAAATCAGTTAACGATGAAATCAGTTAAATGAAGATGAAATCAGTTAACGATGAAATCAATTAACGATGAAATCAGTTAACGATGAAATCAATTAACGATGAAATCAGTTAAATGAAGATGAAATCAGTTAACGATGAAATCAGTTAAAGATGAAATCAGTTAAATGAAGAATGAAGATGAAATCAGTTAACGATGAAATCAGTTAAATGAAGATGAAATCAGTTAACGATGAAATCAATTAACGATGAAATCAGTTAACGATGAAATCAATTAACGATGAAATCAGTTAAATGAAGATGAAATCAGTTAACGATGAAATCAGTTAACGATGAAATCAGTTAACGATGAAATCAATTAACGATGAAATCAGTTAAATGAAGATGAAATCAGTTAACGATGAAATCAGTTAAAGATGAAATCAGTTAAATGAAGAATGAAGATGAAATCAGTTAACGATGAAATCAGTTAAATGAAGATGAAATCAGTTAACGATGAAATCAGTTAACGATGAAATCAGTTAACGATGAAATCAGTTAAATGAAGATGAAATCAGTTAACGATGAAATCAGTTAAATGAAGAATGAAGATGAAATCAGTTAACGATGAAATCAATTAACGATGAAATCAGTTAACGATGAAATCAGTTAAATGAAGATGAAATCAGTTAACGATGAAATCAGTTAACGATGAAATCAGTTAAATGAAGAATGAAAATGAAATCAGTTAACGATGAAATCAATTAACGATGAAATCAGTTAACGATGAAATCAGTTAAATGAAGATGAAATCAGTTAACGATGAAATCAGTTAACGATGAAATCAGTTAAATGAAGATGAAATCAGTTAACGATGAAATCAGTTAACGATGAAATCAGTTAACGATGAAATCAGTTAAATGAAGATGAAATCAGTTAACGATGAAATCAGTTAACGATGAAATCAGTTAACGATGAAATCAATTAAATGAAGATGAAATCAGTTAACGATGAAATCAGTTAAATGAAGAATGAAAATGAAATCAGTTAAATGAAGATGAAATCAGTTAACGATGAAATCAGTTAACGATGAAATCAGTTAAATGAAGATGAAATCAGTTAACGATGAAATCAGTTAACGATGAAATCAGTTAACGATGAAATCAATTAAATGAAGATGAAATCAGTTAACGATGAAATCAGTTAAATGAAGATGAAATCAGTTAACGATGAAATCAGTTAAAGATGAAATCAGTTAACGATGAAATCAGTTAACGATGAAATCAGTTAACGATGAAATCAGTTAAATGAAGATGAAATCAGTTAACGATGAAATCAGTTAAATGAAGAATGAAAATGAAATCAGTTAAATGAAGATGAAATCAGTTAACGATGAAATCAATTAACGATGAAATCAGTTAACGATGAAATCAGTTAAATGAAGATGAAATCAGTTAACGATGAAATCAGTTAACGATGAAATCAGTTAAATGAAGAATGAAAATGAAATCAGTTAACGATGAAATCAATTAACGATGAAATCAGTTAACGATGAAATCAGTTAAATGAAGATGAAATCAGTTAACGATGAAATCAGTTAACGATGAAATCAGTTAAATGAAGATGAAATCAGTTAACGATGAAATCAGTTAACGATGAAATCAGTTAAATGAAGAATGAAAATGAAATCAGTTAACGATGAAATCAATTAACGATGAAATCAGTTAACGATGAAATCAGTTAAATGAAGATGAAATCAGTTAACGATGAAATCAGTTAACGATGAAATCAGTTAAATGAAGATGAAATCAGTTAACGATGAAATCAGTTAACGATGAAATCAATTAAATGAAGATGAAATCAGTTAACGATGAAATCAGTTAAATGAAGAATGAAAATGAAATCAGTTAAATGAAGATGAAATCAGTTAACGATGAAATCAGTTAACGATGAAATCAGTTAAATGAAGATGAAATCAGTTAACGATGAAATCAGTTAACGATGAAATCAGTTAACGATGAAATCAATTAAATGAAGATGAAATCAGTTAACGATGAAATCAGTTAAATGAAGATGAAATCAGTTAACGATGAAATCAGTTAAAGATGAAATCAGTTAACGATGAAATCAGTTAACGATGAAATCAGTTAACGATGAAATCAGTTAAATGAAGATGAAATCAGTTAACGATGAAATCAGTTAACAATGAAATCAGTTAAATGAAGATGAAATCAGTTAACGATGAAATCAGTTAACGATGAAATCAGTTAAATGAAGATGAAATCAGTTAAAGATGAAATCAGTTAACGATGAAATCAGTTAACGATGAAATCAGTTAAATGAAGATGAAATCAGTTAACGATGAAATCAGTTAACGATGAAATCAATTAACGATGAAATCAGTTAAATGAAGATGAAATCAGTTAAATGAAGATGAAATCAGTTAAAGATGAAATCAGTTAAATGAAGAATGAAGATGAAATCAGTTAACGATGAAATCAGTTAAATGAAGATGAAATCAGTTAACGATGAAATCAGTTAACGATGAAATCAGTTAACGATGAAATCAGTTAAATGAAGATGAAATCAGTTAACGATGAAATCAGTTAAATGAAGAATGAAGATGAAATCAGTTAACGATGAAATCAATTAACGATGAAATCAGTTAACGATGAAATCAGTTAAATGAAGATGAAATCAGTTAACGATGAAATCAATTAACGATGAAATCAGTTAACGATGAAATCAGTTAAATGAAGATGAAATCAGTTAACGATGAAATCAGTTAACGATGAAATCAGTTAAATGAAGATGAAATCAGTTAACGATGAAATCAGTTAACGATGAAATCAGTTAACGATGAAATCAGTTAAATGAAGATGAAATCAGTTAACGATGAAATCAGTTAACGATGAAATCAGTTAACGATGAAATCAATTAAATGAAGATGAAATCAGTTAACGATGAAATCAGTTAAATGAAGAATGAAAATGAAATCAGTTAAATGAAGATGAAATCAGTTAACGATGAAATCAGTTAACGATGAAATCAGTTAAATGAAGATGAAATCAGTTAACGATGAAATCAGTTAACGATGAAATCAGTTAACGATGAAATCAATTAAATGAAGATGAAATCAGTTAACGATGAAATCAGTTAAATGAAGATGAAATCAGTTAACGATGAAATCAGTTAAAGATGAAATCAGTTAACGATGAAATCAGTTAACGATGAAATCAGTTAACGATGAAATCAGTTAAATGAAGATGAAATCAGTTAACGATGAAATCAGTTAACGATGAAATCAGTTAACGATGAAATCAATTAAATGAAGATGAAATCAGTTAACGATGAAATCAGTTAAATGAAGATGAAATCAGTTAACGATGAAATCAGTTAAAGATGAAATCAGTTAACGATGAAATCAGTTAACGATGAAATCAGTTAACGATGAAATCAGTTAACGATGAAATCAGTTAAATGAAGAATGAAAATGAAATCAGTTAAATGAAGATGAAATCAGTTAACGATGAAATCAATTAACGATGAAATCAGTTAACGATGAAATCAGTTAAATGAAGATGAAATCAGTTAACGATGAAATCAGTTAACGATGAAATCAGTTAAATGAAGAATGAAAATGAAATCAGTTAACGATGAAATCAATTAACGATGAAATCAGTTAACGATGAAATCAGTTAAATGAAGATGAAATCAGTTAACGATGAAATCAGTTAACGATGAAATCAGTTAAATGAAGATGAAATCAGTTAACGATGAAATCAGTTAACGATGAAATCAGTTAAATGAAGAATGAAAATGAAATCAGTTAACGATGAAATCAATTAACGATGAAATCAGTTAACGATGAAATCAGTTAAATGAAGATGAAATCAGTTAACGATGAAATCAGTTAACGATGAAATCAGTTAAATGAAGATGAAATCAGTTAACGATGAAATCAGTTAACGATGAAATCAGTTAACGATGAAATCAATTAAATGAAGATGAAATCAGTTAACGATGAAATCAGTTAAATGAAGAATGAAAATGAAATCAGTTAAATGAAGATGAAATCAGTTAACGATGAAATCAGTTAACGATGAAATCAGTTAAATGAAGATGAAATCAGTTAACGATGAAATCAGTTAACGATGAAATCAGTTAACGATGAAATCAATTAAATGAAGATGAAATCAGTTAACGATGAAATCAGTTAAATGAAGATGAAATCAGTTAACGATGAAATCAGTTAAAGATGAAATCAGTTAACGATGAAATCAGTTAACGATGAAATCAGTTAACGATGAAATCAGTTAAATGAAGATGAAATCAGTTAACGATGAAATCAGTTAAATGAAGAATGAAAATGAAATCAGTTAAATGAAGATGAAATCAGTTAACGATGAAATCAGTTAACGATGAAATCAGTTAACGATGAAATCAGTTAAATGAAGATGAAATCAGTTAACGATGAAATCAGTTAACAATGAAATCAGTTAAATGAAGATGAAATCAGTTAACGATGAAATCAGTTAACGATGAAATCAGTTAAATGAAGATGAAATCAGTTAAAGATGAAATCAGTTAACGATGAAATCAGTTAAATGAAGATGAAATCAGTTAACGATGAAATCAGTTAACGATGAAATCAATTAACGATGAAATCAGTTAAATGAAGATGAAATCAGTTAACGATGAAATCAGTTAAAGATGAAATCAGTTAAATGAAGAATGAAGATGAAATCAGTTAACGATGAAATCAGTTAAATGAAGATGAAATCAGTTAACGATGAAATCAGTTAACGATGAAATCAGTTAACGATGAAATCAGTTAAATGAAGATGAAATCAGTTAACGATGAAATCAGTTAAATGAAGAATGAAGATGAAATCAGTTAACGATGAAATCAATTAACGATGAAATCAGTTAACGATGAAATCAGTTAAATGAAGATGAAATCAGTTAACGATGAAATCAGTTAACGATGAAATCAGTTAAATGAAGAATGAAAATGAAATCAGTTAACGATGAAATCAATTAACGATGAAATCAGTTAACGATGAAATCAGTTAAATGAAGATGAAATCAGTTAACGATGAAATCAGTTAACGATGAAATCAGTTAAATGAAGATGAAATCAGTTAACGATGAAATCAGTTAACGATGAAATCAGTTAAATGAAGATGAAATCAGTTAACGATGAAATCAGTTAACGATGAAATCAGTTAACGATGAAATCAATTAAATGAAGATGAAATCAGTTAACGATGAAATCAGTTAACGATGAAATCAGTTAAATGAAGATGAAATCAGTTAAATGAAGATGAAATCAGTTAACGATGAAATCAGTTAACGATGAAATCAGTTAACGATGAAATCAGTTAAATGAAGATGAAATCAGTTAAAGATGAAATCAGTTAACGATGAAATCAGTTAACGATGAAATCAGTTAAATGAAGATGAAATCAGTTAACGATGAAATCAGTTAACGATGAAATCAATTAACGATGAAATCAGTTAAATGAAGATGAAATCAGTTAACGATGAAATCAGTTAAAGATGAAATCAGTTAAATGAAGAATGAAGATGAAATCAGTTAACGATGAAATCAGTTAAATGAAGATGAAATCAGTTAACGATGAAATCAATTAACGATGAAATCAGTTAAATGAAGATGAAATCAGTTAACGATGAAATCAGTTAAAGATGAAATCAGTTAAATGAAGAATGAAGATGAAATCAGTTAACGATGAAATCAGTTAAATGAAGATGAAATCAGTTAACGATGAAATCAGTTAACGATGAAATCAGTTAAATGAAGATGAAATCAGTTAACGATGAAATCAGTTAAATGAAGAATGAAGATGAAATCAGTTAACGATGAAATCAATTAACGATGAAATCAGTTAACGATGAAATCAGTTAAATGAAGATGAAATCAGTTAACGATGAAATCAGTTAACGATGAAATCAGTTAAATGAAGAATGAAAATGAAATCAGTTAACGATGAAATCAATTAACGATGAAATCAGTTAACGATGAAATCAGTTAAATGAAGATGAAATCAGTTAACGATGAAATCAGTTAACGATGAAATCAGTTAAATGAAGATGAAATCAGTTAACGATGAAATCAGTTAACGATGAAATCAGTTAACGATGAAATCAGTTAAATGAAGATGAAATCAGTTAAAGATGAAATCAGTTAACGATGAAATCAGTTAACGATGAAATCAGTTAAATGAAGATGAAATCAGTTAACGATGAAATCAATTAACGATGAAATCAGTTAAATGAAGATGAAATCAGTTAACGATGAAATCAGTTAAAGATGAAATCAGTTAAATGAAGAATGAAGATGAAATCAGTTAACGATGAAATCAGTTAAATGAAGATGAAATCAGTTAACGATGAAATCAATTAACGATGAAATCAGTTAACGATGAAATCAATTAACGATGAAATCAGTTAAATGAAGATGAAATCAGTTAACGATGAAATCAGTTAAAGATGAAATCAGTTAAATGAAGAATGAAGATGAAATCAGTTAACGATGAAATCAGTTAAATGAAGATGAAATCAGTTAACGATGAAATCAATTAACGATGAAATCAGTTAACGATGAAATCAATTAACGATGAAATCAGTTAAATGAAGATGAAATCAGTTAACGATGAAATCAGTTAACGATGAAATCAGTTAACGATGAAATCAATTAACGATGAAATCAGTTAAATGAAGATGAAATCAGTTAACGATGAAATCAGTTAAAGATGAAATCAGTTAAATGAAGAATGAAGATGAAATCAGTTAACGATGAAATCAGTTAAATGAAGATGAAATCAGTTAACGATGAAATCAGTTAACGATGAAATCAGTTAACGATGAAATCAGTTAAATGAAGATGAAATCAGTTAACGATGAAATCAGTTAAATGAAGAATGAAGATGAAATCAGTTAACGATGAAATCAATTAACGATGAAATCAGTTAACGATGAAATCAGTTAAATGAAGATGAAATCAGTTAACGATGAAATCAGTTAACGATGAAATCAGTTAAATGAAGAATGAAAATGAAATCAGTTAACGATGAAATCAATTAACGATGAAATCAGTTAACGATGAAATCAGTTAAATGAAGATGAAATCAGTTAACGATGAAATCAGTTAACGATGAAATCAGTTAAATGAAGATGAAATCAGTTAACGATGAAATCAGTTAACGATGAAATCAGTTAACGATGAAATCAGTTAAATGAAGATGAAATCAGTTAACGATGAAATCAGTTAACGATGAAATCAGTTAACGATGAAATCAATTAAATGAAGATGAAATCAGTTAACGATGAAATCAGTTAAATGAAGAATGAAAATGAAATCAGTTAAATGAAGATGAAATCAGTTAACGATGAAATCAGTTAACGATGAAATCAGTTAAATGAAGATGAAATCAGTTAACGATGAAATCAGTTAACGATGAAATCAGTTAACGATGAAATCAATTAAATGAAGATGAAATCAGTTAACGATGAAATCAGTTAAATGAAGATGAAATCAGTTAACGATGAAATCAGTTAAAGATGAAATCAGTTAACGATGAAATCAGTTAACGATGAAATCAGTTAACGATGAAATCAGTTAACGATGAAATCAGTTAAATGAAGATGAAATCAGTTAACGATGAAATCAGTTAAATGAAGAATGAAAATGAAATCAGTTAAATGAAGATGAAATCAGTTAACGATGAAATCAATTAACGATGAAATCAGTTAACGATGAAATCAGTTAAATGAAGATGAAATCAGTTAACGATGAAATCAGTTAACGATGAAATCAGTTAAATGAAGAATGAAAATGAAATCAGTTAACGATGAAATCAATTAACGATGAAATCAGTTAACGATGAAATCAGTTAAATGAAGATGAAATCAGTTAACGATGAAATCAGTTAACGATGAAATCAGTTAAATGAAGATGAAATCAGTTAACGATGAAATCAGTTAACGATGAAATCAGTTAAATGAAGAATGAAAATGAAATCAGTTAACGATGAAATCAATTAACGATGAAATCAGTTAACGATGAAATCAGTTAAATGAAGATGAAATCAGTTAACGATGAAATCAGTTAACGATGAAATCAGTTAAATGAAGATGAAATCAGTTAACGATGAAATCAGTTAACGATGAAATCAATTAAATGAAGATGAAATCAGTTAACGATGAAATCAGTTAAATGAAGAATGAAAATGAAATCAGTTAAATGAAGATGAAATCAGTTAACGATGAAATCAGTTAACGATGAAATCAGTTAAATGAAGATGAAATCAGTTAACGATGAAATCAGTTAACGATGAAATCAGTTAACGATGAAATCAATTAAATGAAGATGAAATCAGTTAACGATGAAATCAGTTAAATGAAGATGAAATCAGTTAACGATGAAATCAGTTAAAGATGAAATCAGTTAACGATGAAATCAGTTAACGATGAAATCAGTTAACGATGAAATCAGTTAAATGAAGATGAAATCAGTTAACGATGAAATCAGTTAACAATGAAATCAGTTAAATGAAGATGAAATCAGTTAACGATGAAATCAGTTAACGATGAAATCAGTTAAATGAAGATGAAATCAGTTAAAGATGAAATCAGTTAACGATGAAATCAGTTAACGATTAAATCAGTTAAATGAAGATGAAATCAGTTAACGATGAAATCAGTTAACGATGAAATCAATTAACGATGAAATCAGTTAAATGAAGATGAAATCAGTTAAATGAAGATGAAATCAGTT
Organism: Semicossyphus pulcher; assembly: GCF_022749685.1. Classification (NCBI taxonomy): domain Eukaryota; kingdom Metazoa; phylum Chordata; class Actinopteri; order Labriformes; family Labridae; genus Semicossyphus; species Semicossyphus pulcher. The sequence continues at coordinate 2,061,756 of NW_027211703.1, forward strand.
AAAGATGAAATCAGTTAAATGAAGAATGAAGATGAAATCAGTTAACGATGAAATCAGTTAAATGAAGATGAAATCAGTTAACGATGAAATCAGTTAACGATGAAATCAGTTAACGATGAAATCAGTTAAATGAAGATGAAATCAGTTAACGATGAAATCAGTTAAATGAAGAATGAAGATGAAATCAGTTAACGATGAAATCAATTAACGATGAAATCAGTTAACGATGAAATCAGTTAAATGAAGATGAAATCAGTTAACGATGAAATCAATTAACGATGAAATCAGTTAACGATGAAATCAGTTAAATGAAGATGAAATCAGTTAACGATGAAATCAGTTAACGATGAAATCAGTTAAATGAAGATGAAATCAGTTAACGATGAAATCAGTTAACGATGAAATCAGTTAACGATGAAATCAGTTAAATGAAGATGAAATCAGTTAACGATGAAATCAGTTAACGATGAAATCAGTTAACGATGAAATCAATTAAATGAAGATGAAATCAGTTAACGATGAAATCAGTTAAATGAAGAATGAAAATGAAATCAGTTAAATGAAGATGAAATCAGTTAACGATGAAATCAGTTAACGATGAAATCAGTTAAATGAAGATGAAATCAGTTAACGATGAAATCAGTTAACGATGAAATCAGTTAACGATGAAATCAATTAAATGAAGATGAAATCAGTTAACGATGAAATCAGTTAAATGAAGATGAAATCAGTTAACGATGAAATCAGTTAAAGATGAAATCAGTTAACGATGAAATCAGTTAACGATGAAATCAGTTAACGATGAAATCAGTTAAATGAAGATGAAATCAGTTAACGATGAAATCAGTTAACGATGAAATCAGTTAACGATGAAATCAATTAAATGAAGATGAAATCAGTTAACGATGAAATCAGTTAAATGAAGATGAAATCAGTTAACGATGAAATCAGTTAAAGATGAAATCAGTTAACGATGAAATCAGTTAACGATGAAATCAGTTAACGATGAAATCAGTTAACGATGAAATCAGTTAAATGAAGAATGAAAATGAAATCAGTTAAATGAAGATGAAATCAGTTAACGATGAAATCAATTAACGATGAAATCAGTTAACGATGAAATCAGTTAAATGAAGATGAAATCAGTTAACGATGAAATCAGTTAACGATGAAATCAGTTAAATGAAGAATGAAAATGAAATCAGTTAACGATGAAATCAATTAACGATGAAATCAGTTAACGATGAAATCAGTTAAATGAAGATGAAATCAGTTAACGATGAAATCAGTTAACGATGAAATCAGTTAAATGAAGATGAAATCAGTTAACGATGAAATCAGTTAACGATGAAATCAGTTAAATGAAGAATGAAAATGAAATCAGTTAACGATGAAATCAATTAACGATGAAATCAGTTAACGATGAAATCAGTTAAATGAAGATGAAATCAGTTAACGATGAAATCAGTTAACGATGAAATCAGTTAAATGAAGATGAAATCAGTTAACGATGAAATCAGTTAACGATGAAATCAGTTAACGATGAAATCAATTAAATGAAGATGAAATCAGTTAACGATGAAATCAGTTAAATGAAGAATGAAAATGAAATCAGTTAAATGAAGATGAAATCAGTTAACGATGAAATCAGTTAACGATGAAATCAGTTAAATGAAGATGAAATCAGTTAACGATGAAATCAGTTAACGATGAAATCAGTTAACGATGAAATCAATTAAATGAAGATGAAATCAGTTAACGATGAAATCAGTTAAATGAAGATGAAATCAGTTAACGATGAAATCAGTTAAAGATGAAATCAGTTAACGATGAAATCAGTTAACGATGAAATCAGTTAACGATGAAATCAGTTAAATGAAGATGAAATCAGTTAACGATGAAATCAGTTAAATGAAGAATGAAAATGAAATCAGTTAAATGAAGATGAAATCAGTTAACGATGAAATCAGTTAACGATGAAATCAGTTAACGATGAAATCAGTTAAATGAAGATGAAATCAGTTAACGATGAAATCAGTTAACAATGAAATCAGTTAAATGAAGATGAAATCAGTTAACGATGAAATCAGTTAACGATGAAATCAGTTAAATGAAGATGAAATCAGTTAAAGATGAAATCAGTTAACGATGAAATCAGTTAAATGAAGATGAAATCAGTTAACGATGAAATCAGTTAACGATGAAATCAATTAACGATGAAATCAGTTAAATGAAGATGAAATCAGTTAACGATGAAATCAGTTAAAGATGAAATCAGTTAAATGAAGAATGAAGATGAAATCAGTTAACGATGAAATCAGTTAAATGAAGATGAAATCAGTTAACGATGAAATCAGTTAACGATGAAATCAGTTAACGATGAAATCAGTTAAATGAAGATGAAATCAGTTAACGATGAAATCAGTTAAATGAAGAATGAAGATGAAATCAGTTAACGATGAAATCAATTAACGATGAAATCAGTTAACGATGAAATCAGTTAAATGAAGATGAAATCAGTTAACGATGAAATCAGTTAACGATGAAATCAGTTAAATGAAGAATGAAAATGAAATCAGTTAACGATGAAATCAATTAACGATGAAATCAGTTAACGATGAAATCAGTTAAATGAAGATGAAATCAGTTAACGATGAAATCAGTTAACGATGAAATCAGTTAAATGAAGATGAAATCAGTTAACGATGAAATCAGTTAACGATGAAATCAGTTAACGATGAAATCAGTTAAATGAAGATGAAATCAGTTAACGATGAAATCAGTTAACGATGAAATCAGTTAACGATGAAATCAATTAAATGAAGATGAAATCAGTTAACGATGAAATCAGTTAACGATGAAATCAGTTAAATGAAGATGAAATCAGTTAAATGAAGATGAAATCAGTTAACGATGAAATCAGTTAACGATGAAATCAGTTAACGATGAAATCAGTTAAATGAAGATGAAATCAGTTAAAGATGAAATCAGTTAACGATGAAATCAGTTAACGATGAAATCAGTTAAATGAAGATGAAATCAGTTAACGATGAAATCAGTTAACGATGAAATCAATTAACGATGAAATCAGTTAAATGAAGATGAAATCAGTTAACGATGAAATCAGTTAAAGATGAAATCAGTTAAATGAAGAATGAAGATGAAATCAGTTAACGATGAAATCAGTTAAATGAAGATGAAATCAGTTAACGATGAAATCAATTAACGATGAAATCAGTTAAATGAAGATGAAATCAGTTAACGATGAAATCAGTTAAAGATGAAATCAGTTAAATGAAGAATGAAGATGAAATCAGTTAACGATGAAATCAGTTAAATGAAGATGAAATCAGTTAACGATGAAATCAGTTAACGATGAAATCAGTTAAATGAAGATGAAATCAGTTAACGATGAAATCAGTTAAATGAAGAATGAAGATGAAATCAGTTAACGATGAAATCAATTAACGATGAAATCAGTTAACGATGAAATCAGTTAAATGAAGATGAAATCAGTTAACGATGAAATCAGTTAACGATGAAATCAGTTAAATGAAGAATGAAAATGAAATCAGTTAACGATGAAATCAATTAACGATGAAATCAGTTAACGATGAAATCAGTTAAATGAAGATGAAATCAGTTAACGATGAAATCAGTTAACGATGAAATCAGTTAAATGAAGATGAAATCAGTTAACGATGAAATCAGTTAACGATGAAATCAGTTAACGATGAAATCAGTTAAATGAAGATGAAATCAGTTAACGATGAAATCAGTTAACGATGAAATCAGTTAACGATGAAATCAATTAAATGAAGATGAAATCAGTTAACGATGAAATCAGTTAAATGAAGAATGAAAATGAAATCAGTTAAATGAAGATGAAATCAGTTAACGATGAAATCAGTTAACGATGAAATCAGTTAAATGAAGATGAAATCAGTTAACGATGAAATCAGTTAACGATGAAATCAGTTAACGATGAAATCAATTAAATGAAGATGAAATCAGTTAACGATGAAATCAGTTAAATGAAGATGAAATCAGTTAACGATGAAATCAGTTAAAGATGAAATCAGTTAACGATGAAATCAGTTAACGATGAAATCAGTTAAATGAAGATGAAATCAGTTAACGATGAAATCAGTTAAATGAAGAATGAAAATGAAATCAGTTAAATGAAGATGAAATCAGTTAACGATGAAATCAGTTAACGATGAAATCAGTTAACGATGAAATCAGTTAAATGAAGATGAAATCAGTTAACGATGAAATCAGTTAACGATGAAATCAGTTAACGATGAAATCAGTTAAATGAAGATGAAATCAGTTAAAGATGAAATCAGTTAACGATGAAATCAGTTAACGATGAAATCAGTTAAATGAAGATGAAATCAGTTAACGATGAAATCAGTTAACGATGAAATCAATTAACGATGAAATCAGTTAAATGAAGATGAAATCAGTTAACGATGAAATCAGTTAAAGATGAAATCAGTTAAATGAAGAATGAAGATGAAATCAGTTAACGATGAAATCAGTTAAATGAAGATGAAATCAGTTAACGATGAAATCAGTTAACGATGAAATCAGTTAACGATGAAATCAGTTAAATGAAGATGAAATCAGTTAACGATGAAATCAGTTAAATGAAGAATGAAGATGAAATCAGTTAACGATGAAATCAATTAACGATGAAATCAGTTAACGATGAAATCAGTTAAATGAAGATGAAATCAGTTAACGATGAAATCAGTTAACGATGAAATCAGTTAAATGAAGAATGAAAATGAAATCAGTTAACGATGAAATCAATTAACGATGAAATCAGTTAACGATGAAATCAGTTAAATGAAGATGAAATCAGTTAACGATGAAATCAGTTAACGATGAAATCAGTTAACGATGAAATCAGTTAAATGAAGATGAAATCAGTTAAAGATGAAATCAGTTAACGATGAAATCAGTTAACGATGAAATCAGTTAAATGAAGATGAAATCAGTTAACGATGAAATCAGTTAACGATGAAATCAATTAACGATGAAATCAGTTAAATGAAGATGAAATCAGTTAACGATGAAATCAGTTAAAGATGAAATCAGTTAAATGAAGAATGAAGATGAAATCAGTTAACGATGAAATCAGTTAAATGAAGATGAAATCAGTTAACGATGAAATCAATTAACGATGAAATCAGTTAAATGAAGATGAAATCAGTTAACGATGAAATCAGTTAAAGATGAAATCAGTTAAATGAAGAATGAAGATGAAATCAGTTAACGATGAAATCAGTTAAATGAAGATGAAATCAGTTAACGATGAAATCAGTTAACGATGAAATCAGTTAAATGAAGATGAAATCAGTTAACGATGAAATCAGTTAAATGAAGAATGAAGATGAAATCAGTTAACGATGAAATCAATTAACGATGAAATCAGTTAACGATGAAATCAGTTAAATGAAGATGAAATCAGTTAACGATGAAATCAGTTAACGATGAAATCAGTTAAATGAAGAATGAAAATGAAATCAGTTAACGATGAAATCAATTAACGATGAAATCAGTTAACGATGAAATCAGTTAAATGAAGATGAAATCAGTTAACGATGAAATCAGTTAACGATGAAATCAGTTAAATGAAGATGAAATCAGTTAACGATGAAATCAGTTAACGATGAAATCAGTTAACGATGAAATCAGTTAAATGAAGATGAAATCAGTTAACGATGAAATCAGTTAACGATGAAATCAGTTAACGATGAAATCAATTAAATGAAGATGAAATCAGTTAACGATGAAATCAGTTAAATGAAGAATGAAAATGAAATCAGTTAAATGAAGATGAAATCAGTTAACGATGAAATCAGTTAACGATGAAATCAGTTAAATGAAGATGAAATCAGTTAACGATGAAATCAGTTAAATGAAGATGAAATCAGTTAACGATAAAATCAGTTAAAGATGAAATCAGTTAACGATGAAATCAGTTAACGATGAAATCAGTTAACGATGAAATCAGTTAAATGAAGATGAAATCAGTTAACGATGAAATCAGTTAAATGAAGAATGAAAATGAAATCAGTTAAATGAAGATGAAATCAGTTAACGATGAAATCAGTTAACGATGAAATCAGTTAACGATGAAATCAGTTAAATGAAGATGAAATCAGTTAACGATGAAATCAGTTAACGATGAAATCAGTTAACGATGAAATCAGTTAAATGAAGATGAAATCAGTTAACGATGAAATCAGTTAACGATGGAATCAGTTAACGATGAAATCAGTTAACGATGAAATCAGTTAAATGAAGATGAAATCAGTTAACGATGAAATCAGTTAACGATGAAATCAATTAAATGAAGATGAAATCAGTTAACGATGAAATCAGTTAACGATGAAATCAATTAACGATGAAATCAGTTAAATGAAGATGAAATCAGTTAACGATGAAATCAGTTAAAGATGAAATCAGTTAAATGAAGAATGAAGATGAAATCAGTTAACGATGAAATCAGTTAAATGAAGATGAAATCAGTTAACGATGAAATCAGTTAACGATGAAATCAGTTAACGATGAAATCAGTTAAATGAAGATGAAATCAGTTAACGATGAAATCAGTTAAATGAAGAATGAAGATGAAATCAGTTAACGATGAAATCAATTAACGATGAAATCAGTTAACGATGAAATCAGTTAAATGAAGATGAAATCAGTTAACGATGAAATCAGTTAAATGAAGAATGAAAATGAAATCAGTTAACGATGAAATCAATTAACGATGAAATCAGTTAACGATGAAATCAGTTAAATGAAGATGAAATCAGTTAACGATGAAATCAGTTAACGATGAAATCAGTTAAATGAAGATGAAATCAGTTAACGATGAAATCAGTTAACGATGAAATCAGTTAACGATGAAATCAGTTAAATGAAGATGAAATCAGTTAACGATGAAATCAGTTAACGATGAAATCAGTTAACGATGAAATCAATTAAATGAAGATGAAATCAGTTAACGATGAAATCAGTTAAATGAAGAATGAAAATGAAATCAGTTAAATGAAGATGAAATCAGTTAACGATGAAATCAGTTAACGATGAAATCAGTTAAATGAAGATGAAATCAGTTAACGATGAAATCAGTTAACGATGAAATCAGTTAACGATGAAATCAATTAAATGAAGATGAAATCAGTTAACGATGAAATCAGTTAAATGAAGATGAAATCAGTTAACGATGAAATCAGTTAAAGATGAAATCAGTTAACGATGAAATCAGTTAACGATGAAATCAGTTAAATGAAGATGAAATCAGTTAACGATGAAATCAGTTAAATGAAGAATGAAAATGAAATCAGTTAACGATGAAATCAGTTAAAGATGAAATCAGTTAACGATGAAATCAGTTAACGATGAAATCAGTTAACGATGAAATCAGTTAAATGAAGATGAAATCAGTTAACGATGAAATCAGTTAAATGAAGAATGAAAATGAAATCAGTTAAATGAAGATGAAATCAGTTAACGATGAAATCAGTTAACGATGAAATCAGTTAACGATGAAATCAGTTAAATGAAGATGAAATCAGTTAACGATGAAATCAGTTAACAATGAAATCAGTTAAATGAAGATGAAATCAGTTAACGATGAAATCAGTTAACGATGAAATCAGTTAACGATGAAATCAGTTAACGATGAAATCAGTTAAATGAAGATGAAATCAGTTAAAGATGAAATCAGTTAACGATGAAATCAGTTAACGATGAAATCAGTTAAATGAAGATGAAATCAGTTAACGATGAAATCAGTTAACGATGAAATCAATTAACGATGAAATCAGTTAAATGAAGATGAAATCAGTTAACGATGAAATCAGTTAAAGATGAAATCAGTTAAATGAAGAATGAAGATGAAATCAGTTAACGATGAAATCAGTTAAATGAAGATGAAATCAGTTAACGATGAAATCAGTTAACGATGAAATCAGTTAACGATGAAATCAGTTAAATGAAGATGAAATCAGTTAACGATGAAATCAGTTAAATGAAGAATGAAGATGAAATCAGTTAACGATGAAATCAATTAACGATGAAATCAGTTAACGATGAAATCAGTTAAATGAAGATGAAATCAGTTAACGATGAAATCAGTTAACGATGAAATCAGTTAAATGAAGAATGAAAATGAAATCAGTTAACGATGAAATCAATTAACGATGAAATCAGTTAACGATGAAATCAGTTAAATGAAGATGAAATCAGTTAACGATGAAATCAGTTAACGATGAAATCAGTTAAATGAAGATGAAATCAGTTAACGATGAAATCAGTTAACGATGAAATCAGTTAACGATGAAATCAGTTAAATGAAGATGAAATCAGTTAACGATGAAATCAGTTAACGATGAAATCAGTTAACGATGAAATCAATTAAATGAAGATGAAATCAGTTAACGATGAAATCAGTTAACGATGAAATCAATTAACGATGAAATCAGTTAAATGAAGATGAAATCAGTTAACGATGAAATCAGTTAAAGATGAAATCAGTTAAATGAAGAATGAAGATGAAATCAGTTAACGATGAAATCAGTTAAATGAAGATGAAATCAGTTAACGATGAAATCAGTTAACGATGAAATCAGTTAACGATGAAATCAGTTAAATGAAGATGAAATCAGTTAACGATGAAATCAGTTAAATGAAGAATGAAGATGAAATCAGTTAACGATGAAATCAATTAACGATGAAATCAGTTAACGATGAAATCAGTTAAATGAAGATGAAATCAGTTAACGATGAAATCAGTTAACGATGAAATCAGTTAAATGAAGAATGAAAATGAAATCAGTTAACGATGAAATCAATTAACGATGAAATCAGTTAACGATGAAATCAGTTAAATGAAGATGAAATCAGTTAACGATGAAATCAGTTAACGATGAAATCAGTTAAATGAAGATGAAATCAGTTAACGATGAAATCAGTTAACGATGAAATCAGTTAACGATGAAATCAGTTAAATGAAGATGAAATCAGTTAACGATGAAATCAGTTAACGATGAAATCAGTTAACGATGAAATCAATTAAATGAAGATGAAATCAGTTAACGATGAAATCAGTTAAATGAAGAATGAAAATGAAATCAGTTAAATGAAGATGAAATCAGTTAACGATGAAATCAGTTAACGATGAAATCAGTTAAATGAAGATGAAATCAGTTAACGATGAAATCAGTTAACGATGAAATCAGTTAACGATGAAATCAATTAAATGAAGATGAAATCAGTTAACGATGAAATCAGTTAAATGAAGATGAAATCAGTTAAAGATGAAATCAGTTAACGATGAAATCAGTTAACGATGAAATCAGTTAAATGAAGATGAAATCAGTTAACGATGAAATCAGTTAAATGAAGAATGAAAATGAAATCAGTTAAATGAAGATGAAATCAGTTAACGATGAAATCAGTTAACGATGAAATCAGTTAACGATGAAATCAGTTAAATGAAGATGAAATCAGTTAACGATGAAATCAGTTAACAATGAAATCAGTTAAATGAAGATGAAATCAGTTAACGATGAAATCAGTTAACGATGAAATCAGTTAACGATGAAATCAGTTAAATGAAGATGAAATCAGTTAACGATGAAATCAGTTAACGATGGAATCAGTTAACGATGAAATCAGTTAACGATGAAATCAGTTAAATGAAGATGAAATCAGTTAACGATGAAATCAGTTAACGATGAAATCAGTTAACGATGAAATCAATTAAATGAAGATGAAATCAGTTAACGATGAAATCAGTTAACGATGAAATCAATTAACGATGAAATCAGTTAAATGAAGATGAAATCAGTTAACGATGAAATCAGTTAAAGATGAAATCAGTTAAATGAAGAATGAAGATGAAATCAGTTAACGATGAAATCAGTTAAATGAAGATGAAATCAGTTAACGATGAAATCAGTTAACGATGAAATCAGTTAACGATGAAATCAGTTAAATGAAGATGAAATCAGTTAACGATGAAATCAGTTAAATGAAGAATGAAGATGAAATCAGTTAACGATGAAATCAATTAACGATGAAATCAGTTAACGATGAAATCAGTTAAATGAAGATGAAATCAGTTAACGATGAAATCAGTTAACGATGAAATCAGTTAAATGAAGAATGAAAATGAAATCAGTTAACGATGAAATCAATTAACGATGAAATCAGTTAACGATGAAATCAGTTAAATGAAGATGAAATCAGTTAACGATGAAATCAGTTAACGATGAAATCAGTTAAATGAAGATGAAATCAGTTAACGATGAAATCAGTTAACGATGAAATCAGTTAACGATGAAATCAGTTAAATGAAGATGAAATCAGTTAACGATGAAATCAGTTAACGATGAAATCAGTTAACGATGAAATCAATTAAATGAAGATGAAATCAGTTAACGATGAAATCAGTTAAATGAAGAATGAAAATGAAATCAGTTAAATGAAGATGAAATCAGTTAACGATGAAATCAGTTAACGATGAAATCAGTTAAATGAAGATGAAATCAGTTAACGATGAAATCAGTTAACGATGAAATCAGTTAACGATGAAATCAATTAAATGAAGATGAAATCAGTTAACGATGAAATCAGTTAAATGAAGAATGAAAATGAAATCAGTTAAATGAAGATGAAATCAGTTAACGATGAAATCAGTTAACGATGAAATCAGTTAAATGAAGATGAAATCAGTTAACGATGAAATCAGTTAACGATGAAATCAGTTAAATGAAGATGAAATCAGTTAACGATGAAATCAATTAACGATGAAATCAGTTAAATGAAGATGAAATCAGTTAAAGATGAAATCAGTTAAATGAAGAATGAAGATGAAATCAGTTAACGATGAAATCAGTTAAATGAAGATGAAATCAGTTAACGATGAAATCAGTTAACGATGAAATCAGTTAAATGAAGATGAAATCAGTTAACGATGAAATCAGTTAAATGAAGAATGAAGATGAAATCAGTTAACGATGAAATCAATTAACGATGAAATCAGTTAACGATGAAATCAGTTAAATGAAGATGAAATCAGTTAACGATGAAATCAGTTAACGATGAAATCAGTTAAATGAAGAATGAAAATGAAATCAGTTAACGATGAAATCAATTAACGATGAAATCAGTTAACGATGAAATCAGTTAAATGAAGATGAAATCAGTTAACGATGAAATCAGTTAACGATGAAATCAGTTAAATGAAGATGAAATCAGTTAACGATGAAATCAGTTAACGATGAAATCAGTTAACGATGAAATCAATTAAATGAAGATGAAATCAGTTAACGATGAAATCAGTTAAATGAAGAATGAAAATGAAATCAGTTAAATGAAGATGAAATCAGTTAACGATGAAATCAGTTAACGATGAAATCAGTTAAATGAAGATGAAATCAGTTAACGATGAAATCAGTTAACGATGAAATCAGTTAACGATGAAATCAATTAAATGAAGATGAAATCAGTTAACGATGAAATCAGTTAAATGAAGATGAAATCAGTTAACGATAAAATCAGTTAAAGATGAAATCAGTTAACGATGAAATCAGTTAACGATGAAATCAGTTAACGATGAAATCAGTTAAATGAAGATGAAATCAGTTAACGATGAAATCAGTTAAATGAAGAATGAAAATGAAATCAGTTAAATGAAGATGAAATCAGTTAACGATGAAATCAGTTAACGATGAAATCAGTTAAATGAAGATGAAATCAGTTAACGATGAAATCAGTTAACAATGAAATCAGTTAAATGAAGATGAAATCAGTTAACGATGAAATCAGTTAACGATGAAATCAGTTAAATGAAGATGAAATCAGTTAACGATGAAATCAGTTAACGATGGAATCAGTTAACGATGAAATCAGTTAACGATGAAATCAGTTAAATGAAGATGAAATCAGTTAACGATGAAATCAGTTAACGATGAAATCAATTAAATGAAGATGAAATCAGTTAACGATGAAATCAGTTAACGATGAAATCAATTAACGATGAAATCAGTTAAATGAAGATGAAATCAGTTAACGATGAAATCAGTTAAAGATGAAATCAGTTAAATGAAGAATGAAGATGAAATCAGTTAACGATGAAATCAGTTAAATGAAGATGAAATCAGTTAACGATGAAATCAGTTAACGATGAAATCAGTTAACGATGAAATCAGTTAAATGAAGATGAAATCAGTTAACGATGAAATCAGTTAAATGAAGAATGAAGATGAAATCAGTTAACGATGAAATCAATTAACGATGAAATCAGTTAACGATGAAATCAGTTAAATGAAGATGAAATCAGTTAACGATGAAATCAGTTAAATGAAGAATGAAAATGAAATCAGTTAACGATGAAATCAATTAACGATGAAATCAGTTAACGATGAAATCAGTTAAATGAAGATGAAATCAGTTAACGATGAAATCAGTTAACGATGAAATCAGTTAAATGAAGATGAAATCAGTTAACGATGAAATCAGTTAACGATGAAATCAGTTAACGATGAAATCAGTTAAATGAAGATGAAATCAGTTAACGATGAAATCAGTTAACGATGAAATCAGTTAACGATGAAATCAATTAAATGAAGATGAAATCAGTTAACGATGAAATCAGTTAAATGAAGAATGAAAATGAAATCAGTTAAATGAAGATGAAATCAGTTAACGATGAAATCAGTTAACGATGAAATCAGTTAAATGAAGATGAAATCAGTTAACGATGAAATCAGTTAACGATGAAATCAGTTAACGATGAAATCAATTAAATGAAGATGAAATCAGTTAACGATGAAATCAGTTAAATGAAGATGAAATCAGTTAACGATGAAATCAGTTAAAGATGAAATCAGTTAACGATGAAATCAGTTAACGATGAAATCAGTTAAATGAAGATGAAATCAGTTAACGATGAAATCAGTTAAATGAAGAATGAAAATGAAATCAGTTAACGATGAAATCAGTTAAAGATGAAATCAGTTAACGATGAAATCAGTTAACGATGAAATCAGTTAACGATGAAATCAGTTAAATGAAGATGAAATCAGTTAACGATGAAATCAGTTAAATGAAGAATGAAAATGAAATCAGTTAAATGAAGATGAAATCAGTTAACGATGAAATCAGTTAACGATGAAATCAGTTAACGATGAAATCAGTTAAATGAAGATGAAATCAGTTAACGATGAAATCAGTTAACAATGAAATCAGTTAAATGAAGATGAAATCAGTTAACGATGAAATCAGTTAACGATGAAATCAGTTAACGATGAAATCAGTTAAATGAAGATGAAATCAGTTAAAGATGAAATCAGTTAACGATGAAATCAGTTAACGATGAAATCAGTTAAATGAAGATGAAATCAGTTAACGATGAAATCAGTTAACGATGAAATCAATTAACGATGAAATCAGTTAAATGAAGATGAAATCAGTTAACGATGAAATCAGTTAAAGATGAAATCAGTTAAATGAAGAATGAAGATGAAATCAGTTAACGATGAAATCAGTTAAATGAAGATGAAATCAGTTAACGATGAAATCAGTTAACGATGAAATCAGTTAACGATGAAATCAGTTAAATGAAGATGAAATCAGTTAACGATGAAATCAGTTAAATGAAGAATGAAGATGAAATCAGTTAACGATGAAATCAATTAACGATGAAATCAGTTAACGATGAAATCAGTTAAATGAAGATGAAATCAGTTAACGATGAAATCAGTTAACGATGAAATCAGTTAAATGAAGAATGAAAATGAAATCAGTTAACGATGAAATCAATTAACGATGAAATCAGTTAACGATGAAATCAGTTAAATGAAGATGAAATCAGTTAACGATGAAATCAGTTAACGATGAAATCAGTTAAATGAAGATGAAATCAGTTAACGATGAAATCAGTTAACGATGAAATCAGTTAACGATGAAATCAGTTAAATGAAGATGAAATCAGTTAACGATGAAATCAGTTAACGATGAAATCAGTTAACGATGAAATCAATTAAATGAAGATGAAATCAGTTAACGATGAAATCAGTTAAATGAAGAATGAAAATGAAATCAGTTAAATGAAGATGAAATCAGTTAACGATGAAATCAGTTAACGATGAAATCAGTTAAATGAAGATGAAATCAGTTAACGATGAAATCAGTTAACGATGAAATCAGTTAACGATGAAATCAATTAAATGAAGATGAAATCAGTTAACGATGAAATCAGTTAAATGAAGATGAAATCAGTTAACGATGAAATCAGTTAAAGATGAAATCAGTTAACGATGAAATCAGTTAACGATGAAATCAGTTAAATGAAGATGAAATCAGTTAACGATGAAATCAGTTAAATGAAGAATGAAAATGAAATCAGTTAAATGAAGATGAAATCAGTTAACGATGAAATCAGTTAACGATGAAATCAGTTAACGATGAAATCAGTTAAATGAAGATGAAATCAGTTAACGATGAAATCAGTTAACAATGAAATCAGTTAAATGAAGATGAAATCAGTTAACGATGAAATCAGTTAACGATGAAATCAGTTAACGATGAAATCAGTTAAATGAAGATGAAATCAGTTAACGATGAAATCAGTTAACGATGGAATCAGTTAACGATGAAATCAGTTAACGATGAAATCAGTTAAATGAAGATGAAATCAGTTAACGATGAAATCAGTTAACGATGAAATCAGTTAACGATGAAATCAATTAAATGAAGATGAAATCAGTTAACGATGAAATCAGTTAACGATGAAATCAATTAACGATGAAATCAGTTAAATGAAGATGAAATCAGTTAACGATGAAATCAGTTAAAGATGAAATCAGTTAAATGAAGAATGAAGATGAAATCAGTTAACGATGAAATCAGTTAAATGAAGATGAAATCAGTTAACGATGAAATCAGTTAACGATGAAATCAGTTAACGATGAAATCAGTTAAATGAAGATGAAATCAGTTAACGATGAAATCAGTTAAATGAAGAATGAAGATGAAATCAGTTAACGATGAAATCAATTAACGATGAAATCAGTTAACGATGAAATCAGTTAAATGAAGATGAAATCAGTTAACGATGAAATCAGTTAACGATGAAATCAGTTAAATGAAGAATGAAAATGAAATCAGTTAACGATGAAATCAATTAACGATGAAATCAGTTAACGATGAAATCAGTTAAATGAAGATGAAATCAGTTAACGATGAAATCAGTTAACGATGAAATCAGTTAAATGAAGATGAAATCAGTTAACGATGAAATCAGTTAACGATGAAATCAGTTAACGATGAAATCAGTTAAATGAAGATGAAATCAGTTAACGATGAAATCAGTTAACGATGAAATCAGTTAAATGAAGATGAAATCAGTTAACGATGAAATCAGTTAACGATGAAATCAGTTAACGATGAAATCAATTAAATGAAGATGAAATCAGTTAACGATGAAATCAGTTAAATGAAGAATGAAAATGAAATCAGTTAAATGAAGATGAAATCAGTTAACGATGAAATCAGTTAACGATGAAATCAGTTAAATGAAGATGAAATCAGTTAACGATGAAATCAGTTAACGATGAAATCAGTTAACGATGAAATCAGTTAACGATGAAATCAATTAAATGAAGATGAAATCAGTTAACGATGAAATCAGTTAAATGAAGAATGAAAATGAAATCAGTTAAATGAAGATGAAATCAGTTAACGATGAAATCAGTTAACGATGAAATCAGTTAAATGAAGATGAAATCAGTTAACGATGAAATCAGTTAACGATGAAATCAGTTAAATGAAGAATGAAAATGAAATCAGTTAACGATGAAATCAATTAACGATGAAATCAGTTAACGATGAAATCAGTTAAATGAAGATGAAATCAGTTAACGATGAAATCAGTTAACGATGAAATCAGTTAAATGAAGATGAAATCAGTTAACGATGAAATCAGTTAACGATGAAATCAGTTAACGATGAAATCAGTTAAATGAAGATGAAATCAGTTAACGATGAAATCAGTTAACGATGAAATCAGTTAACGATGAAATCAATTAAATGAAGATGAAATCAGTTAACGATGAAATCAGTTAAATGAAGAATGAAAATGAAATCAGTTAAATGAAGATGAAATCAGTTAACGATGAAATCAGTTAACGATGAAATCAGTTAAATGAAGATGAAATCAGTTAACGATGAAATCAGTTAACGATGAAATCAGTTAACGATGAAATCAATTAAATGAAGATGAAATCAGTTAACGATGAAATCAGTTAAATGAAGATGAAATCAGTTAACGATGAAATCAGTTAAAGATGAAATCAGTTAACGATGAAATCAGTTAACGATGAAATCAGTTAACGATGAAATCAGTTAAATGAAGATGAAATCAGTTAACGATGAAATCAGTTAAATGAAGAATGAAAATGAAATCAGTTAAATGAAGATGAAATCAGTTAACGATGAAATCAGTTAACGATGAAATCAGTTAACGATGAAATCAGTTAAATGAAGATGAAATCAGTTAACGATGAAATCAGTTAACAATGAAATCAGTTAAATGAAGATGAAATCAGTTAACGATGAAATCAGTTAACGATGAAATCAGTTAACGATGAAATCAGTTAACGATGGAATCAGTTAACGATGAAATCAGTTAACGATGAAATCAGTTAAATGAAGATGAAATCAGTTAACGATGAAATCAGTTAACGATGAAATCAATTAAATGAAGATGAAATCAGTTAACGATGAAATCAGTTAACGATGAAATCAATTAACGATGAAATCAGTTAAATGAAGATGAAATCAGTTAACGATGAAATCAGTTAAAGATGAAATCAGTTAAATGAAGAATGAAGATGAAATCAGTTAACGATGAAATCAGTTAAATGAAGATGAAATCAGTTAACGATGAAATCAGTTAACGATGAAATCAGTTAACGATGAAATCAGTTAACGATGAAATCAGTTAAATGAAGATGAAATCAGTTAACGATGAAATCAGTTAAATGAAGAATGAAGATGAAATCAGTTAACGATGAAATCAATTAACGATGAAATCAGTTAACGATGAAATCAGTTAAATGAAGATGAAATCAGTTAACGATGAAATCAGTTAACGATGAAATCAGTTAAATGAAGAATGAAAATGAAATCAGTTAACGATGAAATCAATTAACGATGAAATCAGTTAACGATGAAATCAGTTAAATGAAGATGAAATCAGTTAACGATGAAATCAGTTAACGATGAAATCAGTTAAATGAAGATGAAATCAGTTAACGATGAAATCAGTTAACGATGAAATCAGTTAACGATGAAATCAGTTAAATGAAGATGAAATCAGTTAACGATGAAATCAGTTAACGATGAAATCAGTTAACGATGAAATCAATTAAATGAAGATGAAATCAGTTAACGATGAAATCAGTTAAATGAAGAATGAAAATGAAATCAGTTAAATGAAGATGAAATCAGTTAACGATGAAATCAGTTAACGATGAAATCAGTTAAATGAAGATGAAATCAGTTAACGATGAAATCAGTTAACGATGAAATCAGTTAACGATGAAATCAATTAAATGAAGATGAAATCAGTTAACGATGAAATCAGTTAAATGAAGATGAAATCAGTTAACGATGAAATCAGTTAAAGATGAAATCAGTTAACGATGAAATCAGTTAACGATGAAATCAGTTAACGATGAAATCAGTTAAATGAAGATGAAATCAGTTAACGATGAAATCAGTTAACAATGAAATCAGTTAAATGAAGATGAAATCAGTTAACGATGAAATCAGTTAACGATGAAATCAGTTAACGATGAAATCAGTTAAATGAAGATGAAATCAGTTAAAGATGAAATCAGTTAACGATGAAATCAGTTAACGATGAAATCAGTTAAATGAAGATGAAATCAGTTAACGATGAAATCAGTTAACGATGAAATCAATTAACGATGAAATCAGTTAAATGAAGATGAAATCAGTTAACGATGAAATCAGTTAAAGATGAAATCAGTTAAATGAAGAATGAAGATGAAATCAGTTAACGATGAAATCAGTTAAATGAAGATGAAATCAGTTAACGATGAAATCAGTTAACGATGAAATCAGTTAACGATGAAATCAGTTAAATGAAGATGAAATCAGTTAACGATGAAATCAGTTAAATGAAGAATGAAGATGAAATCAGTTAACGATGAAATCAATTAACGATGAAATCAGTTAACGATGAAATCAGTTAAATGAAGATGAAATCAGTTAACGATGAAATCAGTTAACGATGAAATCAGTTAAATGAAGAATGAAAATGAAATCAGTTAACGATGAAATCAATTAACGATGAAATCAGTTAACGATGAAATCAGTTAAATGAAGATGAAATCAGTTAACGATGAAATCAGTTAACGATGAAATCAGTTAAATGAAGATGAAATCAGTTAACGATGAAATCAGTTAACGATGAAATCAGTTAACGATGAAATCAATTAAATGAAGATGAAATCAGTTAACGATGAAATCAGTTAAATGAAGAATGAAAATGAAATCAGTTAAATGAAGATGAAATCAGTTAACGATGAAATCAGTTAACGATGAAATCAGTTAAATGAAGATGAAATCAGTTAACGATGAAATCAGTTAACGATGAAATCAGTTAACGATGAAATCAATTAAATGAAGATGAAATCAGTTAACGATGAAATCAGTTAAATGAAGATGAAATCAGTTAACGATGAAATCAGTTAAAGATGAAATCAGTTAACGATGAAATCAGTTAACGATGAAATCAGTTAACGATGAAATCAGTTAAATGAAGATGAAATCAGTTAACGATGAAATCAGTTAAATGAAGAATGAAAATGAAATCAGTTAAATGAAGATGAAATCAGTTAACGATGAAATCAGTTAACGATGAAATCAGTTAACGATGAAATCAGTTAAATGAAGAATGAAAATGAAATCAGTTAAATGAAGATGAAATCAGTTAACGATGAAATCAGTTAACGATGAAATCAGTTAAATGAAGATGAAATCAGTTAACGATGAAATCAGTTAACGATGAAATCAGTTAACGATGAAATCAATTAAATGAAGATGAAATCAGTTAACGATGAAATCAGTTAAATGAAGATGAAATCAGTTAACGATGAAATCAGTTAAAGATGAAATCAGTTAACGATGAAATCAGTTAACGATGAAATCAGTTAACGATGAAATCAGTTAAATGAAGATGAAATCAGTTAACGATGAAATCAGTTAAATGAAGAATGAAAATGAAATCAGTTAAATGAAGATGAAATCAGTTAACGATGAAATCAGTTAACGATGAAATCAGTTAACGATGAAATCAGTTAAATGAAGATGAAATCAGTTAACGATGAAATCAGTTAACAATGAAATCAGTTAAATGAAGATGAAATCAGTTAACGATGAAATCAGTTAACGATGAAATCAGTTAACGATGAAATCAGTTAAATGAAGATGAAATCAGTTAACGATGAAATCAGTTAACGATGGAATCAGTTAACGACGAAATCAGTTAACGATGAAATCAGTTAAATGAAGATGAAATCAGTTAACGATGAAATCAGTTAACGATGAAATCAGTTAACGATGAAATCAATTAAATGAAGATGAAATCAGTTAACGATGAAATCAGTTAAATGAAGATGAAATCAGTTAACGATGAAATCAGTTAAATGAAGAATGAAAATGAAATCAGTTAAATGAAGATGAAATCAGTTAACGATGAAATCAGTTAACGATGAAATCAGTTAAATGAAGATGAAATCAGTTAAATGAAGATGAAATCAATTAACGATGAAATCAGTTAACGATGAAATCAGTTAACGATGGAATCAGTTAACGATGAAATCAGTTAACGATGAAATCAGTTAACGATGAAATCAGTTAAATGAAGATGAAATCAGTTAACGATGAAATCAGTTAACGATGAAATCAGTTAACGATGAAATCAGTTAAATGAAGATGAAATCAGTTAACGATGAAATCAGTTAACGATGAAATCAGTTAACGATGAAATCAATTAAATGAAGATGAAATCAGTTAACGATGAAATCAGTTAAATGAAGAATGAAAATGAAATCAGTTAAATGAAGATGAAATCAGTTAACGATGAAATCAGTTAACGATGAAATCAGTTAACGATGAAATCAGTTAAATGAAGATGAAATCAGTTAACGATGAAATCAGTTAAATGAAGATGAAATCAGTTAACGATGAAATCAGTTAACGATGAAATCAGTTAACGATGGAATCAGTTAACGATGAAATCAGTTAACGATGAAATCAGTTAAATGAAGATGAAATCAGTTAACGATGAAATCAGTTAACGATGAAATCAGTTAAATGAAGATGAAATCAGTTAACGATGAAATCAGTTAAAGATGAAATCAGTTAACGATGAAATCAGTTAACGATGAAATCAGTTAAATGAAGATGAAATCAGTTAACGATGAAATCAGTTAACGATGAAATCAGTTAACGATGAAATCAATTAAATGAAGATGAAATCAGTTAACGATGAAATCAGTTAAATGAAGATGAAATCAGTTAACGATGAAATCAGTTAAAGATGAAATCAGTTAACGATGAAATCAGTTAACGATGAAATCAGTTAAATGAAGATGAAATCAGTTAACGATGAAATCAGTTAAAGATGAAATCAGTTAACGATGAAATCAGTTAAATGAAGATGAAATCAGTTAACGATGAAATCAGTTAACGATGAAATCAGTTAACGATGAAATCAGTTAAATGAAGATGAAATCAGTTAACGATGAAATCAGTTAACGATGAAATCAGTTAACGATGAAATCAGTTAAATGAAGATGAAATCAGTTAACGATGAAATCAGTTAACGATGAAATCAGTTAACGATGAAATCAATTAAATGAAGATGAAATCAGTTAACGATGAAATCAGTTAAATGAAGATGAAATCAGTTAACGATGAAATCAGTTAAAGATGAAATCAGTTAACGATGAAATCAGTTAACGATGAAATCAGTTAACGATGAAATCAGTTAAATGAAGATGAAATCAGTTAACGATGAAATCAGTTAACGATGAAATCAGTTAAATGAAGAATGAAAATGAAATCAGTTAAATGAAGATGAAATCAGTTAACGATGAAATCAGTTAACGATGAAATCAGTTAACGATGGAATCAGTTAACAATGAAATCAGTTAAATGAAGAATGAAGATGAAATCAGTTAACGATGAAATCAGTTAACAATGAAATCAGTTAAATGAAGATGAAATCAGTTAACGATGAAATCAGTTAACGATGAAATCAGTTAACGATGAAATCAGTTAAATGAAGATGAAATCAGTTAAAGATGAAATCAGTTAACGATGAAATCAGTTAACGATGAAATCAGTTAAATGAAGATGAAATCAGTTAACGATGAAATCAGTTAACGATGAAATCAATTAACGATGAAATCAGTTAAATGAAGATGAAATCAGTTAACGATGAAATCAGTTAAAGATGAAATCAGTTAAATGAAGAATGAAGATGAAATCAGTTAACGATGAAATCAGTTAAATGAAGATGAAATCAGTTAACGATGAAATCAGTTAACGATGAAATCAGTTAACGATGAAATCAGTTAAATGAAGATGAAATCAGTTAACGATGAAATCAGTTAAATGAAGAATGAAGATGAAATCAGTTAACGATGAAATCAATTAACGATGAAATCAGTTAACGATGAAATCAGTTAAATGAAGATGAAATCAGTTAACGATGAAATCAGTTAACGATGAAATCAGTTAAATGAAGAATGAAAATGAAATCAGTTAACGATGAAATCAATTAACGATGAAATCAGTTAACGATGAAATCAGTTAAATGAAGATGAAATCAGTTAACGATGAAATCAGTTAACGATGAAATCAGTTAAATGAAGATGAAATCAGTTAACGATGAAATCAGTTAACGATGAAATCAGTTAACGATGAAATCAATTAAATGAAGATGAAATCAGTTAACGATGAAATCAGTTAAATGAAGAATGAAAATGAAATCAGTTAAATGAAGATGAAATCAGTTAACGATGAAATCAGTTAACGATGAAATCAGTTAAATGAAGATGAAATCAGTTAACGATGAAATCAGTTAACGATGAAATCAGTTAACGATGAAATCAGTTAAATGAAGATGAAATCAGTTAACGATGAAATCAGTTAAAGATGAAATCAGTTAACGATGAAATCAGTTAACGATGAAATCAGTTAACGATGAAATCAGTTAAATGAAGATGAAATCAGTTAACGATGAAATCAGTTAAATGAAGAATGAAAATGAAATCAGTTAAATGAAGATGAAATCAGTTAACGATGAAATCAGTTAACGATGAAATCAGTTAACGATGAAATCAGTTAAATGAAGAATGAAAATGAAATCAGTTAAATGAAGATGAAATCAGTTAACGATGAAATCAGTTAACGATGAAATCAGTTAAATGAAGATGAAATCAGTTAACGATGAAATCAGTTAACGATGAAATCAGTTAACGATGAAATCAATTAAATGAAGATGAAATCAGTTAACGATGAAATCAGTTAAATGAAGATGAAATCAGTTAACGATGAAATCAGTTAAAGATGAAATCAGTTAACGATGAAATCAGTTAACGATGAAATCAGTTAACGATGAAATCAGTTAAATGAAGATGAAATCAGTTAACGATGAAATCAGTTAAATGAAGAATGAAAATGAAATCAGTTAAATGAAGATGAAATCAGTTAACGATGAAATCAGTTAACGATGAAATCAGTTAACGATGAAATCAGTTAAATGAAGATGAAATCAGTTAACGATGAAATCAGTTAACAATGAAATCAGTTAAATGAAGATGAAATCAGTTAACGATGAAATCAGTTAACGATGAAATCAGTTAACGATGAAATCAGTTAAATGAAGATGAAATCAGTTAACGATGAAATCAGTTAACGATGGAATCAGTTAACGACGAAATCAGTTAACGATGAAATCAGTTAAATGAAGATGAAATCAGTTAACGATGAAATCAGTTAACGATGAAATCAGTTAACGATGAAATCAATTAAATGAAGATGAAATCAGTTAACGATGAAATCAGTTAAATGAAGATGAAATCAGTTAACGATGAAATCAGTTAAATGAAGAATGAAAATGAAATCAGTTAAATGAAGATGAAATCAGTTAACGATGAAATCAGTTAACGATGAAATCAGTTAAATGAAGATGAAATCAGTTAAATGAAGATGAAATCAATTAACGATGAAATCAGTTAACGATGAAATCAGTTAACGATGGAATCAGTTAACGATGAAATCAGTTAACGATGAAATCAGTTAACGATGAAATCAGTTAAATGAAGATGAAATCAGTTAACGATGAAATCAGTTAACGATGAAATCAGTTAACGATGAAATCAGTTAAATGAAGATGAAATCAGTTAACGATGAAATCAGTTAACGATGAAATCAGTTAACGATGAAATCAATTAAATGAAGATGAAATCAGTTAACGATGAAATCAGTTAAATGAAGAATGAAAATGAAATCAGTTAAATGAAGATGAAATCAGTTAACGATGAAATCAGTTAACGATGAAATCAGTTAACGATGAAATCAGTTAAATGAAGATGAAATCAGTTAACGATGAAATCAGTTAAATGAAGATGAAATCAGTTAACGATGAAATCAGTTAACGATGAAATCAGTTAACGATGGAATCAGTTAACGATGAAATCAGTTAACGATGAAATCAGTTAAATGAAGATGAAATCAGTTAACGATGAAATCAGTTAACGATGAAATCAGTTAAATGAAGATGAAATCAGTTAACGATGAAATCAGTTAAAGATGAAATCAGTTAACGATGAAATCAGTTAACGATGAAATCAGTTAAATGAAGATGAAATCAGTTAACGATGAAATCAGTTAACGATGAAATCAGTTAACGATGAAATCAATTAAATGAAGATGAAATCAGTTAACGATGAAATCAGTTAAATGAAGATGAAATCAGTTAACGATGAAATCAGTTAAAGATGAAATCAGTTAACGATGAAATCAGTTAACGATGAAATCAGTTAAATGAAGATGAAATCAGTTAACGATGAAATCAGTTAAAGATGAAATCAGTTAACGATGAAATCAGTTAAATGAAGATGAAATCAGTTAACGATGAAATCAGTTAACGATGAAATCAGTTAACGATGAAATCAGTTAAATGAAGATGAAATCAGTTAACGATGAAATCAGTTAACGATGAAATCAGTTAACGATGAAATCAGTTAAATGAAGATGAAATCAGTTAACGATGAAATCAGTTAACGATGAAATCAGTTAACGATGAAATCAATTAAATGAAGATGAAATCAGTTAACGATGAAATCAGTTAAATGAAGATGAAATCAGTTAACGATGAAATCAGTTAAAGATGAAATCAGTTAACGATGAAATCAGTTAACGATGAAATCAGTTAACGATGAAATCAGTTAAATGAAGATGAAATCAGTTAACGATGAAATCAGTTAACGATGAAATCAGTTAAATGAAGAATGAAAATGAAATCAGTTAAATGAAGATGAAATCAGTTAACGATGAAATCAGTTAACGATGAAATCAGTTAACGATGAAATCAGTTAAATGAAAATGAAATCAGTTAACGATGAAATCAGTTAACGATGAAATCAGTTAAATGAAGATGAAATCAGTTAACGATGAAATCAGTTAACGATGAAATCAGTTAACGATGAAATCAATTAAATGAAGATGAAATCAGTTAACGATGAAATCAGTTAACGATGAAATCAGTTAAATGAAGATGAAATCAGTTAACGATGAAATCAGTTAAAGATGAAATCAGTTAACGATGAAATCAGTTAACGATGAAATCAGTTAAATGAAGATGAAATCAGTTAACGATGAAATCAGTTAACGATGAAATCAGTTAACGATGGAATCAGTTAAATGAAGATGAAATCAGTTAACGATGAAATCAGTTAACGATGAAATCAGTTAAATGAAGATGAAATCAGTTAACGATGAAATCAGTTAAATGAAGATGAAATCAGTTAACGATGAAATCAGTTAAAGATGAAATCAGTTAACGATGAAATCAGTTAAATGAAGATGAAATCAGTTAACGATGAAATCAGTTAAAGATGAAATCAGTTAACGATGAAATCAGTTAAATGAAGATGAAATCAGTTAACGATGAAATCAGTTAACGATGAAATCAGTTAACGATGAAATCAGTTAAATGAAGATGAAATCAGTTAACGATGAAATCAGTTAACGATGAAATCAGTTAACGATGAAATCAGTTAAATGAAGATGAAATCAGTTAACGATGAAATCAGTTAACGATGAAATCAGTTAACGATGAAATCAATTAAATGAAGATGAAATCAGTTAACGATGAAATCAGTTAAATGAAGATGAAATCAGTTAACGATGAAATCAGTTAAAGATGAAATCAGTTAACGATGAAATCAGTTAACGATGAAATCAGTTAACGATGAAATCAGTTAAATGAAGATGAAATCAGTTAACGATGAAATCAGTTAACGATGAAATCAGTTAAATGAAGAATGAAAATGAAATCAGTTAAATGAAGATGAAATCAGTTAACGATGAAATCAGTTAACGATGAAATCAGTTAACGATGAAATCAGTTAAATGAAGATGAAATCAGTTAACGATGAAATCAGTTAACGATGAAATCAGTTAACGATGAAATCAGTTAAATGAAGATGAAATCAGTTAACGATGAAATCAGTTAACGATGAAATCAGTTAACGATGAAATCAATTAAATGAAGATGAAATCAGTTAACGATGAAATCAGTTAAATGAAGATGAAATCAGTTAACGATGAAATCAGTTAAAGATGAAATCAGTTAACGATGAAATCAGTTAACGATGAAATCAGTTAACGATGAAATCAGTTAAATGAAGATGAAATCAGTTAACGATGAAATCAGTTAACGATGAAATCAGTTAAATGAAGAATGAAAATGAAATCAGTTAAATGAAGATGAAATCAGTTAACGATGAAATCAGTTAACGATGAAATCAGTTAACGATGGAATCAGTTAACAATGAAATCAGTTAAATGAAGATGAAATCAGTTAACGATGAAATCAGTTAACGATGAAATCACTTAACGATGAAATCAGTTAAATGAAGATGAAATCAGTTAACGATGAAATCAGTTAAAGATGAAATCAGTTAACGATGGAATCAGTTAACGATGAAATCAGTTAACGATGAAATCAGTTAAATGAAGATGAAATCAGTTAACGATGAAATCAGTTAACGATGAAATCAGTTAAATGAAGAGGAAATCAGTTAACGATGAAATCAGTTAAAGATTAAATCAGTTAACGATGAAATCAGTTAACGATGAAATCAGTTAAATGAAGATGAAATCAGTTAACGATGAAATCAGTTAACGATGGAATCAGTTAACGATGAAATCAGTTAACGATGAAATCAGTTAAATGAAGATGAAATCAGTTAACGATGAAATCAGTTAACGATGAAATCAGTTAACGATGAAATCAATTAAATGAAGATGAAATCAGTTAACGATGAAATCAGTTAAATGAAGATGAAATCAGTTAACGATGAAATCAGTTAAAGATGAAATCAGTTAACGATGAAATCAGTTAACGATGAAATCAGTTAACGATGAAATCAGTTAAATGAAGATGAAATCAGTTAACGATGAAATCAGTTAAATGAAGAATGAAAATGAAATCAGTTAAATGAAGATGAAATCAGTTAACGATGAAATCAGTTAAAGATGAAATCAGTTAAGTGAAGAATGAAAATGAAATCAGTTAACGATGAAATCAGTTAAATGAAGATGAAATCAGTTAATGATGAAATCAGTTAAAGATGAAATCAGTTAACGATGGAATCAGTTAAATGAAGATGAAATCAGTTAACGATGAAATCAGTTAACGATGAAATCAGTTAACGATGAAATCAGTTAAATGAAGATGAAATCAGTTAACGATGAAATCAGTTAATGATGAAATCAGTTAACGATGAAATCAGTTAAATGAAGATGAAATCAGTTAACGATGAAATCAGTTAACGATGAAATCAGTTAACGATGAAATCTGTTAAATGAAGAATGAAAATGAAATCAGTTAAATGAAGATGAAATCAGTTAACGATGAAATCAGTTAAAGATGAAATCAGTTAACGATGAAATCAGTTAACGATGAAATCAATTAACGATGAAATCAGTTAACGATGAAATCAGTTAAATGAAGATGAAATCAGTTAACGATGAAATCAGTTAACGCAGTTAAATGAAGATGAAATCAGTTAACGATGAAATCAGTTAACGATGAAATCAGTTAAATGAAGATGAAATCAGTTAAATGAAGATGAAATCAGTTAACGATGAAATCAGTTAACGATGAAATCAGTTAACGATGGAATCAGTTAACGATGAAATCAGTTAACGATGAAATCAGTTAAATGAAGATGAAATCAGTTAACGATGAAATCAGTTAACGATGAAATCAGTTAACGATGAAATCAGTTAAATGAAATCACTTAACGATGAAATCAGTTAAATGAAGATGAAATCAGTTAACGATGAAATCAGTTAAATGAAGATGAAATCAGTTAACGATGAAATCAGTTAAAGATGAAATCAGTTAACGATGGAATCAGTTAACGATGAAATCAGTTAACGATGAAATCAGTTAAATGAAGATGAAATGAGTTAACGGTGAAATGAGTTAACGATGAAATCAGTTAACGATGAAATCAGTTAACGATGAAATCAGTTAAATGAAGATGAAATCAGTTAACGATGAAATCAGTTAACGATGAAATCAGTTAAATGAAGATGAAATCAGTTAACGATGAAATCAGTTAACGATGAAATCAGTTAACGATGGAATCAGTTAACGATGAAATCAGTTAACGATGAAATCAGTTAAATGAAGATGAAATCAGTTAACGATGAAATCAGTTAACGATGAAATCAGTTAACGATGAAATCAATTAAATGAAGATGAAATCAGTTAACGATGAAATCAGTTAAATGAAGATGAAATCAGTTAACGATGAAATCAGTTAACGATGAAATCAGTTAACGATGAAATCAGTTAAATGAAGATGAAATCAGTTAACGATGAAATCAGTTAAAGATGAAATCAGTTAACGATGAAATCAGTTAACGATGGAATCAGTTAACGATGAAATCAGTTAAATGAAGATGAAATCAGTTAACGATGAAATCAGTTAAAGATGAAATCAGTTAACGATGAAATCAGTTAACGATGAAATCAGTTAAATGAAGATGAAATCAGTTAACGATGAAATCAATTAAAGATGAAATCAGTTAACGATGAAATCAGTTAAATGAAGATGAAATCAGTTAAATGAAGATGAAATCAGTTAACGATGAAATCAGTTAACGATGAAATCAGTTAAATGAAGATGAAATCAGTTAAAGATGAAATCAGTTAACGATGAAATCAGTTAACGATGAAATCAGTTAAATGAAGATGAAATCAGTTAACGATGAAATCAGTTAACGATGAAATCAATTAACGATGAAATCAGTTAAATGAAGATGAAATCAGTTAACGATGAAATCAGTTAAAGATGAAATCAGTTAAATGAAGAATGAAGATGAAATCAGTTAACGATGAAATCAGTTAACGATGAAATCAGTTAAATGAAGATGAAATCAGTTAACGATGAAATCAGTTAACGATGAAATCAGTTAACGATGAAATCAGTTAACGATGGAATCAGTTAAATGAAGATGAAATCAGTTCACGGTGAAATCAGTTAACGATGGAATCAGTTAACGATGAAATCAGTTAACGATGAAATCAGTTAACGATGAAATCAGTTAACGATGGAATCAGTTAAATGAAGATGAAATCAGTTCACGGTGAAATCAGTTAACGATGGAATCAGTTAAATGAAGATGAAATCAGTTCACGGTGAAATCAGTTAACGATGGAATCAGTTAACGATGGAATCAGTTAACGATGAAATCAGTTAACGATGAAATCAGTTAAATGAAGATGAAATCAGTTAACGATGAAATCAGTTAACGATGGAATCAGTTAAATGAAGATGAAATCAGTTAACGATGAAATCAGTTAACGATGAAATCAGTTAACGATGAAATCAGTTAAATGAAGATGAAATCAGTTAACGATGAAATCAGTTAACGATGAAATCAGTTAAATGAAGAATGAAAATGAAATCAGTTAAATGAAGATGAAATCAGTTAACGATGAAATCAGTTAACGATGGAATCAGTTAACGATGGAATCAGTTAAATGAAGATGAAATCAGTTAACGATGGAATCAGTTAACGATGAAATCAGTTAAATGAAGATGAAATCAGTTAACGATGAAATCAGTTAAAGATGAAATCAGTTAACGATGAAATCAGTTAACGATGGAATCAGTTAACGATGAAATCAGTTAAATGAAGATGAAATCAGTTAACGATGAAATCAGTTAAAGATGAAATCAGTTAAAGATGAAATCAGTTAACGATGAAATCAGTTAACGATGAAATCAGTTAAATGAAGATGAAATCAGTTAAATGAAGATGAAATCAGTTAACGATGAAATCAGTTAACGATGAAATCAGTTAACGATGAAATCAGTTAAATGAAGATGAAATCAGTTAAAGATGAAATCAGTTAACGATGAAATCAGTTAACGATGAAATCAGTTAAATGAAGATGAAATCAGTTAACGATGAAATCAGTTAACGATGAAATCAATTAACGATGAAATCAGTTAAATGAAGATGAAATCAGTTAACGATGAAATCAGTTAAAGATGAAATCAGTTAAATGAAGAATGAAGATGAAATCAGTTAACGATGAAATCAGTTAAATGAAGATGAAATCAGTTAACGATGAAATCAGTTAACGATGAAATCAGTTAAATGAAGATGAAATCAGTTAACGATGAAATCAGTTAAATGAAGAATGAAGATGAAATCAGTTAACGATGAAATCAATTAACGATGAAATCAGTTAACGATGAAATCAGTTAAATGAAGATGAAATCAGTTAACGATGAAATCAGTTAACGATGAAATCAGTTAAATGAAGAATGAAAATGAAATCAGTTAAATGAAGATGAAATCAGTTAACGATGAAATCAGTTAACGATGAAATCAGTTAACGATGAAATCAGTTAACGATGGAATCAGTTAAATGAAGATGAAATCAGTTCACGGTGAAATCAGTTCACGATGGAATCAGTTAACGATGGAATCAGTTAACGATGAGATCAGTTAACGATGAGATCAGTTAACGATGAAATCAGTTAAATGAAGATGAAATCAGTTAACGATGAAATCAGTTAACGATGGAATCAGTTAAATGAAGATGAAATCAGTTAACGATGAAATCAGTTAAATGAAGATGAAATCAGTTAACGATGAAATCAGTTAAAGATGAAATCAGTTAACGATGAAATCAGTTAACGATGAAATCAGTTAACGATGAAATCAGTTAAATGAAGATGAAATCAGTTAACGATGAAATCAGTTAACGATGAAATCAGTTAAATGAAGATGAAATCAGTTAAATGAAGAATGAAAATGAAATCAGTTAAATGAAGATGAAATCAGTTAACGATGAAATCAGTTAACGATGGAATCAGTTAACGATGGAATCAGTTAAATGAAGATGAAATCAGTTAACGATGAAATCAGTTAACGATGAAATCAGTTAACGATGGAATCAGTTAAATGAAGATGAAATCAGTTAACGATGAAATCAGTTAACGATGAAATCAGTTAAATGAAGATGAAATCAGTTAACGATGAAATCAGTTAACGATGGAATCAGTTAAATGAAGATGAAATCAGTTAACGATGAAATCAGTTAACGATGAAATCAGTTAAATGAAGATGAAATCAGTTAACGATGAAATCAGTTAACGATGGAATCAGTTAAATGAAGATGAAATCAGTTAACGATGAAATCAGTTAACGATGAAATCAGTTAAATGAAGATGAAATCAGTTAACGATGAAATCAGTTAACGATGAAATCAGTTAAATGAAGATGAAATCAGTTAACGATGAAATCAGTTAAAGATGAAATCAGTTAACGATGGAATCAGTTAACGATGAAATCAGTTAACGATGAAATCAGTTAAATGAAGATGAAATCAGTTAAAGATGAAATCAGTTAACGATGAAATCAGTTAACGATGGAATCAGTTAAATGAAGATGAAATCAGTTAACGATGAAATCAGTTAAAGATGAAATCAGTTAACGATGAAATCAGTTAAGTGAAGAATGAAAATGAAATCAGTTAACGATGAAATCAGTTAACGATGAAATCAGTTAAATGAAGATGAAATCAGTTAATGATGAAATCAGTTAAAGATGAAATCAGTTAACGATGGAATCAGTTAAATGAAGATGAAATCAGTTAACGATGAAATCAGTTAACGATGAAATCAGTTAACGATGAAATCAGTTAAATGAAGATGAAATCAGTTAACGATGAAATCAGTTAATGATGAAATCAGTTAACGATGAAATCAGTTAACGATGAAATCAGTTAAATGAAGAATGAAAATGAAATCAGTTAAATGAAGATGAAATCAGTTAACGATGAAATCAGTTAAAGATGAAATCAGTTAACGATGAAATCAGTTAAAGATGAAATCAGTTAACGATGAAATCAGTTAAATGAAGATGAAATCAGTTAACGATGAAATCAGTTAACGATGAAATCAGTTAACGATGAAATCAGTTAACGATGAAATCAGTTAAATGAAGATGAAATCAGTTAACGATGAAATCAGTTAAAGATGAAATCAGTTAACGATGAAATCAGTTAACGATGAAATCAGTTAACGATGGAATCAGTTAAATGAAGATGAAATCAGTTAACGATGAAATCAGTTAACGATGAAATCAGTTAAATGAAGATGAAATCAGTTAACGATGAAATCAGTTAAAGATGAAATCAGTTAACGATGGAATCAGTTAACGATGAAATCAGTTAACGATGAAATCAGTTAAATGAAGATGAAATCAGTTAACGATGAAATCAGTTAACGATGAAATCAGTTAAATGAAGATGAAATCAGTTAACGATGGAATCAGTTAACGATGAAATCAGTTAACGATGGAATCAGTTAACGATGAAATCAGTTAACGATGAAATCAGTTAACGATGAAATCAGTTAAATGAAGATGAAATCAGTTAACGATGAAATCAGTTAAAGATGAAATCAGTTAAAGATGAAATCAGTTAACGATGAAATCAGTTAACGATGGAATCAGTTAAATGAAGATGAAATCAGTTAACGATGAAATCAGTTAACGATGAAATCAGTTAAATGAAGATGAAATCAGTTAACGATGAAATCAGTTAACGATGAAATCAGTTAACGATGGAATCAGTTAAATGAAGATGAAATCAGTTAACGATGAAATCAGTTAAAGATGAAATCAGTTAACGATGAAATCAGTTAACGATGGAATCAGTTAAATGAAGATGAAATCAGTTAACGATGAAATCAGTTAACGATGAAATCAGTTAAATGAAGATGAAATCAGTTAACGATGAAATCAGTTAACGATGAAATCAGTTAACGATGGAATCAGTTAAATGAAGATGAAATCAGTTAACGATGAAATCAGTTAACGATGGAATCAGTTAAATGAAGATGAAATCAGTTAACGATGAAATCAGTTAACGATGAAATCAGTTAACGATGGAATCAGTTAAATGAAGATGAAATCAGTTAACGATGAAATCAGTTAAATGAAGATGAAATCAGTTAACGATGAAATCAGTTAACGATGGAATCAGTTAAATGAAGATGAAATCAGTTAACGATGAAATCAGTTAACGATGAAATCAGTTAAATGAAGATGAAATCAGTTAAATGAAGATGAAATCAGTTAACGATGAAATCAGTTAACGATGAAATCAGTTAACGATGAAATCAGTTAAATGAAGATGAAATCAGTTAACGATGAAATCAGTTAAATGAAGATGAAATCAGTTAACGATGAAATCAGTTAAAGATGAAATCAGTTAACGATGGAATCAGTTAACGATGAAATCAGTTAAATGAAGATGAAATCAGTTAAATGAAGATGAAATCAGTTAAAGATGAAATCAGTTAACGATGAAATCAGTTAACGATGAAATCAGTTAACGATGAAATCAGTTAAATGAAGATGAAATCAGTTAACGATGAAATCAGTTAAATGAAGATGAAATCAGTTAACGATGAAATCAGTTAAAAATGAAATCAGTTAACGATGAAATCATTTAAATGAAGAATGAAAATGAAATCAGTTAAATGAAGATGAAATCAGTTAACGATGAAATCAGTTAACGATGGAATCAGTTAAATGAAGATGAAATCAGTTAACGATGAAATCAGTTAACGATGAAATCAGTTAAATGAAGATGAAATCAGTTAAATGAAGATGAAATCAGTTAACGATGAAATCAGTTAACGATGAAATCAGTTAACGATGAAATCAGTTAAATGAAGATGAAATCAGTTAACGATGAAATCAGTTAAATGAAGATGAAATCAGTTAACGATGAAATCAGTTAAAGATGAAATCAGTTAACGATGGAATCAGTTAACGATGAAATCAGTTAAATGAAGATGAAATCAGTTAACGATGAAATCAGTTAAATGAAGATGAAATCAGTTAACGATGAAATCAGTTAAAAATGAAATCAGTTAACGATGAAATCATTTAAATGAAGAATGAAAATGAAATCAGTTAAATGAAGATGAAATCAGTTAACGATGAAATCAGTTAACGATGAAATCAGTTAACGATGGAATCAGTTAAATGAAGATGAAATCAGTTAACGATGAAATCAGTTAAATGAAGATGAAATCAGTTAACGATGAAATCAGTTAAAGATGAAATCAGTTAACGATGAAATCAGTTAACGATGAAATCAGTTAAAGATGAAATCAGTTAAATGAAGATGGAATCAGTTAACGATGAAATCAGTTAACGATGAAATCAGTTAAATGAAGATGAAATCAGTTAACGATGAAATCAGTTAACGATGAAATCAGTTAAATGAAGATGAAATCAGTTAACGATGGAATCAGTTAACGATGAAATCAGTTAACGATGGAATCAGTTAACGATGAAATCAGTTAACGATGAAATCAGTTAACGATGAAATCAGTTAAATGAAGATGAAATCAGTTAACGATGAAATCAGTTAAAGATGAAATCAGTTAACGATGAAATCAGTTAACGATGGAATCAGTTAAATGAAGATGAAATCAGTTAACGATGAAATCAGTTAACGATGAAATCAGTTAACGATGGAATCAGTTAAATGAAGATGAAATCAGTTAACGATGAAATCAGTTAAATGAAGATGAAATCAGTTAACGATGAAATCAGTTAACGATGGAATCAGTTAAATGAAGATGAAATCAGTTAACGATGAAATCAGTTAACGATGAAATCAGTTAAATGAAGATGAAATCAGTTAAATGAAGATGAAATCAGTTAACGATGAAATCAGTTAACGATGAAATCAGTTAACGATGAAATCAGTTAAATGAAGATGAAATCAGTTAACGATGAAATCAGTTAAATGAAGATGAAATCAGTTAACGATGAAATCAGTTAAAGATGAAATCAGTTAACGATGGAATCAGTTAACGATGAAATCAGTTAAATGAAGATGAAATCAGTTAAATGAAGATGAAATCAGTTAAAGATGAAATCAGTTAACGATGAAATCAGTTAACGATGAAATCAGTTAACGATGAAATCAGTTAAATGAAGATGAAATCAGTTAACGATGAAATCAGTTAAATGAAGATGAAATCAGTTAACGATGAAATCAGTTAAAAATGAAATCAGTTAACGATGAAATCATTTAAATGAAGAATGAAAATGAAATCAGTTAAATGAAGATGAAATCAGTTAACGATGAAATCAGTTAACGATGGAATCAGTTAAATGAAGATGAAATCAGTTAACGATGAAATCAGTTAACGATGAAATCAGTTAAATGAAGATGAAATCAGTTAAATGAAGATGAAATCAGTTAACGATGAAATCAGTTAACGATGAAATCAGTTAACGATGAAATCAGTTAAATGAAGATGAAATCAGTTAACGATGAAATCAGTTAAATGAAGATGAAATCAGTTAACGATGAAATCAGTTAAAGATGAAATCAGTTAACGATGGAATCAGTTAACGATGAAATCAGTTAAATGAAGATGAAATCAGTTAACGATGAAATCAGTTAAATGAAGATGAAATCAGTTAACGATGAAATCAGTTAAAAATGAAATCAGTTAACGATGAAATCATTTAAATGAAGAATGAAAATGAAATCAGTTAAATGAAGATCAAATCAGTTAACGATGAAATCAGTTAACGATGAAATCAGTTAACGATGGAATCAGTTAAATGAAGATGAAATCAGTTAACGATGAAATCAGTTAAATGAAGATTAAATCAGTTAAATGAAGATGAAATCAGTTAACGATGAAATCAGTTAAAGATGAAATCAGTTAACGATGAAATCAGTTAACGATGAAATCAGTTAAATGAAGATGAAATCAGTTAACGATGAAATCAGTTAAATGAAGATGAAATCAGTTAACGATGAAATCAGTTAAAGATGAAATCAGTTAAATGAAGAATGAAAATGAAATCAGTTAAATGAAGATGAAATCAGTTAACGATGAAATCAGTAAACGATGAAATCAGTTAACGATGAAATCAGTTAAATGAAGAATGAAAATGAAATCAGTTAAATGAAGATGAAATCAGTTAACGATGAAATCAGTTAAATGAAGAATGAAAATGAAATCAGTTAAATGAAGATGAAATCAGTTAACGATGAAATCAGTAAACGATGAAATCAGTTAACGATGGAATCAGTTAAATGAAGATGAAATCAGTTAACGATGAAATCAGTTAAATGAAGATGAAATCAGTTAAATGAAGATGAAATCAGTTAACGATGAAATCAGTTAAAGATGAAATCAGTTAAATGAAGATGAAATCAGTTAACGATGAAATCAGTTAACGATGAAATCAGTTAAATGAAGATGAAATCAGTTAACGATGGAATCAGTTAACGATGAAATCAGTTAACGATGGAATCAGTTAACGATGAAATCAGTTAACGATGAAATCAGTTAACGATGAAATCAGTTAAATGAAGATGAAATCAGTTAACGATGAAATCAGTTAAAGATGAAATCAGTTAACGATGAAATCAGTTAACGATGGAATCAGTTAAATGAAGATGAAATCAGTTAACGATGAAATCAGTTAACGATGAAATCAGTTAAATGAAGATGAAATCAGTTAACGATGAAATCAGTTAACGATGAAATCAGTTAACGATGGAATCAGTTAAATGAAGATGAAATCAGTTAACGATGAAATCAGTTAACGATGAAATCAGTTAACGATGGAATCAGTTAAATGAAGATGAAATCAGTTAACGATGAAATCAGTTAAATGAAGATGAAATCAGTTAACGATGAAATCAGTTAACGATGGAATCAGTTAAATGAAGATGAAATCAGTTAACGATGAAATCAGTTAACGATGAAATCAGTTAAATGAAGATGAAATCAGTTAAATGAAGATGAAATCAGTTAACGATGAAATCAGTTAACGATGAAATCAGTTAACGATGAAATCAGTTAAATGAAGATGAAATCAGTTAACGATGAAATCAGTTAAATGAAGATGAAATCAGTTAACGATGAAATCAGTTAAAGATGAAATCAGTTAACGATGGAATCAGTTAACGATGAAATCAGTTAAATGAAGATGAAATCAGTTAAATGAAGATGAAATCAGTTAAAGATGAAATCAGTTAACGATGAAATCAGTTAACGATGAAATCAGTTAACGATGAAATCAGTTAAATGAAGATGAAATCAGTTAACGATGAAATCAGTTAAATGAAGATGAAATCAGTTAACGATGAAATCAGTTAAAAATGAAATCAGTTAACGATGAAATCATTTAAATGAAGAATGAAAATGAAATCAGTTAAATGAAGATGAAATCAGTTAACGATGAAATCAGTTAACGATGGAATCAGTTAAATGAAGATGAAATCAGTTAACGATGAAATCAGTTAACGATGAAATCAGTTAAATGAAGATGAAATCAGTTAAATGAAGATGAAATCAGTTAACGATGAAATCAGTTAACGATGAAATCAGTTAAATGAAGATGAAATCAGTTAACAATGAAATCAGTTAAATGAAGATGAAATCAGTTAACGATGAAATCAGTTAAAGATGAAATCAGTTAACGATGGAATCAGTTAACGATGAAATCAGTTAAATGAAGATGAAATCAGTTAACGATGAAATCAGTTAAATGAAGATGAAATCAGTTAACGATGAAATCAGTTAAAAATGAAATCAGTTAACGATGAAATCATTTAAATGAAGAATGAAAATGAAATCAGTTAAATGAAGATGAAATCAGTTAACGATGAAATCAGTTAACGATGAAATCAGTTAACGATGGAATCAGTTAAATGAAGATGAAATCAGTTAACGATGAAATCAGTTAAATGAAGATTAAATCAGTTAAATGAAGATGAAATCAGTTAACGATGAAATCAGTTAAAGATGAAATCAGTTAACGATGAAATCAGTTAACGATGAAATCAGTTAAATGAAGATGAAATCAGTTAACGATGAAATCAGTTAAATGAAGATGAAATCAGTTAACGATGAAATCAGTTAAAGATGAAATCAGTTACATGAAGATTAAATCAGTTAACGATGAAATCAGTTAAATGAAGAATGAAAATGAAATCAGTTAAATGAAGATGAAATCAGTTAACGATGAAATCAGTAAACGATGAAATCAGTTAACGATGGAATCAGTTAAATGAAGATGAAATCAGTTAACGATGAAATCAGTTAAATGAAGATGAAATCAGTTAAATGAAGATGAAATCAGTTAACGATGAAATCAGTTAAAGATGAAATCAGTTACATGAAGATTAAATCAGTTAACGATGAAATCAGTTAAAGATGAAATCAGTTAACGATGAAATCAGTTAAGTGAAGAATGAAAATGAAATCAGTTAACGATGAAATCAGTTAACGATGAAATCAGTTAAATGAAGATGAAATCAGTT
Organism: Semicossyphus pulcher; assembly: GCF_022749685.1. Taxonomy (NCBI): domain Eukaryota; kingdom Metazoa; phylum Chordata; class Actinopteri; order Labriformes; family Labridae; genus Semicossyphus; species Semicossyphus pulcher. The sequence goes on from NW_027211703.1 coordinate 2,100,025, forward strand.
AATGATGAAATCAGTTAAAGATGAAATCAGTTAACGATGGAATCAGTTAAATGAAGATGAAATCAGTTAACGATGAAATCAGTTAACGATGAAATCAGTTAACGATGAAATCAGTTAAATGAAGATGAAATCAGTTAACGATGAAATCAGTTAACGATGAAATCAGTTAAATGAAGATGAAATCAGTTAACGATGAAATCAGTTAACGATGAAATCAGTTAACGATGAAATCTGTTAAATGAAGAATGAAAATGAAATCAGTTAAATGAAGATGAAATCAGTTAACGATGAAATCAGTTAAAGATGAAATCAGTTAACGATGAAATCAGTTAACGATGAAATCAATTAACGATGAAATCAGTTAAATGAAGATGAAATCAGTTAACGATGAAATCAGTTAACGATGAAATCAGTTAAATGAAGAATGAAGATGAAATCAGTTAACGATGAAATCAGTTAACGATGAAATCAGTTAACGATGAAATCAGTTAAATGAAGATGAAATCAGTTAACGATGAAATCAGTTAACGATGAAATCAGTTAACGATGAAATCAGTTAAATGAAGATGAAATCAGTTAAATGAAGATGAAATCAGTTAACGATGAAATCAGTTAACGATGAAATCAGTTAACGATGAAATCAGTTAAATGAAGATGAAATCAGTTAACGATGAAATCAGTTAAATGAAGATGAAATCAGTTAACGATGAAATCAGTTAAAGATGAAATCAGTTAACGATGGAATCAGTTAACGATGAAATCAGTTAAATGAAGATGAAATCAGTTAACGATGAAATCAGTTAAATGAAGATGAAATCAGTTAACGATGAAATCAGTTAAAAATGAAATCAGTTAACGATGAAATCATTTAAATGAAGAATGAAAATGAAATCAGTTAAATGAAGATGAAATCAGTTAACGATGAAATCAGTTAACGATGAAATCAGTTAACGATGGAATCAGTTAAATGAAGATGAAATCAGTTAACGATGAAATCAGTTAAATGAAGATGAAATCAGTTAACGATGAAATCAGTTAAAGATGAAATCAGTTAACGATGAAATCAGTTAACGATGAAATCAGTTAAAGATGAAATCAGTTAAATGAAGATGGAATCAGTTAACGATGAAATCAGTTAACGATGAAATCAGTTAAATGAAGATGAAATCAGTTAACGATGAAATCAGTTAACGATGAAATCAGTTAAATGAAGATGAAATCAGTTAACGATGGAATCAGTTAACGATGAAATCAGTTAACGATGGAATCAGTTAACGATGAAATCAGTTAACGATGAAATCAGTTAACGATGAAATCAGTTAAATGAAGATGAAATCAGTTAACGATGAAATCAGTTAAAGATGAAATCAGTTAACGATGAAATCAGTTAACGATGGAATCAGTTAAATGAAGATGAAATCAGTTAACGATGAAATCAGTTAACGATGAAATCAGTTAAATGAAGATGAAATCAGTTAACGATGAAATCAGTTAACGATGAAATCAGTTAACGATGGAATCAGTTAAATGAAGATGAAATCAGTTAACGATGAAATCAGTTAACGATGGAATCAGTTAAATGAAGATGAAATCAGTTAACGATGAAATCAGTTAAATGAAGATGAAATCAGTTAACGATGAAATCAGTTAACGATGGAATCAGTTAAATGAAGATGAAATCAGTTAACGATGAAATCAGTTAACGATGAAATCAGTTAAATGAAGATGAAATCAGTTAAATGAAGATGAAATCAGTTAACGATGAAATCAGTTAACGATGAAATCAGTTAACGATGAAATCAGTTAAATGAAGATGAAATCAGTTAACGATGAAATCAGTTAAATGAAGATGAAATCAGTTAACGATGAAATCAGTTAAAGATGAAATCAGTTAACGATGGAATCAGTTAACGATGAAATCAGTTAAATGAAGATGAAATCAGTTAAATGAAGATGAAATCAGTTAAAGATGAAATCAGTTAACGATGAAATCAGTTAACGATGAAATCAGTTAACGATGAAATCAGTTAAATGAAGATGAAATCAGTTAACGATGAAATCAGTTAAATGAAGATGAAATCAGTTAACGATGAAATCAGTTAAAAATGAAATCAGTTAACGATGAAATCATTTAAATGAAGAATGAAAATGAAATCAGTTAAATGAAGATGAAATCAGTTAACGATGAAATCAGTTAACGATGGAATCAGTTAAATGAAGATGAAATCAGTTAACGATGAAATCAGTTAACGATGAAATCAGTTAAATGAAGATGAAATCAGTTAAATGAAGATGAAATCAGTTAACGATGAAATCAGTTAACGATGAAATCAGTTAACGATGAAATCAGTTAAATGAAGATGAAATCAGTTAACGATGAAATCAGTTAAATGAAGATGAAATCAGTTAACGATGAAATCAGTTAAAGATGAAATCAGTTAACGATGGAATCAGTTAACGATGAAATCAGTTAAATGAAGATGAAATCAGTTAACGATGAAATCAGTTAAATGAAGATGAAATCAGTTAACGATGAAATCAGTTAAAAATGAAATCAGTTAACGATGAAATCATTTAAATGAAGAATGAAAATGAAATCAGTTAAATGAAGATCAAATCAGTTAACGATGAAATCAGTTAACGATGAAATCAGTTAACGATGGAATCAGTTAAATGAAGATGAAATCAGTTAACGATGAAATCAGTTAAATGAAGATTAAATCAGTTAAATGAAGATGAAATCAGTTAACGATGAAATCAGTTAAAGATGAAATCAGTTAACGATGAAATCAGTTAACGATGAAATCAGTTAAATGAAGATGAAATCAGTTAACGATGAAATCAGTTAAATGAAGATGAAATCAGTTAACGATGAAATCAGTTAAAGATGAAATCAGTTACATGAAGATTAAATCAGTTAACGATGAAATCAGTTAAATGAAGAATGAAAATGAAATCAGTTAAATGAAGATGAAATCAGTTAACGATGAAATCAGTAAACGATGAAATCAGTTAACGATGGAATCAGTTAAATGAAGATGAAATCAGTTAACGATGAAATCAGTTAAATGAAGATGAAATCAGTTAAATGAAGATGAAATCAGTTAACGATGAAATCAGTTAAAGATGAAATCAGTTAAATGAAGATGAAATCAGTTAACGATGAAATCAGTTAACGATGAAATCAGTTAAATGAAGATGAAATCAGTTAACGATGGAATCAGTTAACGATGAAATCAGTTAACGATGGAATCAGTTAACGATGAAATCAGTTAACGATGAAATCAGTTAAATGAAGATGAAATCAGTTAACGATGAAATCAGTTAAAGATGAAATCAGTTAACGATGAAATCAGTTAACGATGGAATCAGTTAAATGAAGATGAAATCAGTTAACGATGAAATCAGTTAACGATGAAATCAGTTAAATGAAGATGAAATCAGTTAACGATGAAATCAGTTAACGATGAAATCAGTTAACGATGGAATCAGTTAAATGAAGATGAAATCAGTTAACGATGAAATCAGTTAACGATGAAATCAGTTAACGATGGAATCAGTTAAATGAAGATGAAATCAGTTAACGATGAAATCAGTTAAATGAAGATGAAATCAGTTAACGATGAAATCAGTTAACGATGGAATCAGTTAAATGAAGATGAAATCAGTTAACGATGAAATCAGTTAACGATGAAATCAGTTAAATGAAGATGAAATCAGTTAAATGAAGATGAAATCAGTTAACGATGAAATCAGTTAACGATGAAATCAGTTAAATGAAGATGAAATCAGTTAACGATGAAATCAGTTAAATGAAGATGAAATCAGTTAACGATGAAATCAGTTAAAGATGAAATCAGTTAACGATGGAATCAGTTAACGATGAAATCAGTTAAATGAAGATGAAATCAGTTAAATGAAGATGAAATCAGTTAAAGATGAAATCAGTTAACGATGAAATCAGTTAACGATGAAATCAGTTAACGATGAAATCAGTTAAATGAAGATGAAATCAGTTAACGATGAAATCAGTTAAATGAAGATGAAATCAGTTAACGATGAAATCAGTTAAAAATGAAATCAGTTAACGATGAAATCATTTAAATGAAGAATGAAAATGAAATCAGTTAAATGAAGATGAAATCAGTTAACGATGAAATCAGTTAACGATGGAATCAGTTAAATGAAGATGAAATCAGTTAACGATGAAATCAGTTAACGATGAAATCAGTTAAATGAAGATGAAATCAGTTAAATGAAGATGAAATCAGTTAACGATGAAATCAGTTAACGATGAAATCAGTTAACGATGAAATCAGTTAAATGAAGATGAAATCAGTTAACAATGAAATCAGTTAAATGAAGATGAAATCAGTTAACGATGAAATCAGTTAAAGATGAAATCAGTTAACGATGGAATCAGTTAACGATGAAATCAGTTAAATGAAGATGAAATCAGTTAACGATGGAATCAGTTAAATGAAGATGAAATCAGTTAACGATGAAATCAGTTAACGATGAAATCAGTTAACGATGGAATCAGTTAAATGAAGATGAAATCAGTTAACGATGAAATCAGTTAAATGAAGATGAAATCAGTTAACGATGAAATCAGTTAACGATGGAATCAGTTAAATGAAGATGAAATCAGTTAACGATGAAATCAGTTAACGATGAAATCAGTTAAATGAAGATGAAATCAGTTAAATGAAGATGAAATCAGTTAACGATGAAATCAGTTAACGATGAAATCAGTTAAATGAAGATGAAATCAGTTAACGATGAAATCAGTTAAATGAAGATGAAATCAGTTAACGATGAAATCAGTTAAAGATGAAATCAGTTAACGATGGAATCAGTTAACGATGAAATCAGTTAAATGAAGATGAAATCAGTTAAATGAAGATGAAATCAGTTAAAGATGAAATCAGTTAACGATGAAATCAGTTAACGATGAAATCAGTTAAATGAAGATGAAATCAGTTAACGATGAAATCAGTTAAATGAAGATGAAATCAGTTAACGATGAAATCAGTTAAAAATGAAATCAGTTAACGATGAAATCATTTAAATGAAGAATGAAAATGAAATCAGTTAAATGAAGATGAAATCAGTTAACGATGAAATCAGTTAACGATGGAATCAGTTAAATGAAGATGAAATCAGTTAACGATGAAATCAGTTAACGATGAAATCAGTTAAATGAAGATGAAATCAGTTAAATGAAGATGAAATCAGTTAACGATGAAATCAGTTAACGATGAAATCAGTTAACGATGAAATCAGTTAAATGAAGATGAAATCAGTTAACAATGAAATCAGTTAAATGAAGATGAAATCAGTTAACGATGAAATCAGTTAAAGATGAAATCAGTTAACGATGGAATCAGTTAACGATGAAATCAGTTAAATGAAGATGAAATCAGTTAACGATGAAATCAGTTAAATGAAGATGAAATCAGTTAACGATGAAATCAGTTAAAAATGAAATCAGTTAACGATGAAATCATTTAAATGAAAAATGAAAATGAAATCAGTTAAATGAAGATGAAATCAGTTAACGATGAAATCAGTTAACGATGAAATCAGTTAACGATGGAATCAGTTAAATGAAGATGAAATCAGTTAACGATGAAATCAGTTAAATGAAGATTAAATCAGTTAAATGAAGATGAAATCAGTTAACGATGAAATCAGTTAAAGATGAAATCAGTTAACGATGAAATCAGTTAACGATGAAATCAGTTAAATGAAGATGAAATCAGTTAACGATGAAATCAGTTAAATGAAGATGAAATCAGTTAACGATGAAATCAGTTAAAGATGAAATCAGTTACATGAAGATTAAATCAGTTAACGATGAAATCAGTTAAATGAAGAATGAAAATGAAATCAGTTAAATGAAGATGAAATCAGTTAACGATGAAATCAGTAAACGATGAAATCAGTTAACGATGGAATCAGTTAAATGAAGATGAAATCAGTTAACGATGAAATCAGTTAAATGAAGATGAAATCAGTTAAATGAAGATGAAATCAGTTAACGATGAAATCAGTTAAAGATGAAATCAGTTACATGAAGATTAAATCAGTTAACGATGAAATCAGTTAAAGATGAAATCAGTTAACGATGAAATCAGTTAAGTGAAGAATGAAAATGAAATCAGTTAACGATGAAATCAGTTAACGATGAAATCAGTTAAATGAAGATGAAATCAGTTAATGATGAAATCAGTTAAAGATGAAATCAGTTAACGATGGAATCAGTTAAATGAAGATGAAATCAGTTAACGATGAAATCAGTTAACGATGAAATCAGTTAAATGAAGATGAAATCAGTTAACGATGAAATCAGTTAAATGAAGATGAAATCAGTTAACGATGAAATCAGTTAACGATGAAATCAGTTAACGATGAAATCTGTTAAATGAAGAATGAAAATGAAATCAGTTAAATGAAGATGAAATCAGTTAACGATGAAATCAGTTAAAGATGAAATCAGTTAACGATGAAATCAGTTAACGATGAAATCAATTAACGATGAAATCAGTTAAATGAAGATGAAATCAGTTAACGATGAAATCAGTTAACGATGAAATCAGTTAAATGAAGAATGAAGATGAAATCAGTTAACGATGAAATCAGTTAACGATGAAATCAGTTAACGATGAAATCAGTTAAATGAAGATGAAATCAGTTAACGATGAAATCAGTTAACGATGAAATCAGTTAAATGAAGATGAAATCAGTTAACGATGAAATCAGTTAACGATGAAATCAGTTAACGATGAAATCAGTTAACGATGAAATCACTTAACGATGAAATCAGTTAAATGAAGATGAAATCAGTTAACGATGAAATCAGTTAAATGAAGATGAAATCAGTTAACGATGAAATCAGTTAAAGATGAAATCAGTTAAAGATGAAATCAGTTAACGATGAAATCAGTTAACGATGAAATCAGTTAAATGAAGATGAAATCAGTTAACGATGAAATCAGTTAACGATGAAATCAGTTAAATGAAGATGAAATCAGTTAACGATGAAATCAGTTAACGATGAAATCAGTTAACGATGGAATCAGTTAACGATGAAATCAGTTAACGATGAAATCAGTTAAATGAAGATGAAATCAGTTAACGATGAAATCAGTTAACGATGAAATCAGTTAACGATGAAATCAGTTAACGATGAAATCAATTAAATGAAGATGAAATCAGTTAACGATGAAATCAGTTAAATGAAGATGAAATCAGTTAACGATGAAATCAGTTAAAGATGAAATCAGTTAACGATGAAATCAGTTAAATGAAGATGAAATCAGTTAACGATGAAATCAGTTAAAGATGAAATCAGTTAACGATGAAATCAGTTAACGATGGAATCAGTTAACGATGAAATCAGTTAAATGAAGATGCAATCAGTTAACGATGAAATCAGTTAAAGATGAAATCAGTTAACGATGAAATCAGTTAACGATGAAATCAGTTAAATGAAGATGAAATCAGTTAACGATGAAATCAGTTAAAGATGAAATCAGTTAACGATGAAATCAGTTAAATGAAGATGAAATCAGTTAAATGAAGATGAAATCAGTTAACGATGAAATCAGTTAACGATGAAATCAGTTAAATGAAGATGAAATCAGTTAACGATGAAATCAGTTAACGATGAAATCATTTAAATGAAGAATGAAAATGAAATCAGTTAAATGAAGATGAAATCAGTTAACGATGAAATCAGTTAACGATGGAATCAGTTAAATGAAGATGAAATCAGTTAACGATGAAATCAGTTAACGATGAAATCAGTTAAATGAAGATGAAATCAGTTAAATGAAGATGAAATCAGTTAACGATGAAATCAGTTAACGATGAAATCAGTTAAATGAAGATGAAATCAGTTAACGATGAAATCAGTTAAAGATGAAATCAGTTAACGATGGAATCAGTTAACGATGAAATCAGTTAAATGAAGATGAAATCAGTTAACGATGAAATCAGTTAAAGATGAAATCAGTTAACGATGAAATCAGTTAACGATGAAATCAGTTAAATGAAGATGAAATCAGTTAACGATGAAATCAGTTAAATGAAGATGAAATCAGTTAACGATGAAATCAGTTAAAAATGAAATCAGTTAACGATGAAATCATTTAAATGAAGAATGAAAATGAAATCAGTTAAATGAAGATGAAATCAGTTAACGATGAAATCAGTTAACGATGAAATCAGTTAACGATGGAATCAGTTAAATGAAGATGAAATCAGTTAACGATGAAATCAGTTAAATGAAGATTAAATCAGTTAAATGAAGATGAAATCAGTTAACGATGAAATCAGTTAAAGATGAAATCAGTTAACGATGAAATCAGTTAACGATGAAATCAGTTAAATGAAGATGAAATCAGTTAACGATGAAATCAGTTAACGATGAAATCAATTAACGATGAAATCAGTTAAATGAAGATGAAATCAGTTAACGATGAAATCAGTTAAAGATGAAATCAGTTAAATGAAGAATGAAGATGAAATCAGTTAACGATGAAATCAGTTAACGATGAAATCAGTTAACGATGAAATCAGTTAAATGAAGATGAAATCAGTTAACGATGAAATCAGTTAACGATGAAATCAGTTAAATGAAGAATGAAAATGAAATCAGTTTAATGAAGATGAAATCAGTTAACGATGAAATCAGTTAACGATGAAATCAGTTAACGATGGAATCAGTTAAATGAAGATGAAATCAGTTCACGGTGAAATCAGTTAACGATGGAATCAGTTAACGATGAGATCAGTTAACGATGAAATCAGTTAAATGAAGATGAAATCAGTTAACGATGAAATCAGTTAACGATGGAATCAGTTAAATGAAGATGAAATCAGTTAACGATGAAATCAGTTAAATGAAGATGAAATCAGTTAACGATGAAATCAGTTAACGATGAAATCAGTTAAATGAAGATGAAATCAGTTAACGATGAAATCAGTTAACGATGGAATCAGTTGACGATGAAATCAGTTAACGATGAAATCAGTTAAATGAAGATGAAATCAGTTAACGATGAAATCAGTTAACGATGAAATCAGTTAAATGAAGATGAAATCAGTTAACGATGAAATCAGTTAACGATGAAATCAGTTAACGATGAAATCACTTAACGATGAAATCAGTTAAAGATGAAATCAGTTAACGATGAAATCAGTTAAATGAAGATGAAATCAGTTAAATGAAGATGAAATCAGTTAACGATGAAATCAGTTAACGATGAAATCAGTTAAAGATGAAATCAGTTAACGATGAAATCAGTTAACGATGAAATCAGTTAAATGAAGATGAAATCAGTTAACGATGAAATCAGTTAACGATGAAATCAGTTAAATGAAGATGAAATCAGTTAACGATGAAATCAGTTAACGATGGAATCAGTTAACGATGAAATCAGTTAACGATGAAATCAGTTAAATGAAGATGAAATCAGTTAACGATGAAATCAGTTAACGATGAAATCAGTTAACGATGAAATCAATTAAATGAAGATGAAATCAGTTAACGATGAAATCAGTTAAATGAAGATGAAATCAGTTAACGATGAAATCAGTTAAAGATGAAATCAGTTAACGATGAAATCAGTTAAAGATGAAATCAGTTAAATGAAGATGAAATCAGTTAACGATGAAATCAGTTAAAGATGAAATCAGTTAACGATGAAATCAGTTAACGATGGAATCAGTTAACGATGAAATCAGTTAAATGAAGATGAAATCAGTTAACGATGAAATCAGTTAAAGATGAAATCAGTTAACGATGAAATCAGTTAACGATGAAATCAGTTAAATGAAGATGAAATCAGTTAAATGAAGATGAAATCAGTTAACGATGAAATCAGTTAACGATGAAATCAGTTAACGATGAAATCAGTTAAATGAAGATGAAATCAGTTAAAGATGAAATCAGTTAAAGATGAAATCAGTTAACGATGAAATCAGTTAAATGAAGATGAAATCAGTTAACGATGAAATCAGTTAACGATGAAATCAATTAACGATGAAATCAGTTAAATGAAGATGAAATCAGTTAACGATGAAATCAGTTAACGATGAAATCAGTTAAATGAAGAATGAAGATGAAATCAGTTAACGATGAAATCAGTTAACGATGAAATCAGTTAAATGAAGATGAAATCAGTTAACGATGAAATCAGTTAACGATGAAATCAGTTAAATGAAGATGAAATCAGTTAACGATGAAATCAGTTAACGATGGAATCAGTTAAATGAAGATGAAATCAGTTCACGGTGAAATCAGTAAACGATGGAATCAGTTAACGATGGAATCAGTTAACGATGAGATCAGTTAACGATGAAATCAGTTAACGATGAAATCAGTTAAATGAAGATGAAATCAGTTAACGATGAAATCAGTTAACGATGGAATCAGTTAAATGAAGATGAAATCAGTTAACGATGAAATCAGTTAAATGAAGATGAAATCAGTTAACGATGAAATCAGTTAACGATGAAATCAGTTAAATGAAGATGAAATCAGTTAACGATGAAATCAGTTAACGATGAAATCAGTTAAATGAAGATGAAATCAGTTAACGATGAAATCAGTTAACGATGAAATCAGTTAAATGAAGAATGAAAATGAAATCAGTTAAATGAAGATGAAATCAGTTAACGATGAAATCAGTTAAATGAAGATGAAATCAGTTAACGATGAAATCAGTTAAAGATGAAATCAGTTAACGATGAAATCAGTTAACGATGAAATCAGTTAAATGAAGATGAAATCAGTTAACGATGAAATCAGTTAAAGATGAAATCAGTTAACGATGAAATCAGTTAACGATGGAATCAGTTAAATGAAGATGAAATCAGTTAACGATGAAATCAGTTAAAGATGAAATCAGTTAACGATGAAATCAGTTAACGATGAAATCAGTTAAATGAAGATGAAATCAGTTAAATGAAGATGAAATCAGTTAACGATGAAATCAGTTAACGATGAAATCAGTTAAATGAAGATGAAATCAGTTAAAGATGAAATCAGTTAACGATGAAATCAGTTAACGATGAAATCAGTTAAATGAAGATGAAATCAGTTAACGATGAAATCAGTTAACGATGAAATCAATTAACGATGAAATCAGTTAAATGAAGATGAAATCAGTTAACGATGAAATCAGTTAAAGATGAAATCAGTTAAATGAAGAATGAAGATGAAATCAGTTAACGATGAAATCAGTTAAATGAAGATGAAATCAGTTAACGATGAAATCAGTTAACGATGAAATCAGTTAACGATGAAATCAGTTAACGATGAAATCAGTTAACGATGAAATCAGTTAAATGAAGATGAAATCAGTTAACGATGAAATCAGTTAAATGAAGAATGAAGATGAAATCAGTTAACGATGAAATCAATTAACGATGAAATCAGTTAACGATGGAATCAGTTAACGATGGAATCAGTTAACGATGAAATCAGTTAAATGAAGATGAAATCAGTTAAATGAAGATGAAATCAGTTAACGATGAAATCAGTTAACAATGAAATCAGTTAAATGAAGAATGAAAATGAAATCAGTTAAATGAAGATGAAATCAGTTAACGATGAAATCAGTTAACGATGAAATCAGTTAACGATGGAATCAGTTAACGATGAAATCAGTTAACGATGAAATCAGTTAAATGAAGATGAAATCAGTTAACGATGGAATCAGTTAACGATGAAATCAGTTAACGATGAAATCAGTTAAATGAAGATGAAATCAGTTAACGATGAAATCAGTTAAATGAAGATGAAATCAGTTAACGATGAAATCAGTTAAAGATGAAATCAGTTAACGATGGAATCAGTTAACGATGAAATCAGTTAACGATGAAATCAGTTAACGATGAAATCAGTTAACGATGAAATCAGTTAAATGAAGATGAAATCAGTTAACGATGAAATCAGTTAACGATGAAATCAGTTAACGATGAAATCAGTTAAATGGAGATGAAATCAGTTAATGATGAAATCAGTTAACGATGGAATCAGTTAACGATGAAATCAGTTAACGATGAAATCAGTTAAATGAAGATGAAATCAGTTAACGATGAAATCAGTTAACGATGAAATCAGTTAACGATGAAATCAATTAAATGAAGATGAAATCAGTTAACGATGAAATCAGTTAAATGAAGATGAAATCAGTTAACGATGAAATCAGTTAAAGATGAAATCAGTTAACGATGAAATCAGTTAACGATGAAATCAGTTAAATGAAGATGAAATCAGTTAACGATGAAATCAGTTAAATGAAGAATGAAAATGAAATCAGTTAAATGAAGATGAAATCAGTTAACGATGAAATCAGTTAACGATGAAATCAGTTAACGATGAAATCAGTTAAATGAAGATGAAATCAGTTAAATGAAGATGAAATCAGTTAACGATGAAATCAGTTAAATGAAGATGAAATCAGTTAACGATGAAATCAGTTAACGATGAAATCAGTTAAATGAAGATGAAATCAGTTAACGATGAAATCAGTTAAAGATGAAATCAGTTAACGATGAAATCAGTTAACGATGAAATCAGTTAACGATGAAATCAGTTAAATGAAGATGAAATCAGTTAACGATGAAATCAGTTAAATGAAGATGAAATCAGTTAACGATGAAATCAGTTAACGATGAAATCAGTTAAATGAAGATGAAATCAGTTAACGATGAAATCAGTTAACGATGAAATCAGTTAACGATGGAATCAGTTAACGATGAAATCAGTTAACGATGAAATCAGTTAAATGAAGATGAAATCAGTTAACGATGAAATCAGTTAACGATGGAATCAGTTAAATGAAGATGAAATCAGTTAACGATGAAATCAGTTAACGATGAAATCAGTTAACGATGAAATCAGTTAAATGAAGATTAAATCAGTTAACGATGAAATCAGTTAAATGAAGAATGAAAATGAAATCAGTTAAATGAAGATGAAATCAGTTAACGATGAAATCAGTTAACGATGAAATCAGTTAAATGAAGATGAAATCAGTTAACGATGAAATCAGTTAACGATGAAATCAGTTAACGATGAAATCAATTAACGATGGAATCAGTTAAATGAAGATGAAATCAGTTAACGATGAAATCAGTTAACGATGAAATCAGTTAACGATGAAATCAGTTAAATGAAGATGAAATCAGTTAACGATGAAATCAGTTAAATGAAGATGAAATCAGTTAACGATGAAATCAGTTAACGATGAAATCAGTTAAATGAAGATGAAATCAGTTAACGATGAAATCAATTAAATGAAGATGAAATCAGTTAACGATGAAATCAGTTAAAAGAAGATGAAATCAGTTAACGATGAAATCAGTTAACGATGAAATCAGTTAACGATGAAATCAGTTAAATGAAGATGAAATCAGTTAACGATGAAATCAGTTAAATGAAGAATGAAAATGAAATCAGTTAAATGAAGATGAAATCAGTTAACGATGAAATCAGTTAAATGAAGATGAAATCAGTTAACGATGAAATCAGTTAACGATGAAATCAGTTAACGATGGAATCAGTTAACGATGAAATCAGTTAAATGAAGATGAAATCAGTTAACGATGAAATCAGTTAACAATGAAATCAGTTAAATGAAGATGAAATCAGTTAACGATGAAATCAGTTAACGATGAAATCAGTTAACGATGAAATCACTTAACGATGAAATCAGTTAAATGAAGATGAAATCAGTTAACGATGAAATCAGTTAACGATGAAATCAGTTAACGATGGAATCAGTTAACGATGAAATCAGTTAACGATGAAATCAGTTAAATGAAGATGAAATCAGTTAACGATGAAATCAGTTAACGATGAAATCAGTTAAATGAAGATGAAATCAGTTAACGATGAAATCAGTTAACGATGAAATCAGTTAAATGAAGATGAAATCAGTTAACGATGAAATCAGTTAACGATGAAATCAGTTAACGATGGAATCAGTTAACGGTGAAATCAGTTAACGATGAAATCAGTTAAATGAAGATGAAATCAGTTAACGATGAAATCAGTTAACGATGAAATCAGTTAAATGAAGATGAAATCAGTTAACGATGAAATCAGTTAAAGATGAAATCAGTTAACGATGAAATCAGTTAACGATGAAATCAGTTAAATGAAGATGAAATCAGTTAACGATGAAATCAGTTAAAGATGAAATCAGTTAACGATGAAATCAGTTAACGATGAAATCAGTTAAATGAAGATGAAATCAGTTAACGATGAAATCAGTTAACGATGAAATCAGTTAACGATGGAATCAGTTAACGATGAAATCAGTTAAATGAAGATGAAATCAGTTAACGATGAAATCAGTTAACAATGAAATCAGTTAAATGAAGATGAAATCAGTTAACGATGAAATCAGTTAACGATGAAATCAGTTAAATGAAGATGAAATCAGTTAACGATGAAATCAGTTAACGATGAAATCAGTTAACGATGAAATCACTTAACGATGAAATCAGTTAAATGAAGATGAAATCAGTTAAATGAAGATGAAATCAGTTAACGATGAAATCAGTTAAAGATGAAATCAGTTAAAGATGAAATCAGTTAACGATGAAATCAGTTAAATGAAGATGAAATCAGTTAACGATGAAATCAGTTAACGATGAAATCAGTTAACGATGAAATCAGTTAACGATGGAATCAGTTAAATGAAGATGAAATCAGTTAACGATGAAATCAGTTAACGATGAAATCAGTTAACGATGAAATCAGTTAAATGAAGATGAAATCAGTTAACGATGAAATCAGTTAAATGAAGATGAAATCAGTTAACGATGAAATCAGTTAAAGATGAAATCAGTTAACGATGAAATCAGTTAACGATGAAATCAGTTAAATGAAGATGAAATCAGTTAACGATGAAATCAGTTAAAGATGAAATCAGTTAACGATGAAATCAGTTAACGATGAAATCAGTTAAATGAAGATGAAATCAGTTAACGATGAAATCAGTTAACGATGAAATCAGTTAACGATGAAATCAGTTAAATGAAGATGAAATCAGTTAACGATGAAATCAGTTAACGATGAAATCAGTTAAATGAAGATGAAATCAGTTAACGATGAAATCAGTTAACGATGAAATCAGTTAAATGAAGAATGAAAATGAAATCAGTTAAATGAAGATGAAATCAGTTAACGATGAAATCAGTTAACGATGGAATCAGTTAACGATGAAATCAGTTAACGATGAAATCAGTTAAATGAAGATGAAATCAGTTAACGATGAAATCAGTTAACAATGAAATCAGTTAAATGAAGATGAAATCAGTTAACGATGAAATCAGTTAACGATGAAATCAGTTAAATGAAGATGAAATCAGTTAACGATGAAATCAGTTAACGATGAAATCAGTTAACGATGAAATCACTTAACGATGAAATCAGTTAAATGAAGATGAAATCAGTTAACGATGAAATCAGTTAAAGATGAAATCAGTTAACGATGGAATCAGTTAACGATGAAATCAGTTAACGATGAAATCAGTTAAATGAAGATGAAATCAGTTAGCGATGAAATCAGTTAACGATGAAATCAGTTAAATGAAGATGAAATCAGTTAACGATGAAATCAGTTAAAGATGAAATCAGTTAACGATGAAATCAGTTAACGATGAAATCAGTTAAATGAAGATGAAATCAGTTAACGATGAAATCAGTTAAAGATGAAATCAGTTAACGATGGAATCAGTTAACGATGAAATCAGTTAAATGAAGATGAAATCAGTTAACGATGAAATCAGTTAACGATGGAATCAGTTAACGATGAAATCAGTTAACGATGAAATCAGTTAAATGAAGATGAAATCAGTTAACGATGAAATCAGTTAAATGAAGATGAAATCAGTTAACGATGAAATCAGTTAACGATGAAATCAGTTAACCATGGAATCAGTTAACGATGAAATCAGTTAACGATGAAATCAGTTAAATGAAGATGAAATCAGTTAACGATGAAATCAGTTAAATGAAGATGAAATCAGTTAACGATGAAATCAGTTAACGATGAAATCAGTTAACGATGGAATCAGTTAACGATGAAATCAGTTAACGATGAAATCAGTTAAATGAAGATGAAATCAGTTAACGATGAAATCAGTTAACGATGGAATCAGTTAAATGAAGATGAAATCAGTTAACGATGAAATCAGTTAACGATGAAATCAGTTAAATGAAGATGAAATCAGTTAACGATGAAATCAGTTAAATGAAGAATGAAAATGAAATCAGTTAAATGAAGATGAAATCAGTTAACGATGAAATCAGTTAACGATGAAATCAGTTAAATGAAGATGAAATCAGTTAACGATGAAATCAGTTAACGATGAAATCAGTTAAATTAAGATGAAATCAGTTAACGATGAAATCAGTTAACGATGAAATCAGTTAACGATGGAATCAGTTAAATGAAGATGAAATCAGTTAAATGAAGATGAAATCAGTTAACGATGAAATCAGTTAAATGAAGATGAAATCAGTTAACGATGAAATCAGTTGAAGATGAAATCAGTTAACGATGAAATCAGTTAACGATGAAATCAGTTAAATGAAGATGAAATCAGTTAACGATGAAATCAGTTAAAGATGAAATCAGTTAACGATGAAATCAGTTAACGATGAAATCAGTTAAATGAAGATGAAATCAGTTAACGATGAAATCAGTTAAAGATGAAATCAGTTAACGATGAAATCAGTTAACGATGAAATCAGTTAAATGAAGATGAAATCAGTTAACGATGAAATCAGTTAACGATGGAATCAGTTAACGATGAAATCAGTTAACGATGAAATCAGTTAAATGAAGATTAAATCAGTTAACGATGAAATCAGTTAACGATGAAATCAGTTAACGATGAAATCAATTAAATGAAGATGAAATCAGTTAACGATGAAATCAGTTAAATGAAGATGAAATCAGTTAACGATGAAATCAGTTAAAGATGAAATCAGTTAACGATGAAATCAGTTAACGATGAAATCAGTTAACGATGAAATCAGTTAAATGAAGATGAAATCAGTTAACGATGAAATCAGTTAAATGAAGAATGAAAATGAAATCAGTTAAATGAAGATGAAATCAGTTAACGATGAAATCAGTTAACGATGAAATCAGTTAAATGAAGATGAAATCAGTTAACGATGAAATCAGTTAAATGAAGATGAAATCAGTTAACGATGAAATCAGTTAACGATGAAATCAGTTAACGATGGAATCAGTTAACGATGAAATCAGTTAACGATGAAATCAGTTAAATGAAGATGAAATCAGTTAACGATGAAATCAGTTAACGATGAAATCAGTTAAATGAAGATGAAATCAGTTAACGATGAAATCAGTTAACGATGAAATCAGTTAACGATGAAATCAGTTAAATGAAGATGAAATCAGTTAACGATGAAATCAGTTAAAGATGAAATCAGTTAACGATGAAATCAGTTAACGATGAAATCAGTTAAATGAAGATGAAATCAGTTAACGATGAAATCAGTTAACGATGGAATCAGTTAACGATGAAATCAGTTAACGATGAAATCAGTTAAATGAAGATTAAATCAGTTAACGATGAAATCAGTTAACGATGAAATCAGTTAACGATGAAATCAATTAAATGAAGATGAAATCAGTTAACGATGAAATCAGTTAAATGAAGATGAAATCAGTTAACGATGAAATCAGTTAAAGATGAAATCAGTTAACGATGAAATCAGTTAACGATGAAATCAGTTAACGATGAAATCAGTTAAATGAAGATGAAATCAGTTAACGATGAAATCAGTTAAATGAAGAATGAAAATGAAATCAGTTAAATGAAGATGAAATCAGTTAACGATGAAATCAGTTAACGATGAAATCAGTTAAATGAAGATGAAATCAGTTAACGATGAAATCAGTTAACGATGAAATCAGTTAACGATGAAATCAGTTAAATGAAGATGAAATCAGTTAACGATGAAATCAGTTAAATGAAGATGAAATCAGTTAACGATGAAATCAGTTAACGATGAAATCAGTTAACGATGGAATCAGTTAACGATGAAATCAGTTAACGATGAAATCAGTTAAATGAAGATGAAATCAGTTAACGATGAAATCAGTTAACGATGAAATCAGTTAAATGAAGATGAAATCAGTTAACGATGAAATCAGTTAAAGATGAAATCAGTTAACGATGAAATCAGTTAACGATGAAATCAGTTAACGATGGAATCAGTTAAATGAAAATGAAATCAGTTAACGATGAAATCAGTTAACGATGAAATCAGTTAAATGAAGATGAAATCAGTTAACGATGAAATCAGTTAAATGAAGATGAAATCAGTTAACGATGAAATCAGTTAACGATGAAATCAGTTAACGATGGAATCAGTTAACGATGAAATCAGTTAACGATGAAATCAGTTAAATGAAGATGAAATCAGTTAACGATGAAATCAGTTAACGATGGAATCAGTTAAATGAAGATGAAATCAGTTAACGATGAAATCAGTTAACGATGAAATCAGTTAAATGAAGATGAAATCAGTTAACGATGAAATCAGTTAAATGAAGAATGAAAATGAAATCAGTTAAATGAAGATGAAATCAGTTAACGATGAAATCAGTTAACGATGAAATCAGTTAAATGAAGATGAAATCAGTTAACGATGAAATCAGTTAAAGATGAAATCAGTTAACGATGAAATCAGTTAACGATGAAATCAGTTAACGATGGAATCAGTTAAATGAAGATGAAATCAGTTAACGATGAAATCAGTTAACGATGAAATCAGTTAAATGAAGATGAAATCAGTTAACGATGAAATCAGTTAAATGAAGATGAAATCAGTTAACGATGAAATCAGTTAACGATGAAATCAGTTAACGATGAAATCAGTTAAATGAAGATGAAATCAGTTAACGATGAAATCAGTTAACGATGAAATCAGTTAACGATGAAATCAGTTAAAAGAAGATGAAATCAGTTAACGATGAAATCAGTTAACGATGAAATCAGTTAAATGAAGATGAAATCAGTTAACGATGAAATCAGTTAAATGAAGAATGAAAATGAAATCAGTTAAATGAAGATGAAATCAGTTAACGATGAAATCAGTTAAATGAAGATGAAATCAGTTAACGATGAAATCAGTTAACGATGGAATCAGTTAACGATGAAATCAGTTAACGATGAAATCAGTTAAATGAAGATGAAATCAGTTAACGATGAAATCAGTTAACAATGAAATCAGTTAAATGAAGATGAAATCAGTTAACGATGAAATCAGTTAACGATGAAATCAGTTAACGATGAAATCACTTAACGATGAAATCAGTTAAATGAAGATGAAATCAGTTAACGATGAAATCAGTTAAAGATGAAATCAGTTAACGATGGAATCAGTTAACGATGAAATCAGTTAACGATGGAATCAGTTAACGATGAAATCAGTTAACGATGAAATCAGTTAACGATGAAATCAGTTAAATGAAGATGAAATCAGTTAACGATGAAATCAGTTAACGATGAAATCAGTTAAATGAAGATGAAATCAGTTAACGATGAAATCAGTTAACGATGAAATCAGTTAACGATGAGATCAGTTAACGATGAAATCAGTTAACGATGAAATCAGTTAAATGAAGATGAAATCAGTTAACGATGAAATCAGTTAAATGAAGATGAAATCAGTTAACGATGAAATCAGTTAACGATGAAATCAGTTAAATGAAGATGAAATCAGTTAACGATGAAATCAGTTAAAGATGAAATCAGCTAACGATGGAATCAGTTAAATGAAGATGAAATCAGTTAACGATGAAATCAGTTAAATGAAGATGAAATCAGTTAACGATGAAATCAGTTAAATGAAGATGAAATCAGTTAAATGAAGATGAAATCAGTTAACGATGAAATCAGTTAAAGATGAAATCAGTTAACGATGAAATCAGTTAACGATGAAATCAGTTAAATGAAGATGAAATCAGTTAACGATGAAATCAGTTAACGATGAAATCAGTTAAATGAAGATGAAATCAGTTATCGATGAAATCAGTTAAAGATGAAATCACTTAACGATGGAATCAGTTAAATGAAGATGAAATCAGTTAACGATGAAATCAGTTAAAGATGAAATCAGTTACAGATGAAATCAGTTACATGAAGATTAAATCAGTTAACGATGAAATCAGTTAACGATGAAATCAGTTAAATGAAGATGAAATCAGTTAACGATGAAATCAGTTAACGATGAAATCAGTTAACGATGAAATCAGTTAAATGAAGATGAAATCAGTTAACGATGAAATCAGTTAAATGAAGATGAAATCAGTTAACGATGAAATCAGTTAAATGAAGAATGAAAATGAAATCAGTTAAATGAAGATGAAATCAGTTAACGATGAAATCAGTTAACGATGAAATCAGTTAAATGAAGATGAAATCAGTTAACGATGAAATCAGTTAACGATGAAATCAGTTAAATGAAGATGAAATCAGTTAACGATGAAATCAGTTAACGATGAAATCAGTTAAATGAAGATGAAATCAGTTAACGATGAAATCAGTTAAAGATGAAATCAGTTAACGATGAAATCAGTTAACGATGAAATCAGTTAAATGAATATGAAATCAGTTAACGATGAAATCAGTTAACGATGGAATCAGTTAACGATGAAATCAGTTAACGATGAAATCAGTTAAATGAAGATGAAATCAGTTAACGATGAAATCAGTTAAATGAAGATGAAATCAGTTAACGATGAAATCAGTTAACGATGAAATCAGTTAACGATGGAATCAGTTAAATGAAGATGAAATCAGTTAACGATGAAATCAGTTAAATGAAGATGAAATCAGTTAAATGAAGATGAAATCAGTTAACGATGAAATCAGTTAAAGATGAAATCAGTTACAGATGAAATCAGTTACATGAAGATTAAATCAGTTAACGATGAAATCAGTTAAAGATTAAATCAGTTAACGATGAAATCAGTTAACGATGAAATCAGTTAAATGAAGATGAAATCAGTTAACGATGAAATCAGTTAAAGATGAAATCAGTTAACAATGAAATCAGTTAACGATGAAATCAGTTAAATGAAGATGAAATCAGTTAACGATGAAATCAGTTAAATGAAGATGAAATCAGTTAAATGAAGATGAAATCAGTTAACGATGAAATCAGTTACAGATGAAATCAGTTACATGAAGATTAAATCAGTTAACGGTGAAATCAGTTAACGATGAAATCAGTTAAATGAAGATGACATCAGTTAACGATGAAATCAGTTAAATGAAGATGAAATCAGTTAAATGAAGATGAAATCAGTTAACGATGAAATCAGTTACAGATGAAATCAGTTAAATGAAGATGAAATCAGTTAACGATGAAATCAGTTAGAGATGAAATCATTTACATGAAGTTGAAATCAGTTAACGATAAAATCAGTTAAAGATGAAATCAGTTAACGATGAAATCAGTTAAATGAAGAATGAAAATGAAATCAGTTAACGATGAAATCAGTTAACGATGAAATCAGTTAAATGAAGATGAAATCAGTTAACGATGAAATCAGTTAAATGAAGATGAAATCAGTTAACGATGAAATCCGTTAACGATGAAATCCGTTAACGATGGAATCCGTTAACGATGAAATCCGTTAACGATGAAATCCGTTAACGATGAGATCAGTTAACGATGAAATCAGTTAAATGAAGATGAAATCAGTTAACGATGAAATCAGTTAAAGATGAAATCAGTTAACGATGAAATCAGTTAACGATGAAATCAGTTAAATGAAGATGAAATCAGTAAACGATGAAATCAGTTAACGATGAAATCAGTTAAATGAAGATGAAATCAGTTAACGATGAAATCAGTTAAAGATGAAATCAGTTAACGACGAAATCAGTTAACGATGAAATCAGTTAACGATGAAATCAGTTAAATGAAGATGAAATCAGTTAACGATGAAATCAGTTAAATGAAGATGAAATCAGTTAACGATGAAATCAGTTAACGATGAAATCAGTTAACGATGGAATCAGATAAATGAAGATGAAATCAGTTAACGATGAAATCAGTTAAATGAAGATGAAATCAGTTAAATGAAGATGAAATCAGTTAACGATGAAATCAGTTAAAGATGAAATCAGTTACAGATGAAATCAGTTACATGAAGATTAAATCAGTTAACGATGAAATCAGTTAACGATGAAATCAGTTAAATGAAGATGACATCAGTTAACGATGAAATCAGTTAAATGAAGATGAAATCAGTTAAATGAAGATGAAATCAGTTAACGATGAAATCAGTTAAATGAAGATGAAATCAGTTAAATGAAGATGAAATCAGTTAACGATGAAATCAGTTACAGATGAAATCATTTACATGAAGTTGAAATCAGTTAACGATAAAATCAGTTAAAGATGAAATCAGTTAACGATGAAATCAGTTAAATGAAGAATGAAAATGAAATCAGTTAACGATGAAATCAGTTAAATGAAGATGAAATCAGTTAACGATGAAATCCGTTAACGATGAAATCCGTTAACGATGGAATCCGTTAACGATGAAATCAGTTAACGATGAAATCAGTTAACGATGAGATCAGTTAACGATGAAATCAGTTAAATGAAGATGAAATCAGTTAACGATGAAATCAGTTAAAGATGAAATCAGTTAACGATGAAATCAGTTAAATGAAGATGAAATCAGTAAACGATGAAATCAGTTAACGATGAAATCAGTTAAATGAAGATGAAATCAGTTAACGATGAAATCAGTTAAAGATGAAATCAGTTAACGACGAAATCAGTTAACGATGAAATCAGTTAAATGAAGATGAAATCAGTTAACGATGAAATCAGTTAACGATGAAATCAGTTAACGATGAAATCAGTTAAATGAAGAATGAAAATGAAATCAGTTAAATGAAGATGAAATCAGTTAACGATGAAATCAGTTAACGATGAAATCAGTTAACGATGAAATCAGTTAAATGAAGATGAAATCAGTTAAAGATGAAATCAGTTAACGATGAAATCAGTTAAAGATGAAATCTGTTAACGATGGAATCAGTTAAATGAAGATGAAATCAGTTAACGGTGAAATCAGTTAACGGTGAAATCAGTTAACGATGGAATCAGTTAACGATGAAATCAGTTAACGATGAGATCAGTTAACGATGGAATCAGTTAAATGAAGATGAAATCAGTTAACGATGGAATCAGTTAAATGAAGATGAAATCAGTCAACGATGAAATCAGTTAAATGAAGATGAAATCAGTTAACGATGAAATCAGTTAAATGAAGATGAAATCAGTTAACGATGAAATCAGTTAACGATGAAATCAGTTAAATGAAGATGAAATCAGTTAACGATGAAATCAGTTAACGATGGAATCAGTTAAATGAAGATGAAATCAGTTAACGATGAAATCAGTTAAATGAAGATGAAATCAGTTAACGATGAAATCAGTTAACGATGAAATCAGTTAACGATGAAATCAGTTAAATGAAGATGAAATCAGTTAACGATGAAATCAGTTAAATGAAGATGAAATCAGTTAACGATGGAATCAGTTAACGATGAAATCAGTTAAATGAAGATGAAATCAGTTAAATGAAGATGAAATCAGTTAAAGATGAAATCAGTTAACGATGAAATCAGTTAACGATGGAATCAGTTAAATGAAGATGAAATCAGGTAACGATGAAATCAGTTAACGATGAAATCAGTTAAATGAAGATGACATCAGTTAACGATGAAATCAGTTAAATGAAGATGAAATCAGTTAAATGAAGATGAAATCAGTTAACGATGAAATCAGTTACAGATGAAATCAGTTAAATGAAGATGAAATCAGTTAACGATGAAATCAGTTACAGATGAAATCAGTTACATGAAGATAAAATCAGTTAAAGATGAAATCAGTTAACGATGAAATCAGTTAAATGAAGAATGAAAATGAAATCAGTTAACGATGAAATCAGTTAACGATGAAATCAGTTAAATGAAGATGAAATCAGTTAACGATGAAATCAGTTAAATGAAGATGAAATCAGTTAACGATGAAATCCGTTAACGATGGAATCCGTTAACGATGAAATCCGTTAACGATGAAATCCGTTAACGATGAGATCAGTTAACGATGAAATCAGTTAAATGAAGATGAAATCAGTTAACGATGAAATCAGTTAAAGATGAAATCAGTTAACGATGAAATCAGTTAACGATGAAATCAGTTAAATGAAGATGAAATCAGTAAACGATGAAATCAGTTAACGATGAAATCAGTTAAATGAAGATGAAATCAGTTAACGATGAAATCAGTTAAAGATGAAATCAGTTAACGATGAAATCAGTTAAATGAAGATGAAATCAGTTAACGATGAAATCAGTTAACGATGAAATCAGTTAACGATGAAATCAGTTAAATGAAGAATGAAAATGAAATCAGTTAAATGAAGATGAAATCAGTTAACGATGAAATCAGTTAACGATGAAATCAGTTAACGATGAAATCAGTTAACGATGAAATCAGTTAAAGATGAAATCTGTTAACGATGGAATCAGTTAAATGAAGATGAAATCAGTTAACGGTGAAATCAGTTAACGGTGAAATCAGTTAACGATGGAATCAGTTAACGATGAGATCAGTTAACGATGGAATCAGTTAAATGAAGATGAAATCAGTTAACGATGGAATCAGTTAAATGAAGATGAAATCAGTCAACGATGAAATCAGTTAAATGAAGATGAAATCAGTTAACGATGAAATCAGTTAAAGATGAAATCAGTTAACGATGAAATCAGTAAAAGATGAAATCAGTTAACGATGAAATCAGTTAACGATGAAATCAGTTAAATGAAGATGAAATCAGTTAACGATGAAATCAGTTAACGATGAAATCAGTTAAATGAAGATGAAATCAGTTAACGATGAAATCAGTTAACGATGAAATCAGTTAAATGAAGAATGAAAATGAAATCAGTTAAATGAAGATGAAATCAGTTAACGATGAAATCAGTAAACGATGAAATCAGTTAACGATGGAATCAGTTAAATGAAGATGAAATCAGTTAACGATGAAATCAGTTAACGATGAAATCAGTTAAATGAAGATGAAATCAGTTAACGATGAAATCAGTTAACGATGGAATCAGTTAACGATGAAATCAGTTAAATGAAGATGAAATCAGTTAACGATGAAATCAGTTAAATGAAGATGAAATCAGTTAACGATGAAATCAGTTAACGATGAAATCAGTTAACGATGGAATCAGTTAAATGAAGATGAAATCAGTTAACGATGAAATCAGTTAACGATGGAATCAGTTAACGATGAAATCAGTTAACGATGGAATCAGTTAAATGAAGATGAAATCAGTTAACGATGAAATCAGTTAACGATGAAATCAGTTAAATGAAGATGAAATCAGTTAACGATGAAATCAGTTAACGATGGAATCAGTTAAATGAAGATGAAATCAGTTAACGATGAAATCAGTTAAATGAAGATGAAATCAGTTAACGATGAAATCAGTTAAATGAAGATGAAATCAGTTAACGATGAAATCAGTTAAATGAAGATGAAATCAGTTAACGATGAAATCAGTTAACGATGAAATCAGTTAACGATGGAATCAGTTAACGATGAAATCAGTTAACGATGGAATCAGTTAACGATGAAATCAGTTAACGATGAAATCAGTTAAATGAAGATGAAATCAGTTAACGATGAAATCAGTTAAATGAAGATGAAATCAATTAACGATGAAATCAGTTAACGATGAAATCAGTTAACGATGAAATCACTTAACGATGAAATCAGTTAAATGAAGATGAAATCAGTTAACGATGAAATCAGTTAAATGAAGATGAAATCAGTTAACGATGAAATCAGTTAAAGATGAAATCAGTTAACGATGGAATCAGTTAACGATGAAATCAGTTAAATGAAGATGAAATCAGTTAAATGAAGATGAAATCAGTTAACGATGAAATCAGTTAACGATGAAATCAATTAAATGAAGATGAAATCAGTTAACGATGAAATCAGTTAACGATGAAATCAGTTAAATGAAGATGAAATCAGTTAACGATGAAATCAGTTAAATGAAGATGAAATCAGTTAACGATGAAATCAGTTAAAGATGAAATCAGTTAACGATGAAATCAGTTAACGATGAAATCAGTTAAATGAAGATGAAATCAGTTAACGATGAAATCAGTTAAAGATGAAATCAGTTAAATGAAGATGAAATCAGTTAACGATGAAATCAGTTAACGATGGAATCAGTTAACGATGAAATCAGTTAAATGAAGATGAAATCAGTTAAATGAAGATGAAATCAGTTAACGATGAAATCAGTTAAAGATGAAATCAGTTAACGATGAAATCAGTTAACGATGAAATCAGTTAAATGAAGATGAAATCAGTTAACGATGAAATCAGTTAACGATGGAATCAGTTAAATGAAGATGAAATCAGTTAACGATGAAATCAGTTAAAGATGAAATCAGTTAACGATGAAATCAGTTAACGATGAAATCAGTTAAATGAAGATGAAATCAGTTAAATGAAGATGAAATCAGTTAAAGATGAAATCAGTTAACGATGAAATCAGTTAACGATGAAATCAGTTAAATGAAGATGAAATCAGTTAACGATGAAATCAGTTAACGATGAAATCAATTAACGATGAAATCAGTTAAATGAAGATGAAATCAGTTAACGATGAAATCAGTTAACGATGAAATCAGTTAAATGAAGAATGAAGATGAAATCAGTTAACGATGAAATCAGTTAACGATGAAATCAGTTAACGATGAAATCAGTTAAATGAAGATGAAATCAGTTAACGATGAAATCAGTTAACGATGAAATCAGTTAACGATGAAATCAGTTAAATGAAGATGAAATCAGTTAACGATGAAATCAGTTAACGATGAAATCAGTTAAATGAAGATGAAATCAGTTAACGATGAAATCAGTTAACGATGAAATCACTTAACGATGAAATCAGTTAAATGAAGATGAAATCAGTTAACGATGAAATCAGTTAAATGAAGATGAAATCAGTTAACGATGAAATCAGTTAAAGATGAAATCAGTTAACGATGGAATCAGTTAACGATGAAATCAGTTAACGATGAAATCAGTTAAATGAAGATGAAATCAGTTAACGATGAAATCAGTTAACGATGAAATCAGTTAACGATGAAATCAGTTAAATGAAGATGAAATCAGTTAACGATGAAATCAGTTAACGATGAAATCAGTTAACGATGAAATCAATTAAATGAAGATGAAATCAGTTAACGATGAAATCAGTTAAATGAAGATGAAATCAGTTAACGATGAAATCAGTTAAAGATGAAATCAGTTAACGATGAAATCAGTTAACGATGAAATCAGTTAAATGAAGATGAAATCAGTTAACGATGAAATCAGTTAACGATGAAATCAGTTAAATGAAGATGAAATCAGTTAACGATGAAATCAGTTAAATGAAGAATGAAAATGAAATCAGTTAAATGAAGATGAAATCAGTTAACGATGAAATCAGTTAAAGATGAAATCAGTTAACGATGAAATCAGTTAAAGATGAAATCTGTTAACGATGGAATCAGTTAAATGAAGATGAAATCAGTTAACGGTGAAATCAGTTAACGGTGAAATCAGTTAACGATGGAATCAGTTAACGATGAGATCAGTTAACGATGGAATCAGTTAAATGAAGATGAAATCAGTTAACGATGGAATCAGTTAAATGAAGATGAAATCAGTCAACGATGAAATCAGTTAAATGAAGATGAAATCAGTTAACGATGAAATCAGTTAACGATGAAATCAGTTAACGATGAAATCAGTTAAATGAAGATGAAATCAGTTAACGATGAAATCAGTTAACGATGAAATCAGTTAAATGAAGAATGAAAATGAAATCAGTTAAATGAAGATGAAATCAGTTAACGATGAAATCAGTAAACGATGAAATCAGTTAACGATGGAATCAGTTAAATGAAGATGAAATCAGTTAACGATGAAATCAGTTAACGATGAAATCAGTTAAATGAAGATGAAATCAGTTAACGATGAAATCAGTTAACGATGGAATCAGTTAACGATGAAATCAGTTAAATGAAGATGAAATCAGTTAACGATGAAATCAGTTAAATGAAGATGAAATCAGTTAACGATGAAATCAGTTAACGATGAAATCAGTTAACGATGGAATCAGTTAAATGAAGATGAAATCAGTTAA
Organism: Semicossyphus pulcher; assembly: GCF_022749685.1. NCBI lineage: Eukaryota > Metazoa > Chordata > Actinopteri > Labriformes > Labridae > Semicossyphus > Semicossyphus pulcher. The sequence continues at coordinate 2,128,354 of NW_027211703.1, forward strand.
CGATGAAATCAGTTAACGATGGAATCAGTTAACGATGAAATCAGTTAACGATGGAATCAGTTAAATGAAGATGAAATCAGTTAACGATGAAATCAGTTAAATGAAGATGAAATCAGTTAACGATGAAATCAGTTAACGATGGAATCAGTTAAATGAAGATGAAATCAGTTAACGATGAAATCAGTTAAATGAAGATGAAATCAGTTAACGATGAAATCAGTTAAATGAAGATGAAATCAGTTAACGATGAAATCAGTTAACGATGAAATCAGTTAACGATGGAATCAGTTAACGATGAAATCAGTTAACGATGGAATCAGTTAACGATGGAATCAGTTAAATGAAGATGAAATCAGTTAACGATGAAATCAGTTAAATGAAGATGAAATCAGTTAACGATGAAATCAGTTAAAGATGAAATCAGTTAACGATGGAATCAGTTAAAGATGAAATCAGTTAAATGAAGATGAAATCAGTTAAATGAAGATGAAATCAGTTAAATGAAGATGAAATCAGTTAACGATGAAATCAGTTAACGATGAAATCAGTTAAATGAAGATGAAATCAGTTAACGATGAAATCAGTTAACGATGAAATCAGTTAAATGAAGATGAAATCAGTTAACGATGAAATCAGTTAACGATGGAATCAGTTAACGATGAAATCAGTTAACGATGAAATCAGTTAAATGAAGATGAAATCAGTTAACGATGAAATCAGTTAACGATGAAATCAGTTAACGATGAAATCAATTAAATGAAGATGAAATCAGTTAACGATGAAATCAGTTAAATGAAGATGAAATCAGTTAACGATGAAATCAGTTAAAGATGAAATCAGTTAACGATGAAATCAGTTAACGATGAAATCAGTTAAATGAAGATGAAATCAGTTAACGATGAAATCAGTTAAAGATGAAATCAGTTAAATGAAGATGAAATCAGTTAACGATGAAATCAGTTAACGATGAAATCAGTTAAATGAAGATGAAATCAGTTAACGATGAAATCAGTTAACGATGAAATCAATTAACGATGAAATCAGTTAAATGAAGATGAAATCAGTTAACGATGAAATCAGTTAACGATGAAATCAGTTAAATGAAGAATGAAGATGAAATCAGTTAACGATGAAATCAGTTAACGATGAAATCAGTTAACGATGAAATCAGTTAAATGAAGATGAAATCAGTTAACGATGAAATCAGTTAACGATGAAATCAGTTAAATGAAGATGAAATCAGTTAACGATGAAATCAGTTAACGATGAAATCAGTTAAATGAAGATGAAATCAGTTAACGATGAAATCAGTTAACGATGAAATCACTTAACGATGAAATCAGTTAAATGAAGATGAAATCAGTTAACGATGAAATCAGTTAAATGAAGATGAAATCAGTTAACGATGAAATCAGTTAAAGATGAAATCAGTTAACGATGGAATCAGTTAACGATGAAATCAGTTAACGATGAAATCAGTTAAATGAAGATGAAATCAGTTAACGATGAAATCAGTTAACGATGAAATCAGTTAACGATGAAATCAGTTAAATGAAGATGAAATCAGTTAACGATGAAATCAGTTAACGATGGAATCAGTTAACGATGAAAGCAGTTAACGATGAAATCAGTTAAATGAAGATGAAATCAGTTAACGATGAAATCAGTTAACGATGAAATCAGTTAACGATGAAATCAATTAAATGAAGATGAAATCAGTTAACGATGAAATCAGTTAAATGAAGATGAAATCAGTTAACGATGAAATCAGTTAAAGATGAAATCAGTTAACGATGAAATCAGTTAACGATGAAATCAGTTAAATGAAGATGAAATCAGTTAACGATGAAATCAGTTAACGATGAAATCAGTTAAATGAAGATGAAATCAGTTAACGATGAAATCAGTTAAATGAAGAATGAAAATGAAATCAGTTAAATGAAGATGAAATCAGTTAACGATGAAATCAGTTAACGATGAAATCAGTTAACGATGGAATCAGTTAAATGAAGATGAAATCAGTTCACGGTGAAATCAGTTCACAATGGAATCAGTTAACGATGAGATCAGTTAACGATGAAATCAGTTAACGATGAAATCAGTTAAATGAAGATGAAATCAGTTAACGATGAAATCAGTTAACGATGGAATCAGTTAAATGAAGATGAAATCAGTTAACGATGAAATCAGTTAAATGAAGATGAAATCAGTTAACGATGAAATCAGTTAACGATGAAATCAGTTAAATGAAGATGAAATCAGTTAACGATGAAATCAGTTAACGATGAAATCAGTTAAATGAAGATGAAATCAGTTAACGATGAAATCAGTTAACGATGAAATCAATTAAATGAAGATGAAATCAGTTAACGATGAAATCAGTTAAATGAAGATGAAATCAGTTAAAGATGAAATCAGTTAAAGATGAAATCAGTTAACGATGAAATCAGTTAACGATGAAATCAGTTAAATGAAGATGAAATCAGTTAACGATGAAATCAGTTAAAGATGAAATCAGTTAACGATGAAATCAGTTAACGATGAAATCAGTTAAATGAAGATGAAATCAGTTAACGATGAAATCAGTTAAATGAAGAATGAAAATGAAATCAGTTAAATGAAGATGAAATCAGTTAACGATGAAATCAGTTAACGATGAAATCAGTTAACGATGAAATCAGTTAACGATGGAATCAGTTAAATGAAGATGAAATCAGTTCACGGTGAAATCAGTTAACGATGGAATCAGTTAACGATGAGATCAGTTAACGATGAAATCAGTTAACGATGAAATCAGTTAAATGAAGATGAAATCAGTTAACGATGAAATCAGTTAACGATGGAATCAGTTAAATGAAGATGAAATCAGTTAACGATGAAATCAGTTAAATGAAGATGAAATCAGTTAACGATGAAATCAGTTAACGATGAAATCAGTTAAATGAAGATGAAATCAGTTAACGATGAAATCAGTTAACGATGAAATCAGTTAAATGAAGATGAAATCAGTTAACGATGAAATCAGTTAACGATGGAATCAGTTAACGATGGAATCAGTTAAATGAAGATGAAATCAGTTAACGATGAAATCAGTTAAATGAAGATGAAATCAGTTAACGATGAAATCAGTTAAAGATGAAATCAGTTAACGATGAAATCAGTTAACGATGAAATCAGTTAAATGAAGATGAAATCAGTTAACGATGAAATCAGTTAAAGATGAAATCAGTTAACGATGAAATCAGTTAACGATGGAATCAGTTAAATGAAGATGAAATCAGTTAACGATGAAATCAGTTAACGATGAAATCAGTTAAATGAAGATGAAATCAGTTAACGATGAAATCAGTTAAATGAAGATGAAATCAGTTAAATGAAGATGAAATCAGTTAAAGATGAAATCAGTTAACAATGAAATCAGTTAACGATGAAATCAGTTAAATGAAGATGAAATCAGTTAACGATGAAATCAGTTAACGATGAAATCAATTAACGATGAAATCAGTTAAATGAAGATGAAATCAGTTAACGATGAAATCAGTTAAAGATGAAATCAGTTAAATGAAGAATGAAGATGAAATCAGTTAACGATGAAATCAGTTAAATGAAGATGAAATCAGTTAACGATGAAATCAGTTAACGATGAAATCAGTTAAATGAAGAATGAAGATGAAATCAGTTAACGATGAAATCAATTAACGATGAAATCAGTTAACGATGAAATCAGTTAAATGAAGATGAAATCAGTTAACGATGAAATCAGTTAACGATGAAATCAGTTAAATGAAGAATGAAAATGAAATCAGTTAAATGAAGATGAAATCAGTTAACGATGAAATCAGTTAAAGATGAAATCAGTTAACGATGAAATCAGTTAACGATGAAATCAGTTAACGATGGAATCAGTTAAATGAAGATGAAATCAGTTCACGGTGAAATCAGTTAACGATGGAATCAGTTAACGATGAGATCAGTTAACGATGAAATCAGTTAAATGAAGATGAAATCAGTTAACGATGAAATCAGTTAACGATGGAATCAGTTAAATGAAGATGAAATCAGTTAACGATGAAATCAGTTAAATGAAGATGAAAACAGTTAACGATGAAATCAGTTAAAGATGAAATCAGTTAACGATGAAATCAGTTAAATGAAGATGAAATCAGTTAACGATGAAATCAGTTAACGATGAAATCAGTTAAATGAAGATGAAATCAGTTAACGATGAAATCAGTTAAATGAAGAATGAAAATGAAATCAGTTAAATGAAGATGAAATCAGTTAACGATGAAATCAGTTAACGATGGAATCAGTTAACGATGGAATCAGTTAAATGAAGATGAAATCAGTTAACGATGAAATCAGTTAAATGAAGATGAAATCAGTTAACGATGGAATCAGTTAACGATGAAATCAGTTAACGATGAAATCAGTTAAATGAAGATGAAATCAGTTAACGATGAAATCAGTTAACGATGAAATCAGTTAAATGAAGATGAAATCAGTTAACGATGAAATCAGTTAAATGAAGATGAAATCAGTTAACGATGAAATCAGTTAACGATGAAATCAGTTAACGATGGAATCAGTTAAATGAAGATGAAATCAGTTAACGATGAAATCAGTTAAATGAAGATGAAATCAGTTAAATGAAGATGAAATCAGTTAACGATGAAATCAGTTAACGATGAAATCAGTTAAATGAAGATGAAATCAGTTAACGATGAAATCAGTTAAAGATGAAATCAGTTAACGATGAAATCAGTTAAATGAAGATGAAATCAGTTAACGATGAAATCAGTTAACGATGAAATCAGTTAAATGAAGATGAAATCAGTTAACGATGAAATCAGTTAACGATGAAATCAGTTAAATGAAGATGAAATCAGTTAACGATGAAATCAGTGAACGATGAAATCAGTGAACGATGAAATCAGTTAACGATGAAATCAGTTAAATGAAGACGAAATCAGTTAACGATGAAATCAGTTAACGATGAAATCAGTTAAATGAAGATGAAATCAGTTAACGATGAAATCAGTTAACGATGAAATCAGTTAAATGAAGATGAAATCAGTTAACGATGAAATCAGTTAAAGATGAAATCAGTGAACGATGAAATCAGTTAACGATGAAATCAGTTAAATGAAGATGAAATCAGTGAACGATGAAATCAGTGAACGATGAAATCAGTTAACGATGGAATCAGTTAAATGAAGATGAAATCAGTTAACGATGAAATCAGTTAACGATGAAATCAGTAAAATGAAGATGAAATCAGTTAACGATGAAATCAGTTAAATGAAGATGAAATCAGTTAACGATGAAATCAGTTAAAGATGAAATCAGTTAACGATGAAATCAGTTAACGATGAAATCAGTTAAATGAAGATGAAATCAGTTAACGATGAAATCAGTTAACGATGAAATCAGTTAACGATGAAATCAGTTAAATGAAGATGAAATCAGTTAACGATGAAATCAGTTAACGATGAAATCAGTTAAATGAAGATGAAATCAGTTAACGATGAAATCAGTTAACGATGAAATCAGTTAAATGAAGAATGAAGATGAAATCAGTTAACGATGAAATCAATTAACGATGAAATCAGTTAACGATGAAATCAGTTAAATGAAGATGAAATCAGTTAACGATGAAATCAGTTAACGATGAAATCAGTTAAATGAAGAATGAAAATGAAATCAGTTAAATGAAGATGAAATCAGTTAACGATGAAATCAGTTAAAGATGAAATCAGTTAACGATGAAATCAGTTAACGATGAAATCAGTTAACGATGGAATCAGTTAAATGAAGATGAAATCAGTTCACGGTGAAATCAGTTAACGATGGAATCAGTTAACGATGAGATCAGTTAACGATGAAATCAGTTAAATGAAGATGAAATCAGTTAACGATGAAATCAGTTAACGATGGAATCAGTTAAATGAAGATGAAATCAGTTAACGATGAAATCAGTTAAATGAAGATGAAAACAGTTAACGATGAAATCAGTTAAAGATGAAATCAGTTAACGATGAAATCAGTTAAATGAAGATGAAATCAGTTAACGATGAAATCAGTTAACGATGAAATCAGTTAAATGAAGATGAAATCAGTTAACGATGAAATCAGTTAAATGAAGAATGAAAATGAAATCAGTTAAATGAAGATGAAATCAGTTAACGATGAAATCAGTTAACGATGGAATCAGTTAACGATGGAATCAGTTAAATGAAGATGAAATCAGTTAACGATGAAATCAGTTAACGATGAAATCAGTTAAATGAAGATGAAATCAGTTAACGATGAAATCAGTTAACGATGAAATCAGTTAAATGAAGAATGAAGATGAAATCAGTTAACGATGAAATCAATTAACGATGAAATCAGTTAACGATGAAATCAGTTAAATGAAGATGAAATCAGTTAACGATGAAATCAGTTAACGATGAAATCAGTTAAATGAAGAATGAAAATGAAATCAGTTAAATGAAGATGAAATCAGTTAACGATGAAATCAGTTAAAGATGAAATCAGTTAACGATGAAATCAGTTAACGATGAAATCAGTTAACGATGGAATCAGTTAAATGAAGATGAAATCAGTTCACGGTGAAATCAGTTAACGATGGAATCAGTTAACGATGAGATCAGTTAACGATGAAATCAGTTAAATGAAGATGAAATCAGTTAACGATGAAATCAGTTAACGATGGAATCAGTTAAATGAAGATGAAATCAGTTAACGATGAAATCAGTTAAATGAAGATGAAAACAGTTAACGATGAAATCAGTTAAAGATGAAATCAGTTAACGATGAAATCAGTTAAATGAAGATGAAATCAGTTAACGATGAAATCAGTTAACGATGAAATCAGTTAAATGAAGATGAAATCAGTTAACGATGAAATCAGTTAAATGAAGAATGAAAATGAAATCAGTTAAATGAAGATGAAATCAGTTAACGATGAAATCAGTTAACGATGGAATCAGTTAACGATGGAATCAGTTAAATGAAGATGAAATCAGTTAACGATGAAATCAGTTAAATGAAGATGAAATCAGTTAACGATGGAATCAGTTAACGATGAAATCAGTTAACGATGAAATCAGTTAAATGAAGATGAAATCAGTTAACGATGAAATCAGTTAACGATGAAATCAGTTAAATGAAGATGAAATCAGTTAACGATGAAATCAGTTAAATGAAGATGAAATCAGTTAACGATGAAATCAGTTAACGATGAAATCAGTTAACGATGGAATCAGTTAAATGAAGATGAAATCAGTTAACGATGAAATCAGTTAAATGAAGATGAAATCAGTTAAATGAAGATGAAATCAGTTAACGATGAAATCAGTTAACGATGAAATCAGTTAAATGAAGATGAAATCAGTTAACGATGAAATCAGTTAAAGATGAAATCAGTTAACGATGAAATCAGTTAAATGAAGATGAAATCAGTTAACGATGAAATCAGTTAACGATGAAATCAGTTAAATGAAGATGAAATCAGTTAACGATGAAATCAGTTAACGATGAAATCAGTTAAATGAAGATGAAATCAGTTAACGATGAAATCAGTGAACGATGAAATCAGTGAACGATGAAATCAGTTAACGATGAAATCAGTTAAATGAAGACGAAATCAGTTAACGATGAAATCAGTTAACGATGAAATCAGTTAAATGAAGATGAAATCAGTTAACGATGAAATCAGTTAACGATGAAATCAGTTAAATGAAGATGAAATCAGTTAACGATGAAATCAGTTAAAGATGAAATCAGTGAACGATGAAATCAGTTAACGATGAAATCAGTTAAATGAAGATGAAATCAGTGAACGATGAAATCAGTGAACGATGAAATCAGTGAACGATGAAATCAGTTAACGATGGAATCAGTTAAATGAAGATGAAATCAGTTAACGATGAAATCAGTTAACGATGAAATCAGTAAAATGAAGATGAAATCAGTTAACGATGAAATCAGTTAAATGAAGATGAAATCAGTTAACGATGAAATCAGTTAAAGATGAAATCAGTTAACGATGAAATCAGTTAACGATGAAATCAGTTAAATGAAGATGAAATCAGTTAACGATGAAATCAGTTAACGATGAAATCAGTTAACGATGAAATCAGTTAAATGAAGATGAAATCAGTTAACGATGAAATCAGTTAACGATGAAATCAGTTAAATGAAGATGAAATCAGTTAACGATGAAATCAGTTAACGATGAAATCAGTTAACGATGAAATCAGTTAAATGAAGATGAAATCAGTTAACGATGAAATCAGTTAACGATGAAATCAGTTAAATGAAGATGAAATCAGTTAACGATGAAATCAGTTAACGATGAAATCAATTAAATGAAGATGAAATCAGTTAACGATGAAATCAGTTAACGATGAAATCAGTTAAATGAAGATGAAATCAGTTAAGGATGAAATCAGTTAACGATGAAATCAATTAAATGAAGATGAAATCAGTTAACGATGAAATCAGTTAAATGAAGATGAAATCAGTTAACGATGAAATCAGTTAACGATGAAATCAGTTAACGATGAAATCAGTTAACGATGAAATCAGTTAAATGAAGACGAAATCAGTTAACGATGAAATCAGTTAAATGAAGACGAAATCAGTTAACGATGAAATCAGTTAAATGAAGATGAAATCAGTTAACGATGAAATCAGTTAAATGAAGATGAAATCAGTTAACGATGAAATCAGTTAACGATGAAATCAGTTAAATGAAGATGAAATCAGTTAACGATGAAATCAGTGAACGATGAAATCAGTTAAATGAAGATGAAATCAGTTAACGATGAAATCAGTTAACGATGAAATCAGTTAAATGAAGATGAAATCAGTTAACGATGAAATCAGTTAACGATGAAATCACTTAACGATGAAATCAGTTAAATGAAGATGAAATCAGTTAACGATGAAATCAGTTAACGATGAAATCAGTTAACGATGAAATCAGTTAAAGATGAAATCAGTTAACGATGAAATCAGTTAAATGAAGATGAAATCAGTTAACGATGAAATCAGTTAACGATGAAATCAGTTAAATGAAGATGAAATCAGTTAACGATGAAATCAGTTAACGATGGAATCAGTTAACGATGAAATCAGTTAACGATGAAATCAGTTAAATGAAGATGAAATCAGTTAACGATGAAATCAGTTAACGATGAAATCAGTTAACGATGAAATCAATTAAATGAAGATGAAATCAGTTAACGATGAAATCAGTTAAATGAAGATGAAATCAGTTAACGATGAAATCAGTTAAATGAAGATGAAATCAGTTAACGATGAAATCAGTTAAATGAAGAATGAAAATGAAATCAGTTAAATGAAGATGAAATCAGTTAACGATGAAATCAGTTAACGATGAAATCAGTTAACGATGAAATCAGTTAAATGAAGATGAAATCAGTTAACGATGAAATCAGTTAAATGAAGATGAAATCAGTTAACGATGAAATCAGTTAACGATGGAATCAGTTAACGATGAAATCAGTTAACGATGAAATCAGTTAAATGAAGATGAAATCAGTTAACGATGAAATCAGTTAACGATGAAATCAGTTAAATGAAGATGAAATCAGTTAACGATGAAATCAGTTAAAGATGAAATCAGTTAACGATGAAATCAGTTAACGATGAAATCAGTTAAATGAAGATGAAATCAGTTAACGATGAAATCAGTTAACGATGAAATCAGTTAACGATGGAATCAGTTAACTGAAGATGAAATCAGTTAACGATGAAATCAGTTAACGATGAAATCAGTTAACGATGAAATCAGTTAAATGAAGATGAAATCAGTTAACGATGAAATCAGTTAAAGATGAAATCAGTTAACGATGAAATCAGTTAACGATGGAATCAGTTAAATGAAGATGAAATCAGTTAACGATGAAATCAGTTAACGATGAAATCAGTTAAATGAAGATGAAATCAGTTAACGATGAAATCAGTTAAATGAAGATGAAATCAGTTAACGATGAAATCAGTTAACGATGAAATCAGTTACATGAAGATGAAATCAGTTAACGATGAAATCAGTTAACGATGAAATCAATTAAATGAAGATGAAATCAGTTAACGATGAAATCAGTTAAAAGAAGATGAAATCAGTTAACGATGAAATCAGTTAACGATGAAATCAGTTAAATGAAGATGAAATCAGTTAACGATGAAATCAGTTAAATGAAGAATGAAAATGAAATCAGTTAAATGAAGATGAAATCAGTTAACGATGAAATCAGTTAAATGAAGATGAAATCAGTTAACGATGAAATCAGTTAACGATGAAATCAGTTAACGATGGAATCAGTTAACGATGAAATCAGTTAACGATGAAATCAGTTAACGATGAAATCAGTTAAATGAAGATGAAATCAGTTAACGATGAAATCAGTTAACAATGAAATCAGTTAAATGAAGATGAAATCAGTTAACGATGAAATCACTTAACGATGAAATCAGTTAAATGAAGATGAAATCAGTTAACGATGAAATCAGTTAAAGATGAAATCAGTTAACGATGAAATCAGTTAACGATGGAATCAGTTAACGATGAAATCAGTTAAATGAAGATGAAATCAGTTAACGATGAAATCAGTTAACGATGAAATCAGTTAAATGAAGATGAAATCAGTTAACGATGAAATCAGTTAAAGATGAAATCAGTTAACGATGAAATCAGTTAACGATGAAATCAGTTAAATGAAGATGAAATCAGTTAACGATGAAATCAGTTAACGATGAAATCAGTTAACGATGGAATCAGTTAAATGAAGATGAAATCAGTTAACGATGAAATCAGTTAACGATGAAATCAGTTAACGATGAAATCAGTTAAATGAAGATGAAATCAGTTAACGATGAAATCAGTTAAAGATGAAATCAGTTAACGATGAAATCAGTTAACGATGAAATCAGTTAACGATGGAATCAGTTAAATGAAGATGAAATCAGTTAACGATGAAATCAGTTAACGATGAAATCAGTTAAATGAAGATGAAATCAGTTAACGATGAAATCAGTTAAATGAAGATGAAATCAGTTAACGATGAAATCAGTTAACGATGAAATCAGTTACATGAAGATGAAATCAGTTAACGATGAAATCAGTTAACGATGAAATCAATTAAATGAAGATGAAATCAGTTAACGATGAAATCAGTTAAAAGAAGATGAAATCAGTTAACGATGAAATCAGTTAACGATGAAATCAGTTAAATGAAGATGAAATCAGTTAACGATGAAATCAGTTAAATGAAGAATGAAAATGAAATCAGTTAAATGAAGATGAAATCAGTTAACGATGAAATCAGTTAAATGAAGATGAAATCAGTTAACGATGAAATCAGTTAACGATGAAATCAGTTAACGATGGAATCAGTTAACGATGAAATCAGTTAACGATGAAATCAGTTAACGATGAAATCAGTTAAATGAAGATGAAATCAGTTAACGATGAAATCAGTTAACAATGAAATCAGTTAAATGAAGATGAAATCAGTTAACGATGAAATCACTTAACGATGAAATCAGTTAAATGAAGATGAAATCAGTTAACGATGAAATCAGTTAAAGATGAAATCAGTTAACGATGGAATCAGTTAACGATGAAATCAGTTAACGATGAAATCAGTTAAATGAAGATGAAATCAGTTAACGATGAAATCAGTTAACGATGAAATCAGTTAAATGAAGATGAAATCAGTTAACGATGAAATCAGTTAACGATGAAATCAGTTAAATGAAGATGAAATCAGTTAACGATGAAATCAGTTAAATGAAGAATGAAAATGAAATCAGTTAAATGAAGATGAAATCAGTTAACGATGAAATCAGTTAAATGAAGATGAAATCAGTTAACGATGAAATCAGTTAACGATGGAATCAGTTAACGATGAAATCAGTTAACGATGAAATCAGTTAAATGAAGATGAAATCAGTTAACGATGAAATCAGTTAACAATGAAATCAGTTAAATGAAGATGAAATCAGTTAACGATGAAATCACTTAACGATGAAATCAGTTAAATGAAGATGAAATCAGTTAACGATGAAATCAGTTAAAGATGAAATCAGTTAACGATGGAATCAGTTAACGATGAAATCAGTTAACGATGAAATCAGTTAAATGAAGATGAAATCAGTTAACGATGAAATCAGTTAACGATGAAATCAGTTAAATGAAGATGAAATCAGTTAACGATGAAATCAGTTAACGATGAAATCAGTTAACGATGAAATCAGTTAAATGAAGATGAAATCAGTTAACGATGGAATCAGTTAACGATGAAATCAGTTAAATGAAGATGAAATCAGTTAACGATGAAATCAGTTAACGATGAAATCAGTTAACGATGAAATCAATTAAATGAAGATGAAATCAGTTAACGATGAAATCAGTTAAATGAAGATGAAATCAGTTAACGATGAAATCAGTTAAAGATGAAATCATCTGATGAATCATCGATGAAATCGATGAAATCAGTTAAAGATGAAATCAGTTAACGATGAAATCAGTTAACGATGGAATCAGTTAACGATGAAATCAGTTAACGATGAAATCAGTTAAATGAAGATGAAATCAGTTAACGATGAAATCAGTTAACAATAAAATCAGTTAAATGAAGATGAAATCAGTTAACGATGAAATCACTTAACGATGAAATCAGTTAAATGAAGATGAAATCAGTTAACGATGAAATCAGTTAAAGATGAAATCAGTTAACGATGGAATCAGTTAACGATGAAATCAGTTAACGATGAAATCAGTTAAATGAAGATGAAATCAGTTAACGATGAAATCAGTTAACGATGAAATCAGTTAAATGAAGATGAAATCAGTTAACGATGAAATCAGTTAAATGAAGAATGAAAATGAAATCAGTTAAATGAAGATGAAATCAGTTAACGATGAAATCAGTTAAATGAAGATGAAATCAGTTAACGATGAAATCAGTTAACGATGGAATCAGTTAACGATGAAATCAGTTAACGATGAAATCAGTTAAATGAAGATGAAATCAGTTAACGATGAAATCAGTTAACAATGAAATCAGTTAAATGAAGATGAAATCAGTTAACGATGAAATCACTTAACGATGAAATCAGTTAAATGAAGATGAAATCAGTTAACGATGAAATCAGTTAAAGATGAAATCAGTTAACGATGGAATCAGTTAACGATGAAATCAGTTAACGATGAAATCAGTTAAATGAAGATGAAATCAGTTAAATGAAGATGAAATCAGTTAACGATGAAATCAGTTAACGATGAAATCAGTTAAATGAAGATGAAATCAGTTAACGATGAAATCAGTTAACGATGAAATCAGTTAACGATGAAATCAATTAAATGAAGATGAAATCAGTTAACGATGAAATCAGTTAAATGAAGATGAAATCAGTTAACGATGAAATCAGTTAAAGATGAAATCAGTTAACGATGAAATCAGTTAACGATGAAATCAGTTAACGATGAAATCAGTTAAATGAAGATGAAATCAGTTAACGATGAAATCAGTTAAATGAAGAATGAAAATGAAATCAGTTAAATGAAGATGAAATCAGTTAACGATGAAATCAGTTAACGATGAAATCAGTTAACGATGGAATCAGTTAAATGAAGATGAAATCAGTTAACGATGAAATCAGTTAACGATGAAATCAGTTAACGATGAAATCAGTTAAATGAAGATGAAATCAGTTAACGATGAAATCAGTTAAATGAAGATGAAATCAGTTAACGATGAAATCAGTTAAAGATGAAATCAGTTAACGATGAAATCAGTTAACGATGAAATCAGTTAAATGAAGATGAAATCAGTTAACGATGAAATCAGTTAAAGATGAAATCAGTTAACGATGAAATCAGTTAACGATGAAATCATTTAAATGAAGATGAAATCAGTTAACGATGAAATCAGTTAACGATGAAATCAGTTAACGATGAAATCAGTTAAATGAAGATGAAATCAGTTAACGATGAAATCAGTTAACGATGAAATCAGTTAACGATGAAATCAATTAAATGAAGATGAAATCAGTTAACGATGAAATCAGTTAAATGAAGATGAAATCAGTTAACGATGAAATCAGTTAAAGATGAAATCAGTTAACGATGAAATCAGTTAACGATGAAATCAGTTAACGATGAAATCAGTTAACGATGAAATCAGTTAAATGAAGATGAAATCAGTTAACGATGAAATCAGTTAACGATGAAATCAGTTAACGATGAAATCATTTAAATGAAGATGAAATCAGTTAACGATGAAATCAGTTAACGATGAAATCAGTTAACGATGAAATCAATTAAATGAAGATGAAATCAGTTAACGATGAAATCAGTTAAATGAAGATGAAATCAGTTAACGATGAAATCAGTTAAAGATGAAATCAGTTAACGATGAAATCAGTTAACGATGAAATCAGTTAAATGAAGATGAAATCAGTTAACGATGAAATCAGTTAACGATGAAATCAGTTAAATGAAGAATGAAAATAAAATCAGTTAAATGAAGATGAAATCAGTTAACGATGAAATCAGTTAACGATGGAATCAGTTAACGATGAAATCAGTTAACGATGAAATCAGTTAAATGAAGATGAAATCAGTTAACGATGAAATCAGTTAACAATGAAATCAGTTAAATGAAGATGAAATCAGTTAACGATGAAATCAGTTAACGATGAAATCAGTTAAATGAAGATGAAATCAGTTAAATGAAGATGAAATCAGTTAACGATGAAATCAGTTAACGATGAAATCAGTTAACGATGAAATCACTTAACGATGAAATCAGTTAAATGAAGATGAAATCAGTTAACGATGAAATCAGTTAAAGATGAAATCAGTTAACGATGGAATCAGTTAACGATGAAATCAGTTAACGATGAAATCAGTTAAATGAAGATGAAATCAGTTAACGATGAAATCAGTTAACGATGAAATCAGTTAAATGAAGATGAAATCAGTTAACGATGAAATCAGTTAACGATGAAATCAGTTAAATGAAGATGAAATCAGTTAACGATGAAATCAGTTAACGATGAAATCAGTTAACGATGAAATCAGTTAACGATGAAATCAGTTAAATGAAGATGAAATCAGTTAACGATGAAATCAGTTAACGATGGAATCAGTTAACGATGAAATCAGTTAACGATGAAATCAGTTAAATGAAGATGAAATCAGTTAACGATGAAATCAGTTAACGATGAAATCAGTTAACGATGAAATCAATTAAATGAAGATGAAATCAGTTAACGATGAAATCAGTTAAATGAAGATGAAATCAGTTAACGATGAAATCAGTTAAAGATGAAATCAGTTAACGATGAAATCAGTTAACGATGAAATCAGTTAAATGAAGATGAAATCAGTTAACGATGAAATCAGTTAAATGAAGAATGAAAATTAAATCAGTTAAATGAAGATGAAATCAGTTAACGATGAAATCAGTTAACGATGGAATCAGTTAACGATGAAATCAGTTAACGATGAAATCAGTTAAATGAAGATGAAATCAGTTAACGATGAAATCAGTTAACGATGAAATCAGTTAAATGAAGATGAAATCAGTTAAAGATGAAATCAGTTAACGATGAAATCAGTTAACGATGAAATCAGTTAACGATGAAATCAGTTAACGATGGAATCAGTTAAATGAAGATGAAATCAGTTAACGATGAAATCAGTTAACAATGAAATCAGTTAAATGAAGATGAAATCAGTTAACGATGAAATCACTTAACGATGAAATCAGTTAAATGAAGATGAAATCAGTTAACGATGAAATCAGTTAAAGATGAAATCAGTTAACGATGGAATCAGTTAACGATGAAATCAGTTAACGATGAAATCAGTTAAATGAAGATGAAATCAGTTAACGATGAAATCAGTTAACGATGAAATCAGTTAACGATGAAATCAGTTAACGATGAAATCAGTTAAATGAAGATGAAATCAGTTAACGATGAAATCAGTTAACGATGAAATCAGTTAAATGAAGATGAAATCAGTTAACGATGAAATCAGTTAAATGAAGATGAAATCAGTTAACGATGGAATCAGTTAACGATGAAATCAGTTAACGATGAAATCAATTAAATGAAGATGAAATCAGTTAACGATGAAATCAGTTAAATGAAGATGAAATCAGTTAACGATGAAATCAGTTAAAGATGAAATCAGTTAACGATGAAATCAGTTAACGATGAAATCAGTTAAAGATGAAATCAGTTAACGATGAAATCAGTTAACGATGAAATCAGTTAACGATGAAATCAGTTAAATGAAGATGAAATCAGTTAACGATGAAATCAGTTAACGATGAAATCAGTTAACGATGAAATCAGTTAAATGAAGATGAAATCAGTTAACGATGAAATCAGTTAAATGAAGATGAAATCAGTTAACGATGAAATCAGTTAACGATGGAATCAGTTAACGATGAAATCAGTTAACGATGAAATCAGTTAAATGAAGATGAAATCAGTTAACGATGAAATCAGTTAACGATGAAATCAGTTAACGATGAAATCAGTAAAATGAAGATGAAATCAGTTAACGATGAAATCAGTTAACGATGAAATCAGTTAACGATGAAATCAGTTAAATGAAGATGAAATCAGTTAACGATGAAATCAGTTAACGATGAAATCAGTTAACGATGGAATCAGTTAAATGAAGATGAAATCAGTTAACGATGAAATCAGTTAACGATGAAATCAGTTAACGATGAAATCAGTTAAATGAAGATGAAATCAGTTAACGATGAAATCAGTTAAATGAAGATGAAATCAGTTAACGATGAAATCAGTTAAAGATGAAATCAGTTAACGATGAAATCAGTTAACGATGAAATCAGTTAAATGAAGATGAAATCAGTTAACGATGAAATCAGTTAAAGATGAAATCAGTTAACGATGAAATCAGTTAAATGAAGAATGAAAATGAAATCAGTTAAATGAAGATGAAATCAGTTAACGATGAAATCAGTTAACGATGAAATCAGTTAACGATGGAATCAGTTAACGATGAAATCAGTTAACGATGAAATCAGTTAAATGAAGATGAAATCAGTTAACGATGAAATCAGTTAACAATGAAATCAGTTAAATGAAGATGAAATCAGTTAACGATGAAATCAGTTAACGATGAAATCAGTTAAATGAAGATGAAATCAGTTAACGATGAAATCAGTTAAATGAAGATGAAATCAGTTAACGATGAAATCAGTTAAAGATGAAATCAGTTAACGATGAAATCAGTTAACGATGAAATCAGTTAAATGAAGATGAAATCAGTTAACGATGAAATCAGTTAAAGATGAAATCAGTTAACGATGAAATCAGTTAACGATGAAATCAGTTAAATGAAGATGAAATCAGTTAACGATGAAATCAGTTAACGATGGAATCAGTTAACGATGAAATCAGTTAACGATGAAATCAGTTAAATGAAGATGAAATCAGTTAACGATGAAATCAGTTAACGATGAAATCAATTAAATGAAGATGAAATCAGTTAACGATGAAATCAGTTAAATGAAGATGAAATCAGTTAACGATGAAATCAGTTAAAGATGAAATCAGTTAACGATGAAATCAGTTAACGATGAAATCAGTTAAATGAAGAATGAAAATTAAATCAGTTAAATGAAGATGAAATCAGTTAACGATGAAATCAGTTAACGATGGAATCAGTTAACGATGAAATCAGTTAACGATGAAATCAGTTAAATGAAGATGAAATCAGTTAACGATGAAATCAGTTAACGATGAAATCAGTTAACGATGAAATCAGTTAAAGATGAAATCAGTTAACGATGAAATCAGTTAACGATGAAATCAGTTAACGATGGAATCAGTTAAATGAAGATGAAATCAGTTAACGATGAAATCAGTTAACAATGAAATCAGTTAAATGAAGATGAAATCAGTTAACGATGAAATCACTTAACGATGAAATCAGTTAAATGAAGATGAAATCAGTTAACGATGAAATCAGTTAACGATGGAATCAGTTAACGATGAAATCAGTTAAATGAAGATGAAATCAGTTAACGATGAAATCAGTTAACGATGAAATCAGTTAACGATGAAATCAATTAAATGAAGATGAAATCAGTTAACGATGAAATCAGTTAAATGAAGATGAAATCAGTTAACGATGAAATCAGTTAACGATGAAATCAGTTAAATGAAGATGAAATCAGTTAACGATGAAATCAGTTAAATGAAGAATGAAAATGAAATCAGTTAAATGAAGATGAAATCAGTTAACGATGAAATCAGTTAACGATGAAATCAGTTAACGATGAAATCAGTTAAATGAAGATGAAATCAGTTAAATGAAGATGAAATCAGTTAACGATGAAATCAGTTAACGATGAAATCAGTTAAATGAAGATGAAATCAGTTAACGATGAAATCAGTTAACGATGAAATCAGTTAAATGAAGATGAAATCAGTTAACGATGAAATCAGTTAAAGATGAAATCAGTTAACGATGAAATCAGTTAACGATGAAATCAGTTAACGATGGAATCAGTTAAATGAAGATGAAATCAGTTAACGATGAAATCAGTTAACGATGAAATCAGTTAAATGAAGATGAAATCAGTTAACGATGAAATCAGTTAAATGAAGATGAAATCAGTTAACGATGAAATCAGTTAACGATGAAATCAGTTAACGATGGAATCAGTTAACGATGAAATCAGTTAACGATGAAATCAGTTAAATGAAGATGAATTTAGTTAACGATGAAATCAGTTAACGATGGAATCAGTTAAATGAAGATGAAATCAGTTAACGATGAAATCAGTTAACGATGAAATCAGTTAACGATGAAATCAGTTAAATGAAGATGAAATCAGTTAACGATGAAATCAGTTAAATGAAGAATGAAAATGAAATCAGTTAAATGAAGATGAAATCAGTTAACGATGAAATCAGTTAACGATGAAATCAGTTAAATGAAGATGAAATCAGTTAACGATGAAATCAGTTAACGATGAAATCAGTTAACGATGAAATCATTTAACGATGGAATCAGTTAAATGAAGATGAAATCAGTTAATGATGAAATCAGTTAACGATGAAATCAGTTAAATGAAGATGAAATCAGTTAACGATGAAATCAGTTAAATGAAGATGAAATCAGTTAACGATGAAATCAGTTAACGATGAAATCAGTTAACGATGGAATCAGTTAAATGAAGATGAAATCAGTTAACGATGGAATCAGTTAAATGAAGATGAAATCAGTTAACGATGAAATCAGTTAACGATGAAATCAGTTAACGATGAAATCAGTTAAATGAAGATGAAATCAGTTAACGATGAAATCAGTTAAATGAAGATGAAATCAGTTAACGATGAAATCAGTTAAAGATGAAATCAGTTAACGATGAAATCAGTTAACGATGAAATCAGTTAAATGAAGATGAAATCAGTTAACGATGAAATCAGTTAAAGATGAAATCAGTTAACGATGAAATCAGTTAACGATGAAATCATTTAAATGAAGATGAAATCAGTTAACGATGAAATCAGTTAACGATGAAATCAGTTAACGATGAAATCAGTTAAATGAAGATGAAATCAGTTAACGATGAAATCAGTTAACGATGAAATCAGTTAACGATGAAATCAGTTAAATGAAGATGAAATCAGTTAACGATGAAATCAGTTAACGATGAAATCAATTAAATGAAGATGAAATCAGTTAACGATGAAATCAGTTAAATGAAGATGAAATCAGTTAACGATGAAATCAGTTAAAGATGAAATCAGTTAACGATGAAATCAGTTAACGATGAAATCAGTTAAATGAAGATGAAATCAGTTAACGATGAAATCAGTTAACGATGAAATCAGTTAAATGAAGAATGAAAATGAAATCAGTTAAATGAAGATGAAATCAGTTAACGATGAAATCAGTTAACGATGAAATCAGTTAACGATGGAATCAGTTAACGATGAAATCAGTTAACGATGAAATCAGTTAAATGAAGATGAAATCAGTTAACGATGAAATCAGTTAACAATGAAATCAGTTAAATGAAGATGAAATCAGTTAACGATGAAATCAGTTAACGATGAAATCAGTTAACGATGAAATCACTTAACGATGAAATCAGTTAAATGAAGATGAAATCAGTTAACGATGAAATCAGTTAACGATGAAATCAGTTAACGATGAAATCAGTTAAAGATGAAATCAGTTAACGATGAAATCAGTTAACGATGAAATCAGTTAACGATGGAATCAGTTAAATGAAGATGAAATCAGTTAACGATGAAATCAGTTAACGATGAAATCAGTTAACGATGAAATCAGTTAAATGAAGATGAAATCAGTTAACGATGAAATCAGTTAAATGAAGAATGAAAATGAAATCAGTTAAATGAAGATGAAATCAGTTAACGATGAAATCAGTTAACGATGAAATCAGTTAAATGAAGATGAAATCAGTTAACGATGAAATCAGTTAACGATGAAATCAGTTAACGATGAAATCAGTTAACGATGGAATCAGTTAAATGAAGATGAAATCAGTTAACGATGAAATCAGTTAACGATGAAATCAGTTAAATGAAGATGAAATCAGTTAACGATGAAATCAGTTAAATGAAGATGAAATCAGTTAACGATGAAATCAGTTAACGATGAAATCAGTTAACGATGGAATCAGTTAAATGAAGATGAAATCAGTTAACGATGGAATCAGTTAAATGAAGATGAAATCAGTTAACGATGAAATCAGTTAAATGAAGATGAAATCAGTTAACGATGAAATCAGTTAACGATGAAATCAGTTAACGATGAAATCAGTTAAATGAAGATGAAATCAGTTAACGATGAAATCAGTTAAATGAAGATGAAATCAGTTAACGATGAAATCAGTTAAAGATGAAATCAGTTAACGATGAAATCAGTTAACGATGAAATCAGTTAAATGAAGATGAAATCAGTTAACGATGAAATCAGTTAAAGATGAAATCAGTTAACGATGAAATCAGTTAACGATGAAATCATTTAAATGAAGATGAAATCAGTTAACGATGAAATCAGTTAACGATGAAATCAGTTAACGATGAAATCAGTTAAATGAAGATGAAATCAGTTAACGATGAAATCAGTTAACGATGAAATCAGTTAACGATGAAATCAGTTAAATGAAGATGAAATCAGTTAACGATGAAATCAGTTAACGATGAAATCAGTTAAATGAAGATGAAATCAGTTAACGATGAAATCAGTTAAAGATGAAATCAGTTAACGATGAAATCAGTTAACGATGAAATCAGTTAAATGAAGATGAAATCAGTTAACGATGAAATCAGTTAACGATGAAATCAGTTAAATGAAGAATGAAAATGAAATCAGTTAAATGAAGATGAAATCAGTTAACGATGAAATCAGTTAACGATGGAATCAGTTAACGATGAAATCAGTTAACGATGAAATCAGTTAAATGAAGATGAAATCAGTTAACGATGAAATCAGTTAACAATGAAATCAGTTAAATGAAGATGAAATCAGTTAACGATGAAATCAGTTAACGATGAAATCAGTTAACGATGAAATCACTTAACGATGAAATCAGTTAAATGAAGATGAAATCAGTTAACGATGAAATCAGTTAAAGATGAAATCAGTTAACGATGGAATCAGTTAACGATGAAATCAGTTAACGATGAAATCAGTTAAATGAAGATGAAATCAGTTAACGATGAAATCAGTTAACGATGAAATCAGTTAAATGAAGATGAAATCAGTTAACGATGAAATCAGTTAAAGATGAAATCAGTTAACGATGAAATCAGTTAACGATGAAATCAGTTAAATGAAGATGAAATCAGTTAACGATGAAATCAGTTAAAGATGAAATCAGTTAACGATGAAATCAGTTAACGATGAAATCAGTTAAATGAAGATGAAATCAGTTAATGATGAAATCAGTTAACGATGGAATCAGTTAACGATGAAATCAGTTAAATGAAGATGAAATCAGTTAACGATGAAATCAGTTAACAATGAAATCAATTAAATGAAGATGAAATCAGTTAACGATGAAATCAGTTAAATGAAGATGAAATCAGTTAACGATGAAATCAGTTAAAGATGAAATCAGTTAACGATGAAATCAGTTAACGATGAAATCAGTTAAATGAAGATGAAATCAGTTAACGATGAAATCAGTTAACGATGAAATCAGTTAACGATGAAATCAGTTAAATGAAGATGAAATCAGTTAACGATGAAATCAGTTAAATGAAGATGAAATCAGTTAACGATGAAATCAGTTAACGATGAAATCAGTTAACGATGAAATCAGTTAAATGAAGATGAAATCAGTTAACGATGAAATCAGTTAAAGATGAAATCAGTTAACGATGAAATCAGTTAACGATGAAATCAGTTAACGATGGAATCAGTTAACGATGGAATCAGTTAAATGAAGATGAAATCAGTTAACGATGAAATCAGTTAACGATGAAATCAGTTAACGATGAAATCAGTTAAATGAAGATGAAATCAGTTAACGATGAAATCAGTTAAATGAAGATGAAATCAGTTAACGATGAAATCAGTTAACGATGAAATCAGTTAACGATGAAATCAATTAAATGAAGATGAAATCAGTTAACGATGAAATCAGTTAAATGAAGATGAAATCAGTTAACGATGAAATCAGTTAAAGATGAAATCAGTTAACGATGAAATCAGTTAACGATGAAATCAGTTAAATGAAGATGAAATCAGTTAACGATGAAATCAGTTAACGATGAAATCAGTTAAATGAAGAATGAAAATGAAATCAGTTAAATGAAGATGAAATCAGTTAACGATGAAATCAGTTAACGATGAAATCAGTTAACGATGGAATCAGTTAACGATGAAATCAGTTAAATGAAGATGAAATCAGTTAACGATGAAATCAGTTAACAATGAAATCAGTTAAATGAAGATGAAATCAGTTAACGATGAAATCAGTTAACGATGAAATCAGTTAAATGAAGATGAAATCAGTTAACGATGAAATCAGTTAACGATGAAATCACTTAACGATGAAATCAGTTAAATGAAGATGAAATCAGTTAACGATGAAATCAGTTAAAGATGAAATCAGTTAACGATGGAATCAGTTAACGATGAAATCAGTTAACGATGAAATCAGTTAAATGAAGATGAAATCAGTTAACGATGAAATCAGTTAACGATGAAATCAGTTAACGATGGAATCAGTTAACGATGAAATCAGTTAACGATGGAATCAGTTAACGATGAAATCAGTTAACGATGAAATCAGTTAAATGAAGATGAAATCAGTTAACGATGAAATCAGTTAACAATGAAATCAGTTAAATGAAGATGAAATCAGTTAACGATGAAATCAGTTAACGATGAAATCAGTTAACGATGAAATCACTTAACGATGAAATCAGTTAAATGAAGATGAAATCAGTTAACGATGAAATCAGTTAAAGACGAAATCAGTTAACGACGGAATCAGTTAACGATGAAATCAGTTAACGATGAAATCAGTTAAATGAAGATGAAATCAGTTAACGATGAAATCAGTTAAATGAAGATGAAATCAGTTAACGATGAAATCAGTTAACGATGAAATCAGTTAAATGAAGATGAAATCAGTTAACGATGAAATCAGTTAACGATGAAATCAGTTAAATGAAGATGAAATCAGTTAACGATGAAATCAGTTAACGATGAAATCAGTTAACGATGAAATCAGTTAACGATGGAATCAGTTAACGATGAAATCAGTTAACGATGAAATCAGTTAAATGAAGATGAAATCAGTTAACGATGAAATCAGTTAACGATGAAATCAGTTAAATGAAGATGAAATCAGTTAACGATGAAATCAGTTAACGATGAAATCAGTTAACGATGAAATCAGTTAAATGAAGATGAAATCAGTTAACGATGAAATCAGTTAAAGATGAAATCAGTTAACGATGAAATCAGTTAACGATGAAATCAGTTAAATGAAGATGAAATCAGTTAACGATGAAATCAGTTAACGATGAAATCAGTTAAATGAAGATGAAATCAGTTAACGATGAAATCAGTTAACGATGAAATCAGTTAAATGAAGATGAAATCAGTTAACGATGAAATCAGTTAACGATGAAATCAGTTAACAATGAAATCAATTAAATGAAGATGAAATCAGTTAACGATGAAATCAGTTAAATGAAGAATGAAAATGAAATCAGTTAAATGAAGATGAAATCAGTTAACGATGAAATCAGTTAACGATGAAATCAGTTAACGATGAAATCAGTTAACGATGAAATCAGTTAAATGAAGATGAAATCAGTTAACGATGAAATCAGTTAAATGAAGATGAAATCAGTTAACGATGAAATCAGTTAACGATGAAATCAGTTAACGATGGAATCAGTTAACGATGAAATCAGTTAACGATGAAATCAGTTAAATTAAGATGAAATCAGTTAACGATGAAATCAGTTAACGATGAAATCAGTTAACGATGAAATCAGTTAAATGAAGATGAAATCAGTTAACGATGAAATCAGTTAAAGATGAAATCAGTTAACGATGAAATCAGTTAACGATGAAATCAGTTAAATGAAGATGAAATCAGTTAACGATGAAATCAGTTAACGATGAAATCAGTTAACGATGGAATCAGTTAAATGAAGATGAAATCAGTTAACGATGAAATCATTTAACGATGAAATCAGTTAACGATGAAATCAGTTAAATGAAGATGAAATCAGTTAACGATGAAATCAGTTAAATGAAGATGAAATCAGTTAACGATGAAATCAGTTAAATGAAGATGAAATCAGTTAACGATGAAATCAGTTATAGATGAAATCAGTTAACGATGAAATCAGTTAACGATGAAATCAGTTAAATGAAGATGAAATCAGTTAACGATGAAATCAGTTAAAGATGAAATCAGTTAACGATGAAATCAGTTAACGATGAAATCAGTTAACGATGAAATCAATTAAATGAAGATGAAATCAGTTAACGATGAAATCAGTTAAATGAAGATGAAATCAGTTAACGATGAAATCAGTTAAAGATGAAATCAGTTAACGATGAAATCAGTTAACGATGAAATCAGTTAACGATGAAATCAGTTAAATGAAGATGAAATCAGTTAACGATGAAATCAGTTAACGATGAAATCAGTTAAATGAAGAATGAAAATGAAATCAGTTAAATGAAGATGAAATCAGTTAACGATGAAATCAGTTAACGATGAAATCAGTTAACGATGGAATCAGTTAACGATGAAATCAGTTAAATGAAGATGAAATCAGTTAACGATGAAATCAGTTAACAATGAAATCAGTTAAATGAAGATGAAATCAGTTAACGATGAAATCAGTTAACGATGAAATCAGTTAAATGAAGATGAAATCAGTTAACGATGAAATCAGTTAACGATGAAATCAGTTAACGATGAAATCACTTAACGATGAAATCAGTTAAATGAAGATGAAATCAGTTAACGATGAAATCAGTTAAAGATGAAATCAGTTAACGATGGAATCAGTTAACGATGAAATCAGTTAACGATGAAATCAGTTAAATGAAGATGAAATCAGTTAACGATGAAATCAGTTAACGATGAAATCAGTTAAATGAAAATGAAATCAGTTAACGATGAAATCAGTTAAAGATGAAATCAGTTAACGATGAAATCAGTTAACGATGAAATCAGTTAAATGAAGATGAAATCAGTTAACGATGAAATCAGTTAAAGATGAAATCAGTTAACGATGAAATCAGTTAACGATGAAATCAGTTAAATGAAGATGAAATCAGTTAACGATGAAATCAGTTAACGATGGAATCAGTTAACGATGAAATCAGTTAACGATGAAATCAGTTAAATGAAGATGAAATCAGTTAACGATGAAATCAGTTAACGATGAAATCAGTTAACGATGAAATCAATTAAATGAAGATGAAATCAGTTAACGATGAAATCAGTTAAATGAAGATGAAATCAGTTAACGATGAAATCAGTTAAAGATGAAATCAGTTAACGATGAAATCAGTTAACGATGAAATCAGTTAAATGAAGATGAAATCAGTTAACGATGAAATCAGTTAACGATGAAATCAGTTAAATGAAGATGAAATCAGTTAACGATGAAATCAGTTAACGATGAAATCAGTTAACGATGAAATCAATTAAATGAAGATGAAATCAGTTAACGATGAAATCAGTTAACGATGAAATCAGTTAACGATGAAATCAATTAAATGAAGATGAAATCAGTTAACGATGAAATCAGTTAAAGATGAAATCAGTTAACGATGAAATCAGTTAACGATGAAATCAGTTAAATGAAGATGAAATCAGTTAACGATGAAATCAGTTAAATGAAGAATGAAAATTAAATCAGTTAAATGAAGATGAAATCAGTTAACGATGAAATCAGTTAACGATGGAATCAGTTAACGATGAAATCAGTTAACGATGAAATCAGTTAAATGAAGATGAAATCAGTTAACGATGAAATCAGTTAACGATGAAATCAGTTAACGATGAAATCAGTTAAATGAAGATGAAATCAGTTAAAGATGAAATCAGTTAACGATGAAATCAGTTAACGATGAAATCAGTTAACGATGGAATCAGTTAAATGAAGATGAAATCAGTTAACGATGAAATCAGTTAACAATGAAATCAGTTAAATGAAGATGAAATCAGTTAACGATGAAATCACTTAACGATGAAATCAGTTAAATGAAGATGAAATCAGTTAACGATGAAATCAGTTAACGATGGAATCAGTTAACGATGAAATCAGTTAACGATGAAATCAGTTAACGATGAAATCAGTTAACGATGAAATCAATTAAATGAAGATGAAATCAGTTAACGATGAAATCAGTTAAATGAAGATGAAATCAGTTAACGATGAAATCAGTTAACGATGAAATCAGTTAACGATGAAATCAGTTAAATGAAGATGAAATCAGTTAACGATGAAATCAGTTAAATGAAGAATGAAAATGAAATCAGTTAAATGAAGATGAAATCAGTTAACGATGAAATCAGTTAACGATGAAATCAGTTAAATGAAGATGAAATCAGTTAAATGAAGATGAAATCAGTTAAATGAAGATGAAATCAGTTAACGATGAAATCAGTTAACGATGAAATCAGTTAAATGAAGATGAAATCAGTTAACGATGAAATCAGTTAACGATGAAATCAGTTAACGATGAAATCAGTTAAATGAAGATGAAATCAGTTAACGATGAAATCAGTTAAAGATGAAATCAGTTAACGATGAAATCAGTTAACGATGAAATCAGTTAACGATGGAATCAGTTAAATGAAGATGAAATCAGTTAACGATGAAATCAGTTAACGATGAAATCAGTTAAATGAAGATGAAATCAGTTAACGATGAAATCAGTTAAATGAAGATGAAATCAGTTAACGATGAAATCAGTTAACGATGAAATCAGTTAACGATGGAATCAGTTAACGATGAAATCAGTTAACGATGAAATCAGTTAAATGAAGATGAAATCAGTTAACGATGAAATCAGTTAACGATGGAATCAGTTAAATGAAGATGAAATCAGTTAACGATGAAATCAGTTAACGATGAAATCAGTTAACGATGAAATCAGTTAAATGAAGATGAAATCAGTTAACGATGAAATCAGTTAAATGAAGAATGAAAATGAAATCAGTTAAATGAAGATGAAATCAGTTAACGATGAAATCAGTTAACGATGAAATCAGTTAAATGAAGATGAAATCAGTTAACGATGAAATCAGTTAACGATGAAATCAGTTAACGATGGAATCAGTTAAATGAAGATGAAATCAGTTAACGATGAAATCAGTTAACGATGAAATCAGTTAAATGAAGATGAAATCAGTTAACGATGAAATCAGTTAAATGAAGATGAAATCAGTTAACGATGAAATCAGTTAACGATGAAATCAGTTAACGATGGAATCAGTTAAATGAAGATGAAATCAGTTAACGATGGAATCAGTTAAAGATGAAATCAGTTAACGATGAAATCAGTTAACGATGAAATCAGTTAACGATGAAATCAATTAAATGAAGATGAAATCAGTTAACGATGAAATCAGTTAAATGAAGATGAAATCAGTTAACGATGAAATCAGTTAAAGATGAAATCAGTTAACGATGAAATCAGTTAACGATGAAATCAGTTAAATGAAGATGAAATCAGTTAACGATGAAATCAGTTAACGATGAAATCAGTTAAATGAAGAATGAAAATGAAATCAGTTAAATGAAGATGAAATCAGTTAACGATGAAATCAGTTAACGATGAAATCAGTTAACGATGGAATCAGTTAACGATGAAATCAGTTAACGATGAAATCAGTTAAATGAAGATGAAATCAGTTAACGATGAAATCAGTTAACAATGAAATCAGTTAAATGAAGATGAAATCAGTTAACGATGAAATCAGTTAACGATGAAATCACTTAACGATGAAATCAGTTAAATGAAGATGAAATCAGTTAACGATGAAATCAGTTAACGATGAAATCAGTTAAATGAAGATGAAATCAGTTAACGATGAAATCAGTTAAAGATGAAATCAGTTAACGATGAAATCAGTTAACGATGAAATCAGTTAACGATGGAATCAGTTAAATGAAGATGAAATCAGTTAACGATGAAATCAGTTAACGATGAAATCAGTTAAATGAAGATGAAATCAGTTAACGATGAAATCAGTTAAATGAAGAATGAAAATGAAATCAGTTAAATGAAGATGAAATCAGTTAACGATGAAATCAGTTAACGATGAAATCAGTTAAATGAAGATGAAATCAGTTAACGATGAAATCAGTTAACGATGAAATCAGTTAACGATGGAATCAGTTAAATGAAGATGAAATCAGTTAACGATGGAATCAGTTAAATGAAGATGAAATCAGTTAACGATGAAATCAGTTAACGATGAAATCAGTTAACGATGAAATCAGTTAAATGAAGATGAAATCAGTTATCGATGAAATCAGTTAAATGAAGATGAAATCAGTTAACGATGAAATCAGTTAAAGATGAAATCAGTTAACGATGAAATCAGTTAACGATGAAATCAGTTAAATGAAGATGAAATCAGTTAACGATGAAATCAGTTAAAGATGAAATCAGTTAACGATGAAATCAGTTAACGATGAAATCATTTAAATGAAGATGAAATCAGTTAACGATGAAATCAGTTAACGATGAAATCAGTTAAATGAAGATGAAATCAGTTAACGATGAAATCAGTTAACGATGAAATCAGTTAACGATGAAATCAGTTAAATGAAGATGAAATCAGTTAACGATGAAATCAGTTAACGATGAAATCAATTAAATGAAGATGAAATCAGTTAACGATGAAATCAGTTAAATGAAGATGAAATCAGTTAACGATGAAATCAGTTAAAGATGAAATCAGTTAACGATGAAATCAGTTAAATGAAGATGAAATCAGTTAACGATGAAATCAGTTAACGATGAAATCAGTTAAATGAAGAATGAAAATGAAATCAGTTAAATGAAGATGAAATCAGTTAACGATGAAATCAGTTAACGATGAAATCAGTTAACGATGGAATCAGTTAACGATGAAATCAGTTAACGATGAAATCAGTTAAATGAAGATGAAATCAGTTAACGATGAAATCAGTTAACAATGAAATCAGTTAAATGAAGATGAAATCAGTTAACGATGAAATCAGTTAACGATGAAATCACTTAACGATGAAATCAGTTAAATGAAGATGAAATCAGTTAACGATGGAATCAGTTAACGATGAAATCAGTTAACGATGAAATCAGTTAAATGAAGATGAAATCAGTTAACGATGAAATCAGTTAACGATGAAATCAGTTAAATGAAGATGAAATCAGTTAACGATGAAATCAGTTAAAGATGAAATCAGTTAACGATGAAATCAGTTAACGATGAAATCAGTTAAATGAAGATGAAATCAGTTAACGATGAAATCAGTTAAAGATGAAATCAGTTAACGATGAAATCAGTTAACGATGAAATCAGTTAAATGAAGATGAAATCAGTTAATGATGAAATCAGTTAACGATGGAATCAGTTAACGATGAAATCAGTTAAATGAAGATGAAATCAGTTAACGATGAAATCAGTTAACAATGAAATCAATTAAATGAAGATGAAATCAGTTAACGATGAAATCAGTTAAATGAAGATGAAATCAGTTAACGATGAAATCAGTTAAAGATGAAATCAGTTAACGATGAAATCAGTTAACGATGAAATCAGTTAAATGAAGATGAAATCAGTTAACGATGAAATCAGTTAACGATGAAATCAGTTAAATGAAGATGAAATCAGTTAAATGAAGATGAAATCAGTTAACGATGAAATCAGTTAAATGAAGATGAAATCAGTTAACGATGAAATCAGTTAACGATGAAATCAGTTAACGATGAAATCAGTTAAATGAAGATGAAATCAGTTAACGATGAAATCAGTTAACGATGAAATCAGTTAACGATGGAATCAGTTAACGATGGAATCAGTTAAATGAAGATGAAATCAGTTAACGATGAAATCAGTTAACGATGAAATCAGTTAACGATGAAATCAGTTAAATGAAGATGAAATCAGTTAACGATGAAATCAGTTAAATGAAGATGAAATCAGTTAACGATGAAATCAGTTAACGATGAAATCAGTTAACGATGGAATCAGTTAACGATGAAATCAGTTAACGATGAAATCAGTTAAATGAAGATGAAATCAGTTAACGATGAAATCAGTTAACGATGGAATCAGTTAAATGAAGATGAAATCAGTTAACGATGAAATCAGTTAAATGAAGATGAAATCAGTTAACGATGAAATCAGTTAAATGAAGAATGAAAATGAAATCAGTTAAATGAAGATGAAATCAGTTAACGATGAAATCAGTTAACGATGAAATCAGTTAAATGAAGATGAAATCAGTTAACGATGAAATCAGTTAACGATGAAATCAGTTAACGATGGAATCAGTTAAATGAAGATGAAATCAGTTAACGATGAAATCAGTTAACGATGAAATCAGTTAAATGAAGATGAAATCAGTTAACGATGAAATCAGTTAAATGAAGATGAAATCAGTTAACGATGAAATCAGTTAACGATGAAATCAGTTAAATGAAGATGAAATCAGTTAACGATGAAATCAGTTAACGATGAAATCAATTAAATGAAGATGAAATCAGTTAACGATGAAATCAGTTAAAAGAAGATGAAATCAGTTAACGATGAAATCAGTTAACGATGAAATCAGTTAAATGAAGATGAAATCAGTTAACGATGAAATCAGTTAAATGAAGAATGAAAATGAAATCAGTTAAATGAAGATGAAATCAGTTAACGATGAAATCAGTTAAATGAAGATGAAATCAGTTAACGATGAAATCAGTTAACGATGAAATCAGTTAACGATGGAATCAGTTAACGATGAAATCAGTTAACGATGAAATCAGTTAAATGAAGATGAAATCAGTTAACGATGAAATCAGTTAACAATGAAATCAGTTAAATGAAGATGAAATCAGTTAACGATGAAATCAGTTAACGATGAAATCAGTTAACGATGAAATCACTTAACGATGAAATCAGTTAAATGAAGATGAAATCAGTTAACGATGAAATCAGTTAAAGATGAAATCAGTTAACGATGAAATCAATTAAATGAAGATGAAATCAGTTAACGATGAAATCAGTTAAATGAAGATGAAATCAGTTAACGATGAAATCAGTTAAAGATGAAATCAGTTAACGATGAAATCAGTTAACGATGAAATCAGTTAAATGAAGATGAAATCAGTTAACGATGAAATCAGTTAACGATGAAATCAGTTAAATGAAGATGAAATCAGTTAACGATGAAATCAGTTAACAATGAAATCAGTTAAATGAAGATGAAATCAGTTAACGATGAAATCAGTTAACGATGAAATCAGTTAACGATGAAATCACTTAACGATGAAATCAGTTAAATGAAGATGAAATCAGTTAACGATGAAATCAGTTAACGATGAAATCAGTTAACGATGAAATCAATTAAATGAAGATGAAATCAGTTAACGATGAAATCAGTTAAATGAAGATGAAATCAGTTAACGATGAAATCAGTTAAAGATGAAATCAGTTAACGATGAAATCAGTTAACGATGAAATCAGTTAAATGAAGATGAAATCAGTTAACGATGAAATCAGTTAACGATGAAATCAGTTAAATGAAGAATGAAAATGAAATCAGTTAAATGAAGATGAAATCAGTTAACGATGAAATCAGTTAACGATGAAATCAGTTAACGATGGAATCAGTTAACGATGAAATCAGTTAACGATGAAATCAGTTAAATGAAGATGAAATCAGTTAACGATGAAATCAGTTAACAATGAAATCAGTTAAATGAAGATGAAATCAGTTAACGATGAAATCAGTTAACGATGAAATCACTTAACGATGAAATCAGTTAAATGAAGATGAAATCAGTTAACGATGAAATCAGTTAACGATGAAATCAGTTAAATGAAGATGAAATCAGTTAACGATGAAATCAGTTAAAGATGAAATCAGTTAACGATGAAATCAGTTAACGATGAAATCAGTTAACGATGGAATCAGTTAAATGAAGATGAAATCAGTTAACGATGAAATCAGTTAACGATGAAATCAGTTAAATGAAGATGAAATCAGTTAACGATGAAATCAGTTAAATGAAGAATGAAAATGAAATCAGTTAAATGAAGATGAAATCAGTTAACGATGAAATCAGTTAACGATGAAATCAGTTAAATGAAGATGAAATCAGTTAACGATGAAATCAGTTAACGATGAAATCAGTTAACGATGGAATCAGTTAAATGAAGATGAAATCAGTTAACGATGGAATCAGTTAAATGAAGATGAAATCAGTTAACGATGAAATCAGTTAACGATGAAATCAGTTAACGATGAAATCAGTTAAATGAAGATGAAATCAGTTATCGATGAAATCAGTTAAATGAAGATGAAATCAGTTAACGATGAAATCAGTTAAAGATGAAATCAGTTAACGATGAAATCAGTTAACGATGAAATCAGTTAAATGAAGATGAAATCAGTTAACGATGAAATCAGTTAAAGATGAAATCAGTTAACGATGAAATCAGTTAACGATGAAATCATTTAAATGAAGATGAAATCAGTTAACGATGAAATCAGTTAACGATGAAATCAGTTAAATGAAGATGAAATCAGTTAACGATGAAATCAGTTAACGATGAAATCAGTTAACGATGAAATCAGTTAAATGAAGATGAAATCAGTTAACGATGAAATCAGTTAACGATGAAATCAATTAAATGAAGATGAAATCAGTTAACGATGAAATCAGTTAAATGAAGATGAAATCAGTTAACGATGAAATCAGTTAAAGATGAAATCAGTTAACGATGAAATCAGTTAACGATGAAATCAGTTAAATGAAGATGAAATCAGTTAACGATGAAATCAGTTAACGATGAAATCAGTTAAATGAAGAATGAAAATGAAATCAGTTAAATGAAGATGAAATCAGTTAACGATGAAATCAGTTAACGATGAAATCAGTTAACGATGGAATCAGTTAACGATGAAATCAGTTAACGATGAAATCAGTTAAATGAAGATGAAATCAGTTAACGATGAAATCAGTTAACAATGAAATCAGTTAAATGAAGATGAAATCAGTTAACGATGAAATCAGTTAACGATGAAATCACTTAACGATGAAATCAGTTAAATGAAGATGAAATCAGTTAACGATGGAATCAGTTAACGATGAAATCAGTTAACGATGAAATCAGTTAAATGAAGATGAAATCAGTTAACGATGAAATCAGTTAACGATGAAATCAGTTAAATGAAGATGAAATCAGTTAACGATGAAATCAGTTAAAGATGAAATCAGTTAACGATGAAATCAGTTAACGATGAAATCAGTTAAATGAAGATGAAATCAGTTAACGATGAAATCAGTTAAAGATGAAATCAGTTAACGATGAAATCAGTTAACGATGAAATCAGTTAAATGAAGATGAAATCAGTTAATGATGAAATCAGTTAACGATGGAATCAGTTAACGATGAAATCAGTTAAATGAAGATGAAATCAGTTAACGATGAAATCAGTTAACAATGAAATCAATTAAATGAAGATGAAATCAGTTAACGATGAAATCAGTTAAATGAAGATGAAATCAGTTAACGATGAAATCAGTTAAAGATGAAATCAGTTAACGATGAAATCAGTTAACGATGAAATCAGTTAAATGAAGATGAAATCAGTTAACGATGAAATCAGTTAACGATGAAATCAGTTAAATGAAGATGAAATCAGTTAAATGAAGATGAAATCAGTTAACGATGAAATCAGTTAAATGAAGATGAAATCAGTTAACGATGAAATCAGTTAACGATGAAATCAGTTAACGATGAAATCAGTTAAATGAAGATGAAATCAGTTAACGATGAAATCAGTTAACGATGAAATCAGTTAACGATGGAATCAGTTAACGATGGAATCAGTTAAATGAAGATGAAATCAGTTAACGATGAAATCAGTTAACGATGAAATCAGTTAACGATGAAATCAGTTAAATGAAGATGAAATCAGTTAACGATGAAATCAGTTAAATGAAGATGAAATCAGTTAACGATGAAATCAGTTAACGATGAAATCAGTTAACGATGGAATCAGTTAACGATGAAATCAGTTAACGATGAAATCAGTTAAATGAAGATGAAATCAGTTAACGATGAAATCAGTTAACGATGGAATCAGTTAAATGAAGATGAAATCAGTTAACGATGAAATCAGTTAAATGAAGATGAAATCAGTTAACGATGAAATCAGTTAAATGAAGAATGAAAATGAAATCAGTTAAATGAAGATGAAATCAGTTAACGATGAAATCAGTTAACGATGAAATCAGTTAAATGAAGATGAAATCAGTTAACGATGAAATCAGTTAACGATGAAATCAGTTAACGATGGAATCAGTTAAATGAAGATGAAATCAGTTAACGATGAAATCAGTTAACGATGAAATCAGTTAAATGAAGATGAAATCAGTTAACGATGAAATCAGTTAAATGAAGATGAAATCAGTTAACGATGAAATCAGTTAACGATGAAATCAGTTAAATGAAGATGAAATCAGTTAACGATGAAATCAGTTAACGATGAAATCAATTAAATGAAGATGAAATCAGTTAACGATGAAATCAGTTAAAAGAAGATGAAATCAGTTAACGATGAAATCAGTTAACGATGAAATCAGTTAAATGAAGATGAAATCAGTTAACGATGAAATCAGTTAAATGAAGAATGAAAATGAAATCAGTTAAATGAAGATGAAATCAGTTAACGATGAAATCAGTTAAATGAAGATGAAATCAGTTAACGATGAAATCAGTTAACGATGAAATCAGTTAACGATGGAATCAGTTAACGATGAAATCAGTTAACGATGAAATCAGTTAAATGAAGATGAAATCAGTTAACGATGAAATCAGTTAACAATGAAATCAGTTAAATGAAGATGAAATCAGTTAACGATGAAATCAGTTAACGATGAAATCAGTTAACGATGAAATCACTTAACGATGAAATCAGTTAAATGAAGATGAAATCAGTTAACGATGAAATCAGTTAAAGATGAAATCAGTTAACGATGGAATCAGTTAACGATGAAATCAGTTAACGATGAAATCAGTTAAATGAAGATGAAATCAGTTAACGATGAAATCAGTTAACGATGAAATCAGTTAAATGAAGATGAAATCAGTTAACGATGAAATCAGTTAACGATGGAATCAGTTAACGATGAAATCAGTTAACGATGAAATCAGTTAAATGAAGATGAAATCAGTTAACGATGAAATCAGTTAAATGAAGATGAAATCAGTTAACGATGAAATCAGTTAAAGATGAAATCAGTTAACGATGAAATCAGTTAACGATGAAATCAGTTAAATGAAGATGAAATCAGTTAACGATGAAATCAGTTAACGATGAAATCAGTTAACGATGAAATCAGTTAAATGAAGATTAAATCAGTTAACGATGAAATCAGTTAACGATGAAATCAGTTAAATGAAGATGAAATCAGTTAACGATGAAATCAGTTAACGATGAAATCAGTTAACGATGAAATCAATTAAATGAAGATGAAATCAGTTAACGATGAAATCAGTTAAATGAAGAATGAAAATGAAATCAGTTAAATGAAGATGAAATCAGTTAACGATGAAATCAGTTAACGATGAAATCAGTTAACGATGAAATCAGTTAAATGAAGATGAAATCAGTTAACGATGAAATCAGTTAAATGAAGATGAAATCAGTTAACGATGAAATCAGTTAA
The DNA here is from genome assembly GCF_022749685.1 of Semicossyphus pulcher. Lineage (NCBI taxonomy): Eukaryota > Metazoa > Chordata > Actinopteri > Labriformes > Labridae > Semicossyphus > Semicossyphus pulcher. The sequence continues at coordinate 2,164,862 of NW_027211703.1, forward strand.
CGATGGAATCAGTTAACGATGAAATCAGTTAACGATGAAATCAGTTAAATGAAGATGAAATCAGTTAACGATGAAATCAGTTAACGATGAAATCAGTTAAATGAAGATGAAATCAGTTAACGATGAAATCAGTTAAATGAAGATGAAATCAGTTAACGATGAAATCAGTTAAATGAAGATGAAATCAGTTAACGATGAAATCAGTTAACGATGAAATCAGTTAAATGAAGATGAAATCAGTTAACGATGAAATCAGTTAAAGATGAAATCAGTTAACGATGAAATCAGTTAACGATGAAATCAGTTAACGATGGAATCAGTTAAATGAAGATGAAATCAGTTAACGATGAAATCAGTTAACGATGAAATCAGTTAAATGAAGATGAAATCAGTTAACGATGAAATCAGTTAAAGATGAAATCAGTTAACGATGAAATCAGTTAACGATGAAATCAGTTAAATGAAGATGAAATCAGTTAACGATGAAATCAGTTAACGATGGAATCAGTTAAATGAAGATGAAATCAGTTAACGATGAAATCAGTTAACGATGGAATCAGTTAACGATGAAATCAGTTAACGATGAAATCAGTTAAATTAAGATGAAATCAGTTAACGATGAAATCAGTTAACGATGAAATCAGTTAACGATGAAATCAATTAAATGAAGATGAAATCAGTTAACGATGAAATCAGTTAAATGAAGATGAAATCAGTTAACGATGAAATCAGTTAAAGATGAAATCAGTTAACGATGAAATCAGTTAACGATGAAATCAGTTAACGATGGAATCAGTTAAATGAAGATGAAATCAGTTAACGATGAAATCAGTTAACGATGAAATCAGTTAACGATGAAATCAGTTAAATGAAGATGAAATCAGTTAACGATGAAATCAGTTAAAGATGAAATCAGTTAACGATGAAATCAGTTAACGATGAAATCAGTTAAATGAAGATGAAATCAGTTAACGATGAAATCAGTTAACGATGGAATCAGTTAAATGAAGATGAAATCAGTTAACGATGAAATCAGTTAACGATGGAATCAGTTAACGATGAAATCAGTTAACGATGAAATCAGTTAAATTAAGATGAAATCAGTTAACGATGAAATCAGTTAACGATGAAATCAGTTAACGATGAAATCAATTAAATGAAGATGAAATCAGTTAACGATGAAATCAGTTAAATGAAGATGAAATCAGTTAACGATGAAATCAGTTAAAGATGAAATCAGTTAACGATGAAATCAGTTAACGATGAAATCAGTTAACGATGGAATCAGTTAAATGAAGATGAAATCAGTTAACGATGAAATCAGTTAACGATGAAATCAGTTAAATGAAGATGAAATCAGTTAACGATGAAATCAGTTAAAGATGAAATCAGTTAACGATGAAATCAGTTAACGATGAAATCAGTTAAATGAAGATGAAATCAGTTAACGATGAAATCAGTTAACGATGGAATCAGTTAACGATGAAATCAGTTAACGATGAAATCAGTTAACGATGGAATCAGTTAACGATGAAATCAGTTAACGATGAAATCAGTTAAATGAAGATGAAATCAGTTAACGATGAAATCAGTTAACGATGAAATCAGTTAACGATGAAATCAGTTAACGATGAAATCAATTAAATGAAGATGAAATCAGTTAACGATGAAATCAGTTAAATGAAGATGAAATCAGTTAACGATGAAATCAGTTAAAGATGAAATCAGTTAACGATGAAATCAGTTAACGATGAAATCAGTTAAATGAAGATGAAATCAGTTAACGATGAAATCAGTTAAATGAAGAATGAAAATTAAATCAGTTAAATGAAGATGAAATCAGTTAACGATGAAATCAGTTAAATGAAGATGAAATCAGTTAACGATGAAATCAGTTAACGATGAAATCAGTTAAATGAAGATGAAATCAGTTAAAGATGAAATCAGTTAACGATGAAATCAGTTAACGATGAAATCAGTTAACGATGGAATCAGTTAAATGAAGATGAAATCAGTTAACGATGAAATCAGTTAACAATGAAATCAGTTAAATGAAGATGAAATCAGTTAACGATGAAATCACTTAACGATGAAATCAGTTAAATGAAGATGAAATCAGTTAACGATGAAATCAGTTAAAGATGAAATCAGTTAACGATGGAATCAGTTAACGATGAAATCAGTTAACCATGAAATCAGTTAAATGAAGATGAAATCAGTTAACGATGGAATCAGTTAACGATGAAATCAGTTAAATGAAGATGAAATCAGTTAAAGATGAAATCAGTTAACGATGAAATCAGTTAACGATGAAATCAGTTAAATGAAGATGAAATCAGTTAACGATGAAATCAGTTAAATGAAGATGAAATCAGTTAAAGATGAAATCAGTTAACGATGAAATCAGTTAACGATGAAATCAGTTAAATGAAGATGAAATCAGTTAACGATGAAATCAGTTAACAATGAAATCAGTTAAATGAAGATGAAATCAGTTAACGATGAAATCAGTTAACGATGAAATCAGTTAAATGAAGATGAAATCAGTTAACGATGAAATCAGTTAACGATGAAATCAGTTAACGATGAAATCAATTAAATGAAGATGAAATCAGTTAACGATGAAATCAGTTAACGATGAAATCAGTTAAATGAAGATGAAATCAGTTAACGATGAAATCAGTTAAATGAAGATGAAATCAGTTAACGATGAAATCAGTTAACGATGAAATCAGTTAACGATGAAATCAATTAAATGAAGATGAAATCAGTTAACGATGAAATCAGTTAAATGAAGAATGAAAATGAAATCAGTTAAATGAAGATGAAATCAGTTAACGATGAAATCAGTTAACGATGAAATCAGTTAACGATGAAATCAGTTAAATGAAGATGAAATCAGTTAACGATGAAATCAGTTAACGATGAAATCAGTTAACGATGAAATCAGTTAAATGAAGATGAAATCAGTTAACGATGAAATCAGTTAAAGATGAAATCAGTTAACGATGAAATCAGTTAACGATGAAATCAGTTAAATGAAGATGAAATCAGTTAACGATGAAATCAGTTAACGATGAAATCAGTTAACGATGGAATCAGTTAAATGAAGATGAAATCAGTTAACGATGAAATCAGTTAACGATGAAATCAGTTAAATGAAGATGAAATCAGTTAACGATGAAATCAGTTAAATGAAGATGAAATCAGTTAACGATGAAATCAGTTAAATGAAGATGAAATCAGTTAACGATGAAATCAGTTAACGATGGAATCAGTTAACGATGAAATCAGTTAACGATGAAATCAGTTAAATGAAGATGAAATCAGTTAACGATGAAATCAGTTAACGATGAAATCAGTTAACGATGAAATCAGTTAACGATGAAATCAATTAAATGAAGATGAAATCAGTTAACGATGAAATCAGTTAAATGAAGATGAAATCAGTTAACGATGAAATCAGTTAACGATGAAATCAGTTAACGATGAAATCAGTTAAATGAAGATGAAATCAGTTAACGATGAAATCAGTTAAATGAAGAATGAAAATGAAATCAGTTAAATGAAGATGAAATCAGTTAACGATGAAATCAGTTAACGATGAAATCAGTTAACGATGAAATCAGTTAAATGAAGATGAAATCAGTTAACGATGAAATCAGTTAAATGAAGATGAAATCAGTTAACGATGAAATCAGTTAACGATGAAATCAGTTAAATGAAGATGAAATCAGTTAACGATGAAATCAGTTAAAGATGAAATCAGTTAACGATGAAATCAGTTAACGATGAAATCAGTTAAATGAAGATGAAATCAGTTAACGATGAAATCAGTTAACGATGAAATCAGTTAACGATGGAATCAGTTAAATGAAGATGAAATCAGTTAACGATGAAATCAGTTAACGATGAAATCAGTTAAATGAAGATGAAATCAGTTAACGATGAAATCAGTTAAATGAAGATGAAATCAGTTAACGATGAAATCAGTTAAATGAAGATGAAATCAGTTAACGATGAAATCAGTTAACGATGGAATCAGTTAACGATGAAATCAGTTAACGATGAAATCAGTTAAATGAAGATGAAATCAGTTAACGATGAAATCAGTTAACGATGAAATCAGTTAACGATGAAATCAGTTAACGATGAAATCAATTAAATGAAGATGAAATCAGTTAACGATGAAATCAGTTAAATGAAGATGAAATCAGTTAACGATGAAATCAGTTAACGATGAAATCAGTTAACGATGAAATCAGTTAAATGAAGATGAAATCAGTTAACGATGAAATCAGTTAACGATGAAATCAGTTAACGATGAAATCAGTTAAATGAAGATGAAATCAGTTAAATGAAGATGAAATCAGTTAACGATGAAATCAGTTAACGATGGAATCAGTTAACGATGAAATCAGTTAACGATGAAATCAGTTAAATGAAGATGAAATCAGTTAACGATGAAATCAGTTAAAGATGAAATCAGTTAACGATGAAATCAGTTAACGATGAAATCAGTTAAATGAAGATGAAATCAGTTAACGATGAAATCAGTTAACGATGAAATCAGTTAACGATGGAATCAGTTAAATGAAGATGAAATCAGTTAACGATGAAATCAGTTAACGATGAAATCAGTTAACGATGAAATCAGTTAAATGAAGATGAAATCAGTTAACGATGAAATCAGTTAAATGAAGATGAAATCAGTTAACGATGAAATCAGTTAAAGATGAAATCAGTTAACGATGAAATCAGTTAACGATGAAATCAGTTAAATGAAGATGAAATCAGTTAACGATGAAATCAGTTAACGATGAAATCAGTTAACGATGAAATCAGTTAAATGAAGATGAAATCAGTTAACGATGAAATCAGTTAACGATGAAATCAGTTAAATGAAGATGAAATCAGTTAAATGAAGATGAAATCAGTTAACGATGAAATCAGTTAACGATGAAATCAATTAAATGAAGATGAAATCAGTTAACGATGAAATCAGTTAAATGAAGAATGAAAATGAAATCAGTTAAATGAAGATGAAATCAGTTAACGATGAAATCAGTTAACGATGAAATCAGTTAAATGAAGATGAAATCAGTTAACGATGAAATCAGTTAAATGAAGATGAAATCAGTTAACGATGAAATCAGTTAACGATGGAATCAGTTAACGATGAAATCAGTTAACGATGAAATCAGTTAAATGAAGATGAAATCAGTTAACGATGAAATCAGTTAACGATGAAATCAGTTAAATGAAGATGAAATCAGTTAACGATGAAATCAGTTAAAGATGAAATCAGTTAACGATGAAATCAGTTAACGATGAAATCAGTTAAATGAAGATGAAATCAGTTAACGATGAAATCAGTTAACGATGAAATCAGTTAACGATGGAATCAGTTAAATGAAGATGAAATCAGTTAACGATGAAATCAGTTAACGATGAAATCAGTTAAATGAAGATGAAATCAGTTAACGATGAAATCAGTTAAATGAAGATGAAATCAGTTAACGATGAAATCAGTTAAAGATGAAATCAGTTAACGATGAAATCAGTTAACGATGAAATCAGTTAAATGAAGATGAAATCAGTTAACGATGAAATCAGTTAAAGATGAAATCAGTTAACGATGAAATCAGTTAACGATGAAATCATTTAAATGAAGATGAAATCAGTTAACGATGAAATCAGTTAACGATGAAATCAGTTAACGATGAAATCAGTTAAATGAAGATGAAATCAGTTAACGATGAAATCAGTTAACGATGAAATCAGTTAAATGAAGATGAAATCAGTTAACGATGAAATCAGTTAACGATGAAATCAGTTAACGATGAAATCAATTAAATGAAGATGAAATCAGTTAACGATGAAATCAGTTAAATGAAGATGAAATCAGTTAACGATGAAATCAGTTAAAGATGAAATCAGTTAACGATGAAATCAGTTAACGATGAAATCAGTTAAATGAAGATGAAATCAGTTAACGATGAAATCAGTTAACGATGAAATCAGTAAAATGAAGAATGAAAATGAAATCAGTTAAATGAAGATGAAATCAGTTAACGATGAAATCAGTTAACGATGAAATCAGTTAACGATGAAATCAGTTAACGATGAAATCAGTTAAATGAAGATGAAATCAGTTAACGATGAAATCAGTTAACAATGAAATCAGTTAAATGAAGATGAAATCAGTTAACGATGAAATCAGTTAACGATGAAATCAGTTAACGATGAAATCACTTAACGATGAAATCAGTTAAATGAAGATGAAATCAGTTAACGATGAAATCAGTTAACGATGGAATCAGTTAACGATGAAATCAGTTAAATGAAGATGAAATCAGTTAACGATGAAATCAGTTAACGATGAAATCAGTTAAATGAAGATGAAATCAGTTAACGATGAAATCAGTTAAAGATGAAATCAGTTAACGATGAAATCAGTTAACGATGAAATCAGTTAAATGAAGATGAAATCAGTTAACGATGAAATCAGTTAACGATGAAATCAGTTAAATGAAGATGAAATCAGTTAACGATGAAATCAGTTAACGATGAAATCAGTTAACGATGAAATCAATTAAATGAAGATGAAATCAGTTAACGATGAAATCAGTTAAATGAAGATGAAATCAGTTAACGATGAAATCAGTTAAAGATGAAATCAGTTAACGATGAAATCAGTTAACGATGAAATCAGTTAAATGAAGATGAAATCAGTTAACGATGAAATCAGTTAACGATGAAATCAGTAAAATGAAGAATGAAAATGAAATCAGTTAAATGAAGATGAAATCAGTTAACGATGAAATCAGTTAACGATGAAATCAGTTAACGATGGAATCAGTTAACGATGAAATCAGTTAACGATGAAATCAGTTAAATGAAGATGAAATCAGTTAACGATGAAATCAGTTAACGATGAAATCAGTTAAATGAAGATGAAATCAGTTAACGATGAAATCAGTTAAAGATGAAATCAGTTAACGATGAAATCAGTTAACGATGAAATCAGTTAACGATGAAATCAGTTAAAGATGAAATCAGTTAACGATGAAATCAGTTAACGATGAAATCAGTTAAATGAAGATGAAATCAGTTAATGATGAAATCAGTTAACGATGGAATCAGTTAACGATGAAATCAGTTAACGATGAAATCAGTTAAATGAAGATGAAATCAGTTAACGATGAAATCAGTTAACGATGAAATCAGTTAACGATGAAATCAATTAAATGAAGATGAAATCAGTTAACGATGAAATCAGTTAAATGAAGATGAAATCAGTTAACGATGAAATCAGTTAAAGATGAAATCAGTTAACGATGAAATCAGTTAACGATGAAATCAGTTAAATGAAGATGAAATCAGTTAACGATGAAATCAGTTAAATGAAGAATGAAAATGAAATCAGTTAAATGAAGATGAAATCAGTTAACGATGAAATCAGTTAAATGAAGATGAAATCAGTTAACGATGAAATCAGTTAACGATGAAATCAGTTAACGATGGAATCAGTTAAATGAAGATGAAATCAGTTAACGATGAAATCAGTTAACGATGAAATCAGTTAAATGAAGATGAAATCAGTTAACGATGAAATCAGTTAAATGAAGATGAAATCAGTTAACGATGAAATCAGTTAAATGAAGATGAAATCAGTTAACGATGAAATCAGTTAACGATGAAATCAGTTAACGATGGAATCAGTTAACGATGAAATCAGTTAACGATGAAATCAGTTAAATGAAGATGAAATCAGTTAACGATGAAATCAGTTAACGATGGAATCAGTTAAATGAAGATGAAATCAGTTAACGATGAAATCAGTTAACGATGAAATCAGTTAACGATGAAATCAGTTAAATGAAGATGAAATCAGTTAACGATGAAATCAGTTAAATGAAGAATGAAAATGAAATCAGTTAAATGAAGATGAAATCAGTTAACGATGAAATCAGTTAACGATGAAATCAGTTAAATGAAGATGAAATCAGTTAACGATGAAATCAGTTAACGATGAAATCAGTTAACGATGAAATCAGTTAACGATGGAATCAGTTAAATGAAGATGAAATCAGTTAACGATGAAATCAGTTAACGATGAAATCAATTAAATGAAGATGAAATCAGTTAACGATGAAATCAGTTAAAAGAAGATGAAATCAGTTAACGATGAAATCAGTTAACGATGAAATCAGTTAAATGAAGAATGAAAATGAAATCAGTTAAATGAAGATGAAATCAGTTAACGATGAAATCAGTTAAATGAAGATGAAATCAGTTAACGATGAAATCAGTTAACGATGAAATCAGTTAACGATGGAATCAGTTAACGATGGAATCAGTTAACGATGAAATCAGTTAACGATGAAATCAGTTAAATGAAGATGAAATCAGTTAACGATGAAATCAGTTAACAATGAAATCAGTTAAATGAAGATGAAATCAGTTAACGATGAAATCAGTTAACGATGAAATCAGTTAACGATGAAATCACTTAACGATGAAATCAGTTAAATGAAGATGAAATCAGTTAACGATGAAATCAGTTAAAGATGAAATCAGTTAACGATGGAATCAGTTAACGATGAAATCAGTTAACGATGAAATCAGTTAAATGAAGATGAAATCAGTTAACGATGAAATCAGTTAACGATGAAATCAGTTAAATGAAGATGAAATCAGTTAACGATGAAATCAGTTAACGATGAAATCAGTTAAATGAAGATGAAATCAGTTAACGATGAAATCAGTTAACGATGAAATCAGTTAACGATGAAATCAGTTAACGATGGAATCAGTTAACGATGAAATCAGTTAACGATGAAATCAGTTAAATGAAGATGAAATCAGTTAACGATGAAATCAGTTAACGATGAAATCAGTTAAATGAAGATGAAATCAGTTAACGATGAAATCAGTTAAAGATGAAATCAGTTAACGATGAAATCAGTTAACGATGAAATCAGTTAAATGAAGATGAAATCAGTTAACGATGAAATCAGTTAAAGATTAAATCAGTTAACGATGAAATCAGTTAAATGAAGATGAAATCAGTTAACGATGAAATCAGTTAACGATGAAATCAGTTAACGATGAAATCAGTTAAATGAAGATGAAATCAGTTAACGATGAAATCAGTTAACGATGAAATCAGTTAACGATGAAATCAGTTAAATGAAGATGAAATCAGTTAACGATGAAATCAGTTAACGATGAAATCAGTTAACGATGAAATCAGTTAACGATGAAATCAATTAAATGAAGATGAAATCAGTTAACGATGAAATCAGTTAAATGAAGAATGAAAATGAAATCAGTTAAATGAAGATGAAATCAGTTAACGATGAAATCAGTTAACGATGAAATCAGTTAACGATGAAATCAGTTAACGATGAAATCAGTTAAATGAAGATGAAATCAGTTAACGATGAAATCAGTTAAATGAAGATGAAATCAGTTAACGATGAAATCAGTTAACGATGAAATCAGTTAACGATGGAATCAGTTAACGATGAAATCAGTTAACGATGAAATCAGTTAAATGAAGATGAAATCAGTTAACGATGAAATCAGTTAACGATGAAATCAGTTAAATGAAGATGAAATCAGTTAACGATGAAATCAGTTAACGATGAAATCAGTTAACGATGAAATCAGTTAACGATGAAATCAGTTAAATGAAGATGAAATCAGTTAACGATGAAATCAGTTAACGATGAAATCAGTTAACGATGGAATCAGTTAAATGAAGATTAAATCAGTTAACGATGAAATCAGTTAACGATGAAATCAGTTAAATGAAGATGAAATCAGTTAACGATGAAATCAGTTAAATGAAGATGAAATCAGTTAACGATGAAATCAGTTAAAGATGAAATCAGTTAACGATGAAATCAGTTAACGATGAAATCAGTTAAATGAAGATGAAATCAGTTAACGATGAAATCAGTTAAAGATGAAATCAGTTAACGATGAAATCAGTTAACGATGAAATCAGTTAAATGAAGATGAAATCAGTTAACGATGAAATCAGTTAACGATGAAATCAGTTAACGATGAAATCAGTTAAATGAAGATGAAATCAGTTAACGATGAAATCAGTTAACGATGAAATCAGTTAACGATGAAATCAGTTAAATGAAGATGAAATCAGTTAACGATGAAATCAGTTAACGATGAAATCAGTTAACGATGAAATCAATTAAATGAAGATGAAATCAGTTAACGATGAAATCAGTTAAATGAAGATGAAATCAGTTAACGATGAAATCAGTTAACGATGAAATCAGTTAACGATGAAATCAGTTAAATGAAGATGAAATCAGTTAACGATGAAATCAGTTAACGATGAAATCAGTTAAATGAAGAATGAAAATGAAATCAGTTAAATGAAGATGAAATCAGTTAACGATGAAATCAGTTAACGATGAAATCAGTTAACGATGGAATCAGTTAACGATGAAATCAGTTAAAAGAAGATGAAATCAGTTAACGATGAAATCAGTTAACGATGAAATCAGTTAAATGAAGATGAAATCAGTTAACGATGAAATCAGTTAAATGAAGAATGAAAATGAAATCAGTTAAATGAAGATGAAATCAGTTAACGATGAAATCAGTTAAATGAAGATGAAATCAGTTAACGATGAAATCAGTTAACGATGGAATCAGTTAACGATGAAATCAGTTAACGATGGAATCAGTTAACGATGAAATCAGTTAACGATGAAATCAGTTAAATGAAGATGAAATCAGTTAACGATGAAATCAGTTAACAATGAAATCAGTTAAATGAAGATGAAATCAGTTAACGATGAAATCACTTAACGATGAAATCAGTTAAATGAAGATGAAATCAGTTAACGATGAAATCAGTTAACGATGAAATCAATTAAATGAAGATGAAATCAGTTAACGATGAAATCAGTTAAATGAAGAATGAAAATGAAATCAGTTAAATGAAGATGAAATCAGTTAACGATGAAATCAGTTAACGATGAAATCAGTTAACGATGAAATCAGTTAACGATGAAATCAGTTAAATGAAGATGAAATCAGTTAACGATGAAATCAGTTAAATGAAGATGAAATCAGTTAACGATGAAATCAGTTAACGATGAAATCAGTTAACGATGGAATCAGTTAACGATGAAATCAGTTAACGATGAAATCAGTTAAATGAAGATGAAATCAGTTAACGATGAAATCAGTTAACGATGAAATCAGTTAAATGAAGATGAAATCAGTTAACGATGAAATCAGTTAACGATGAAATCAGTTAAATGAAGATGAAATCAGTTAACGATGAAATCAGTTAACGATGAAATCAGTTAACGATGGAATCAGTTAAATGAAGATGAAATCAGTTAACGATGAAATCAGTTAACGATGAAATCAGTTAAATGAAGATGAAATCAGTTAACGATGAAATCAGTTAAATGAAGATGAAATCAGTTAACGATGAAATCAGTTAAAGATGAAATCAGTTAACGATGAAATCAGTTAACGATGAAATCAGTTAAATGAAGATGAAATCAGTTAACGATGAAATCAGTTAAAGATGAAATCAGTTAACGATGAAATCAGTTAACGATGAAATCAGTTAAATGAAGATGAAATCAGTTAACGATGAAATCAGTTAACGATGAAATCAGTTAACGATGAAATCAGTTAAATGAAGATGAAATCAGTTAACGATGAAATCAGTTAACGATGAAATCAGTTAACGATGAAATCAGTTAAATGAAGATGAAATCAGTTAACGATGAAATCAGTTAACGATGAAATCAGTTAACGATGAAATCAATTAAATGAAGATGAAATCAGTTAACGATGAAATCAGTTAAATGAAGATGAAATCAGTTAACGATGAAATCAGTTAACGATGAAATCAGTTAAATGAAGAATGAAAATGAAATCAGTTAAATGAAGATGAAATCAGTTAACGATGAAATCAGTTAACGATGAAATCAGTTAACGATGGAATCAGTTAACGATGAAATCAGTTAACGATGAAATCAGTTAAATGAAGATGAAATCAGTTAACGATGAAATCAGTTAACAATGAAATCAGTTAAATGAAGATGAAATCAGTTAACGATGAAATCAGTTAACGATGAAATCAGTTAAATGAAGATGAAATCAGTTAACGATGAAATCAGTTAACGATGAAATCAGTTAACGATGAAATCACTTAACGATGAAATCAGTTAAATGAAGATGAAATCAGTTAACGATGAAATCAGTTAACGATGAAATCAGTTAACGATGGAATCAGTTAACGATGAAATCAGTTAACGATGAAATCAGTTAAATGAAGATGAAATCAGTTAACGATGAAATCAGTTAACGATGAAATCAGTTAAATGAAGATGAAATCAGTTAACGATGAAATCAGTTAAAGATGAAATCAGTTAACGATGAAATCAGTTAACGATGAAATCAGTTAAATGAAGATGAAATCAGTTAAAGATGAAATCAGTTAACGATGAAATCAGTTAACGATGAAATCAGTTAAATGAAGATGAAATCAGTTAACGATGAAATCAGTTAACGATGGAATCAGTTAACGATGAAATCAGTTAACGATGAAATCAGTTAAATGAAGATGAAATCAGTTAACGATGAAATCAGTTAACGATGAAATCAGTTAACGATGAAATCAATTAAATGAAGATGAAATCAGTTAACGATGAAATCAGTTAAATGAAGATGAAATCAGTTAACGATGAAATCAGTTAAAGATGAAATCAGTTAACGATGAAATCAGTTAACGATGAAATCAGTTAAATGAAGATGAAATCAGTTAACGATGAAATCAGTTAACGATGGAATCAGTTAACGATGAAATCAGTTAACGATGAAATCAGTTAAATGAAGATGAAATCAGTTAACGATGAAATCAGTTAACGATGAAATCAGTTAAATGAAGATGAAATCAGTTAAAGATGAAATCAGTTAACGATGAAATCAGTTAACGATGAAATCAGTTAACGATGGAATCAGTTAAATGAAGATGAAATCAGTTAACGATGAAATCAGTTAACGATGAAATCAGTTAAATGAAGATGAAATCAGTTAACGATGAAATCAGTTAAATGAAGATGAAATCAGTTAACGATGAAATCAGTTAACGATGGAATCAGTTAACGATGAAATCAGTTAACGATGAAATCAGTTAACGATGAAATCAGTTAAATGAAGATGAAATCAGTTAACGATGAAATCAGTTAACGATGGAATCAGTTAAATGAAGATGAAATCAGTTAACGATGAAATCAGTTAACGATGAAATCAGTTAAATGAAGATGAAATCAGTTAACGATGAAATCAGTTAAATGAAGAATGAAAATGAAATCAGTTAAATGAAGATGAAATCAGTTAACGATGAAATCAGTTAACGATGAAATCAGTTAAATGAAGATGAAATCAGTTAACGATGAAATCAGTTAACGATGAAATCAGTTAACGATGGAATCAGTTAACGATGGAATCAGTTAACGATGAAATCAGTTAAATGAAGATGAAATCAGTTAACGATGAAATCAGTTAACGATGAAATCAGTTAACGATGAAATCAGTTAAATGAAGATGAAATCAGTTAACGATGAAATCAGTTAAATGAAGATGAAATCAGTTAACGATGAAATCAGTTAAAGATGAAATCAGTTAACGATGAAATCAGTTAAATGAAGAATGAAAATGAAATCAGTTAAATGAAGATGAAATCAGTTAACGATGAAATCAGTTAACGATGAAATCAGTTAACGATGGAATCAGTTAAATGAAGATGAAATCAGTTAACGATGAAATCAGTTAAATGAAGATGAAATCAGTTAAATGAAGATGAAATCAGTTAACGATGAAATCAGTTAAATGAAGATGAAATCAGTTAAATGAAGATGAAATCAGTTAACGATGAAATCAGTTAAAGATGAAATCAGTTAACGATGAAATCAGTTAAATGAAGAATGAAAATGAAATCAGTTAACGATGAAATCAGTTAAAGATGAAATCAGTTAACGATGGAATCAGTTAAATGAAGATGAAATCAGTTAACGATGAAATCAGTTAACGATGAAATCAGTTAAATGAAGATGAAATCAGTTAACGATGAAATCAGTTAACGATGAAATTAGTTAAAGATGAAATCAGTTAACGATGGAATCAGTTAAATGAAGATGAAATCAGTTAACGATGAAATCAGTTAAATGAAGATGAAATCAGTTAACGATGAAATCAGTTAACGATGAAATCAGTTAATGATGGAATCAGTTAAATGAAGATGAAATCAGTTAACGATGAAATCAGTTAACGATGAAATCAGTTAAAGATGAAATCAGTTAACGATGGAATCAGTTAAATGAAGATGAAATCAGTTAACGATGAAATCAGTTAACGATGAAATCAGTTAAATGAAGATGAAATCAGTTAACGATGAAATCAGTTAAAGATGAAATCAGTTAACGATGAAATCAGTTAAATGAAGATGAAATCAGTTAACGATGAAATCAGTTAAAGATGAAATCAGTTAACGATGAAATCAGTTAAATGAAGAATGAAAATGAAATCAGTTAAATGAAGATGAAATCAGTTAACGATGAAATCAGTTAACGATGAAATCAGTTAACGATGGAATCAGTTAAATGAAGATGAAATCAGTTAACGATGAAATCAGTTAAATGAAGATGAAATCAGTTAAATGAAGATGAAATCAGTTAACGATGAAATCAGTTAAATGAAGATGAAATCAGTTAAATGAAGATGAAATCAGTTAACGATGAAATCAGTTAAAGATGAAATCAGTTAACGATGAAATCAGTTAAATGAAGAATGAAAATGAAATCAGTTAACGATGAAATCAGTTAAAGATGAAATCAGTTAACGATGGAATCAGTTAAATGAAGATGAAATCAGTTAACGATGAAATCAGTTAACGATGAAATCAGTTAAATGAAGATGAAATCAGTTAACGATGAAATCAGTTAACGATGAAATTAGTTAAAGATGAAATCAGTTAACGATGGAATCAGTTAAATGAAGATGAAATCAGTTAACGATGAAATCAGTTAAATGAAGATGAAATCAGTTAACGATGAAATCAGTTAACGATGAAATCAGTTAATGATGGAATCAGTTAAATGAAGATGAAATCAGTTAACGATGAAATCAGTTAACGATGAAATCAGTTAAAGATGAAATCAGTTAACGATGGAATCAGTTAAATGAAGATGAAATCAGTTAACGATGAAATCAGTTAACGATGAAATCAGTTAACGATGAAATCAGTTAAATGAAGATGAAATCAGTTAACGATGAAATCAGTTAAAGATGAAATTAGTTAACGATGGAATCAGTTAAATGAAGATGAAATCAGTTAACGATGAAATCAGTTAACGATGAAATCAGTTAAATGAAGATGAAATCAGTTAACGATGAAATCAGTTAAAGATGAAATTAGTTAACGATGGAATCAGTTAAATGAAGATGAAATCAGTTAACGATGAAATCAGTTAACGATGAAATCAGTTAACGATGAAATCAGTTAAATGAAGATGAAATCAGTTAACGATGAAATCAGTTAAAGATGAAATCAGTTAACGATGGAATCAGTTAAATGAAGATGAAATCAGTTAACGATGAAATCAGTTAACGATGAAATCAGTTAAATGAAGATGAAATCAGTTAACGATGAAATCAGTTAAATGAAGATGAAATCAGTTAACGATGAAATCAGTTAAATGAAGATGAAATCAGTTAAATGAAGATGAAATCAGTTAACGATGAAATCAGTTACAGATGAAATCAGTTACATGAAGATTAAATCAGTTAACGATGAAATCAGTTAACGATGAAATCAGTTAAATGAAGATGAAATCAGTTAACGATGAAATCAGTTAAATGAAGATGAAATCAGTTAAATGAAGATGAAATCAGTTAACGATGAAATCAGTTACAGATGAAATCAGTTAACGATGAAATCAGTTACAGATGAAATCAGTTACATGAAGATTCAATCAGTTAACGATGAAATCAGTTAAAGATGAAATCAGTTAACGATGAAATCAGTTAAATGAAGAATGGAAATGAAATCAGTTAAATGAAGATGAAATCAGTTAACGATGAAATCAGTTAACGGTGAAATCAGTTAACGGTGAAATCAGTTAACGATGAAATCAGTTAAATGAAGATGAAATCAGTTAACGATGAAATCAGTTAAATGAAGATGAAATCAGTTAACGATGAAATCAGTTAACAATGAAATCAGTTAACGATGGAATCAGTTAAATGAAGATGAAATCAGTTAACGATGAAATCAGTTAACGATGAAATCAGTTAAATGAAGATGAAATCAGTTAAATGAAGATGAAATCAGTTAACGATGAAATCAGTTAAATGAAGATGAAATCAGTTAACGATGAAATCAGTTAAAGATGAAATCAGTTAACGATGGAATCAGTTAAATGAAGATGAAATCAGTTAACGATGAAATCAGTTAACGATGAAATCAGTTAAATGAAGATGAAATCAGTTAACGATGAAATCAGTTAACGATGAAATCAGTTAAATGAAGATGAAATCAGTTAACGATGAAATCAGTTAACGATGAAATCAGTTAACGATGAAATCAGTTAAATGAAGATGAAATCAGTTAACGATGAAATCAGTTAACGATGGAATCAGTTAAATGAAGATGAAATCAGTTAACGATGAAATCAGTTAAAGATGAAATCAGTTAACGATGAAATCAGTTAACGATGAAATCAGTTAACGATGAAATAAGTTAAATGAAGATGAAATCAGTTAACGATGAAATCAGTTAACGATGGAATCAGTTAAATGAAGATGAAATCAGTTAACGATGAAATCAGTTAACGATGAAATCAGTTAAATGAAGATGAAATCAGTTAACGATGAAATCAGTTAACGATGAAATCAGTTAACGATGGAATCAGTTAACGATGGAATCAGTTAAATGAAGATGAAATCAGTTAACGATGAAATCAGTTAAATGAAGATGAAATCAGTTAACGATGAAATCAGTTAACGATGAAATCAGTTAACGATGGAATCAGTTAAATGAAGATGAAATCAGTTAAATGAAGATGAAATCAGTTAACGATGAAATCAGTTAATGATGAAATCAGTTAACGATGAAATCAGTTAACGATGAAATCAGTTAAATGAAGATGAAATCAGTTAACGATGAAATCAGTTAACGATGAAATCAGTTAAATGAAGATGAAATCAGTTAACGATGAAATCAGTTAAAGATGAAATCAGTTAACGATGGAATCAGTTAACGATGAAATCAGTTAACGATGAAATCAGTTAAATGAAGATGAAATCAGTTAAATGAAGATGAAATCAGTTAACGATGAAATCAGTTAACGATGGAATCAGTTAAATGAAGATGAAATCAGGTAACGATGAAATCAGTTAACGATGAAATCAGTTAACGATGAAATCAGTTAAATGAAGATGAAATCAGTTAACGATGAAATCAGTTAAATGAAGATGAAATCAGTTAACGATGAAATCAGTTAACGATGAAATCAGTTAAATGAAGATGAAATCAGTTAACGATGAAATCAGTTAACGATGAAATCAGTTAAATGAAGATGAAATCAGTTAACGATGAAATCAGTTAACGATGAAATCAGTTAACGATGGAATCAGTTAAATGAAGATGAAATCAGTTAACGATGAAATCAGTTAAATGAAGATGAAATCAGTTAACGATGAAATCAGTTAACGATGGAATCAGTTAACGATGAAATCAGTTAAATGAAGATGAAATCAGTTAAATGAAGATG
This sequence comes from Semicossyphus pulcher, assembly GCF_022749685.1. Taxonomy (NCBI): domain Eukaryota; kingdom Metazoa; phylum Chordata; class Actinopteri; order Labriformes; family Labridae; genus Semicossyphus; species Semicossyphus pulcher. The sequence continues at coordinate 2,182,699 of NW_027211703.1, forward strand.
AAATCAGTTAACGATGAAATCAGTTAACGATGAAATCAGTTAAATGAAGATGAAATCAGTTAACGATGAAATCAGTTAACGATGAAATCAGTTAAATGAAGATGAAATCAGTTAACGATGAAATCAGTTAACGATGAAATCAGTTAAATGAAGAATGAAAATGAAATCAGTTAAATGAAGATGAAATCAGTTAACGATGAAATCAGTTAACGATGAAATCAGTTAACGATGGAATCAGTTAAATGAAGATGAAATCAGTTCACGGTGAAATCAGTTAACGATGGAATCAGTTAACGATGAGATCAGTTAACGATGAAATCAGTTAACGATGAAATCAGTTAAATGAAGATGAAATCAGTTAACGATGAAATCAGTTAACGATGGAATCAGTTAAATGAAGATGAAATCAGTTAACGATGAAATCAGTTAAATGAAGATGAAATCAGTTAACGATGAAATCAGTTAACGATGAAATCAGTTAAATGAAGATGAAATCAGTTTACGATGAAATCAGTTAACGATGAAATCAGTTAAATGAAGAATGAAAATGAAATCAGTTAAATGAAGATGAAATCAGTTAACGATGAAATCAGTTAACGATGAAATCAGTTAAATGAAGATGAAATCAGTTAACGATGAAATCAGTTAACGATGAAATCAGTTAAATGAAGATGAAATCAGTTAACGATGAAATCAGTTAACGATGAAATCAGTTAACGATGGAATCAGTTAAATGAAGATGAAATCAGTTAACGATGAAATCAGTTAACGATGAAATCAGTTAAATGAAGATGAAATCAGTTAACGATGAAATCAGTTAAATGAAGATGAAATCAGTTAACGATGAAATCAGTTAACGATGAAATCAGTTAACGATGAAATCAGTTAAATGAAGATGAAATCAGTTAACGATGAAATCAGTTAAATGAAGATGAAATCAGTTAACGATGAAATCAGTTAACGATGGAATCAGTTAACGATGAAATCAGTTAACGATGGAATCAGTTAACGATGAAATCAGTTAACGATGAAATCAGTTAAATGAAGATGAAATCAGTTAACGATGAAATCAGTTAACGATGAAATCAGTTAAATGAAAATGAAATCAGTTAACGATGAAATCAGTTAACGATGAAATCAGTTAAATGAAGATGAAATCAGTTAACGATGAAATCAGTTAACGATGAAATCAGTTAAATGAAGATGAAATCAGTTAACGATGAAATCAGTTAAATGAAGATGAAATCAGTTAACGATGAAATCAGTTAAAGATGAAATCAGTTAACGATGGAATCAGTTAACGATGAAATCAGTTAAATGAAGATGAAATCAGTTAAATGAAGATGAAATCAGTTAACGATGAAATCAGTTAACGATGAAATCAGTTAAAGATGAAATCAGTTAACGATGAAATCAGTTAACGATGAAATCAGTTAAATGAAGATGAAATCAGTTAACGATGAAATCAGTTAAATGAAGATGAAATCAGTTAACGATGAAATCAGTTAACGATGGAATCAGTTAACGATGAAATCAGTTAAATGAAGATGAAATCAGTTAACGATGAAATCAGTTAACGATGAAATCAATTAAATGAAGATGAAATCAGTTAACGATGAAATCAGTTAAATGAAGATGAAATCAGTTAACGATGAAATCAGTTAAAGATGAAATCAGTTAACGATGAAATCAGTTAACGATGAAATCAGTTAAATGAAGATGAAATCAGTTAACGATGAAATCAGTTAAAGATGAAATCAGTTAACGATGAAATCAGTTAACGATGGAATCAGTTAACGATGAAATCAGTTAAATGAAGATGAAATCAGTTAACGATGAAATCAGTTAAAGATGAAATCAGTTAACGATGAAATCAGTTAACGAGGAAATCAGTTAAATGAAGATGAAATCAGTTAACGATGAAATCAGTTAAAGATGAAATCAGTTAACGATGAAATCAGTTAACGATGGAATCAGTTAAATGAAGATGAAATCAGTTAACGATGAAATCAGTTAACGATGAAATCAGTTAACGATGAAATCAGTTAAATGAAGATGAAATCAGTTAACGATGAAATCAGTTAACGATGAAATCAGTTAAATGAAGATGAAATCAGTTAAAGATGAAATCAGTTAACGATGAAATCAGTTAACGATGAAATCAGTTAAATGAAGATGAAATCAGTTAACGATGAAATCAGTTAACGATGAAATCAATTAATGATGAAATCAGTTAAATGAAGATGAAATCAGTTAACGATGAAATCAGTTAACGATGAAATCAGTTAACGATGAAATCAGTTAAATGAAGATGAAATCAGTTAAATGAAGATGAAATCAGTTAACGATGAAATCAGTTAACGATGAAATCAGTTAAATGAAGATGAAATCAGTTAACGATGAAATCAGTTAACGATGAAATCAGTTAACGATGGAATCAGTTAAATGAAGATGAAATCAGTTAACGATGAAATCAGTTAACGATGAAATCAGTTAAATGAAGATGAAATCAGTTAACGATGAAATCAGTTAACGATGAAATCAGTTAAATGAAGATGAAATCAGTTAACGATGAAATCAGTTAACGATGAAATCAGTTAACGATGAAATCAGTTAACGATGAAATCAGTTAAATGAAGATGAAATCAGTTAACGATGAAATCAGTTAAATGAAGATGAAATCAGTTAACGATGAAATCAGTTAACGATGAAATCACTTAACGATGAAATCAGTTAAATGAAGATGAAATCAGTTAACGATGAAATCAGTTAAATGAAGATGAAATCAGTTAACGATGAAATCAGTTGACGATGAAATCAGTTAACGATGAAATCAATTAAATGAAGATGAAATCAGTTAACGATGAAATCAGTTAAATGAAGATGAAATCAGTTAACGATGAAATCAGTTAAAGATGAAATCAGTTAACGATGAAATCAGTTAACGATGAAATCAGTTAACGATGAAATCAGTTAAATGAAGATGAAATCAGTTAACGATGAAATCAGTTAACGATGAAATCAGTTAAATGAAGATGAAATCAGTTAACGATGAAATCAGTTAACGATGAAATCAATTAAATGAAGATGAAATCAGTTAACGATGAAATCAGTTAAAAGAAGATGAAATCAGTTAACGATGAAATCAGTTAAAAGAAGATGAAATCAGTTAACGATGAAATCAGTTAACGATGAAATCAGTTAAATGAAGATGAAATCAGTTAACGATGAAATCAGTTAAATGAAGAATGAAAATGAAATCAGTTAAATGAAGATGAAATCAGTTAACGATGAAATCAGTTAAATGAAGATGAAATCAGTTAACGATGAAATCAGTTAACGATGGAATCAGTTAACGATGAAATCAGTTAACGATGGAATCAGTTAACGATGAAATCAGTTAACGATGAAATCAGTTAAATGAAGATGAAATCAGTTAACGATGAAATCAGTTAACAATGAAATCAGTTAAATGAAGATGAAATCAGTTAACGATGAAATCAGTTAACGATGAAATCAGTTAAAGATGAAATCAGTTAACGATGGAATCAGTTAACGATGAAATCAGTTAACGATGAAATCAGTTAACGATGAAATCAGTTAACGATGAAATCAGTTAAATGAAGATGAAATCAGTTAACGATGAAATCAGTTAACGATGAAATCAGTTAACGATGAAATCAGTTAAATGAAGATGAAATCAGTTAACGATGAAATCAGTTAACGATGAGATCAGTTAACGATGAGATCAGTTAACGATGAAATCAGTTAACGATGAAATCAGTTAAATGAAGATGAAATCAGTTAACGATGAAATCAGTTAAATGAAGATGAAATCAGTTAACGATGAAATCAGTTAACGATGAAATCAGTTAAATGAAGATGAAATCAGTTAACGATGAAATCAGTTAAAGATGAAATCAGTTAAATGAAGATGAAATCAGTTAACGATGAAATCAGTTAAAGATGAAATCAGTTAACGATGAAATCAGTTAACGATGAAATCAGTTAAATGAAGATGAAATCAGTTAACGATGAAATCAGTTAACGATGAAATCAGTTAAATGAAGATGAAATCAGTTAACGATGAAATCAGTTAAATGAAGATGAAATCAGTTAACGATGAAATCAGTTAAATGAAGATGAAATCAGTTAAATGAAGATGAAATCAGTTAACGATGAAATCAGTTAAAGATGAAATCAGTTAACGATGAAATCAGTTAACGATGAAATCAGTTAAATGAAGATGAAATCAGTTAACGATGAAATCAGTTAACGATGAAATCAGTTAAATGAAGATGAAATCAGTTATCGATGAAATCAGTTAAAGATGAAATCAGTTAACGATGGAATCAGTTAAATGAAGATGAAATCAGTTAACGATGAAATCAGTTAAAGATGAAATCAGTTACAGATGAAATCAGTTAACGATGAAATCAGTTAACGATGAAATCAGTTAATGATGAAATCAGTTAACGATGAAATCAGTTAACGATGAAATCAGTTAACGATGAAATCAGTTAATGATGAAATCAGTTAACGATGAAATCAGTTAACGATGAAATCAGTTAAATGAAGATGAAATCAGTTAACGATGAAATCAGTTAAATGAAGAATGAAAATGAAATCAGTTAAATGAAGATGAAATCAGTTAACGATGAAATCAGTTAACGATGAAATCAGTTAAATGAAGATGAAATCAGTTAACGATGAAATCAGTTAACGATGAAATCAGTTAAATGAAGATGAAATCAGTTAACGATGAAATCAGTTAAATGAAGAATGAAAATGAAATCAGTTAAATGAAGATGAAATCAGTTAACGATGAAATCAGTTAACGATGAAATCAGTTAAATGAAGATGAAATCAGTTAACGATGAAATCAGTTAACGATGAAATCAGTTAAATGAAGATGAAATCAGTTAACGATGAAATCAGTTAACGATGGAATCAGTTAACGATGAAATCAGTTAACGATGAAATCAGTTAAATGAAGATGAAATCAGTTAACGATGAAATCAGTTAAATGAAGATGAAATCAGTTAACGATGAAATCAGTTAACGATGAAATCAGTTAACGATGGAATCAGTTAAATGAAGATGAAATCAGTTAACGATGAAATCAGTTAAATGAAGATGAAATCAGTTAAATGAAGATGAAATCAGTTAACGATGAAATCAGTTAAAGATGAAATCAGTTACAGATGAAATCAGTTACATGAAGATTAAATCAGTTAACGATGAAATCAGTTAAAGATTAAATCAGTTAACGATGAAATCAGTTAACGATGAAATCAGTTAAATGAAGATGAAATCAGTTAATGATGAAATTAGTTAAAGATGAAATCAGTTAACGATGGAATCAGTTAAATGAAGATGAAATCAGTTAACGATGAAATCAGTTAACGATGAAATCAGTTAACGATGAAATCAGTTAAATGAAGATGAAATCAGTTAACGATGAAATCAGTTAAAGATGAAATCAGTTAACGATGAAATCAGTTAAATGAAGATGAAATCAGTTAACGATGAAATCAGTTAAAGATGAAATCAGTTACAGATGAAATCAGTTACATGAAGATTAAATCAGTTAACGATGAAATCAGTTAAAGATTAAATCAGTTAACGATGAAATCAGTTAACGATGAAATCAGTTAAAGATGAAATCAGTTAACGATGGAATCAGTTAAATGAAGATGAAATCAGTTAACGATGAAATCAGTTAACGATGAAATCAGTTAAATGAAGATGAAATCAGTTAACGATGAAATCAGTTAAAGATGAAATCAGTTAACGATGGAATCAGTTAAATGAAGATGAAATCAGTTAACGATGAAATCAGTTAACGATGAAATCAGTTAAATGAAGATGAAATCAGTTAACGATGAAATCAGTTAAAGATGAAATCAGTTAACAATGAAATCAGTTAACGATGAAATCAGTCAAATGAAGATGAAATCAGTTAACGATGAAATCAGTTAAATGAAGATGAAATCAGTTAAATGAAGATGAAATCAGTTACAGATGAAATCAGTTACATGAAGATTAAATCAGTTAACGATGAAATCAGTTAACGATGAAATCAGTTAAATGAAGATGACATCAGTTAACGATGAAATCAGTTAAATGAAGATGAAATCAGTTAAATGAAGATGAAATCAGTTAACGATGAAATCAGTTACAGATGAAATCAGTTAAATGAAGATGAAATCAGTTAACGATGAAATCAGTTACAGATGAAATCAGTTACATGAAGATGAAATCAGTTAACGATAAAATCAGTTAAAGATGAAATCAGTTAAATGAAGAATGAAAATGAAATCAGTTAACGATGAAATCAGTTAACGATGAAATCAGTTAAATGAAGATGAAATCAGTTAACGATGAAATCAGTTAAATGAAGATGAAATCAGTTAACGATGAAATCCGTTAACGATGAAATCCGTTAACGATGGAATCCGTTAACGATGAAATCCGTTAACGATGAAATCCGTTAACGATGAGATCAGTTAACGATGAAATCAGTTAAATGAAGATGAAATCAGTTAACGATGAAATCAGTTAAAGATGAAATCAGTTAACGATGAAATCAGTTAACGATGAAATCAGTTAACGATGGAATCAGTTAAATGAAGATGAAATCAGTTAACGATGAAATCAGTTAACGATGAAATCAGTTAAATGAAGATGAAATCAGTTAACGATGAAATCAGTTAAATGAAGATGAAATCAGTTAACGATGAAATCAGTTAACGATGAAATCAGTTAAATGAAGATGAAATCAGTTAACGATGAAATCAGTTAACGATGAAATCAATTAAATGAAGATGAAATCAGTTAACGATGAAATCAGTTAAAAGAAGATGAAATCAGTTAACGATGAAATCAGTTAACGATGAAATCAGTTAACGATGAAATCAGTTAAATGAAGATGAAATCAGTTAACGATGAAATCAGTTAAATGAAGAATGAAAATGAAATCAGTTAAATGAAGATGAAATCAGTTAACGATGGAATCAGTTAACGATGAAATCAGTTAACGATGAAATCAGTTAAATGAAGATGAAATCAGTTAACGATGAAATCAGTTAACGATGAAATCAGTTAAATGAAGATGAAATCAGTTAACGATGAAATCAGTTAACGATGAAATCAGTTACAGATGAAATCAGTTACATGAAGATTAAATCAGTTAACGATGAAATCAGTTAACGATGAAATCAGTTAACGATGAAATCAGTTAAATGAAGATGAAATCAGTTAACGATGAAATCAGTTAACGATGAAATCAGTTAAATGAAGATGAAATCAGTTAACGATGAAATCAGTTAAATGAAGAATGAAAATGAAATCAGTTAAATGAAGATGAAATCAGTTAACGATGAAATCAGTTAAATGAAGATGAAATCAGTTAACGATGAAATCAGTTAACGATGAAATCAGTTAACGATGAAATCAGTTAAATGAAGATGAAATCAGTTAACGATGAAATCAGTTAAATGAAGATGAAATCAGTTAACGATGAAATCAGTTAAATGAAGAATGAAAATGAAATCAGTTAAATGAAGATGAAATCAGTTAACGATGAAATCAGTTAACGATGAAATCAGTTAAATGAAGATGAAATCAGTTAACGATGAAATCAGTTAACGATGAAATCAGTTAAATGAAGATGAAATCAGTTAACGATGAAATCAGTTAACGATGAAGTCAGTTAAATGAAGATGAAATCAGTTAACGATGAAATCAGTTAAAGATGAAATCAGTTAACGATGAAATCAGTTAACGATGAAATCAGTTAAATGAATATGAAATCAGTTAACGATGAAATCAGTTAACGATGGAATCAGTTAAATGAAGATGAAATCAGTTAACGATGAAATCAGTTAACGATGAAATCAGTTAAATGAAGATGAAATCAGTTAACGATGAAATCAGTTAAATGAAGATGAAATCAGTTAACGATGAAATCAGTTAACGATGAAATCAGTTAACGATGGAATCAGTTAAATGAAGATGAAATCAGTTAACGATGAAATCAGTTAAATGAAGATGAAATCAGTTAAATGAAGATGAAATCAGTTAACGATGAAATCAGTTAAAGATGAAATCAGTTACAGATGAAATCAGTTAACGATGGAATCAGTTAAATGAAGATGAAATCAGTTAACGATGAAATCAGTTAAAGATGAAATCAGTTAACGATGAAATCAGTTAACGATGAAATCAGTTAACGATGAAATCAGTTAAATGAAGATGAAATCAGTTAATGATGAAATCAGTTAAAGATGAAATCAGTTAACGATGGAATCAGATAAATGAAGATGAAATCAGTTAACGATGAAATCAGTTAAAGATGAAATCAGTTAACGATGGAATCAGTTAAATGAAGATGAAATCAGTTAACGATGAAATCAGTTAACGATGAAATCAGTTAAATGAAGATGAAATCAGTTAACGATGAAATCAGTTAAAGATGAAATCAGTTAAAGATGAAATCAGTTAACAATGAAATCAGTTAAATGAAGATGAAATCAGTTAAATGAAGATGAAATCAGTTAACGATGAAATCAGTTACAGATGAAATCAGTTACATGAAGATTAAATCAGTTAACGATGAAATCAGTTAACGATGAAATCAGTTAAATGAAGATGACATCAGTTAACGATGAAATCAGTTAAATGAAGATGAAATCAGTTAAATGAAGATGAAATCAGTTAACGATGAAATCAGTTACAGATGAAATCAGTTACATGAAGATTAAATCAGTTAACGATGAAATCAGTTAACGATGAAATCAGTTAAATGAAGATGACATCAGTTAACGATGAAATCAGTTAAATGAAGATGAAATCAGTTAAATGAAGATGAAATCAGTTAACGATGAAATCAGTTAACGATGAAATCAGTTAAATGAAGAATGAAAATGAAATCAGTTAAATGAAGATGAAATCAGTTAACGATGAAATCAGTTAAAGATGAAATCAGTTAACGATGAAATCAGTTAACGATGAAATCAGTTAAATGAAGATGAAATCAGTTAACGATGAAATCAGTTAAAGATGAAATCAGTTAACGATGAAATCAGTTAAAGATGAAATCTGTTAACGATGAAATCAGTTAAATGAAGATGAAATCAGTTAACGATGAAATCAGTTAAAGATGAAATCAGTTAACGATGGAATCAGTTAACGATGAAATCAGTTAAATGAAGATGAAATCAGTTAAATGAAGATGAAATCAGTTAACGATGAAATCAGTTAAAGATGAAATCAGTTAACGATGAAATCAGTTAACGATGAAATCAGTTAAATGAAGATGAAATCAGTTAACGATGAAATCAGTTAAATGAAGATGAAATCAGTTAACGATGAAATCAGTTAACGATGAAATCAGTTAAATGAAGATGAAATCAGTTAACGATGAAATCAGTTAAATGAAGAAAGAAAATGAAATCAGTTAAATGAAGATGAAATCAGTTAACGATGAAATCAGTTAACGATGAAATCAGTTAACGATGGAATCAGTTAACGATGGAATCAGTTAAATGAAGATGAAATCAGTTAACGATGAAATCAGTTAAATGAAGATGAAATCAGTTAACGATGAAATCAGTTAACGATGAAATCAGTTAATGATGGAATCAGTTAAATGAAGATGAAATCAGTTAACGATGAAATCAGTTAACGATGGAATCAGTTAACGATGGAATCAGTTAAATGAAGATGAAATCAGTTAACGATGAAATCAGTTAAATGAAGATGAAATCAGTTAACGATGAAATCAGTTAACGATGGAATCAGTTAAATGAAGATGAAATCAGTTAACGATGAAATCAGTTAACGATGAAATCAGTTAACGATGAAATCAGTTAAATGAAGATGAAATCAGTTAAATGAAGATGAAATCAGTTAACGATGAAATCAGTTAACGATGAAATCAGTTAACGATGAAATCAGTTAAATGAAGATGAAATCAGTTAACGATGAAATCAGTTAAATGAAGATGAAATCAGTTAAATGAAGATGAAATCAGTTAACGATGAAATCAGTTAAAGATGAAATCAGTTAACGATGAAATCAGTTAACGATGAAATCAGTTAAATGAAGATGAAATCAGTTAACGATGAAATCAGTTAAATGAAGATGAAATCAGTTAACGATGAAATCAGTTAACGATGAAATCAGTTAACGATGAAATCAGTTAAATGAAGATGAAATCAGTTAACGATGAAATCAGTTAAATGAAGAAAGAAAATGAAATCAGTTAAATGAAGATGAAATCAGTTAACGATGAAATCAGTTAACGATGGAATCAGTTAACGATGGAATCAGTTAAATGAAGATGAAATCAGTTAACGATGAAATCAGTTAAATGAAGATGAAATCAGTTAACGATGAAATCAGTTAACGATGAAATCAGTTAACGATGAAATCAGTTAAATGAAGATGAAATCAGTTAACGATGAAATCAGTTAATGATGGAATCAGTTAAATGAAGATGAAATCAGTTAACGATGAAATCAGTTAACGATGAAATCAGTTAACGATGGAATCAGTTAACGATGAAATCAGTTAACGATGGAATCAGTTAAATGAAGATGAAATCAGTTAAATGAAGATGAAATCAGTTAACGATGAAATCAGTTAACGATGAAATCAGTTAATGATGGAATCAGTTAAATGAAGATGAAATCAGTTAACGATGAAATCAGTTAACGATGAAATCAGTTAACGATGGAATCAGTTAAATGAAGATGAAATCAGTTAACGATGAAATCAGTTAAATGAAGATGAAATCAGTTAACGATGAAATCAGTTAACGATGGAATCAGTTAAATGAAGATGAAATCAGTTAACGATGAAATCAGTTAACGATGAAATCAGTTAATGATGAAATCAGTTAAATGAAGATGAAATCAGTTAACGATGAAATCAGTTAACGATGAAATCAGTTAACGATGAAATCAGTTAAATGAAGATGAAATCAGTTAATGATGAAATCAGTTAAAGATGAAATCAGTTAACGATGGAATCAGTTAAATGAAGATGAAATCAGTTAACGATGAAATCAGTTAACGATGAAATCAGTTAACGATGAAATCAGTTAAATGAAGATGAAATCAGTTAACGATGAAATCAGTTAAAGATGAAATCAGTTAACGATGGAATCAGTTAAATGAAGATGAAATCAGTTAACGATGAAATCAGTTAACGATGAAATCAGTTAAATGAAGATGAAATCAGTTAACGATGAAATCAGTTAAAGATGAAATCAGTTAAAGATGAAATCAGTTAACAATGAAATCAGTTAACGATGAAATCAGTTAAATGAAGATGAAATCAGTTAACGATGAAATCAGTTAAATGAAGATGAAATCAGTTAAATGAAGATGAAATCAGTTACAGATGAAATCAGTTACATGAAGATTAAATCAGTTAACGATGAAATCAGTTAACGATGAAATCAGTTAAATGAAGATGACATCAGTTAACGATGAAATCAGTTAAATGAAGATGAAATCAGTTAAATGAAGATGAAATCAGTTAACGATGAAATCAGTTACAGATGAAATCAGTTAAATGAAGATGAAATCAGTTAACGATGGAATCAGTTACAGATGAAATCAGTTACATGAAGATGAAATCAGTTAACGATAAAATCAGTTAAAGATGAAATCAGTTAACGATGAAATCAGTTAAATGAAGAATGAAAATGAAATCAGTTAAAGATGAAATCAGTTACAGATGAAATCAGTTACATGAAGATTAAATCAGTTAACGATGAAATCAGTTAAAGATTAAATCAGTTAACGATGAAATCAGTTAACGATGAAATCAGTTAACGATGAAATCAGTTAAATGAAGATGAAATCAGTTAATGATGAAATCAGTTAAAGATGAAATCAGTTAACGATGGAATCAGTTAAATGAAGATGAAATCAGTTAACGATGAAATCAGTTAAAGATGAAATCAGTTAACGATGGAATCAGTTAAATGAAGATGAAATCAGTTAACGATGAAATCAGTTAACGATGAAATCAGTTAAATGAAGATGAAATCAGTTAACGATGAAATCAGTTAAAGATGAAATCAGTTAACAATGAAATCAGTTAAATGAAGATGAAATCAGTTAAATGAAGATGAAATCAGTTAACGATGAAATCAGTTACAGATGAAATCAGTTACATGAAGATTAAATCAGTTAACGATGAAATCAGTTAACGATGAAATCAGTTAAATGAAGATGACATCAGTTAACGATGAAATCAGTTAAATGAAGATGAAATCAGTTAAATGAAGATGAAATCAGTTAACGATGAAATCAGTTACAGATGAAATCAGTTACATGAAGATTAAATCAGTTAACGATGAAATCAGTTAACGATGAAATCAGTTAAATGAAGATGACATCAGTTAACGATGAAATCAGTTAAATGAAGATGAAATCAGTTAAATGAAGATGAAATCAGTTAACGATGAAATCAGTTAACGATGAAATCAGTTAAATGAAGAATGAAAATGAAATCAGTTAAATGAAGATGAAATCAGTTAACGATGAAATCAGTTAAAGATGAAATCAGTTAACGATGAAATCAGTTAACGATGAAATCAGTTAAATGAAGATGAAATCAGTTAACGATGAAATCAGTTAAAGATGAAATCAGTTAACGATGAAATCAGTTAAAGATGAAATCTGTTAACGATGGAATCAGTTAAATGAAGATGAAATCAGTTAACGGTGAAATCAGTTAACGGTGAAATCAGTTAACGGTGAAATCAGTTAACGATGGAATCAGTTAACGATGAAATCAGTTAACGATGAGATCAGTTAACGATGGAATCAGTTAACGATGAAATCAGTTAAATGAAGATGAAATCAGTTAACGATGAAATCAGTTAAAGATGAAATCAGTTAACGATGAAATCAGTTAAAGATGAAATCTGTTAACGATGAAATCAGTTAAATGAAGATGAAATCAGTTAACGATGAAATCAGTTAAAGATGAAATCAGTTAACGATGGAATCAGTTAACGATGAAATCAGTTAAATGAAGATGAAATCAGTTAAATGAAGATGAAATCAGTTAACGATGAAATCAGTTAAAGATGAAATCAGTTAACGATGAAATCAGTTAACGATGAAATCAGTTAAATGAAGATGACATCAGTTAACGATGAAATCAGTTAAATGAAGATGAAATCAGTTAAATGAAGATGAAATCAGTTAACGATGAAATCAGTTACAGATGAAATCAGTTAAATGAAGATGAAATCAGTTAACGATGGAATCAGTTACAGATGAAATCAGTTACATGAAGATGAAATCAGTTAACGATAAAATCAGTTAAAGATGAAATCAGTTAACGATGAAATCAGTTAAATGAAGAATGAAAATGAAATCAGTTAAAGATGAAATCAGTTACAGATGAAATCAGTTACATGAAGATTAAATCAGTTAACGATGAAATCAGTTAAAGATTAAATCAGTTAACGATGAAATCAGTTAACGATGAAATCAGTTAACGATGAAATCAGTTAAATGAAGATGAAATCAGTTAATGATGAAATCAGTTAAAGATGAAATCAGTTAACGATGGAATCAGTTAAATGAAGATGAAATCAGTTAACGATGAAATCAGTTAAAGATGAAATCAGTTAACGATGGAATCAGTTAAATGAAGATGAAATCAGTTAACGATGAAATCAGTTAACGATGAAATCAGTTAAATGAAGATGAAATCAGTTAACGATGAAATCAGTTAAAGATGAAATCAGTTAACAATGAAATCAGTTAAATGAAGATGAAATCAGTTAAATGAAGATGAAATCAGTTAACGATGAAATCAGTTACAGATGAAATCAGTTACATGAAGATTAAATCAGTTAACGATGAAATCAGTTAACGATGAAATCAGTTAAATGAAGATGACATCAGTTAACGATGAAATCAGTTAAATGAAGATGAAATCAGTTAAATGAAGATGAAATCAGTTAACGATGAAATCAGTTACAGATGAAATCAGTTACATGAAGATTAAATCAGTTAACGATGAAATCAGTTAACGATGAAATCAGTTAAATGAAGATGACATCAGTTAACGATGAAATCAGTTAAATGAAGATGAAATCAGTTAAATGAAGATGAAATCAGTTAACGATGAAATCAGTTAACGATGAAATCAGTTAAATGAAGAATGAAAATGAAATCAGTTAAATGAAGATGAAATCAGTTAACGATGAAATCAGTTAAAGATGAAATCAGTTAACGATGAAATCAGTTAACGATGAAATCAGTTAAATGAAGATGAAATCAGTTAACGATGAAATCAGTTAAAGATGAAATCAGTTAACGATGAAATCAGTTAAAGATGAAATCTGTTAACGATGGAATCAGTTAAATGAAGATGAAATCAGTTAACGGTGAAATCAGTTAACGGTGAAATCAGTTAACGGTGAAATCAGTTAACGATGGAATCAGTTAACGATGAAATCAGTTAACGATGAGATCAGTTAACGATGGAATCAGTTAACGATGAAATCAGTTAAATGAAGATGAAATCAGTTAACGATGAAATCAGTTAAAGATGAAATCAGTTAACGATGAAATCAGTTAAAGATGAAATCTGTTAACGATGAAATCAGTTAAATGAAGATGAAATCAGTTAACGATGAAATCAGTTAAAGATGAAATCAGTTAACGATGGAATCAGTTAACGATGAAATCAGTTAAATGAAGATGAAATCAGTTAAATGAAGATGAAATCAGTTAACGATGAAATCAGTTAAAGATGAAATCAGTTAACGATGAAATCAGTTAACGATGAAATCAGTTAAATGAAGATGAAATCAGTTAACGATGAAATCAGTTAAATGAAGATGAAATCAGTTAACGATGAAATCAGTTAACGATGAAATCAGTTAACGATGAAATCAGTTAAATGAAGATGAAATCAGTTAACGATGAAATCAGTTAAATGAAGAAAGAAAATGAAATCAGTTAAATGAAGATGAAATCAGTTAACGATGAAATCAGTTAACGATGGAATCAGTTAACGATGGAATCAGTTAAATGAAGATGAAATCAGTTAACGATGAAATCAGTTAAATGAAGATGAAATCAGTTAACGATGAAATCAGTTAACGATGAAATCAGTTAACGATGAAATCAGTTAAATGAAGATGAAATCAGTTAACGATGAAATCAGTTAATGATGGAATCAGTTAAATGAAGATGAAATCAGTTAACGATGAAATCAGTTAACGATGAAATCAGTTAACGATGGAATCAGTTAAATGAAGATGAAATCAGTTAAATGAAGATGAAATCAGTTAACGATGAAATCAGTTAACGATGAAATCAGTTAATGATGGAATCAGTTAAATGAAGATGAAATCAGTTAACGATGAAATCAGTTAACGATGGAATCAGTTAAATGAAGATGAAATCAGTTAACAATGAAATCAGTTAAATGAAGATGAAATCAGTTAACGATGAAATCAGTTAACGATGAAATCAGTTAAATGAAGATGAAATCAGTTAAATGAAGATGAAATCAGTTAACGATGAAATCAGTTAACGATGAAATCAGTTAAATGAAGATGAAATCAGTTAACGATGAAATCAGTTAACGATGAAATCAGTTAAATGAAGATGAAATCAGTTAACGATGAAATCAGTTAACGATGAAATCAGTTAACGATGAAATCAGTTAAATGAAGATGAAATCAGTTAACGATGAAATCAGTTAAAGATGAAATCAGTTAACGATGAAATCAGTTAAATGAAGATGAAATCAGTTAACGATGAAATCAGTTAAATGAAGATGAAATCAGTTAACGATGAAATCAGTTAAATGAAGATGAAATCAGTTAACGATGAAATCAGTTAACGATGAAATCAGTTAACGATGGAATCAGTTAAATGAAGATGAAATCAGTTAACGATGAAATCAGTTAACGATGAAATCAGTTAAATGAAGATGAAATCAGTTAACGATGAAATCAGTTAACGATGAAATCAGTTAACGATGGAATCAGTTAAATGAAGATGAAATCAGTTAACGATGAAATCAGTTAACGATGAAATCAGTTAAATGAAGATGAAATCAGTTAACGATGAAATCAGTTAACGATGAAATCAGTTAAATGAAGATGAAATCAGTTAACGATGAAATCAGTTAACGATGAAATCAGTTAACGATGGAATCAGTTAAATGAAGATGAAATCAGTTAACGATGAAATCAGTTAAATGAAGATGAAATCAGTTAACGATGAAATCAGTTAACGATGAAATCAGTTAAATGAAGATGAAATCAGTTAACGATGAAATCAGTTAACGATGAAATCAGTTAACGATGAAATCAGTTAAATGAAGATGAAATCAGTTAACGATGAAATCAGTTAACGATGGAATCAGTTAAATGAAGATGAAATCAGTTAACGATGAAATCAGTTAACGATGAAATCAGTTAAATGAAGATGAAATCAGTTAACGATGAAATCAGTTAAATGAAGATGAAATCAGTTAACGAGGAAATCAGTTAAATGAAGATGAAATCAGTTAACGATGAAATCAGTTAACGATGGAATCAGTTAACGATGAAATCAGTTAACGATGGAATCAGTTAACGATGAAATCAGTTATCGATGAAATCAGTTAACGATGAAATCAGTTAAATGAAGATGAAATCAGTTAACGATGAAATCAGTTAACGATGAAATCAGTTAACGATGAAATCACTTAACGATGAAATCAGTTAAATGAAGATGAAATCAGTTAACGATGAAATCAGTTAAATGAAGATGAAATCAGTTAACGATGAAATCAGTTAAAGATGAAATCAGTTAACGATGGAATCAGTTAACGATGAAATCAGTTAAATGAAGATGAAATCAGTTAAATGAAGATGAAATCAGTTAACGATGAAATCAGTTAAAGATGAAATCAGTTAACGATGAAATCAGTTAAATGAAGATGAAATCAGTTAACGATGAAATCAGTTAACGATGAAATCAGTTAAATGAAGATGAAATCAGTTAACGATGGAATCAGTTAACGATGAAATCAGTTAACGATGAAATCAGTTAAATGAAGATGAAATCAGTTAACGATGAAATCAGTTAACGATGAAATCAATTAACGATGAAATCAATTAAATGAAGATGAAATCAGTTAACGATGAAATCAGTTAAATGAAGATGAAATCAGTTAACGATGAAATCAGTTAAAGATGAAATCAGTTAACGATGAAATCAGTTAACGATGAAATCAGTTAAATGAAGATGAAATCAGTTAACGATGAAATCAGTTAAAGATGAAATCAGTTAACGATGAAATCAGTTAACGATGGAATCAGTTAACGATGAAATCAGTTAAATGAAGATGAAATCAGTTAACGATGAAATCAGTTAAATGAAGATGAAATCAGTTAACGATGAAATCAGTTAACGATGAAATCAGTTAACGATGAAATCAGTTAAATGAAGATGAAATCAGTTAACGATGAAATCAGTTAACGATGGAATCAGTTAAATGAAGATGAAATCAGTTAACGATGAAATCAGTTAACGATGAAATCAGTTAAATGAAGATGAAATCAGTTAACGATGAAATCAGTTAAATGAAGATGAAATCAGTTAACGAGGAAATCAGTTAAATGAAGATGAAATCAGTTAACGATGAAATCAGTTAACGATGGAATCAGTTAACGATGAAATCAGTTAACGATGGAATCAGTTAACGATGAAATCAGTTATCGATGAAATCAGTTAACGATGAAATCAGTTAAATGAAGATGAAATCAGTTAACGATGAAATCAGTTAACGATGAAATCAGTTAACGATGAAATCACTTAACGATGAAATCAGTTAAATGAAGATGAAATCAGTTAACGATGAAATCAGTTAAATGAAGATGAAATCAGTTAACGATGAAATCAGTTAAAGATGAAATCAGTTAACGATGGAATCAGTTAACGATGAAATCAGTTAAATGAAGATGAAATCAGTTAAATGAAGATGAAATCAGTTAACGATGAAATCAGTTAACGATGAAATCAGTTAAAGATGAAATCAGTTAACGATGAAATCAGTTAAATGAAGATGAAATCAGTTAACGATGAAATCAGTTAACGATGAAATCAGTTAAATGAAGATGAAATCAGTTAACGATGAAATCAGTTAACGATGAAATCAGTTAACGATGGAATCAGTTAACGATGAAATCAGTTAAATGAAGATGAAATCAGTTAACGATGAAATCAGTTAACGATGAAATCAATTAACGATGAAATCAATTAAATGAAGATGAAATCAGTTAACGATGAAATCAGTTAAATGAAGATGAAATCAGTTAACGATGAAATCAGTTAAAGATGAAATCAGTTAACGATGAAATCAGTTAACGATGAAATCAGTTAAATGAAGATGAAATCAGTTAACGATGAAATCAGTTAAAGATGAAATCAGTTAACGATGAAATCAGTTAACGATGGAATCAGTTAACGATGAAATCAGTTAAATGAAGATGAAATCAGTTAACGATGAAATCAGTTAAAGATGAAATCAGTTAACGATGAAATCAGTTAACGATGAAATCAGTTAAATGAAGATGAAATCAGTTAACGATGAAATCAGTTAACGATGGAATCAGTTAAATGAAGATGAAATCAGTTAACGATGAAATCAGTTAAAGATGAAATCAGTTAACGATGAAATCAGTTAACGATGAAATCAGTTAAATGAAGATGAAATCAGTTAAATGAAGATGAAATCAGTTAACGATGAAATCAGTTAACGATGAAATCAGTTAAATGAAGATGAAATCAGTTAAAGATGAAATCAGTTAACGATGAAATCAGTTAACGATGAAATCAGTTAACGATGAAATCAGTTAACGATGAAATCAATTAACGATGAAATCAGTTAAATGAAGATGAAATCAGTTAACGATGAAATCAGTTAACGATGAAATCAGTTAAATGAAGAATGAAGATGAAATCAGTTAACGATGAAATCAGTTAACGATGAAATCAGTTAACGATGAAATCAGTTAAATGAAGATGAAATCAGTTAACGATGAAATCAGTTAACGATGAAATCAGTTAAATGAAGATGAAATCAGTTAACGATGAAATCAGTTAACGATGAAATCAGTTAAATGAAGATGAAATCAGTTAACGATGAAATCAGTTAACGATGAAATCAGTTAACGATGAAATCACTTAACGATGAAATCAGTTAAATGAAGATGAAATCAGTTAACGATGAAATCAGTTAAATGAAGATGAAATCAGTTAACGATGAAATCAGTTAAAGATGAAATCAGTTAACGATGGAATCAGTTAACGATGAAATCAGTTAACGATGAAATCAGTTAAAGATGAAATCAGTTAAATGAAGATGAAATCAGTTAACGATGAAATCAGTTAAATGAAGATGAAATCAGTTAACGATGAAATCAGTTAACGATGAAATCAGTTAACGATGGAATCAGTTAACGATGAAATCAGTTAACGATGAAATCAGTTAAATGAAGATGAAATCAGTTAACGATGAAATCAGTTAACGATGAAATCAGTTAACGATGAAATCAATTAAATGAAGATGAAATCAGTTAACGATGAAATCAGTTAAATGAAGATGAAATCAGTTAACGATGAAATCAGTTAAAGATGAAATCAGTTAACGATGAAATCAGTTAAATGAAGATGAAATCAGTTAACGATGGAATCAGTTAAATGAAGATGAAATCAGTTAAATGAAGATGAAATCAGTTAAATGAAGATGAAATCAGTTAACGATGAAATCAGTTAAATGAAGATGAAATCAGTTAAATGAAGATGAAATCAGTTAAAGATGAAATCAGTTAACGATGAAATCAGTTAACGATGAAATCAGTTAACGATGAAATCAGTTAAATGAAGATGAAATCAGTTAACGATGAAATCAGTTAACGATGAAATCAATTAACGATGAAATCAGTTAAATGAAGATGAAATCAGTTAACGATGAAATCAGTTAAAGATGAAATCAGTTAAATGAAGAATGAAGATGAAATCAGTTAACGATGAAATCAGTTAACGATGAAATCAGTTAACGATGAAATCAGTTAAATGAAGAATGAAAATGAAATCAGTTAAATGAAGATGAAATCAGTTAACGATGAAATCAGTTAACGATGAAATCAGTTAACGATGGAATCAGTTAAATGAAGATGAAATCAGTTAACGATGAAATCAGTTAACGATGGAATCAGTTAACGATGAGATCAGTTAACGATGAAATCAGTTAACGATGAAATCAGTTAAATGAAGATGAAATCAGTTCACGGTGAAATCAGTTAACGATGGAATCAGTTAACGATGAGATCAGTTAACGATGAAATCAGTTAACGATGAAATCAGTTAAATGAAGATGAAATCAGTTAACGATGAAATCAGTTAACGATGGAATCAGTTAAATGAAGATGAAATCAGTTAACGATGAAATCAGTTAAATGAAGATGAAATCAGTTAACGATGAAATCAGTTAACGATGAAATCAGTTAAATGAAGATGAAATCAGTTAACGATGAAATCAGTTAACGATGAAATCAGTTAACGATGAAATCAGTTAAATGAAGATGAAATCAGTTAACGATGAAATCAGTTAACGATGAAATCAGTTAAATGAAGAATGAAAATGAAATCAGTTAAATGAAGATGAAATCAGTTAACGATGAAATCAGTTAACGATGAAATCAGTTAAATGAAGATGAAATCAGTTAACGATGAAATCAGTTAACGATGAAATCAGTTAACGATGAAATCAGTTAAATGAAGATGAAATCAGTTAACGATGAAATCAGTTAACGATGAAATCAGTTAACGATGGAATCAGTTAAATGAAGATGAAATCAGTTAACGATGAAATCAGTTAACGATGAAATCAGTTAAATGAAGATGAAATCAGTTAACGATGAAATCAGTTAAATGAAGATGAAATCAGTTAACGATGAAATCAGTTAACGATGAAATCAGTTAACGATGAAATCAGTTAAATGAAGATGAAATCAGTTAACGATGAAATCAGTTAACGATGAAATCAGTTAAATGAAGATGAAATCAGTTAACGATGAAATCAGTTAACGATGAAATCAGTTAACGATGGAATCAGTTAACGATGAAATCAGTTAACGATGAAATCAGTTAAATGAAGATGAAATCAGTTAACGATGAAATCAGTTAACGATGAAATCAGTTAAATGAAGATGAAATCAGTTAACGATGAAATCAGTTAACGATGAAATCAGTTAACGATGAAATCACTTAACGATGAAATCAGTTAAATGAAGATGAAATCAGTTAACGATGAAATCAGTTAAATGAAGATGAAATCAGTTAACGATGAAATCAGTTAAAGATGAAATCAGTTAACGATGGAATCAGTTAACGATGAAATCAGTTAAATGAAGATGAAATCAGTTAAATGAAGATGAAATCAGTTAACGATGAAATCAGTTAAAGATGAAATCAGTTAACGATGAAATCAGTTAACGATGAAATCAGTTAAATGAAGATGAAATCAGTTAACGATGAAATCAGTTAAAGATGAAATCAGTTAACGATGAAATCAGTTAACGATGGAATCAGTTAACGATGAAATCAGTTAAATGAAGATGAAATCAGTTAACGATGAAATCAGTTAAAGATGAAATCAGTTAACGATGAAATCAGTTAACGATGAAATCAGTTAAATGAAGATGAAATCAGTTAACGATGAAATCAGTTAAAGATGAAATCAGTTAACGATGAAATCAGTTAACGATGGAATCAGTTAAATGAAGATGAAATCAGTTAACGATGAAATCAGTTAAAGATGAAATCAGTTAACGATGAAATCAGTTAACGATGAAATCAGTAAAATGAAGACGAAATCAGTTAAATGAAGATGAAATCAGTTAACGATGAAATCAGTTAACGATGAAATCAGTTAAATGAAGATGAAATCAGTTAAAGATGAAATCAGTTAACGATGAAATCAGTTAACGATGGAATCAGTTAAATGAAGATGAAATCAGTTAACGATGAAATCAGTTAAATGAAGATGAAATCAGTTAACGATGAAATCAGTTAAATGAAGATGAAATCAGTTAACGATGAAATCAGTTAACGATGAAATCAGTTAAATGAAGATGAAATCAGTTAACGATGAAATCAGTTAACGATGAAATCAGTTAAATGAAGAATGAAAATGAAATCAGTTAAATGAAGATGAAATCAGTTAACGATGAAATCAGTTAACGATGGAATCAGTTAACGATGGAATCAGTTAAATGAAGATGAAATCAGTTAACGATGAAATCAGTTAAATGAAGATGAAATCAGTTAACGATGAAATCAGTTAAAGATGAAATCAGTTAACGATGAAATCAGTTAACGATGAAATCAGTTAAATGAAGATGAAATCAGTTAACGATGAAATCAGTTAACGATGAAATCAGTTAAATGAAGATGAAATCAGTTAAATTAAGATGAAATCAGTTAACGATGAAATCAGTTAACGATGAAATCAGTTAAATGAAGATGAAATCAGTTAAATGAAGATGAAATCAGTTAAAGATGAAATCAGTTAACGATGAAATCAGTTAACGATGAAATCAGTTAAATGAAGATGAAATCAGTTAACGATGAAATCAGTTAACGATGAAATCAGTTAACGATGAAATCAATTAACGATGAAATCAGTTAAATGAAGATGAAATCAGTTAACGATGAAATCAGTTAAAGATGAAATCAGTTAAATGAAGAATGAAGATGAAATCAGTTAACGATGAAATCAGTTAAATGAAGATGAAATCAGTTAACGATGAAATCAGTTAACGATGAAATCAGTTAAATGAAGAATGAAAATGAAATCAGTTAAATGAAGATGAAATCAGTTAACGATGAAATCAGTTAACGATGGAATCAGTTAACGATGGAATCAGTTAAATGAAGATGAAATCAGTTAACGATGAAATCAGTTAAATGAAGATGAAATCAGTTAACGATGAAATCAGTTAAAGATGAAATCAGTTAACGATGAAATCAGTTAACGATGAAATCAGTTAAATGAAGATGAAATCAGTTAACGATGAAATCAGTTAACGATGAAATCAGTTAAATGAAGATGAAATCAGTTAAATTAAGATGAAATCAGTTAACGATGAAATCAGTTAACGATGAAATCAGTTAAATGAAGATGAAATCAGTTAACGATGGAATCAGTTAAATGAAGATGAAATCAGTTAAATGAAGATGAAATCAGTTAAATGAAGATGAAATCAGTTAACGATGAAATCAGTTAAATGAAGATGAAATCAGTTAAATGAAGATGAAATCAGTTAAAGATGAAATCAGTTAACGATGAAATCAGTTAACGATGAAATCAGTTAACGATGAAATCAGTTAAATGAAGATGAAATCAGTTAACGATGAAATCAGTTAACGATGAAATCAATTAACGATGAAATCAGTTAAATGAAGATGAAATCAGTTAACGATGAAATCAGTTAAAGATGAAATCAGTTAAATGAAGAATGAAGATGAAATCAGTTAACGATGAAATCAGTTAACGATGAAATCAGTTAACGATGAAATCAGTTAAATGAAGAATGAAAATGAAATCAGTTAAATGAAGATGAAATCAGTTAACGATGAAATCAGTTAAATGAAGATGAAATCAGTTAACGATGAAATCAGTTAACGATGAAATCAGTTAACGATGGAATCAGTTAACGATGAAATCAGTTAAATGAAGATGAAATCAGTTAACGATGAAATCAGTTAAATGAAGATGAAATCAGTTAACGATGAAATCAGTTAACGATGAAATCAGTTAACGATGAAATCAGTTAAATGAAGATGAAATCAGTTAACGATGAAATCAGTTAAATGAAGATGAAATCAGTTAACGATGAAATCAGTTAAAGATGAAATCAGTTAACGATGGAATCAGTTAACGATGAAATCAGTTAACGATGAAATCAGTTAAATGAAGATGAAATCAGTTCAATGAAGATGAAATCAGTTAACGATGAAATCAGTTAACGATGAAATCAGTTAACGATGGAATCAGTTAAATGAAGATGAAATCAGTTAACGATGAAATCAGTTAACGATGAAATCAGTTAACGATGAAATCAGTTAAATGAAGATGAAATCAGTTAACGATGAAATCAGTTAAATGAAGATGAAATCATTTAACGATGAAATCAGTTAAAGATGAAATCAGTTAACGATGAAATCAGTTAACGATGAAATCAGTTAAATGAAGATGAAATCAGTTAACGATGAAATCAGTTAACGATGAAATCAGTTAACGATGAAATCAGTTAA
Source organism: Semicossyphus pulcher (assembly GCF_022749685.1). Classification (NCBI taxonomy): domain Eukaryota; kingdom Metazoa; phylum Chordata; class Actinopteri; order Labriformes; family Labridae; genus Semicossyphus; species Semicossyphus pulcher. The sequence goes on from NW_027211703.1 coordinate 2,207,064, forward strand.
ATGAAGATGAAATCAGTTAACGATGAAATCAGTTAAATGAAGATGAAATCAGTTAACGATGAAATCAGTTAAAGATGAAATCAGTTAACGATGGAATCAGTTAACGATGAAATCAGTTAACGATGAAATCAGTTAAATGAAGATGAAATCAGTTAACGATGAAATCAGTTAACGATGAAATCAGTTAAATGAAGATGAAATCAGTTAACGATGAAATCAGTTAACGATGGAATCAGTTAACGATGAAATCAGTTAACGATGAAATCAGTTAAATGAAGATGAAATCAGTTAACGATGAAATCAGTTAACGATGAAATCAGTTAACGATGAAATCAATTAAATGAAGATGAAATCAGTTAACGATGAAATCAGTTAAATGAAGATGAAATCAGTTAACGATGAAATCAGTTAAAGATGAAATCAGTTAACGATGGAATCAGTTAACGATGAAATCAGTTAACGATGAAATCAGTTAAATGAAGATGAAATCAGTTAACGATGAAATCAGTTAACAATGGAATCAGTTAACGATGGAATCAGTTAAATGAAGATGAAATCAGTTAACGATGAAATCAGTTAACGATGAAATCAGTTAAATGAAGATGAAATCAGTTAACGATGAAATCAGTTAAAGATGAAATCAGTTACAGATGAAATCAGTTACATGAAGATGAAATCAGTTAACGATGAAATCAGTTAGATGAAATCAGTTACAGATGAAATCAGTTAAATGAAGATGAAATCAGTTAACGATGAAATCAGTTAAAGATGAAATCAGTTACAGATTAAATCAGTTACATGAAGATTAAATCAGTTAACGATGAAATCAGTTAAAGATGAAATCAGTTAACGATGAAATCAGTTAAAGATGAAATCAGTTAACGATGAAATCAGTTAAATGAAGATGAAATCAGTTAACGATGAAATCAGTTAAAGATGAAATCAGTTAAATGAAGATGAAATCAGTTAACGATGAAATCAGTTAACGATGAAATCAGTTAAATGAAGATGAAATCAGTTAAAGATGAAATCAGTTAACGATGAAATCAGTTACAGATGAAATCAGTTACATGAAGATTAAATCAGTTAACGATGAAATCAGTTAAAGATGAAATCAGTTAACGATGAAATCAGTTAAATGAAGAATGAAAATGAAATCAGTTAACAATGAAATCAGTTAAAGATGAAATCAGTTAAAGATGAAATCAGTTAAAGATGAAATCAGTTAACGATGGAATCAGTTAAAGATGAAATCAGTTAAAGATGAAATCAGTTAAAGATGAAATCAGTTAACGATGGAATCAGTTAACGATGAAATCAGTTAACGATGAAATCAGTTAACGATGAAATCAGTTAACGATGAAATCAATTAAATGAAGATGAAATCAGTTAACGATGAAATCAGTTAAATGAAGATGAAATCATTTAACGATGAAATCAGTTAAAGATGAAATCAGTTAATGATGGAATCAGTTAACGATGAAATCAGTTAACGATGAAATCAGTTAAATGAAGATGAAATCAGTTAAAGATGAAATCAGTTAAATGAAGATGAAATCAGTTAACGATGAAATCAGTTAACGATGGAATCAGTTAACGATGGAATCAGTTAAAGGAAGATGAAATCAGTTAACGATGAAATCAGTTAAATGAAGATGAAATCAGTTAAAGATGAAATCAGTTAAATGAAGATGAAATCAGTTAACGATGAAATCAGTTAAAGATGAAATCAGTTAACGATGAAATCAGTTAACGATGAAATCAGTTAACGATGAAATCAGTTAAATGAAGATGAAATCAGTTAACGATGAAATCAGTTAAAGATGAAATCAGTTAACGATGGAATCAGTTAACGATGAAATCAGTTAACGATGAAATCAGATAAATGAAGATGAAATCAGTTAACGATGAAATCAGTTAACGATGGAATCAGTTAACGATGGAATCAGTTAAATGAAGATGAAATCAGTTAACGATGAAATCAGTTAAATGAAGAATGAAAATGAAATCAGTTAACGATGAAATCAGTTAACGATGAAATCAGTTAACGATGAAATCAGTTAACGATGAAATCAGTTAAATGAAGATGAAATCAGTTAACGATGAAATCAGTTAAATGAAGATGAAATCAGTTAACGATGAAATCAGTTAACGATGAAATCAGTTAAATGAAGATGAAATCAGTTAACGATGAAATCAGTTAAATGAAGATGAAATCAGTTAACGATGAAATCAGTTAAAGATGAAATCAGTTAACGATGGAATCAGTTAAATGAAGATGAAATCAGTTAACGATGAAATCAGTTAAAGATGAAATCAGTTAACGATGAAATCAGTTAAATGAAGATGAAATCAGTTAACGATGAAATCAGTTAAAGATGAAATCAGTTAACGATGGAATCAGTTAACGATGAAATCAGTTAAATGAAGATGAAATCAGTTAACGTTGAAATCAGTTAAATGAAGATGAAATCAGTTAAATGAAGATGAAATCAGTTAACGATGAAATCAGTTAAAGATGAAATCAGTTAAATGAAGATGAAATCAGTTAACGATGAAATCAGTTAAAGATGAAATCAGTTAAATGAAGATGAAATCAGTTAACGATGAAATCAGTTAAAGATGAAATCAGTTAAATTAGGATGAAATCAGTTAACGATGAAATCAGTTAAAGATGAAATCAGTTAAATGAAGATGAAATCAGTTAACGATGAAATCATTTAAAGATGAAATCAGTTAAATGAAGATGAAATCAGTTAACGATGAAATCAGTTAAATGAAGATGAAATCAGTTAACGATGAAATCAGTTAAAGATGAAATCAGTTAAATGAAGATGAAATCAGTTAACGATGAAATCAGTTAAATGAAGATGAAATCAGTTAACGATGAAATCAGTTACAGATGAAATCAGTTACATGAAGATGACATCAGTTAAAGATGAAATCAGTTAAATGAAGAATGAAATCAGTTAAAGATGAAATCAGTTAAATGAAGATGATATCAGTTAACGATGAAATCAGTTAAAGATGAAATCAGTTAAATGAAGATGAAATCAGTTAACGATGAAATCAGTTAAAGATGAAATCAGTTAAAGATGAAATCAGTTAAATGAAGATGAAATCAGTTAAATGAAGATGAAATCAGTTAACGATGAAATCAGTTACAGATGAAATCAGTTAAAGATGAAATCAGTTAAATGAAGAATGAAATCAGTTAACGATGAAATCAGTTAAAGATGAAATCAGTTAAATGAAGATGAAATCAGTTAACGATGAAATCAGTTAAATGAAGATGAAATCAGTTAACGATGAAATCAGTTAAAGATGAAATCAGTTAAATGAAGATGAAATCAGTTAAATGAAGATGAAATCAGTTATCGATGAAATCAGTTAAAGATGAAATCAGTTAAATGAAGATGAAATCAGTTAAATGAAGATGAAATCAGTTAACGATGAAATCAGTTAAAGATGAAATCAGTTAAATGAAGATGAAATCAGTTAACGATGAAATCAGTTAAATGAAGATGAAATCAGTTAACGATGAAATCAGTTAAAGATGAAATCAGTTAAATGAAGATGAAATCAGTTAAATGAAGATGAAATCAGTTAACGATGAAATCAGTTACAGATGAAATCAGTTACATGAAGATTAAATCAGTTAAAGATTAAATCAGTTAAATGAAGATGAAATCAGTTAAAGATGAAATCAGTTAAATGAAGAATGAAAATGAAATCAGTTAAATGAAGATGAAATCAGTTAACGATGAAATCAGTTAAAGATGAAATCAGTTAAATGAAGATGAAATCAGTTAACGATGAAATCAGTTAAAGATGAAATCAGTTAAATGAAGATGAAATCAGTTATCGATGAAATCAGTTAAAGATGAAATCAGTTAAATGAAGATGAAATCAGTTAAATGAAGATGAAATCAGTTAACGATGAAATCAGTTAAAGATGAAATCAGTTAAATGAAGATGAAATCAGTTAACGATGAAATCAGTTAAATGAAGATGAAATCAGTTAACGATGAAATCAGTTAAAGATGAAATCAGTTAAATGAAGATGAAATCAGTTAAATGAAGATGAAATCAGTTAACGATGAAATCAGTTACAGATGAAATCAGTTACATGAAGATTAAATCAGTTAAAGATTAAATCAGTTAAATGAAGATGAAATCAGTTAAAGATGAAATCAGTTAAATGAAGATGAAATCAGTTAAATGAAGATGAAATCAGTTAACGATGAAATCAGTTAAATGAAGATGAAATCAGTTAACGATGAAATCAGTTAAAGATGAAATCAGTTAAATGAAGATGAAATCAGTTAACGATTAAATCAGTTAAATGAAGATGAAATCAGTTAACGATGAAATCAGTTAAAGATGAAATCAGTTAAATGAAGATGAAATCAGTTAACGATGAAATCAGTTAAAGATGAAATCAGTTACAGATGAAATCAGTTACATGAAGATGAAATCAGTTAACGATGAAATCAGTTAAAGATGAAATCAGTTAACGATGAAATCAGTTAAATGAAGAATGAAAATGAAATCAGTTAAATGAAGATGAAATCAGTTAACGATGAAATCAGTTAAAGATGAAATCAGTTAAATGAAGATGAAATCAGTTAACGATGAAATCAGTTAAATGAAGATGAAATCAGTTAACGATGAAATCAGTTAAAGATGAAATCAGTTAAAGATGAAATCAATTAAATGAAGATGAAATCAGTTAAATGAAGATGAAATCAGTAAACGATGAAATCAGTTAAAGATGAAATCAGTTAAATGAAGATTAAATCAGTTAAAGATGAAATCAGTTAAATGAAGATGAAATCAGTTAAATGAAGATGAAATCAGTTAACGATGAAATCAGTTACAGATGAAATCAGTTACATGAAGATTAAATCAGTTAAAGATTAAATCAGTTAAATGAAGATGAAATCAGTTAAAGATGAAATCAGTTAAATGAAGAATGAAAATGAAATCAGTTAAATGAAGATGAAATCAGTTAACGATGAAATCAGTTAAAGACGAAATCAGTTAACGATGAAATCAGTTAACGATGAAATCACTTAAATGAAGATGAAATCAGTTAACGATGAAATCAGTTAACGATGAAATCAGTTAAATGAAGATGAAATCAGTTAACGATGAAATCAGATAAATGAAGATGAAATCAGTTAACGATGAAATCAGTTAAAGATGAAATCAGTTAAATGAAGATGAAATCAGTTAAATGAAGATGAAATCAGTTAACGATGAAATCAGTTAAATGAAGATGAAATCAGTTAACGATGAAATCAGTTAAAGATGAAATCAGTTAAATGAAGATGAAATCAGTTAAATGAAGATGAAATCAGTTAACGATGAAATCAGTTAAAGATGAAATCAGTTAAATGAAGATTAAATCAGTTAAAGATGAAATCAGTTAAATGAAGATGAAATCAGTTAACGATGAAATCAGTTACAGATGAAATCAGTTACATGAAGATTAAATCAGTTAAAGATTAAATCAGTTAAATGAAGATGAAATCAGTTAACGATGAAATCAGTTAAATGAAGATGAAATCAGTTAACGATGAAATCACTTAAATGAAGATGAAATCAGTTAACGATGAAATCAGTTAACGATGAAATCAGTTAAATGAAGATGAAATCAGTTAACGATGAAATCAGATAAATGAAGATGAAATCAGTTAACGATGAAATCAGTTAAATGAAGATGAAATCAGTTAACGATGAAATCAGTTAAAGATGAAATCAGTTAAATGAAGATGAAATCAGTTAAATGAAGATGAAATCAGTTAACGATGAAATCAGTTAAAGATGAAATCAGTTAAATGAAGATTAAATCAGTTAAAGATGAAATCAGTTAAATGAAGATGAAATCAGTTAACGATGAAATCAGTTAAAGATGAAATCAGTTAACGATGAAATCAGTTAAAGATATAATCAATTACAGATGAAATCAGTTACATGAAGATTAAATCAGTTAACGATGAAATCAGTTAAAGATGAAATCAGTTAACAATGAAATCAGTTAAATGAAGAATGAAAATGAAATCAGTTAAATGAAGATGAAATCAGTTAACGATGAAATCAGTTAAAGATGAAATCAGTTAAATGAAGATGAAATCAGTTAACGATGAAATCAGTTAAATGAAGATGAAATCAGTTAACGATGAAATCAGTTAAAGATGAAATCAGTTAAATGAAGATGAAATCAGTTAAATGAAGATGAAATCAGTTAACGATGAAATCAGTTAACGATGAAATCAGTTACAGATGAAATCAGTTACATGAAGATGAAATCAGTTACAGATGAAATCAGTTAACGATGAAATCAGTTAAATGAAGATGAAATCAGTTAACGATGAAATCAGTTAAAGATGAAATCAGTTAAATGAAGATGAAATCAGTTAACGATGAAATCAGTTAAATGAAGATGAAATCAGTTAACGATGAAATCAGTTAAAGATGAAATCAGTTAACGATGAAATCAGTTAAAGATGAAATCAGTTAAATGAAGATGAAATCAGTTACAGATGAAATCAGTTACATGAAGATGAAATCAGTTACAGATGAAATCAGTTAAAGATGAAATCAGTTAAATGAAGATGAAATCAGTTAACGATGAAATCAGTTAACGATGAAATCAGTTACAGATGAAATCAGTTACATGAAGATTAAATCAGTTAAAGATTAAATCAGTTAAATGAAGATGAAATAAGTTAAAGATGAAATCAGTTAAATGAAGATGAAATCAGTTAACGATGAAATCAGTTAACGATGAAATCAGTTAAATGAAGATGAAATCAGTTAACGATGGAATCAGTTAACGATGGAATCAGTTAACGATGAAATCAGTTAACGATGAAATCAGTTAACGATGAAATCAGTTAAATGAAGATGAAATCAGTTAACGATGAAATCAGTTAAAGATGAAATCAGTTAACGATGGAATCAGTTAAATGAAGATGAAATCAGTTAACGATGAAATCAGTTAAAGATGAAATCAGTTAACGATGAAATCAGTTAACGATGAAATCAGTTAACGATGAAATCAGTTAAATGAAGATGAAATCAGTTAACGTTGAAATCAGTTAAATGAAGATGAAATCAGTTAAATGAAGATGAAATGAGTTAACGATGAAATCAGTTAAAGATGAAATCACTTAACGATGAAATCAGTTAAATGAAGATGAAATCAGGTAACGATGAAATCAGTTAAAGATGAAATCAGTTAACGATGGAATCAGTTAAATGAAGATGAAATCAGTTAACGATGAAATCAGTTGAAGATGAAATCAGTTAACGATGAAATCAGTTAAATGAAGATGAAATCAGTTAACGATGAAATCAGTTAAAGATGAAATCAGTTAACGATGAAATCAGTTAAATGAAGATGAAATCAGTTAACGTTGAAATCAGTTAAATGAAGATGAAATCAGTTAAATGAAGATGAAATCAGTTAACGATGAAATCAGTTAAAGATGAAATCAGTTAACGATGAAATCAGTTAACGATGAAATCAGTTAAATGAAGATGAAATCAGTTAACGATGAAATCAGTTAAAGATGAAATCAGTTAACGATGAAATCAGTTAACGATGGAATCAGTTAAATGAAGATGAAATCAGTTAACGATGAAATCAGTTAACGATGAAATCAGTTAACGATGAAATCAGTTAAATGAAGATGAAATCAGTTAACGATGAAATCAGTTAACGATGAAATCAGTTAAATGAAGATGAAATCAGTTAACGATGAAATCAGTTAACGATGAAATCAGTTAAATGAAGATGAAATCAGTTAACGATGGAATCAGTTAACGATGAAATCAGTTAACGATGAAATCAGTTAACGATGAAATCAGTTAAATGAAGATGAAATCAGTTAACGATGAAATCAGTTAAAGATGAAATCAGTTAAATGAAGATGAAATCAGTTAACGATGAAATCAGTGAAGTGAAGATGAAATCAGTTAACGATGAAATCAGTTAACGATGAAATCAGTAAACGATGAAATCAGTTAAATGAAGATGAAATCAGTTAAAGATGAAATCAGTTAACGATGGAATCAGTTAAATGAAGATGAAATCAGTTAACGATGAAATCAGTTAACGATGAAATCAGTTAAATGAAGATGAAATCAGTTAACGATGAAATCAGTTAACGATGAAATCAGTTAAATGAAGATGAAATCAGTTAACGATGAAATCAGTTAACGATGAAATCAGTTAAATGAAGATGAAATCAGTTAACGACGAAATCAGTTAACGATGAAATCAGTTAACGATGGAATCAGTTAAATGAAGATGAAATCAGTTAACGATGAAATCAGTTAAAGATGAAATCAGTTAAATGAAGATGAAATCAGTTAACGATGAAATCAGTTAAAGATGAAATCAGTTAAATGAAGATGAAATCAGTTAAATGAAGATGAAATCAGTTAACGATGAAATCAGTTAAAGATGAAATCAGTTAAATGAAGATGAAATCAGTTAACGATGAAATCAGTTAAATGAAGATGAAATCAGTTAAAGATGAAATCAGTTACAGATGAAATCAGTTACAGATGAAATCAGTTAAATGAAGATGAAATCAGTTAAAGATGAAATCAGTTAAATGAAGAATGAAAATGAAATCAGTTAAAGATGAAATCAGTTAAATGAAGATGAAATCAGTTAAAGATGAAATCAGTTAAATGAAGAATGAAAATGAAATCAGTTAAAGATGAAATCAGTTAAATGAAGAATGAAAATGAAATCAGTTAACGATGAAATCAGTTAAATGAAGATGAAATCAGTTAACGATGAAATCAGTTAAAGACGAAATCAGTTAAATGAAGATGAAATCAGTTAAATGAAGATGAAATCAGTTAACGATGAAATCAGTTAAAGATGAAATCAATTACAGATGAAATCAGTTACATGAAGATTAAATCAGTTAACGATGAAATCAGTTAAAGATGAAATCAGTTAACAATGAAATCAGTTAAATGAAGAATGAAAATGAAATCAGTTAAATGAAGATGAAATCAGTTAACGATGAAATCAGTTAAAGATGAAATCAGTTAAATGAAGATGAAATCAGTTAACGATGAAATCAGTTAAAGATGAAATCAGTTACAGATGAAATCAGTTACATGAAGATGAAATCAGTTACAGATGAAATCAGTTAACGATGAAATCAGTTAAATGAAGATGAAATCAGTTAACGATGAAATCAGTTAAAGATTAAATCAGTTAAATGAAGATGAAATCAGTTAAAGATGAAATCAGTTAAATGAAGATGAAATCAGTTAACGATGAAATCAGTTAAAGATGAAATCAGTTAAATGAAGATGAAATCAGTTAACGATGAAATCAGTTAAATGAAGATGAAATCAGTTACAGATGAAATCAGTTAACGATGAAATCAGTTAAAGATGAAATCAGTTAACAATGAAATCAGTTAAATGAAGAATGAAAATGAAATCAGTTAAATGAAGATGAAATCAGTTAACGATGAAATCAGTTAAAGATGAAATCAGTTAAATGAAGATGAAATCAGTTAACGATGAAATCAGTTAAAGATGAAATCAGTTAAATGAAGATGAAATCAGTTAAATGAAGATGAAATCAGTTAACGATGAAATCAGTTAACGATGAAATCAGTTACAGATGAAATCAGTTACATGAAGATGAAATCAGTTACAGATGAAATCAGTTAACGATGAAATCAGTTAAATGAAGATGAAATCAGTTAACGATGAAATCAGTTAAAGATGAAATCAGTTAAATGAAGATGAAATCAGTTAACGATGAAATCAGTTAAATGAAGATGAAATCAGTTAACGATGAAATCAGTTAAAGATGAAATCAGTTAAATGAAGATGAAATCAGTTAACGATGAAATCAGTTAAATGAAGATGAAATCAGTTACAGATGAAATCAGTTAACGATGAAATCAATTAAAGATGAAATCAGTTAAATGAAGATGAAATCAGTTACAGATGAAATCAGTTACATGAAGATGAAATCAGTTACAGATGAAATCAGTTAAAGATGAAATCAGTTAAATGAAGATGAAATCAGTTAACGATGAAATCAGTTAACGATGAAATCAGTTACAGATGAAATCAGTTACATGAAGATTAAATCAGTTAAAGATTAAATCAGTTAAATGAAGATGAAATAAGTTAAAGATGAAATCAGTTAAATGAAGATGAAATCAGTTAACGATGAAATCAGTTAACGATGAAATCAGTTAAATGAAGATGAAATCAGTTAACGATGGAATCAGTTAATGATGGAATCAGTTAACGATGAAATCAGTTAACGATGAAATCAGTTAAATGAAGATGAAATCAGTTAACGATGAAATCAGTTAAAGATGAAATCAGTTAACGATGGAATCAGTTAAATGAAGATGAAATCAGTTAACGATGAAATCAGTTAAAGATGAAATCAGTTAACGATGAAATCAGTTAAAGATGAAATCAGTTAACGATGAAATCAGTTAACGATGAAATCAGTTAAATGAAGATGAAATTAGTTAACGTTGAAATCAGTTAAATGAAGATGAAATCAGTTAAATGAAGATGAAATGAGTTAACGATGAAATCAGTTAAAGATGAAATCACTTAACGATGAAATCAGTTAAATGAAGATGAAATCAGGTAACGATGAAATCAGTTAAAGATGAAATCAGTTAAATGAAGATGAAATCAGTTAACGATGAAATCAGTTAACGATGAAATCAGTTAAATGAAGATGAAATCAGTTAACGATGAAATCAGTTAACGATGAAATCAGTTAAATGAAGATGAAATCAGTTAACGATGGAATCAGTTAACGATGAAATCAGTTAACGATGAAATCAGTTAAATGAAGATGAAATCAGTTAACGATGAAATCAGTTAAAGATGAAATCAGTTAAATGAAGATGAAATCAGTTAACGATGAAATCAGTGAAGTGAAGATGAAATCAGTTAACGATGAAATCAGTTAACGATGAAATCAGTTAACGATGAAATCAGTTAAATGAAGATGAAATCAGTTAAAGATGAAATCAGTTAACGATGGAATCAGTTAAATGAAGATGAAATCAGTTAACGATGAAATCAGTTAACGATGAAATCAGTTAAATGAAGATGAAATCAGTTAACGATGAAATCAGTTAAATGAAGATGAAATCAGTTAACGATGAAATCAGTTAACGATGAAATCAGTTAAATGAAGATGAAATCAGTTAACGACGAAATCAGTTAACGATGAAATCAGTTAACGATGGAATCAGTTAAATGAAGATGAAATCAGTTAACGATGAAATCAGTTAAAGATGAAATCAGTTAAATGAAGATGAAATCAGTTAAAGATGAAATCAGTTAAATGAAGATGAAATCAGTTAAAGATGAAATCAGTTAAATGAAGATGAAATCAGTTAAATGAAGATGAAATCAGTTAACGATGAAATCAGTTAAAGATGAAATCAGTTAAATGAAGATGAAATCAGTTAACGATGAAATCAGTTAAATGAAGATGAAATCAGTTAAAGATGAAATCAGTTACAGATGAAATCAGTTACAGATGAAATCAGTTAAATGAAGATGAAATCAGTTAAAGATGAAATCAGTTAAATGAAGAATGAAAATGAAATCAGTTAAAGATGAAATCAGTTAAATGAAGATGAAATCAGTTAAAGATGAAATCAGTTAAATGAAGAATGAAAATGAAATCAGTTAAAGATGAAATCAGTTAACGATGAAATCAGTTAAATGAAGATGAAATCAGTTAACGATGGAATCAGTTAAAGATGAAATCAGTTAAAGATGAAATCAGTTAACGATGAAATCAGTTAAATGAAGATGAAATCAGTTAACGATGAAATCAGTTAAATGAAGATGAAATCAGTTAACGATGAAATCAGTTAAAGATGAAATCAGTTAAATGAAGATGAAATCAGTTAAATGAAGATGAAATCAGTTAACGATGAAATCAGTTAAAGATGAAATCAGTTAAATGAAGATGAAATCAGTTAACGATGAAATCAGTTAAATGAAGATGAAATCAGTTACAGATGAAATCAGTTACAGATGAAATCAGTTACACGAAGATTAAATCAGTTAAAGATTAAATCAGTTAAATGAAGATGAAATCAGTTAAAGATGAAATCAGTTAACGATGAAATCAGTTAAATGAAGATGAAATCAGTTAACGATGAAATCAGTTAAAGATGAAATCAGTTACAGATGAAATCAGTTACATGAAGATGAAATCAGTTAATGATGAAATCAGTTAAAGATGAAATCAGTTAACGATGAAATCAGTTAAATGAAGAATGAAAATGAAATCAGTTAAATGAAGATGAAATCAGTTAACGATGAAATCAGTTAACGATGAAATCAGTTAAATGAAGATGAAATCAGTTAACGATGAAATCAGTTAAATGAAGATGAAATCAGTTAACGATGAAATCAGTTAAAGATGAAATCAGTTAAATGAAGATGAAATCAGTTAACGATGAAATCAGTTAAAGATGAAATCAGTTAAATGAAGAATGAAATCAGTTAACGATGAAATCAGTTAAAGATGAAATCAGTTAACGATGAAATCAGTTACAGATGAAATCAGTTACATGAAGATTAAATCAGTTAAAGATTAAATCAGTTAAATGAAGATGAAATCAGTTAAAGATGAAATCAGTTAAATGAAGAATGAAAATGAAATCAGTTAAATGAAGATGAAATCAGTTAACGATGAAATCAGTTAAAGATGAAATCAGTTAAATGAAGATGAAATCAGTTAACGATGAAATCAGTTAAAGATGAAATCAGTTAAATGAAGATGAAATCAGTTAACGATGAAATCAGTTAAATGAAGATGAAATCAGTTAACGATGAAATCAGTTAACGATGAAATCAGTTAAATCAAGATGAAATCAGTTAACGATGAAATCAGTTAAAGATGAAATCAGTTACATGAAGATGAAATCAGTTACGTGAAGATGAAATCAGTTACAGATGAAATCAATTACATGAAGATTAAATCAGTTAAAGATGAAATCAGTTACATGAAGATTAAATCAGTTAACGATGAAATCAGTTACATGAAGATTAAATCAGTTAATGATGAAATCAGTTAACGATGAAATCACTTAAATGAAGAATGAAAATGAAATCAGTTAAATGAAGAAATCAGTTAACGATGAAATCAGTTAAAGATGAAATCAGTTAAATGAAGATGAAATCAGTTAACGATGAAATCATTTAAAGATGAAATCAGTTAAATGAAGATGAAATCAGTTAACGATGAAATCAGTTAAATGAAGATGAAATCAGTTAACGATGAAATCAGTTAAAGATGAAATCAGTTAAATGAAGATGAAATCAGTTAACGATGAAATCAGTTACAGATGAAATCAGTTACATGAAGATGAAATCAGTTAACGATGAAATCAGTTACAGATGAAATCAGTTAACGATGAAATCAGTTACATGAAGATGAAATCAGTTATAGATGAAATCAGTTAAATGAAGAATGAAATCAGTTAACGATGAAATCAGTTAAAGATGAAATCAGTTAAATGAAGATGAAATCAGTTAACGATGAAATTAGTTAAATGAAGATGAAATCAGTTAACGATGAAATCAGTTAAAGATGAAAACAGTTAAATGAAGATGAAATCAGTTAAATGAAGATGAAATCAGTTAACGATGAAATCAGTTACAGATGAAATCAGTTAAATGAAGATTTAATCAGTTAAAGATTAAAACAGTTAAATGAAGATGAAATCAGTTAAAGATGAAATCAGTTAAAGATGAAATCAGTTAAATGAAGATGAAATCAGTTAACGATGAAATCAGTTAAAGATGAAATCAGTTAAATGAAGATGAAATCAGTTAACGATGAAATCAGTTAACGATGAAATCAGTTAAATGAAGATGAAATCAGTTAACGATGAAATCAGTTAAATGAAGATGAAATCAGTTAAATGAAGATGAAATCAGTTAACGATGAAATCAGTTAAATGAAGATGAAATCAGTTAACGATGAAATCAGTTAAAGATGAAATCAGTTAAATGAAGATGAAATCAGTTAACGATGAAATCAGTTAAATGAAGATGAAATCAGTTAACGATGAAATCAGTTAAAGATGAAATCAGTTAAATGAAGATGAAATCAGTTAAATGAAGATGAAATCAGTTAACGATGAAATCAGTTAAAGATGAAATCAGTTACTGATGAAATCAGTTACTGATGAAATCAGTTACATTAAGATGAAATCAGTTAACGATGAAATCAGTTAAATGAAGAATGAAAATGAAATCAGTTAAATGAAGATGAAATCAGTTAACGATGAAATCAGTTAAAGATGAAATCAGTTAAATGAAGATGAAATCAGTTAACGATGAAATCAGTTAAATGAAGATGAAATCAGTTAACGATGAAATCAGTTAAAGATGAAATCAGTTAAATGAAGATGAAATCAGTTAAATGAAGATGAAATCAGTTAACGATGAAATCAGTTAAAGATGAAATCAGTTAAATGAAGATGAAATCAGTTAACGATGAAATCAGTTAAATGAAGATGAAATCAGTTACAGATGAAATCAGTTACAGATGAAATCAGTTACACGAAGATTAAATCAGTTAAAGATTAAATCAGTTAAATGAAGAATGAAAATGAAATCAGTTAAATGAAGATGAAATCAGTTAACGATGAAATCAGTTAAATGAAGATGAAATCAGTTAACGATGAAATCAGTTAAATGAAGATGAAATCAGTTAACGATGAAATCAGTTAAAGATGAAATCAGTTAAATGAAGATGAAATCAGTTAACGATGAAATCAGTTACAGATGAAATCAGTTAAAGATGAAATCAGTTAAATGAAGAATGAAATCAGTTAACGATGAAATCAGTTAAAGATGAAATCAGTTAACGATGAAATCAGTTACAGATGAAATCAGTTACATGAAGATTAAATCAGTTAAAGATTAAATCAGTTAAATGAAGATGAAATCAGTTAAAGATGAAATCAGTTAAATGAAGAATGAAAATGAAATCAGTTAAATGAAGATGAAATCAGTTAACGATGAAATCAGTTAAAGATGAAATCAGTTAAATGAAGATGAAATCAGTTAACGATGAAATCAGTTACAGATGAAATCAGTTACATGAAGATGAAATCAGTTAACGATGAAATCAGTTAAATGAAGATGAAATCAGTTAACGATGAAATCAGTTACAGATGAAATCAGTTACATGAAGATGAAATCAGTTATCGATGAAATCAGTTAAATGAAGAATGAAATCAGTTAACGATGAAATCAGTTAAAGATGAAATCAGTTAACGATGAAATCAGTTAAATGAAGATGAAATCAGTTAACGATGAAATCAGTTAAATGAAGATGAAATCAGTTAAATGAAGATGAAATCAGTTAAATGAAGATGAAATCAGTTAACGATGAAATCAGTTACAGATGAAATCAGTTACATGAAGATGAAATCAGTTAACGATGAAATCAGTTAAATGAAGATGAAATCAGTTAACGATGAAATCAGTTAAAGATGAAATCAGTTAAATGAAGATGAAATCAGTTAACGATGAAATCAGTTAAATGAAGATGAAATCAGTTAACGATGAAATCAGTTAAAGATGAAATCAGTTAAATGAAGATGAAATCAGTTAAATGAAGATGAAATCAGTTAAAGATGAAATCAGTTAAATGAAGATGAAATCAGTTAACGATGAAATCAGTTAAATGAAGATGAAATCAGTTAACGATGAAATCAGTTAAAGATGAAATCAGATAAATGAAGATGAAATCAGTTAACGATGAAATCAGTTAAATGAAGATGAAATCAGTTAAAGATGAAATCAGTTAATGATGAAATCAGTTAAAGATGAAATCAGTAACAGATGAAATCAGTTAACGATGAAATCAGTTACAGATGAAATCAGTTACATGAAGATTAAATCAGTTAACGATGAAATCAGTTAAAGATGAAATCAGTTAAATGAAGAATGAAAATGAAATCAGTTAAATGAAGATGAAATCAGTTAACGATGAAATCAGTTAAAGATGAAATCAGTTAAATGAAGATGAAATCAGTTAACGATGAAATCAGTTAAATGAAGATGAAATCAGTTAACGATGAAATCAGTTAAAGATGAAATCAGTTAAATGAAGATGAAATCAGTTAACGATGAAATCAGTTAAATGAAGATGAAATCAGTTAACGATGAAATCAGTTAAAGATGAAATCAGTTAAATGAAGATGAAATCAGTTAACGATGAAATCAGTTAAATGAAGATGAAATCAGTTAACGATGAAATCAGTTAACGATGAAATCAGTTAAATGAAGATGAAATCAGTCAAATGAAGATGAAATCAGTTAACGATGAAATCAGTTAAATGAAGATGAAATCAGTTAACGATGAAATCAGTTAAAGATGAAATCAGTTAAATGAAGATGAAATCAGTTAACGATGAAATCAGTTAAATGAAGATGAAATCAGTTAACGATGAAATCAGTTAAAGATGAAATCAGTTAAATGAAGATGAAATCAGTTAAATGAAGATGAAATCAGTTAAAGATGAAATCAGTTAAATGAAGATGAAATCAGTTAACGATGAAATCAGTTAAATGAAGATGAAATCAGTTAACGATGAAATCAGTTAAAGATGAAATCAGATAAATGAAGATGAAATCAGTTAACGATGAAATCAGTTAAATGAAGATGAAATCAGTTAAAGATGAAATCAGTTAATGATGAAATCAGTTAAAGATGAAATCAGTAACAGATGAAATCAGTTAACGATGAAATCAGTTACAGATGAAATCAGTTACATGAAGATTAAATCAGTTAAAGATGAAATCAGTTAATGATGAAATCAGTTAAAGATGAAATCAGTAACAGATGAAATCAGTTAACGATGAAATCAGTTAAAGATGAAATCAGTTAAATGAAGAATGAAAATGAAATCAGTTAAATGAAGATGAAATCAGTTAACGATGAAATCAGTTAAAGATGAAATCAGTTAAATGAAGATGAAATCAGTTAACGATGAAATCAGTTAAATGAAGATGAAATCAGTTAACGATGAAATCAGTTAAAGATGAAATCAGTTAAATGAAGATGAAATCAGTTAACGATGAAATCAGTTAAATGAAGATGAAATCAGTTAACGATGAAATCAGTTAAAGATGAAATCAGTTAAATGAAGATGAAATCAGTTAACGATGAAATCAGTTAAATGAAGATGAAATCAGTTAACGATGAAATCAGTTAAATGAAGATGAAATCAGTTAACGATGAAATCAGTTAAAGATGAAATCAGTTAAATGAAGATGAAATCAGTTAACGATGAAATCAGTTACAGATGAAATCAGTTAAAGATGAAATCAGTTAAATGAAGAATGAAATCAGTTAACGATGAAATCAGTTAAAGATGAAATCAGTTAACGATGAAATCAGTTACAGATGAAATCAGTTACATGAAGATTAAATCAGTTAACGATGAAATCAGTTAAAGATGAAATCAGTTAACGATGAAATCAGTTAAATGAAGAATGAAAATGAAATCAGTTAAATGAAGATGAAATCAGTTAACGATGAAATCAGTTAAATGAAGAATGAAAATGAAGAATGAAAATGAAATCAGTTAAATGAAGATGAAATCAGTTAACGATGAAATCAGTTAAAGATGAAATCAGTTAACGATGAAATCAGTTAAATGAAGATGAAATCAGTTAAAGATGAAATCAGTTAACGATGAAATCAGTTAAAGATGAAATCAGTTAAATGAAGATGAAATCAGTTAACGATGAAATCAGTTAAAGATGAAATCAGTTACAGATGAAATCAGTTACAGATGAAATCAGTTACATGTAGATGAAATCAGTTAACGATGAAATCAGTTAAAGATGAAATCAGTTAACGATGAAATCAGTTAAAGATGAAATCAGTTAAATGAAGAATGAAAATGAAATCAGTTAAATGAAGATGAAATCAGTTAACGATGAAATCAGTTAAATGAAGATGAAATCAGTTAACGATGAAATCAGTTAAATGAAGATGAAATCAGTTAACGATGAAATCAGTTAAAGATGAAATCAGTTACAGATGAAATCAGTTACATGAAGATTAAATCAGTTAACGATGAAATCAGTTAAAAATGAAATCAGTTAACGATGAAATCAGTTAAAGATGAAATCAGTTAACGATGAAATCAGTTAAATGAAGATGAAATCAGTTAACGATGAAATCAGTTAACGATGAAATCAGTTAACGATGAAATCAGTTAAATGAAGATGAAATCAGTTAACGATGAAATCAGTTAACGATGAAATCAGTTAAATGAAGATGAAATCAGTTAACGATGAAATCAGTTAACGATGAAATCAGTTAAATGAAGATGAAATCAGTTAACGATGAAATCAGTTAACGATGAAATCAGTTACAGATGAAATCAGTTACATGAAGATTAAATCAGTTAACGATGAAATCAGTTAAAGATGAAATCAGTTAACGATGAAATCAGTTAAATGAAGAATGAAAATGAAATCAGTTAAATGAAGATGAAATCAGTTAACGATGAAATCAGTTAAATGAAGATGAAATCAGTTAACGATGAAATCAGTTAAAGATGAAATCAGTTACAGATGAAATCAGTTACATGAAGATTAAATCACTTAACGATGAAATCAGTTAAAGATGAAATCAGTTAAAGATGAAATCAGTTAAATGAAGATGAAATCAGTTAACGATGAAATCAGTTAAATGAAGATGAAATCAGTTAAAGATGAAATCAGTTAAATGAAGATGAAATCAGTTAACGATGAAATCAGTTAACGATGAAATCAGTTAAATGAAGATGAAATCAGTTAACGATGAAATCAGTTAAAGATGAAATCAGTTAAATGAAGATGAAATCAGTTAACGATGAAATCAGTTAAAGATGAAATCAGTTAAAGATGAAATCAGTTAAAGATGAAATCAGTTAAATGAAGATGAAATTAGTTAACGATGAAATCAGTTAAATGAAGATGAAATCAGTTAACGATGAAATCAGTTAACGATGAAATCAGTTAAATGAAGATGAAATCAGTTAAATGAAGATGAAATCAGTTAACGATGAAATCAGTTACAGATGAAATCAGTTAACGATCAAATCAGTTAAATGAAGAATGAAAATGAAATCAGTTAAATGAAGATGAAATCAGTTAACGATGAAATCAGTTAAAGATGAAATCAGTTAAATGAAGATGAAATCAGTTAACGATGAAATCAGATAAATGAAGATGAAATCAGTTAACGATGAAATCAGTTAAAGATGAAATCAGTTAAATGAAGATGAAATCAGTTAACGATGAAATCAGTTAAATGAAGATGAAATCAGTTAACGATGAAATCAGTTAACGATGAAATCATTTAAATGAAGATGAAATCAGTTAACGATGAAATCAGTTAAAGATGAAATCAGTTAAATGAAGATGAAATCAGTAAAGTGAAGATGAAATCAGTTAACGATGAAATCAGTTAAATGAAGATGAAATCAGTTAAAGATGAAATCAGTTAAATGAAGATGAAAAAAGTTAACGATGAAATCAGTTAAATGAAGATGAAATCAGTTAACGATGAAATCAGTTAAAGATGAAATCAGTTACAGATGAAATCAGTTACATGAAGATGAAATCAGTTAACAATGAAATCAGTTAAAGATGAAATCAGTTAACGATGGAATCAGTTAACGATGGAATCAGTTAACGATGGAATCAGTTAACGATGGAATCAGTTAACGATGAAATCAGTTAACGATGAAATCAGTTAAATGAAGATGAAATCAGTTAACGATGAAATCAGTTAAAGATGAAATCAGTTAACGATGGAATCAGTTAAATGAAGATGAAATCAGTTAACGATGAAATCAGTTAAAGATGAAATCAGTTAACGATGAAATCAGTTAAAGATGAAATCAGTTAACGATGAAATCAGTTAACGATGAAATCAGTTAAATGAAGATGAAATTAGTTAACGTTGAAATCAGTTAAATGAAGATGAAATCAGTTAAATGAAGATGAAATGAGTTAACGATGAAATCAGTTAAAGATGAAATCACTTAACGATGAAATCAGTTAAATGAAGATGAAATCAGGTAACGATGAAATCAGTTAAAGATGAAATCAGTTAAATGAAGATGAAATCAGTTAACGATGAAATCAGTTAACGATGAAATCAGTTAAATGAAGATGAAATCAGTTAACGATGAAATCAGTTAAAGATGAAATCAGTTAAATGAAGATGAAATCAGTAAAGTGAAGATGAAATCAGTTAACGATGAAATCAGTTAAATGAAGATGAAATCAGTTAAAGATGAAATCAGTTAAATGAAGATGAAAAAAGTTAACGATGAAATCAGTTAAATGAAGATGAAATCAGTTAACGATGAAATCAGTTAAAGATGAAATCAGTTACAGATGAAATCAGTTACATGAAGATGAAATCAGTTAACAATGAAATCAGTTAAAGATGAAATCAGTTAACGATGAAATCAGTTAAAGATGAAATCAGTTAAATGAAGATGAAATCAGTTAACGATGAAATCAGTTAACGATGAAATCAGTTAAAGATGAAATCAGTTAAATGAAGATGAAATCAGTTAAATGAAGATGAAATCAGTTAACGATGAAATCAGTTACAGATGAAATCAGTTACATGAAGATTAAATCAGTAAACGATGAAATCAGTTAAAGATGAAATCAGTTAACGATGAAATCAGTTAAATGAAGAATGAAAATGAAATCAGTTAAATGAAGATGAAATCAGTTAACGATGAAATCAGTTAAAGATGAAATCAGTTAAATGAAGATGAAATCAGTTAACGATGAAATCAGTTAAATGAAGATGAAATCAGTTAACGATGAAATCAGTTAAAGATGAAATCAGTTAAATGAAGATGAAATCAGTTAACGATGAAATCAGTTAAATGAAGATGAAATCAGTTACATGAAGATGAAATCAGTTAACGATGAAATCAGTTAAATGAAGATGAAATCAGTTAAATGAAGATGAAATCAGTTAACGATGAAATCAGTTAAATGAAGATGAAATCAGTTAACGATGAAATCAGTTAAAGATGAAATCAGTTAAATGAAGATGAAATCAGTTAACGATGAAATCAGATAAATGAAGATGAAATCAGTTAACGATGAAACCAGTTAAAGATGAAATCAGTTAAATGAAGATGAAATCAGTTAACGATGAAATCAGTTAAATGAAGATGAAATCAGTTAACGATCAAATCAGTTAACGATGAAATCAGTTAACGATGAAATCAGTTAAATGAAGATGAAATCAGTTAACGATGAAATCAGTTAAAGATGAAATCAGTTAAATGAAGATGAAATCAGTAAAGTGAAGATGAAATCAGTTAACGATGAAATCAGTTAACGATGAAATCAGTTAAAGATGAAATCAGTTAAATGAAGATGAAATCAGTTAACGATGAAATCAGTT
Source organism: Semicossyphus pulcher (assembly GCF_022749685.1). Lineage (NCBI taxonomy): Eukaryota > Metazoa > Chordata > Actinopteri > Labriformes > Labridae > Semicossyphus > Semicossyphus pulcher. Next base: position 2,228,578 of record NW_027211703.1, read on the forward strand.
ACAGATGAAATCAGTTAAAGATGAAATCAGTTAAATGAAGATGAAATCAGTTAAATGAAGATGAAATCAGTTAACGATGAAATCAGTTAAAGATGAAATCAGTTACAGATGAAATCAGTTACATGAAGATTAAATCAGTTAACGATGAAATCAGTTAAAGATGAAATCAGTTAACGATGAAATCAGTTAAATGAAGAATGAAAATGAAATCAGTTAAATGAAGATGAAATCAGTTAACGATGAAATCAGTTAAAGATGAAATCAGTTAAATGAAGATGAAATCAGTTAATGATGAAATCAGATAAATGAAGATGAAATCAGTTAACGATGAAATCAGTTAAAGATGAAATCAGTTAAATGAAGATGAAATCAGTTAACGATGAAATCAGTTAAAGATGAAATCAGTTAAATGAAGATGAAATCAGTAAAATGAAGATGAAATCAGTTAAAGATGAAATCAGTTAAATGAAGAATGAAAATGAAATCACTTAAATGAAGATGAAATCAGTTAAAGATGAAATCAGTTAAATGAAGATGAAATCAGTTAACAATGAAATCAGTTAAAGATGAAATCAGTTAAATGAAGATGAAATCAGTTAACGATGAAATCAGTTAAAGATGAAATCAGTTAAATGAAGATGAAATCAGTTAACGATGAAATCAGTTAAATGAAGATGAAATCAGTTAAAGATGAAATCAGTTAAATGAAGAATGAAATCAGTTAACGATGAAATCAGTTAAAGATGAAATCAGTTAAATGAAGATGAAATCAGTTAAAGATGAAATCAGTTAAATGAAGAATGAAATCAGTTAACGATGAAATCAGTTAAAGATGAAATCAGTTAAATGAAGATGAAATCAGTCAACGATGAAATCAGTTAAAGATGAAATCAGTTAAATGAAGATGAAATCAGTTAACGATGAAATCAGTTAAAGATGAAATCAGTTAAATGAAGATGAAATCAGTTAACGATGAAATCAGTTAAATGAAGATGAAATCAGTTAACGATGAAATCAGTTAAAGATGAAATCAGTTAAATGAAGATGAAATCAGTTAACGATGAAATCAGTTAAATGAAGATGAAATCAGTTAACGATGAAATCAGTTAAAGATGAAATCAGTTACATGAAGATGAAATCAGTTAACGATGAAATCAGTTAAATGAAGATGAAATCAGTTAACGATGAAATCAGTTAAATGAAGATGAAATCAGTTAAAGATGAAATCAGTTAAATGAAGATGAAATCAGTTAAAGATGAAATCAGTTAACGATGAAATCAGTTAAATGAAGATGAAATCAGTTAACGATGAAATCAGTTAAATGAAGATGAAATCAGTTAAATGAAGATGAAATCAGTTACAGATGAAATCAGTTACATGAAGATTAAATCAGTTAAAGATGAAATCAGTTAAATGAAGATGAAATCAGTTAAAGATGAAATCAGTTAAATGAAGAATGAAAATGAAATCAGTTAAATGAAGATGAAATCAGTTAACGATGAAATCAGTTAAAGATGAAATCAGTCAAATGAAGATGAAATCAGTTAACGATGAAATCAGTTAAATGAAGATGAAATCAGTTAAATGAAGATGAAATCAGTTACAGATGAAATCAGTTACATGAAGATTAAATCAGTTAACGATGAAATCAGTTAAAGATGAAATCAGTTAACGATGAAATCAGTTAAATGAAGAATGAAAATGAAATCAGTTAAATGAAGATGAAATCAGTTAACGATGAAATCAGTTAAAGATGAAATCAGTTAAATGAAGATGAAATCAGTTAACGATGAAATCAGTTAAATGAAGATGAAATCAGTTAACGATGAAATCAGTTAAAGATGAAATCAGTTAAATGAAGATGAAATCAGTTAACGATGAAATCAGTTAAATGAAGATGAAATCAGTTAACGATGAAATCAGTTAAAGATGAAATCAGTTAAAGATGAAATCAGTTAAATGAAGATGAAATCAGTTAAAGATGAAATCAGTTAACGATGAAATCAGTTAAATGAAGATGAAATCAGTTAACGATGAAATCAGTTAAATGAAGATGAAATCAGTTAACGATGAAATCAGTTAAAGATGAAATCAGTTAAATGAAGATGAAATCAGTTAACGATGAAATCAGTTAAATGAAGATGAAATCAGTTAAAGATGAAATCAGTTAAATGAAGATGAAATTAGTTAACGATGAAATCAGTTAAATGAAGATGAAATCAGTTAAAGATGAAATCAGTTAACGATGAAATCAGTTAAATGAAGATGAAATCAGTTAACGATGAAATCAGTTAAATGAAGATGAAATCAGTTAAAGATGAAATCAGTTAACGATGAAATCAGTTAAATGAAGATGAAATCAGTTAAAGATGAAATCAGTTAAATGAAGATGAAATCAGTAAATTGAAGATGAAATCAGTTAACGATGAAATCAGTTAAATGAAGAATGAAAATGAAATCAGTTAAATGAAGATGAAATCAGTTAACGATGAAATCAGTTAAAGATGAAATCAGTTAAATGAAGATGAAATCAGTTAAATGAAGATGAAATCAGTTAAATGAAGATGAAATCAGTTAAAGATGAAATCAGTTAAATGAAGAATGAAAATGAAATCAGTTAAATGAAGATGAAATCAGTTAACGATGAAATCAGTTAAAGATGAAATCAGTTAAATGAAGATGAAATCAGTTAACGATGAAATCAGTTAAATGAAGATGAAATCAGTTAACGATGAAATCAGTTAAAGATGAAATCAGTTAAATGAAGATGAAATCAGTTGACGATGAAATCAGTTAAAGATGAAATCAGTTAAAGATGAAATCAGTTAAATGAAGATGAAATCAGTTAACGATGAAATCAGTTAACGATGAAATCAGTTAAATGAAGATGAAATCAGTTAACGATGAAATCAGTTAACGATGAAATCAGTTACAGATGAAATCAGTTAAAGATGAAATCAGTTAAATGAAGATGAAATCAGTTAAATGAAGATGAAATCAGTTAACGATGAAATCAGTTAAAGATGAAATCAGTTACAGATGAAATCAGTTACATGAAGATTAAATCAGTTAACGATGAAATCAGTTAAAGATTAAATCAGTTAACGATGAAATCAGTTAAATGAAGAATGAAAATGAAATCAGTTAAATGAAGATGAAATCAGTTAACGATGAAATCAGTTAAAGATGAAATCAGTTAAATGAAGATGAAATCAGTTAACGATGAAATCAGATAAATGAAGATGAAATCAGTTAACGATGAAATCAGTTAAAGATGAAATCAGTTAAATGAAGATGAAATCAGTTAACGATGAAATCAGTTAAATGAAGATGAAATCAGTTAACGATGAAATCAGTTAACGATGAAATCAGTTAAATGAAGATGAAATCAGTTAACGATGAAATCAGTTAAAGATGAAATCAGTTAAATGAAGATGAAATCAGTAAAATGAAGATGAAATCAGTTAACGATGAAATCAGTTAAATGAAGAATGAAAATGAAATCAGTAAAATGAAGATGAAATCAGTTAACGATGAAATCAGTTAAATGAAGAATGAAAATGAAATCAGTTAAATGAAGATGAAATCAGTTAACGATGAAATCAGTTAAAGATGAAATCAGTTAAATGAAGATGAAATCAGTTAACGATGAAATCAGTTAAATGAAGATGGAATCAGTTAAATGAAGATGAAATCAGTTAAAGATGAAATCAGTTAACGATGAAATCAGTTAAAGATGAAATCAGTTAAATGAAGATGAAATCAGTTAAATGAAGATGAAATCAGTTAACGATGAAATCAGTTAAATGAAGAATGAAAATGAAATCAGTTAAATGAAGATGAAATCAGTTAACGATGAAATCAGTTAAAGATGAAATCAGTTAAATGAAGATGAAATCAGTTAACGATGAAATCAGTTAAATGAAGATGAAATCAGTTAACGATGAAATCAGTTAAAGATGAAATCAGTTAAATGAAGATGAAATCAGTTAACGATGAAATCAGTTAAATGAAGATGAAATCAGTTAACGATGAAATCAGTTAAAGATGAAATCAGTTAAATGAAGATGAAATCAGTTAACGATGAAATCAGTTAAATGAAGATGAAATCAGTTAACGATGAAATCAGTTAAAGATGAAATCAGTTAAATGAAGATGAAATCAGTTAAATGAAGATGAAATCAGTTACAGATGAAATCAGTTACATGAAGATTAAATCAGTTAAAGATGAAATCAGTTAAATGAAGATGAAATCAGTTAAAGATGAAATCAGTTAAATGAAGATGAAATCAGTTAAATGAAGATGAAATCAGTTACAGATGAAATCAGTTACATGAAGATTAAATCAGTTAAAGATGAAATCAGTTAAATGAAGATGAAATCAGTTAAAGATGAAATCAGTTAAATGAAGAATGAAAATGAAATCAGTTAACGATGAAATCAGTTAAAGATGAAATCAGTTAAATGAAGATGAAATCAGTTAACGATGAAATCAGTTAAATGAAGATGAAATCAGTTAAATGAAGATGAAATCAGTTACAGATGAAATCAGTTACATGAAGATTAAATCAGTTAACGATGAAATCAGTTAAAGATGAAATCAGTTAACGATGAAATCAGTTAAATGAAGAATGAAAATGAAATCAGTTAAATGAAGATGAAATCAGTTAACGATGAAATCAGTTAAAGATGAAATCAGTTAAATGAAGATGAAATCAGTTAACGATGAAATCAGTTAAATGAAGATGAAATCAGTTAACGATGAAATCAGTTAAAGATGAAATCAGTTACATGAAGATGAAATCAGTTAACGATGAAATCAGTTAAATGAAGATGAAATCAGTTAACGATGAAATCAGTTAAAGATGAAATCAGTTACAGATGAAATCAGTTACATGAAGATGAAATCAGTTAACGATGAAATCAGTTAAAGATGAAATCAGTTAACGATGAAATCAGTTAAATGAAGATGAAATCAGTTAACGATGAAATCAGTTAAAGATGAAATCAGTTACATGAAGATGAAATCAGTTAACGATGAAATCAGTTAAATGAAGATGAAATCAGTTAACGATGAAATCAGTTAAAGATGAAATCAGTTACAGATGAAATCAGTTAAAGATGAAATCAGTTAAATGAAGATGAAATCAGTAAAATGAAGATGAAATCAGTAAAATGAAGATGAAATCAGTTAACGATGAAATCAGTTTAAGATGAAATCAGTTAAATGAAGATGAAATCAGTTAACGATGAAATCAGTTAAATGAAGATGAAATCAGTTAACGATGAAATCAGTTAAAGATGAAATCAGTTAAATGAAGATGAAATCAGTAAATTGAAGATGAAATCAGTTAACGATGAAATCAGTTAAATGAAGAATGAAAATGAAATCAGTTAAATGAAGATGAAATCAGTTAACGATGAAATCAGTTAAAGATGAAATCAGTTAAATGAAGATGAAATCAGTTAAATGAAGATGAAATCAGTTAAATGAAGATGAAATCAGTTAAAGATGAAATCAGTTAAATGAAGAATGAAAATGAAATCAGTTAAATGAAGATGAAATCAGTTAACGATGAAATCAGTTAAAGATGAAATCAGTTAAATGAAGATGAAATCAGTTAACGATGAAATCAGTTAAATGAAGATGAAATCAGTTAACGATGAAATCAGTTAAAGATGAAATCAGTTAAATGAAGATGAAATCAGTTAACGATGAAATAAGTTAAAGATGAAATCAGTTAAAGATGAAATCAGTTAAATGAAGATGAAATCAGTTAACGATGAAATCAGTTAACGATGAAATCAGTTAAATGAAGATGAAATCAGTTAACGATGAAATCAGTTAACGATGAAATCAGTTACAGATGAAATCAGTTAAAGATGAAATCAGTTAAATGAAGATGAAATCAGTTAAATGAAGATGAAATCAGTTAACGATGAAATCAGTTAAAGATGAAATCAGTTACAGATGAAATCAGTTACATGAAGATTAAATCAGTTAACGATGAAATCAGTTAAAGATTAAATCAGTTAACGATGAAATCAGTTAAATGAAGAATGAAAATGAAATCAGTTAAATGAAGATGAAATCAGTTAACGATGAAATCAGTTAAAGATGAAATCAGTTAAATGAAGATGAAATCAGTTAACGATGAAATCAGATAAATGAAGATGAAATCAGTTAACGATGAAATCAGTTAAAGATGAAATCAGTTAAATGAAGATGAAATCAGTTAACGATGAAATCAGTTAAATGAAGATGAAATCAGTTAACGATGAAATCAGTTAACGATGAAATCAGTTAAATGAAGATGAAATCAGTTAACGATGAAATCAGTTAAAGGTGAAATCAGTTAAATGAAGATGAAATCAGTAAATTGAAGATGAAATCAGTTAACGATGAAATCAGTTAAATGAAGAATGAAAATGAAATCAGTTAAATGAAGATGAAATCAGTTAACGATGAAATCAGTTAAAGATGAAATCAGTTAAATGAAGATGAAATCAGTTAAATGAAGATGAAATCAGTTAAAGATGAAATCAGTTAAATGAAGAATGAAAATGAAATCAGTTAAATGAAGATGAAATCAGTTAACGATGAAATCAGTTAAAGATGAAATCAGTTAAATGAAGATGAAATCAGTTAACGATGAAATCAGTTAAATGAAGATGAAATCAGTTAACGATGAAATCAGTTAAAGATGAAATCAGTTAAATGAAGATGAAATCAGTTAACGATGAAATCAGTTAAAGATGAAATCAGTTAAAGATGAAATCAGTTAAATGAAGATGAAATCAGTTAACGATGAAATCAGTTAACGATGAAATCAGTTAAATGAAGATGAAATCAGTTAACGATGAAATCAGTTAACGATGAAATCAGTTACAGATGAAATCAGTTAAAGATGAAATCAGTTAAATGAAGATGAAATCAGTTAACGATGAAATCAGTTAAAGATGAAATCAGTTACAGATGAAATCAGTTACATGAAGATTAAATCAGTTAACGATGAAATCAGTTAAAGATTAAATCAGTTAACGATGAAATCAGTTAAATGAAGAATGAAAATGAAATCAGTTAAATGAAGATGAAATCAGTTAACGATGAAATCAGTTAAAGATGAAATCAGTTAAATGAAGATGAAATCAGTTAACGATGAAATCAGATAAATGAAGCTGAAATCAGTTAACGATGAAATCAGTTAAAGATGAAATCAGTTAAATGAAGATGAAATCAGTTAACGATGAAATCAGTTAAATGAAGATGAAATCAGTTAACGATGAAATCAGTTAACGATGAAATCAGTTAAATGAAGATGAAATCAGTTAACGATGAAATCAGTTAAAGATGAAATCAGTTAAATGAAGATGAAATCAGTAAAATGAAGATGAAATCAGTTAACGATGAAATCAGTTAAATGAAGAATGAAAATGAAATCAGTTAAATGAAGATGAAATCAGTTAACGATGAAATCAGTTAAAGATGAAATCAGTTAAATGAAGATGAAATCAGTTAACGATGAAATCAGTTAAATGAAGATGGAATCAGTTAAATGAAGATGAAATCAGTTAAAGATGAAATCAGTTAACGATGAAATCAGTTAAAGATGAAATCAGTTAAATGAAGAATGAAAATGAAATCAGTTAAATGAAGATGAAATCAGTTAACGATGAAATCAGTTAAATGAAGATGAAATCAGTTAACGATGAAATCAGTTAAATGAAGATGAAATCAGTTAACGATGAAATCAGTTAACGATGAAATCAGTTAAATGAAGATGAAATCAGTTAAAGATGAAATCAGTTAACGATGAAATCAGTTAAATGAAGATGAAATCAGTTAAAGATGAAATCAGTTAAAGATGAAATCAGTTAAATGAAGATGAAATCAGTTAACGATGAAATCAGTTACAGATGAAATCAGTTACAGATGAAATCAGTTACATGAAGATGAAATCAGTTACAGATGAAATCAGTTACATGAAGATTAAATCAGTTAAAGATTAAATCAGTTAAATGAAGATGAAATCAGTTAAAGATGAAATCAGTTAAATGAAGAATGAAAATGAAATCACTTAAATGAAGATGAAATCAGTTAAAGATGAAATCAGTTAAATGAAGATGAAATCAGTTAACAATGAAATCAGTTAAAGATGAAATCAGTTAAATGAAGATGAAATCAGTTAACGATGAAATCAGTTAAAGATGAAATCAGTTAAATGAAGATGAAATCAGTTAACGATGAAATCAGTTAAATGAAGATGAAATCAGTTAAAGATGAAATCAGTTAAATGAAGAATGAAATCAGTTAACGATGAAATCAGTTAAAGATGAAATCAGTTACATGAAGATGAAATCAGTTAAAGATGAAATCAGTTAAATGAAGAATGAAATCAGTTAACGATGAAATCAGTTAAAGATGAAATCAGTTAAATGAAGATGAAATCAGTCAACGATGAAATCAGTTAAAGATGAAATCAGTTAAATGAAGATGAAATCAGTTAACGATGAAATCAGTTAAAGATGAAATCAGTTAAATGAAGATGAAATCAGTTAACGATGAAATCAGTTAAATGAAGATGAAATCAGTTAACGATGAAATCAGTTAAAGATGAAATCAGTTAAATGAAGATGAAATCAGTTAACGATGAAATCAGTTAAATGAAGATGAAATCAGTTAACGATGAAATCAGTTAAAGATGAAATCAGTTACATGAAGATGAAATCAGTTAACGATGAAATCAGTTAAATGAAGATGAAATCAGTTAACGATGAAATCAGTTAAATGAAGATGAAATCAGTTAAAGATGAAATCAGTTAAATGAAGATGAAATCAGTTAAAGATGAAATCAGTTAACGATGAAATCAGTTAAATGAAGATGAAATCAGTTAACGATGAAATCAGTTAAATGAAGATGAAATCAGTTAAATGAAGATGAAATCAGTTACAGATGAAATCAGTTACATGAAGATTAAATCAGTTAAAGATGAAATCAGTTAAATGAAGATGAAATCAGTTAAAGATGAAATCAGTTAAATGAAGAATGAAAATGAAATCAGTTAAATGAAGATGAAATCAGTTAACGATGAAATCAGTTAAAGATGAAATCAGTCAAATGAAGATGAAATCAGTTAACGATGAAATCAGTTAAATGAAGATGAAATCAGTTAAATGAAGATGAAATCAGTTACAGATGAAATCAGTTACATGAAGATTAAATCAGTTAACGATGAAATCAGTTAAAGATGAAATCAGTTAACGATGAAATCAGTTAAATGAAGAATGAAAATGAAATCAGTTAAATGAAGATGAAATCAGTTAACGATGAAATCAGTTAAAGATGAAATCAGTTAAATGAAGATGAAATCAGTTAACGATGAAATCAGTTAAATGAAGATGAAATCAGTTAACGATGAAATCAGTTAAAGATGAAATCAGTTAAATGAAGATGAAATCAGTTAACGATGAAATCAGTTAAATGAAGATGAAATCAGTTAACGATGAAATCAGTTAAAGATGAAATCAGTTAAAGATGAAATCAGTTAAATGAAGATGAAATCAGTTAAAGATGAAATCAGTTAACGATGAAATCAGTTAAATGAAGATGAAATCAGTTAACGATGAAATCAGTTAAATGAAGATGAAATCAGTTAAAGATGAAATCAGTTAACGATGAAATCAGTTAAATGAAGATGAAATCAGTTAAAGATGAAATCAGTTAAAGATGAAATCAGTTAAATGAAGATGAAATCAGTTAACGATGAAATCAGTTACAGATGAAATCAGTTACAGATGAAATCAGTTACATGAAGATGAAATCAGTTACAGATGAAATCAGTTACATGAAGATTAAATCAGTTAAAGATTAAATCAGTTAAATGAAGATGAAATCAGTTAAAGATGAAATCAGTTAAATGAAGAATGAAAATGAAATCACTTAAATGAAGATGAAATCAGTTAAAGATGAAATCAGTTAAATGAAGATGAAATCAGTTAACAATGAAATCAGTTAAAGATGAAATCAGTTAAATGAAGATGAAATCAGTTAACGATGAAATCAGTTAAAGATGAAATCAGTTAAATGAAGATGAAATCAGTTAACGATGAAATCAGTTAAATGAAGATGAAATCAGTTAAAGATGAAATCAGTTAAATGAAGAATGAAATCAGTTAACGATGAAATCAGTTAAAGATGAAATCAGTTAAATGAAGATGAAATCAGTTAAAGATGAAATCAGTTAAATGAAGAATGAAATCAGTTAACGATGAAATCAGTTAAAGATGAAATCAGTTAAATGAAGATGAAATCAGTCAACGATGAAATCAGTTAAAGATGAAATCAGTTAAATGAAGATGAAATCAGTTAACGATGAAATCAGTTAAAGATGAAATCAGTTAAATGAAGATGAAATCAGTTAACGATGAAATCAGTTAAATGAAGATGAAATCAGTTAACGATGAAATCAGTTAAAGATGAAATCAGTTAAATGAAGATGAAATCAGTTAACGATGAAATCAGTTAAATGAAGATGAAATCAGTTAACGATGAAATCAGTTAAAGATGAAATCAGTTACATGAAGATGAAATCAGTTAACGATGAAATCAGTTAAATGAAGATGAAATCAGTTAACGATGAAATCAGTTAAATGAAGATGAAATCAGTTAAAGATGAAATCAGTTAAATGAAGATGAAATCAGTTAAAGATGAAATCAGTTAACGATGAAATCAGTTAAATGAAGATGAAATCAGTTAACGATGAAATCAGTTAAATGAAGATGAAATCAGTTAAATGAAGATGAAATCAGTTACAGATGAAATCAGTTACATGAAGATTAAATCAGTTAAAGATGAAATCAGTTAAATGAAGATGAAATCAGTTAAAGATGAAATCAGTTAAATGAAGAATGAAAATGAAATCAGTTAAATGAAGATGAAATCAGTTAACGATGAAATCAGTTAAAGATGAAATCAGTCAAATGAAGATGAAATCAGTTAACGATGAAATCAGTTAAATGAAGATGAAATCAGTTAAATGAAGATGAAATCAGTTACAGATGAAATCAGTTACATGAAGATTAAATCAGTTAACGATGAAATCAGTTAAAGATGAAATCAGTTAACGATGAAATCAGTTAAATGAAGAATGAAAATGAAATCAGTTAAATGAAGATGAAATCAGTTAACGATGAAATCAGTTAAAGATGAAATCAGTTAAATGAAGATGAAATCAGTTAACGATGAAATCAGTTAAATGAAGATGAAATCAGTTAACGATGAAATCAGTTAAAGATGAAATCAGTTAAATGAAGATGAAATCAGTTAACGATGAAATCAGTTAAATGAAGATGAAATCAGTTAACGATGAAATCAGTTAAAGATGAAATCAGTTAAAGATGAAATCAGTTAAATGAAGATGAAATCAGTTAAAGATGAAATCAGTTAACGATGAAATCAGTTAAATGAAGATGAAATCAGTTAACGATGAAATCAGTTAAATGAAGATGAAATCAGTTAACGATGAAATCAGTTAAAGATGAAATCAGTTAAATGAAGATGAAATCAGTTAACGATGAAATCAGTTAAATGAAGATGAAATCAGTTAAAGATGAAATCAGTTAAATGAAGATGAAATTAGTTAACGATGAAATCAGTTAAATGAAGATGAAATCAGTTAACGATGAAATCAGTTAAAGATGAAATCAGTTACAGATGAAATCAGTTACATGAAGATTAAATCAGTTAACGATGAAATCAGTTAAAGATTAAATCAGTTAACGATGAAATCAGTTAAAGATGAAATCAGTTAACGATGAAATCAGTTAAATGAAGATGAAATCAGTTAACGATGAAATCAGTTAAAGATGAAATCAGTTAAATGAAGATGAAATCAGTTAACGATGAAACCAGTTAACGATGAAATCAGTTAACGATGAAATCAGTTAAATGAAGATGAAATCAGTTAACGATGAAATCAGTTAACGATGAAATCAGTTAAATGAAGATGAAATCAGTTAACGATGAAATCAGTTAACGATGAAATCAGTTAAATGAAGATGAAATCAGTTAAAGATGAAATCAGTTAACGATGAAATCAGTTAAATGAAGATGAAATCAGTTAAAGATGAAATCAGTTAAAGATGAAATCAGTTAAATGAAGATGAAATCAGTTAACGATGAAATCAGTTAAATGAAGATGAAATTAGTTAAAGATGAAATCAGTTAACGATGAAATCAGTTAACGATGAAATCAGTTACAGATGAAATCAGTTACATGAAGATGAAATCAGTTACAGATGAAATCAGTTACATGAAGATTAAATCAGTTAAAGATTAAATCAGTTAAATGAAGATGAAATCAGTTAAAGATGAAATCAGTTAAATGAAGAATGAAAATGAAATCAGTTAAATGAAGATGAAATCAGTTAAAGATGAAATCAGTTAAATGAAGAATGAAATCAGTTAACGATGAAATCAGTTAAAGATGAAATCAGTTACATGAAGATGAAATCAGTTAAAGATGAAATCAGTTAAATGAAGAATGAAATCAGTTAACGATGAAATCAGTTAAAGATGAAATCAGTTAAATGAAGATGAAATCAGTCAACGATGAAATCAGTTAAAGATGAAATCAGTTAAATGAAGATGAAATCAGTTAACGATGAAATCAGTTAAAGATGAAATCAGTTAAATGAAGATGAAATCAGTTAACGATGAAATCAGTTAAATGAAGATGAAATCAGTTAACGATGAAATCAGTTAAAGATGAAATCAGTTAAATGAAGATGAAATCAGTTAACGATGAAATCAGTTAAATGAAGATGAAATCAGTTAACGATGAAATCAGTTAAAGATGAAATCAGTTACAGATGAAATCAGTTACATGAAGATGAAATCAGTTAACGATGAAATCAGTTAAAGATGAAATCAGTTAACGATGAAATCAGTTAAATGAAGAATGAAAATGAAATCAGTTAAATGAAGATGAAATCAGTTAACGATGAAATCAGTTAAATGAAGATGAAATCAGTTAACGATGAAATCAGTTAAAGATGAAATCAGTTACAGATGAAATCAGTTACATGAAGATTAAATCAGTTAACGATGAAATCAGTTAAAGATGAAATCAGTTAACGATGAAATCAGTTAACGATGAAATCAGTTAAATGAAGATGAAATCAGTTAAATGAAGATGAAATCAGTTAACGATGAAATCAGTTAACGATGAAATCAGTTAACGATGAAATCAGTTAAATGAAGAATGAAAATGAAATCAGTTAAATGAAGATGAAATCAGTTAACGATGAAATCAGTTAAAGATGAAATCAGTTAAATGAAGATGAAATCAGTTAACGATGAAATCAGATAAATGAAGATGAAATCAGTTAACGATGAAATCAGTTAAAGATGAAATCAGTTAAATGAAGATGAAATCAGTTAACGATGAAATCAGTTAAATGAAGATGAAATCAGTTAACGATGAAATCAGTTAACGATGAAATCAGTTAAATGAAGATGAAATCAGTTAACGATGAAATCAGTTAACGATGAAATCAGTTAAATGAAGATGAAATCAGTAAAGTGAAGATGAAATCAGTTAACGATGAAATCAGTTAAATGAAGATGAAATCAGTTACAGATGAAATCAGTTACATGAAGATGAAATCAGTTAACGATGAAATCAGTTAAAGATGAAATCAGTTAACGATGAAATCAGTTAACGATGAAATCAGTTAAATGAAGATGAAATCAGTAAAGTGAAGATGAAATCAGTTAACGATGAAATCAGTTAAATGAAGATGAAATCAGTTAAAGATGAATTCAGTTACATGAAGATGAAATCAGTTAACGATGAAATCAGTTAAAGATTAAATCAGTTAACGATGAAATCAGTTAAAGATGAAATCAGTTAAATGAAGATGAAATCAGTTAACGATGAAATCAGTTAACGATGAAATCAGTTAAAGATGAAATCAGTTAAATGAAGATGAAATCAGTTAAATGAAGATGAAATCAGTTAACGATGAAATCAGTTACAGATGAAATCAGTTACATGAAGATTAAATCAGTTAACGATGAAATCAGTTAAAGATGAAATCAGTTAACGATGAAATCAGTTAAATGAAGAATGAAAATGAAATCAGTTAAATGAAGATGAAATCAGTTAACGATGAAATCAGTTAAAGATGAAATCAGTTAAATGAAGATGAAATCAGTTAACGATGAAATCAGTTAAATGAAGATGAAATCAGTTAACGATGAAATCAGTTAAAGATGAAATCAGTTAAATGAAGATGAAATCAGTTAACGATGAAATCAGTTAAATGAAGATGAAATCAGTTACATGAAGATGAAATCAGTTAACGATGAAATCAGTTAAATTAAGATGAAATCAGTTAAATGAAGATGAAATCAGTTAACGATGAAATCAGTTACAGATGAAATCAGTTACATGAAGATTAAATCAGTTAACGATGAAATCAGTTAAATGAAGATGAAATCAGTTAACGATGAAATCAGTTAAATGAAGATGAAATCAGTTAACGATGAAATCAGTTAAAGATGAAATCAGTTACAGATGAAATCAGTTAACGATGAAATCAGTTAAATGAAGATGAAATCAGTTAACGATGAAATCAGTTAAAGATGAAATCAGTTAAATGAAGATGAAATCAGTTAACGATGAAATCAGTTAAATGAAGATGAAATCAGTTAACGATGAAATCAGTTAAATGAAGAATGAAATCAGTTAACGATGAAATCAGTTAAAGATGAAATCAGTTACATGAAGATGAAATCAGTTAAAGATGAAATCAGTTAAATGAAGAATGAAATCAGTAAACGATGAAATCAGTTAAAGATGAAATCAGTTAAATGAAGATGAAATCAGTCAACGATGAAATCAGTTAAAGATGAAATCAGTTAAATGAAGATGAAATCAGTTAACGATGAAATCAGTTAAAGATGAAATCAGTTAAATGAAGATGAAATCAGTTAACGATGAAATCAGTTAAATGAAGATGAAATCAGTTAACGATGAAATCAGTTAAAGATGAAATCAGTTAAATGAAGATGAAATCAGTTAACGATGAAATCAGTTAAATGAAGATGAAATCAGTTAACGATGACATCAGTTAAAGATGAAATCAGTTACAGATGAAATCAGTTACATGAAGATGAAATCAGTTAACGATGAAATCAGTTAAATGAAGATGAAATCAGTTAAATGAAGATGAAATCAGTTAACGATGAAATCAGTTAAAGATGAAATCAGTTAAATGAAGATGAAATCAGTTAAAGATGAAATCAGTTAAATGAAGATGAAATCAGTTAAAGATGAAATCAGTTAACGATGAAATCAGTTAAATGAAGATGAAATCAGTTAACGATGAAATCAGTTAAATGAAGATGAAATCAGTTAACGATGAAATCAGTTAACGATGAAATCAGTTAAATGAAGATGAAATCAGTTAACGATGAAATCAGTTAAATGAAGATGAAATCAGTTAAAGATGAAATCAGTTAAATGAAGATGAAATTAGTTAACGATGAAATCAGTTAACGATGAAATCAGTTACAGATGAAATCAGTTACATGAAGATTAAATCAGTTAACGATGAAATCAGTTAAAGATTAAATCAGTTAACGATGAAATCAGTTAACGATGAAATCAGTTAACGATGAAATCAGTTAAATGGAGATGAAATCAGTTAACGATGAAATCAGTTAAAGATGAAATCAGTTAAATGAAGATGAAATCAGTTAACGATGAAATCAGTTAACGATGAAATCAGTTAAATGAAGATGAAATCAGTTAAATGAAGATGAAATCAGTTACAGATGAAATCAGTTACATGAAGATGAAATCAGTTAAAGATGAAATCAGTTAAATGAAGATGAAATCAGTTAAAGATGAAATCAGTTAAATGAAGAATGAAAATGAAATCAGTTACATGAAGATGAAATCAGTTAAAGATGAAATCAGTTAAATGAAGATGAAATCAGTTAAAGATGAAATCAGTTAAATGAAGAATGAAAATGAAATCAGTTACATGAAGATGAAATCAGTTAAAGATGAAATCAGTTAAATGAAGAATGAAATCAGTTAACGATGAAATCAGTTAAAGATGAAATCAGTTAAATGAAGATGAAATCAGTTAACGATGAAATCAGTTAAAGATGAAATCAGTTACATGAAGATGAAATCAGTTAAAGATGAAATCAGTTAAATGAAGATGAAATCAGTTAACGATGAAATCAGTTAAATGAAGATGAAATCAGTTAACGATGAAATCAGTTAAAGATGAAATCAGTTAACGATGAAATCAGTTAACGATGAAATCAGTTAAATGAAGATGAAATCAGTTAACGATGAAATCAGTTAAATGAAGATGAAATCAGTTAACGATGAAATCAGTTAAATGAAGATGAAATCAGTTAACGATGAAATCAGTTAACGATGAAATCAGTTAAAGATGAAATCAGTTAACGATGAAATCAGTTAAATGAAGAATGAAAATGAAATCAGTTAAATGAAGATGAAATCAGTTAACGATGAAATCAGTTAAAGATGAAATCAGTTACATGAAGATGAAATCAGTTAAAGATGAAATCAGTTAAATGAAGAATGAAATCAGTTAACGATGAAATCAGTTAAAGATGAAATCAGTTAAATGAAGATGAAATCAGTTAACGATGAAATCAGTTAAAGATGAAATCAGTTACATGAAAATGAAATCAGTTAAAGATGAAATCAGTTAAATGAAGATGAAATCAGTTAACGATGAAATCAGTTAAAGATGAAATCAGTTAAATGAAGATGAAATCAGTTAACGATGAAATCAGTTAAATGAAGATGAAATCAGTTAACGATGAAATCAGTTAAAGATGAAATCAGTTAAATGAAGATGAAATCAGTTAACGATGAAATCAGTTAACGATGAAATCCGTTAAATGAAGATTAAATCAGTTAACGAAGAAATCAGTTAACGATGAAATCAGTTAAATGAAGATGAAATCAGTTAAATGAAGATGAAATCAGTTAACGATGAAATCAGTTAACGATGAAATCAGTTACAGATGAAATCAGTTACATGAAGATTAAATCAGTTAACGATGAAATCAGTTAAATGAAGATGAAATCAGTTAACGATGAAGTCAGTTAAATGAAGATGAAATCAGTTAACGATGAAATCAGTTAAAGATGAAATCAGTTACAGATGAAATCAGTTAACGATGAAATCAGTTAAATGAAGATGAAATCAGTTAACGATGAAATCAGTTAAAGATGAAATCAGTTAAATGAAGAATGAAATCAGTTAACGATGAAATCAGTAAAAGATGAAATCAGTTGAATGAAGATGAAATCAGTTAACGATGAAATCAGTTAAAGATGAAATCAGTTACATGAAGATGAAATCAGTTAAAGATGAAATCAGTTAAATGAAGAATGAAATCAGTTAACGATGAAATCAGTTAAAGATGAAATCAGTTAAATGAAGATGAAATCAGTTAATTGAAGAATGATAATGAAATCAGTTAAATGAAGATGAAATCAGTTAACGATGAAATCAGTTAAAGATGAAATCAGTTAAATGAAGATGAAATCAGTTAACGATGAAATCAGTTAAATGAAGATGAAATCAGTTAACGATGAAATCAGTTAAATGACGATGAAATCAGTTAACGATGAAATCAGTTAAAGATGAAATCAGTTAACGATGAAATCAGTTAAATGAAGATGAAATCAGTTAACGATGAAATCAGTTAAATGAAGATGAAATCAGTTAACGATGAAATCAGTTAAAGATGAAATCAGTTAACGATGAAATCAGTTAAATGAAGATGAAATCAGTTAACGATGAAATCAGTTAAATGAAGATGAAATCAGTTAACGATGAAATCAGTTAAAGATGAAATCAGTTAAATGAAGATTAAATCAGTTAACGATGAAATCAGTTAAATGAAGATGAAATCAGTTAACGATGAAATCAGTTAAATGAAGATGAAATCAGTTAAATGAAGATGAAATCAGTTAACGATGAAATCAGTTAAATGAAGATTAAATCAGTTAACGATGAAATCAGTTAAAGATGAAATCAGTTAACGATGAAATCAGTTAAATGAAGAATGAAAATGAAATCAGTTAAATGAAGATGAAATCAGTTAAAGATGAAATCAGTTAACGATGAAATCAGTTAAATGAAGATGAAATCAGTTAACGATGAAATCAGTTAAAGATGAAATCAGTTAAATGAAGATGAAATCAGTTAACAATGAAATCAGTTAAAGATGAAATCAGTTAACGATGAAATCAGTTAAATGAAGATGAAATCAGTTAACGATGAAATCAGTTAAAGATGAAATCAGTTAAATGAAGAATGAAATCAGTTAACGATGAAATCAGTAAAAGATGAAATCAGTTGAATGAAGATGAAATCAGTTAACGATGAAATCAGTTAAAGATGAAATCAGTTACATGAAGATGAAATCAGTTAAAGATGAAATCAGTTAAATGAAGAATGAAATCAGTTAACGATGAAATCAGTTAAAGATGAAATCAGTTAAATGAAGATGAAATCAGTTAATTGAAGAATGATAATGAAATCAGTTAAATGAAGATGAAATCAGTTAACGATGAAATCAGTTAAAGATGAAATCAGTTAAATGAAGATGAAATCAGTTAACGATGAAATCAGTTAAATGAAGATGAAATCAGTTAACGATGAAATCAGTTAAATGACGATGAAATCAGTTAACGATGAAATCAGTTAAAGATGAAATCAGTTAACGATGAAATCAGTTAAATGAAGATGAAATCAGTTAACGATGAAATCAGTTAAATGAAGATGAAATCAGTTAACGATGAAATCAGTTAAAGATGAAATCAGTTAACGATGAAATCAGTTAAATGAAGATGAAATCAGTTAACGATGAAATCAGTTAAATGAAGATGAAATCAGTTAACGATGAAATCAGTTAAAGATGAAATCAGTTAAATGAAGATTAAATCAGTTAACGATGAAATCAGTTAAATGAAGATGAAATCAGTTAACGATGAAATCAGTTAAAGATGAAATCAGTTAACGATGAAATCAGTTAACGATGAAATCAGTTAAATGAAGATGAAATCAGTTAACGATGAAATCAGTTAAAGATGAAATCAGTTAAATGAAGATGAAATCAGTTAACAATGAAATCAGTTAAAGATGAAATCAGTTAACGATGAAATCAGTTAACGATGAAATCAGTTAAATGAAGATGAAATCAGTTAAAGATGAAATCAGTTAAAGATGAAATCAGTTACAGATGAAATCAGTTACATGAAGATTAAATCAGTTAACGATGAAATCAGTTAACGATGAAATCAGTTAAAGATGAAATCAGTTAACGATGAAATCAGTTAAATGAAGATGAAATCAGTTAACGATGAAATCAGTTAAATGAAGATGAAATCAGTTAACGATGAAATCAGTTAAAGATGAAATCAGTTAAATGAAGATTAAATCAGTTAACGATGAAATCAGTTAAATGAAGATGAAATCAGTTAACGATGAAATCAGTTAAATGAAGATGAAATCAGTTAAATGAAGATGAAATCAGTTAACGATGAAATCAGTTAAATGAAGATGAAATCAGTTAAATGAAGATGAAATCAGTTAAAGATGAAATCAGTTACAGATGAAATCAGTTACATGAAGATTAAATCAGTTAACGATGAAATCAGTTAAAGATGAAATCAGTTAACGATGAAATCAGTTAAATGAAGAATGAAAATGAAATCAGTTAAATGAAGATGAAATCAGTTAAAGATGAAATCAGTTAACGATGAAATCAGTTAAATGAAGATGAAATCAGTTAACGATGAAATCAGTTAAAGATGAAATCAGTTAAATGAAGATGAAATCAGTTAACAATGAAATCAGTTAAAGATGAAATCAGTTAACGATGAAATCAGTTAAATGAAGATGAAATCAGTTAACGATGAAATCAGTTAAAGATGAAATCAGTTAAATGAAGAATGAAATCAGTTAACGATGAAATCAGTTAAATGAAGATGAAATCAGTTAACGATGAAATCAGTTAAAGATGAAATCAGTTAAATGAAGAATGAAATCAGTTAACGATGAAATCAGTAAAAGATGAAATCAGTTGAATGAAGATGAAATCAGTTAACGATGAAATCAGTTAAAGATGAAATCAGTTACATGAAGATGAAATCAGTTAAAGATGAAATCACTTAAATGAAGAATGAAATCAGTTAACGATGAAATCAGTTAAAGATGAAATCAGTTAAATGAAGATGAAATCAGTTAATTGAAGAATGATAATGAAATCAGTTAAATGAAGATGAAATCAGTTAACGATGAAATCAGTTAAAGATGAAATCAGTTAAATGAAGATGAAATCAGTTAACGATGAAATCAGTTAAATGAAGATGAAATCAGTTAACGATGAAATCAGTTAAATGACGATGAAATCAGTTAACGATGAAATCAGTTAAAGATGAAATCAGTTAACGATGAAATCAGTTAAATGAAGATGAAATCAGTTAACGATGAAATCAGTTAAATGAAGATGAAATCAGTTAACGATGAAATCAGTTAAAGATGAAATCAGTTAACGATGAAATCAGTTAAATGAAGATGAAATCAGTTAACGATGAAATCAGTTAAATGAAGATGAAATCAGTTAACGATGAAATCAGTTAAAGATGAAATCAGTTAAATGAAGATTAAATCAGTTAACGATGAAATCAGTTAAATGAAGATGAAATCAGTTAACGATGAAATCAGTTAAAGATGAAATCAGTTAACGATGAAATCAGTTAACGATGAAATCAGTTAAATGAAGATGAAATCAGTTAACGATGAAATCAGTTAAAGATGAAATCAGTTAAATGAAGATGAAATCAGTTAACAATGAAATCAGTTAAAGATGAAATCAGTTAACGATGAAATCAGTTAACGATGAAATCAGTTAAATGAAGATGAAATCAGTTAAAGATGAAATCAGTTAAAGATGAAATCAGTTACAGATGAAATCAGTTACATGAAGATTAAATCAGTTAACGATGAAATCAGTTAAAGATGAAATCAGTTAACGATGAAATCAGTTAAATGAAGAATGAAAATGAAATCAGTTAAATGAAGATGAAATCAGTCAACGATGAAATCAGTTAAAGATGAAATCAGTTAAATGAAGATGAAATCAGTTAACGATGAAATCAGTTAAATGAAGATGAAATCAGTTAACGATGAAATCAGTTAAATGAAGATGAAATCAGTTAACGATGAAATCAGTGAAATGAAGATGAAATCAGTTAACGATGAAATCAGTTAAAGATGAAATCAGTTAAATGAAGATGAAATCAGTTAACGATGAAATCAGTTAACGATGAAATCAGTTAAATGAAGATTAAATCAGTTAACGATGAAATCAGTTAACGATGAAATCAGTTAAATGAAGATGAAATCAGTTAAATGAAGATGAAAGCAGTTAACGATGAAATCAGTTAACGATGAAATCAGTTAACGATGAAATCATTTACATGAAGATTAAATCAGTTAACGATGAAATCACTTAAAGATGAAATCAGTTAACGATGAAATCAGTTAAATGAAGATGAAATCAGTTAACGATGAAATCAGTTAAATGAAGATGAAATCAGTTAACGATGAAATCAGTTAAATGAAGATGAAATCAGTTAACGATGAAATCAGTTAACGATGAAATCAGTTAACGATGAAATTAGTTACATGAAGATTAAATCAGTTAACGATGAAATCAGTTAAAGATGAAATCAGTTAACGATGAAATCAGTTAAAGATGAAATCAGTTAACGATGAAATCAGTTAACGATGAAATCAGTTAAATGAAGATGAAATCAGTTAACGATGAAATCAGTTAACGATGAAATCAGTTAAATGAAGATGAAATCAGTTAATTGAAGAATGATAATGAAATCAGTTAAATGAAGATGAAATCAGTTAACGATGAAATCAGTTAAAGATGAAATCAGTTAAATGAAGATGAAATCAGTTAACGATGAAATCAGTTAAATGAAGATGAAATCAGTTAACGATGAAATCAGTTAAATGACGATGAAATCAGTTAACGATGAAATCAGTTACATGAAGATTAAATCAGTTACATATGAAATCAGTTACATGAAGATGAAATCAGTTAACGATGAAATCAGTTAAAGATGAAATCAGTTAACGATGAAATCAGTTACAGATGAAATCAGTTACATGAAGATTAAATCAGTTAACGATGAAATCAGTTAAAGATGAAATCAGTTAACGATGAAATCAGTTAAATGAAGAATGAAAATGAAATCAGTTAAATGAAGATGAAATCAGTTAACGATGAAATCAGTTAAATGAAGATGAAATCAGTTAACGATGAAATCAGTTAAAGATGAAATCAGTTACATATGAAATCAGTTACATGAAGATAAAATCAGTTACATATGAAATCAGTTACATGAAGATGAAATCAGTTAACGATGAAATCAGTTAAATGAAGATGAAATCAGTTAACGATGAAATCAGTTAACGATGAAATCAGTTAAATGAAGATGAAATCAGTTAACGATGAAATCAGTTAAAGATGAAATCAGTTAAATGAAGATGAAATCAGTTAACGATGAAATCAGTTAAAGATGAAATCAGTTAACGATGAAATCAGTTAACGATGAAATCAGTTAACGATGAAATCAGTTAACGATGAAATCAGTTAAATGAAGATGAAATCAGTTAACGATGAAATCAGTTAAAGATGAAATCAGTTACAGATGAAATCAGTTACATGAAGATTAAATCAGTTAACGATGAAATCAGTTAAAGATGAAATCAGTTAAATGAAGAATGAAAATGAAATCAGTTAAATGAAGATGAAATCAGTTAACGATGAAATCAGTTAAATGAAGAATGAAAATGAAATCAGTTAAATGAAGATGAAATCAGTCAACGATGAAATCAGTTAAAGATGAAATCAGTTAAATGAAGATGAAATCAGTTAACGATGAAATCAGTTAAATGAAGATGAAATCAGTTAACGATGAAATCAGTTAAATGAAGATGAAATCAGTTAACGATGAAATCAGTGAAATGAAGATGAAATCAGTTAACGATGAAATCAGTTAAAGATGAAATCAGTTAAATGAAGATGAAATCAGTTAACGATGAAATCAGTTAACGATGAAATCAGTTAAATGAAGATTAAATCAGTTAACGATGAAATCAGTTAACGATGAAATCAGTTAAATGAAGATGAAATCAGTTAAATGAAGATGAAAGCAGTTAACGATGAAATCAGTTAACGATGAAATCAGTTAACGATGAAATCATTTACATGAAGATTAAATCAGTTAACGATGAAATCATTTACATGAAGATGAAATCAATTAACGATGAAATCAGTTAAATGAAGATGAAATCAGTTAACGATGAAATCAGTTAAATGAAGATGAAATCAGTTAACGATGAAATCAGTTAAATGAAGATGAAATCAGTTAACGATGAAATCAGTTAACGATGAAATCAGTTAACGATGAAATTAGTTACATGAAGATTAAATCAGTTAACGATGAAATCAGTTAAAGATGAAATCAGTTAACGATGAAATCAGTTAAAGATGAAATCAGTTAACGATGAAATCAGTTAACGATGAAATCAGTTAAATGAAGATGAAATCAGTTAACGATGAAATCAGTTAACGATGAAATCAGTTAAAGATGAAATCAGTTAAATGAAGATGAAATCAGTTAATTGAAGAATGATAATGAAATCAGTTAAATGAAGATGAAATCAGTTAACGATGAAATCAGTTAAAGATGAAATCAGTTAAATGAAGATGAAATCAGTTAACGATGAAATCAGTTAAATGAAGATGAAATCAGTTAACGATGAAATCAGTTAAATGACGATGAAATCAGTTAACGATGAAATCAGTTACATGAAGATTAAATCAGTTACATATGAAATCAGTTACATGAAGATGAAATCAGTTAACGATGAAATCAGTTAAAGATGAAATCAGTTAACGATGAAATCAGTTACAGATGAAATCAGTTACATGAAGATTAAATCAGTTAACGATGAAATCAGTTAAAGATGAAATCAGTTAACGATGAAATCAGTTAAATGAAGAATGAAAATGAAATCAGTTAAATGAAGATGAAATCAGTTAACGATGAAATCAGTTAAATGAAGATGAAATCAGTTAACGATGAAATCAGTTAAAGATGAAATCAGTTACATATGAAATCAGTTACATGAAGATTAAATCAGTTACATATGAAATCAGTTACATGAAGATTAAATCAGTTAACGATGAAATCAGTTAAAGATGAAATCAGTTAACGATGAAATCAGTTAAAGATGAAATCAGTTAACGATGAAATCAGTTAACGATGAAATCAGTTAAATGAAGATGAAATCAGTTAACGATGAAATCAGTTAACGATGAAATCAGTTAACGATGAAATCAGTTAAATGAAGATGAAATCAGTTAACGATGAAATCAGTTAACGATGAAATCAGTTAAATGAAGATGAAATCAGTTAACGATGAAATCAGTTAACGATGAAATCATTGAAACGAAGATGAAATCAGTAAACGATGAAATCAGTTAAAGATGAAATCAGTTAAATGAAGATGAAATCAGTTAACGATGAAATCAGTTAACGATGAAATCAGTTAACGATGAAATCAGTTAAATGAAGATGAAATCAGTTAACGATGAAATCAGTTAAAGATGAAATCAGTTACAGATGAAATCAGTTAAATGAAGATGAAATCAGTTAACGATGAAATCAGTTAAATGAAGATGAAATCAGTTAACGATGAAATCAGTTAAAGATGAAATCAGTTAACGATGAAATCAGTTAACGATGAAATCAGTTAAATGAAGATGAAATCAGTTAACGATGAAATCAGTTAAATGAAGATGAAATCAGTTAACGATGAAATCAGTTAACGATGGAATCAGTTAAATGAAGATGAAATCAGTTAACGATGAAATCAGTTAAAGATGAAATCAGTTAACGATGAAATCAGTTAACGATGAAATCAGTGAAATGAAGATGAAATCAGTTAACGATGAAATCAGTTAACGATGAAATCAGTTAACGATGGAATCAGTTAAATGAAGATGAAATCAGTTAACGATGAAATCAGTTAAAGATGAAATCAGTTAACGATGGAATCAGTTAAATGAAGATGAAATCAGTTAACGATGAAATCAGTTAACGATGAAATCAGTTAAATGAAGATGAAATCAGTTAACGATGAAATCAGTTAACGATGAAATCAGTTAAATGAAGATGAAATCAGTTAAATGAAGATGAAATCAGTTAACGATGAAATCAGTTAACGATGAAATCAGTTAAATGAAGATGAAATCAGTTAACGACGAAATCAGTTAAATGAAGATGAAATCAGTTAACGATGAAATCAGTTAACGATGAAATCAGTTAACGATGAAATCAGTTAAATGAAGATGAAATCAGTTAACGATGAAATCAGTTAAATGAAGATGAAATCAGTTAACGATGAAATCAGTTAAAGATGAAATCAGTTAACGATGAAATCAGTTAACGATGAAATCAGTTAAATGAAGATGAAATCAGTTAACGATGGAATCAGTTAACGATGAAATCAGTTAACGATGAAATCAGTTAAATGAAGATGAAATCAGTTAACGATGAAATCAGTTAACGATGAAATCAGTTAAATGAAGATGAAATCAGTTAAATGAAGATGAAATCAGTTAACGATGAAATCAGTTAAAGATGAAATCAGTTAACGATGGAATCAGTTAACGATGAAATCAGTTAAATGAAGATGAAATCAGTTAACGATGAAATCAGTTAACGATGAAATCAGTTAACGATGAAATCAGTTAAATGAAGATGAAATCAGTTAAAGATGAAATCAGTTAAAGATGAAATCAGTTAAATGAAGATGAAATCAGTTAAATGAAGATGAAATCAGTTAACGATGAAATCAGTTAAAGATGAAATCAGTTAACGATGAAATCAGTTAAAGATGAAATCAGTTAAAGATGAAATCAGTTAAATGAAGATGAAATCAGTTAACGATGAAATCAGTTAAAGATGAAATCAGTTAAATGAAGATGAAATCAGTTAAATGAAGATGAAATCAGTTAACGATGAAATCAGTTAAATGAAGATGAAATCAGTTAACGATGAAATCAGTTAAAGATGAAATCAGTTAACGATGAAATCAGTTAAATAAAGATGAAATCAGTTAACGATGAAATCAGTTAAAGATGAAATCAGTTAAATGAAGATGAAATCAGTTAAAGATGAAATCAGTTAAACGAAGATGAAATCAGTTAACGATGAAATCAGTTAAATGAAGATGAAATCAGTTAACGATGAAATCAGTTAACGATGAAATCAGTTACAGATGAAATCAGTTAACGATGAAATCAGTTAAATGAAGATGAAATCAGTTAACGATGAAATCAGTTAACGATGAAATCAGTTAAATGAAGATGAAATCAGTTAACGATGAAATCAGTTACAGATGAAATCAGTTACATGAAGATTAAATCAGTTAACGATGAAATCAGTTAAAGATGAAATCAGTTAACGATGAAATCAGTTAAATGAAGAATGAAAATGAAATCAGTTAAATGAAGATGAAATCAGTTAACGATGAAATCAGTTAAATGAAGATGAAATCAGTTAACGATGAAATCAGTTAAATGAAGATGAAATCAGTTAAAGATGAAATCAGTTACAGATGAAATCAGTTACATGAAGATTAAATCAGTTAACGATGAAATCACTTAAAGATGAAATCAGTTAACGATGAAATCAGTTAAATGAAGAATGAAAATGAAATCAGTTAAATGAAGATGAAATCAGTTAACGATGAAATCAGTTAAAGATGAAATCAGTTAAATGAAGATGAAATCAGTTAACGATGAAATCAGTTAAAGATGAAATCAGTTACAGATGAAATCAGTTACATGAAGATTAAATCAGTTAACGATGAAATCAGTTAACGATGAAATCAGTTAACGATGAAATCAGTTAAATGAAGATGAAATCAGTTAAATGAAGATGAAATCAGTTAACGATGAAATCAGTTAAATGAAGAAGAAATCAGTTAACGATGAAATCAGTTAACGATGAAATCAGTTAAATGAAGATGAAATCAGTTAACGATGAAATCAGTTAAATGAAGATGAAATCAGTTAACGATGAAATCACTTAAATGAAGATGAAATCAGTTAACGATGAAATCAGTTAAAGATGAAATCAGTTAAAGATGAAATCAGTTAAATGAAGATGAAATCAGTTAACGATGAAATCAGTTAAAGATGAAATCAGTTAAATGAAGATGAAATCAGTTAAATGAAGATGAAATCAGTTAACGATGAAATCAGTTAAATGAAGATGAAATCAGTTAACGATGAAATCAGTTAAAGATGAAATCAGTTAAATGAAGAATGAAAATGAAATCAGTTAAATGAAGATGAAATCAGTTAACGATGAAATCAGTTAACGATGAAATCAGTTAAATGAAGAATGAAAATGAAATCAGTTAAATGAAGATGAAATCAGTTAACGATGAAATCAGTTAACGATGAAATCAGTTAAATGAAGATGAAATCAGTTAAAGATGAAATCAGTTAAATGAAGATGAAATCAGTTAACGATGAAATCAGTTAAAGATGAAATCAGTTAAATGAAGATGAAATCAGTTAAAGATGAAATCAGTTAAACGAAGATGAAATCAGTTAACGATGAAATCAGTTAAATGAAGATGAAATCAGTTAACGATGAAATCAGTTAACGATGAAATCAGTTAACGATGAAATCAGTTACAGATGAAATCAGTTAACGATGAAATCAGTTAAAGATGAAATCAGTTAAATGAAGATGAAATCAGTTTAAGATGAAATCAGTTACAGATGAAATCAGTTAACGATGAAATCAGTTAAATGAAGAATGAAAATGAAATCAGTTAAATGAAGATGAAATCAGTTAACGATGAAATCAGTTCAAGATGAAATCAGTTAACGATGAAATCAGTTAAAGATGAAATCAGTTAAATGAAGATGAAATCAGTTAAAGATGAAATCAGTTAAATGAAGATGAAATCAGTTAACGATGAAATCAGTTAAAGATGAAATCAGTTAAATGAAGATGAAATCAGTTAAAGATGAAATCAGTTAAATGAAGATGAAATCAGTTAACGATGAAATCAGTTAAATGAAGATGAAATCAGTTCACGATGAAATCAGTTAAAGATGAAATCAGTTACAGATGAAATCAGTTACATGAAGATTAAATCAGTTAACGATGAAATCAGTTAAAGATGAAATCAGTTAACGATGAAATCAGTTAATGATGGAATCAGTTAACGATGAAATCAGTTAAATGAAGATGAAATCAGTTAACGATGAAATCAGTTAAAGATGAAATCAGTTAAATGAAGATGAAATCAGTTAACGATGAAATCAGTTAAATGAAGATGACATCAGTTAACGATGAAATCAGTTAAAGATGAAATCACTTAAATGAAGATGAAATCAGTTAACGATGAAATCAGTTAAAGATGAAATCAGTTAAATGAAGATGAAATCAGTTAAAGATGAAATCAGTTAAATGAAGATGAAATCAGTTAACGATGAAATCAGTTAAATGAAGATGAAATCAGTTAACGATGAAATCAGTTAAAGATGAAATCAGTTACAGATGAAATCAGTTACATGAAGATGAAATCAGTTAACGATGAAATCAGTTAAAGATGAAATCAGTTAACGATGAAATCAGTTAAAGATGAAATCAGTTAACGATGAAATCAGTTAAATGAAGATGAAGTCAGTTAACGATGAAATCAGTTAAAGATGAAATCAGTTACAGATGAAATCAGTTACATGAAGATTAAATCAGTTAACGATGAAATCAGTTAAAGATGAAATCAGTTAAATGAAGATGAAATCAGTTAACGATGAAATCAGTTAAATGAAGATGAAATCAGTTAACGATGAAATCAGTTAAAGATGAAATCAGTTAAATGAAGATGAAATCAGTTAACGATGAAATCAGTTAAATGAAGATGAAATCAGTTAACGATGAAATCAGTTAAAGATGAAATCAGTTAAATGAAGATGAAATCAGTTAAAGATGAAATCAGTTAAATGAAGATGAAATCCGTTAACGATGAAATCAGTTAAAGATGAAATCAGTTACAGATGAAATCAGTTACATGAAGATTAAATCAGTTAACGATGAAATCAGTTAAAGATGAATTCAGTTAACGATGAAATCAGTTAAATGAAGATGAAATCAGTTAACGATGAAATCAGTTAAAGATGAAATCAGTTAAATGAAGATGAAATCAGTTAACGATGAAATCAGTTAAATAAAGATGAAATCAGTTAACGATGAAATCAGTTAAAGATGAAATCAGTTAAATGAAGATGAAATCAGTTAACGATGAAATCAGTCAAATGTAGTTGAAATCAGTTAAAGATGAAATCAGTTAAATGAAGAATGAAAATGAAATCAGTTAAATGAAGATGAAATCAGTTAACGATGAAATCAGTTAAATGAAGATGAAATCAGTTAAATGAAGATGAAATCAGTTAACGATGAAATCAGTTAAATAAAGATGAAATCAGTTAACGATGAAATCAGTTAAAGATGAAATCAGTTAAATGAAGATGAAATCAGTTAACGATGAAATCAGTCAAATGTAGATGAAATCAGTTAAAGATGAAATCAGTTAAATGAAGAATGAAAATGAAATCAGTTAAATGAAGATGAAATCAGTTAACGATGAAATCAGTTAAAGATGAAATCAGTTAAATGAAGAATGAAAATGAAATCAGTTAAATGAAGATGAAATCAGTTAACGATGAAATCAGTTAACGATGAAATCAGTTAAATGAAGAATGAAAATGAAATCAGTTAAATGAAGATGAAATCAGTTAACGATGAAATCAGTTAAAGATGAAATCAGTTACAGATGAAATCAGTTAAATGAAGATTAAATCAGTTAACGATGAAATCAGTTAAAGAGGAAATCAGTTAACGATGAAATCAGTTAAATGAAGATGAAATCAGTTAAAGATGAAATCAGTTAAATGAAGATGAAATCAGTTAACGATGAAATCAGTTAAATGAAGATGAAATCAGTTAACGATGAAATCAGTTAAAGATGAAATCAGTGACAGATGAAATCAGTTACATGAAGATGAAATCAGTTAACGATGACATCAGTTAAAG
Organism: Semicossyphus pulcher; assembly: GCF_022749685.1. Lineage (NCBI taxonomy): Eukaryota > Metazoa > Chordata > Actinopteri > Labriformes > Labridae > Semicossyphus > Semicossyphus pulcher. The sequence goes on from NW_027211703.1 coordinate 2,258,859, forward strand.
ATGAAATCAGTTAACGATGAAATCAGTTAAATGAAGATGAAATCAGTTAACGATGAAATCAGTTAAATGAAGATGAAATCAGTTAACGATGAAATCAGTTAAAGATGAAATCAGTTAAATGAAGATGAAATCAGTTAACGATAAAATCAGTTAAAGATGAAATCAGTTACAGATGAAATCAGTTACATGAAGATTAAATCAGTTAACGATGAAATCAGTTAAAGATGAAATCAGTTAACGATGAAATCAGTTAAATGAAGATGAAATCAGTTAACGATGAAATCAGTTAAAGATGAAATCAGTTAAATGAAGATGAAATCAGTTAACGATGAAATCAGTTAAATGAAGATGAAATCAGTAAACGATGAAATCAGTTAAAGATGAAATCAGTTAACGGAAGATGAAATCAGTTAAATGAAGATGAAATCAGTTAACGATGAAATCAGTTAACGATGAAATCAGTTAAATGAAGATGAAATCAGTTAACGATGAAATCAGTTAACGATGAAATCAGTTAAATGAAGATGAAATCAGTTAACGATGAAATCAGTTAAATGAAGATGAAATCAGTTAACGATGAAATCAGTTAACGATGAAATCAGTTAAATGAAGATGAAATCAGTTAACGATGAAATCAGTTACAGATGAAATCAGTTACATGAAGATTAAATCAGTTAACGATGAAATCAGTTAAAGATGAAATCAGTTAACGATGAAATCAGTTAAATGAAGAATGAAAATGAAATCAGTTAAATGAAGATGAAATCAGTTAACGATGAAATCAGTTAAATGAAGATGAAATCAGTTAACGATGAAATCAGTTAAATGAAGATGAAATCAGTTAAAGATGAAATCAGTTACAGATGAAATCAGTTACATGAAGATTAAATCAGTTAACGATGAAATCACTTAAAGATGAAATCAGTTAACGATGAAATCAGTTAAATGAAGAATGAAAATGAAATCAGTTAAATGAAGATGAAATCAGTTAACGATGAAATCAGTTAACGATGAAATCAGTTAACGATGAAATCAGTTAAATGAAGATGAAATCAGTTAAAGATGAAATCAGTTAAATGAAGATGAAATCAGTTAACGATGAAATCAGTTAAACGAAGATGAAATCAGTTAACGATGAAATCAGTTAAATGAAGATGAAATCAGTTAACGATGAAATCAGTTAACGATGAAATCAGTTACAGATGAAATCAGTTAACGATGAAATCAGTTAAAGATGAAATCAGTTAAATGAAGATGAAATCAGTTTAAGATGAAATCAGTTACAGATGAAATCAGTTACATGAAGATTAAATCAGTTAACGATGAAATCAGTTAAAGATGAAATCAGTTAACGATGAAATCAGTTAAATGAAGAATGAAAATGAAATCAGTTAAATGAAGATGAAATCAGTTAACGATGAAATCAGTTAAAGATGAAATCAGTTAAATGAAGATGAAATCAGTTAAATGAAGATGAAATCAGTTAACGATGAAATCAGTTAAAGATGAAATCAGTTAACGATGAAATCAGTTAACGATAAAATCAGTTAACGATGAAATCAGTTAAAGATGAAATCAGTTAAATGAAGATGAAATCAGTTAACGATAAAATCAGTTAAAGATGAAATCAGTTACAGATGAAATCAGTTACATGAAGATTAAATCAGTTAACGATGAAATCAGTTAAAGATGAAATCAGTTAACGATGAAATCAGTTAAATGAAGATGAAATCAGTTAACGATGAAATCAGTTAAATGAAGATGAAATCAGTTAAATGAAGATGAAATCAGTTAACGATGAAATCAGTTAAATGAAGATGAAATCAGTAAACGATGAAATCAGTTAAAGATGAAATCAGTTAACGGAAGATGAAATCAGTTAAATGAAGATGAAATCAGTTAACGATGAAATCAGTTAACGATGAAATCAGTTAAATGAAGATGAAATCAGTTAACGATGAAATCAGTTAAATGAAGATGAAATCAGTTAACGATGAAATCAGTTAACGATGAAATCAGTTAAATGAAGATGAAATCAGTTAACGATGAAATCAGTTACAGATGAAATCAGTTACATGAAGATTAAATCAGTTAACGATGAAATCAGTTAAAGATGAAATCAGTTAACGATGAAATCAGTTAAATGAAGAATGAAAATGAAATCAGTTAAATGAAGATGAAATCAGTTCACGATGAAATCAGTTAAATGAAGATGAAATCAGTTAACGATGAAATCAGTTAAATGAAGATGAAATCAGTTAACGATGAAATCAGTTAAAGATGAAATCAGTTAAATGAAGATGAAATCAGTTAACGATGAAATCAGTTAAATAAAGATGAAATCAGTTAACGATGAAATCAGTTAAAGATGAAATCAGTTAAATGAAGATGAAATCAGTTAAAGATGAAATCAGTTAACGGAAGATGAAATCAGTTAAATGAAGATGAAATCAGTTAACGATGAAATCAGTTAACGATGAAAACAGTTAAATGAAGATGAAATCAGTTAACGATGAAATCAGTTAAATGAAGATGAAATCAGTTAACGATGAAATCAGTTAACGATGAAATCAGTTAACGATGAAATCAGTTAAATGAAGATGAAATCAGTTAAATGAAGATGAAATCAGTTAACGATGAAATCAGTTAACGATGAAATCAGTTAAATGAAGAAGAAATCAGTTAACGATGAAATCAGTTAACGATGAAATCAGTTAAATGAAGATGAAATCAGTTAACGATGAAATCAGTTAAATGAAGATGAAATCAGTTAACGATGAAATCACTTAAATGAAGATGAAATCAGTTAACGATGAAATCAGTTAAAGATGAAATCAGTTACATGAAGATTAAATCAGTTAAAGATGAAATCAGTTAAAGATGAAATCAGTTAAATGAAGATGAAATCAGTTAAAGATGAAATCAGTTAACGATTAAATCAGTTAAATGAAGATGAAATCAGTTAACGATGAAATCAGTTAAATGAAGATGAAATCAGTTAACGATGAAATCAGTTACAGATGAAATCAGTTACATGAAGATTAAATCAGTTAACGATGAAATCAGTTAAAGATGAAATCAGTTAAATGAAGATGAAATCAGTTAACGATGAAATCAGTTAAAATAAGATGAAATCAGTTAACGATGAAATCAGTTAAAGATGAAATCAGTTAAATGAAGATGAAATCAGTTAACGATGAAATCAGTTAAATAAAGATGAAATCAGTTAACGATGAAATCAGTTAACGATGAAATCAGTTAACGATGAAATCAGTTAAATGAAGATGAAATCAGTTAATGATGAAATCAGTTAAAGATGAAATCAGTTAAATGAAGATGAAATCAGTTAACGATGAAATCAGTTAAATGAAGATGAAATCAGTTAACGATGAAATCAGTTAAAGATGAAATCAGTTAAATGAAGATGAAATCAGTTAACGATGAAATCAGTTAAATGAAGATGAAATCAGTTAACGATGAAATCAGTTAAATGAAGATGAAATCAGTTAACGATGAAATCAGTTAAAGATGAAATCAGTTAACGATGAAATCAGTTAAATGAAGATGAAATCAGTTAACGATGAAATCAGTTAAATGAAGATGAAATCAGTTAACGATGAAATCAGTTACAGATGAAATCAGTTACATGAAGATTAAATCAGTTAACGATGAAATCAGTTAAAGATGAAATCAGTGAACGATGAAATCAGTTAAAGATGAAATCAGTTAAATGAAGATGAAATCAGTTAACGATGAAATCAGTTAAATGAAGATGAAATCAGTGAACGATGAAATCAGTTAAATGAAGATGAAATCAGTTAATGATGAAATCAGTTAAAGATGAAATCAGTTAAATGAAGATGAAATCAGTTAACGATGAAATCAGTTAAATGAAGATGAAATCAGTTAACGATGAAATCAGTTAAAGATGAAATCAGTTAAATGAAGATGAAATCAGTTAACGATGAAATCAGTTAAATGAAGATGAAATCAGTTAACGATGAAATCAGTTAAATGAAGATGAAATCAGTTAACGATGAAATCAGTTAAAGATGAAATCAGTTAACGATGAAATCAGTTAAATGAAGATGAAATCAGTTAACGATGAAATCAGTTAAATGAAGATGAAATCAGTTAACGATGAAATCAGTTACAGATGAAATCAGTTACATGAAGATTAAATCACTTAACGATGAAATCAGTTAAAGATGAAATCAGTTAAATGAAGATGAAATCAGTTAAAGATGAAATCAGTTGACGATGAAATCAGTTAAATGAAGATGAAATCACTTAACGATGAAATCAGTGAAAGATGAAATCAGTTAAATGAAGATGAAATCAGTTAACGATGAAATCAGTTAACGATGAAATCAGTTAACGATGAAATCAGTTAACGATGAAATCAGTTAAATGAAGAATGAAAATGAAATCAGTTAAATGAAGATGAAATCAGTTAAATGAAGATGAAATCAGTTAACGATGAAATCAGTTAAATGAAGATGAAATCAGTTAACGATGAAATCAGTTAAATGAAGATGAAATCAGTTAACGATGAAATCAGTTAAAGATGAAATCAGTTACAGATGAAATCAGTTACATGAAGATTAAATCAGTTAACGATGAAATCAGTTAAAGATGAAATCAGTTAACGATGAAATCAGTTAAATGAAGATGAAATCAGTTAACGATGAAATCAGTTAAAGATGAAATCAGTTACAGATGAAATCAGTTACATGAAGATTAAATCAGTTAACGATGAAATCAGTTAAAGATGAAATCAGTTAACGATGAAATCAGTTAAATGAAGATGAAATCAGTTAACGATGAAATCAGTTAACGATGAAATCAGTTAAATGAAGATGAAATCAGTTAACGATGAAATCAGTTAACGATGAAATCAGTTACATGAAGATGAAATCAGTTAACGATGGAATCATTTAAAGATGAAATCAGTTACATGAAGATGAAATCAGTTACATGAAGATGAAATCAGTTACAGATGAAATCAGTTACATGAAGATTAAATCAGTTTACGATGAAATCAGTTAAATGAAGAATGAAAATGAAATCAGTTAAATGAAGATGAAATCAGTTAACGATGAAATCAGTTAAAGATGAAATCAGTTAAATGAAGATGAAATCAGTTCACGATGAAATCAGTTAAATGAAGATGAAATCAGTTAACGATGAAATCAGTTAACGATGAAATCAGTTAAATGAAGATGAAATCAGTTAAATGAAGATGAAATCAGTTAACGATGAAATCAGTTAAATGAAGATGAAATCAGTTAACGATGAAATCAGTTAAAGATGAAATCAGTTACAGATGAAATCAGTTACATGAAGATTAAATCAGTTAACGATGAAATCAGTTAAAGATGAAATCAGTTAACGATGAAATCAGTTAAAGATGAAATCAGTTAACGATGAAATCAGTTAAAGATGAAATCAGTTAACGATGAAATCAGTTAAATGAAGATGAAATCAGTTAACGATGAAATTAGTTAAAGATGAAATCAGTTAAATGAAGATGAAATCAGTTAACGATGAAATCAGTTAAATGAAGATGAAATCAGTTAACGATGAAATCAGTTAACGATGAAATCAGTTAAATGAAGAATGAAAATGAAATCAGTTAAATGAAGATGAAATCAGTTAACGATGAAATCAGTTAAAGATGAAATCAGTTAAATGAAGATGAAATCAGTTAAAGATGAAATCAGTTAAAGATGAAATCAGTTAACGATGAAATCAGTTAAATGGAGATGAAATCAGTTAACGATGAAATCAGTTAAAGATGAAATCAGTTAAATGAATATGAAATCAGTTAACGATGAAATCAGTTAAATGAAGATGAAATCAGTTAAAGATGAAATCAGTTAAATGAAGATGAAATAAGTTAACGATGAAATCAGTTAACGATGAAATCAGTTAAATGAAGATGAAATCAGTTAAAGATGAAATCAGTTAAATGAAGATGAAATCAGTTAACGATGAAATCAGTTAAAGATGAAATCAGTTAACGATGAAATCAGTTACAGATGAAATCAGTTACATGAAGATTAAATCAGTTAAAGATTAAATCAGTTAAATGAAGATGAAATCAGTTAAAGATGAAATCAGTTAAATGAAGAATGAAAATGAAATCAGTTAAATGAAGATGAAATCAGTTAACGATGAAATCAGTTAAAGATGAAATCAGTTAAATGAAGATGAAATCAGTTAACGATGAAATCAGTTAAATGAAGATGAAATCAGTTAAATGAAGATGATATCAGTTAACGATGAAATCAGTTAAATGAAGATGAAATCAGTTAAATGAAGATGAAATCAGTTAAATGAAGATGAAATCAGTTAACGATGAAATCAGTTAAATGAAGATGAAATCAGTTAAATGAAGATGAAATCAGTTAACGATGAAATCAGTTAAATGAAGATGAAATCAGTTAACGATGAAATCAGTTAAATGAAGATGAAATCAATTAAATGAAGATGAAATCAGTTAACGATGAAATCAGTTAATGATGAAATCAGTTAAATGAAGATGAAATCAGTTAACGATGAAATCAGTTAAATGAAGATGAAATCAGTTAACGATGAAATCAGTTAAAGATGAAATCAGTTAAATGAAGATGATATCAGTTAACGATGAAATCAGTTAAATGAAGATGAAATCAGTTAACGATGAAATCAGTTTAAGATGAAATCAGTTAAATGAAGATGTAATCAGTTAACGATGAAATCAGTTAAAGATGAAATCAGTTACAGATGAAATCAGTTAAATGAAGATTAAATCAGTTAACGATGAAATCAGTTAAATGAAGATGAAATCAGTTAACGATGAAATCAGTTAAAGATGAAATCAGTTAACGATGAAATCAGTTAAATGAAGATGAAATCAGATAACGATGAAATCAGTTAAAGATGAAATCAGTTAAATGAAGATGAAATCAGTTAACGATGAAATCAGTTAAAGATGAAATCAGTTAAATGAAGATGAAATCAGTTAAAGACGAAATCAGTTAAATGAAGATGAAATCAGTTAACGATGAAATCAGTTAAATAAAGATGAAATCAGTTAACGATGAAATCAGTTAAAGATGAAATCAGTTACAGATGAAATCAGTTAAAGATGAAATCAGTTAAATGAAGATGAAATCAGTTAAATGAAGATGAAATCAGTTAACGATGAAATCAGTTAAAGATGAAATCAGTTAAATGAAGATGAAATCAGTTAACGATGAAATCAGTTAAAGATGAAATCAGTTAAATGAAGATGAAATCAGTTAACGATGAAATCAGTTAAATGAAGATGAAATCAGTTAACGATGAAATCAGTTAAATGAAGATGAAATCAGTTAACGATGAAATCAGTTAAATGAAGATGAAATCAGTTAAATGAAGATGAAATCAGTTAACGATGAAATCAGTTAACGATGAAATCAGTTAAATGAAGATGAAATCAGTTAACGATGAAATCAGTTAACGATGAAATCAGTTAACGATGAAATCAGTTACAGATGAAATCAGTTACATGAAGATTAAATCAGTTAACGATGAAATCAGTTAAAGATGAAATCAGTTAACGATGAAATCAGTTAAATGAAAAATGAAAATGAAATCAGTTAAATGAAGATGAAATCAGTTAACGATGAAATCAGTTAAAGATGAAATCAGTTAACGATGAAATCAGTTAAATGAAGATGAAATCAGTTAACGATGAAATCAGTTAAAGATGAAATCAGTTAAATGAAGATGAAATCAGTTAACGATGAAAACAGTTAAAGATGAAATCAGTTAAATGAAGATGAAATCAGTTAAATGAAGATGAAATCAGTTAACGATGAAATGAGTTAAAGATGAAATCAGATACAGATGAAATCAGTTACATGAAGATTAAATCAGTTAACGATGAAATCAGTTAAAGATGAAATCAGTTAACGATGAAATCAGGTAAATGAAGAATGAAAATGAAATCAGTTAAATGAAGATGAAATCAGTTAACGATGAAATCAGTTAAATGAAGATGAAATCAGTTAACGATGAAATCAGTTAAAGATGAAATCAGTTAAATGAAGATGAAATCAGTTAACGATGAAATCAGTTAAATGTAGATGAAATCAGTTAAAGATGAAATCAGTTAAATGAAGAATGAAAATGAAATCAGTTAAATGAAGATGAAATCAGTTAACGATGAAATCAGTTAAATGAAGATGAAATCAGTTAACGATGAAATCAGTTAAAGATGAAATCAGTTAAATGAAGATGAAATCAGTTAAAGATGAAATCAGTTACAGATGAAATCAGTTACAGATGAAATCAGTTAAATGGAGATGAAATCAGTTAACGATGAAATCAGTTAAAGATGAAATCAGTTAAATGAAGATGAAATCAGTTAACGATGAAATCATTTAATTAAGATGAAATCAGTTAAAGATGAAATCAGTTAAAGATGAAATCAGTTAAATGAAGATGAAATCAGTTAAAGATGAAATCAGTTAAAGATGAAATCAGTTAAATTAACGATGAAATCAGTTAACGATGAAATCAGTTAAATGAAGATGAAATCAGTTAAAGATGAAATCAGTTAAATGAAGATGAAATCAGTTAAAGATGAAATCAGTTAAATGAAGATGAAATCAGTAAAAGATGAAATCAGTTAACGATGAAATCAGTTAACGATGAAATCAGTTAAAGATGAAATCAGTTAAATGAAGATGAAATCAGTTAACGATGAAATCAGTTAAATGAAGATGAAATCAGTTAAATGAAGATGAAATCAGTTAACGATGAAATCAGTTAAAGATGAAATCAGTTACAGATGAAATCAGTTAAATGAAGTTGAAATCAGTTAACGATGAAATCAGTTAACGATGAAATCAGTTAAATGAAGATGAAATCAGTTAACGATGAAATCAGTTAAAGATGAAATCAGTTAAATGAAGATGAAATCAGTTAACGATGAAATCAGTTAAATGAAGATGAAATCAGTTAAAGATGAAATCAGTTAACGATGAAATCAGTTAACGATGAAATCAGTTACAGATGAAATCAGTTACATGAAGATTAAATCAGTTAAAGATTAAATCAGTTAAATGAAGATGAAATCAGTTAAAGATGAAATCAGTTAAATGAAGAATGAAAATGAAATCAGTTAAATGAAGATGAAATCAGTTAACGATGAAATCAGTTAAATGAAGATGAAATCAGTTAACGATGAAATCAGTTAACGATGAAATCAGTTAAATGAAGATGAAATCAGTTAACGATGAAATCAGTTAAATGAAGATGAAATCAGTTAACGATGAAATCAGTTAAAGATGAAATCAGTTAAATGAAGATGAAATCAGTTAACGATGAAATCAGTTAAATGAAGATGAAATCAGTTAACGATGAAATCAGTTAAAGATGAAATCAGTTAACGATGAAATCAGTTAAATGAAGAATGAAAATGAAATCAGTTAAATGAAGATGAAATCAGTTAACGATGAAATCAGTTAAAGATGAAATCAGTTAAATGAAGATGAAATCAGTTAAAGATGAAATCAGTTAACGATGAAATCAGTTAAATGAAGAATGAAAATGAAATCAGTTAAATGAAGATGAAATCAGTTAAAGATGAAATCAGTTAAATGAAGATGAAATCAGTTAAATGAAGAATGAAAATGAAATCAGTTAAATGAAGATGAAATCAGTTAAAGATGAAATCAGTTAACGATGAAATCAGTTAAATGAAGAATGAAAATGAAATCAGTTAAATGAAGATGAAATCAGTTAAAGATGAAATCAGTTACAGATGAAATCAGTTACATGAAGATTAAATCAGTTAACGATGAAATCAGTTAAAGATGAAATCAGTTAACGATGAAATCAGTTAAATGAAGATGAAATCAGTTAACGATGAAATCAGTTAAAGATGAAATCAGTTAAATGAAGATGAAATCAGTTAACGATGAAATCAGTTAAATGAAGATGAAATCAGTTAACGATGAAATCAGTAAAAGATGAAATCAGTTAAAGATGAAATCAGTTAAATGAAGATGAAATCAGTTAACGATGAAATCAGTTAAAGATGAAATCAGTTAACGATGAAATCAGTTAAATGAAGATGAAATCAGTTAACGATGAAATCAGTTAAAGATGAAATCAGTTAAATGAAGATGAAATCAGTTAACGATGAAATCAGTTAAAGATGAAATCAGTTAAATGAAGATGAAATCAGTTAACGATGAAATCAGTTAAATGAAGATGAAATCAGTTAACAATGAAATCAGTTAAATGAAGATGAAATCAGTTAACAATGAAATCAGTTAAATGAAGAATGAAAATGAAATCAGTTAAATGAAGATGAAATCAGTTAACGATGAAATCAGTTAAAGATGAAATCAGTTACAGATTAAATCAGTTACATGAAGATTAAATCAGTTAAAGATTAAATCAGTTAAAGATGAAATCAGTTAAATGAAGATGAAATCAGTTAACGATGAAATCAGTTAAATGAAGATGAAATCAGTTAAAGATGAAATCAGTTAACGATGAAATCAGTTAACGATGAAATCAGTTAAATGAAGATGAAATCAGTTAATGATGAAATCAGTTAAATGAAGATGAAATCAGTTAACGATGAAATCAGTTAAATGAAGAATGAAAATGAAATCAGTTAAATGAAGATGAAATCAGTTAACGATGAAATCAGTTAAAGATGAAATCAGTTAACGATGAAATCAGTTAAAGATGAAATCAGTTAACGATGAAATCAGTTAAATGAAGATGAAATCAGTTAACGATGAAATCAGTTAAAGATGAAATCAGTTAACGATGAAATCAGTTAAAGATGAAATCAGTTAAAGATGAAATCAGTTAACGATGAAATCAGTTAAAGATGAAATCAGTTAACGATGAAATCAGTTAACGATGAAATCAGTTAAAGATGAAATCAGTTAAATGAAGATGAAATCAGTTAACAATGAAATCAGTTAAATGAAGATGAAATCAGTTAACAATGAAATCAGTTAAATGAAGAATGAAAATGAAATCAGTTAAATGAAGATGAAATCAGTTAACGATGAAATCAGTTAAAGATGAAATCAGTTACAGATTAAATCAGTTACATGAAGATTAAATCAGTTAAAGATTAAATCAGTTAAATGTAGATGAAATCAGTTAAATGAAGATGAAATCAGTTAAAGATGAAATCAGTTAAATGAAGAATGAAAATGAAATAAGTTAAATGACGATGAAATCAGTTAACGATGAAATCAGTTAAAGATGAAATCAGTTAAATGAAGATGAAATCAGTTAACGATGAAATCAGTTAAAGATGAAATCAGTTAAATGAAGATGAAATTAGTTAACGATGAAATCAGTTAAATGAAGATGAAATCAGTTAACGATGAAATCAGTTAAAGATGAAATCAGTTAAAGATGAAATCAGTTAACGATGAAATCAGTTAAAGATGAAATCAGTTAAAGATGAAATCAGTTAACGATGAAATCAGTTAAAGATGAAATCAGTTAAATGAAGATGAAATCAGTTAACGATGAAATCAGTTAAATGAAGATGAAATCAGTTACAGATGAAATCAGTTACAAATGAAATCAGTTAAATGAAGATGAAATCAGTTAACAATGAAATCAGTTAAATGAAGATGAAATCAGTTAACAATGAAATCAGTTAAATTAAGAATGAAAATGAAATCAGTTAAATGAAGATGAAATCAGTTAACGATGAAATCAGTTAAAGATGAAATCAGTTACAGATTAAATCAGTTACATGAAGATTAAATCAGTTAAAGATTAAATCAGTTAAATGTAGATGAAATCAGTTAAATGAAGATGAAATCAGTTAAAGATGAAATCAGTTAAATGAAGAATGAAAATGAAATAAGTTAAATGACGATGAAATCAGTTAACGATGAAATCAGTTAAAGATGAAATCAGTTAAATGAAGATGAAATCAGTTAACGATGAAATCAGTTAAAGATGAAATCAGTTAAATGAAGATGAAATTAGTTAACGATGAAATCAGTTAAATGAAGATGAAATCAGTTAACGATGAAATCAGTTAAAGATGAAATCAGTTAAATGAAGATGAAATCAGTTAACAATGAAATCAGTTAAATGAAGATGAAATCAGTTAACGATGAAATCAGTTGAAGATGAAATCAGTTAACGATGAAATCAGTTAACGATGAAATCAGTTAACGATGAAATCAGTTAAATGAAGATGAAATCAGTTAACGATGAAATCAGTTAAATGAAGATGAAATCAGTTAACGATGAAATCAGTTAAATGAAGATGAAATCAGTTACAGATGAAATCAGTTACAGATGAAATCAGTTAACAATGAAATCAGTTAAATGAAGATGAAATCAGTTAACAATGAAATCAGTTAAATGAAGAATGAAAATGAAATCAGTTAAATGAAGATGAAATCAGTTAACGATGAAATCAGTTAACGATGAAATCAGTTAAATGAAGATGAAATCAGTTAACGATGAAATCAGTTAAAGATGAAATCAGTTAAATGAAGATGAAATCAGTTACATGAAGATGATATCAGTTAACGATGAAATCAGTTAAAGATGAAATCAGTTAAATGAAGATGAAATCAGTTAACCATGAAGTCAGTTAAAGATGAAATCAGTTAACGATGAAATCAGTTAACGATGAAATCACTTAAATGAAGATGAAATCAGTTAACGATGAAATCAGTTAAAGATGAAATCAGTTAAATGAAGATGAAATCAGTTAACGATGAAATCAGTTAAATGAAGATGAAATCAGTTAAAGATGAAATCAGTTAACGATGAAATCAGTTAACGATGAAATCAGTTAAATGAAGATGAAATCAGTTAACGATGAAATCAGTTAAATGAAGATGAAATCAGTTAACGATGAAATCAGTTAAATGAAGATGAAATCAGTTAAATGAAGATGAAATCAGTTAACGATGAAATCAGTTAAAGATGAAATCAGTTAAATGAAGATGAAATCAGTTAAATGAAGATGAAATCAGTTAACGATGAAATCAGTTAAAGATGAAATCAGTTAACGATGAAATCAGTTAAAGATGAAATCAGTTAACGATGAAATCAGTTAAATGAAGATGAAATCAGTTAACGATGAAATCAGTTAACGATGAAATCAGTTAAAGATGAAATCAGTTAACGATGAAATCAGTTAAATATGAAATCAGTTAAAGATGAAATCAGTTAACGATGAAATCAGTTAAAGATGAAATCAGTTAACGATGAAATCAGTTAACGATGAAATCAGTTAAATGAAGAATGAAAATGAAATCAGTTAAATGAAGATGAAATCAGTTAAAGATGAAATCAGTTAAAGATGAAATCAGTTAAATGAAGATGAAATCAGTTAACGATGAAATCAGTTAAATGAAGATGAAATCAGTTACAGATGAAATCAGTTACAGATGAAATCAGTTACAGATGAAAACAGTTACATGAAGATGAAATCAGTTACAGATGAAATCAGTTAAATGTAGATGAAATCAGTTAAATGAAGATGAAATCAGTTAACGATGAAATCAGTTAAATGAAGATGAAATCAGTTAACGATGAAATCAGTTAAATGAAGATGAAATCAGTTAACGATGAAATCAGTTAAAGATGAAATCAGTTAAATGAAGATGAAATCAGTTAACGATGAAATCAGTTAAAGATGAAATCAGTTAAATGAAGATGAAATCAGTTAACGATGAAATCAGTTAAAGATGAAATCAGTTACATGAAGATGAAATCAGTTACAGATGAAATCAGTTAACGATGAAATCAGTTAAATGAAGATGAAATCAGTTACAGATGAAATCAGTTACAGATGGAATCAGTTACATGAAGATGAAATCAGTTAACGAAGAAATCAGTTAAATGAAGAATGAAAATGAAATCAGTTAAATGAAGATGAAATCAGTTAAAGATGAAATCAGTTAAATGAAGATGAAATCAGTTAACGATGAAATCAGTTAAAGATGAAATCAGTTACAGATGAAATCAGTTACATGAAGATTAAATCAGTTAACGATGAAATCAGTTAAAGATGAAATCAGTTAACGATGAAATCAGTTAAATGAAGATGAAATCAGTTAACGATGAAATCAGTTAACGATGAAATCAGTTAAATGAAGATGAAATCAGTTAACGATGAAATCAGTTAAATGAAGATGAAATCAGTTAAAGATGAAATCAGTTAAATGAAGATGAAATCAGTTAACGATGAAATCAGTTAAATGAAGATGAAATCAGTTAACGACGAAATCAGTTAAAGATGAAATCAGTTACATGAAGATTAAATCAGTTAAAGATTAAATCAGATAAATGAAGATGAAATCAGTTAAAGATGAAATCAGTTAAATGAAGATGAAATCAGTTAACGATGAAATCAGTTAAAGATGAAATCAGTTAAAGATGAAATCAGTTAAATGAAGATGAAATCAGTTAACGATGAAATCAGTTACATGAAGATTAAATCAGTTAAAGATGAAATCAGTTAAATGTAGATGAAATCAGTTAAATGAAGATGAAATCAGTTAACGATGAAATCAGTTAAATGAAGATGAAATCAGTTAACGATGAAATCAGTTAACGATGAAATCAGTTAAATGAAGATGAAATCAGTTAACGATGAAATCAGTTAACGATGAAATCAGTTAAATGAAGATGAAATCAGTTAACGATGAAATCAGTTAAAGATGAAATCAGTTAAATGAAGATGAAATCAGTTAACGATGAAATCAGTTAAATGAAGATGAAATCAGTTAACGATGAAATCAGTTAAAGATGAAATCAGTTAAATGAAGATGAAATCAGTTAACGATGAAATCAGTTAAAGATGAAATCAGTTAAATGAAGATGAAATCAGTTAACGATGAAATCAGTTAAATGAAGATGAAATCAGTTAACGATGAAATCAGTTAAAGATGAAATCAGTTAAATGAAGATGAAATCAGTTAACGATGATATCAGTTAAATAAAGATGAAATCAGTTAACGATGAAATCAGTTAAAGATGAAATCAGTTAAATGAAGATGAAATCAGTTAACGATGAAATCAGTTAAATGAAGATGAAATCAGTTAAAGATGAAATCAGTTAAAGATGAAGTCAGTTAAATGAAGATGAAATCAGTTAACGATGAAATCAGTTAAATTAAGATGAAATCAGTTAAAGATGAAATTAGTTACAGATGAAATCAGTTACAGATTAAATCAGTTACATGAAGATGAAATCAGTTACAGATGAAATCAGTTACATGAAGATTAAATCAGTTAAAGATGAAATCAGTTAAATGTAGATGAAATCAGTTAAATGAAGATGAAATCAGTTAACGATGAAATCAGTTAAATGAAGATGAAATCAGTTAAAGATGAAATCAGTTAAAGATGAAGTCAGTTAAATGAAGATGAAATCAGTTAACGATGAAATCAGTTAACGATGAAATCAGTTAAATGAAGATGAAATCAGTTAAAGATGAAATCAGTTAAATGAAGATGAAATCAGTTAACGATGAAATCAGTTAAAGATGAAATCAGTTAAATGAAGATGAAATTAGTTAACGATGAAATCAGTTAAATGAAGATGAAATCAGTTAACGATGAAATCAGTTAAAGATGAAATCAGTTAAATGAAGATGAAATCAGTTAACAATGAAATCAGTTAAATGAAGATGAAATCAGTTAACGATGAAATCAGTTGAAGATGAAATCAGTTAACGATGAAATCAGTTAACGATGAAATCAGTTAAATGAAGATGAAATCAGTTAACGATGAAATCAGTTAAATGAAGATGAAATCAGTTAACGATGAAATCAGTTAAATGAAGATGAAATCAGTTACAGATGAAATCAGTTACAGATGAAATCAGTTAAATGAAGATGAAATCAGTTAACAATGAAATCAGTTAAATGAAGATGAAATCAGTTAACAATGAAATCAGTTAAATGAAGAATGAAAATGAAATCAGTTAAATGAAGATGAAATCAGTTAACGATGAAATCAGTTAACGATGAAATCAGTTAAATGAAGATGAAATCAGTTAACGATGAAATCAGTTAAATGAAGATGAAATCAGTTAACGATGAAATCAGTTAAAGATGAAATCAGTTAAATGAAGATGAAATCAGTTAACGATGAAATCAGTTAAAGATGAAATCAGTTAAATGAAGATGAAATCAGTTACATGAAGATGATATCAGTTACAGATGAAATCAGTTACATGAAGATTAAATCAGTTAACGATGAAATCAGTTAAATGAAGATGAAATCAGTTAACGATGAAATCAGTTAAAGATGAAATCAGTTAAATGAAGATGAAATCAGTTAACGATGAAGTCAGTTAAAGATGAAATCAGTTAACGATGAAATCAGTTAACGATGAAATCACTTAAATGAAGATGAAATCAGTTAACGATGAAATCAGTTAAAGATGAAATCAGTTAAATGAAGATGAAATCAGTTAACGATGAAATCAGTTAAATGAAGATGAAATCAGTTAAAGATGAAATCAGTTAACGATGAAATCAGTTAACGATGAAATCAGTTAAATGAAGATGAAATCAGTTAACGATGAAATCAGTTAAATGAAGATGAAATCAGTTAACGATGAAATCAGTTAAATGAAGATGAAATCAGTTAAATGAAGATGAAATCAGTTAACGATGAAATCAGTTAAAGATGAAATCAGTTAAATGAAGATGAAATCAGTTAAATGAAGATGAAATCAGTTAACGATGAAATCAGTTAAAGATGAAATCAGTTAACGATGAAATCAGTTAAAGATGAAATCAGTTAACGATGAAATCAGTTAAATGAAGATGAAATCAGTTAACGATGAAATCAGTTAACGATGAAATCAGTTAACGATGAAATCAGTTAACGATGAAATCAGTTAAATATGAAATCAGTTAAAGATGAAATCAGTTAACGATGAAATCAGTTAAAGATGAAATCAGTTAAAGATGAAATCAGTTAACGATGAAATCAGTTAACGATGAAATCAGTTAAATGAAGAATGAAAATGAAATCAGTTAAATGAAGATGAAATCAGTTAAAGATGAAATCAGTTAAAGATGAAATCAGTTAAATGAAGATGAAATCAGTTAACGATGAAATCAGTTAAATGAAGATGAAATCAGTTACAGATGAAATCAGTTACAGATGAAATCAGTTACAGATGAAAACAGTTACATGAAGATGAAATCAGTTACAGATGAAATCAGTTAAATGTAGATGAAATCAGTTAAATGAAGATGAAATCAGTTAACGATGAAATCAGTTAAATGAAGATGAAATCAGTTAACGATGAAATCAGTTAAATGAAGATGAAATCAGTTAACGATGAAATCAGTTAAAGATGAAATCAGTTAAATGAAGATGAAATCAGTTAACGATGAAATCAGTTAAAGATGAAATCAGTTAAATGAAGATGAAATCAGTTAACGATGAAATCAGTTAAAGATGAAATCAGTTACATGAAGATGAAATCAGTTACAGATGAAATCAGTTAACGATGAAATCAGTTAAATGAAGATGAAATCAGTTACAGATGAAATCAGTTACAGATGGAATCAGTTACATGAAGATGAAATCAGTTAACGATGAAATCAGTTAAATGAAGAATGAAAATGAAATCAGTTAAATGAAGATGAAATCAGTTAAAGATGAAATCAGTTAAATGAAGATGAAATCAGTTAACGATGAAATCAGTTAAAGATGAAATCAGTTACAGATGAAATCAGTTACATGAAGATTAAATCAGTTAACGATGAAATCAGTTAAAGATGAAATCAGTTAACGATGAAATCAGTTAAATGAAGATGAAATCAGTTAACGATGAAATCAGTTAACGATGAAATCAGTTAAATGAAGATGAAATCAGTTAACGATGAAATCAGTTAAATGAAGATGAAATCAGTTAAAGATGAAATCAGTTAAATGAAGATGAAATCAGTTAACGATGAAATCAGTTAAATGAAGATGAAATCAGTTAACGACGAAATCAGTTAAAGATGAAATCAGTTACATGAAGATTAAATCAGTTAAAGATTAAATCAGATAAATGAAGATGAAATCAGTTAAAGATGAAATCAGTTAAATGAAGAATGAAAATGAAATCAGTTAAATGAAGATGAAATCAGTTAAAGATGAAATCAGTTAAAGATGAAGTCAGTTAAATGAAGATGAAATCAGTAAACGATGAAATCAGTTAAATGAAGATGAAATCAGTTAAAGATGAAATCAGTTACAGATGAAATCAGTTACAGATTAAATCAGTTACAGATGAAATCAGTTAAATGAAGATGAAATCAGTTAACGATGAAATCAGTTAAAGATGAAATCAGTTAAAGATGAAATCAGTTAAATGAAGATGAAATCAGTTAACGATGAAATCAGTTACATGAAGATTAAATCAGTTAAAGATGAAATCAGTTAAATGTAGATGAAATCAGTTAAATGAAGATGAAATCAGTTAACGATGAAATCAGTTAAATGAAGATGAAATCAGTTAACGATGAAATCAGTTAACGATGAAATCAGTTAAATGAAGATGAAATCAGTTAACGATGAAATCAGTTAACGATGAAATCAGTTAAATGAAGATGAAATCAGTTAACGATGAAATCAGTTAAAGATGAAATCAGTTAAATGAAGATGAAATCAGTTAACGATGAAATCAGTTAAATGAAGATGAAATCAGTTAACGATGAAATCAGTTAAAGATGAAATCAGTTAAATGAAGATGAAATCAGTTAACGATGAAATCAGTTAAAGATGAAATCAGTTAAATGAAGATGAAATCAGTTAACGATGAAATCAGTTAAATGAAGATGAAATCAGTTAACGATGAAATCAGTTAAAGATGAAATCAGTTAAATGAAGATGAAATCAGTTAACGATGATATCAGTTAAATAAAGATGAAATCAGTTAACGATGAAATCAGTTAAAGATGAAATCAGTTAAATGAAGATGAAATCAGTTAACGATGAAATCAGTTAAATGAAGATGAAATCAGTTAAAGATGAAATCAGTTAAAGATGAAGTCAGTTAAATGAAGATGAAATCAGTTAACGATGAAATCAGTTAAATTAAGATGAAATCAGTTAAAGATGAAATTAGTTACAGATGAAATCAGTTACAGATTAAATCAGTTACATGAAGATGAAATCAGTTACAGATGAAATCAGTTACATGAAGATTAAATCAGTTAAAGATGAAATCAGTTAAATGTAGATTAAATCAGTTAAATGAAGATGAAATCAGTTAACGATGAAATCAGTTAAATGAAGATGAAATCAGTTAAAGATGAAATCAGTTAAAGATGAAGTCAGTTAAATGAAGATGAAATCAGTTAACGATGAAATCAGTTAAATGAAGATGAAATCAGTTACAGATGAAATCAGTTACAGATTAAATCAGTTACATGAAGATGAAATCAGTTACAGATGAAATCAGTTACATGAAGATTAAATCAGTTAAAGATGAAATCAGTTAAATGTAGATGAAATCAGTTAAATGAAGATGAAATCAGTTAACGATGAAATCAGTTAAAGATGAAATCAGTTAAATGAAGAATGAAAATGAAATCAGTTAAATGAAGATGAAATCAGTTAACGATGAAATCAGTTAACGATGAAATCAGTTAAAGATGAAATCAGTTAAATGAAGATGAAATCAGTTAACGATGAAATCAGTTAAATGAAGATGAAATCAGTTAACGATGAAATCAGTTAAAGATGAAATCAGTTAAATGAAGATGAAATCAGTTAACGATGAAATCAGTTACAGATGAAATCAGTTACATGAAGATTAAATCAGTTAAAAATTAAATCAGTTAAATGAAGATGAAATCAGTTAAAGATGAAATCAGTTAAATGAAGATGAAATCAGTTAAAGATGAAATCAGTTAACGATGAAATCAGTTAAAGATGAAATCAGTTAAGGATGAAATCAGTTAACGATGAAATCAGTTAAAGATGAAATCAGTTAAATGAAGATGAAATCAGTTAAATGAAGATGAAATCAGTTAAAGATGAAATCAGTTACAGATGAAATCAGTTAAATGAAGAATGAAAATGAAATCAGTTAAATGAAGATGAAATCAGTTAACGATGAAATCAGTTAACGATGAAATCAGTTAAATGAAGATGAAATCAGTTAACGATGAAATCAGTTAAAGATGAAATCAGTTAAATGAAGATGAAATCAGTTAACGATGAAATCAGTTACATGAAGATGAAATCAGTTAAATGAAGATGAAATCAGTTAACGATGAAATCAGTTAAAGATGAAATCAGTTAAATGAAGATGAAATCAGTTAACGATGAAATCAGTTAAATGAAGATGAAATCAGTTACAGATGAAATCAGTTAAATGAAAATGAAATCAGTTAACGATGAAATCAGTTAAATGAAGATGAAATCAGTTAACGATGAAATCAGTTAAAGATGAAATCAGTTAAATGAAGATGAAATCAGTTAACGATGAAGTCAGTTAACGATGAAATCAGTTACAGATGAAATCAGTTACATGAAGATGAAATCAGTTAAAGATGAAATCAGTTAAATGAAGAATGAAATCAGTTAACGATGAAATCAGTTAAAAAAGAAATCAGTTAAATGAAGATGAAATCAGTTAACGATGAAATCAGTTAAAGATGAAATCAGTTAAATGAAGATGAAATCAGTTAACGATGAAATCAGTTAAAGATGAAATCAGTTAAATGAAGATGAAATCAGTTAACGATGAAATCAGTTAAATGAAGATGAAATCAGTTAAAGATGAAATCAGTTAAAGATTAAATCAGTTAAATGAAGATGAAATCAGTTAAAGATGAAATCAGTTAAATGAAGATGAAATCAGTTAAATGAAGATGAAATCAGTTAAAGATGAAATCAGTTAAATGAAGATGAAATCAGTTAACGATGAAATCAGTTAAATGATGATGAAATCAGTTAAATGAAGATGAAATCAGTTAACGATGAAATCAGTTAAAGATGAAATCAGTTACATGAAGATTAAATCAGTTAACGATGAAATCAGTTAAAAATGAAATCAGTTAACGATGAAATCAGTTAAATGAAGATGAAATCAGTGAACGATGAAATCAGTTAAAGATGAAATCAGTTAAATGAAGATGAAATCAGTTAACGATGAAATCAGTTAAATGAAGATGAAATCAGTTAACGATGAAATCAGTTAACGATGAAATCAGTTAAATGAAGATGAAATCAGTTAACGATGAAATCAGTTACAGATGAAATCAGTTAAATGAAGATGAAATCAGTTAACGATGAAATCAGTTAAAGATGAAATCAGTTAAATGAAGATGAAATCAGTTCACGATGAAATCAGTTAAATGAAGATGAAATCAGTTAACGATGAAATCAGTTAACGATGAAATCAGTTAAATGAAGATGAAATCAGTTAAATGAAGATGAAATCAGTTAACGATGAAATCAGTTAAATGAAGATGAAATCAGTTAACGATGAAATCAGTTAAAGATGAAATCAGTTACAGATGAAATCAGTTACATGAAGATTAAATCAGTTAACGATGAAATCAGTTAAAGATGAAATCAGTTAACGATGAAATCAGTTAAAGATGAAATCAGTTAACGATGAAATCAGTTAAATGAAGATGAAATCAGTTAACGATGAAATTAGTTAAAGATGAAATCAGTTAAATGAAGATGAAATCAGTTAACGATGAAATCAGTTAAATGAAGATGAAATCAGTTAACGATGAAATCAGTTAACGATGAAATCAGTTAAATGAAGAATGAAAATGAAATCAGTTAAATGAAGATGAAATCAGTTAACGATGAAATCAGTTAAAGATGAAATCAGTTAAATGAAGATGAAATCAGTTAAAGATGAAATCAGTTAAAGATGAAATCAGTTAACGATGAAATCAGTTAAATGGAGATGAAATCAGTTAACGATGAAATCAGTTAAAGATGAAATCAGTTAAATGAATATGAAATCAGTTAACGATGAAATCAGTTAAATGAAGATGAAATCAGTTAAAGATGAAATCAGTTAAATGAAGATGAAATAAGTTAACGATGAAATCAGTTAACGATGAAATCAGTTAAATGAAGATGAAATCAGTTAAAGATGAAATCAGTTAAATGAAGATGAAATCAGTTAACGATGAAATCAGTTAAAGATGAAATCAGTTAACGATGAAATCAGTTACAGATGAAATCAGTTACATGAAGATTAAATCAGTTAAAGATTAAATCAGTTAAATGAAGATGAAATCAGTTAAAGATGAAATCAGTTAAATGAAGAATGAAAATGAAATCAGTTAAATGAAGATGAAATCAGTTAACGATGAAATCAGTTAAAGATGAAATCAGTTAAATGAAGATGAAATCAGTTAACGATGAAATCAGTTAAATGAAGATGAAATCAGTTAAATGAAGATGATATCAGTTAACGATGAAATCAGTTAAATGAAGATGAAATCAGTTAAATGAAGATGAAATCAGTTAAATGAAGATGAAATCAGTTAACGATGAAATCAGTTAAATGAAGATGAAATCAGTTAAATGAAGATGAAATCAGTTAACGATGAAATCAGTTAAATGAAGATGAAATCAGTTAACGATGAAATCAGTTAAATGAAGATGAAATCAATTAAATGAAGATGAAATCAGTTAACGATGAAATCAGTTAATGATGAAATCAGTTAAATGAAGATGAAATCAGTTAACGATGAAATCAGTTAAATGAAGATGAAATCAGTTAACGATGAAATCAGTTAAAGATGAAATCAGTTAAATGAAGATGATATCAGTTAACGATGAAATCAGTTAAATGAAGATGAAATCAGTTAACGATGAAATCAGTTTAAGATGAAATCAGTTAAATGAAGATGTAATCAGTTAACGATGAAATCAGTTAAAGATGAAATCAGTTACAGATGAAATCAGTTAAATGAAGATTAAATCAGTTAACGATGAAATCAGTTAAATGAAGATGAAATCAGTTAACGATGAAATCAGTTAAAGATGAAATCAGTTAACGATGAAATCAGTTAAATGAAGATGAAATCAGATAACGATGAAATCAGTTAAAGATGAAATCAGTTAAATGAAGATGAAATCAGTTAACGATGAAATCAGTTAAAGATGAAATCAGTTAAATGAAGATGAAATCAGTTAAAGACGAAATCAGTTAAATGAAGATGAAATCAGTTAACGATGAAATCAGTTAAATAAAGATGAAATCAGTTAACGATGAAATCAGTTAAAGATGAAATCAGTTACAGATGAAATCAGTTAAAGATGAAATCAGTTAAATGAAGATGAAATCAGTTAAATGAAGATGAAATCAGTTAACGATGAAATCAGTTAAAGATGAAATCAGTTAAATGAAGATGAAATCAGTTAACGATGAAATCAGTTAAAGATGAAATCAGTTAAATGAAGATGAAATCAGTTAACGATGAAATCAGTTAAATGAAGATGAAATCAGTTAACGATGAAATCAGTTAAATGAAGATGAAATCAGTTAACGATGAAATCAGTTAAATGAAGATGAAATCAGTTAAATGAAGATGAAATCAGTTAACGATGAAATCAGTTAACGATGAAATCAGTTAAATGAAGATGAAATCAGTTAACGATGAAATCAGTTAACGATGAAATCAGTTAACGATGAAATCAGTTACAGATGAAATCAGTTACATGAAGATTAAATCAGTTAACGATGAAATCAGTTAAAGATGAAATCAGTTAACGATGAAATCAGTTAAATGAAAAATGAAAATGAAATCAGTTAAATGAAGATGAAATCAGTTAACGATGAAATCAGTTAAAGATGAAATCAGTTAACGATGAAATCAGTTAAATGAAGATGAAATCAGTTAACGATGAAATCAGTTAAAGATGAAATCAGTTAAATGAAGATGAAATCAGTTAACGATGAAAACAGTTAAAGATGAAATCAGTTAAATGAAGATGAAATCAGTTAAATGAAGATGAAATCAGTTAACGATGAAATGAGTTAAAGATGAAATCAGATACAGATGAAATCAGTTACATGAAGATTAAATCAGTTAACGATGAAATCAGTTAAAGATGAAATCAGTTAACGATGAAATCAGGTAAATGAAGAATGAAAATGAAATCAGTTAAATGAAGATGAAATCAGTTAACGATGAAATCAGTTAAATGAAGATGAAATCAGTTAACGATGAAATCAGTTAAAGATGAAATCAGTTAAATGAAGATGAAATCAGTTAACGATGAAATCAGTTAAATGTAGATGAAATCAGTTAAAGATGAAATCAGTTAAATGAAGAATGAAAATGAAATCAGTTAAATGAAGATGAAATCAGTTAACGATGAAATCAGTTAAATGAAGATGAAATCAGTTAACGATGAAATCAGTTAAAGATGAAATCAGTTAAATGAAGATGAAATCAGTTAAAGATGAAATCAGTTACAGATGAAATCAGTTACAGATGAAATCAGTTAAATGGAGATGAAATCAGTTAACGATGAAATCAGTTAAAGATGAAATCAGTTAAATGAAGATGAAATCAGTTAACGATGAAATCATTTAATTAAGATGAAATCAGTTAAAGATGAAATCAGTTAAAGATGAAATCAGTTAAATGAAGATGAAATCAGTTAAAGATGAAATCAGTTAAAGATGAAATCAGTTAAATTAACGATGAAATCAGTTAACGATGAAATCAGTTAAATGAAGATGAAATCAGTTAAAGATGAAATCAGTTAAATGAAGATGAAATCAGTTAAAGATGAAATCAGTTAAATGAAGATGAAATCAGTAAAAGATGAAATCAGTTAACGATGAAATCAGTTAACGATGAAATCAGTTAAAGATGAAATCAGTTAAATGAAGATGAAATCAGTTAACGATGAAATCAGTTAAATGAAGATGAAATCAGTTAAATGAAGATGAAATCAGTTAACGATGAAATCAGTTAAAGATGAAATCAGTTACAGATGAAATCAGTTAAATGAAGTTGAAATCAGTTAACGATGAAATCAGTTAACGATGAAATCAGTTAAATGAAGATGAAATCAGTTAACGATGAAATCAGTTAAAGATGAAATCAGTTAAATGAAGATGAAATCAGTTAACGATGAAATCAGTTAAATGAAGATGAAATCAGTTAAAGATGAAATCAGTTAACGATGAAATCAGTTAACGATGAAATCAGTTACAGATGAAATCAGTTACATGAAGATTAAATCAGTTAAAGATTAAATCAGTTAAATGAAGATGAAATCAGTTAAAGATGAAATCAGTTAAATGAAGAATGAAAATGAAATCAGTTAAATGAAGATGAAATCAGTTAACGATGAAATCAGTTAAATGAAGATGAAATCAGTTAACGATGAAATCAGTTAACGATGAAATCAGTTAAATGAAGATGAAATCAGTTAACGATGAAATCAGTTAAATGAAGATGAAATCAGTTAACGATGAAATCAGTTAAAGATGAAATCAGTTAAATGAAGATGAAATCAGTTAACGATGAAATCAGTTAAATGAAGATGAAATCAGTTAACGATGAAATCAGTTAAAGATGAAATCAGTTAACGATGAAATCAGTTAAATGAAGAATGAAAATGAAATCAGTTAAATGAAGATGAAATCAGTTAACGATGAAATCAGTTAAAGATGAAATCAGTTAAATGAAGATGAAATCAGTTAAAGATGAAATCAGTTAACGATGAAATCAGTTAAATGAAGAATGAAAATGAAATCAGTTAAATGAAGATGAAATCAGTTAAAGATGAAATCAGTTAAATGAAGATGAAATCAGTTAAATGAAGAATGAAAATGAAATCAGTTAAATGAAGATGAAATCAGTTAAAGATGAAATCAGTTAACGATGAAATCAGTTAAATGAAGAATGAAAATGAAATCAGTTAAATGAAGATGAAATCAGTTAAAGATGAAATCAGTTACAGATGAAATCAGTTACATGAAGATTAAATCAGTTAACGATGAAATCAGTTAAAGATGAAATCAGTTAACGATGAAATCAGTTAAATGAAGATGAAATCAGTTAACGATGAAATCAGTTAAAGATGAAATCAGTTAAATGAAGATGAAATCAGTTAACGATGAAATCAGTTAAATGAAGATGAAATCAGTTAACGATGAAATCAGTAAAAGATGAAATCAGTTAAAGATGAAATCAGTTAAATGAAGATGAAATCAGTTAACGATGAAATCAGTTAAAGATGAAATCAGTTAAATGAAGATGAAATCAGTTAACGATGAAATCAGTTAAATGAAGATGAAATCAGTTAAATGAAGATGAAATCAGTTAAAGATGAAATCAGTTAAATGAAGAATGAAAATGAAATAAGTTAAATGACGATGAAATCAGTTAACGATGAAATCAGTTAAAGATGAAATCAGTTAAATGAAGATGAAATCAGTTAACGATGAAATCAGTTAAAGATGAAATCAGTTAAATGAAGATGAAATTAGTTAACGATGAAATCAGTTAAATGAAGATGAAATCAGTTAACGATGAAATCAGTTAAAGATGAAATCAGTTAAATGAAGATGAAATCAGTTAACAATGAAATCAGTTAAATGAAGATGAAATCAGTTAACGATGAAATCAGTTGAAGATGAAATCAGTTAACGATGAAATCAGTTAACGATGAAATCAGTTAACGATGAAATCAGTTAAATGAAGATGAAATCAGTTAACGATGAAATCAGTTAAATGAAGATGAAATCAGTTAACGATGAAATCAGTTAAATGAAGATGAAATCAGTTACAGATGAAATCAGTTACAGATGAAATCAGTTAACAATGAAATCAGTTAAATGAAGATGAAATCAGTTAACAATGAAATCAGTTAAATGAAGAATGAAAATGAAATCAGTTAAATGAAGATGAAATCAGTTAACGATGAAATCAGTTAACGATGAAATCAGTTAAATGAAGATGAAATCAGTTAACGATGAAATCAGTTAAATGAAGATGAAATCAGTTAACGATGAAATCAGTTAAAGATGAAATCAGTTAAATGAAGATGAAATCAGTTAACGATGAAATCAGTTAAAGATGAAATCAGTTAAATGAAGATGAAATCAGTTACATGAAGATGATATCAGTTAACGATGAAATCAGTTAAAGATGAAATCAGTTAAATGAAGATGAAATCAGTTAACCATGAAGTCAGTTAAAGATGAAATCAGTTAACGATGAAATCAGTTAACGATGAAATCACTTAAATGAAGATGAAATCAGTTAACGATGAAATCAGTTAAAGATGAAATCAGTTAAATGAAGATGAAATCAGTTAACGATGAAATCAGTTAAATGAAGATGAAATCAGTTAAAGATGAAATCAGTTAACGATGAAATCAGTTAACGATGAAATCAGTTAAATGAAGATGAAATCAGTTAACGATGAAATCAGTTAAATGAAGATGAAATCAGTTAACGATGAAATCAGTTAAAGATGAAATCAGTTAAATGAAGATGAAATCAGTTAACGATGAAATCAGTTAAAGATGAAATCAGTTAAATGAAGATGAAATCAGTTACATGAAGATGATATCAGTTAACGATGAAATCAGTTAAAGATGAAATCAGTTAAATGAAGATGAAATCAGTTAACCATGAAGTCAGTTAAAGATGAAATCAGTTAACGATGAAATCAGTTAACGATGAAATCACTTAAATGAAGATGAAATCAGTTAACGATGAAATCAGTTAAAGATGAAATCAGTTAAATGAAGATGAAATCAGTTAACGATGAAATCAGTTAAATGAAGATGAAATCAGTTAAAGATGAAATCAGTTAACGATGAAATCAGTTAACGATGAAATCAGTTAAATGAAGATGAAATCAGTTAACGATGAAATCAGTTAAATGAAGATGAAATCAGTTAACGATGAAATCAGTTAAATGAAGATGAAATCAGTTAAATGAAGATGAAATCAGTTAACGATGAAATCAGTTAAAGATGAAATCAGTTAAATGAAGATGAAATCAGTTAAATGAAGATGAAATCAGTTAACGATGAAATCAGTTAAAGATGAAATCAGTTAACGATGAAATCAGTTAAAGATGAAATCAGTTAACGATGAAATCAGTTAAATGAAGATGAAATCAGTTAACGATGAAATCAGTTAACGATGAAATCAGTTAAAGATGAAATCAGTTAACGATGAAATCAGTTAAATATGAAATCAGTTAAAGATGAAATCAGTTAACGATGAAATCAGTTAAAGATGAAATCAGTTAACGATGAAATCAGTTAACGATGAAATCAGTTAAATGAAGAATGAAAATGAAATCAGTTAAATGAAGATGAAATCAGTTAAAGATGAAATCAGTTAAAGATGAAATCAGTTAAATGAAGATGAAATCAGTTAACGATGAAATCAGTTAAATGAAGATGAAATCAGTTACAGATGAAATCAGTTACAGATGAAATCAGTTACAGATGAAAACAGTTACATGAAGATGAAATCAGTTACAGATGAAATCAGTTAAATGTAGATGAAATCAGTTAAATGAAGATGAAATCAGTTAACGATGAAATCAGTTAAATGAAGATGAAATCAGTTAACGATGAAATCAGTTAAATGAAGATGAAATCAGTTAACGATGAAATCAGTTAAAGATGAAATCAGTTAAATGAAGATGAAATCAGTTAACGATGAAATCAGTTAAAGATGAAATCAGTTAAATGAAGATGAAATCAGTTAACGATGAAATCAGTTAAAGATGAAATCAGTTACATGAAGATGAAATCAGTTACAGATGAAATCAGTTAACGATGAAATCAGTTAAATGAAGATGAAATCAGTTACAGATGAAATCAGTTACAGATGGAATCAGTTACATGAAGATGAAATCAGTTAACGAAGAAATCAGTTAAATGAAGAATGAAAATGAAATCAGTTAAATGAAGATGAAATCAGTTAAAGATGAAATCAGTTAAATGAAGATGAAATCAGTTAACGATGAAATCAGTTAAAGATGAAATCAGTTACAGATGAAATCAGTTACATGAAGATTAAATCAGTTAACGATGAAATCAGTTAAAGATGAAATCAGTTAACGATGAAATCAGTTAAATGAAGATGAAATCAGTTAACGATGAAATCAGTTAACGATGAAATCAGTTAAATGAAGATGAAATCAGTTAACGATGAAATCAGTTAAATGAAGATGAAATCAGTTAAAGATGAAATCAGTTAAATGAAGATGAAATCAGTTAACGATGAAATCAGTTAAATGAAGATGAAATCAGTTAACGACGAAATCAGTTAAAGATGAAATCAGTTACATGAAGATTAAATCAGTTAAAGATTAAATCAGATAAATGAAGATGAAATCAGTTAAAGATGAAATCAGTTAAATGAAGATGAAATCAGTTAACGATGAAATCAGTTAAAGATGAAATCAGTTAAAGATGAAATCAGTTAAATGAAGATGAAATCAGTTAACGATGAAATCAGTTACATGAAGATTAAATCAGTTAAAGATGAAATCAGTTAAATGTAGATGAAATCAGTTAAATGAAGATGAAATCAGTTAACGATGAAATCAGTTAAATGAAGATGAAATCAGTTAACGATGAAATCAGTTAACGATGAAATCAGTTAAATGAAGATGAAATCAGTTAACGATGAAATCAGTTAACGATGAAATCAGTTAAATGAAGATGAAATCAGTTAACGATGAAATCAGTTAAAGATGAAATCAGTTAAATGAAGATGAAATCAGTTAACGATGAAATCAGTTAAATGAAGATGAAATCAGTTAACGATGAAATCAGTTAAAGATGAAATCAGTTAAATGAAGATGAAATCAGTTAACGATGAAATCAGTTAAAGATGAAATCAGTTAAATGAAGATGAAATCAGTTAACGATGAAATCAGTTAAATGAAGATGAAATCAGTTAACGATGAAATCAGTTAAAGATGAAATCAGTTAAATGAAGATGAAATCAGTTAACGATGATATCAGTTAAATAAAGATGAAATCAGTTAACGATGAAATCAGTTAAAGATGAAATCAGTTAAATGAAGATGAAATCAGTTAACGATGAAATCAGTTAAATGAAGATGAAATCAGTTAAAGATGAAATCAGTTAAAGATGAAGTCAGTTAAATGAAGATGAAATCAGTTAACGATGAAATCAGTTAAATTAAGATGAAATCAGTTAAAGATGAAATTAGTTACAGATGAAATCAGTTACAGATTAAATCAGTTACATGAAGATGAAATCAGTTACAGATGAAATCAGTTACATGAAGATTAAATCAGTTAAAGATGAAATCAGTTAAATGTAGATGAAATCAGTTAAATGAAGATGAAATCAGTTAACGATGAAATCAGTTAAATGAAGATGAAATCAGTTAAAGATGAAATCAGTTAAAGATGAAGTCAGTTAAATGAAGATGAAATCAGTTAACGATGAAATCAGTTAACGATGAAATCAGTTAAATGAAGATGAAATCAGTTAAAGATGAAATCAGTTAAATGAAGATGAAATCAGTTAACGATGAAATCAGTTAAAGATGAAATCAGTTAAATGAAGATGAAATTAGTTAACGATGAAATCAGTTAAATGAAGATGAAATCAGTTAACGATGAAATCAGTTAAAGATGAAATCAGTTAAATGAAGATGAAATCAGTTAACAATGAAATCAGTTAAATGAAGATGAAATCAGTTAACGATGAAATCAGTTGAAGATGAAATCAGTTAACGATGAAATCAGTTAACGATGAAATCAGTTAAATGAAGATGAAATCAGTTAACGATGAAATCAGTTAAATGAAGATGAAATCAGTTAACGATGAAATCAGTTAAATGAAGATGAAATCAGTTACAGATGAAATCAGTTACAGATGAAATCAGTTAAATGAAGATGAAATCAGTTAACAATGAAATCAGTTAAATGAAGATGAAATCAGTTAACAATGAAATCAGTTAAATGAAGAATGAAAATGAAATCAGTTAAATGAAGATGAAATCAGTTAACGATGAAATCAGTTAACGATGAAATCAGTTAAATGAAGATGAAATCAGTTAACGATGAAATCAGTTAAATGAAGATGAAATCAGTTAACGATGAAATCAGTTAAAGATGAAATCAGTTAAATGAAGATGAAATCAGTTAACGATGAAATCAGTTAAAGATGAAATCAGTTAAATGAAGATGAAATCAGTTACATGAAGATGATATCAGTTACAGATGAAATCAGTTACATGAAGATTAAATCAGTTAACGATGAAATCAGTTAAATGAAGATGAAATCAGTTAACGATGAAATCAGTTAAAGATGAAATCAGTTAAATGAAGATGAAATCAGTTAACGATGAAGTCAGTTAAAGATGAAATCAGTTAACGATGAAATCAGTTAACGATGAAATCACTTAAATGAAGATGAAATCAGTTAACGATGAAATCAGTTAAAGATGAAATCAGTTAAATGAAGATGAAATCAGTTAACGATGAAATCAGTTAAATGAAGATGAAATCAGTTAAAGATGAAATCAGTTAACGATGAAATCAGTTAACGATGAAATCAGTTAAATGAAGATGAAATCAGTTAACGATGAAATCAGTTAAATGAAGATGAAATCAGTTAACGATGAAATCAGTTAAATGAAGATGAAATCAGTTAAATGAAGATGAAATCAGTTAACGATGAAATCAGTTAAAGATGAAATCAGTTAAATGAAGATGAAATCAGTTAACGATGAAATCAGTTACATGAAGATTAAATCAGTTAAAGATGAAATCAGTTAAATGTAGATGAAATCAGTTAAATGAAGATGAAATCAGTTAACGATGAAATCAGTTAAATGAAGATGAAATCAGTTAACGATGAAATCAGTTAACGATGAAATCAGTTAAATGAAGATGAAATCAGTTAACGATGAAATCAGTTAACGATGAAATCAGTTAAATGAAGATGAAATCAGTTAACGATGAAATCAGTTAAAGATGAAATCAGTTAAATGAAGATGAAATCAGTTAACGATGAAATCAGTTAAATGAAGATGAAATCAGTTAACGATGAAATCAGTTAAAGATGAAATCAGTTAAATGAAGATGAAATCAGTTAACGATGAAATCAGTTAAAGATGAAATCAGTTAAATGAAGATGAAATCAGTTAACGATGAAATCAGTTAAATGAAGATGAAATCAGTTAACGATGAAATCAGTTAAAGATGAAATCAGTTAAATGAAGATGAAATCAGTTAACGATGATATCAGTTAAATAAAGATGAAATCAGTTAACGATGAAATCAGTTAAAGATGAAATCAGTTAAATGAAGATGAAATCAGTTAACGATGAAATCAGTTAAATGAAGATGAAATCAGTTAAAGATGAAATCAGTTAAAGATGAAGTCAGTTAAATGAAGATGAAATCAGTTAACGATGAAATCAGTTAAATTAAGATGAAATCAGTTAAAGATGAAATTAGTTACAGATGAAATCAGTTACAGATTAAATCAGTTACATGAAGATGAAATCAGTTACAGATGAAATCAGTTACATGAAGATTAAATCAGTTAAAGATGAAATCAGTTAAATGTAGATTAAATCAGTTAAATGAAGATGAAATCAGTTAACGATGAAATCAGTTAAATGAAGATGAAATCAGTTAAAGATGAAATCAGTTAAAGATGAAGTCAGTTAAATGAAGATGAAATCAGTTAACGATGAAATCAGTTAAATGAAGATGAAATCAGTTACAGATGAAATCAGTTACAGATTAAATCAGTTACATGAAGATGAAATCAGTTACAGATGAAATCAGTTACATGAAGATTAAATCAGTTAAAGATGAAATCAGTTAAATGTAGATGAAATCAGTTAAATGAAGATGAAATCAGTTAACGATGAAATCAGTTAAAGATGAAATCAGTTAAATGAAGAATGAAAATGAAATCAGTTAAATGAAGATGAAATCAGTTAACGATGAAATCAGTTAACGATGAAATCAGTTAAAGATGAAATCAGTTAAATGAAGATGAAATCAGTTAACGATGAAATCAGTTAAATGAAGATGAAATCAGTTAACGATGAAATCAGTTAAAGATGAAATCAGTTAAATGAAGATGAAATCAGTTAACGATGAAATCAGTTACAGATGAAATCAGTTACATGAAGATTAAATCAGTTAAAAATTAAATCAGTTAAATGAAGATGAAATCAGTTAAAGATGAAATCAGTTAAATGAAGATGAAATCAGTTAAAGATGAAATCAGTTAACGATGAAATCAGTTAAAGATGAAATCAGTTAAGGATGAAATCAGTTAACGATGAAATCAGTTAAAGATGAAATCAGTTAAATGAAGATGAAATCAGTTAAATGAAGATGAAATCAGTTAAAGATGAAATCAGTTACAGATGAAATCAGTTAAATGAAGAATGAAAATGAAATCAGTTAAATGAAGATGAAATCAGTTAACGATGAAATCAGTTAACGATGAAATCAGTTAAATGAAGATGAAATCAGTTAACGATGAAATCAGTTAAAGATGAAATCAGTTAAATGAAGATGAAATCAGTTAACGATGAAATCAGTTACATGAAGATGAAATCAGTTAAATGAAGATGAAATCAGTTAACGATGAAATCAGTTAAAGATGAAATCAGTTAAATGAAGATGAAATCAGTTAACGATGAAATCAGTTAAATGAAGATGAAATCAGTTACAGATGAAATCAGTTAAATGAAAATGAAATCAGTTAACGATGAAATCAGTTAAATGAAGATGAAATCAGTTAACGATGAAATCAGTTAAAGATGAAATCAGTTAAATGAAGATGAAATCAGTTAACGATGAAGTCAGTTAACGATGAAATCAGTTACAGATGAAATCAGTTACATGAAGATGAAATCAGTTAAAGATGAAATCAGTTAAATGAAGAATGAAATCAGTTAACGATGAAATCAGTTAAAAAAGAAATCAGTTAAATGAAGATGAAATCAGTTAACGATGAAATCAGTTAAAGATGAAATCAGTTAAATGAAGATGAAATCAGTTAACGATGAAATCAGTTAAAGATGAAATCAGTTAAATGAAGATGAAATCAGTTAACGATGAAATCAGTTAAATGAAGATGAAATCAGTTAAAGATGAAATCAGTTAAAGACTAAATCAGTTAAATGAAGATGAAATCAGTTAAAGATGAAATCAGTTAAATGAAGATGAAATCAGTTAAATGAAGATGAAATCAGTTAAAGATGAAATCAGTTAAATGAAGATGAAATCAGTTAACGATGAAATCAGTTAAATGATGATGAAATCAGTTAAATGAAGATGAAATCAGTTAACGATGAAATCAGTTAAAGATGAAATCAGTTACATGAAGATTAAATCAGTTAACGATGAAATCAGTTAAAAATGAAATCAGTTAACGATGAAATCAGTTAAATGAAGATGAAATCAGTGAACGATGAAATCAGTTAAAGATGAAATCAGTTAAATGAAGATGAAATCAGTTAACGATGAAATCAGTTAAATGAAGATGAAATCAGTTAACGATGAAATCAGTTAAAGATGAAATCAGTTAAATGAAGATGAAATCAGTTAACGATGAAATCAGTTACAGATGAAATCAGTTACATGAAGATTAAATCAGTTAAAAATTAAATCAGTTAAATGAAGATGAAATCAGTTAAAGATGAAATCAGTTAAATGAAGATGAAATCAGTTAAAGATGAAATCAGTTAACGATGAAATCAGTTAAAGATGAAATCAGTTAAGGATGAAATCAGTTAACGATGAAATCAGTTAAAGATGAAATCAGTTAAATGAAGATGAAATCAGTTAAATGAAGATGAAATCAGTTAAAGATGAAATCAGTTACAGATGAAATCAGTTAAATGAAGAATGAAAATGAAATCAGTTAAATGAAGATGAAATCAGTTAACGATGAAATCAGTTAACGATGAAATCAGTTAAATGAAGATGAAATCAGTTAACGATGAAATCAGTTAAAGATGAAATCAGTTAAATGAAGATGAAATCAGTTAACGATGAAATCAGTTACATGAAGATGAAATCAGTTAAATGAAGATGAAATCAGTTAACGATGAAATCAGTTAAAGATGAAATCAGTTAAATGAAGATGAAATCAGTTAACGATGAAATCAGTTAAATGAAGATGAAATCAGTTACAGATGAAATCAGTTAAATGAAAATGAAATCAGTTAACGATGAAATCAGTTAAATGAAGATGAAATCAGTTAACGATGAAATCAGTTAAAGATGAAATCAGTTAAATGAAGATGAAATCAGTTAACGATGAAGTCAGTTAACGATGAAATCAGTTACAGATGAAATCAGTTACATGAAGATGAAATCAGTTAAAGATGAAATCAGTTAAATGAAGAATGAAATCAGTTAACGATGAAATCAGTTAAAAAAGAAATCAGTTAAATGAAGATGAAATCAGTTAACGATGAAATCAGTTAAAGATGAAATCAGTTAAATGAAGATGAAATCAGTTAACGATGAAATCAGTTAAAGATGAAATCAGTTAAATGAAGATGAAATCAGTTAACGATGAAATCAGTTAAATGAAGATGAAATCAGTTAAAGATGAAATCAGTTAAAGATTAAATCAGTTAAATGAAGATGAAATCAGTTAAAGATGAAATCAGTTAAATGAAGATGAAATCAGTTAAATGAAGATGAAATCAGTTAAAGATGAAATCAGTTAAATGAAGATGAAATCAGTTAACGATGAAATCAGTTAAATGATGATGAAATCAGTTAAATGAAGATGAAATCAGTTAACGATGAAATCAGTTAAAGATGAAATCAGTTACATGAAGATTAAATCAGTTAACGATGAAATCAGTTAAAAATGAAATCAGTTAACGATGAAATCAGTTAAATGAAGATGAAATCAGTGAACGATGAAATCAGTTAAAGATGAAATCAGTTAAATGAAGATGAAATCAGTTAACGATGAAATCAGTTAAATGAAGATGAAATCAGTTAACGATGAAATCAGTTAAAGATGAAATCAGTTACAGATGAAATCAGTTACATGAAGATTAAATCAGTTAACGATGAAATCAGTTAAATGAAGATGAAATCAGTTAAAGATGAAATCAGTTAAATGAAGATGAAATCAGTTAACGATGAAATCAGTTAAATGAAGATGAAATCAGTTAACGATGAAATCAGTTAAAGATGAAATCAGTTAAATGAAGATGAAATCAGTTAACGATGAAATCAGTTAAAGATGAAATCAGTTAAAGATGAAATCAGTTAACGATGAAATCAGTTAAAGATGAAATCAGTTAAATGAAGATGAAATCAGTTAAAGATGAAATCAGTTAAATGTAGATGAAATCAGTTAAAGATGAAATCAGTTAAATGACGAATGAAAATGAAATCAGTTAAATGAAGATGAAATCAGTTAAAGATGAAATCAGTTAAATGAAGATGAAATCAGATAACGATGAAATCAGTTAAATGAAGATGAAATCAGTTAAAGATGAAATCAGTTACAGATGAAATCAGTTACAGATGAAATCAGTTACATGAAGATGAAATCAGTTAAAGATGAAATCAGTTAAATGAAGATGAAATCAGTTAACGATGAAATCAGTTAAAGATTAAATCAGTTAAATGAAGATGAAATCAGTTAACGATGAAATCAGTTAACGATGAAATCAGTTAAATGAAGAGGAAATCAGTTAAATGAAGAGGAAATCAGTTAAC
Organism: Semicossyphus pulcher; assembly: GCF_022749685.1. Lineage (NCBI taxonomy): Eukaryota > Metazoa > Chordata > Actinopteri > Labriformes > Labridae > Semicossyphus > Semicossyphus pulcher. Next base: position 2,295,611 of record NW_027211703.1, read on the forward strand.
GATGAAATCAGTTAAAGATGAAATCAGTTACAGATTAAATCAGTTAAATGAAGAATGAAAATGAAATCACTTAAATGAAGATGAAATCAGTTAACGATGAAATCAGTTAAAGATGAAATCAGTTAAATGAAGATGAAATCAGTTAACGATGAAATCAGTTAAATGAAGATGAAATCAGTTAACGATGAAATCAGTTAAATGAAGATGAAATCAGTTAACGATGAAATCAGTTAAAGATGAAATCAGTTACAGATGAAATCAGTTACATGAAGATTAAATCAGTTAACGATGAAATCAGTTAAATGAAGATGAAATCAGTTAAAGATGAAATCAGTTAAATGAAGATGAAATCAGTTAAAGATGAAATCAGTTAAATGAAGATGAAATCAGTTAACGATGAAATCAGTTAAATGAAGATGAAATCAGTTAACGATGAAATCAGTTAAAGATGAAATCAGTTACAGATGAAATCAGTTACATGAAGATTAAATCAGTTAACGATGAAATCAGTTAAAGATGAAATCAGTTTACGATGAAATCAGTTAAAGATGAAATCAGTTAACGATGAAATCAGTTAAATGAAGATGAAATCAGTTAACGATGAAATCAGTTAACGATGAAATCAGTTAACGATGAAATCAGTTAAATGAAGATGAAATCAGTTAACAATGAAATCGGTTAACGATGAAATCAGTTAACGATGAAATCAGTTAAATGAAGATGAAATCAGTTAACGATGAAATCAGTTAAAGATGAAATCAGTTAAATGAAGATGAAATCAGTTAACGATGAAATCAGTTAAAGATGAAATCAGTTACAGATGAAATCAGTTACATGAAGATTAAATCAGTTAACGATGAAATCAGTTAAAGATGAAATCAGTTACAGATGAAATCAGTTACATGAAGATTAAATCAGTTAACGATGAAATCAGTTAACGATGAAATCAGTTAAATGAAGAATGAAAATGAAATCAGTTAAATGAAGATGAAATCAGTTAACGATGAAATCAGTTAACGATGAAATCAGTTAAATTGAGATGAAATCAGTTAAAGATGAAATCAGTTAAATGAAGATGAAATCAGTTAACGATGAAATCAGTTAAATGAAGATGAAATCAGTTAACGATGAAATCAGTTAAATGAAGATGAAATCAGTTAACGATGAAATCAGTTACAGATGAAATCAGTTACAGATGAAATCAGTTACAGATGAAATCAGTTACATGAAGATTAAATCAGTTAACGATGAAATCAGTTAAAGATGAAATCAGTTAACGATGAAATCAGTTAAAGATGAAATCAGTTAAATGAAGATGAAATCAGTTAACGATGAAATCAGTTAACGATGAAATCAGTTAAATGAAGATGAAATCAGTTAACGATGAAATCAGTTAACGATGAAATCAGTTAAATGAAGATGAAATCAGTTAACGATGAAATCAGTTAAACATGAAATCAGTTAACGATGAAATCAGTTAACGATGAAATCAGTTACATGAAGATGAAATCAGTTACATGAAGATGAAATCAGTTAACGATGAAATCAGTTAAAGATGAAATCAGTTACATGAAGATGAAATCAGTTAACGATGAAATCAGTTAACGATGAAATCAGTTAAATGAAGAGGAAATCAGTTAAATGAAGAGGAAATCAGTTAACGATGAAATCAGTTAAAGATGAAATCAGTTACAGATTAAATCAGTTAAATGAAGAATGAAAATGAAATCAGTTAAATGAAGATGAAATCAGTTAACGATGAAATCAGTTAAAGATGAAATCAGTTAAATGAAGATGAAATCAGTTAACGATGAAATCAGTTAAATGAAGATGAAATCAGTTAACGATGAAATCAGTTAAATGAAGATGAAATCAGTTAACGATGAAATCAGTTAACGATGAAATCAGTTAAATGAAGATGAAATCAGTAAAAGATGAAATCAGTTAACGATGAAATCAGTTAACGATGAAATCAGTTAAATGAAGATGAAATCAGTTAAATTAAGATGAAATCAGTTAACGATGAAATCAGTTAACGATGAAATCAGTTAAATGAAGATGAAATCAGTTAACGATGAAATCAGTTAACGATGAAATCAGTTAAATGAAGATGAAATCAGTTAACGATGAAATCAGTTAACGATGAAATCAGTTAAATGAAGATGAAATCAGTTAACGATGAAATCAGTTAAATGAAGATGAAATCAGTTAACGATGAAATCAGTTAAATGAAGATGAAATCAGTTAACGATGAAATCAGTTAACGATGAAATCAGTTAAAGATGAAATCAGTTAAATGAAGATGAAATCAGTTAACGATGAAATCAGTTAAATGAAGATGAAATCAGTTAACGATGAAATCAGTTAACGATGTAATCAGTTAAAGATGAAATCAGTTAACGATGAAATCAGTTAAATGAAGATGAAATCAGTTAACGATGAAATCAGTTAAATGAAGATGAAATCAGTTAAATGAAGATGAAATCAGTTAACGATGAAATCAGTTAACGATGAAATCAGTTAACGATGAAATCAGTTAACGATGAAATCAGTTACAGATGAAATCAGTTACATGAAGATTAAAACAGTTAACGATGAAATCAGTTAAAGATGAAATCAGTTAACGATGAAATCAGTTAAATGAAGAATGAAAATGAAATCAGTTAAATGAAGATGAAATCAGTTAACGATGAAATCAGTTAAAGATGAAATCAGTTAAATGAAGATGAAATCAGTTAACGATGAAATCAGTTAAATGAAGATGAAATCAGTTAACGATGAAATCAGTTAAAGATGAAATCAGTTACAGATGAAATCAGTTACATGAAGATTAAATCAGTTAACGATGAAATCAGTTAAAGATGAAATCAGTTAACGATGAAATCAGTTAAATGAAAAATGAAAATGAAATCAGTTAAATGAAGATGAAATCAGTTAACGATGAAATCAGTTAAAGATGAAATCAGTTAAATGAAGATGAAATCAGTTAACGATGAAATCAGTTAAAGATGAAATCAGTTAAATGAAGATGAAATCAGTTAACGATGAAATCAGTTAAAGATGAAATCAGTTACAGATGAAATCAGTTACATGAAGATTAAATCAGTTAACGATGAAATCAGTTAAAGATGAAATCAGTTAAAGATGAAATCAGTTAACGATGAAATCAGTTAAATGAAAAATGAAAATGAAATCAGTTAAATGAAGATGAAATCAGTTAACGATGAAATCAGTTAAAGATGAAATCAGTTAAATGAAGATGAAATCAGTTAACGATGAAATCAGTTAACGATGAAATCAGTTAAATGAAGATGAAATCAGTTAACGATGAAATCAGTTAACGATGAAATCAGTTAAATGAAGATGAAATCAGTTAACGATGAAATCAGTTAACGATGAAATCAGTTACAGATGAAATCAGTTAAAGATTAAATCAGTTACATGAAGATGAAATCAGTTAATGATGAAATCAGTTAAAGATGAAATCAGTTAACGATGAAATCAGTTAAATGAAGAATGAAAATGAAATCAGTTAAATGAAGATGAAATCAGTTAACGATGAAATCAGTTAAAGATGAAATCAGTTAAATGAAGATGAAATCAGTTAACGATGAAATCAGTTAACGATGAAATCAGTTAAATGTAGATGAAATCAGTTAAAGATGAAATCAGTTAAATGAAGATGAAATCAGTTAAAGATGAAATCAGTTAAATGAAGATGAAATCAGTTAACGATGAAATCAGTTAAATGAAGATGAAATCACTTAACGATGAAATCAGTTAAAGATGAAATCAGTTACAGATGAAATCAGTTACGTGAAGATTAAATCAGTTAACGATGAAATCAGTTAAAGATGAAATCAGTTAACGATGAAATCAGTTAAAGATGAAATCAGTTAAAGATTAAATCAGTTAACGATGAAATCAGTTAAATGAAGATGAAATCAGTTAACGATGAAATCAGTTAAAGATGAAATCAGTTAAATGAAGATGAAATCAGTTAACGATGAAATCAGTTAAAGATGAAATCAGTTACAGATGAAATCAGTTACATGAAGATTAAATCAGTTAACGATGAAATCAGTTAAAGATGAAATCAGTTAACGATGAAATCAGTTAAATGAAAAATGAAAATGAAATCAGTTAAATGAAGATGAAATCAGTTAACGATGAAATCAGTTAACGATGAAATCAGTTAAATGAAGATGAAATCAGTTAACGATGAAATCAGTTAAATGAAGATGAAATCAGTTAATGATGAAATCAGTTAAATGAAGATGAAATCAGTTAACGATGAAATCAGTTAAAGATGAAATCAGTTAAATGAAGATGAAATCAGTTAACGATGAAATCAGTTAAATGAAGATGAAATCAGTTAACGATGAAATCAGTTAAAGATGAAATCAGTTACAGATGAAATCAGTTACATGAAGATTAAATCAGTTAACGATGAAATCAGTTAAAGATGAAATCAGTTAACGATGAAATCAGTTAAATGAAGAATGAAAATGAAATCAGTTAAATGAAGATGAAATCAGTTAACGATGAAATCAGTTAAATGAAGATGAAATCAGTTAACGATGAAATCAGTTACAGATGAAATCAGTTACATGAAGATTAAATCAGTTAACGATGAAATCAGTTAAAGATGAAATCAGTTAACGATGAAATCAGTTACATGAAGATTAAATCAGTTAACGATGAAATCAGTTAACGATGAAATCAGTTAAATGAAGATGAAATCAGTTAACGATGAAATCAGTTAACGATGAAATCAGTTAAATGAAGATGAAATCAGTTAACAATGAAATCAGTTAACGATGAAATCAGTTAAAGATGAAATCAGTTAACGATGAAATCAGTTAACGATGAAATCAGTTAAATGAAGATGAAATCAGTTAACGATGAAATCAGTTAACGATGAAATCAGTTAAAGATGAAATCAGTTACATGAAGATTAAATCAGTTAACGATGAAATCAGTTAACGATGAAATCAGTTAAATGAAGATGAAATCAGTTAACGATGAAATCAGTTAACGATGAAATCAGTTAACGATGAAATCAGTTAAATGAAGATGAAATCAGTTAACGATGAAATCAGTTAAAGATGAAATCAGTTAACGATGAAATCAGTTAACGATGAAATCAGTTAAATGAAGAATGAAAATGAAATCAGTTAAATGAAGATGAAATCAGTTAACGATGAAATCAGTTAAAGATGAAATCAGTTAAATGAAGATGAAATCAGTTAACGATGAAATCAGTTAACGATGAAATCAGTTAAATGAAGATGAAATCAGTTAAAGATGAAATCAGTTAACGATGAAATCAGTTAACGATGAAATCAGTTAAATGAAGATGAAATCAGTTAACGATGAAATCAGTTAACGATGAAATCAGTTAACGATGAAATCAATTAACAATGAAATCAGTTAAATGAAGATGAAATCAGTTAAATGAAGAATGAAAATGAAATCAGTTAAATGAAGATGAAATCAGTTAACGATGAAATCAGTTAAAGATGAAATCAGTTAAATGAAGATGAAATCAGTTAACGATGAAATCAGTTAACGATGAAATCAGTTAAATGAAGATGAAATCAGTTAAAGATGAAATCAGTTAACGATGAAATCAGTTAACGATAAAATCAGTTAACGATGAAATCAGTTAAATGAAGATGAAATCAGTTAACGATGAAATCAGTTAACGATGAAATCAGTTAAATGAAGATGAAATCAGTTAACGATGAAATCAGTTAAAGATTAAATCAGTTAAATGAAGATGAAATCAGTTAAAGATGAAATCAGTTAAATGAAGATGAAATCAGTTAACGATGAAATCAGTTAAATGAAGATGAAATCACTTAACGATGAAATCAGTTAAAGATGAAATCAGTTACAGATGAAATCAGTTACGTGAAGATTAAATCAGTTAACGATGAAATCAGTTAAAGATGAAATCAGTTAACGATGAAATCAGTTAAAGATGAAATCAGTTAAATGAAGATGAAATCAGTTAACGATGAAATCAGTTAACGATGAAATCAGTTAACGATGAAATCAGTTAAATGAAGATGAAATCAGTTAACGATGAAATCAGTTAACGATGAAATCAGTTAAAGATGAAATCAGTTACATGAAGATTAAATCAGTTAACGATGAAATCAGTTAACGATGAAATCAGTTAAATGAAGATGAAATCAGTTAACGATGAAATCAGTTAACGATGAAATCAGTTAAATGAAGAATGAAAATGAAATCAGTTAAATGAAGATGAAATCAGTTAACGATGAAATCAGTTAAAGATGAAATCAGTTAAATGAAGATGAAATCAGTTAACGATGAAATCAGTTAACGATGAAATCAGTTAAATGAAGATGAAATCAGTTAAAGATGAAATCAGTTAACGATGAAATCAGTTAACGATGAAATCAGTTAAATGAAGATGAAATCAGTTAACGATGAAATCAGTTAACGATGAAATCAGTTAACGATGAAATCAATTAACGATGAAATCAGTTAAATGAAGATGAAATCAGTTAACGATGAAATCAATTAAATGAAGATGAAATCAGTTAACGATGAAATCAGTTAACGATGAAATCAGTTAAATGAAGATGAAATCAGTTAACGATGAAATCAGTTAACGATGAAATCAGTTAACAATGAAATCAGTTAACGATGAAATCAGTTAAAGATGAAATCAGTTAAATGAAGATGAAATCAGTTAACGATGAAATCAGTTAAAGATGAAATCAGTTAACGATGAAATCAGTTAACGATGAAATCAGGTAACGATGAAATCAGTTAACGATGAAATCAGTTAACGATGAAATCAGTTAAATGAAGATGAAATCACTTAACGATGAAATCAGTTAAAGATGAAATCAGTTACAGATGAAATCAGTTACGTGAAGATTAAATCAGTTAACGATGAAATCAGTTAAAGATGAAATCAGTTAACGATGAAATCAGTTAAAGATGAAATCAGTTAAAGATGAAATCAGTTAACGATGAAATCAGTTAAAGATGAAATCAGTTAACGATGAAATCAGATAAATGAAGAATGAAAATGAAATCAGTTAAATGAAGATGAAATCAGTTAAAGATGAAATCAGTTAAATGAAGATGAAATCAGTTAAAGATGAAATCAGTTAAAGATGAAATCAGTTAAAGATGAAATCAGTTAAAGATGAAATCAGTTAACGATGAAATCAGTTAAAGATGAAATCAGTTAACGATGAAATCAGTTAAAGATGAAATCAGTTAAATGAAGATGAAATCAGTTAAAGATGAAATCAGTTAAATGAAGATGAAATCAGTTAAATGAAGATGAAATCAGTTAAATGAAGATGAAATCAGTTAACGATGAAATCAGTTAAAGATGAAATCAGTTAACGATGAAATCAGTTAAAGATGAAATCAGTTAACGATGAAATCAGTTAACGATGAAATCAGTTAAATGAAGATGAAATCAGTTAACGATGAAATCAGTTAAATGAAGATGAAATCAGTTAACGATGAAATCAGTTAACGATGAAATCAGTTAAATGAAGATGAAATCACTTAACGATGAAATCAGTTAACGATGAAATCAGTTAAATGAAGATGAAATCAGTTAACGATGAAATCAGTTAACGATGAAATCAGTTAAATGAAGATGAAATCAGTTAACGATGAAATCAGTTAAAGATGAAATCAGTTAAATGAAGATGAAATCAGTTAACGATGAAATCAGTTAAATGAAGATGAAATCAGTTAACGATGAAATCAGTTAAAGATGAAATCAGTTACAGATGAAATCAGTTACATGAAGATTAAATCAGTTAACGATGAAATCAGTTAAAGATGAAATCAGTTAACGATGAAATCAGATAAATGAAGAATGAAAATGAAATCAGTTAAATGAAGATGAAATCAGTTAACGATGAAATCAGTTAAAGATGAAATCAGTTAAATGAAGATGAAATCAGTTAACGATGAAATCAGTTAAAGATGAAATCAGTTAAATGAAGATGAAATCAGTTAAATGAAGATGAAATCAGTTAAAGATGAAATCAGTTAAATGAAGATGAAATCAGTTAACGATGAAATCAGTTAAATGAAGATGAAATCACTTAACGATGAAATCAGTTAAAGATGAAATCAGTTACAGATGAAATCAGTTACAGATGAAATCAGTTACGTGAAGATTAAATCAGTTAACGATGAAATCAGTTAAAGATGAAATCAGTTAACGATGAAATCAGTTAAAGATGAAATCAGTTAAAGATCAAATCAGTTAACGATGAAATCAGTTAAAGATGAAATCAGTTAACGATGAAATCAGATAAATGAAGAATGAAAATGAAATCAGTTAAATGAAGATGAAATCAGTTAACGATGAAATCAGTTAACGATGAAATCAGTTAAATGAAGATGAAATCAGTTAACGATGAAATCAATTAAAGATGAAATCAGTTAAATGAAGATGAAATCAGTTAACGATGAAATCAGTTAAAGATGAAATCAGTTAAATGAAGATGAAATCAGTTAAAGATGAAATCAGTTAAATGAAGATGAAATCAGTTAACGATGAAATCAGTTAAATGAAGATGAAATCACTTAACGATGAAATCAGTTAAAGATGAAATCAGTTACAGATGAAATCAGTTAAATGAAGATGAAATCAGTTAAATGAAGAATGAAAATGAAATCAGTTAAATGAAGATGAAATCAGTTAACGATGAAATCAGTTAAAGATGAAATCAGTTAAATGAAGATGAAATCAGTTAACGATGAAATCAGTTAAATGAAGATGAAATCAGTTAACGATGAAATCAGTTAAATGAAGATGAAATCAGTTAACGATGAAATCAGTTAAAGATGAAATCAGTTACAGATGAAATCAGTTACATGAAGATTAAATCAGTTAAAGATGAAATCAGTTAACGATGAAATCAGTTAAATGAAAAATGAAAATGAAATCAGTTAAATGAAGATGAAATCAGTTAACGATGAAATCAGTTAAAGATGAAATCAGTTAAATGAAGATGAAATCAGTTAACGATGAAATCAGTTAACGATGAAATCAGTTAAATGAAGATGAAATCAGTTAACGATGAAATCAGTTAAATGAAGATGAAATCAGTTAACGATGAAATCAGTTAAAGATGAAATCAGTTAAATGAAGATGAAATCAGTTAACGATGAAATCAGTTAAATGAAGATGAAATCAGTTGACGATGAAATCAGTTAAAGATGAAATCAGTTACAGATGAAATCAGTTACATGAAGATTAAATCAGTTAACGATGAAATCAGTTAAAGATGAAATCAGTTAACGATGAAATCAGTTAAATGAAAAATGAAAATGAAATCAGTTAAATGAAGATGAAATCAGTTAACGATGAAATCAGTTAAAGATGAAATCAGTTAAATGAAGATGAAATCAGTTAACGATGAAATCAGTTAACGATGAAATCAGTTAAATGAAGATGAAATCAGTTAATGATGAAATCAGTTAAATGAAGATGAAATCAGTTAACGATGAAATCAGTTAAAGATGAAATCAGTTAAATGAAGATGAAATCAGTTAACGATGAAATCAGTTAAATGAAGATGAAATCAGTTAACGATGAAATCAGTTAAAGATGAAATCAGTTACAGATGAAATCAGTTACATGAAGATTAAATCAGTTTACGATGAAATCAGTTAAAGATGAAATCAGTTAACGATGAAATCAGTTAAATGAAGAATGAAAATGAAATCAGTTAAATGAAGATGAAATCAGTTAACGATGAAATCAGTTAAAGATGAAATCAGTTAAATGAAGATGAAATCAGTTAACGATGAAATCAGTTAACGATGAAATCAGTTACAGATGAAATCAGTTACAGATGAAATCAGTTACATGAAGATTAAAACAGTTAACGATGAAATCAGTTAAAGATGAAATCAGTTAACGATGAAATCAGTTAAATGAAGAATGAAAATGAAATCAGTTAAATGAAGATGAAATCAGTTAACGATGAAATCAGTTAAATGAAGATGAAATCAGTTAACGATGAAATCAGTTACAGATGAAATCAGTTACATGAAGATTAAATCAGTTAACGATGAAATCAGTTAAAGATGAAATCAGTTAACGATGAAATCAGTTACATGAAGATTAAATCAGTTAACGATGAAATCAGTTAACGATGAAATCAGTTACAGATGAAATCAGTTACATGAAGATTAAATCAGTTAACGATGAAATCAGTTAAATGAAGATGAAATCAGTTAACGATGAAATCAGTTAACGATGAAATCAGTTACAGATGAAATCAGTTACATGAAGATTAAATCAGTTAACGATGAAATCAGTTAAATGAAGATGAAATCAGTTAACGATGAAATCAGTTAAATGAAGATGAAATCAGTTACAGATGAAATCAGTTACATGAAGATGAAAACAGTTACAGATGAAATCAGTTACATGAAGATGAAATCAGTTAACGATGAAATCAGTTAAAGATGAAATCAGTTAACGATGAAATCAGTTAACGATGAAATCAGTTAAATGAAGATGAAATCAGTTAACGATGAAATCAGTTAACGATGAAATCAGTTAACGATGAAATCAGTTAAATGAAGATGAAATCAGTTAACGATGAAATCAGTTAAATGAAGAGGAAATCAGTTAAATGAAGAGGAAATCAGTTAACGATGAAATCAGTTAAAGATGAAATCAGTTACAGATTAAATCAGTTAAATGAAGAATGAAAATGAAATCAGTTAAATGAAGATGAAATCAGTTAACGATGAAATCAGTTAAAGATGAAATCAGTTAAATGAAGATGAAATCAGTTAACGATGAAATCAGTTAAATGAAGATGAAATCAGTTAACGATGAAATCAGTTAAATGAAGATGAAATCAGTTAACGATGAAATCAGTTAACGATGAAATCAGTTAAATGAAGATGAAATCAGTTAAATTAAGATGAAATCAGTTAACGATGAAATCAGTTAACGATGAAATCAGTTAAATGAAGATGAAATCAGTTAACGATGAAATCAGTTAACGATGAAATCAGTTAAAGATGAAATCAGTTAACGATGAAATCAGTTAAATGAAGATGAAATCAGTTAACGATGAAATCAGTTAAATGAAGATGAAATCAGTTAACGATGAAATCAGTTAAATGAAGATGAAATCAGTTAACGATGAAATCAGTTAACGATGAAATCAGTTAAATGAAGATGAAATCAGTTAACGATGAAATCAGTTAACGATGAAATCAGTTAAATGAAGAGGAAATCAGTTAAATGAAGAGGAAATCAGTTAACGATGAAATCAGTTAAAGATGAAATCAGTTACAGATGAAATCAGTTACATGAAGATTAAATCAGTTAACGATGAAATCAGTTAAATGAAGAATGAAAATGAAATCAGTTAAATGAAGATGAAATCAGTTAACGATGAAATCAGTTAAAGATGAAATCAGTTAAATGAAGATGAAATCAGTTAACGATGAAATCAGTTAAATGAAGATGAAATCAGTTAACGATGAAATCAGTTAACGATGAAATCAGTTAAATGAAGATGAAATCAGTTAACGATGAAATCAGTTAAAGATGAAATCAGTTAAATGAAGATGAAATCAGTTAACGATGAAATCAGTTAACGATGAAATCAGTTAAATGAAGATGAAATCAGTTAACGATGAAATCAGTTAACGATGAAATCAGTTAAATGAAGATGAAATCAGTTAACGATGAAATCAGTTAACGATGAAATCAGTTAACGATGAAATCAGTTAAATGAAGATGAAATCAGTTAAAGATGAAATCAGTTAACGATGAAATCAGTTACAGATGAAATCAGTTACATGAAGATTAAAACAGTTAACGATGAAATCAGTTAAAGATGAAATCAGTTAACGATGAAATCAGTTAAATGAAGATGAAATCAGTTAACGATGAAATCAGTTAAATGAAGATGAAATCAGTTAACGATGAAATCAGTTAAATGAAGATGAAATCAGTTAACGATGAAATCAGTTACAGATGAAATCAGTTACATGAAGATGAAATCAGTTAACGATGAAATCAGTTAAATGAAGATGAAATCAGTTAAATGAAGATGAAATCAGTTAACGATGAAATCAGTTACAGATGAAATCAGTTACATGAAGAATGAAAATGAAATCAGTTAAATGAAGATGAAATCAGTTAACGATGAAATGAGTTAAATGAAGATGAAATCAGTTAACGATGAAATGAGTTAAAGATGAAATCAGTTAACGATGAAATCAGTTAAATGAAGATGAAATCAGTTAAATGAAGAGGAAATCAGTTAACGATGAAATCAGTTAAAGATGAAATCAGTTACAGATTAAATCAGTTACATGAAGATTAAATCAGTTAACGATGAAATCAGTTAACGATGAAATCAGTTAAATGAAGAATGAAAATGAAATCAGTTAAATGAAGATGAAATCAGTTAACGATGAAATCAGTTAACGATGAAATCAGTTAAATGAAGATGAAATCAGTTAAATGAAGATGAAATCAGTTAACGATGAAATCAGTTAAATGAAGATGAAATCAGTTAACGATGAAATCAGTTAACGATGAAATCAGTTAACGATGAAATCAGTTAAATGAAGATGAAATCAGTTAACGATGAAATCAGTTAACGATGAAATCAGTTAACGATGAAATCAGTTAAATGAAGATGAAATCAGTTAAAGATGAAATCAGTTAACGATGAAATCAGTTAAATGAAGATGAAATCAGTTAAATGAAGATGAAATCAGTTAACGATGAAATCTGTTAACGATGAAATCAGTTACAGATGAAATCAGTTACATGAAGATAAAATCAGTTAACGATGAAATCAGTTAAATGAAGAATGAAAATGAAATCAGTTAAATGAAGATGAAATCAGTTAACGATGAAATCAGTTAAAGATGAAATCACTTAAATGAAGATGAAATCAGTTAACGATGAAATCAGTTAAATGAAGATGAAATCAGTTAAATGAAAAATGAAAATGAAATCAGTTAAATGAAGATGAAATCAGTTAACGATGAAATCAGTTAAAGATGAAATCAGTTAAATGAAGATGAAATCAGTTAACGATGAAATCAGTTAACGATGAAATCAGTTAAATGAAGATGAAATCAGTTAACGATGAAATCAGTTAAATGAAGATGAAATCAGTTAACGATGAAATCAGTTAAAGATGAAATCAGTTAAATGAAGATGAAATCAGTTAACGATGAAATCAGTTAAATGAAGATGAAATCAGTTGACGATGAAATCAGTTAAAGATGAAATCAGTTACAGATGAAATCAGTTACATGAAGATTAAATCAGTTAACGATGAAATCAGTTAAAGATGAAATCAGTTAACGATGAAATCAGTTAAATGAAAAATGAAAATGAAATCAGTTAAATGAAGATGAAATCAGTTAACGATGAAATCAGTTAAAGATGAAATCAGTTAAATGAAGATGAAATCAGTTAACGATGAAATCAGTTAACGATGAAATCAGTTAAATGAAGATGAAATCAGTTAATGATGAAATCAGTTAAATGAAGATGAAATCAGTTAACGATGAAATCAGTTAAAGATGAAATCAGTTAAATGAAGATGAAATCAGTTAACGATGAAATCAGTTAAATGAAGATGAAATCAGTTAACGATGAAATCAGTTAAAGATGAAATCAGTTACAGATAAAATCAATTACATGAAGATTAAATCAGTTAACGATGAAATCAGTTAAATGAAGAATGAAAATGAAATCAGTTAAATGAAGATGAAATCAGTTAACGATGAAATCAGTTAAAGATGAAATCAGTTAAATGAAGATGAAATCAGTTAACGATGAAATCAGTTAACGATGAAATCAGTTACAGATGAAATCAGTTACATGAAGATTAAAACAGTTAACGTTGAAATCAGTTAAAGATGAAATCAGTTAACGATGAAATCAGTTAAATGAAGAATGAAAATGAAATCAGTTAAATGAAGAATGAAAATGAAATCAGTTAAATGAAGATGAAATCAGTTAACGATGAAATCAGTTAAAGATGAAATCAGTTAAATGAAGATGAAATCAGTTAACGATGAAATCAGTTAAATGAAGATGAAATCAGTTAACGATGAAATCAGTTAAATGAAGATGAAATCAGTTAACGATGAAATCAGTTAAAGATGAAATCAGTTACAGATGAAATCAGTTACATGAAGATTAAATCAGTTAAAGATGAAATCAGTTAACGATGAAATCAGTTAAATGAAAAATGAAAATGAAATCAGTTAAATGAAGATGAAATCAGTTAACGATGAAATCAGTTAAAGATGAAATCAGTTAAATGAAGATGAAATCAGTTAACGATGAAATCAGTTAACGATGAAATCAGTTAAATGAAGATGAAATCAGTTAACGATGAAATCAGTTAAATGAAGATGAAATCAGTTAACGATGAAATCAGTTAAAGATGAAATCAGTTAAATGAAGATGAAATCAGTTAACGATGAAATCAGTTAAATGAAGATGAAATCAGTTGACGATGAAATCAGTTAAAGATGAAATCAGTTACAGATGAAATCAGTTACATGAAGATTAAATCAGTTAACGATGAAATCAGTTAAAGATGAAATCAGTTAACGATGAAATCAGTTAAATGAAAAATGAAAATGAAATCAGTTAAATGAAGATGAAATCAGTTAACGATGAAATCAGTTAAAGATGAAATCAGTTAAATGAAGATGAAATCAGTTAACGATGAAATCAGTTAACGATGAAATCAGTTAAATGAAGATGAAATCAGTTAATGATGAAATCAGTTAAATGAAGATGAAATCAGTTAACGATGAAATCAGTTAAAGATGAAATCAGTTAAATGAAGATGAAATCAGTTAACGATGAAATCAGTTAAATGAAGATGAAATCAGTTAACGATGAAATCAGTTAAAGATGAAATCAGTTACAGATGAAATCAGTTACATGAAGATTAAATCAGTTTACGATGAAATCAGTTAAAGATGAAATCAGTTAACGATGAAATCAGTTAAATGAAGAATGAAAATGAAATCAGTTAAATGAAGATGAAATCAGTTAACGATGAAATCAGTTAAAGATGAAATCAGTTAAATGAAGATGAAATCAGTTAACGATGAAATCAGTTCACGATGAAATCAGTTATAGATGAAATCAGTTACAGATGAAATCAGTTACATGAAGATTAAAACAGTTAACGATGAAATCAGTTAAAGATGAAATCAGTTAACGATGAAATCAGTTAAATGAAGAATGAAAATGAAATCAGTTAAATGAAGATGAAATCAGTTAACGATGAAATCAGTTAACGATGAAATCAGTTAACGATGAAATCAGTTAACGATGAAATCAGTTAAATGAAGATGAAATCAGTAAACGATGAAATCAGTTACAGATGAAATCAGTTACATGAAGATGAAATCAGTTAACGATGAAATCAGTTAAAGATGAAATCAGTTAACGATGAAATCAGTTAAATGAAGAATGAAAATGAAATCAGTTAAATTAAGATGAAATCAGTTAACGATGAAATCAGTTAACGATGAAATCAGTTAAATGAAGATGAAATCAGTTAACGATGAAATCAGTTAAATGAAGATGAAATCAGTTAACGATGAAATCAGTTAAAGATGAAATCAGTTAAAGGAAGATGAAATCAGTTAAAGATGAAATCAGTTAAATGAAGATGAAATCAGTTAACGATGAAATCAGTTAAAGATGAAATCAGTTAACGATGAAATCAGTTAAAGATGAAATCAGTTAAAGATGAAATCAGTTACAGATGAAATCAGTTACATGAAGATTAAATCAGTTAACGATGAAATCAGTTAAAGATGAAATCAGTGAACGATGAAATCAGTTAAAGATGAAATCAGTGAACGATGAAATCAGTTAAATGAAGATGAAATCAGTTAACGATGAAATCAGTTAACGATGAAATCAGTTAAATGAAGATGAAATCAGTTAACGATGAAATCAGTTACAGATGAAATCAGTTACATGAAGATTAAATCAGTTAACGATGAAATCAGTTAACGATGAAATCAGTTAAAGATGAAATCAGTTAAATGAAGATGAAATCAGTTAACGATGAAATCAGTTACAGATGAAATCAGTTACATGAAGATTAAATCAGTTAACGATGAAATCAGTTAAAGATGAAATCAGTTAAATGAAGATGAAATCAGTTAAAGATGAAATCAGTTAACGATGAAATCAGTTAAATGAAGATGAAATCAGTTAAATGAAGATGAAATCAGTTAACGATGAAATCAGTTACAGATGAAATCAGTTACATGAAGAATGAAAATGAAATCAGTTAAATGAAGATGAAATCAGTTAACGATGAAATGAGTTAAATGAAGATGAAATCAGTTAACGATGAAATCAGTTAAAGATGAAATCAGTTAACGATGAAATCAGTTAAATGAAGATGAAATCAGTTAAATGAAGAGGAAATCAGTTAACGATGAAATCAGTTAAAGATGAAATCAGTTACAGATTAAATCAGTTACATGAAGATTAAATCAGTTAACGATGAAATCAGTTAACGATGAAATCAGTTAAATGAAGAATGAAAATGAAATCAGTTAAATGAAGATGAAATCAGTTAACGATGAAATCAGTTAACGATGAAATCAGTTAAATGAAGATGAAATCAGTTAAATGAAGATGAAATCAGTTAACGATGAAATCAGTTAAATGAAGATGAAATCAGTTAACGATGAAATCAGTTAACGATGAAATCAGTTAAATGAAGATGAAATCAGTTAACGATGAAATCAGTTAACGATGAAATCAGTTAACGATGAAATCAGTTAAATGAAGATGAAATCAGTTAAATGAAGATGAAATCAGTTAACGATGAAATCTGTTAACGATGAAATCAGTTACAGATGAAATCAGTTACATGAAGATAAAATCAGTTAACGATGAAATCAGTTAAATGAAGAATGAAAATGAAATCAGTTAAATGAAGATGAAATCAGTTAACGATGAAATCAGTTAAAGATGAAATCAGTTAAATGAAGATGAAATCAGTTAACGATGAAATCAGTTAAATGAAGATGAAATCAGTTAAATGAAAAATGAAAATGAAATCAGTTAAATGAAGATCAAATCAGTTAACGATGAAATCAGTTAAAGATGAAATCAGTTAAATGAAGATGAAATCAGTTAACGATGAAATCAGTTAACGATGAAATCAGTTAAATGAAGATGAAATCAGTTAACGATGAAATCAGTTAAATGAAGATGAAATCAGTTAACGATGAAATCAGTTAAAGATGTAATCAGTTAAATGAAGATGAAATCAGTTAACGATGAAATCAGTTAAATGAAGATGAAATCAGTTGACGATGAAATCAGTTAAAGATGAAATCAGTTACAGATGAAATCAGTTACATGAAGATTAAATCAGTTAACGATGAAATCAGTTAAAGATGAAATCAGTTAACGATGAAATCAGTTAAATGAAAAATGAAAATGAAATCAGTTAAATGAAGATGAAATCAGTTAACGATGAAATCAGTTAAAGATGAAATCAGTTAAATGAAGATGAAATCAGTTAACGATGAAATCAGTTAACGATGAAATCAGTTAAATGAAGATGAAATCAGTTAATGATGAAATCAGTTAAATGAAGATGAAATCAGTTAACGATGAAATCAGTTAAAGATGAAATCAGTTAAATGAAGATGAAATCAGTTAACGATGAAATCAGTTAAATGAAGATGAAATCAGTAAACGATGAAATCAGTTAAAGATGAAATCAGTTAACGATGAAATCAGTTAAATGAAGAATGAAAATAAAATCAGTTAAATGAAGATGAAATCAGTTAACGATGAAATCAGTTAAAGATGAAATCAGTTAAATGAAGATGAAATCAGTTAACGATGAAATCAGTTAACGATGAAATCAGTTACAGATGAAATCAGTTACATGAAGATTAAAACAGTTAACGTTGAAATCAGTTAAAGATGAAATCAGTTAACGATGAAATCAGTTAAATGAAGATGAAATCAGTTAACGATGAAATCAGTTACAGATGAAATCAGTTACATGAAGATTAAATCAGTTAACGATGAAATCAGTTAAAGATGAAATCAGTTAACGATGAAATCAGTTACATGAAGATTAAATCAGTTAACGATGAAATCAGTTAACGATGAAATCAGTTAACGATGAAATCAGTTAAATGAAGATGAAATCAGTTAACGATGAAATCAGTTAACGATGAAATCAGTTAACGATGAAATCAGTTACAGATGAAATCAGTTACATGAAGATTAAATCAGTTAACGATGAAATCAGTTAAATGAAGATGAAATCAGTTAACGATGAAATCAGTTAAATGAAGATGAAATCAGTTACAGATGAAATCAGTTACATGAAGATGAAATCAGTTACAGATGAAATCAGTTACATGAAGATGAAATCAGTTAACGATGAAATCAGTTAAAGATGAAATCAGTTAACGATGAAATCAGTTAACGATGAAATCAGTTAAATGAAGATGAAATCAGTTAACGATGAAATCAGTTAACGATGAAATCAGTTAAATGAAGATGAAATCAGTTAACGATGAAATCAGTTAAATGAAGATGAAATCAGTTAACGATGAAATCAGTTAAATGAAGAGGAAATCAGTTAAATGAAGAGGAAATCAGTTAACGATGAAATCAGTTAAAGATGAAATCAGTTACAGATTAAATCAGTTAAATGAAGAATGAAAATGAAATCAGTTAAATGAAGATGAAATCAGTTAACGATGAAATCAGTTAAAGATGAAATCAGTTAAATGAAGATGAAATCAGTTAACGATGAAATCAGTTAAATGAAGATGAAATCAGTTAAAGATGAAATCAGTTAAATGAAGATGAAATCAGTTAATGATGAAATCAGTTAAATGAAGATGAAATCAGTTAACGATGAAATCAGTTAAAGATGAAATCAGTTAAATGAAGATGAAATCAGTTAACGATGAAATCAGTTAAATGAAGATGAAATCAGTAAACGATGAAATCAGTTAAAGATGAAATCAGTTAACGATGAAATCAGTTAAATGAAGAATGAAAATAAAATCAGTTAAATGAAGATGAAATCAGTTAACGATGAAATCAGTTAAAGATGAAATCAGTTACATGAAGATTAAAACAGTTAACGATGAAATCAGTTAACGATGAAATCAGTTAACGATGAAATCAGTTAAATGAAGATGAAATCAGTTAAATTAAGATGAAATCAGTTAACGATGAAATCAGTTAACGATGAAATCAGTTAAATGAAGATGAAATCAGTTAACGATGAAATCAGTTAACGATGAAATCAGTTAAAGATGAAATCAGTTTACGATGAAATCAGTTTACGATGAAATCAGTTAAAGATGAAATCAATTAACGATGAAATCAGTTAAATGAAGATGAAATCAGTTAACGATGAAATCAGTTAAATGAAGATGAAATCAGTTAACGATGAAATCAGTTAACGATGAAATCAGTTAAATGAAGATGAAATCAGTTAACGATGAAATCAGTTACAGATGAAATCAGTTAAATGAAGATGAAATCAGTTAACACTGAAATCAGTTAACGATGAAATCAGTTAACGATGAAATCAGTTAAATTAAGATGAAATCAGTTAACGATGAAATCAGTTAAATGAAGATGAAATCAGTTAACGATGAAATCAGTTAACGATGAAATCAGTTAACGATGAAATCAGTTAAATGAAGATGAAATCAGTTAACGATGAAATCAGTTAACGATGAAATCAGTTAAATGAAGATGAAATCAGTTAACGATGAAATCAGTTACAGATGAAATCAGTTACATGAAGATTAAATCAATTAACGATGAAATCAGTTAACGATGAAATCAGTTAAATGAAGAATGAAAATGAAATCAGTTAAATGAAGATGAAATCAGTTAACGATGAAATCAGTTAACGATGAAATCAGTTAAATGAAGATGAAATCAGTTAAATGAAGATGAAATCAGTTAACGATGAAATCAGTTAACGATGAAATCAGTTAAATGAAGATGAAATCAGTTAACGATGAAATCAGTTAACGATGAAATCAGTTAACGATGAAATCAATTAACGATGAAATCAGTTAAATGAAGATGAAATCAGTTAACGATGAAATCAGTTAACGATGAAATCAGTTAAATGAAGATGAAATCAGTTAACGATGAAATCAGTTAACGATGAAATCAGTTAAATGAAGATGAAATCAGTTAAATGAAGAGGAAATCAGTTAACGATGAAATCAGTTAAAGATGAAATCAGTTACAGATTAAATCAGTTACATGAAGATTAAATCAGTTAACGATGAAATCAGTTAACGATGAAATCAGTTAAATGAAGAATGAAAATGAAATCAGTTAAATGAAGATGAAATCAGTTAACGATGAAATCAGTTAACGATGAAATCAGTTAAATGAAGATGAAATCAGTTAAATGAAGATGAAATCAGTTAACGATGAAATCAGTTAACGATGAAATCAGTTAAATGAAGATGAAATCAGTTAACGATGAAATCAGTTAACGATGAAATCAGTTAAATGAAGATGAAATCAGTTAACGATGAAATCAGTTAACGATGAAATCAGTTAAAGATGAAATCAGTTAAATGAAGATGAAATCAGTTAACGATGAAATCAGTTAACGATGAAATCAGTTAACGATGAAATCAGTTAAATGAAGATGAAATCAGTTAACGATGAAATCAGTTAACGATGAAATCAGTTACATGAAGATAAAATCAGTTAACGATGAAATCAGTTAAAGATGAAATCAGTTAACGATGAAATCAGTTAAATGAAGAATGAAAATGAAATCAGTTAAATGAAGATGAAATCAGTTAACGATGAAATCAGTTAAAGATGAAATCAGTTAAATGAAGATGAAATCAGTTAACGATGAAATCAGTTAAATGAAGATGAAATCAGTTAACGATGAAATCAGTTAAAGATGAAATCAGTTACAGATGAAATCAGTTACATGAAGATTAAATCAGTTAACGATGAAATCAGTTAAAGATGAAATCAGTTAAATGAAGATGAAATCAGTTAAAGATGAAATCAGTTAAATGAAGATGAAATCAGTTAAAGATGAAATCAGTTAAATGAAGATGAAATCAGTTAACGATGAAATCAGTTAAATGAAGATGAAATCAGTTAACGATGAAATCAGTTAAAGATGAAATCAGTTACAGATGAAATCAGTTACATGAAGATGAAATCAGTTTACGATGAAATCAGTTAAAGATGAAATCAGTTAACGATGAAATCAGTTAAATGAAGATGAAATCAGTTAACGATGAAATCAGTTAAAGATGAAATCAGTTACAGATGAAATCAGTTACATGAAGATGAAATCAGTTAACGATGAAATCAGTTAAAGATGAAATCAGTGAACGATGAAATCAGTTAAAGATGAAATCAGTTAACGATGAAATCAGTTAAATGAAGATGAAATCAGTTAACGATGAAATCAGTTAAATGAAGATGAAATCAGTTAACGATGAAATCAGTTAAATGAAGATGAAATCAGTTAACGATGAAATCAGTTAAATGAAGATGAAATCAGTTAACAATGAAATCAGTTAAAGATGAAATCAGTTAAAGGAAGATGAAATCAGTTAACGATGAAATCAGTTAAATGAAGATGAAATCAGTTAAAGATGAAATCAGTTAAATGAAGATGAAATCAGTTAAAGATGAAATCAGATACAGATGAAATCAGTTACATGAATATTAAATCAGTTAACGATGAAATCAGTCAACAATGAAATCAGTTAAAGATGAAATCAGTTAACGATGAAATCAGTTAACGATGAAATCAGTTAAATGAAGATGAAATCAGTTAAAGATGAAATCAGTTAAATGAAGATGAAATCAGTTAAAGATGAAATCAGTTAAATGAAGATGAAATCAGTTAACGATGAAATAAGTTAAATGAAGATGAAATCAGTTAACGATGAAATCAGTTAAAGATGAAATCAGTTACAGATGAAATCAGTTACATGAAGATTAAATCAGTTAACGATGAAATCAGTTAACGATGAAATCAGTTAACGATGAAATCAGTTACAGATGAAATCAGTTACATGAAGATGAAATCAGTTTACGATGAAATCAGTTAAAGATGAAATCAGTTAACGATGAAATCAGTTAAATGAAGATGAAATCAGTTAACGATGAAATCAGTTAAATGAAGATGAAATCAGTTAACGATGAAATCAGGTAACGATGAAATCAGTTAAATGAAGATGAAATCAGTTAACAATGAAATCAGTTAACGATGAAATCAGTTAACGATGAAATCAGTTAAATGAAGATGAAATCAGTTAACAATGAAATCAGTTAACGATGAAATCAGTTAAAGATGAAATCAGTTAAATGAAGATGAAATCAGTTAACGATGAAATCAGTTAAAGATGAAATCAGTTAACGATGAAATCAGTTAACGATGAAATCAGTTAAATGAAGATGAAATCAGTTAAAGATGAAATCAGTTACATGAAGATGAAATCAGTTAACGATGAAATCAGTTAAAGATGAAATCAGTTAACGATGAAATCAGTTAACGATGAAATCAGTTAAATGAAGATGAAATCAGTTAACGATGAAATCAGTTAACGATGAAATCAGTTAAATGAAGATGAAATCAGTTAACGATGAAATCAGTTAAATGAAGAGGAAATCAGTTAAATGAAGAGGAAATCAGTTAACGATGAAATCAGTTAAAGATGAAATCAGTTACAGATTAAATCAGTTAAATGAAGAATGAAAATGAAATCAGTTAAATGAAGATGAAATCAGTTAACGATGAAATCAGTTAAAGATGAAATCAGTTAAATGAAGATGAAATCAGTTAACGATGAAATCAGTTAAATGAAGATGAAATCAGTTAAAGATGAAATCAGTTAAATGAAGATGAAATCAGTTAACGATGAAATCAGTTAAATGAAGATGAAATCAGTTAACGATGAAATCAGTTAACGATGAAATCAGTTAACGATGAAATCAGTTAACGATGAAATCAGTTAAATGAAGATGAAATCAGTTAACGATGAAATCAGTTAACGATGAAATCAGTTAAATAAAGATGAAATCAGTTAACACTGAAATCAGTTAACGATGAAATCAGTTAACGATGAAATCAGTTAAATGAAGATGAAATCAGTTAAATTAAGATGAAATCAGTTAACGATGAAATCAGTTAAATGAAGATGAAATCAGTTAACGATGAAATCAGTTAACGATGAAATCAGTTAACGATGAAATCAGTTAAATGAAGATGAAATCAGTTAACGATGAAATCAGTTAACGATGAAATCAGTTAAATGAAGATGAAATCAGTTAACGATGAAATCAGTTACAGATGAAATCAGTTACATGAAGATTAAATCAATTAACGATGAAATCAGTTAACGATGAAATCAGTTAAATGAAGAATGAAAATGAAATCAGTTAAATGAAGATGAAATCAGTTAACGATGAAATCAGTTAACGATGAAATCAGTTAAATGAAGATGAAATCAGTTAAATGAAGATGAAATCAGTTAACGATGAAATCAGTTAACGATGAAATCAGTTAAATGAAGATGAAATCAGTTAACGATGAAATCAGTTAACGATGAAATCAGTTAACGATGAAATCAGTTAAATGAAGATGAAATCAGTTAACGATGAAATCAGTTAACGATGAAATCAGTTAAATGAAGATGAAATCAGTTAACGATGAAATCAGTTAACGATGAAATCAGTTAAATGAAGATGAAATCAGTTAAATGAAGAGGAAATCAGTTAACGATGAAATCAGTTAAAGATGAAATCAGTTACAGATTAAATCAGTTACATGAAGATTAAATCAGTTAACGATGAAATCAGTTAACGATGAAATCAGTTAAATGAAGAATGAAAATGAAATCAGTTAAATGAAGATGAAATCAGTTAACGATGAAATCAGTTAACGATGAAATCAGTTAAATGAAGATGAAATCAGTTAAATGAAGATGAAATCAGTTAACGATGAAATCAGTTAACGATGAAATCAGTTAACGATGAAATCAGTTAACGATGAAATCAGTTAACGATGAAATCAGTTAAATGAAGATGAAATCAGTTAACGATGAAATCAGTTAACGATGAAATCAGTTACATGAAGATAAAATCAGTTAACGATGAAATCAGTTAAAGATGAAATCAGTTAACGATGAAATCAGTTAAATGAAGAATGAAAATGAAATCAGTTAAATGAAGATGAAATCAGTTAACGATGAAATCAGTTAAAGATGAAATCAGTTAAATGAAGATGAAATCAGTTAACGATGAAATCAGTTAAATGAAGATGAAATCAGTTAACGATGAAATCAGTTAAAGATGAAATCAGTTACAGATGAAATCAGTTACATGAAGATTAAATCAGTTAACGATGAAATCAGTTAAAGATGAAATCAGTTAAATGAAGATGAAATCAGTTAAAGATGAAATCAGTTAAATGAAGATGAAATCAGTTAAATGAAGATGAAATCAGTTAAATGAAGATGAAATCAGTTAACGATGAAATCAGTTAACGATGAAATCAGTTAACGATGAAATCAGTTAACGATGAAATCAGTTAACGATGAAATCAGTTAAATGAAGATGAAATCAGTTAACGATGAAATCAGTTAACGATGAAATCAGTTACATGAAGATAAAATCAGTTAACGATGAAATCAGTTAAAGATGAAATCAGTTAACGATGAAATCAGTTAAATGAAGAATGAAAATGAAATCAGTTAAATGAAGATGAAATCAGTTAACGATGAAATCAGTTAAAGATGAAATCAGTTAAATGAAGATGAAATCAGTTAACGATGAAATCAGTTAAATGAAGATGAAATCAGTTAACGATGAAATCAGTTAAAGATGAAATCAGTTACAGATGAAATCAGTTACATGAAGATTAAATCAGTTAACGATGAAATCAGTTAAAGATGAAATCAGTTAAATGAAGATGAAATCAGTTAAAGATGAAATCAGTTAAATGAAGATGAAATCAGTTAAAGATGAAATCAGTTAAATGAAGATGAAATCAGTTAACGATGAAATCAGTTAAATGAAGATGAAATCAGTTAACGATGAAATCAGTTAAAGATGAAATCAGTTACAGATGAAATCAGTTACATGAAGATGAAATCAGTTTACGATGAAATCAGTTAAAGATGAAATCAGTTAACGATGAAATCAGTTAAATGAAGATGAAATCAGTTAACGATGAAATCAGTTAAAGATGAAATCAGTTACAGATGAAATCAGTTACATGAAGATGAAATCAGTTAACGATGAAATCAGTTAAAGATGAAATCAGTGAACGATGAAATCAGTTAAAGATGAAATCAGTTAACGATGAAATCAGTTAAATGAAGATGAAATCAGTTAACGATGAAATCAGTTAAATGAAGATGAAATCAGTTAACGATGAAATCAGTTAAATGAAGATGAAATCAGTTAACGATGAAATCAGTTAAAGATGAAATCAGTTAAAGGAAGATGAAATCAGTTAACGATGAAATCAGTTAAATGAAGATGAAATCAGTTAAAGATGAAATCAGTTAAATGAAGATGAAATCAGTTAAAGATGAAATCAGATACAGATGAAATCAGTTACATGAATATTAAATCAGTTAACGATGAAATCAGTCAACAATGAAATCAGTTAAAGATGAAATCAGTTAACGATGAAATCAGTTAACGATGAAATCAGTTAAATGAAGATGAAATCAGTTAAAGATGAAATCAGTTAAATGAAGATGAAATCAGTTAAAGATGAAATCAGTTAAATGAAGATGAAATCAGTTAACGATGAAATAAGTTAAATGAAGATGAAATCAGTTAACGATGAAATCAGTTAAAGATGAAATCAGTTACAGATGAAATCAGTTACATGAAGATTAAATCAGTTAACGATGAAATCAGTTAACGATGAAATCAGTTACAGATGAAATCAGTTACATGAAGATGAAATCAGTTTACGATGAAATCAGTTAAAGATGAAATCAGTTAACGATGAAATCAGTTAAATGAAGATGAAATCAGTTAACGATGAAATCAGTTAAATGAAGATGAAATCAGTTAACGATGAAATCAGTTAACGATGAAATCAGTTAAATGAAGATGAAATCAGTTAACAATGAAATCAGTTAACGATGAAATCAGTTAACGATGAAATCAGTTAAATGAAGATGAAATCAGTTAACAATGAAATCAGTTAACGATGAAATCAGTTAAAGATGAAATCAGTTAAATGAAGATGAAATCAGTTAACGATGAAATCAGTTAAAGATGAAATCAGTTAACGATGAAATCAGTTAACGATGAAATCAGTTAACGATGAAATCAGTTAAATGAAGATGAAATCAGTTAAAGATGAAATCAGTTAAATGAAGATGAAATCAGTTAACGATGAAATCAGTTAAATGAAGATGAAATCAGTTAACGATGAAATCAGTTAAATGAAGATGAAATCAGTTAACGATGAAATCAGTTAACGATGAAATCAGTTACAGATGAAATCAGTTACAGATGAAATCAGTTACATGAAGATTAAATCAGTTAACGATGAAATCAGTTAAAGATGAAATCAGTGAACGATGAAATCAGTTAAAGATGAAATCAGTTAACGACGAAATCAGTTAAAGATGAAATCAGTTAAATGAAGATGAAATCAGTTAACGATGAAATCAGTTAACGGTGAAATCAGTTAACGATGAAATCAGTTAACGATGAAATCAGTTAAATGAAGATGAAATCAGTTAACGATGAAATCAGTTAAATGAAGATGAAATCAGTTAAAGATGAAATCAGTTAAATGAAGATGAAATCAGTTAAAGATGAAATCAGTTACATGAAGATTAAATCAGTTAACGATGAAATCAGTTAACAAAGAAATCAGTTAAAGATGAAATCAGTTAACGATGAAATCAGTTAAATGAAGATGAAATCAGTTAACGATGAAATCAGTTAAAGATGAAATCAGTTAAATGAAGATGAAATCAGTTAACGATGAAATCAGTTAAATGAAGATGAAATCAGTTAACGATGAAATCAGTTAAAGATGAAATCAGTTACAGATGAAATCAGTTACATGAAGATTAAATCAGTTAACGATGAAATCAGTTAAAGATGAAATCAGTGAACGATGAAATCAGTTAAAGATGAAATCAGTTAACGATGAAATCAGTTAAATGAAGATGAAATCAGTTAACGATGAAATCAGTTACATGAAGATGAAATCAGTTAACGATGAAATCAGTTAAATGAAGATGAAATCAGTTAACGATGAAATCAGTTAAAGATGAAATCAGTTACAGATGAAATCAGTTACATGAAGATTAAATCAGTTAACGATGAAATCAGTTAAAGATGAAATCAGTGAACGATGAAATCAGTTAAAGATGAAATCAGTTAACGATGAAATCAGTTAAATGAAGATGAAATCAGTTAACGATGAAATCAGTTAAAGATGAAATCAGTTAAATGAAGATAAAATCAGTTAACGATGAAATCAGTTAAATGAAGATGAAATCAGTTAACGATGAAATCAGTTAAATGAAGATGAAATCAGTTAACGATGAAATCAGTTAAATGAAGATGAAATCAGTTAACGATGAAATCAGTTAAATGAAGATGAAATCAGTTAACGATGAAATCAGTTAAAGATGAAATCAGTTAAAGGAAGATGAAATCAGTTAACGATGAAATCAGTTAAATGAAGATGAAATCAGTTAACGATGAAATCAGTTAAATGAAGATGAAATCAGTTAACGATGAAATCAGTTAAATGAAGATGAAATCAGTTAACGATGAAATCAGTTAAAGATGAAATCAGTTAAAGGAAGATGAAATCAGTTAACGATGAAATCAGTTAAATGAAAATGAAATCAGTTAACGATGAAATCAGTTAAATGAAGATGAAATCAGTTAAAGATGAAATCAGTTAAATGAAGATGAAATCAGTTAACGATGAAATCAGATACAGATGAAATCAGTTACATGAATATTAAATCAGTTAACGATGAAATCAGTCAACTATGAAATCAGTTAAAGATGAAATCAGTTAACGATGAAATCAGTTAACGATGAAATCAGTTAAATGAAGATGAAATCAGTTAACGATGAAATCAGTTAAAGATGAAATCAGTTAAATGTCGATGAAATCAGTTAACGATGAAATCAGTTAAATGAAGATGAAATCAGTTAACGATGAAATCAGTTAAATGAAGATGAAATCAGTTAACGATGAAATCAGTTAAATGAAGATGAAATCAGTTAACGATGAAATCAGTTAAAGATGAAATCAGTTACAGATGAAATCAGTTACATGAAGATTAAATCAGTTAACGATGAAATCAGTTAAAGATGAAATCAGTTAACAATGAAATCAGTTAAAGATTAAATCAGTTAACGATGAAATGAGTTAAATGAAGATGAAATCAGTTAACGATGAAATCAGTTAAATGAAGATGAAATCAGTTAACGATGAAATCAGTTAACGATGAAATCAGTTAAATGAAGATGAAATCAGTTAACGATGAAATCAGTTAAATGAAGATGAAATCAGTTAAAGATGAAATCAGTTAACGATGAAATCAGTTAACGATGAAATCAGTTAAATGAAGATGAAATCAGTTAACGATGAAATCAGTTAAAGATGAAATCAGTTACAGATGAAATCAGTTACATGAAGATTAAATCAGTTAACGATGAAATCAGTTAAAGATGAAATCAGTTAACGATGAAATCAGTTAAATGAAGAATGAAAATGAAATCAGTTAAATGAAGATGAAATCAGTTAACGATGAAATCAGTTAAATGAAGATGAAATCAGTTAAAGATGAAATCAGTTAACGATGAAATCAGTTAACGATGAAATCAGTTAAATGAAGATGAAATCAGTTAACGATGAAATCAGTTAAATGAAGATGAAATCAGTTAACGATGAAATCAGTTAAATGAAGATGAAATCAGTTAACGATGAAATCAGTTAAAGATGAAATCAGTTACAGATGAAATCAGTTACATGAAGATGAAATCAGTTAACGATGAAATCAGTTAAAGATGAAATCAGTTAACGATGAAATCAGTTAACGATGAAATCAGTTAAATGAAGATGAAATCAGTTAACGATGAAATCAGTTAAAGATGAAATCAGTTAAATGAAGATGAAATCAGTTAACGATGAAATCAGTTAAATGAAGATGAAATCAGTTAAATGAAGATGAAATCAGTTAACGATGAAATCAGTTGACGATGAAATCAGTTAAATGAAGATGAAATCAGTTAAATGAAGATGAAATCAGTTAAATGAAGATGAAATCAGTTAACGATGAAATCAGTTAAAGATGAAATCAGTTACAGATGAAATCAGTTACATGAAGATTAAATCAGTTAACGATGAAATCAGTTAAAGATGAAATCAGTTACAGATGAAATCAGTTACATGAAGATTAAATCAGTTAACGATGAAATCAGTTAAATGAAGAATGAAAATGAAATCAGTTAAATGAAGATGAAATCAGTTAACGATGAAATCAGTTAAAGATGAAATCAGTTAAATGAAGATGAAATCAGTTAAATGAAGATGAAATCAGTTAACGATGAAATCAGTTAAAGATGAAATCAGTTACAGATGAAATCAGTTACATGAAGATGAAATCAGTTAACGATGAAATCAGTTAAAGATGAAATCAGTTAACGATGAAATCAGTTAACGATGAAATCAGTTAAATGAAGATGAAATCAGTTAACGATGAAATCAGTTAAAGATGAAATCAGTTAAATGAAGATGAAATCAGTTAACGATGAAATCAGTTAAATGAAGATGAAATCAGTTAAATGAAGATGAAATCAGTTAACGATGAAATCAGTTGACGATGAAATCAGTTAAATGAAGATGAAATCAGTTAAATGAAGATGAAATCAGTTAACGATGAAATCAGTTAAAGATGAAATCAGTTACAGATGAAATCAGTTACATGAAGATTAAATCATTTAACGATGAAATCAGTTAAAGATGAAATCAGTTAACGATGAAATCAGTTAAATGAAGAATGAAAATGAAATCAGTTAAATGAAGATGAAATCAGTTAACGATGAAATCAGTTAAAGATGAAATCAGTTAAATGAAGATGAAATCAGTTAACGATGAAATCAGTTAAATGAAGATGAAATCAGTTAACGATGAAATCAGTTAAAGATGAAATCAGTTACAGATGAAATCAGTTACATGAAGATTAAATCAGTTAACGATGAAATCAGTTAAAGATGAAATCAGTTAAATGAAGATGAAATCAGTTAACGATGAAATCAGTTAAATGTAGATGAAATCAGTTAAAGATGAAATCAGTTAAATGAAGAATGAAAATGAAATCAGTTAAATGAAGATGAAATCAGTTAACGATGAAATCAGTTAAAGATTAAATCAGTTAAATGAAGATGAAATCAGTTAACGATGAAATCAGTTAAATGAAGATGAAATCAGTTAAAGATGAAATCAGTTACAGATGAAATCAGTTAACGATGAAATCAGTTAAATGAAGATGAAATCAGTTAACGATGAAATCAGTTAAAGATGAAATCAGTTAAATGAAGATGAAATCAGTTAACGATGAAATCAGTTAAAGATTAAATCAGTTAAATGAAGAATGAAAATGAAATCAGTTAAATGAAGATGAAATCAGTTAACGATGAAATCAGTTAACGATGAAATCAGTTAAAGATGAAATCAGTTAAATGAAGATGAAATCAGTTAACGATGAAATCAGTTAAAGATGAAATCAGTTAAATGAAGATGAAATCAGTTAACGATGAAATCAGTTAAATGAAGATGAAATCAGTTAAAGATGAAATCAGTTAAATGAAGATGAAATCAGTTAAAGATGAAATCAGTTAACGATGAAATCAGTTAAAGATGAAATCAGTTAAGGATGAAATCAGTTAACGATGAAATCAGTTAAAGATGAAATCAGTTAAATGAAGATGAAATCAGTTAAATGAAGATGAAATCAGTTAAAGATGAAATCAGTTACAGATGAAATCAGTTAAATGAAGAATGAAAATGAAATCAGTTAAATGAAGATGAAATCAGTTAACGATGAAATCAGTTAACGATGAAATCAGTTAAATGAAGATGAAATCAGTTAACGATGAAATCAGTTAAAGATGAAATCAGTTAAATGAAGATGAAATCAGTTAACGATGAAATCAGTTACATGAAGATGAAATCAGTTAAATGAAGATGAAATCAGTTAACGATGAAATCAGTTAAAGATGAAATCAGTTAAATGAAGATGAAATCAGTTAACGATGAAATCAGTTAAATGAAGATGAAATCAGTTACAGATGAAATCAGTTAAAGATGAAATCAGTTAAATGAAAATGAAATCAGTTAACGATGAAATCAGTTAAAGATGAAATCATTTAAATGAAAATGAAATCAGTTAACGATGAAATCAGTTAAATGAAGATGAAATCAGTTAACGATGAAATCAGTTAAAGATGAAATCAGTTAAATGAAGATGAAATCAGTTAACGATGAAGTCAGTTAACGATGAAATCAGTTACAGATGAAATCAGTTACATGAAGATGAAATCAGTTAAAGATGAAATCAGTTAAATGAAGAATGAAATCAGTTAACGATGAAATCAGTTAAAAAAGAAATCAGTTAAATGAAGATGAAATCAGTTAAAGATGAAATCAGTTAAATGAAGATGAAATCAGTTAACGATGAAATCAGTTACAGATGAAATCAGTTACATGAAGATGAAATCAGTTAAATATGAAATCAGTTAAATGAAGATGAAATCAGTTAACGATGAAATCAGTTAAAGATGAAATCAGTTAAATGAAGATGAAATCATTTAAATGAAGATGAAATCAGTTAAAGATGAAATCAGTTAACGATGAAATCAGTTAAAGATGAAATCAGTTAAGGATGAAATCAGTTAACGATGAAATCAGTTAAAGATGAAATCAGTTAAATGAAGATGAAATCAGTTAACGATGAAATCAGTTAAATGAAGATGAAATCAGTTAACGATGAAATCAGTTAAATGAAGATGAAATCAGTTAACGATGAAATCAGTTACAGATGAAATCAGTTACATGAAGATGAAATCAGTTAAATATGAAATCAGTTAAATGAAGATGAAATCAGTTAACGATGAAATCAGTTAAAGATGAAATCAGTTAAATGAAGATGAAATCAGTTAAATGAAGATGAAATCAGTTAAAGATGAAATCAGTTAACGATGAAATCAGTTAAAGATGAAATCAGTTAAGGATGAAATCAGTTAACGATGAAATCAGTTAAAGATGAAATCAGTTAAATGAAGATGAAATCAGTTAAATGATGATGAAATCAGTTAAAGATGAAATCAGTTACAGATGAAATCAGTTAAATGAAGAATGAAAATGAAATCAGTTAAATGAAGATGAAATCAGTTAACGATGAAATCAGTTAACGATGAAATCAGTTAAATGAAGATGAAATCAGTTAACGATGAAATCAGTTAAATGAAGATGAAATCAGTTAACGATGAAATCAGTTAAAGATGAAATCAGTTAAATGAAGATGAAATCAGTTAACGATGAAATCAGTTAAATGAAGATGAAATCAGTTAACGATGAAATCAGTTAACGATGAAATCAGTTAAATGAAGATGAAATCAGTTAACGATGAAATCAGTTAAAGATGAAATCAGTTAAATGAAGA
Organism: Semicossyphus pulcher; assembly: GCF_022749685.1. Classification (NCBI taxonomy): domain Eukaryota; kingdom Metazoa; phylum Chordata; class Actinopteri; order Labriformes; family Labridae; genus Semicossyphus; species Semicossyphus pulcher. The sequence continues at coordinate 2,328,416 of NW_027211703.1, forward strand.
TGAAGTCAGTTAAATGAAGATGAAATCAGTTAACGATGAAATCAGTTAAATGAAGATGAAATCAGTTAACGATGAAATCAGTTAAATGAAGATGAAATCAGTTAACGATGAAATCAGTTAAATGAAGATGAAATCAGTCAAATGAAGATGAAATCAGTTAACGATGAAATCAGTTAAATGAAGATGAAATCAGTTACAGATGAAATCAGTTACATGAAGATGAAATCAGTTAACGATGAAATCAGTTAAATGAAGATGAAATCAGTTAAAGATGAAATCAGTTACAGATGAAATCAGTTAACGATGAAATCAGTTAAATGAAGATGAAATCAGTTAACGATGAAATCAGTTAAAGATGAAATCAGTTAAATGAAGATGAAATCAGTTAACGATGAAATCAGTTAAAGATTAAATCAGTTAAATGAAGAATGAAAATGAAATCAGTTAAATGAAGATGAAATCAGTTAACGATGAAATCAGTTAACGATGAAATCAGTTAAAGATGAAATCAGTTAAATGAAGATGAAATCAGTTAACGATGAAATCAGTTAAAGATGAAATCAGTTAAATGAAGATGAAATCAGTTAACGATGAAATCAGTTAAATGAAGATGAAATCAGTTAACGAAGAAATCAGTTACAGATGAAATCAGTTACATGAAGATTAAATCAGTTAAAAATTAAATCAGTTAAATGAAGATGAAATCAGTTAAAGATGAAATCAGTTAAATGAAGATGAAATCAGTTAAAGATGAAATCAGTTAACGATGAAATCAGTTAAAGATGAAATCAGTTAAGGTTGAAATCAGTTAACGATGAAATCAGTTAAAGATGAAATCAGTTAAATGAAGATGAAATCAGTTAAATGAAGATGAAATCAGTTAAAGATGAAATCAGTTACAGATGAAATCAGTTAAATGAAGAATGAAAATGAAATCAGTTAAATGAAGATGAAATCAGTTAACGATGAAATCAGTTAACGATGAAATCAGTTAAATGAAGATGAAATCAGTTAACGATGAAATCAGTTAAAGATGAAATCAGTTAAATGAAGATGAAATCAGTTAACGATGAAATCAGTTACATGAAGATGAAATCAGTTAAATGAAGATGAAATCAGTTAACGATGAAATCAGTTAAAGATGAAATCAGTTAAATGAAGATGAAATCAGTTAACGATGAAATCAGTTAAATGAAGATGAAATCAGTTACAGATGAAATCAGTTAAAGATGAAATCAGTTAAATGAAGATGAAATCAGTTAACGATGAAATCAGTTAAAGATGAAATCAGTTAAATGAAAATGAAATCAGTTAACGATGAAATCAGTTAAATGAAGATGAAATCAGTTAACGATGAAATCAGTTAAAGATGAAATCAGTTAAATGAAGATGAAATCAGTTAACGATGAAGTCAGTTAACGATGAAATCAGTTACAGATGAAATCAGTTACATGAAGATGAAATCAGTTAAAGATGAAATCAGTTAAATGAAGAATGAAATCAGTTAACGATGAAATCAGTTAAAAAAGAAATCAGTTAAATGAAGATGAAATCAGTTAACGATGAAATCAGTTAAAGATGAAATCAGTTAAATGAAGATGAAATCAGTAAACGATGAAATCAGTTAAATGAAGATGAAATCAGTTAAAGATGAAATCAGTTAAATGAAGATGAAATCAGTTAACGATGAAATCAGTTACAGATGAAATCAGTTACATGAAGATGAAATCAGTTAAATATGAAATCAGTTAAATGAAGATGAAATCAGTTAACGATGAAATCAGTTAAAGATGAAATCAGTTAAATGAAGATGAAATCATTTAAATGAAGATGAAATCATTTAAATGAAGATGAAATCAGTTAAAGATGAAATCAGTTAACGATGAAATCAGTTAAAGATGAAATCAGTTAAGGATGAAATCAGTTAACGATGAAATCAGTTAAAGATGAAATCAGTTAAATGAAGATGAAATCAGTTAACGATGAAATCAGTTAAATGAAGATGAAATCAGTTAAAGATGAAATCAGTTAAATGAAGATGAAATCAGTTAACGATGAAATCAGTTACAGATGAAATCAGTTACATGAAGATGAAATCAGTTAAATATGAAATCAGTTAAATGAAGATGAAATCAGTTAACGATGAAATCAGTTAAAGATGAAATCAGTTAAATGAAGATGAAATCAGTTAAATGAAGATGAAATCAGTTAAAGATGAAATCAGTTACAGATGAAATCAGTTAAATGAAGAATGAAAATGAAATCAGTTAAATGAAGATGAAATCAGTTAACGATGAAATCAGTTAACGATGAAATCAGTTAAATGAAGATGAAATCAGTTAACGATGAAATCAGTTAAATGAAGATGAAATCAGTTAACGATGAAATCAGTTAAAGATGAAATCAGTTAAATGAAGATGAAATCAGTTAACGATGAAATCAGTTAAATGAAGATGAAATCAGTTAACGATGAAATCAGTTAACGATGAAATCAGTTAAATGAAGATGAAATCAGTTAACGATGAAATCAGTTAAATGAAGATGAAATCAGTTAACGATGAAATCAGTTAAAGATGAAATCAGTTAAATGAAGATGAAGTCAGTTAAATGAAGATGAAATCAGTTAACGATGAAATCAGTTAAATGAAGATGAAATCAGTTAACGATGAAATCAGTTAAAGATGAAATCAGTTAAATGAAGATGAAATCAGTTAACGATGAAATCAGTTAAATGAAGATGAAATCAGTTACAGATGAAATCAGTTACATGAAGATGAAATCAGTTAAAGATGAAATCAGTTAAAGATGAAATCAGTTAAAGATTAAATCAGTTAAATGAAGATGAAATCAGTTAAAGATGAAATCAGTTAAATGAAGATGAAATCAGTTAAATGAAGATGAAATCAGTTAAAGATGAAATCAGTTAAATGAAGATGAAATCAGTTAACGATGAAATCAGTTAAATGAAGATGAAATCAGTTAAATGAAGATGAAATCAGTTAACGATGAAATCAGTTAAAGATGAAATCAGTTACATGAAGATTAAATCAGTTAACGATGAAATCGGTTAAAAATGAAATCAGTTAACGATGAAATCAGTTAAATGAAGATGAAATCAGTGAACGATGAAATCAGTTAAAGATGAAATCAGTTAAATGAAGATGAAATCAGTTAACGATGAAATCAGTTAAATGAAGATGAAATCAGTTAACGATGAAATCAGTTAAAGATGAAATCAGTTAAATGAAGATGAAATCAGTTAACGATGAAATCAGTTAAAGATGAAATCAGTTAAATGAAGATGAAATCAGTTAACGATGAAATCAGTTAAATGAAGATGAAATCAGTTAACGATGAAATCAGTTAAAGATGAAATCAGTTAAATGAAGATGAAATCAGTTAACGATGAAATCAGTTAAATGAAGATGAAATCAGTTAAATGTAGATGAAATCAGTTAACGATGAAATCAGTTAAAGATGAAATCAGTTAAATGAAGATGAAATCAGTTAACGATGAAATCAGTTAAATGAAGATGAAATCAGTTAACGATGAAATCAGTTAACGATGAAATCAGTTAACGATGAAATCAGTTAAATGAAGATGAAATCAGTTAAATGAAGATGAAATCAGTTAACGAGGAAATCAGTTAAATGAAGATGAAATCAGTTAACGATGAAATCAGTTAAAGATGAAATCAGTTAAATGAAGATGAAATCAGTTAACGATGAAATCAGTTAAATGAAGATGAAATCAGTTAACGATGAAATCAGTTAAAGATGAAATCAGTTAAATGAAGATGAAGTCAGTTAAATGAAGATGAAATCAGTTAACGATGAAATCAGTTAAATGAAGATGAAATCAGTTAACGATGAAATCAGTTAAAGATGAAATCAGTTAAATGAAGATGAAATCAGTTAACGATGAAATCAGTTAATTGAAGATGAAATCAGTTACAGATGAAATCAGTTACATGAAGATGAAATCAGTTAAATGAAGATGAAATCAGTTAAATTAAGATGAAATCAGTTAACGATGAAATCAGTTAATTGAAGATGAAATCAGTTACAGATGAAATCAGTTACATGAAGATGAAATCAGTTAAATGAAGATGAAATCAGTTAAATTAAGATGAAATCAGTTAACGATGAAATCAGTTAACGATGAAATCAGTTAAATGAAGATGAAATCAGTTAACGATGAAATCAGTTAACGATGAAATCAGTTAAAGATGAAATCAGTTAACGATGAAATCAGTTAAATGAAGATGAAATCAGTTAACGATGAAATCAGTTAAATGAAGATGAAATCAGTTAACGATGAAATCAGTTAACGATGAAATCAGTTAAATGAAGATGAAATCAGTTAACGATGAAATCAGTTAACGATGAAATCAGTTAAATGAAGATGAAATCAGTTAACGATGAAATCAGTTAACGATGAAATCAGTTAACGATGAAATCAGTTAAATGAAGATGAAATCAGTTAACGATGAAATCAGTTAACGATGAAATCAGTTAAATGAAGATGAAATCAGTTAACGATGAAATCAGTTAACGATGAAATCAGTTAACGATGAAATCAGTTAAATGAAGAGGAAATCAGTTAAATGAAGAGGAAATCAGTTAACGATGAAATCAGTTAAAGATGAAATCAGTTACAGATGAAATCAGTTAAATGAAGATGAAATCAGTTAACGATGAAATCAGTTAAATGAAGATGAAATCAGTTAACGATGAAATCAGTTAACGATGAAATCAGTTAACGATGAAATCAGTTAAATGAAGATGAAATCAGTTAACGATGAAATCAGTTAACGATGAAATCAGTTAAATGAAGATGAAATCAGTTAAAGATGAAATCAGTTAACGATGAAATCAGTTACAGATGAAATCAGTTACATGAAGATTAAAACAGTTAACGATGAAATCAGTTAAAGATGAAATCAGTTAACGATGAAATCAGTTAAATGAAGAATGAAAATGAAATCAGTTAAATGAAGATGAAATCAGTTAACGATGAAATCAGTTAAATGAAGATGAAATCAGTTAACGATGAAATCAGTTACAGATGAAATCAGTTACATGAAGATTAAATCAGTTAACGATGAAATCAGTTAAAGATGAAATCAGTTAAATGAAGACGAAATCAGTTAAAGATGAAATCAGTTAACGATGAAATCAGTTAAATGAAGATGAAATCAGTTAAATGAAGATGAAATCAGTTAACGATGAAATCAGTTACAGATGAAATCAGTTACATGAAGAATGAAAATGAAATCAGTTAAATGAAGATGAAATCAGTTAACGATGAAATGAGTTAAATGAAGATGAAATCAGTTAACGATGAAATCAGTTAAAGATGAAATCAGTTAACGATGAAATCAGTTAAATGAAGATGAAATCAGTTAAATGAAGAGGAAATCAGTTAACGATGAAATCAGTTAAAGATGAAATCAGTTACAGATTAAATCAGTTACATGAAGATTAAATCAGTTAACGATGAAATCAGTTAACGATGAAATCAGTTAAATGAAGAATGAAAATGAAATCAGTTAAATGAAGATGAAATCAGTTAACGATGAAATCAGTTAACGATGAAATCAGTTAAATGAAGATGAAATCAGTTAAATGAAGATGAAATCAGTTAACGATGAAATCAGTTAAATGAAGATGAAATCAGTTAACGATGAAATCAGTTAACGATGAAATCAGTTAAATGAAGATGAAATCAGTTAACGATGAAATCAGTTACAGATGAAATCAGTTACATGAAGATGAAATCAGTTAACGATGAAATCAGTTAAAGATGAAATCAGTTAACGATGAAATCAGTTAAATGAAGAATGAAAATGAAATCAGTTAAATTAAGATGAAATCAGTTAACGATGAAATCAGTTAACGATGAAATCAGTTAAATGAAGATGAAATCAGTTAACGATGAAATCAGTTAAATGAAGATGAAATCAGTTAACGATGAAATCAGTTAAAGATGAAATCAGTTAAAGGAAGATGAAATCAGTTAAAGATGAAATCAGTTAAATGAAGATGAAATCAGTTAACGATGAAATCAGTTAAATGAAGATGAAATCAGTTAACGATGAAATCAGTTAAAGATGAAATCAGTTAAAGATGAAATCAGTTACAGATGAAATCAGTTACATGAAGATTAAATCAGTTAACGATGAAATCAGTTAAAGATGAAATCAGTGAACGATGAAATCAGTTAAAGATGAAATCAGTGAACGATGAAATCAGTTAAATGAAGATGAAATCAGTTAACGATGAAATCAGTTAAAGATGAAATCAGTTAAATGAAGATGAAATCAGTTAACGATGAAATCAGTTAAATGAAGATGAAATCAGTTAACGATGAAATCAGTTAAATGAAGATGAAATCAGTTAACGATGAAATCAGTTAACGATGAAATCAGTTAACGATGAAATCAGTTAAATGAAGATGAAATCAGTTAAAGATGAAATCAGTTACAGATGAAATCAGTTACATGAAGATTAAATCAGTTAAAGATGAAATCAGTTAACGATGAAATCAGTTAAATGAAAAATGAAAATGAAATCAGTTAAATGAAGATGAAATCAGTTAACGATGAAATCAGTTAAAGATGAAATCAGTTAAATGAAGATGAAATCAGTTAACGATGAAATCAGTTAACGATGAAATCAGTTAAATGAAGATGAAATCAGTTAACGATGAAATCAGTTAAATGAAGATGAAATCAGTTAACGATGAAATCAGTTAAAGATGAAATCAGTTAAATGAAGATGAAATCAGTTAACGATGAAATCAGTTAAATGAAGATGAAATCAGTTGACGATGAAATCAGTTAAAGATGAAATCAGTTACAGATGAAATCAGTTACATGAAGATTAAATCAGTTAACGATGAAATCAGTTAAAGATGAAATCAGTTAACGATGAAATCAGTTAAATGAAAAATGAAAATGAAATCAGTTAAATGAAGATGAAATCAGTTAACGATGAAATCAGTTAAAGATGAAATCAGTTAAATGAAGATGAAATCAGTTAACGATGAAATCAGTTAAATGAAGATGAAATCAGTTAATGATGAAATCAGTTAAATGAAGATGAAATCAGTTAAAGATGAAATCAGTTAAATGAAGATGAAATCAGTTAACGATGAAATCAGTTAAATGAAGATGAAATCAGTTAACGATGAAATCAGTTAAAGATGAAATCAGTTACAGATGAAATCAGTTACATGAAGATTAAATCAGTTTACGATGAAATCAGTTAAAGATGAAATCAGTTAACGATGAAATCAGTTACAGATGAAATCAGTTACATGAAGATGAAATCAGTTAACGATGAAATCAGTTAAAGATGAAATCAGTTAACGATGAAATCAGTTAAATGAAGAATGAAAATGAAATCAGTTAAATTAAGATGAAATCAGTTAACGATGAAATCAGTTAACGATGAAATCAGTTAAATGAAGATGAAATCAGTTAACGATGAAATCAGTTAAATGAAGATGAAATCAGTTAACGATGAAATCAGTTAAAGATGAAATCAGTTAAAGGAAGATGAAATCAGTTAAAGATGAAATCAGTTAAATGAAGATGAAATCAGTTAACGATGAAATCAGTTAAATGAAGATGAAATCAGTTAAAGATGAAATCAGTTAAAGATGAAATCAGTTACAGATGAAATCAGTTACATGAAGATTAAATCAGTTAACGATGAAATCAGTTAAAGATGAAATCAGTGAACGATGAAATCAGTTAAAGATGAAATCAGTGAACGATGAAATCAGTTAAATGAAGATGAAATCAGTTAACGATGAAATCAGTTAAAGATGAAATCAGTTAAATGAAGATGAAATCAGTTAACGATGAAATCAGTTAAATGAAGATGAAATCAGTTAACGATGAAATCAGTTAAATGAAGATGAAATCAGTTAACGATGAAATCAGTTAACGATGAAATCAGTTAAATGAAGATGAAATCAGTTAAATTAAGATGAAATCAGTTAACGATGAAATCAGTTAACGATGAAATCAGTTAAATGAAGATGAAATCAGTTAACGATGAAATCAGTTAACGATGAAATCAGTTAACGATGAAATCAGTTAAATGAAGATGAAATCAGTTAACGATGAAATCAGTTAACGATGAAATCAGTTAAATGAAGATGAAATCAGTTAACGATGAAATCAGTTAAAGATGAAATCAGTTAAATGAAGATGAAATCAGTTAACGATGAAATCAGTTAAAGATGAAATCAGTTAAATGAAGATGAAATCAGTTAAAGATGAAATCAGTTAAATGAAGATGAAATCAGTTAACGATGAAATCAGTTAAATGAAGATGAAATCAGTTAACGATGAAATCAGTTAAATGAAGATGAAATCAGTTAACGATGAAATCAGTTAAAGATGAAATCAGTTAACGATGAAATCAGTTAAATGAAGATGAAATCAGTTAACGATGAAATCAGTTAAAGATGAAATCAGTTACAGATGAAATCAGTTACATGAAGATTAAATCAGTTAACGATGAAATCAGTTAAAGATGAAATCAGTTTACGATGAAATCAGTTTACGATGAAATCAGTTAAAGATGAAATCAATTAACGATGAAATCAGTTAAATGAAGATGAAATCAGTTAACGATGAAATCAGTTAAATGAAGATGAAATCAGTTAACGATGAAATCAGTTAACGATGAAATCAGTTAAATGAAGATGAAATCAGTTAACGATGAAATCAGTTAACGATGAAATCAGTTAAATGAAGATGAAATCAGTTAACAATGAAATCAGTTAACGATGAAATCAGTTAACGATGAAATCAGTTAAATGAAGATGAAATCAGTTAAATTAAGATGAAATCAGTTAACGATGAAATCAGTTAAATGAAGATGAAATCAGTTAACGATGAAATCAGTTAACGATGAAATCAGTTAACGATGAAATCAGTTAAATGAAGATGAAATCAGTTAACGATGAAATCAGTTAACGATGAAATCAGTTAAATGAAGATGAAATCAGTTAACGATGAAATCAGTTAAAGATGAAATCAGTTAAATGAAGATGAAATCAGTTAACGATGAAATCAGTTAAAGATGAAATCAGTTAAATGAAGATGAAATCAGTTAAAAATGAAATCAGTTAAATGAAGATGAAATCAGTTAACGATGAAATCAGTTAAATGAAGATGAAGTCAGTTAACGATGAAATCAGTTAAAGATGAAATCAGTTACAGATGAAATCAGTTACATGAAGATTAAATCAGTTAACGATGAAATCAGTTAAAGATGAAATCAGTTAAATGAAGATGAAATCAGTTAACGATGAAATCAGTTAAATGAAGATGAAATCAGTTAACGATGAAATCAGTTAACGATGAAATCAGTTAAATGAAGATGAAATCAGTTAACGATGAAATCAGTTAAATGAAGATGAAATCAGTTAAATGAAGATGAAATCAGTTAACGATGAAATCAGTTAAAAATGAAATCAGTTACAGATGAAATCAGTTACATGAAGATGAAATCAGTTAACGATGAAATCAGTTAAAGATGAAATCAGTTAACGATGAAATCAGTTAAATGAAGATGAAATCAGTTAACGATGAAATCAGTTAACGATGAAATCAGTTAAATGAAGATGAAATCAGTTAACGATGAAATCAGTTAACGATGAAATCAGTTAACGATGAAATCAGTTAAATGAAGAGGAAATCAGTTAAATGAAGAGGAAATCAGTTAACGATGAAATCAGTTAAAGATGAAATCAGTTACAGATGAAATCAGTTAAATGAAGATGAAATCAGTTAACGATGAAATCAGTTAAATGAAGATGAAATCAGTTAACGATGAAATCAGTTAACGATGAAATCAGTTAACGATGAAATCAGTTAAATGAAGATGAAATCAGTTAACGATGAAATCAGTTAACGATGAAATCAGTTAAATGAAGATGAAATCAGTTAAAGATGAAATCAGTTAACGATGAAATCAGTTACAGATGAAATCAGTTACATGAAGATTAAAACAGTTAACGATGAAATCAGTTAAAGATGAAATCAGTTAACGATGAAATCAGTTAAATGAAGAATGAAAATGAAATCAGTTAAATGAAGATGAAATCAGTTAACGATGAAATCAGTTAAATGAAGATGAAATCAGTTAACGATGAAATCAGTTACAGATGAAATCAGTTACATGAAGATTAAATCAGTTAACGATGAAATCAGTTAAAGATGAAATCAGTTAAATGAAGACGAAATCAGTTAAAGATGAAATCAGTTAACGATGAAATCAGTTAAATGAAGATGAAATCAGTTAAATGAAGATGAAATCAGTTAACGATGAAATCAGTTACAGATGAAATCAGTTACATGAAGAATGAAAATGAAATCAGTTAAATGAAGATGAAATCAGTTAACGATGAAATGAGTTAAATGAAGATGAAATCAGTTAACGATGAAATCAGTTAAAGATGAAATCAGTTAACGATGAAATCAGTTAAATGAAGATGAAATCAGTTAAATGAAGAGGAAATCAGTTAACGATGAAATCAGTTAAAGATGAAATCAGTTACAGATTAAATCAGTTACATGAAGATTAAATCAGTTAACGATGAAATCAGTTAACGATGAAATCAGTTAAATGAAGAATGAAAATGAAATCAGTTAAATGAAGATGAAATCAGTTAACGATGAAATCAGTTAACGATGAAATCAGTTAAATGAAGATGAAATCAGTTAAATGAAGATGAAATCAGTTAACGATGAAATCAGTTAAATGAAGATGAAATCAGTTAACGATGAAATCAGTTAACGATGAAATCAGTTAAATGAAGATGAAATCAGTTAACGATGAAATCAGTTACAGATGAAATCAGTTACATGAAGATGAAATCAGTTAACGATGAAATCAGTTAAAGATGAAATCAGTTAACGATGAAATCAGTTAAATGAAGAATGAAAATGAAATCAGTTAAATTAAGATGAAATCAGTTAACGATGAAATCAGTTAACGATGAAATCAGTTAAATGAAGATGAAATCAGTTAACGATGAAATCAGTTAAATGAAGATGAAATCAGTTAACGATGAAATCAGTTAAAGATGAAATCAGTTAAAGGAAGATGAAATCAGTTAAAGATGAAATCAGTTAAATGAAGATGAAATCAGTTAACGATGAAATCAGTTAAATGAAGATGAAATCAGTTAACGATGAAATCAGTTAAAGATGAAATCAGTTAAAGATGAAATCAGTTACAGATGAAATCAGTTACATGAAGATTAAATCAGTTAACGATGAAATCAGTTAAAGATGAAATCAGTGAACGATGAAATCAGTTAAAGATGAAATCAGTGAACGATGAAATCAGTTAAATGAAGATGAAATCAGTTAACGATGAAATCAGTTAAAGATGAAATCAGTTAAATGAAGATGAAATCAGTTAACGATGAAATCAGTTAAATGAAGATGAAATCAGTTAACGATGAAATCAGTTAAATGAAGATGAAATCAGTTAACGATGAAATCAGTTAACGATGAAATCAGTTAACGATGAAATCAGTTAAATGAAGATGAAATCAGTTAAAGATGAAATCAGTTACAGATGAAATCAGTTACATGAAGATTAAATCAGTTAAAGATGAAATCAGTTAACGATGAAATCAGTTAAATGAAAAATGAAAATGAAATCAGTTAAATGAAGATGAAATCAGTTAACGATGAAATCAGTTAAAGATGAAATCAGTTAAATGAAGATGAAATCAGTTAACGATGAAATCAGTTAACGATGAAATCAGTTAAATGAAGATGAAATCAGTTAACGATGAAATCAGTTAAATGAAGATGAAATCAGTTAACGATGAAATCAGTTAAAGATGAAATCAGTTAAATGAAGATGAAATCAGTTAACGATGAAATCAGTTAAATGAAGATGAAATCAGTTGACGATGAAATCAGTTAAAGATGAAATCAGTTACAGATGAAATCAGTTACATGAAGATTAAATCAGTTAACGATGAAATCAGTTAAAGATGAAATCAGTTAACGATGAAATCAGTTAAATGAAAAATGAAAATGAAATCAGTTAAATGAAGATGAAATCAGTTAACGATGAAATCAGTTAAAGATGAAATCAGTTAAATGAAGATGAAATCAGTTAACGATGAAATCAGTTAAATGAAGATGAAATCAGTTAATGATGAAATCAGTTAAATGAAGATGAAATCAGTTAAAGATGAAATCAGTTAAATGAAGATGAAATCAGTTAACGATGAAATCAGTTAAATGAAGATGAAATCAGTTAACGATGAAATCAGTTAAAGATGAAATCAGTTACAGATGAAATCAGTTACATGAAGATTAAATCAGTTTACGATGAAATCAGTTAAAGATGAAATCAGTTAACGATGAAATCAGTTACAGATGAAATCAGTTACATGAAGATGAAATCAGTTAACGATGAAATCAGTTAAAGATGAAATCAGTTAACGATGAAATCAGTTAAATGAAGAATGAAAATGAAATCAGTTAAATTAAGATGAAATCAGTTAACGATGAAATCAGTTAACGATGAAATCAGTTAAATGAAGATGAAATCAGTTAACGATGAAATCAGTTAAATGAAGATGAAATCAGTTAACGATGAAATCAGTTAAAGATGAAATCAGTTAAAGGAAGATGAAATCAGTTAAAGATGAAATCAGTTAAATGAAGATGAAATCAGTTAACGATGAAATCAGTTAAATGAAGATGAAATCAGTTAAAGATGAAATCAGTTAAAGATGAAATCAGTTACAGATGAAATCAGTTACATGAAGATTAAATCAGTTAACGATGAAATCAGTTAAAGATGAAATCAGTGAACGATGAAATCAGTTAAAGATGAAATCAGTGAACGATGAAATCAGTTAAATGAAGATGAAATCAGTTAACGATGAAATCAGTTAAAGATGAAATCAGTTAAATGAAGATGAAATCAGTTAACGATGAAATCAGTTAAATGAAGATGAAATCAGTTAACGATGAAATCAGTTAAATGAAGATGAAATCAGTTAACGATGAAATCAGTTAACGATGAAATCAGTTAAATGAAGATGAAATCAGTTAAATTAAGATGAAATCAGTTAACGATGAAATCAGTTAACGATGAAATCAGTTAAATGAAGATGAAATCAGTTAACGATGAAATCAGTTAACGATGAAATCAGTTAACGATGAAATCAGTTAAATGAAGATGAAATCAGTTAACGATGAAATCAGTTAACGATGAAATCAGTTAAATGAAGATGAAATCAGTTAACGATGAAATCAGTTAAAGATGAAATCAGTTAAATGAAGATGAAATCAGTTAACGATGAAATCAGTTAAAGATGAAATCAGTTAAATGAAGATGAAATCAGTTAAAGATGAAATCAGTTAAATGAAGATGAAATCAGTTAACGATGAAATCAGTTAAATGAAGATGAAATCAGTTAACGATGAAATCAGTTAAATGAAGATGAAATCAGTTAACGATGAAATCAGTTAAAGATGAAATCAGTTAACGATGAAATCAGTTAAATGAAGATGAAATCAGTTAACGATGAAATCAGTTAAAGATGAAATCAGTTACAGATGAAATCAGTTACATGAAGATTAAATCAGTTAACGATGAAATCAGTTAAAGATGAAATCAGTTTACGATGAAATCAGTTTACGATGAAATCAGTTAAAGATGAAATCAATTAACGATGAAATCAGTTAAATGAAGATGAAATCAGTTAACGATGAAATCAGTTAAATGAAGATGAAATCAGTTAACGATGAAATCAGTTAACGATGAAATCAGTTAAATGAAGATGAAATCAGTTAACGATGAAATCAGTTAACGATGAAATCAGTTAAATGAAGATGAAATCAGTTAACAATGAAATCAGTTAACGATGAAATCAGTTAACGATGAAATCAGTTAAATGAAGATGAAATCAGTTAAATTAAGATGAAATCAGTTAACGATGAAATCAGTTAAATGAAGATGAAATCAGTTAACGATGAAATCAGTTAACGATGAAATCAGTTAACGATGAAATCAGTTAAATGAAGATGAAATCAGTTAACGATGAAATCAGTTAACGATGAAATCAGTTAAATGAAGATGAAATCAGTTAACGATGAAATCAGTTAAAGATGAAATCAGTTAAATGAAGATGAAATCAGTTAACGATGAAATCAGTTAAAGATGAAATCAGTTAAATGAAGATGAAATCAGTTAAAAATGAAATCAGTTAAATGAAGATGAAATCAGTTAACGATGAAATCAGTTAAATGAAGATGAAGTCAGTTAACGATGAAATCAGTTAAAGATGAAATCAGTTACAGATGAAATCAGTTACATGAAGATTAAATCAGTTAACGATGAAATCAGTTAAAGATGAAATCAGTTAAATGAAGATGAAATCAGTTAACGATGAAATCAGTTAAATGAAGATGAAATCAGTTAACGATGAAATCAGTTAACGATGAAATCAGTTAAATGAAGATGAAATCAGTTAACGATGAAATCAGTTAAATGAAGATGAAATCAGTTAAATGAAGATGAAATCAGTTAACGATGAAATCAGTTAAAAATGAAATCAGTTACAGATGAAATCAGTTACATGAAGATGAAATCAGTTAACGATGAAATCAGTTAAAGATGAAATCAGTTAACGATGAAATCAGTTAAATGAAGATGAAATCAGTTAACGATGAAATCAGTTAAAGATGAAATCAGTTAAAGATGAAATCAGTTAAATGAAGATGAAATCAGTTAACGATGAAATCAGTTAAATGAAGATGAAATCAGTTAACGATGAAATCAGTTCACGATGAAATCAGTTAAATGAAGATGAAATCAGTTAACGATGAAATCAGTTAACGATGAAATCAGTTAACGATGAAATCAGTTAAATGAAGATGAAATCAGTTAACGATGAAATCAGTTAAATGAAGATGAAATCAGTTAAATGAAGAGGAAATCAGTTAACGATGAAATCAGTTAAAGATGAAATCAGTTACAGATGAAATCAGTTACATGAAGATTAAATCAATTAACGATGAAATCAGTTAACGATGAAATCAGTTAAATGAAGAATGAAAATGAAATCAGTTAAATGAAGATGAAATCAGTTAACGATGAAATCAGTTAACGATGAAATCAGTTAAATGAAGATGAAATCAGTTAAATGAAGATGAAATCAGTTAACGATGAAATCAGTTAACGATGAAATCAGTTAAATGAAGATGAAATCAGTTAACGATGAAATCAGTTAACGATGAAATCAGTTAACGATGAAATCAGTTAAATGAAGATGAAATCAGTTAACGATGAAATCAGTTAACGATGAAATCAGTTAACGATGAAATCAGTTAAATGAAGATGAAATCAGTTAACGATGAAATCAGTTAACGATGAAATCAGTTAAATGAAGATGAAATCAGTTAAATGAGAAGGAAATCAGTTAACGATGAAATCAGTTAAAGATGAAATCAGTTACAGATTAAATCAGTTACATGAAGATTAAATCAGTTAACGATGAAATCAGTTAACGATGAAATCAGTTAAATGAAGAATGAAAATGAAATCAGTTAAATGAAGATGAAATCAGTTAACGATGAAATCAGTTAACGATGAAATCAGTTAAATGAAGATGAAATCATTTAAATGAAGATGAAATCAGTTAACGATGAAATCAGTTAACGATGAAATCAGTTAAATGAAGATGAAATCAGTTAACGATGAAATCAGTTAACGATGAAATCAGTTAAATGAAGATGAAATCAGTTAACGATGAAATCAGTTAAAGATGAAATCAGTTAAATGAAGATGAAATCAGTTAAAGATGAAATCAGTTAAAGATGAAATCAGTTAACGATGAAATCAGTTAACGATGAAATCAGTTAAATGAAGATGAAATCAGTTAAATGAAGATGAAATCAGTTAACGATGAAATCAGTTAACGATGAAATCAGTTACATGAAGATAAAATCAGTTAACGATGAAATCAGTTAAAGATGAAATCAGTTAACGATGAAATCAGTTAAATGAAGATGAAATCAGTTAACGATGAAATCAGTTAAATGAAGATGAAATCAGTTAACGATGAAATCAGTTAAAGATGAAATCAGTTAAATGAAGATGAAATCAGTTAACGATGAAATCAGTTAAATGAAGATGAAATCAGTTAACGATGAAATCAGTTAAAGATGAAATCAGTTACAGATGAAATCAGTTACATGAAGATTAAATCAGTTAACGATGAAATCAGTTAAAGATGAAATCAGTTAAATGAAGATGAAATCAGTTAAAGATGAAATCAGTTAAATGAAGATGAAATCAGTTAAAGATGAAATCAGTTAAATGAAGATGAAATCAGTTAACGATGAAATCAGTTAAATGAAGATGAAATCAGTTAACGATGAAATCAGTTAAAGATGAAATCAGTTACAGATGAAATCAGTTACATGAAGATTAAATCAGTTAACGATGAAATCAGTTAACGATGAAATCAGTTAAAGATGAAATCAGTTACAGATGAAATCAGTTACATGAAGATGAAATCAGTTTACGATGAAATCAGTTAAAGATGAAATCAGTTAACGATGAAATCAGTTAAATGAAGATGAAATCAGTTAACGATGAAATCAGTTAAAGATGAAATCAGTTACAGATGAAATCAGTTACATGAAGATGAAATCAGTTAACGATGAAATCAGTTAAAGATGAAATCAGTGAACGATGAAATCAGTTAAAGATGAAATCAGTTAACGATGAAATCAGTTAAATGAAGATGAAATCAGTTAACGATGAAATCAGTTAAATGAAGATGAAATCAGTTAACGATGAAATCAGTTAAATGAAGATGAAATCAGTTAACGATGAAATCAGTTAAATGAAGATGAAATCAGTTAACGATGAAATCAGTTAAATGAAGATGAAATCAGTTAACGATGAAATCAGTTAAAGATGAAATCAGTTAAAGGAAGATGAAATCAGTTAACGATGAAATCAGTTAAATGAAGATGAAATCAGTTAAAGATGAAATCAGTTAAATGAAGATGAAATCAGTTAAAGATGAAATCAGATACAGATGAAATCAGTTACATGAATATTAAATCAGTTAACGATGAAATCAGTCAACAATGAAATCAGTTAAAGATGAAATCAGTTAACGATGAAATCAGTTAACGATGAAATCAGTTAAATGAAGATGAAATCAGTTAAAGATGAAATCAGTTAAATGAAGATGAAATCAGTTAAAGATGAAATCAGTTAAATGAAGATGAAATCAGTTAACGATGAAATAAGTTAAATGAAGATGAAATCAGTTAACGATGAAATCAGTTAAAGATGAAATCAGTTACAGATGAAATCAGTTACATGAAGATTAAATCAGTTAACGATGAAATCAGTTAACGATGAAATCAGTTACAGATGAAATCAGTTACATGAAGATGAAATCAGTTTACGATGAAATCAGTTAAAGATGAAATCAGTTAACGATGAAATCAGTTAAATGAAGATGAAATCAGTTAACGATGAAATCAGTTAAATGAAGATGAAATCAGTTAACGATGAAATCAGTTAACGATGAAATCAGTTAAATGAAGATGAAATCAGTTAACAATGAAATCAGTTAACGATGAAATCAGTTAACGATGAAATCAGTTAAATGAAGATGAAATCAGTTAACAATGAAATCAGTTAACGATGAAATCAGTTAAAGATGAAATCAGTTAAATGAAGATGAAATCAGTTAACGATGAAATCAGTTAAAGATGAAATCAGTTAACGATGAAATCAGTTAACGATGAAATCAGTTAAATGAAGATGAAATCAGTTAACGATGAAATCAGTTAAAGATGAAATCAGTTACAGATGAAATCAGTTACATGAAGATTAAATCAGTTAACGATGAAATCAGTTAAAGATGAAATCAGTTACAGATGAAATCAGTTACATGAAGATTAAATCAGTTAACGATGAAATCAGTTAACGATGAAATCAGTTAAATGAAGAATGAAAATGAAATCAGTTAAATGAAGATGAAATCAGTTAACGATGAAATCAGTTAAAGATGAAATCAGTTAAATGTCGATGAAATCAGTTAACGATGAAATCAGTTAAATGAAGATGAAATCAGTTAACGATGAAATCAGTTAAATGAAGATGAAATCAGTTAACGATGAAATCAGTTAAATGAAGATGAAATCAGTTAACGATGAAATCAGTTAAAGATGAAATCAGTTACAGATGAAATCAGTTACATGAAGATTAAATCAGTTAACGATGAAATCAGTTAAAGATGAAATCAGTTAACAATGAAATCAGTTAAAGATTAAATCAGTTAACGATGAAATGAGTTAAATGAAGATGAAATCAGTTAACGATGAAATCAGTTAAAGATGAAATCAGTTAAATGAAGATGAAATCAGTTAACGATGAAATCAGTTAAATGAAGATGAAATCAGTTACAGATGAAATCAGTTACATGAAGATTAAATCAGTTAACGATGAAATCAGTTAAAGATGAAATCAGTTAACGATGAAATCACTTAAATGAAGAATGAAAATGAAATCAGTTAAATGAAGATGAAATCAGTTAACGTTGAAATCAGTTAAAGATGAAATCAGTTAACGATGAAATCAGTTAACGATGAAATCAGTTAAATTAAGATGAAATCAGTTAACGATGAAATCAGTTAACGATGAAATCAGTTAAATGAAGATGAATTCAGTTAACGATGAAATCAGTTAAAGATGAAATCAGTTAAATGAAGATGAAATCAGTTAAAGATGAAATCAGTTAAATGAAGATGAAATCAGTTAATGATGAAATCAGTTAAATGAAGATGAAATCAGTTAACGATGAAATCAGTTAAAGATGAAATCAGTTACAGATGAAATCAGTTACATGAAGATTAAATCAGTTAACGATGAAATCAGTTAAAGATGAAATCAGTGAACGATGAAATCAGTTAAAGATGAAATCAGTTAACGATGAAATCAGTTAAATGAAGATGAAATCAGTTAACGATGAAATCAGTTAAATGAAGATGAAATCAGTTAACGATGAAATCAGTTAACGATGAAATCAGTTAAATGAAGATGAAATCAGTTAACGATGAAATCAGTTAACGATGAAATCAGTTAAATGAAGATGAAATCAGTTAACGATGAAATCAGTTAAAGATGAAATCAGTTAACGATGAAATCAGTTAACGATGAAATCAGTTAACGATGAAATCAGTTAAATGAAGATGAAATCAGTTAAATGAAGATGAAATCAGTTAACGAGGAAATCAGTTAAATGAAGATGAAATCAGTTAACGATGAAATCAGTTAAAGATGAAATCAGTTAAATGAAGATGAAATCAGTTAACGATGAAATCAGTTAAATGAAGATGAAATCAGTTAACGATGAAATCAGTTAAAGATGAAATCAGTTAAATGAAGATGAAGTCAGTTAAATGAAGATGAAATCAGTTAACGATGAAATCAGTTAAATGAAGATGAAATCAGTTAACGATGAAATCAGTTAAAGATGAAATCAGTTAAATGAAGATGAAATCAGTTAACGATGAAATCAGTTAATTGAAGATGAAATCAGTTACAGATGAAATCAGTTACATGAAGATGAAATCAGTTAAATGAAGATGAAATCAGTTAAATTAAGATGAAATCAGTTAACGATGAAATCAGTTAATTGAAGATGAAATCAGTTACAGATGAAATCAGTTACATGAAGATGAAATCAGTTAAATGAAGATGAAATCAGTTAAATTAAGATGAAATCAGTTAACGATGAAATCAGTTAACGATGAAATCAGTTAAATGAAGATGAAATCAGTTAACGATGAAATCAGTTAACGATGAAATCAGTTAAAGATGAAATCAGTTAACGATGAAATCAGTTAAATGAAGATGAAATCAGTTAACGATGAAATCAGTTAAATGAAGATGAAATCAGTTAACGATGAAATCAGTTAACGATGAAATCAGTTAAATGAAGATGAAATCAGTTAACGATGAAATCAGTTAACGATGAAATCAGTTAAATGAAGATGAAATCAGTTAACGATGAAATCAGTTAACGATGAAATCAGTTAACGATGAAATCAGTTAAATGAAGATGAAATCAGTTAACGATGAAATCAGTTAACGATGAAATCAGTTAAATGAAGATGAAATCAGTTAACGATGAAATCAGTTAACGATGAAATCAGTTAAATGAAGAGGAAATCAGTTAAATGAAGAGGAAATCAGTTAACGATGAAATCAGTTAAAGATGAAATCAGTTACAGATGAAATCAGTTAAATGAAGATGAAATCAGTTAACGATGAAATCAGTTAAATGAAGATGAAATCAGTTAACGATGAAATCAGTTAACGATGAAATCAGTTAACGATGAAATCAGTTAAATGAAGATGAAATCAGTTAACGATGAAATCAGTTAACGATGAAATCAGTTAAATGAAGATGAAATCAGTTAAAGATGAAATCAGTTAACGATGAAATCAGTTACAGATGAAATCAGTTACATGAAGATTAAAACAGTTAACGATGAAATCAGTTAAAGATGAAATCAGTTAACGATGAAATCAGTTAAATGAAGAATGAAAATGAAATCAGTTAAATGAAGATGAAATCAGTTAACGATGAAATCAGTTAAATGAAGATGAAATCAGTTAACGATGAAATCAGTTACAGATGAAATCAGTTACATGAAGATTAAATCAGTTAACGATGAAATCAGTTAAAGATGAAATCAGTTAAATGAAGACGAAATCAGTTAAAGATGAAATCAGTTAACGATGAAATCAGTTAAATGAAGATGAAATCAGTTAAATGAAGATGAAATCAGTTAACGATGAAATCAGTTACAGATGAAATCAGTTACATGAAGAATGAAAATGAAATCAGTTAAATGAAGATGAAATCAGTTAACGATGAAATGAGTTAAATGAAGATGAAATCAGTTAACGATGAAATCAGTTAAAGATGAAATCAGTTAACGATGAAATCAGTTAAATGAAGATGAAATCAGTTAAATGAAGAGGAAATCAGTTAACGATGAAATCAGTTAAAGATGAAATCAGTTACAGATTAAATCAGTTACATGAAGATTAAATCAGTTAACGATGAAATCAGTTAACGATGAAATCAGTTAAATGAAGAATGAAAATGAAATCAGTTAAATGAAGATGAAATCAGTTAACGATGAAATCAGTTAACGATGAAATCAGTTAAATGAAGATGAAATCAGTTAAATGAAGATGAAATCAGTTAACGATGAAATCAGTTAAATGAAGATGAAATCAGTTAACGATGAAATCAGTTAACGATGAAATCAGTTAAATGAAGATGAAATCAGTTAACGATGAAATCAGTTACAGATGAAATCAGTTACATGAAGATGAAATCAGTTAACGATGAAATCAGTTAAAGATGAAATCAGTTAACGATGAAATCAGTTAAATGAAGAATGAAAATGAAATCAGTTAAATTAAGATGAAATCAGTTAACGATGAAATCAGTTAACGATGAAATCAGTTAAATGAAGATGAAATCAGTTAACGATGAAATCAGTTAAATGAAGATGAAATCAGTTAACGATGAAATCAGTTAAAGATGAAATCAGTTAAAGGAAGATGAAATCAGTTAAAGATGAAATCAGTTAAATGAAGATGAAATCAGTTAACGATGAAATCAGTTAAATGAAGATGAAATCAGTTAACGATGAAATCAGTTAAAGATGAAATCAGTTAAAGATGAAATCAGTTACAGATGAAATCAGTTACATGAAGATTAAATCAGTTAACGATGAAATCAGTTAAAGATGAAATCAGTGAACGATGAAATCAGTTAAAGATGAAATCAGTGAACGATGAAATCAGTTAAATGAAGATGAAATCAGTTAACGATGAAATCAGTTAAAGATGAAATCAGTTAAATGAAGATGAAATCAGTTAACGATGAAATCAGTTAAATGAAGATGAAATCAGTTAACGATGAAATCAGTTAAATGAAGATGAAATCAGTTAACGATGAAATCAGTTAACGATGAAATCAGTTAACGATGAAATCAGTTAAATGAAGATGAAATCAGTTAAAGATGAAATCAGTTACAGATGAAATCAGTTACATGAAGATTAAATCAGTTAAAGATGAAATCAGTTAACGATGAAATCAGTTAAATGAAAAATGAAAATGAAATCAGTTAAATGAAGATGAAATCAGTTAACGATGAAATCAGTTAAAGATGAAATCAGTTAAATGAAGATGAAATCAGTTAACGATGAAATCAGTTAACGATGAAATCAGTTAAATGAAGATGAAATCAGTTAACGATGAAATCAGTTAATTGAAGATGAAATCAGTTACAGATGAAATCAGTTACATGAAGATGAAATCAGTTAAATGAAGATGAAATCAGTTAAATTAAGATGAAATCAGTTAACGATGAAATCAGTTAATTGAAGATGAAATCAGTTACAGATGAAATCAGTTACATGAAGATGAAATCAGTTAAATGAAGATGAAATCAGTTAAATTAAGATGAAATCAGTTAACGATGAAATCAGTTAACGATGAAATCAGTTAAATGAAGATGAAATCAGTTAACGATGAAATCAGTTAACGATGAAATCAGTTAAAGATGAAATCAGTTAACGATGAAATCAGTTAAATGAAGATGAAATCAGTTAATGATGAAATCAGTTAAATGAAGATGAAATCAGTTAACGATGAAATCAGTTAAAGATGAAATCAGTTACAGATGAAATCAGTTACATGAAGATTAAATCAGTTAACGATGAAATCAGTTAAAGATGAAATCAGTGAACGATGAAATCAGTTAAAGATGAAATCAGTTAACGATGAAATCAGTTAAATGAAGATGAAATCAGTTAACGATGAAATCAGTTAAATGAAGATGAAATCAGTTAACGATGAAATCAGTTAACGATGAAATCAGTTAAATGAAGATGAAATCAGTTAACGATGAAATCAGTTAACGATGAAATCAGTTAAATGAAGATGAAATCAGTTAACGATGAAATCAGTTAAAGATGAAATCAGTTAACGATGAAATCAGTTAACGATGAAATCAGTTAACGATGAAATCAGTTAAATGAAGATGAAATCAGTTAAATGAAGATGAAATCAGTTAACGAGGAAATCAGTTAAATGAAGATGAAATCAGTTAACGATGAAATCAGTTAAAGATGAAATCAGTTAAATGAAGATGAAATCAGTTAACGATGAAATCAGTTAAATGAAGATGAAATCAGTTAACGATGAAATCAGTTAAAGATGAAATCAGTTAAATGAAGATGAAGTCAGTTAAATGAAGATGAAATCAGTTAACGATGAAATCAGTTAAATGAAGATGAAATCAGTTAACGATGAAATCAGTTAAAGATGAAATCAGTTAAATGAAGATGAAATCAGTTAACGATGAAATCAGTTAATTGAAGATGAAATCAGTTACAGATGAAATCAGTTACATGAAGATGAAATCAGTTAAATGAAGATGAAATCAGTTAAATTAAGATGAAATCAGTTAACGATGAAATCAGTTAATTGAAGATGAAATCAGTTACAGATGAAATCAGTTACATGAAGATGAAATCAGTTAAATGAAGATGAAATCAGTTAAATTAAGATGAAATCAGTTAACGATGAAATCAGTTAACGATGAAATCAGTTAAATGAAGATGAAATCAGTTAACGATGAAATCAGTTAACGATGAAATCAGTTAAAGATGAAATCAGTTAACGATGAAATCAGTTAAATGAAGATGAAATCAGTTAACGATGAAATCAGTTAAATGAAGATGAAATCAGTTAACGATGAAATCAGTTAACGATGAAATCAGTTAAATGAAGATGAAATCAGTTAACGATGAAATCAGTTAACGATGAAATCAGTTAAATGAAGATGAAATCAGTTAACGATGAAATCAGTTAACGATGAAATCAGTTAACGATGAAATCAGTTAAATGAAGATGAAATCAGTTAACGATGAAATCAGTTAACGATGAAATCAGTTAAATGAAGATGAAATCAGTTAACGATGAAATCAGTTAACGATGAAATCAGTTAAATGAAGAGGAAATCAGTTAAATGAAGAGGAAATCAGTTAACGATGAAATCAGTTAAAGATGAAATCAGTTACAGATGAAATCAGTTAAATGAAGATGAAATCAGTTAACGATGAAATCAGTTAAATGAAGATGAAATCAGTTAACGATGAAATCAGTTAACGATGAAATCAGTTAACGATGAAATCAGTTAAATGAAGATGAAATCAGTTAACGATGAAATCAGTTAACGATGAAATCAGTTAAATGAAGATGAAATCAGTTAAAGATGAAATCAGTTAACGATGAAATCAGTTACAGATGAAATCAGTTACATGAAGATTAAAACAGTTAACGATGAAATCAGTTAAAGATGAAATCAGTTAACGATGAAATCAGTTAAATGAAGAATGAAAATGAAATCAGTTAAATGAAGATGAAATCAGTTAACGATGAAATCAGTTAAATGAAGATGAAATCAGTTAACGATGAAATCAGTTACAGATGAAATCAGTTACATGAAGATTAAATCAGTTAACGATGAAATCAGTTAAAGATGAAATCAGTTAAATGAAGACGAAATCAGTTAAAGATGAAATCAGTTAACGATGAAATCAGTTAAATGAAGATGAAATCAGTTAAATGAAGATGAAATCAGTTAACGATGAAATCAGTTACAGATGAAATCAGTTACATGAAGAATGAAAATGAAATCAGTTAAATGAAGATGAAATCAGTTAACGATGAAATGAGTTAAATGAAGATGAAATCAGTTAACGATGAAATCAGTTAAAGATGAAATCAGTTAACGATGAAATCAGTTAAATGAAGATGAAATCAGTTAAATGAAGAGGAAATCAGTTAACGATGAAATCAGTTAAAGATGAAATCAGTTACAGATTAAATCAGTTACATGAAGATTAAATCAGTTAACGATGAAATCAGTTAACGATGAAATCAGTTAAATGAAGAATGAAAATGAAATCAGTTAAATGAAGATGAAATCAGTTAACGATGAAATCAGTTAACGATGAAATCAGTTAAATGAAGATGAAATCAGTTAAATGAAGATGAAATCAGTTAACGATGAAATCAGTTAAATGAAGATGAAATCAGTTAACGATGAAATCAGTTAACGATGAAATCAGTTAAATGAAGATGAAATCAGTTAACGATGAAATCAGTTACAGATGAAATCAGTTACATGAAGATGAAATCAGTTAACGATGAAATCAGTTAAAGATGAAATCAGTTAACGATGAAATCAGTTAAATGAAGAATGAAAATGAAATCAGTTAAATTAAGATGAAATCAGTTAACGATGAAATCAGTTAACGATGAAATCAGTTAAATGAAGATGAAATCAGTTAACGATGAAATCAGTTAAATGAAGATGAAATCAGTTAACGATGAAATCAGTTAAAGATGAAATCAGTTAAAGGAAGATGAAATCAGTTAAAGATGAAATCAGTTAAATGAAGATGAAATCAGTTAACGATGAAATCAGTTAAATGAAGATGAAATCAGTTAACGATGAAATCAGTTAAAGATGAAATCAGTTAAAGATGAAATCAGTTACAGATGAAATCAGTTACATGAAGATTAAATCAGTTAACGATGAAATCAGTTAAAGATGAAATCAGTGAACGATGAAATCAGTTAAAGATGAAATCAGTGAACGATGAAATCAGTTAAATGAAGATGAAATCAGTTAACGATGAAATCAGTTAAAGATGAAATCAGTTAAATGAAGATGAAATCAGTTAACGATGAAATCAGTTAAATGAAGATGAAATCAGTTAACGATGAAATCAGTTAAATGAAGATGAAATCAGTTAACGATGAAATCAGTTAACGATGAAATCAGTTAACGATGAAATCAGTTAAATGAAGATGAAATCAGTTAAAGATGAAATCAGTTACAGATGAAATCAGTTACATGAAGATTAAATCAGTTAAAGATGAAATCAGTTAACGATGAAATCAGTTAAATGAAAAATGAAAATGAAATCAGTTAAATGAAGATGAAATCAGTTAACGATGAAATCAGTTAAAGATGAAATCAGTTAAATGAAGATGAAATCAGTTAACGATGAAATCAGTTAACGATGAAATCAGTTAAATGAAGATGAAATCAGTTAACGATGAAATCAGTTAAATGAAGATGAAATCAGTTAACGATGAAATCAGTTAAAGATGAAATCAGTTAAATGAAGATGAAATCAGTTAACGATGAAATCAGTTAAATGAAGATGAAATCAGTTGACGATGAAATCAGTTAAAGATGAAATCAGTTACAGATGAAATCAGTTACATGAAGATTAAATCAGTTAACGATGAAATCAGTTAAAGATGAAATCAGTTAACGATGAAATCAGTTAAATGAAAAATGAAAATGAAATCAGTTAAATGAAGATGAAATCAGTTAACGATGAAATCAGTTAAAGATGAAATCAGTTAAATGAAGATGAAATCAGTTAACGATGAAATCAGTTAAATGAAGATGAAATCAGTTAATGATGAAATCAGTTAAATGAAGATGAAATCAGTTAAAGATGAAATCAGTTAAATGAAGATGAAATCAGTTAACGATGAAATCAGTTAAATGAAGATGAAATCAGTTAACGATGAAATCAGTTAAAGATGAAATCAGTTACAGATGAAATCAGTTACATGAAGATTAAATCAGTTTACGATGAAATCAGTTAAAGATGAAATCAGTTAACGATGAAATCAGTTACAGATGAAATCAGTTACATGAAGATGAAATCAGTTAACGATGAAATCAGTTAAAGATGAAATCAGTTAACGATGAAATCAGTTAAATGAAGAATGAAAATGAAATCAGTTAAATTAAGATGAAATCAGTTAACGATGAAATCAGTTAACGATGAAATCAGTTAAATGAAGATGAAATCAGTTAACGATGAAATCAGTTAAATGAAGATGAAATCAGTTAACGATGAAATCAGTTAAAGATGAAATCAGTTAAAGGAAGATGAAATCAGTTAAAGATGAAATCAGTTAAATGAAGATGAAATCAGTTAACGATGAAATCAGTTAAATGAAGATGAAATCAGTTAAAGATGAAATCAGTTAAAGATGAAATCAGTTACAGATGAAATCAGTTACATGAAGATTAAATCAGTTAACGATGAAATCAGTTAAAGATGAAATCAGTGAACGATGAAATCAGTTAAAGATGAAATCAGTGAACGATGAAATCAGTTAAATGAAGATGAAATCAGTTAACGATGAAATCAGTTAAAGATGAAATCAGTTAAATGAAGATGAAATCAGTTAACGATGAAATCAGTTAAATGAAGATGAAATCAGTTAACGATGAAATCAGTTAAATGAAGATGAAATCAGTTAACGATGAAATCAGTTAACGATGAAATCAGTTAAATGAAGATGAAATCAGTTAAATTAAGATGAAATCAGTTAACGATGAAATCAGTTAACGATGAAATCAGTTAAATGAAGATGAAATCAGTTAACGATGAAATCAGTTAACGATGAAATCAGTTAACGATGAAATCAGTTAAATGAAGATGAAATCAGTTAACGATGAAATCAGTTAACGATGAAATCAGTTAAATGAAGATGAAATCAGTTAACGATGAAATCAGTTAAAGATGAAATCAGTTAAATGAAGATGAAATCAGTTAACGATGAAATCAGTTAAAGATGAAATCAGTTAAATGAAGATGAAATCAGTTAAAGATGAAATCAGTTAAATGAAGATGAAATCAGTTAACGATGAAATCAGTTAAATGAAGATGAAATCAGTTAACGATGAAATCAGTTAAATGAAGATGAAATCAGTTAACGATGAAATCAGTTAAAGATGAAATCAGTTAACGATGAAATCAGTTAAATGAAGATGAAATCAGTTAACGATGAAATCAGTTAAAGATGAAATCAGTTACAGATGAAATCAGTTACATGAAGATTAAATCAGTTAACGATGAAATCAGTTAAAGATGAAATCAGTTTACGATGAAATCAGTTTACGATGAAATCAGTTAAAGATGAAATCAATTAACGATGAAATCAGTTAAATGAAGATGAAATCAGTTAACGATGAAATCAGTTAAATGAAGATGAAATCAGTTAACGATGAAATCAGTTAACGATGAAATCAGTTAAATGAAGATGAAATCAGTTAACGATGAAATCAGTTAACGATGAAATCAGTTAAATGAAGATGAAATCAGTTAACAATGAAATCAGTTAACGATGAAATCAGTTAACGATGAAATCAGTTAAATGAAGATGAAATCAGTTAAATTAAGATGAAATCAGTTAACGATGAAATCAGTTAAATGAAGATGAAATCAGTTAACGATGAAATCAGTTAACGATGAAATCAGTTAACGATGAAATCAGTTAAATGAAGATGAAATCAGTTAACGATGAAATCAGTTAACGATGAAATCAGTTAAATGAAGATGAAATCAGTTAACGATGAAATCAGTTAAAGATGAAATCAGTTAAATGAAGATGAAATCAGTTAACGATGAAATCAGTTAAAGATGAAATCAGTTAAATGAAGATGAAATCAGTTAAAAATGAAATCAGTTAAATGAAGATGAAATCAGTTAACGATGAAATCAGTTAAATGAAGATGAAGTCAGTTAACGATGAAATCAGTTAAAGATGAAATCAGTTACAGATGAAATCAGTTACATGAAGATTAAATCAGTTAACGATGAAATCAGTTAAAGATGAAATCAGTTAAATGAAGATGAAATCAGTTAACGATGAAATCAGTTAAATGAAGATGAAATCAGTTAACGATGAAATCAGTTAACGATGAAATCAGTTAAATGAAGATGAAATCAGTTAACGATGAAATCAGTTAAATGAAGATGAAATCAGTTAAATGAAGATGAAATCAGTTAACGATGAAATCAGTTAAAAATGAAATCAGTTACAGATGAAATCAGTTACATGAAGATGAAATCAGTTAACGATGAAATCAGTTAAAGATGAAATCAGTTAACGATGAAATCAGTTAAATGAAGATGAAATCAGTTAACGATGAAATCAGTTAAAGATGAAATCAGTTAAAGATGAAATCAGTTAAATGAAGATGAAATCAGTTAACGATGAAATCAGTTAAATGAAGATGAAATCAGTTAACGATGAAATCAGTTCACGATGAAATCAGTTAAATGAAGATGAAATCAGTTAACGATGAAATCAGTTAACGATGAAATCAGTTAACGATGAAATCAGTTAAATGAAGATGAAATCAGTTAACGATGAAATCAGTTAAATGAAGATGAAATCAGTTAAATGAAGAGGAAATCAGTTAACGATGAAATCAGTTAAAGATGAAATCAGTTACAGATGAAATCAGTTACATGAAGATTAAATCAATTAACGATGAAATCAGTTAACGATGAAATCAGTTAAATGAAGAATGAAAATGAAATCAGTTAAATGAAGATGAAATCAGTTAACGATGAAATCAGTTAACGATGAAATCAGTTAAATGAAGATGAAATCAGTTAAATGAAGATGAAATCAGTTAACGATGAAATCAGTTAACGATGAAATCAGTTAAATGAAGATGAAATCAGTTAACGATGAAATCAGTTAACGATGAAATCAGTTAACGATGAAATCAGTTAAATGAAGATGAAATCAGTTAACGATGAAATCAGTTAACGATGAAATCAGTTAACGATGAAATCAGTTAAATGAAGATGAAATCAGTTAACGATGAAATCAGTTAACGATGAAATCAGTTAAATGAAGATGAAATCAGTTAAATGAGAAGGAAATCAGTTAACGATGAAATCAGTTAAAGATGAAATCAGTTACAGATTAAATCAGTTACATGAAGATTAAATCAGTTAACGATGAAATCAGTTAACGATGAAATCAGTTAAATGAAGAATGAAAATGAAATCAGTTAAATGAAGATGAAATCAGTTAACGATGAAATCAGTTAACGATGAAATCAGTTAAATGAAGATGAAATCATTTAAATGAAGATGAAATCAGTTAACGATGAAATCAGTTAACGATGAAATCAGTTAAATGAAGATGAAATCAGTTAACGATGAAATCAGTTAACGATGAAATCAGTTAAATGAAGATGAAATCAGTTAACGATGAAATCAGTTAAAGATGAAATCAGTTAAATGAAGATGAAATCAGTTAAAGATGAAATCAGTTAACGATGAAATCAGTTAACGATGAAATCAGTTAAATGAAGATGAAATCAGTTAAATGAAGATGAAATCAGTTAACGATGAAATCAGTTAACGATGAAATCAGTTACATGAAGATAAAATCAGTTAACGATGAAATCAGTTAAAGATGAAATCAGTTAACGATGAAATCAGTTAAATGAAGATGAAATCAGTTAACGATGAAATCAGTTAAATGAAGATGAAATCAGTTAACGATGAAATCAGTTAAAGATGAAATCAGTTAAATGAAGATGAAATCAGTTAACGATGAAATCAGTTAAATGAAGATGAAATCAGTTAACGATGAAATCAGTTAAAGATGAAATCAGTTACAGATGAAATCAGTTACATGAAGATTAAATCAGTTAACGATGAAATCAGTTAAAGATGAAATCAGTTAAATGAAGATGAAATCAGTTAAAGATGAAATCAGTTAAATGAAGATGAAATCAGTTAAAGATGAAATCAGTTAAATGAAGATGAAATCAGTTAACGATGAAATCAGTTAAATGAAGATGAAATCAGTTAACGATGAAATCAGTTAAAGATGAAATCAGTTACAGATGAAATCAGTTACATGAAGATTAAATCAGTTCACGATGAAATCAGTTAACGATGAAATCAGTTAAAGATGAAATCAGTTACAGATGAAATCAGTTACATGAAGATGAAATCAGTTTACGATGAAATCAGTTAAAGATGAAATCAGTTAACGATGAAATCAGTTAAATGAAGATGAAATCAGTTAACGATGAAATCAGTTAAAGATGAAATCAGTTACAGATGAAATCAGTTACATGAAGATGAAATCAGTTAACGATGAAATCAGTTAAAGATGAAATCAGTGAACGATGAAATCAGTTAAAGATGAAATCAGTTAACGATGAAATCAGTTAAATGAAGATGAAATCAGTTAACGATGAAATCAGTTAAATGAAGATGAAATCAGTTAACGATGAAATCAGTTAAATGAAGATGAAATCAGTTAACGATGAAATCAGTTAAATGAAGATGAAATCAGTTAACGATGAAATCAGTTAAATGAAGATGAAATCAGTTAACGATGAAATCAGTTAAAGATGAAATCAGTTAAAGGAAGATGAAATCAGTTAACGATGAAATCAGTTAAATGAAGATGAAATCAGTTAAAGATGAAATCAGTTAAATGAAGATGAAATCAGTTAAAGATGAAATCAGATACAGATGAAATCAGTTACATGAATATTAAATCAGTTAACGATGAAATCAGTCAACAATGAAATCAGTTAAAGATGAAATCAGTTAACGATGAAATCAGTTAACGATGAAATCAGTTAAATGAAGATGAAATCAGTTAAAGATGAAATCAGTTAAATGAAGATGAAATCAGTTAAAGATGAAATCAGTTAAATGAAGATGAAATCAGTTAACGATGAAATAAGTTAAATGAAGATGAAATCAGTTAACGATGAAATCAGTTAAAGATGAAATCAGTTACAGATGAAATCAGTTACATGAAGATTAAATCAGTTAACGATGAAATCAGTTAACGATGAAATCAGTTACAGATGAAATCAGTTACATGAAGATGAAATCAGTTTACGATGAAATCAGTTAAAGATGAAATCAGTTAACGATGAAATCAGTTAAATGAAGATGAAATCAGTTAACGATGAAATCAGTTAAATGAAGATGAAATCAGTTAACGATGAAATCAGTTAACGATGAAATCAGTTAAATGAAGATGAAATCAGTTAACAATGAAATCAGTTAACGATGAAATCAGTTAACGATGAAATCAGTTAAATGAAGATGAAATCAGTTAACAATGAAATCAGTTAACGATGAAATCAGTTAAAGATGAAATCAGTTAAATGAAGATGAAATCAGTTAACGATGAAATCAGTTAAAGATGAAATCAGTTAACGATGAAATCAGTTAACGATGAAATCAGTTAAATGAAGATGAAATCAGTTAACGATGAAATCAGTTAAAGATGAAATCAGTTACAGATGAAATCAGTTACATGAAGATTAAATCAGTTAACGATGAAATCAGTTAAAGATGAAATCAGTTACAGATGAAATCAGTTACATGAAGATTAAATCAGTTAACGATGAAATCAGTTAACGATGAAATCAGTTAAATGAAGAATGAAAATGAAATCAGTTAAATGAAGATGAAATCAGTTAACGATGAAATCAGTTAAAGATGAAATCAGTTAAATGTCGATGAAATCAGTTAACGATGAAATCAGTTAAATGAAGATGAAATCAGTTAACGATGAAATCAGTTAAATGAAGATGAAATCAGTTAACGATGAAATCAGTTAAATGAAGATGAAATCAGTTAACGATGAAATCAGTTAAAGATGAAATCAGTTACAGATGAAATCAGTTACATGAAGATTAAATCAGTTAACGATGAAATCAGTTAAAGATGAAATCAGTTAACAATGAAATCAGTTAAAGATTAAATCAGTTAACGATGAAATGAGTTAAATGAAGATGAAATCAGTTAACGATGAAATCAGTTAAAGATGAAATCAGTTAAATGAAGATGAAATCAGTTAACGATGAAATCAGTTAAATGAAGATGAAATCAGTTACAGATGAAATCAGTTACATGAAGATTAAATCAGTTAACGATGAAATCAGTTAAAGATGAAATCAGTTAACGATGAAATCACTTAAATGAAGAATGAAAATGAAATCAGTTAAATGAAGATGAAATCAGTTAACGTTGAAATCAGTTAAAGATGAAATCAGTTAACGATGAAATCAGTTAACGATGAAATCAGTTAAATTAAGATGAAATCAGTTAACGATGAAATCAGTTAACGATGAAATCAGTTAAATGAAGATGAATTCAGTTAACGATGAAATCAGTTAAAGATGAAATCAGTTAAATGAAGATGAAATCAGTTAAAGATGAAATCAGTTAAATGAAGATGAAATCAGTTAATGATGAAATCAGTTAAATGAAGATGAAATCAGTTAACGATGAAATCAGTTAAAGATGAAATCAGTTACAGATGAAATCAGTTACATGAAGATTAAATCAGTTAACGATGAAATCAGTTAAAGATGAAATCAGTGAACGATGAAATCAGTTAAAGATGAAATCAGTTAACGATGAAATCAGTTAAATGAAGATGAAATCAGTTAACGATGAAATCAGTTAAATGAAGATGAAATCAGTTAACGATGAAATCAGTTAACGATGAAATCAGTTAAATGAAGATGAAATCAGTTAACGATGAAATCAGTTAACGATGAAATCAGTTAAATGAAGATGAAATCAGTTAACGATGAAATCAGTTAAAGATGAAATCAGTTAACGATGAAATCAGTTAACGATGAAATCAGTTAAATGAAGATGAAATCAGTTAACGATGAAATCAGTTAAATGAAGATGAAATCAGTTAACGATGAAATCAGTTAAAGATGAAATCAGTTACAGATGAAATCAGTTACATGAAGATTTAATCAGTTAACGATGAAATCAGTTAAAGATGAAATCAGTTAACAATGAAATCAGTTAAAGATGAAATCAGTTAACGATGAAATGAGTTAAATGAAGATGAAATCAGTTAAAGATGAAATCAGTTACAGATGAAATCAGTTAAAGATGAAATCAGTTACATGAAGATTAAATCAGTTAACGATGAAATCAGTTAAAGATGAAATGAGTTAACGATGAAATCAGTTAAATGAAGAATGAAAATGAAATCAGTTAAATGAAGATGAATTCAGTTAACGATTAAATCAGTTAAAGATGAAATCAGTTAACGATGAAATCAGTTAAATGAAGATGAAATCAGTTAACGATGAAATCAGTTAAAGATGAAATCAGTTAAATGAAGATGAAATCAGTTAACGATGAAATAAGTTAAAGATGAAATCAGTTAAATGAAGATGAAATCAATTAAAGATGAAATCAGTTAAATGAAGATGAAATCAGTTAACGATGAAATCAGTTAAATGAAGATGAAATCAGTGAACGATGAAATCAGTTAAAGATGAAATCAGTTACAGATGAAATCAGTTACATGAAGATTAAATCAATTAACGATGAAATCAGTTAAAGATGAAATCAGTGAACGATGAAATCAGTTAAAGATGAAATCAGTTAACGATGAAATCAGTTAAATGAAGATGAAATCAGTTAACGATGAAATCAGTTAAAGATGAAATCAGTTAAATGAAGATGAAATCAGTTAACGATGAAATCAGTTAAATGAAGATGAAGTCAGTTAACGATGAAATCAGTTAACGATGAAATCAGTTAAATGAAGATGAAATCAGTTAACGATGAAATCAGTTAAATGAAGATGAAATCAGTTAAAGATGAAATCAGTTAACGATGAAATCAGTTAACGATGAAATCAGTTAACGATGAAATCAGTTAAATGAAGATGAAATCAGTTAACGATGAAATCAGTTAACGATGAAATCAGTTAAATGAAGATGAAATCAGTTAACGATGAAATCAGTTAACGATGAAATCAGTTACAGATGAAATCAGTTACATGAAGATTAAATCAGTTAACGATGAAATCAGTTAAAGATGAAATCAGTTACAGATGAAATCAGTTACATGAAGATTAAATCAGTTAACGATGAAATCAGTTAACGATGAAATCAGTTAAATGAAGAATGAAAATGAAATCAGTTAAATGAAGATGAAATCAGTTAACGATGAAATCAGTTAACGATGAAATCAGTTAAATGAAGATGAAATCAGTTAAAGATGAAATCAGTTAAATGAAGATGAAATCAGTTAACGATGAAATCAGTTAAATGAAGATGAAATCAGTTAACGATGAAATCAGTTAAATGAAGATGAAATCAGTTAGCGATGAAATCAGTTAACGATGAAATCAGTTACAGATGAAATCAGTTACAGATGAAATCAGTTACATGAAGATTAAATCAGTTAACGATGAAATCAGTTAAAGATGAAATCAGTGAACGATGAAATCAGTTAAAGATGAAATCAGTTAACGACGAAATCAGTTAAAGATGAAATCAGTTAAATGAAGATGAAATCAGTTAACGATGAAATCAGTTAACGGTGAAATCAGTTAACGATGAAATCAGTTAACGATGAAATCAGTTAAATGAAGATGAAATCAGTTAACGATGAAATCAGTTAAATGAAGATGAAATCAGTTAAAGATGAAATCAGTTAAATGAAGATGAAATCAGTTAAAGATGAAATCAGTTACATGAAGATTAAATCAGTTAACGATGAAATCAGTTAACAAAGAAATCAGTTAAAGATGAAATCAGTTAACGATGAAATCAGTTAAATGAAGATGAAATCAGTTAACGATGAAATCAGTTAAATGAAGATGAAATCAGTTAACGATGAAATCAGTTAAAGATGAAATCAGTTACAGATGAAATCAGTTACATGAAGATTAAATCAGTTAACGATGAAATCAGTTAAAGATGAAATCAGTTACAGATGAAATCAGTTACATGAAGATTAAATCAGTTAACGATGAAATCAGTTAACGATGAAATCAGTTAAATGAAGAATGAAAATGAAATCAGTTAAATGAAGATGAAATCAGTTAACGATGAAATCAGTTAACGATGAAATCAGTTAAATGAAGATGAAATCAGTTAAAGATGAAATCAGTTAAATGAAGATGAAATCAGTTAAAGATGAAATCAGTTACATGAAGATTAAATCAGTTAACGATGAAATCAGTTAACAAAGAAATCAGTTAAAGATGAAATCAGTTAACGATGAAATCAGTTAAATGAAGATGAAATCAGTTAACGATGAAATCAGTTAAAGATGAAATCAGTTAAATGAAGATGAAATCAGTTAACGATGAAATCAGTTAAATGAAGATGAAATCAGTTAACGATGAAATCAGTTAAAGATGAAATCAGTTACAGATGAAATCAGTTACATGAAGATTAAATCAGTTAACGATGAAATCAGTTAAAGATGAAATCAGTTAACGATGAAATCAGTTAAATGAAGATGAAATCAGTTAAAGATGAAATCAGTTAAATGAAGATGAAATCAGTTAACGATGAAATCAGTTAAATGAAGATGAAATCAGTTAACGATGAAATCAGTTAAAGATGAAATCAGTTACAGATGAAATCAGTTACATGAAGATTAAATCAGTGAACGATGAAATCAGTTAAAGATGAAATCAGTTAACGATGAAATCAGTTAAATGAAGATGAAATCAGTTAACGATGAAATCAGTTACATGAAGATGAAATCAGTTAACGATGAAATCAGTTAAATGAAGATGAAATCAGTTAACGATGAAATCAGTTAAAGATGAAATCAGTTACAGATGAAATCAGTTACATGAAGATTAAATCAGTTAACGATGAAATCAGTTAAAGATGAAATCAGTGAACGATGAAATCAGTTAAAGATGAAATCAGTTAACGATGAAATCAGTTAAATGAAGATGAAATCAGTTAACGATGAAATCAGTTAAAGATGAAATCAGTTAAATGAAGATAAAATCAGTTAACGATGAAATCAGTTAAATGAAGATGAAATCAGTTAACGATGAAATCAGTTAAATGAAGATGAAATCAGTTAACGATGAAATCAGTTAAATGAAGATGAAATCAGTTAACGATGAAATCAGTTAAATGAAGATGAAATCAGTTAACGATGAAATCAGTTAAAGATGAAATCAGTTAAAGGAAGATGAAATCAGTTAACGATGAAATCAGTTAAATGAAGATGAAATCAGTTAACGATGAAATCAGTTAAATGAAGATGAAATCAGTTAACGATGAAATCAGTTAAATGAAGATGAAATCAGTTAACGATGAAATCAGTTAAAGATGAAATCAGTTAAAGGAAGATGAAATCAGTTAACGATGAAATCAGTTAAATGAAAATGAAATCAGTTAAAGATGAAATCAGTTAAATGAAGATGAAATCAGTTAACGATGAAATCAGTTAAATGAAGATGAAATCAGTTAACGATGAAATCAGTTAAAGATGAAATCAGTTACATGAATATTAAATCAGTTAACGATGAAATCAGTCAACAATGAAATCAGTTAAAGATGAAATCAGTTAACGATGAAATCAGTTAACGATGAAATCAGTTAAATGAAGATGAAATCAGTTAACGATGAAATCAGTTAAAGATGAAATCAGTTAAATGTCGATGAAATCAGTTAACGATGAAATCAGTTAAATGAAGATGAAATCAGTTAACGATGAAATCAGTTAAATGAAGATGAAATCAGTTAACGATGAAATCAGTTAAATGAAGATGAAATCAGTTAACGATGAAATCAGTGAAATGAAGATGAAATCAGTTAACGATGAAATCAGTTAAAGATGAAATCAGTTACAGATGAAATCAGTTACATGAAGATTAAATCAGTTAACGATGAAATCAGTTAAAGATGAAATCAGTTAACAATGAAATCAGTTAAAGATTAAATCAGTTAACGATGAAATGAGTTAAATGAAGATGAAATCAGTTAACGATGAAATCAGTTAAAGATGAAATCAGTTAAATGAAGATGAAATCAGTTAACGATGAAATCAGTTAAATGAAGATGAAATCAGTTACAGATGAAATCAGTTACATGAAGATTAAATCAGTTAACGATGAAATCAGTTAAAGATGAAATCAGTTAACGATGAAATCACTTAAATGAAGAATGAAAATGAAATCAGTTAAATGAAGATGAAATCAGTTAACGTTGAAATCAGTTAAAGATGAAATCAGTTAACGATGAAATCAGTTAACGATGAAATCAGTTAAATTAAGATGAAATCAGTTAACGATGAAATCAGTTAACGATGAAATCAGTTAAATGAAGATGAATTCAGTTAACGATGAAATCAGTTAAAGATGAAATCAGTTAAATGAAGATGAAATCAGTTAAAGATGAAATCAGTTAAATGAAGATGAAATCAGTTAACGATGAAATCAGTTAAATGAAGATGAAATCAGTTAACGATGAAATCAGTTAAAGATGAAATCAGTTACAGATGAAATCAGTTACATGAAGATTAAATCAGTTAACGATGAAATCAGTTAAAGATGAAATCAGTGAACGATGAAATCAGTTAAAGATGAAATCAGTTAACGATGAAATCAGTTAAATGAAGATGAAATCAGTTAACGATGAAATCAGTTAAATGAAGATGAAATCAGTTAACGATGAAATCAGTTAACGATGAAATCAGTTAAATGAAGATGAAATCAGTTAACGATGAAATCAGTTAACGATGAAATCAGTTAAATGAAGATGAAATCAGTTAACGATGAAATCAGTTAAAGATGAAATCAGTTAACGATGAAATCAGTTAACGATGAAATCAGTTAAATGAAGATGAAATCAGTTAACGATGAAATCAGTTAAATGAAGATGAAATCAGTTAACGATGAAATCAGTTAAAGATGAAATCAGTTACAGATGAAATCAGTTACATGAAGATTTAATCAGTTAACGATGAAATCAGTTAAAGATGAAATCAGTTAACAATGAAATCAGTTAAAGATGAAATCAGTTAACGATGAAATGAGTTAAATGAAGATGAAATCAGTTAAAGATGAAATCAGTTACAGATGAAATCAGTTAAAGATGAAATCAGTTACAGATGAAATCAGTTACATGAAGATTAAATCAGTTAACGATGAAATCAGTTAAAGATGAAATGAGTTAACGATGAAATCAGTTAAATGAAGAATGAAAATGAAATCAGTTAAATGAAGATGAATTCAGTTAACGATTAAATCAGTTAAAGATGAAATCAGTTAACGATGAAATCAGTTAAATGAAGATGAAATCAGTTAACGATGAAATCAGTTAAAGATGAAATCAGTTAAATGAAGATGAAATCAGTTAACGATGAAATAAGTTAAAGATGAAATCAGTTAAATGAAGATGAAATCAATTAAAGATGAAATCAGTTAAATGAAGATGAAATCAGTTAACGATGAAATCAGTTAAATGAAGATGAAATCAGTGAACGATGAAATCAGTTAAAGATGAAATCAGTTACAGATGAAATCAGTTACATGAAGATTAAATCAATTAACGATGAAATCAGTTAAAGATGAAATCAGTGAACGATGAAATCAGTTAAAGATGAAATCAGTTAACGATGAAATCAGTTAAATGAAGATGAAATCAGTTAACGATGAAATCAGTTAAAGATGAAATCAGTTAAATGAAGATGAAATCAGTTAACGATGAAATCAGTTAAATGAAGATGAAATCAGTTAACGATGAAATCAGTTAACGATGAAATCAGTTAAATGAAGATGAAATCAGTTAACGATGAAATCAGTTAAATGAAGATGAAATCAGTTAAAGATGAAATCAGTTAACGATGAAATCAGTTAACGATGAAATCAGTTAACGATGAAATCAGTTAAATGAAGATGAAATCAGTTAACGATGAAATCAGTTAAAGATGAAATCAGTTACAGATGAAATCAGTTACATGAAGATTAAAACAGTTAACGATGAAATCAGTTAAAGATGAAATCAGTTAACGATGAAATCAGTTAAATGAAGAATGAAAATGAAATCAGTTAAATGAAGATGAAATCAGTTAACGATGAAATCAGTTAAATGAAGATGAAATCAGTTAACGATGAAATCAGTTAAATGAAGATGAAATCAGTTAACGATGAAATCAGTTAAAGATGAAATCAGTTACAGATGAAATCAGTTACATGAAGATGAAATCAGTTAACGATGAAATCAGTTAAAGATGAAATCAGTTAACGATGAAATCAGTTAACGATGAAATCAGTTAAATGAAGATGAAATCAGTTAACGATGAAATCAGTTAAAGATGAAATCAGTTAAATGAAGATGAAATCAGTTAACGATGAAATCAGTTAAATGAAGATGAAATCAGTTAAATGAAGATGAAATCAGTTAACGATGAAATCAGTTGACGATGAAATCAGTTAAATGAAGATGAAATCAGTTAAATGAAGATGAAATCAGTTAACGATGAAATCAGTTAAAGATGAAATCAGTTACAGATGAAATCAGTTACATGAAGATTAAATCAGTTAACGATGAAATCAGTTAAAGATGAAATCAGTTAACGATGAAATCAGTTAAATGAAGAATGAAAATGAAATCAGTTAAATGAAGATGAAATCAGTTAACGATGAAATCAGTTAAAGATGAAATCAGTTAAATGAAGATGAAATCAGTTAACGATGAAATCAGTTAAATGAAGATGAAATCAGTTAACGATGAAATCAGTTAAAGATGAAATCAGTTACAGATGAAATCAGTTACATGAAGATTAAATCAGTTAACGATGAAATCAGTTAAAGATGAAATCAGTTAACGATGAAATCAGTTAAATGAAGAATG
This sequence comes from Semicossyphus pulcher, assembly GCF_022749685.1. Lineage (NCBI taxonomy): Eukaryota > Metazoa > Chordata > Actinopteri > Labriformes > Labridae > Semicossyphus > Semicossyphus pulcher. The sequence continues at coordinate 2,369,080 of NW_027211703.1, forward strand.
AAAATGAAATCAGTTAAATGAAGATGAAATCAGTTAACGATGAAATCAGTTAAAGATGAAATCAGTTAAATGAAGATGAAATCAGTTAACGATGAAATCAGTTAAATGAAGATGAAATCAGTTAACGATGAAATCAGTTAAAGATGAAATCAGTTACAGATGAAATCAGTTAAAGATGAAATCAGTTAACGATGAAATGAGTTAAATGAAGATGAAATCAGTTAAAGATGAAATCAGTTACAGATGAAATCAGTTAAAGATGAAATCAGTTACAGATGAAATCAGTTACATGAAGATTAAATCAGTTAACGATGAAATCAGTTAAAGATGAAATGAGTTAACGATGAAATCAGTTAAATGAAGAATGAAAATGAAATCAGTTAAATGAAGATGAATTCAGTTAACGATTAAATCAGTTAAAGATGAAATCAGTTAACGATGAAATCAGTTAAATGAAGATGAAATCAGTTAACGATGAAATCAGTTAAAGATGAAATCAGTTAAATGAAGATGAAATCAGTTAACGATGAAATAAGTTAAAGATGAAATCAGTTAAATGAAGATGAAATCAATTAAAGATGAAATCAGTTAAATGAAGATGAAATCAGTTAACGATGAAATCAGTTAAATGAAGATGAAATCAGTGAACGATGAAATCAGTTAAAGATGAAATCAGTTACAGATGAAATCAGTTACATGAAGATTAAATCAATTAACGATGAAATCAGTTAAAGATGAAATCAGTGAACGATGAAATCAGTTAAAGATGAAATCAGTTAACGATGAAATCAGTTAAATGAAGATGAAATCAGTTAACGATGAAATCAGTTAAAGATGAAATCAGTTAAATGAAGATGAAATCAGTTAACGATGAAATCAGTTAAATGAAGATGAAATCAGTTAACGATGAAATCAGTTAACGATGAAATCAGTTAAATGAAGATGAAATCAGTTAACGATGAAATCAGTTAAATGAAGATGAAATCAGTTAAAGATGAAATCAGTTAACGATGAAATCAGTTAACGATGAAATCAGTTAACGATGAAATCAGTTAAATGAAGATGAAATCAGTTAACGATGAAATCAGTTAAAGATGAAATCAGTTACAGATGAAATCAGTTACATGAAGATTAAAACAGTTAACGATGAAATCAGTTAAAGATGAAATCAGTTAACGATGAAATCAGTTAAATGAAGAATGAAAATGAAATCAGTTAAATGAAGATGAAATCAGTTAACGATGAAATCAGTTAAATGAAGATGAAATCAGTTAACGATGAAATCAGTTAAATGAAGATGAAATCAGTTAACGATGAAATCAGTTAAAGATGAAATCAGTTACAGATGAAATCAGTTACATGAAGATGAAATCAGTTAACGATGAAATCAGTTAAAGATGAAATCAGTTAACGATGAAATCAGTTAACGATGAAATCAGTTAAATGAAGATGAAATCAGTTAACGATGAAATCAGTTAAAGATGAAATCAGTTAAATGAAGATGAAATCAGTTAACGATGAAATCAGTTAAATGAAGATGAAATCAGTTAAATGAAGATGAAATCAGTTAACGATGAAATCAGTTGACGATGAAATCAGTTAAATGAAGATGAAATCAGTTAAATGAAGATGAAATCAGTTAACGATGAAATCAGTTAAAGATGAAATCAGTTACAGATGAAATCAGTTACATGAAGATTAAATCAGTTAACGATGAAATCAGTTAAAGATGAAATCAGTTAACGATGAAATCAGTTAAATGAAGAATGAAAATGAAATCAGTTAAATGAAGATGAAATCAGTTAACGATGAAATCAGTTAAAGATGAAATCAGTTAAATGAAGATGAAATCAGTTAACGATGAAATCAGTTAAATGAAGATGAAATCAGTTAACGATGAAATCAGTTAAAGATGAAATCAGTTACAGATGAAATCAGTTACATGAAGATTAAATCAGTTAACGATGAAATCAGTTAAAGATGAAATCAGTTAACGATGAAATCAGTTAAATGAAGAATGAAAATGAAATCAGTTAAATGAAGATGAAATCAGTTAACGATGAAATCAGTTAAAGATGAAATCAGTTAAATGAAGATGAAATCAGTTAACGATGAAATCAGTTAAATGAAGATGAAATCAGTTAACGATGAAATCAGTTAAAGATGAAATCAGTTACAGATGAAATCAGTTACATGAAGATTAAATCAGTTAACGATGAAATCAGTTAAAGATGAAATCAGTTAAATGAAGATGAAATCAGTTAACGATGAAATCAGTTAAATGTAGATGAAATCAGTTAAAGATGAAATCAGTTAAATGAAGAATGAAAATGAAATCAGTTAAATGAAGATGAAATCAGTTAACGATGAAATCAGTTAAAGATTAAATCAGTTAAATGAAGATGAAATCAGTTAACGATGAAATCAGTTAAATGAAGATGAAATCAGTTAAAGATGAAATCAGTTACAGATGAAATCAGTTAACGATGAAATCAGTTAAATGAAGATGAAATCAGTTAACGATGAAATCAGTTAAAGATGAAATCAGTTAAATGAAGATGAAATCAGTTAACGATGAAATCAGTTAAAGATTAAATCAGTTAAATGAAGAATGAAAATGAAATCAGTTAAATGAAGATGAAATCAGTTAAAGATGAAATCAGTTAACGATGAAATCAGTTAAAGATGAAATCAGTTAAGGATGAAATCAGTTAACGATGAAATCAGTTAAAGATGAAATCAGTTAAATGAAGATGAAATCAGTTAAATGAAGATGAAATCAGTTAAAGATGAAATCAGTTATAGATGAAATCAGTTAAATGAAGAATGAAAATGAAATCAGTTAAATGAAGATGAAATCAGTTAACGATGAAATCAGTTAACGATGAAATCAGTTAAATGAAGATGAAATCAGTTAACGATGAAATCAGTTAAAGATGAAATCAGTTAAATGAAGATGAAATCAGTTAACGATGAAATCAGTTACATGAAGATGAAATCAGTTAAATGAAGATGAAATCAGTTAACGATGAAATCAGTTAAAGATGAAATCAGTTAAATGAAGATGAAATCAGTTAACGATGAAATCAGTTAAATGAAGATGAAATCAGTTACAGATGAAATCAGTTAAAGATGAAATCAGTTAAATGAAAATGAAATCAGTTAACGATGAAATCAGTTAAAGATGAAATCATTTAAATGAAAATGAAATCAGTTAACGATGAAATCAGTTAAATGAAGATGAAATCAGTTAACGATGAAATCAGTTAAAGATGAAATCAGTTAAATGAAGATGAAATCAGTTAACGATGAAATCAGTTAAAGATGAAATCAGTTAAATGAAGATGAAATCAGTTAACGATGAAGTCAGTTAACGATGAAATCAGTTACAGATGAAATCAGTTACATGAAGATGAAATCAGTTAAAGATGAAATCAGTTAAAAAAGAAATCAGTTAAATGAAGATGAAATCAGTTAACGATGAAATCAGTTAAAGATGAAATCAGTTAAATGAAGATGAAATCAGTAAACGATGAAATCAGTTAAATGAAGATGAAATCAGTTAAAGATGAAATCAGTTAAATGAAGATGAAATCAGTTAACGATGAAATCAGTTACAGATGAAATCAGTTACATGAAGATGAAATCAGTTAAATATGAAATCAGTTAAATGAAGATGAAATCAGTTAACGATGAAATCAGTTAAAGATGAAATCAGTTAAATGAAGATGAAATCATTTAAATGAAGATGAAATCAGTTAAAGATGAAATCAGTTAACGATGAAATCAGTTAAAGATGAAATCAGTTAAGGATGAAATCAGTTAACGATGAAATCAGTTAAAGATGAAATCAGTTAAATGAAGATGAAATCAGTTAACGATGAAATCAGTTAAATGAAGATGAAATCAGTTAACGATGAAATCAGTTAAATGAAGATGAAATCAGTTAAATGAAGATGAAATCAGTTAACGATGAAATCAGTTAAAGATGAAATCAGTTAAATGAAGATGAAATCAGTTAAATGAAGATGAAATCAGTTAAAGATGAAATCAGTTAACGATGAAATCAGTTAAAGATGAAATCAGTTAAGGATGAAATCAGTTAACGATGAAATCAGTTAAAGATGAAATCAGTTAAATGAAGATGAAATCAGTTAAATGATGATGAAATCAGTTAAAGATGAAATCAGTTACAGATGAAATCAGTTAAATGAAGAATGAAAATGAAATCAGTTAAATGAAGATGAAATCAGTTAACGATGAAATCAGTTAACGATGAAATCAGTTAAATGAAGATGAAATCAGTTAACGATGAAATCAGTTAAATGAAGATGAAATCAGTTAACGATGAAATCAGTTAAAGATGAAATCAGTTAAATGAAGATGAAATCAGTTAAATGAAGATGAAATCAGTTAAAGATGAAATCAGTTAACGATGAAATCAGTTAAAGATGAAATCAGTTAAGGGTGAAATCAGTTAACGATGAAATCAGTTAAAGATGAAATCAGTTAAATGAAGATGAAATCAGTTAAATGATGATGAAATCAGTTAAAGATGAAATCAGTTACAGATGAAATCAGTTAAATGAAGAATGAAAATGAAATCAGTTAAATGAAGATGAAATCAGTTAACGATGAAATCAGTTAACGATGAAATCAGTTAAATGAAGATGAAATCAGTTAACGATGAAATCAGTTAAATGAAGATGAAATCAGTTAACGATGAAATCAGTTAAAGATGAAATCAGTTAAATGAAGATGAAATCAGTTAACGATGAAATCAGTTAAATGAAGATGAAATCAGTTAACGATGAAATCAGTTAACGATGAAATCAGTTAAATGAAGATGAAATCAGTTAACGATGAAATCAGTTAAAGATGAAATCAGTTAAATGAAGATGAAGTCAGTTAAATGAAGATGAAATCAGTTAACGATGAAATCAGTTAAATGAAGATGAAATCAGTTAACGATGAAATCAGTTAAAGATGAAATCAGTTAAATGAAGATGAAATCAGTTAACGATGAAATCAGTTAAATGAAGGTGAAATCAGTTACAGATGAAATCAGTTACATGAAGATGAAATCAGTTAACGATGAAATCAGTTAAATGAAGATGAAATCAGTTAAAGATGAAATCAGTTACAGATGAAATCAGTTAACGATGAAATCAGTTAAATGAAGATGAAATCAGTTAACGATGAAATCAGTTAAAGATGAAATCAGTTAAATGAAGATGAAATCAGTTAACGATGAAATCAGTTAAAGATTAAATCAGTTAAATGAAGAATGAAAATGAAATCAGTTAAATGAAGATGAAATCAGTTAACGATGAAATCAGTTAACGATGAAATCAGTTAAAGATGAAATCAGTTAAATGAAGATGAAATCAGTTAACGATGAAATCAGTTAAAGATGAAATCAGTTAAATGAAGATGAAATCAGTTAACGATGAAATCAGTTAAATGAAGATGAAATCAGTTAACGATGAAATCAGTTAACGATGAAATCAGTTAAATGAAGATGAAATCAGTTAACGATGAAATCAGTTAAAGATGAAATCAGTTAAATGAAGATGAAATCAGTTAACGATGAAATCAGTTACATGAAGATGAAATCAGTTAAATGAAGATGAAATCAGTTAACGATGAAATCAGTTAAAGATGAAATCAGTTAAATGAAGATGAAATCAGTTAACGATGAAATCAGTTAAATGAAGATGAAATCAGTTACAGATGAAATCAGTTAAAGATGAAATCAGTTAAATGAAGATGAAATCAGTTAACGATGAAATCAGTTAAAGATGAAATCAGTTAAATGAAAATGAAATCAGTTAACGATGAAATCAGTTAAATGAAGATGAAATCAGTTAACTATGAAATCAGTTAAAGATGAAATCAGTTAAATGAAGATGAAATCAGTTAACGATGAAGTCAGTTAACGATGAAATCAGTTACAGATGAAATCAGTTACATGAAGATGAAATCAGTTAAAGATGAAATCAGTTAAATGAAGAATGAAATCAGTTAACGATGAAATCAGTTAAAAAAGAAATCAGTTAAATGAAGATGAAATCAGTTAACGATGAAATCAGTTACAGATGAAATCAGTTACATGAAGAATGAAAATGAAATCAGTTAAATGAAGATGAAATCAGTTAACGATGAAATCAGTTAAAGATGAAATCAGTTAAATGAAGATGAAATCAGTTAACGATGAAATCAGTTAAATGAAGATGAAATCAGTTAACGATGAAATCAGTTAAAGATGAAATAAGTTAAATGAAGATGAAATCAGTTAAATATGAAATCAGTTAAATGAAGATGAAATCAGTTAACGATGAAATCAGTTAAAGATGAAATCAGTTAAATGAAGATGAAATCAGTTAAATGAAGATGAAATCAGTTAAAGATGAAATCAGTTAACGATGAAATCAGTTAAAGATGAAATCAGTTAAGGATGAAATCAGTTAACGATGAAATCAGTTAAAGATGAAATCAGTTAAATGAAGATGAAATCAGTTAAATGAAGATGAAATCAGTTAAAGATGAAATCAGTTACAGATGAAATCAGTTAAATGAAGAATGAAAATGAAATCAGTTAAATGAAGATGAAATCAGTTAACGATGAAATCAGTTAACGATGAAATCAGTTAAATGAAGATGAAATCAGTTAACGATGAAATCAGTTAAATGAAGATGAAATCAGTTAACGATGAAATCAGTTAAAGATGAAATCAGTTAAATGAAGATGAAATCAGTTAACGATGAAATCAGTTAAATGAAGATGAAATCAGTTAACGATGAAATCAGTTAACGATGAAATCAGTTAACGATGAAATCAGTTAACGATGAAATCAGTTAAATGAAGATGAAATCAGTTAACGATGAAATCAGTTAAATGAAGATGAAATCAGTTAACGATGAAATCAGTTAAAGATGAAATCAGTTAAATGAAGATGAAATCAGTTAAATGAAGATGAAATCAGTTAACGATGAAATCAGTTAAATGAAGATGAAATCAGTTAACGATGAAATCAGTTAAAGATGAAATCAGTTAACGATGAAATCAGTTAAAGATGAAATCAGTTAAATGAAGATGAAATCAGTTAACGATGAAATCAGTTAAATGAAGATGAAATCAGTTACATGAAGATGAAATCAGTTAAAGATGAAATCAGTTAAAGATGAAATCAGTTAAAGATTAAATCAGTTAAATGAAGATGAAATCAGTTAAAGATGAAATCAGTTAAATGAAGATGAAATCAGTTAAATGAAGATGAAATCAGTTAAAGATGAAATCAGTTAAATGAAGATGAAATCAGTTAACGATGAAATCAGTTAAATGAAGATGAAATCAGTTAAATGAAGATGAAATCAGTTAACGATGAAATCAGTTAAAGATGAAATCAGTTACATGAAGATTAAATCAGTTAACGATGAAATCGGTTAAAAATGAAATCAGTTAACGATGAAATCAGTTAAATGAAGATGAAATCAGTGAACGATGAAATCAGTTAAAGATGAAATCAGTTAAATGAAGATGAAATCAGTTAACGATGAAATCAGTTAAATGAAGATGAAATCAGTTAACGATGAAATCAGTTAAAGATGAAATCAGTTAAATGAAGATGAAATCAGTTAACGATGAAATCAGTTAAAGATGAAATCAGTTAAATGAAGATGAAATCAGTTAACGATGAAATCAGTTAAATGAAGATGAAATCAGTTAACGATGAAATCAGTTAAAGATGAAATCAGTTAAATGAAGATGAAATCAGTTAACGATGAAATCAGTTAAATGAAGATGAAATCAGTTAAATGTAGATGAAATCAGTTAACGATGAAATCAGTTAAAGATGAAATCAGTTAAATGAAGATGAAATCAGTTAACGATGAAATCAGTTAAATGAAGATGAAATCAGTTAACGATGAAATCAGTTAACGATGAAATCAGTTAAATGAAGATGAAATCAGTTAAATGAAGATGAAATCAGTTAACGAGGAAATCAGTTAAATGAAGATGAAATCAGTTAACGATGAAATCAGTTAAAGATGAAATCAGTTAAATGAAGATGAAATCAGTTAACGATGAAATCAGTTAAATGAAGATGAAATCAGTTAACGATGAAATCAGTTAAAGATGAAATCAGTTAAATGAAGATGAAGTCAGTTAAATGAAGATGAAATCAGTTAACGATGAAATCAGTTAAATGAAGATGAAATCAGTTAACGATGAAATCAGTTAAAGATGAAATCAGTTAAATGAAGATGAAATCAGTTAACGATGAAATCAGTTAATTGAAGATGAAATCAGTTACAGATGAAATCAGTTACATGAAGATGAAATCAGTTAAATGAAGATGAAATCAGTTAAAGATGAAATCAGTTAAATGAAGATGAAATCAGTTACATGAAGATTAAATCAGTTAACGATGAAATCAGTTAAAGATGAAATCAGTTAACGATGAAATCAGTTAAAGATGAAATCAGTAAAATGAAGATGAAATCAGTTAACGATGAAATCAGTTAAATGAAGATGAAATCAGTTAACGATGAAATCAGTTACAGATGAAATCAGTTACATGAAGATTAAATCAGTTAATGATGAAATCAGTTAAATGAACATGAAATCAGTTAAAGATGAAATCAGTTAAATGAAGAATGAAAATGAAATCAGTTAAATGAAGATGAAATCAGTTAACGATGAAATCAGTTAAAGATGAAATCAGTTAAATGAAGATGAAATCAGTTAACGATGAAATCAGTTAAATGAAGATGAAATCAGTTAAATGAAGATGAAATCAGTTAACGATGAAATCAGTTAAATGAAGATGAAATCAGTTAACGATGAAATCAGTTAAAGATGAAATCAGTTAAATGAAGATGAATCAGTTAACGATGAAATCAGTTAAATGAAGATGAAATCAGTTAACGATGAAATCAGTTAAAGATGAAATCAGTTAAATGAAGATGAAATCAGTTAACGATGAAATCAGTTAAAGATGAAATCAGTTAAATGAAGATGAAATCAGTTAACGATGAAATCAGTTAAATGAAGATGAAATCAGTTAACGATGAAATCAGTTCAAGATGAAATCAGTTAAATGAAGATGAAATCAGTTAAAGATGAAATCAGTTAAATGAAGACTAAATCAGTTAACGATGAAATCAGTTAAATGAAGATGAAATCAGTTAACGATGAAATCAGTTAAAGATGAAATCAGTTAAATGAAGATGAAATCAGTTAATGATGAAATCAGTTAAAGATGAAATCAGTTAAATGAAGATGAAATCAGTTAAATGAAGATGAAATTAGTTAAAGATGAAATCAGTTAAATGAAGAATGAAATCAGTTACAAATGAAATCAGTTAAATGAAGATGAAATCAGTTAAAGATGAAATCAGTTAAATGAAGATGAAATCAGTTAAATGAAGATGAAATCAGTTAACGATGAAATCAGTTAAAGATGAAATCAGTTAAATGAAGATGAAATCAGTTAACGATGAAATCAGTTACATGAAGATGAAATCAGTTAACGATGAAATCAGTTAAAGATGAAATCAGTTAACGATGAAATCAGTTAAAGATGAAATCAGTTAAATGAAGATGAAATCAGTTAAATGAAGATGAAATCAGTTAACGATGAAATCAGTTAAAGATGAAATCAGTTAAATGAAGATGAAATCAGTTAATGATGAAATCAGTAAAATGAAGATGATATCAGTTACAGATGAAATCAGTTAAAGATGAAATCAGTTAAATGAAGATGAAATCAGTTAACGATGAAATCAGTTAAAGATTAAATCAGTTAAATGAAGATGAAATCAGTTAAAGATGAAATCAGTTAAATGAAGATGAAATCAGTTAAATGAAGATGAAATCAGTTAACGATGAAATCAGTTAAATGAAGATGAAATCAGTTAACGATGAAATCAGTTAAATGAAGATGAAATCAGTTAAATGAAGATGAAATCAGTTACATGAAGATTAAATCAGTTAACGATGAAATCAGGTAAAGATGAAATCAGTTAACGATGAAATCAGTTAAATGAAGATGAAATCAGTGAACGATGAAATCAGTTAAAGATGAAATCAGTTAAAGATGAAATCAGTTAAATGAAGATGAAATCAGTTAACGATGAAATCAGTTAAATGAAGATGAAATCAGTTAACGATGAAATCAGTTAAAGATGAAATCAGTTAAATGAAGATGAAATCAGTTAACGATGAAATCAGTTAAATGAAGATGAAATCAGTTAACGATGAAATCAGTTAAAGATGAAATCAGTTAAATGAAGATGAAATCAGTTAACGATGAAATCAGTTAAATGAAGATGAAATCAGTTACAGATGAAATCAGTTACATGAAGATGAAATCAGTTAAAGATGAAATCAGTTAAAGATTAAATCAGTTAAATGAAGATGAAATCAGTTAAAGATGAAATCAGTTAAATGAAGATGAAATCAGTTAAATGAAGATGAAATCAGTTAAAGATGAAATCAGTTAAATGAAGATGAAATCAGTTAACGATAAAATCAGTTAAAGATGAAATCAGTTACATGAAGATGAAATCAGTTAACGATGAAATCAGTTAAAAATGAAATCAGTTAACGATGAAATCAGTTAAATGAAGATGAAATCAGTGAACGATGAAATCAGTTAAAGATGAAATCAGTTAAATGAAGATGAAATCAGTTAACGATGAAATCAGTTAAGTGAAGATGAAATCAGTTAACGATGAAATCAGTTAAAGATGAAATCAGTTAAATGAAGATGAAATCAGTTAACGATGAAATCAGTTAAATGAAGATGAAATCAGTTAACGATGAAATCAGTTAAAGATGAAATCAGTTAACGATGAAATCAGTTAAAGATGAAATCAGTTAAATGAAGATGAAATCAGTTAACGATGAAATCAGTTAAATGAAGATGAAATCAGTTAACGATGAAATCAGTTAAAGATGAAATCAGTTAAATGAAGATGAAATCAGTTAACGATGAAATCAGTTAAATGAAGATGAAATCAGTTACAGATGAAATCAGTTACATGAAGATGAAATCAGTTAAAGATGAAATCAGTTAAAGATTAAATCAGTTAAATGAAGATGAAATCAGTTAAAGATGAAATCAGTTAAATGAAGATGAAATCAGTTAAATGAAGATGAAATCAGTTAAAGATGAAATCAGTTAAATGAAGATGAAATCAGTTAACGATGAAATCAGTTAAAGATGAAATCAGTTACATGAAGATGAAATCAGTTAACGATGAAATCAGTTAAAAATGAAATCAGTTAACGATGAAATCAGTTAAATGAAGATGAAATCAGTGAACGATGAAATCAGTTAAAGATGAAATCAGTTAAATGAAGATGAAATCAGTTAACGATGAAATCAGTTAAGTGAAGATGAAATCAGTTAACGATGAAATCAGTTAATGATGAAATCAGTTAAATGAAGATGAAATCAGTTAACGATGAAATCAGTTAAATGAAGATGAAATCAGTTAACGATGAAATCAGTTAAAGATGAAATCAGTTAACGATGAAATCAGTTAAAGATGAAATCAGTTAAATGAAGATGAAGTCAGTTAAATGAAGATGAAATCAGTTAACGATGAAATCAGTTAAATGAAGATGAAATCAGTTAACGATGAAATCAGTTAAAGATGAAATCAGTTAAATGAAGATGAAATCAGTTAACGATGAAATCAGTTAATTGAAGATGAAATCAGTTACATGAAGATGAAATCAGTTAAATGAAGATGAAATCAGTTAAATGAAGATGAAATCAGTTAAAGATGAAATCAGTTAAATGAAGATGAAATCAGTTACATGAAGATTAAATCAGTTAAAGATGAAATCAGTTAAATGAAGATGAAATCAGTTAACGATGAAATCAGTTAAATGAAGATGAAATCAGTTAACGATGAAATCAGTTACAGATGAAATCAGTTACATGAAGATTAAATCAGTTAATGATGAAATCAGTTAAATGAACATGAAATCAGTTAAAGATGAAATCAGTTAAATGAAGAATGAAAATGAAATCAGTTAAATGAAGATGAAATCAGTTAACGATGAAATCAGTTAAAGATGAAATCAGTTAAATGAAGATGAAATCAGTTAACGATGAAATCAGTTAAATGAAGATGAAATCAGTTAAATGAAGATGAAATCAGTTAACGATGAAATCAGTTAAATGAAGATGAAATCAGTTAACGATGAAATCAGTTAACGATGAAATCAGTTAAATGAAGATGAAATCAGTTAAATGAAGATGAAATCAGTTAACGATGAAATCAGTTAAATGAAGATGAAATCAGTTAACGATGAAATCAGTTAAAGATGAAATCAGTTAAATGAAGATGAAATCAGTTAACGATGAAATCAGTTAACGATGAAATCAGTTAACGATGAAATCAGTTAAAGATGAAATCAGTTAAATGAAGATGAAGTCAGTTAAATGAAGATGAAATCAGTTAACGATGAAATCAGTTAAATGAAGATGAAATCAGTTAACGATGAAATCAGTTAAAGATGAAATCAGTTAAATGAAGATGAAATCAGTTAACGATGAAATCAGTTAAATGAAGATGAAATCAGTTAACGATGAAATCAGTTAAAGATGAAATCAGTTAAATGAAGATGAAATCAGTTAAAGATGAAATCAGTTAAATGAAGACGAAATCAGTTAACGATGAAATCAGTTAAATGAAGATGAAATCAGTTAACGATGAAATCAGTTAAAGATGAAATCAGTTAAATGAAGATGAAATCAGTTAACGATGAAATCAGTTAAAGATGAAATCAGTTAAATGAAGATGAAATCAGTTAACGATGAAATCAGTTAAAGATGAAATCAGTTAAATGAAGATGAAATCAGTTAACGATGAAATCAGTTACATGAAGATGAAATCAGTTAACGATGAAATCAGTTAACGATGAAATCAGTTAAATGAAGATGAAATCAGTTAACGATGAAATCAGTAAAATGAAGATGAAATCAGTTACAGATGAAATCAGTTAAAGATGAAATCAGTTAAATGAAGATGAAATCAGTTAACGATGAAATCAGTTAAAGATTAAATCAGTTAAATGAAGATGAAATCAGTTAAAGATGAAATCAGTTAAATGAAGATGAAATCAGTTAAATGAAGATGAAATCAGTTAACGATGAAATCAGTTAAAGATGAAATCAGTTAAATGAAGATGAAATCAGTTAACGATGAAATCAGTTAACGATGAAATCAGTTAAATGAAGATGAAATCAGTTAACGATGAAATCAGTTAAATGAAGATGAAATCAGTTAACGATGAAATCAGTTAAAGATGAAATCAGTTAAATGAAGATGAAATCAGTTAACGATGAAATCAGTTAAATGAAGATGAAATCAGTTAACGATGAAATCAGTTAACGATGAAATCAGTTAAATGAAGATGAAATCAGTTAACGATGAAATCAGTTAAATGAAGATGAAATCAGTTAACGATGAAATCAGTTAAAGATGAAATCAGTTAAATGAAGATGAAGTCAGTTAAATGAAGATGAAATCAGTTAACGATGAAATCAGTTAAATGAAGATGAAATCAGTTAACGATGAAATCAGTTAAAGATGAAATCAGTTAAATGAAGATGAAATCAGTTAACGATGAAATCAGTTAAATGAAGATGAAATCAGTTACAGATGACATCAGTTACATGAAGATGAAATCAGTTAAAGATGAAATCAGTTAAAGATTAAATCAGTTAAATGAAGATGAAATCAGTTAAAGATGAAATCAGTTAAATGAAGATGAAATCAGTTAAATGAAGATGAAATCAGTTACATGAAGATTAAATCAGTTAACGATGAAATCAGTTAAAGATGAAATCAGTTAACGATGAAATCAGTTAAATGAAGATGAAATCAGTGAACGATGCAATCAGTTAAAGATGAAATCAGTTAAAGATGAAATCAGTTAAATGAAGATGAAATCAGTTAACGATGAAATCAGTTAAATGAAGATGAAATCAGTTAACGATGAAATCAGTTAAAGATGAAATCAGTTAAATGAGGATGAAATCAGTTAACGATGAAATCAGTTAAATGAAGATGAAATCAGTTAACGATGAAATCAGTTAAAGATGAAATCAGTTAAATGAAGATGAAATCAGTTAACGATGAAATCAGTTAAATGAAGATGAAATCAGTTAACGATGAAATCAGTTAAATGAAGATGAAATCAGTTAAATGAAGATGAAATCAGTTAACGATGAAATCAGTTAAAGATGAAATCAGTTACATGAAGATGAAATCAGTTAACGATGAAATCAGTTAAATGAAGATGAAATCAGTTAACGATGAAATCAGTTAAAGATGAAATCAGTTAAATGAAGATGAAATCAGTTAACGATGAAATCAGTTAAATGAAGATGAAATCAGTTAACGATGAAATCAGTTACAGATGAAATCAGTTACATGAAGATTAAATCAGTTAAAGATGAAATCAGTTAAATGAAGATGAAATCAGTTAAAGATGAAATCAGTTAAATGAAGAATGAAAATGAAATCAGTTAAATGAAGATGAAATCAGTTAACGATGAAATCAGTTAAAGATGAAATCAGTTAAATGAAGATGAAATCAGTTCACGATGAAATCAGTTAAATGAAGATGAAATCAGTTAAATGAAGATGAAATCAGTTAACGATGAAATCAGTTAAATGAAGATGAAATCAGTTAACGATGAAATCAGTTAAAGATGAAATCAGTTAAATGAAGATGAAATCAGTTAACGATGAAATCAGTTAAATGAAGATGAAATCAGTTAACGATGAAATCAGTTAAAGATGAAATCAGTTAAATGAAGATGAAGTCAGTTAAATGAAGATGAAATCAGTTAACGATGAAATCAGTTAAATGAAGATGAAATCAGTTAACGATGAAATCAGTTAAAGATGAAATCAGTTAAATGAAGATGAAATCAGTTAACGATGAAATCAGTTAATTGAAGATGAAATCAGTTACAGATGAAATCAGTTACATGAAGATGAAATCAGTTAAAGATGAAATCAGTTAAAGATTAAATCAGTTAAATGAAGATGAAATCAGTTAAAGATGAAATCAGTTAAATGAAGATGAAATCAGTTAAAGATGAAATCAGTTAAAGATGAAATCAGTTAACGATGAAATCAGTTAAATGAAGATGAAATCAGTTAAATGAAGATGAAATCAGTTAACGATGAAATCAGTTAAAGATGAAATCAGTTACATGAAGATTAAATCAGTTAACGATGAAATCAGTTAAAGATGAAATCAGTTAACGATGAAATCAGTTAAATGAAGATGAAATCAGTTAACGATGAAATCAGTTAAAGATGAAATCAGTTAAATGAAGATGAAATCAGTTAACGATGAAATCAGTTACAGATGAAATCAGTTACATGAAGATTAAATCAGTTACAGATGAAATCAGTTAAATGAACATGAAATCAGTTAAAGATGAAATCAGTTAAATGAAGAATGAAAATGAAATCAGTTAAATGAAGATGAAATCAGTTAACGATGAAATCAGTTAAAGATGAAATCAGTTAAATGAAGATGAAATCAGTTAAATGAAGATGAAATCAGTTAACGATGAAATCAGTTAAAGATGAAATCAGTTAAAGATTAAATCAGTTAAATGAAGATGAAATCAGTTAAAGATGAAATCAGTTAAATGAAGATGAAATCAGTTACATGAAGATTAAATCAGTTAACGATGAAATCAGTTAAAGATGAAATCAGTTAACGATGAAATCAGTTAAATGAAGATGAAATCAGTGAACGATGAAATCAGTTAAAGATGAAATCAGTTAAAGATGAAATCAGTTAAATGAAGATGAAATCAGTTAACGATGAAATCAGTTAAATGAAGATGAAATCAGTTAACGATGAAATCAGTTAAAGATGAAATCAGTTAAATGAAGATGAAATCAGTTAACGATGAAATCAGTTAAATGAAGATGAAATCAGTTAACGATGAAATCAGTTAAAGATGAAATCAGTTAAATGAAGATGAAATCAGTTAACGATGAAATCAGTTAAATGAAGATGAAATCAGTTAACGATGAAATCAGTTAAATGAAGATGAAATCAGTTAAATGAAGATGAAATCAGTTAACGATGAAATCAGTTAAAGATGAAATCAGTTACATGAAGATGAAATCAGTTAACGATGAAATCAGTTAAATGAAGATGAAATCAGTTAACGATGAAATCAGTTAAAGATGAAATCAGTTAAATGAAGATGAAATCAGTTAACGATGAAATCAGTTAAATGAAGATGAAATCAGTTAACGATGAAATCAGTTACAGATGAAATCAGTTACATGAAGATTAAATCAGTTAAAGATGAAATCAGTTAAATGAAGATGAAATCAGTTAAAGATGAAATCAGTTAAATGAAGAATGAAAATGAAATCAGTTAAATGAAGATGAAATCAGTTAACGATGAAATCAGTTAAAGATGAAATCAGTTAAATGAAGATGAAATCAGTTCACGATGAAATCAGTTAAATGAAGATGAAGTCAGTTAAATGAAGATGAAATCAGTTAACGATGAAATCAGTTAAATGAAGATGAAATCAGTTAACGATGAAATCAGTTAAAGATGAAATCAGTTAAATGAAGATGAAATCAGTTAACGATGAAATCAGTTAATTGAAGATGAAATCAGTTACAGATGAAATCAGTTACATGAAGATGAAATCAGTTAAATGAAGATGAAATCAGTTAAATGAAGATGAAATCAGTTAAAGATGAAATCAGTTAAATGAAGATGAAATCAGTTACATGAAGATTAAATCAGTTAAAGATGAAATCAGTTAAATGAAGATGAAATCAGTTAACGATGAAGTCAGTTAAATGAAGATGAAATCAGTTAACGATGAAATCAGTTAAAGATGAAATCAGTTAAATGAAGATGAAATCAGTTAACGATGAAATCAGTTAAATGAAGATGAAATCAGTTAAATGAAGATGAAATCAGTTAACGATGAAATCAGTTAAATGAAGATGAAATCAGTTAACGATGAAATCAGTTAACGATGAAATCAGTTAAATGAAGATGAAATCAGTTAACGATGAAATCAGTTAAATGAAGATGAAATCAGTTAACGATGAAATCAGTTAAAGATGAAATCAGTTAAATGAAGATGAAATCAGTTAACGATGAAATCAGTTAACGATGAAATCAGTTAAAGATGAAATCAGTTAAATGAAGATGAAGTCAGTTAAATGAAGATGAAATCAGTTAACGATGAAATCAGTTAAATGAAGATGAAATCAGTTAACGATGAAATCAGTTAAAGATGAAATCAGTTAAATGAAGATGAAATCAGTTAACGATGAAATCAGTTAAAGATGAAATCAGTTAAATGAAGATGAAATCAGTTAACGATGAAATCAGTTACATGAAGATGAAATCAGTTAACGATGAAATCAGTTAACGATGAAATCAGTTAAATGAAGATGAAATCAGTTAACGATGAAATCAGTAAAATGAAGATGAAATCAGTTACAGATGAAATCAGTTAAAGATGAAATCAGTTAAATGAAGATGAAATCAGTTAACGATGAAATCAGTTAAAGATTAAATCAGTTAAATGAAGATGAAATCAGTTAAAGATGAAATCAGTTAAATGAAGATGAAATCAGTTAAATGAAGATGAAATCAGTTAACGATGAAATCAGTTAAAGATGAAATCAGTTAAATGAAGATGAAATCAGTTAACGATGAAATCAGTTAACGATGAAATCAGTTAAATGAAGATGAAATCAGTTAACGATGAAATCAGTTAAATGAAGATGAAATCTGTTAACGATGAAATCAGTTAAAGATGAAATCAGTTAAATGAAGATGAAATCAGTTAACGATGAAATCAGTTAAATGAAGATGAAATCAGTTAACGATGAAATCAGTTAACGATGAAATCAGTTAAATGAAGATGAAATCAGTTAACGATGAAATCAGTTAAATGAAGATGAAATCAGTTAACGATGAAATCAGTTAAAGATGAAATCAGTTAAATGAAGATGAAGTCAGTTAAATGAAGATGAAATCAGTTAACGATGAAATCAGTTAAATGAAGATGAAATCAGTTAACGATTAAATCAGTTACATGAAGATGAAATCAGTTAAATGAAGATGAAATCAGTTAAATGAAGATGAAATCAGTTAAAGATGAAATCAGTTAAATGAAGATGAAATCAGTTACATGAAGATTAAATCAGTTAAAGATGAAATCAGTTAAATGAAGATGAAATCAGTTAACGATGAAATCAGTTAACGATGAAATCAGTTAACGATGAAATCAGTTACAGATGAAATCAGTTACATGAAGATTAAATCAGTTACAGATGAAATCAGTTAAATGAACATGAAATCAGTTAAAGATGAAATCAGTTAAATGAAGAATGAAAATGAAATCAGTTAAATGAAGATGAAATCAGTTAACGATGAAATCAGTTAACGATGAAATCAGTTAAATGAAGAATGAAAATGAAATCAGTTAAATGAAGATGAAATCAGTTAACGATGAAATCAGTTAAAGATGAAATTAGTTAAAGATGAAATCAGTTAATTGAAGATGAAATCAGTTAACGATGAAATCAGTTAAATGGAGATGAAATCAGTTAACGATGAAATCAGATAAAGATGAAATCAGTTAAATGAAGATGAAATCAGTTAACGATGAAATCAGTTAAATGTAGATGAAATCAGTTAAAGATGAAATCAGTTAAAGATGAAATCAGTTACAGATGAAATCAGTTACAGATGAAATCAGTTACATGAAGATGAAATCAGTTAAAGATTAAATCAGTTACATGAAGATTAAATCAGTTAAAGATTAAATCAGTTAAATGAAGATGAAATCAGTTAAAGATGAAACTAGTTAAATGAAGAATGAAAATGAAATCAGTTAAATGAAGATGAAATCAGTTAACGATGAAATCAGTTAAAGATGAAATCAGTTAAAGATGAAATCAGTTAAATGAAGATGAAATCAGTTAACGATGAAATCAGTTAAAGATGAAATCAGTTAAATGAAGATGAAATCAGTTAACGATGAAATCAGTTAAAGATGAAATCAGTTAAATGAAGATGAAATCAGTTAACGATGAAATCAGTTAACGATGAAATCAGTTAAATGAAGATGAAATCAGTTAACGATGAAATCAGTTAAAGATGAAATCAGTTAACGATGAAATCAGTTAACGATGAAATCAGTTAAATGAAGAATGAAATCAGTTAACGATGAAATCAGTTAAATGAAGATGAAATCAGTTAACGATGAAATCAGTTAAAGATGAAATCAGTTAACGATGAAATCAGTTAACGATGAAATCAGTTAAATGAAGATGAAATCAGTTAACGATGAAATCAGTTACAGATGAAATCAGTTACATGAAGATTAAATCAGTTAACGATGAAATCAGTTAAAGATGAAATCAGTTAACGATGAAATCAGTTAAATGAAGAATGAAAATGAAATCAGTTAAATGAAGATGAAATCAGTTAACGATGAAATCAGTTAAAGATGAAATCAGTTAACGATGAAATCAGTTAACGATGAAATCAGTTAAATGAAGATGAAATCAGTTAACGATGAAATCAGTTAACGATGAAATCAGTTAACGATGGAATCAGTTAAATGAAGATGAAATCAGTTAACGATGAAATCAGTTAAATGAAGATGAAATCAGTTAAATGAAGATGAAATCAGTTAAATGAAGATGAAATCAGTTAACGATGGAATCAGTTAAATGAAGATGAAATCAGTTAACGAAGAAATCAGTTAACGATGAAATCAGTTAACGATGAAATCAGTTAAATGAAGATGAAATCAGTTAAATGAAGATGAAATCAGTTAACGATGAAATCAGTTAACGATGAAATCAGTTAACGATGAAATCAGTTAAAGATGAAATCAGTTAACGATGAAATCAGTTAACGATGAAATCAGTTAAATGAAGATGAAATCAGTTAACGATGAAATCAGTTAACGATGAAATCAGTTACAGATGAAATCAGTTACATGAAGATTAAATCAGTTAACGATGAAATCAGTTAACGATGAAATCAGTTAAATGAAGATGAAATCAGTTAACGATGAAATCAGTTAAATGAAGATGAAATCAGTTAACGATGAAATCAGATAAAGATGAAATCAGTTAAATGAAGATGAAATCAGTTAACGATGAAATCAGTTAAATGAAGATGAAATCAGTTAACGATGAAATCAGTTAAAGATGAAATCAGTTAAATGAAGATGAAATCAGTTCACGATGAAATCAGTTAAATGAAGATGAAATCAGTTAACGATGAAATCAGTTAACGATGAAATCAGTTAAATGAAGATGAAATCAGTTAAATGAAGATGAAATCAGTTAACGATGAAATCAGTTAAAGATGAAATCAGTTAACGATGAAATCAGTTAAAGATGAAATCAGTTAACGATGAAATCAGTTAACGATGAAATCAGTTAAATGAAGATGAAATCAGTTAACGATGAAATCAGTTAAATGAAGATGAAATCAGTTAAATGAAGATGAAATCAGTTAACAATGAAATCAGTTAACGATGGAATCAGTTAAAGATGAAATCAGTTAACGATGAAATCAGTTAAATGAAGATGAAATCAGTTAACGATGAAATCAGTTAACGATGAAATCAGTTAAATGAAGATGAAATCAGTTAACGATGAAATCAGTTAAATGAAGATGAAATCAGTTAACGATGAAATCAGATAAAGATGAAATCAGTTAAATGAAGATGAAATCAGTTAACGATGAAATCAGTTAAATGAAGATGAAATCAGTTAACGATGAAATCAGTTAAAGATGAAATCAGTTAAATGAAGATGAAATCAGTAAACGATGAAATCAGTTAAAGATGAAATCAGTTAAAGATGAAATCAGTTAAAGATGAAATCAGTTAAAGATGAAATCAGTTAAATGAAGAATGAAATCAGTTAAAGATGAAATCAGTTAAAGATGAAATCAGTTAAATGAAGATGAAATCAGTTAAAGATGAAATCAGTTAAATGAAGATGAAATCAGTTAACGATGAAATCAGTTAAAGATGAAATCAGTTAAATGAAGATGAAATCAGTTAACGATGAAATCAGTTAAAGATGAAATCAGTTAAAGATGAAATCAGTTAAATGAAGATGAAATCAGTTAAAGATGAAATCAGTTAAAGATGAAATCAGTTAAAGATGAAATCAGTTAAATGAAGATGAAATCAGTTAAAGATGAAATCAGTTACAGATGAAATCAGTTACATGAAGATTAAATCAGTTAACGATGAAATCAGTTAAAGATGAAATCAGTTAACGATGAAATCAGTTAAATGAAGAATGAAAATGAAATCAGTTAAATGAAGATGAAATCAGTTAACGATGAAATCAGTTAACGATGAAATCAGTTAAAGATGAAATCAGTTAATTGAAGATGAAATCAGTTAACGATGAAATCAGTTAAATGAAGATGAAATCAGTTAACGATGAAATCAGATAAAGATGAAATCAGTTAAATGAAGATGAAATCAGTTAAAGATGAAATCAGTTAAATGTAGATGAAATCAGTTAAAGATGAAATCAGTTAAATGACGAATGAAAATGAAATCAGTTAAATGAAGATGAAATCAGTTAAAGATGAAATC
The DNA here is from genome assembly GCF_022749685.1 of Semicossyphus pulcher. Classification (NCBI taxonomy): domain Eukaryota; kingdom Metazoa; phylum Chordata; class Actinopteri; order Labriformes; family Labridae; genus Semicossyphus; species Semicossyphus pulcher. The sequence continues at coordinate 2,390,767 of NW_027211703.1, forward strand.
AGTTAAATGAAGATGAAATCAGTTAACGATGAAATCAGTTAAATGAAGATGAAATCAGTTAAAGATGAAATCAGTTACAGATGAAATCAGTTACAGATGAAATCAGTTAAATGAAGATGAAATCAGTTAACGATGAAATCAGTTAAAGATGAAATCAGTTAAATGAAGATGAAATCAGTTAACGATGAAATCAGTTAAATGAAGATGAAATCAGTTAAAGATGAAATCAGTTACAGATGAAATCAGTTACAGATGAAATCAGTTACATGAAGATTAAATCAGTTAAAGATTAAATCAGTTACATGAAGATTAAATAAGTTAAAGATTAAATCAGTTAAATGAAGATGAAATCAGTTAAAGATGAAATCAGTTAAATGAAGAATGAAAATGAAATCAGTTAAATGAAGATGAAATCAGTTAACGATGAAATCAGTTAAAGATGAAATCAGTTAAAGATGAAATCAGTTAAATGAAGATGAAATCAGTTAACGATGAAATCAGTTAAATGAAGATGAAATCAGTTAAAGATGAAATCAGTTAAATGAAGATGAAATCAGTTAACGATGAAATCAGTTAAAGATTAAATCAGTTAAATGAAGATGAAATCAGTTAACGATGAAATCAGTTAAATGAAGATGAAATCAGTAAACGATGAAATCAGTTAAAGATGAAATCAGTTAAAGATGAAATCAGTTAAATGAAGAATGAAATCAGTTAAAGATGAAATCAGTTAAAGATGAAATCAGTTAAATGAAGAATGAAAATGAAATCAGTTAAATGAAGATGAAATCAGTTAACGATGAAATCAGTTAAAGATGAAATCAGTTAAATGAAGATGAAATCAGTTAACGATGAAATCAGTCAAATGAAGATGAAATCAGTTAACGATGAAATCAGTTAAAGATGAAATCAGTTAACGATGAAATCAGTTAACGATGAAATCAGTTAACGATGAAATCAGTTAAATGAAGAATGAAAATGAAATCAGTTAAATGAAGATGAAATCAGTTAACGATGAAATCAGTTAAAGATGAAATCAGTTAAAGATGAAATCAGTTAATTGAAGATGAAATCAGTTAACGATGAAATCAGTTAAATGGAGATGAAATCAGTTAACGATGAAATCAGATGAAGATGAAATCAGTTAAATGAAGATGAAATCAGTTAACGATAAAATCAGTTAAATGTAGATGAAATCAGTTAAAGATGAAATCAGTTAAAGATGAAATCAGTTACAGATGAAATCAGTTACAGATGAAATCAGTTACATGAAGATGAAATCAGTTAAAGATTAAATCAGTTACATGAAGATTAAATCAGTTAAAGATTAAATCAGTTAAATGAAGATGAAATCAGTTAAAGATGAAACTAGTTAAATGAAGAATGAAAATGAAATCAGTTAAATGAAGATGAAATCAGTTAACGATGAAATCAGTTAAAGATGAAATCAGTTAAAGATGAAATCAGTTAAATGAAGATGAAATCAGTTAACGATGAAATCAGTTAAAGATGAAATCAGTTAAATGAAGATGAAATCAGTTAACGATGAAATCAGTTAAAGATGAAATCAGTTAAATGAAGATGAAATCAGTTAACGATGAAATCAGTTAACGATGAAATCAGTTAAATGAAGATGAAATCAGTTAACGATGAAATCAGTTAAAGATGAAATCAGTTAAATGAAGATGAAATCAGTTAACGATGAAATCAGTTAAATGAAGATGAAATCAGTTAACGATGAAATCAGTTAACGATGAAATCAGTTAAATGAAGAATGAAATCAGTTAACGATGAAATCAGTTAAATGAAGATGAAATCAGTTAACGATGAAATCAGTTAAAGATGAAATCAGTTAATGATGAAATCAGTTAACGATGAAATCAGTTAAATGAAGATGAAATCAGTTAACGATGAAATCAGTTACAGATGAAATCAGTTACATGAAGATTAAATCAGTTAACGATGAAATCAGTTAAAGATGAAATCAGTTAACGATGAAATCAGTTAAATGAAGAATGAAAATGAAATCAGTTAAATGAAGATGAAATCAGTTAACGATGAAATCAGTTAAAGATGAAATCAGTTAACGATGAAATCAGTTAACGATGAAATCAGTTAACGATGAAATCAGTTAAATGAAGATGAAATCAGTTAACGATGAAATCAGTTAACGATGAAATCAGTTAACGATGGAATCAGTTAAATGAAGATGAAATCAGTTAACGATGAAATCAGTTAACGATGAAATCAGTTAAATGAAGATGAAATCAGTTAAATGAAGATGAAATCAGTTAACGATGGAATCAGTTAAATGAAGATGAAATCAGTTAACGAAGAAATCAGTTAACGATGAAATCAGTTAACGATGAAATCAGTTAAATGAAGATGAAATCAGTTAAATGAAGATGAAATCAGTTAACGATGAAATCAGTTAACGATGAAATCAGTTAAATGAAGAATGAAATCAGTTAACGATGAAATCAGTTAAATGAAGATGAAATCAGTTAACGATGAAATCAGTTAAAGATGAAATCAGTTAACGATGAAATCAGTTAACGATGAAATCAGTTAATGATGAAATCAGATAAATGAAGATGAAATCAGTTAAATGAAGATGAAATCAGTTAACGATGAAATCAGTTAAAGATGAAATCAGTTAACGATGAAATCAGTTAACGATGAAATCAGTTAAATGAAGATGAAATCAGTTAACGATGAAATCAGTTACAGATGAAATCAGTTACATGAAGATTAAATCAGTTAACGATGAAATCAGTTAACGATGAAATCAGTTAAATGAAGATGAAATCAGTTAACGATGAAATCAGTTAAATGAAGATGAAATCAGTTAACGATGAAATCAGATAAAGATGAAATCAGTTAAATGAAGATGAAATCAGTTAACGATGAAATCAGTTAAATGAAGATGAAATCAGTTAACGATGAAATCAGTTAAAGATGAAATCAGTTAAATGAAGATGAAATCAGTTCACGATGAAATCAGTTAAATGAAGATGAAATCAGTTAACGATGAAATCAGTTAACGATGAAATCAGTTAAATGAAGATGAAATCAGTTAAATGAAGATGAAATCAGTTAACGATGAAATCAGTTAAAGATGAAATCAGTTAACGATGAAATCAGTTAAAGATGAAATCAGTTAACGATGAAATCAGTTAACGATGAAATCAGTTAAATGAAGATGAAATCAGTTAAAGATGAAATCAGTTAATCGAAGATGAAATCAGTTAAATGAAGATGAAATCAGTTAACAATGAAATCAGTTAACGATGGAATCAGTTAAAGATGAAATCAGTTAACGATGAAATCAGTTAAATGAAGATGAAATCAGTTAACGATGAAATCAGTTAAATGAAGATGAAATCAGTTAACGATGAAATCAGTTACAGATGAAATCAGTTACATGAAGATTAAATCAGTTAACGATGAAATCAGTTAAAGATGAAATCAGTTAACGATGAAATCAGTTAAATGAAGATGAAATCAGTTAACGATGAAATCAGTTAAATGAAGATGAAATCAGTTAACGATGAAATCAGTTAAAGATGAAATCAGTTACAGATGAAATCAGTTACATGAAGATTAAATCAGTTAACGATGAAATCAGTTAAAGATGAAATCAGTTAACGATGAAATCAGTTAAAGATGAAATCAGTTAACGATGAAATCAGTTAAATGAAGATGAAATCAGTTAACGATGAAATCAGTTAAAGATGAAATCAGTTAAATGAAGATGAAATCAGTTAACGATGAAATCAGTTAAATGAAGATGAAATCAGTTAACGATGAAATCAGTTAACGATGAAATCAGTTAAATGAAGATGAAATCAGTAAACGATGAAATCAGTTAACGATGAAATCAGTTAAAGATGAAATCAGTTAAATGAAGATGAAATCAGTTAACGATGAAATCAGTAAAAGATGAAATCAGTTAACGTTGAAATCAGTTAAAGATGAAATCAGTTAACGTTGAAATCAGTTAACGATGAAATCAGTTAAATGAAGATGAAATCAGTTAACGATGAAATCAGTTAAATGAAGATGAAATCAGTTAACGATGAAATCAGTTAACGATGAAATCAGTTAAACGAAGATGAAATCAGTTAACGATGAAATCAGTTAAAGATGAAATCAGTTAAATGAAGATGAAATCAGTTAACGATGAAATCAGTTAAAGATGAAATCAGTTAAATGAAGATGAAATCAGTTAACGATGAAATCAGTTAAATGAAGATGAAATCAGTTAAGGATGAAATCAGTTAACGATGAAATCAGTTAACGATGAAAATGAAATCAGTTAACGATGAAATCAGTTAACGATGAAATCAGTTAAATGAAGATGAAATCAGTTAACGATGAAATCAGTTAAATGAAGATGAAATCAGTTAACGATGAAATCAGTTAACGATGAAATCAGTTAACGATGAAATCAGTTAAATGAAGATGAAATCAGTTAACGATGAAATCAGTTAAATGAAGATGAAATCAGTTAAAGATGAAATCAGTTAACGATGAAATCAGTTAACGATGAAATCAGTTAAATGAAGAATGAAAATGAAATCAGTTAAATGAAGATGAAATCAGTTAACGATGAAATCAGTTAACGATGAAATCAGTTAAATGAAGATGAAATCAGTTAACGATGAAATCAGTTAAAGATGAAATCAGTTAAATGAAGATGAAATCAGTTAACGATGAAATCAGTTAAATGAAGATGAAATCAGTTAACGATGAAATCAGTTAACGATGAAATCAGTTAAATGAAGATGAAATCAGTTAACGATGAAATCAGTTAAAGATGAAATCAGTTAAATGAAGATGAAATCAGTTAACGATGAAATCAGTTGAAGATGAAATCAGTTAACGATGAAATCAGTTAAAGATGAAATCAGTTAACGATGGAATTAGTTAAATGAAGATGAAATCAGTTAACGATGAAATCAGTTAACGATGAAATCAGTTAACGATGAAATCAGTTAAATGAAGATGAAATCAGTTAACGATGAAATCAGTTAAAGATGAAATCAGTTAACGATGAAATCAGTTAACGATGAAATCAGTTAAATGAAGATGAAATCAGTTAACGATGAAATCAGTTAAAGATGAAATCAGTTAAATGAAGATGAAATCAGTTAACGATGAAATCAGTTAACGATGAAATCAGTTAAATGAAGATGAAATCAGTTAAAGATGAAATCAGTGAACGATGAAATCAGTTAAAGATGAAATCAGTTAACGATGAAATCAGTTAAATGAAGATGAAATCAGTTAAGGATGAAATCAGTTAAAGATGAAATCAGTTAAATGAAGATGAAATCAGTTAACGATGAAATCAGTTAAATGAAGATGAAATCAGTTAACGATGAAATCAGTTAACGATGAAATCAGTTAAATGAAGATGAAATCAGTTAACGATGAAATCAGTTAAATGAAGATGAAATCAGTTAACGATGAAATCAGTTAAATGAAGATGAAATCAGTTAACGATGAAATCAGTTAACGATGGAATCAGTTAAAGATGAAATCAGTTAACGATGAAATCAGTTAAATGAAGATGAAATCAGTTAACGATGAAATCAGTTAAATGAAGATGAAATCAGTTAACGATGAAATCAGTTAAAGATGAAATCAGTTAACGATGAAATCAGTTAAATGAAGATGAAATCAGTTAACGATGAAATCAGTTAAATATGAAATCAGTTACAGATGAAATCAGTTACATGAAGATTAAATCAGTTAACGATGAAATCAGTTAAAGATAAAATCAGTTAACGATGAAATCAGTTAAATGAAGAATGAAAATGAAATCAGTTAAATGAAGATGAAATCAGTTAACGATGAAATCAGTTAAAGATGAAATCAGTTAACGATGAAATCAGTTAACGATGAAATCAGTTAAATGAAGATGAAATCAGTTAACGATGAAATCAGTTAAAGATGAAATCAGTTAAATGAAGATGAAATCAGTTAACGATGAAATCAGTTAACGATGAAATCAGTTAAATGAAGATGAAATCAGTTAAAGATGAAATCAGTTAAATGAAGATGAAATCAGTTAACGATGAAATCAGTTAAATGAAGATGAAATCAGTTACAGATGAAATCAGTTACATGAAGATTAAATCAGTTAACGATGAAATCAGTTAAAGATGAAATCAGTGAACGATGAAATCAGTTAAAGATGAAATCAGTTAACGATGAAATCAGTTAAATGAAGATGAAATCAGTTAACGATGAAATCAGTTAAAGATGAAATCAGTTAAATGAAGATGAAATCAGTTAACGATGAAATCAGTTAAATGAAGATGAAATCAGTTAACGATGAAATCAGTTAACGATGAAATCAGTTAAATGAAGATGAAATCAGTTAACGATGAAATCAGTTAAATGAAGATGAAATCAGTTAACGATGAAATCAGTTAAAGATGAAATCAGTTAAAGATGAAATCAGTTAAATGAAGATGAAATCAGTTAACGATGAAATCAGTTAAATGAAGATGAAATCAGTTAACGATGAAATCAGTTAACGATGGAATCAGTTAAAGATGAAATCAGTTAACGATGAAATCAGTTAAATGAAGATGAAATCAGTTAACGATGAAATCAGATAAAGATGAAATCAGTTAAATGAAGATGAAATCAGTTAACGATGAAATCAGTTAAATGAAGATGAAATCAGTTAACGATGAAATCAGTTAAAGATGAAATCAGTTAAATGAAGATGAAATCAGTTCACGATGAAATCAGTTAAATGAAGATGAAATCAGTTAACGATGAAATCAGTTAACGATGAAATCAGTTAAATGAAGATGAAATCAGTTAAATGAAGATGAAATCAGTTAACGATGAAATCAGTTAAAGATGAAATCAGTTAACGATGAAATCAGTTAAAGATGAAATCAGTTAACGATGAAATCAGTTAACGATGAAATCAGTTAAATGAGGATGAAATCAGTTAACGATGAAATCAGTTAAATGAAGATGAAATCAGTTAAATGAAGATGGAATCAGTTAACAATGAAATCAGTTAACGATGGAATCAGTTAAAGATGAAATCAGTTAACGATGAAATCAGTTAAATGAAGATGAAATCAGTTAACGATGAAATCAGTTAACGATGAAATCAGTTAAATGAAGATGAAATCAGTTAACGATGAAATCAGTTACAGATGAAATCAGTTACATGAAGATTAAATCAGTTAACGATGAAATCAGTTAAAGATGAAATCAGTTAACGATGAAATCAGTTAAATGAAGATGAAATCAGTTAACGATGAAATCAGTTAAATGAAGATGAAATCAGTTAACGATGAAATCAGTTAAAGATGAAATCAGTTACAGATGAAATCAGTTACATGAAGATTAAATCAGTTAACGATGAAATCAGTTAAAGATGAAATCAGTTAACGATGAAATCAGTTAAAGATGAAATCAGTTAACGATGAAATCAGTTAAATGAAGATGAAATCAGTTAACGATGAAATCAGTTAAAGATGAAATCAGTTAAATGAAGATGAAATCAGTTAACGATGAAATCAGTTAAATGAAGATGAAATCAGTTAACGATGAAATCAGTTAACGATGAAATCAGTTAAATGAAGATGAAATCAGTAAACGATGAAATCAGTTAACGATGAAATCAGTTAAAGATGAAATCAGTTAAATGAAGATGAAATCAGTTAACGATGAAATCAGTTAAAGATGAAATCAGTTAACGTTGAAATCAGTTAACGATGAAATCAGTTAACGTTGAAATCAGTTAACGATGAAATCAGTTAACGATGAAATCAGTTAAATGAAGATGAAATCAGTTAACGATGAAATCAGTTAAATGAAGATGAAATCAGTTAACGATGAAATCAGTTAACGATGAAATCAGTTAAATGAAGATGAAATCAGTTAACGATGAAATCAGTTAAAGATGAAATCAGTTAAATGAAGATGAAATCAGTTAACGATGAAATCAGTTAAAGATGAAATCAGTTAAATGAAGATGAAATCAGTTAACGATGAAATCAGTTAAATGAAGATGAAATCAGTTAAGGATGAAATCAGTTAACGATGAAATCAGTTAACGATGAAAATGAAATCAGTTAACGATGAAATCAGTTAACGATGAAATCAGTTAAATGAAGATGAAATCAGTTAACGATGAAATCAGTTAAATGAAGATGAAATCAGTTAACGATGAAATCAGTTAACGATGAAATCAGTTAACGATGAAATCAGTTAAATGAAGATGAAATCAGTTAAAGATGAAATCAGTTAACGATGAAATCAGTTAACGATGAAATCAGTTAAATGAAGAATGAAAATGAAATCAGTTAAATGAAGATGAAATCAGTTAACGATGAAATCAGTTAACGATGAAATCAGTTAAATGAAGATGAAATCAGTTAACGATGAAATCAGTTAAAGATGAAATCAGTTAAATGAAGATGAAATCAGTTAACGATGAAATCAGTTAAATGAAGATGAAATCAGTTAACGATGAAATCAGTTAACGATGAAATCAGTAAACGATGGAATCAGTTAAATGAAGATGAAATCAGTTAAAGATGAAATCAGTTAACGATGAAATCAGTTGAAGATGAAATCAGTTAACGATGAAATCAGTTAAAGATGAAATCAGTTAACGATGGAATCAGTTAAATGAAGATGAAATCAGTTAACGATGAAATCAGTTAACGATGAAATCAGTTAACGATGAAATCAGTTAAATGAAGATGAAATCAGTTAACGATGAAATCAGTTAACGATGAAATCAGTTAACGATGAAATCAGTTAAATGAAGATGAAATCAGTTAACGATGAAATCAGTTAAAGATGAAATCAGTTAAATGAAGATGAAACCAGTTAACGATGAAATCAGATAACGATGAAATCAGTTAAATGAAGATGAAATCAGTTAAAGATGAAATCAGTGAACGATGAAATCAGTTAAAGATGAAATCAGTTAACGATGAAATCAGTTAAATGAAGATGAAATCAGTTAACGATGAAATCAGTTAAAGATGAAATCAGTTAAATGAAGATGAAATCAGTTAACGATGAAATCAGTTAAATGAAGATGAAATCAGTTAACGATGAAATCAGTTAACGATGAAATCAGTTAAATGAAGATGAAATCAGTTAACGATGAAATCAGTTAAATGAAGATGAAATCAGTTAACGATGAATTCAGTTAAAGATGAAATCAGTTAAAGATGAAATCAGTTAAATGAAGATGAAATCAGTTAACGATGAAATCAGTTAACGATGGAATCAGTTAAAGATGAAATCAGTTAACGATGAAATCAGTTAAATGAAGATGAAATCAGTTAACGATGAAATCAGTTAAAGATGAAATCAGTTAACGATGAAATCAGTTAAAGATGAAATCAGTTAACGATGAAATCAGTTAACGATGAAATCAGTTAAATGAGGATGAAATCAGTTAACGATGAAATCAGTTAAATGAAGATGAAATCAGTTAAATGAAGATGGAATCAGTTAACAATGAAATCAGTTAACGATGGAATCAGTTAAAGATGAAATCAGTTAACGATGAAATCAGTTAAATGAAGATGAAATCAGTTAACGATGAAATCAGTTAACGATGAAATCAGTTAAATGAAGATGAAATCAGTTAACGATGAAATCAGTTACAGATGAAATCAGTTACATGAAGATTAAATCAGTTAACGATGAAATCAGTTAAAGATGAAATCAGTTAACGATGAAATCAGTTAAATGAAGATGAAATCAGTTAACGATGAAATCAGTTAAATGAAGATGAAATCAGTTAACGATGAAATCAGTTAAAGATGAAATCAGTTACAGATGAAATCAGTTACATGAAGATTAAATCAGTTAACGATGAAATCAGTTAAAGATGAAATCAGTTAACGATGAAATCAGTTAAAGATGAAATCAGTTAACGATGAAATCAGTTAAATGAAGATGAAATCAGTTAACGATGAAATCAGTTAAAGATGAAATCAGTTAAATGAAGATGAAATCAGTTAACGATGAAATCAGTTAAATGAAGATGAAATCAGTTAACGATGAAATCAGTTAACGATGAAATCAGTTAAATGAAGATGAAATCAGTAAACGATGAAATCAGTTAACGATGAAATCAGTTAAAGATGAAATCAGTTAAATGAAGATGAAATCAGTTAACGATGAAATCAGTTAAAGATGAAATCAGTTAACGTTGAAATCAGTTAACGATGGAATCAGTTAAATGAAGATGAAATCAGTTAACGATGAAATCAGTTAACGATGAAATCAGTTAAAGATGAAATCAGTTAAATGAAGATGAAATCAGTTAACGATGAAATCAGTTAACGATGAAATCAGTTAAATGAAGATGAAATCAGTTAACGATGAAATCAGTTAACGATGAAATCAGTTAAATGAAGATGAAACCAGTTAACGATGAAATCAGATAACGATGAAATCAGTTAAATGAAGATGAAATCAGTTAAAGATGAAATCAGTGAACGATGAAATCAGTTAAAGATGAAATCAGTTAACGATGAAATCAGTTAAATGAAGATGAAATCAGTTAACGATGAAATCAGTTAAAGATGAAATCAGTTAAATGAAGATGAAATCAGTTAACGATGAAATCAGTTAAATGAAGATGAAATCAGTTAACGATGAAATCAGTTAACGATGAAATCAGTTAAATGAAGATGAAATCAGTTAACGATGAAATCAGTTAAATGAAGATGAAATCAGTTAACGATGAATTCAGTTAAAGATGAAATCAGTTAAAGATGAAATCAGTTAAATGAAGATGAAATCAGTTAACGATGAAATCAGTTAACGATGGAATCAGTTAAAGATGAAATCAGTTAACGATGAAATCAGTTAAATGAAGATGAAATCAGTTAACGATGAAATCAGTTAACGATGAAATCAGTTAAATGAAGATGAAATCAGTTAACGATGAAATCAGTTAAAGATGAAATCAGTTAACGATGAAATCAGTTAAATGAAGATGAAATCAGTTAACGATGAAATCAGTTAAATATGAAATCAGTTACAGATGAAATCAGTTACATGAAGATTAAATCAGTTAACGATGAAATCAGTTAAAGATGAAATCAGTTAACGATGAAATCAGTTAAATGAAGAATGAAAATGAAATCAGTTAAATGAAGATGAAATCAGTTAACGATGAAATCAGTTAACGATGAAATCAGTTAACGATGAAATCAGTTAAATGAAGATGAAATCAGTTAACGATGAAATCAGTTAAAGATGAAATCAGTTAAATGAAGATGAAATCAGTTAACGATGAAATCAGTTAACGATGAAATCAGTTAAATGAAGATGAAATCAGTTAAAGATGAAATCAGTTAAATGAAGATGAAATCAGTTAACGATGAAATCAGTTAAATGAAGATGAAATCAGTTACAGATGAAATCAGTTACATGAAGATGAAATCAGTTAACGATGAAATCAGTTAAAGATGAAATCAGTGAACGATGAAATCAGTTAAAGATGAAATCAGTTAACGATGAAATCAGTTAAATGAAGATGAAATCAGTTAACGATGAAATCAGTTAAAGATGAAATCAGTTAAATGAAGATGAAATCAGTTAACGATGAAATCAGTTAAATGAAGATGAAATCAGTTAACGATGAAATCAGTTAACGATGAAATCAGTTAACGATGAAATCAGTTAAGTGAATATGAAATCAGTTAACGATGAAATCAGTTAAATGAAGATGAAATCAGTTAACGATGAAATCAGTTAAAGATGAAATCAGTTAAAGATGAAATCAGTTAAATGAAGATGAAATCAGTTAACGATGAAATCAGTTAAATGAAGATGAAATCAGTTAACGATGAAATCAGTTAACGATGAAATCAGTTAACGATGGAATCAGTTAAAGATGAAATCAGTTAACGATGAAATCAGTTAAATGAAGATGAAATCAGTTAACGATGAAATCAGTTAACGATGAAATCAGTTAAATGAAGATGAAATCAGTTAACGATGAAATCAGTTAACGATGAAATCAGTTAACGATGAAATCAGTTAAATGAAGATGAAATCAGTTAACGATGAAATCAGTTACAGATGAAATCAGTTACATGAAGATTAAATCAGTTAACGATGAAATCAGTTAAAGATGAAATCAGTTAACGATGAAATCAGTTAAATGAAGAATGAAAATGAAATCAGTTAAATGAAGATGAAATCAGTTAACGATGAAATCAGTTAAATGAAGATGAAATCAGTTAACGATGAAATCAGTTAAATGAAGATGAAATCAGTTAACGATGAAATCAGTTAAATGAAGAATGAAAATGAAATCAGTTAAATGAAGATGAAATCAGTTAACGATGAAATCAGTTAACGATGAAATCAGTTACAGATGAAATCAGTTACATGAAGATTAAATCAGTTAACGATGAAATCAGTTAACGATGAAATCAGTTAATGATGAAATCAGTTAAATGAAGATGAAATCAGTTAACGATGAAATCACGTAAAGATGAAATCAGTTACAGATGAAATCAGTTACATGAAGATTAAATCAGTTAACGATGAAATCAGTTAAAGATGAAATCAGTTAACGATGAAATCAGTTAAATGAAGAATGAAAATGAAATCAGTTAACGATGAAATCTGTTAAAGACGAAATCAGTTAAATGAAGATGAAATCAGTTAACGATGAAATCAGTTAAATGAAGATGAAATCAGTTAACGATGAAATCAGTTAAATGAAGAATGAAAATGAAATCAGTTAAATGAAGATGAAATCAGTTAACGATGAAATCAGTTAAAGATGAAATCAGTTAACGATGAAATCAGTTAAATGAAGAATGAAAATGAAATCAGTTAACGATGAAATCTGTTAACGATGAAATCAGTTAAATGAAGAATGAAAATGAAATCAGTTAAATGAAGATGAAATCAGTTAACGATGAAATCAGTTAAAGATGAAATCAGTTAAATGAAGATGAAATCAGTTAACGATGAAATCAGTTAAATGAAGATGAAATCAGTTAACGATGAAATCAGTTCACGATGAAATCAGTTAAATGAAGATGAAATCAGTTAACGATGAAATCAGTTAACGATGAAATCAGTTAACGATGAAATCAGTTAAATGAAGATGAAATCAATTAAATGAAGATGAAATCAGTTAACGATGAAATCAGTTAACGATGAAATCAGTTACAGATGAAATCAGTTACATGAAGATTAAATCAGTTAACGATGAAATCAGTTAACGATGAAATCAGTTAAATGAAGAATGAAAATGAAATCAGTTAAATGAAGATGAAATCAGTTAACGATGAAATCAGTTAACGATGAAATCAGTTAAATGAAGATAAAATCAGTTAACGATGAAATCAGTTAACGATGAAATCAGTTAAATGAAGATGAAATCAGTTAACGATGAAATCAGTTAAATGAAGATGAAATCAGTTAACGATGAAATCAGTTAAAGATGAAATCAGTTAAATGAAGATGAAATCAGTTAACGATGAAATCAGTTAAATGAAGATGAAATCAGTTAAAGATGAAATCAGTTAAATGAAGATGAAATCAGTTAACGATGAAATCAGTTAAAGATGAAATCAGTTAACGATGAAATCAGTTAAATGAAGATGAAATCAGTTAACGATGAAATCAGTTAAAGATGAAATCAGTTACAGATGAAATCAGTTACATGAAGATTAAATCAGTTAACGATGAAATCAGTTAAAGATGAAATCAGTTAACGATGAAATCAGTTAACGATGAAATCAGTTAAAGATGAAATCAGTTAAATGAAGATGAAATCAGTTAACGATGAAATCAGTTGACGATGAAATCAGTTACAGATGAAATCAGTTACATGAAGATTAAATCAGTTAACGATGAAATCAGTTAAAGATGAAATCAGTTAACGATGAAATCAGTTAAATGAAGAATGAAAATGAAATCAGTTAAATGAAGATGAAATCAGTTAACGATGAAATCAGTTAAAGATGAAATCAGTTAAATGAAGATGAAATCAGTTAACGATGAAATCAGTTAAAGATGAAATCAGTTACAGATGAAATCAGTTACATGAAGATGAAATCAGTTAACGATGAAATCAGTTAAAGATGAAATCAGTTAACGATGAAATCAGTTAACGATGAAATCAGTTAACGATGAAATCAGTTAAATGAAGATGAAATCAGTTAACGATGAAATCAGTTAAATGAAGATGAAATCAGTTAAAGATGAAATCAGTTAACGATGAAATCAGTTAACGATGAAATCAGTTAACGATGAAATCAGTTAAATGAAGAATGAAAATGAAATCAGTTAAATGAAGATGAAATCAGTTAACGATGAAATCAGTTAACGATGAAATCAGTTAAATGAAGATGAAATCAGTTAAAGATGAAATCAGTTAAATGAAGATGAAATCAGTTAACGATGAAATCAGTTAACGATGAAATCAGTTAAATGAAGATGAAATCAGTTAACGATGAAATCAGTTAACGATGGAATCAGTTAAATGAAGATGAAATCAGTTAAAGATGAAATCAATTAACGATGAAATCAGTTGAAGATGAAATCAGTTAACGATGAAATCAGTTAAAGATGAAATCAGTTAACGATGGAATCAGTTAAATGAAGATGAAATCAGTTAACGATGAAATCAGTTAACGATGAAATCAGTTAAATGAAGATGAAATCAGTTAACGATGAAATCAGTTAAAGATGAAATCAGTTAAAGATGAAATCAGTTAACGATGAAATCAGTTAAATGAAGATGAAATCAGTTAAATGAAGATGAAATCAGTTAACGATGAAATCAGTTAACGATGAAATCAGTTAAATGAAGAATTAAATCAGTTAACGATGAAATCAGTTAAATGAAGATGAAATCAGTTAAATGAAGATGAAATCAGTTAACGATGAAATCAGTTAACGATGAAATCAGTTAAATGAAGATGAAATCAGTTAAATGAAGATGAAATCAGTTAACGATGAAATCAGTTAACGATGAAATCAGTTAAATGAAGAATGAAATCAGTTAACGATGAAATCAGTTAAATGAAGATGAAATCAGTTAACGATGAAATCAGTTAAAGATGAAATCAGTTAACGATGAAATCAGTTAACGATGAAATCAGTTAAATGAAGATGAAATCAGTTAACGATGAAATCAGTTACAGATGAAATCAGTTACATGAAGATTAAATCAGTTAACGATGAAATCAGTTAAAGATGAAATCAGTTAACGATGAAATCAGTTAAATGAAGAATGAAAATGAAATCAGTTAAATGAAGATGAAATCAGTTAACGATGAAATCAGTTAAAGATGAAATCAGTTAACGATGAAATCAGTTAAATGAAGATGAAATCAGTTAACGATGAAATCAGTTAACGATGGAATCAGTTAAAGATGAAATCAGTTAACGATGAAATCAGTTAAATGAAGATGAAATCAGTTAACGATGAAATCAGATAAAGATGAAATCAGTTAAATGAAGATGAAATCAGTTAACGATGAAATCAGTTAAATGAAGATGAAATCAGTTAACGATGAAATCAGTTAAAGATGAAATCAGTTAAATGAAGATGAAATCAGTTCACGATGAAATCAGTTAAATGAAGATGAAATCAGTTAACGATGAAATCAGTTAACGATGAAATCAGTTAAATGAAGATGAAATCAGTTAAATGAAGATGAAATCAGTTAACGATGAAATCAGTTAAAGATGAAATCAGTTAACGATGAAATCAGTTAAAGATGAAATCAGTTAACGATGAAATCAGTTAACGATGAAATCAGTTAAATGAGGATGAAATCAGTTAACGATGAAATCAGTTAAATGAAGATGAAATCAGTTAAATGAAGATGGAATCAGTTAACAATGAAATCAGTTAACGATGGAATCAGTTAAAGATGAAATCAGTTAACGATGAAATCAGTTAAATGAAGATGAAATCAGTTAACGATGAAATCAGTTAACGATGAAATCAGTTAAATGAAGATGAAATCAGTTAACGATGAAATCAGTTACAGATGAAATCAGTTACATGAAGATTAAATCAGTTAACGATGAAATCAGTTAAAGATGAAATCAGTTAACGATGAAATCAGTTAAATGAAGAATGAAAATGAAATCAGTTAAATGAAGATGAAATCAGTTAACGATGAAATCAGTTAAAGATGAAATCAGTTAACGATGAAATCAGTTAAATGAAGATGAAATCAGTTAACGATGAAATCAGTTAACGATGGAATCAGTTAAAGATGAAATCAGTTAACGATGAAATCAGTTAAATGAAGATGAAATCAATTAACGATGAAATCAGATAAAGATGAAATCAGTTAAATGAAGATGAAATCAGTTAACGATGAAATCAGTTAAATGAAGATGAAATCAGTTAACGATGAAATCAGTTAAAGATGAAATCAGTTAAATGAAGATGAAATCAGTTCACGATGAAATCAGTTAAATGAAGATGAAATCAGTTAACGATGAAATCAGTTAACGATGAAATCAGTTAAATGAAGATGAAATCAGTTAAATGAAGATGAAATCAGTTAACGATGAAATCAGTTAAAGATGAAATCAGTTAACGATGAAATCAGTTAAAGATGAAATCAGTTAACGATGAAATCAGTTAACGATGAAATCAGTTAAATGAGGATGAAATCAGTTAACGATGAAATCAGTTAAATGAAGATGAAATCAGTTAAATGAAGATGGAATCAGTTAACAATGAAATCAGTTAACGATGGAATCAGTTAAAGATGAAATCAGTTAACGATGAAATCAGTTAAATGAAGATGAAATCAGTTAACGATGAAATCAGTTAACGATGAAATCAGTTAAATGAAGATGAAATCAGTTAACGATGAAATCAGTTACAGATGAAATCAGTTACATGAAGATTAAATCAGTTAACGATGAAATCAGTTAAAGATGAAATCAGTTAACGATGAAATCAGTTAAATGAAGATGAAATCAGTTAACGATGAAATCAGTTAAATGAAGATGAAATCAGTTAACGATGAAATCAGTTAAAGATGAAATCAGTTACAGATGAAATCAGTTACATGAAGATTAAATCAGTTAACGATGAAATCAGTTAAAGATGAAATCAGTTAACGATGAAATCAGTTAAAGATGAAATCAGTTAACGATGAAATCAGTTAAATGAAGATGAAATCAGTTAACGATGAAATCAGTTAAAGATGAAATCAGTTAAATGAAGATGAAATCAGTTAACGATGAAATCAGTTAAATGAAGATGAAATCAGTTAACGATGAAATCAGTTAACGATGAAATCAGTTAAATGAAGATGAAATCAGTAAACGATGAAATCAGTTAACGATGAAATCAGTTAAAGATGAAATCAGTTAAATGAAGATGAAATCAGTTAACGATGAAATCAGTTAAAGATGAAATCAGTTAACGTTGAAATCAGTTAACGATGAAATCAGTTAACGTTGAAATCAGTTAACGATGAAATCAGTTAACGATGAAATCAGTTAAATGAAGATGAAATCAGTTAACGATGAAATCAGTTAACGATGAAATCAGTTAAATGAAGATGAAATCAGTTAACGATGAAATCAGTTAAAGATGAAATCAGTTAAATGAAGATGAAATCAGTTAACGATGAAATCAGTTAAAGATGAAATCAGTTAAATGAAGATGAAATCAGTTAACGATGAAATCAGTTAAATGAAGATGAAATCAGTTAAGGATGAAATCAGTTAACGATGAAATCAGTTAACGATGAAAATGAAATCAGTTAACGATGAAATCAGTTAACGATGAAATCAGTTAACGATGAAATCAGTTAAATGAAGATGAAATCAGTTAACGATGAAATCAGTTAAATGAAGAATGAAAATTAAATCAGTTAAATGAAGATGAAATCAGTTAACGATGAAATCAGTTAACGATGGAATCAGTTAACGATGAAATCAGTTAACGATGAAATCAGTTAAATGAAGATGAAATCAGTTAACGATGAAATCAGTTAACGATGAAATCAGTTAACGATGAAATCAGTTAAATGAAGATGAAATCAGTTAAAGATGAAATCAGTTAACGATGAAATCAGTTAACGATGAAATCAGTTAAATGAAGAATGAAAATGAAATCAGTTAAATGAAGATGAAATCAGTTAACGATGAAATCAGTTAACGATGAAATCAGTTAAATGAAGATGAAATCAGTTAACGATGAAATCAGTTAAAGATGAAATCAGTTAAATGAAGATGAAATCAGTTAACGATGAAATCAGTTAAATGAAGATGAAATCAGTTAACGATGAAATCAGTTAACGATGAAATCAGTAAACGATGGAATCAGTTAAATGAAGATGAAATCAGTTAAAGATGAAATCAGTTAACGATGAAATCAGTTGAAGATGAAATCAGTTAACGATGAAATCAGTTAAAGATGAAATCAGTTAACGATGGAATCAGTTAAATGAAGATGAAATCAGTTAACGATGAAATCAGTTAACGATGAAATCAGTTAACGATGAAATCAGTTAAATGAAGATGAAATCAGTTAACGATGAAATCAGTTAACGATGAAATCAGTTAACGATGAAATCAGTTAACGATGAAATCAGTTAAATGAAGATGAAATCAGTTAACGATGAAATCAGTTAAAGATGAAATCAGTTAAATGAAGATGAAACCAGTTAACGATGAAATCAGATAACGATGAAATCAGTTAAATGAAGATGAAATCAGTTAAAGATGAAATCAGTGAACGATGAAATCAGTTAAAGATGAAATCAGTTAACGATGAAATCAGTTAAATGAAGATGAAATCAGTTAACGATGAAATCAGTTAAAGATGAAATCAGTTAAATGAAGATGAAATCAGTTAACGATGAAATCAGTTAAATGAAGATGAAATCAGTTAACGATGAATTCAGTTAAAGATGAAATCAGTTAAAGATGAAATCAGTTAAATGAAGATGAAATCAGTTAACGATGAAATCAGTTAACGATGGAATCAGTTAAAGATGAAATCAGTTAACGATGAAATCAGTTAAATGAAGATGAAATCAGTTAAATGAAGATGGAATCAGTTAACAATGAAATCAGTTAACGATGGAATCAGTTAAAGATGAAATCAGTTAACGATGAAATCAGTTAAATGAAGATGAAATCAGTTAACGATGAAATCAGTTAACGATGAAATCAGTTAAATGAAGATGAAATCAGTTAACGATGAAATCAGTTACAGATGAAATCAGTTACATGAAGATTAAATCAGTTAACGATGAAATCAGTTAAAGATGAAATCAGTTAACGATGAAATCAGTTAAATGAAGATGAAATCAGTTAACGATGAAATCAGTTAAATGAAGATGAAATCAGTTAACGATGAAATCAGTTAAAGATGAAATCAGTTACAGATGAAATCAGTTACATGAAGATTAAATCAGTTAACGATGAAATCAGTTAAAGATGAAATCAGTTAACGATGAAATCAGTTAAAGATGAAATCAGTTAACGATGAAATCAGTTAAATGAAGATGAAATCAGTTAACGATGAAATCAGTTAAAGATGAAATCAGTTAAATGAAGATGAAATCAGTTAACGATGAAATCAGTTAAATGAAGATGAAATCAGTTAACGATGAAATCAGTTAACGATGAAATCAGTTAAATGAAGATGAAATCAGTAAACGATGAAATCAGTTAACGATGAAATCAGTTAAAGATGAAATCAGTTAAATGAAGATGAAATCAGTTAACGATGAAATCAGTTAAAGATGAAATCAGTTAACGTTGAAATCAGTTAACGATGGAATCAGTTAAATGAAGATGAAATCAGTTAACGATGAAATCAGTTAACGATGAAATCAGTTAACGATGAAATCAGTTAAATGAAGATGAAATCAGTTAACGATGAAATCAGTTAACGATGAAATCAGTTAACGATGAAATCAGTTAAATGAAGATGAAATCAGTTAACGATGAAATCAGTTAAAGATGAAATCAGTTAAATGAAGATGAAACCAGTTAACGATGAAATCAGATAACGATGAAATCAGTTAAATGAAGATGAAATCAGTTAAAGATGAAATCAGTGAACGATGAAATCAGTTAAAGATGAAATCAGTTAACGATGAAATCAGTTAAATGAAGATGAAATCAGTTAACGATGAAATCAGTTAAAGATGAAATCAGTTAAATGAAGATGAAATCAGTTAACGATGAAATCAGTTAAATGAAGATGAAATCAGTTAACGATGAAATCAGTTAACGATGAAATCAGTTAAATGAAGATGAAATCAGTTAAATGAAGATGAAATCAGTTAAATGAAGATGAAATCAGTTAACGATGAATTCAGTTAAAGATGAAATCAGTTAAAGATGAAATCAGTTAAATGAAGATGAAATCAGTTAACGATGAAATCAGTTAACGATGGAATCAGTTAAAGATGAAATCAGTTAACGATGAAATCAGTTAAATGAAGATGAAATCAGTTAACGATGAAATCAGTTAACGATGAAATCAGTTAAATGAAGATGAAATCAGTTAACGATGAAATCAGTTAAAGATGAAATCAGTTAACGATGAAATCAGTTAAATGAAGATGAAATCAGTTAACGATGAAATCAGTTAAATATGAAATCAGTTACAGATGAAATCAGTTACATGAAGATTAAATCAGTTAACGATGAAATCAGTTAAAGATGAAATCAGTTAACGATGAAATCAGTTAAATGAAGAATGAAAATGAAATCAGTTAAATGAAGATGAAATCAGTTAACGATGAAATCAGTTAACGATGAAATCAGTTAAATGAAGATGAAATCAGTTAACGATGAAATCAGTTAAAGATGAAATCAGTTAAATGAAGATGAAATCAGTTAACGATGAAATCAGTTAACGATGAAATCAGTTAAATGAAGATGAAATCAGTTAAAGATGAAATCAGTTAAATGAAGATGAAATCAGTTAACGATGAAATCAGTTAAATGAAGATGAAATCAGTTACAGATGAAATCAGTTACATGAAGATGAAATCAGTTAACGATGAAATCAGTTAAAGATGAAATCAGTGAACGATGAAATCAGTTAAAGATGAAATCAGTTAACGATGAAATCAGTTAAATGAAGATGAAATCAGTTAACGATGAAATCAGTTAAAGATGAAATCAGTTAAATGAAGATGAAATCAGTTAACGATGAAATCAGTTAAATGAAGATGAAATCAGTTAACGATGAAATCAGTTAACGATGAAATCAGTTAACGATGAAATCAGTTAAGTGAATATGAAATCAGTTAACGATGAAATCAGTTAAATGAAGATGAAATCAGTTAACGATGAAATCAGTTAAAGATGAAATCAGTTAAAGATGAAATCAGTTAAATGAAGATGAAATCAGTTAACGATGAAATCAGTTAAATGAAGATGAAATCAGTTAACGATGAAATCAGTTAACGATGAAATCAGTTAACGATGGAATCAGTTAAAGATGAAATCAGTTAACGATGAAATCAGTTAACGATGAAATCAGTTAACGATGAAATCAGTTAAATGAAGATGAAATCAGTTAACGATGAAATCAGTTAACGATGAAATCAGTTAACGATGAAATCAGTTAAATGAAGATGAAATCAGTTAACGATGAAATCAGTTAACGATGAAATCAGTTACAGATGAAATCAGTTACATGAAGATTAAATCAGTTAACGATGAAATCAGTTAAAGATGAAATCAGTTAACGATGAAATCAGTTAAATGAAGAATGAAAATGAAATCAGTTAAATGAAGATGAAATCAGTTAACGATGAAATCAGTTAAATGAAGATGAAATCAGTTAACGATGAAATCAGTTAAATGAAGATGAAATCAGTTAACGATGAAATCAGTTAAATGAAGATGAAATCAGTTAACGATGAAATCAGTTAAAGATGAAATCAGTTAAATGAAGATGAAATCAGTTAACGATGAAATCAGTTAAATGAAGATGAAATCAGTTAAAGATGAAATCAGTTAAATGAAGATGAAATCAGTTAACGATGAAATCAGTTAAAGATGAAATCAGTTAACGATGAAATCAGTTAAATGAAGATGAAATCAGTTAACGATGAAATCAGTTAAAGATGAAATCAGTTACAGATGAAATCAGTTACATGAAGATTAAATCAGTTAACGATGAAATCAGTTAAAGATGAAATCAGTTAACGATGAAATCAGTTAACGATGAAATCAGTTAAAGATGAAATCAGTTAAATGAAGATGAAATCAGTTAACGATGAAATCAGTTGACGATGAAATCAGTTACAGATGAAATCAGTTACATGAAGATTAAATCAGTTAACGATGAAATCAGTTAAAGATGAAATCAGTTAACGATGAAATCAGTTAAATGAAGAATGAAAATGAAATCAGTTAAATGAAGATGAAATCAGTTAACGATGAAATCAGTTAAAGATGAAATCAGTTAAATGAAGATGAAATCAGTTAACGATGAAATCAGTTAAAGATGAAATCAGTTACAGATGAAATCAGTTACATGAAGATGAAATCAGTTAACGATGAAATCAGTTAAAGATGAAATCAGTTAACGATGAAATCAGTTAACGATGAAATCAGTTAACGATGAAATCAGTTAAATGAAGATGAAATCAGTTAACGATGAAATCAGTTAAATGAAGATGAAATCAGTTAAAGATGAAATCAGTTAACGATGAAATCAGTTAACGATGAAATCAGTTAACGATGAAATCAGTTAAATGAAGAATGAAAATGAAATCAGTTAAATGAAGATGAAATCAGTTAACGATGAAATCAGTTAACGATGAAATCAGTTAAATGAAGATGAAATCAGTTAAAGATGAAATCAGTTAAATGAAGATGAAATCAGTTAACGATGAAATCAGTTAACGATGAAATCAGTTAAATGAAGATGAAATCAGTTAACGATGAAATCAGTTAACGATGGAATCAGTTAAATGAAGATGAAATCAGTTAAAGATGAAATCAATTAACGATGAAATCAGTTGAAGATGAAATCAGTTAACGATGAAATCAGTTAAAGATGAAATCAGTTAACGATGGAATCAGTTAAATGAAGATGAAATCAGTTAACGATGAAATCAGTTAACGATGAAATCAGTTAAATGAAGATGAAATCAGTTAACGATGAAATCAGTTAAAGATGAAATCAGTTAAAGATGAAATCAGTTAACGATGAAATCAGTTAAATGAAGATGAAATCAGTTAAATGAAGATGAAATCAGTTAACGATGAAATCAGTTAACGATGAAATCAGTTAAATGAAGAATTAAATCAGTTAACGATGAAATCAGTTAAATGAAGATGAAATCAGTTAAATGAAGATGAAATCAGTTAACGATGAAATCAGTTAACGATGAAATCAGTTAAATGAAGATGAAATCAGTTAAATGAAGATGAAATCAGTTAACGATGAAATCAGTTAACGATGAAATCAGTTAAATGAAGAATGAAATCAGTTAACGATGAAATCAGTTAAATGAAGATGAAATCAGTTAACGATGAAATCAGTTAAAGATGAAATCAGTTAACGATGAAATCAGTTAACGATGAAATCAGTTAAATGAAGATGAAATCAGTTAACGATGAAATCAGTTACAGATGAAATCAGTTACATGAAGATTAAATCAGTTAACGATGAAATCAGTTAAAGATGAAATCAGTTAACGATGAAATCAGTTAAATGAAGAATGAAAATGAAATCAGTTAAATGAAGATGAAATCAGTTAACGATGAAATCAGTTAAAGATGAAATCAGTTAACGATGAAATCAGTTAACGATGAAATCAGTTAACGATGAAATCAGTTAAATGAAGATGAAATCAGTTAACGATGAAATCAGTTAACGATGGAATCAGTTACATGAAGATTAAATCAGTTAACGATGAAATCAGTTAAAGATGAAATCAGTGAACGATGAAATCAGTTAAAAATGAAATCAGTTAACGATGAAATCAGTTAAATGAAGATGAAATCAGTTAACGATGAAATCAGTTAAAGATGAAATCAGTTAAATGAAGATGAAATAAGTTAACGATGAAATCAGTTAACGATGAAATCAGTTAAATTAAGATGAAATCAGTTAACGATGAAATCAGTTAACGATGAAATCAGTTAACGATGGAATCAGTTAAATGAAGATGAAATCAGTTAACGATGAGATCAGTTAACGATGAAATCAGTTAAATGAAGATGAAATCAGTTAACGATGAAATCAGTTAAAGATGAAATCAGTTAACGATGAAATCAGTTAACGATGAAATCAGTTAAATGAAGATGAAATCAGTTAACGATGAAATCAGTTAAAGATGAAATCAGTTAAATGAAGATGAAATTAGTTAACGATGAAATCAGTTAAAGATGAAATCAGTTAAATGAAGATGAAATCAGTTAACGATGAAATCAGTTAAAGATGAAATCAGTTAAATGAAGGTGAAATCAGTTAAAGATGAAATCAGTTAAATGAAGATGAAATCAGTTAACGATGAAATCAGTTAAATGAAGATGAAATCAGTTAAAGATGAAATCAGTTAACGATGAAATCAGTTAAATGAAGATTAAATCAGTTAACGATGAAATCAGTTAAAGATGAAATCAGCTCCAGATGAAATCAGTTACATGAAGATTAAATCAGTTAACGATGAAATCAGTTAAAGATGAAATCAGTTAAAGATGAAATCAGTTAACGATGAAATCAGTTAAATGAAGATGAAATCAGTTAACGATGAAATCAGTAAAAGATGAAATCAGTTAAATGAAGATGAAATCAGTTAACGATGAAATCAGTTAAATGAAAATGAAATCAGTTAACGATGAAATCAGTTAACGATGAAATCAGTTAACGATGAAATCAGTTAAATGAAGATGAAATCAGTTAACGATGAAATCAGTAAACGATGAAATCAGTTAACGATGAAATCAGTTAAATGAAGAATGAAAATGAAATCAGTTAAATGAAGATGAAATCAGTTAACGATGAAATCAGTTAAATGAAGATGAAATCAGTTAACGATGAAATCAGTTAAATGAAGATTAAATCAGTTTACGATGAAATCAGTTAAAGATGAAATCAGCTCCAGATGAAATCAGTTACATGAAGATTAAATCAGTTAACGATGAAATCAGTTAAAGATGAAATCAGTTAACGATGAAATCAGTTAAAGATGAAATCAGTTAACGATGAAATCAGTTAAATGAAGATGAAATCAGTTAACGATGAAATCAGTTAAAGATGAAATCAGTTACAGATGAAATCAGTTACATGAAGATTAAATCAGTTAACGATGAAATCAGTTAACGATGAAATCAGTTAACGATGAAATCAGTTAAAGATGAAATAAGTTAAATGAAGATGAAATCAGTTAAATGAAGATGAAATCAGTTAACGATGAAATCAGTTGACGATGAAATCAGTTACAGATGAAATCAGTTAACGATGAAATCAGTTAAATGAAGAATGAAAATGAAATCAGTTAACGATGAAATCAGTTAAAGATGAAATCAGTTAACGATGAAATCAGTTAACGATGAAATCAGTTAAATGAAGATGAAATCAGTTAACGATGAAATCAGTTAACGATGAAATCAGTTAACGATGAAATCAGTTAAATGAAGATGAAATCAGTTAACGATGAAATCAGTTAACGATGAAATCAGTTAACGACGAAATCAGTTAACGATGAAATCAATTAAATGAAGATGAAATCAGTTAACGATGAAATCAGTTAAATGAAGAATGAAAATGAAATCAGTTAAATGAAGATGAAATCAGTTAACGATGAAATCAGTTAACGATGAAATCAGTTAACGATGAAATCAGTTAAATGAAGATGAAATCAGTTAACGATGAAATCAGTTAAATGAAGATGAAATCAGTTAACGATGAAATCAGTTAACGATGGAATCAGTTAACGATGAAATCAGTTAACGATGAAATCAGTTAAATGAAGATGAAATCAGTTAACGATGAAATCAGTTAACGATGAAATCAGTTAACGATGAAATCAGTTAAATGAAGATGAAATCAGTTAACGATGAAATCAGTTAACGATGAAATCAGTTAACGATGAAATCAGTTAAATGAAGATGAAATCAGTTAACGATGAAATCAGTTAACAATGAAATCAGTTAAATGAAGATGAAATCAGTTAACGATGAAATCACTTAACGATGAAATCAGTTAAATGAAGATGAAATCAGTTAACGATGAAATCAGTTAAAGATGAAATCAGTTAAAGATGAAATCAGTTAACGATGGAATCAGTTAACGATGAAATCAGTTAACGATGAAATCAGTTAAATGAAGATGAAATCAGTTAACGATGAAATCAGTTAACGATGAAATCAGTTAAATGAAGATGAAATCAGTTAACGATGAAATCAGTTAAATGAAGATGAAATCAGTTAACGATGAAATCAGTTAAATGAAGATGAAATCAGTTAACGATGAAATCAGTTAACGATGAAATCAGTTAACGATGGAATCAGTTAACGATGAAATCAGTTAACGATGAAATCAGTTAAATGAAGATGAAATCAGTTAACGATGAAATCAGTTAACAATGAAATCAGTTAAATGAAGATGAAATCAGTTAACGATGAAATCACTTAACGATGAAATCAGTTAAATGAAGATGAAATCAGTTAACGATGAAATCAGTTAAAGATGAAATCAGTTAACGATGGAATCAGTTAACGATGAAATCAGTTAACGATGAAATCAGTTAAATGAAGATGAAATCAGTTAACGATGAAATCAGTTAACGATGAAATCAGTTAAATGAAGATGAAATCAGTTAACGATGAAATCAGTTAACGATGAAATCAGTTAACGATGAAATCAGTTAAATGAAGATGAAATCAGTTAACGATGAAATCAGTTAACGATGAAATCAGTTAAATGAAGATGAAATCAGTTAACGATGGAATCAGTTAACGATGAAATCAGTTAAATGAAGATGAAATCAGTTAACGATGAAATCAGTTAACGATGAAATCAGTTAAATGAAGATGAAATCAGTTAACGATGAAATCAGTTAACGATGAAATCAGTTAAATGAAGATGAAATCAGTTAACGATGAAATCAGTTAAATGAAGATGAAATCAGTTAACGATGAAATCAGTTAAAGATGAAATCAGTTACAGATGAAATCAGTTACATGAAGATTAAATCAGTTAACGATGAAATCAGTTAAAGATGAAATCAGTTAACGATGAAATCAGTTAAATGAAGATGAAATCAGTTAACGATGAAATCAGTTAAAGATGAAATCAGTTAAATGAAGATGAAATCAGTTAAAGATGAAATCAGTTAAATGAAGATGAAATCAGTTAAATGAAGATGAAATCAGTTAAATGAAGAATGAAAATGAAATCAGTTAAATGAAGATGAAATCAGTTAACGATGAAATCAGTTAAAGATGAAATCAGTTAAATGAAGATGAAATCAGTTAACGATGAAATCAGTTAAAGATGAAATCAGTTACAGATGAAATCAGTTACATGAAGATTAAATCAGTTAACGATGAAATCAGTTAAAGATGAAATCAGTTAACGATGAAATCAGTTAAAGATGAAATCAGTTAACGATGAAATCAGTTAAATGAAGATGAAATCAGTTAACGATGAAATCAGTTAAATGAAGATGAAATCAGTTAAAGATGAAATCAGTTAACGATGAAATCAGTTAAAGATGAAATCAGTTAAATGAAGATGAAATCAGTTAACGATGAAATCAGTTAAATGAAGATGAAATCAGTTAACGATGAAATCAGTTAAAGATGAAATCAGTTACAGATGAAATCAGTTACATGAAGATGAAATCAGTTAACGATGAAATCAGTTAAAGATGAAATCAGTTAACGATGAAATCAGTTAACGATGAAATCAGTTAAATGAAGATGAAATCAGTTAACGATGAAATCAGTTAAATGAAGATGAAATCAGTTAAAGATGAAATCAGTTAACGATGAAATCAGTTAAATGAAGATGAAATCAGTTAACGATGAAATCAGTTAACGATGAAATCAGTTAAATGAAGATGAAATCAGTTAACGATGAAATCAGTTAAATGAAGATGAAATCAGTTAAATGAAGATGAAATCAGTTAACGATGAAATCAGTTAACGATGGAATCAGTTAAATGAAGATGAAATCAGTTAACGATGAAATTAGTTAAATGAAGATGAAATCAGTTAACGATGAAATCAGTTAAAGATGAAATCAGTTAACGATGAAATCAGTTAAATGAAGATGAAATCAGTTTACGATTAAATCAGTTAAAGATTAAATCAGTTAACGATGAAATTAGTTAAATGAAGATGAAATCAGTTAACGATGAAATCAGTTAAAGATGAAATCAGTTAACGATGAAATCAGTTAACGATGAAATCAGTTAAATGAAGATGAAATCAGTTAAAGATGAAATCAGTTAACGATGGAATCAGTTAAATGAAGATGAAATCAGTTAACGATGAAATCAGTTAAATGAAGATGAAATCAGTTAACGATGAAATCAGTTAACGATGAAATCAGTTAACGATGGAATCAGTTAAATGAAGATGAAATCAGTTAACGATGAAATCAGTTAAAGATGAAATCAGTTAACGATGAAATCAGTTAAATGAAGATGAAATCAGTTAACGATGAAATCAGTTAACGATGAAATCAGTTAAATGAAGATGAAATCAGTTAACGATGAAATCAGTTAAAGATGAAATCAGTTAACGATGAAATCAGTTGACGATGAAATCAGTTAAATGAAGATGAAATCAGTTAACGATGAAATCAGTTAAAGATGAAATCAGTTAACGATGAAATCAGTTAAATGAAGATGAAATCAGTTAACGATGAAATCAGTTAAAGATGAAATCAGTTACAGATGAAATCAGTTACATGAAGATTAAATCAGTTAACGATGAAATCAGTTAAACATGAAATCAGTTAACGATGAAATCAGTTAAATGAAGTATGAAAATGAAATCAGTTAAATGAAGATGAAATCAGTTAACGATGAAATCAGTTAAAGATGAAATCAGTTAAATGAAGATGAAATCAGTTAACGATGAAATCAGTTAAAGACGAAATCAGTTAAATGAAGATGAAATCAGTTAAAGATGAAATCAGTTACAGATGAAATCAGTTACATGAAGATGAAATCAGTTAAAGATGAAATCAGTTAAATGAAGAATGAAATCAGTTAACGATGAAATCAGTTAAATGAAGATGAAATCAGTTAACGATGAAATCAGTTAAAGATGAAATCAGTTAAATGAAGATGAAATTAGTTAACGATGAAATCAGTTAAAGATGAAATCAGTTAAATGAAGATGAAATCAGTTAACGATGAAATCAGTTAAATGAAGATGAAATCAGTTAACGATGAAATCAGTTAAAGATGAAATCAGTTAAATGAAGATGAAATCAGTTAACGATGAAATCAGTTACAGATGAAATCAGTTACATGAAGATTAAATCAGTTAAAGATGAAATCAGTTAAATGAAGATGAAATCAGTTAACGATGAAATCAGTTAACGATGAAATCAGTTAAATGAAGATGAAATCAGTTAACGATGAAATCAGTTAATGATGAAATCAGTTAAATGAAGATGAAATCAGTTAAATGAAGATGAAATCAGTTAACGATGAAATCAGTTAACGATGAAATCAGTTAACGATGAAATCATTTAAATGAAGATGAAATCAGTTAACGATGAAATCAGTTAACGATGAAATCAGTTAAATGAAGATGAAATCAGTTAAATGAAGATGAAATCAGTTACAGATGAAATCAGTTACATGAAGATTAAATCAGTTAACGATGAAATCAGTTAAAGATGAAATCAGTTAACGATGAAATCAGTTCAATGAAGAATGAAAATGAAATCAGTTAAATGAAGACGAAATCAGTTAACGATGAAATCAGTTAAAGATGAAATCAGTTACAGATGAAATCAGTTACATGAAGATCAAATCAGTTAACGATGAAATCAGTTAAAGATGAAATCAGTTACAGATGAAATCAGTTACATGAAGATCAAATCAGTTAACGATGAAATCAGTTAAAGATGAAATCAGTTACAGATGAAATCAGTTACATGAAGATCAAATCAGTTAACGATGAAATCAGTTAAAGATGAAATCAGTTACATGAAGATTAAATCAGTTAACGATGAAATCAGTTAAAGATGAAATCAGTTAACGATGAAATCAGTTAAATGAAGAATGAAAATGAAATCAGTTAAATGAAGATGAAATCAGTTAACGATGAAATCAGTTACAGATGAAATCAGTTACATGAAGATGAAATCAGTTAAAGATGAAATCAGTTAAATGAAGAATGAAATCAGTTAACGATGAAATCAGTTAAATGAAGATGAAATCAGTTAACGATGAAATCAGTTAACGATGAAATCAGTTAAATGAAGATGAAATCAGTTAACGATGAAATCAGTTAAAGATGAAATCAGTTAAATGAAGATGAAATCAGTTAACGATGAAATCAGTTAAAGATGAAATCAGTTAAATGAAGATGAAATCAGTTAACGATGAAATCAGTTAAATGAAGATGAAATCAGTTAACGATGAAATCAGTTAAGATGAAATCAGTTAACGATGAAATCAGTTACAGATGAAATCAGTTACATGAAGATGAAATCAGTTAAAGATGAAATCAGTTAAATGAAGAATGAAATCAGTTACAGATGAAATCAGTTAAATGAAGATGAAATCAGTTAACGATGAAATCAGTTAAAGATGAAATCAGTTAAATGAAGATGAAATCAGTTAAAGATGAAATCAGTTACAGATGAAATCAGTTACATGAAGATGAAATCAGTTAACGATGAAATCAGTTACAGATGAAATCAGTTACATGAAGATTAAATCAGTTAAAGATGAAATCAGTTAAATGAAGATGAAATCAGTTACAGATGAAATCAGTTAAATGAAGATGAAATCAGTTAACGATGAAATCAGTTAAATGAAGATGAAATCAGTTAACGATGAAATCAGTTAAAGATGAAATCAGTTAAATGAAGATGAAATCAGTTAACGATGAAATCAGTTACATGAAGATGAAATCAGTTAACGATGAAATCAGTTAAAGATGAAATCAGTTACAGATGAAATCAGTTACATGAAGATTAAATCAGTTAACGATGAAATCAGTTAAAGATGAAATCAGTTAACGATGAAATCAGTTAACGATGAAATCAGTTAAATGAAGATGAAATCAGTTAACGATGAAATCAGTTAAATGAAGATGAAATCAGTTAACGATGGAATCAGTTAAAGATGAAATCAGTTAAATGAAGATGAAATCAGTTAACGATGAAATCAGTTAAATGAAGATGAAATCAGTTAACGATGAAATCAGTTAAATGAAGATGAAATCAGTTAACGATGAAATCAGTTAAATGAAGATGAAATCAGTTAACGATGAAATCAGTTAAAGATGAAATCAGTTAAATGAAGATGAAATCAGTTAACGATGAAATCAGTTAAATGAAGATGAAATCAGTTAACGATGAAATCAGTTAAAGATGAAATCAGTTACAGATGAAATCAGTTACATGAAGATTAAATCAGTTAACGATGAAATCAGTTAAAGATGAAATCAGTTAACGATGAAATCAGTTAAATGAAGATGAAATCAGTTAACGATGAAATCAGTTAAAGATGAAATCAGTTAAATGAAGATGAAATCAGTTAACGATGAAATCAGTTAAATGAAGATGAAATCAGTTAACGATGAAATCAGTTAAAGATGAAATCAGTTAAATGAAGATGAAATCAGTTAAATGAAGATGAAATCAGTTAAATGAAGATGAAATCAGTTAACGATGAAATCAGTTAACGATGAAATCAGTTAAATGAAGATGAAATCAGTTAACGATGAAATCAGTTAAAGATGAAATCAGTTAAATGAAGAATAAAAATGAAATCAGTTACATGAAGATGAAATCAGTTACAGATGAAATCAGTTACATGAAGATTAAATCAGTTAACGATGAAATCAGTTAAATGAAGAATGAAAATGAAATCAGTTAAATGAAGATGAAATCAGTTAACGATGAAATCAGTTAAAGATGAAATCAGTTAACGATGAAATCAGTTAACGATGAAATCAGTTAAATGAAGATGAAATCAGTTAACGATGAAATCAGTTAAAGATGAAATCAGTTAAATGAAGAATAAAAATGAAATCAGTTACATGAAGATGAAATCAGTTACAGATGAAATCAGTTACATGAAGATTAAATCAGTTAACGATGAAATCAGTTAAATGAAGAATGAAAATGAAATCAGTTAAATGAAGATGAAATCAGTTAACGATGAAATCAGTTAAAGATGAAATCAGTTAAATGAAGAAGAAATCAGTTAACGATGAAATCAGTTAAATGAAGATGAAATCATTTAAAGATGAAATCAGTTAAAGATGAAATCTAAATGAAGATGAAATCAGTTAACGATGAAATCAGTTAAATGAAGATGAAATCAGTTAACGATGAAATCAGTTAAAGATGAAATCAGTTAAATGAAGATGAAATCAGTTAAATGAAGATGAAATCAGTTAACGATGAAATCAGTTACAGATGAAATCAGTTACATGAAGATTAAATCAGTTAAAGATGAAATCAGTTAAATGAAGAATGAAAATGAAATCAGTTAAATGAAGATGAAATCAGTTAACGATGAAATCAGTTAACGATGAAATCAGTTAAAGATGAAATCAGTTAAATGAAGATGAAATCAGTTAAATGAAGATGAAATCAGTTAACGATGAAATCAGTTAAATGAAGATGAAATCAGTTAACGATGAAATCAGTTAAAGATGAAATCAGTTAAAGATGAAATCAGTTAAATGAAGATGAAATCAGTTAACGATGAAATCAGTTAACGATGAAATCAGTTAAATGAAGATGAAATCAGTTAAATGAAGATGAAATCAGTTAACGATGAAATCAGTTACAGATGAAATCAGTTACATGAAGATTAAATCAGTTAACGATGAAATCAGTTAAAGATGAAATCAGTTAACGATGAAATCAGTTAAATGAAGAATGAAAATGAAATCAGTTAAATGAAGATGAAATCAGTTAACGATGAAATCAGTTAAATGAAGATGAAATCAGTTAACGATGAAATCAGTTAAATGAAGATGAAATCAGTTAACGATGAAATCAGTTAAAGATGAAATCAGTTAAATGAAGATGAAATCAGTTAACGATGAAATCAGTTAAATGTAGATGAAATCAGTTAAAGATGAAATCAGTTAAATGAAGAATGAAAATGAAATCAGTTAAATGAAGATGAAATCAGTTAAAGATGAAATCAGTTAAATGAAGATGAAATCAGTTAACGATGAAATCAGTTAAATGAAGATGAAATCAGTTAAAGATGAAATCAGTTACAGATGAAATCAGTTTCAGATGAAATCAGTTAAATGAAGATGAAATCAGTTAACGATGAAATCAGTTAAAGATGAAATCAGTTGAATGAAGATGAAATCAGTTAACGATGAAATCAGTTAAATGAAGATGAAATCAGTTAAAGATGAAATCAGTTAAATGAAGATGAAATCAGTTACAGATGAAATCAGTTACATGAAGATTAAATCAGTTAAAGATTAAATCAGTTAAATGAAGATGAAATCAGTTAAAGATGAAATCAGTTAAATGAAGATGAAATCAGTTAACGATGAAATCAGTTAAAGATGAAATCAGTTAAATGAAGATGAAATCAGTTAACGATGAAATCAGTTAAATGAAGATGAAATCAGTTAACGATGTAATCAGTTAAAGATGAAATCAGTTAAATGAAGATGAAATCAGTTAAATGAAGATGAAATCAGTTAACGATGAAATCAGTTAAATGAAGATGAAATCAGTTAACGATGAAATCAGTTAAAGATGAAATCAGTTAAATGAAGATGAAATCAGTTAAATGAAGATGAAATCAGTTAACGATGAAATCAGTTAACGATGAAATCAGTTAAATGAAGAGGAAATCAGTTAAATGAAGAGGAAATCAGTTAACGATGAAATCAGTTAACGATGAAATCAGTTACAGATGAAATCAGTTACATGAAGATTAAATCAGTTAACGATGAAATCAGTTAACGATGAAATCAGTTAAATGAAGATGAAATCAGTTAACGATGAAATCAGTTAAATGAAGATGAAATCAGTTAACGATGAAATCAGTTAACGATGAAATCAGTTAAATGAAGATGAAATCAGTTAACGATGAAATCAGTTAAAGATGAAATCAGTTAAATGAAGATGAAATCAGTTAACGATGAAATCAGTTAAATGAAGATGAAATCAGTTAACGATGAAATCAGTTAAAGATGAAATCAGTTAACGATGAAATCAGTTAAATGAAGATGAAATCAGTTAACGATGAAATCAGTTAACGATGAAATCAGTTAAATGAAGATGAAATCAGTTAAATGAAGATGAAATCAGTTAACGATGAAATCAGTTACATATGAAATCAGTTACATGAAGATTAAAACAGTTAACGATGAAATCAGTTAAAGATGAAATCAGTTAACGATGAAATCAGTTAAATGAAGAATGAAAATGAAATCAGTTAAATGAAGATGAAATCAGTTAACGATGAAATCAGTTAAAGATGAAATCAGTTAAATGAAGATGAAATCAGTTACAGATGAAATCAGTTAAATGAAGATGAAATCAGTTAACGATGAAATCAGTTAAAGATGAAATCAGTTACAGATGAAATCAGTTACATGAAGATTAAATCAGTTAACGATGAAATCAGTTAAAGATGAAATCAGTTAAATGAAGATGAAATCAGTTAACGATGAAATCAGTTAAATGAAGATGAAATCAGTTAACGATGAAATCAGTTAACGATGAAATCAGTTAAATGAAGATGAAATCAGTTAACGATGAAATCAGTTAAAGATGAAATCAGTTAAATGAAGATGAAATCAGTTAACGATGAAATCAGTTAAATGAAGATGAAATCAGTTAACGATGAAATCAGTTAAAGATGAAATCAGTTAACGATGAAATCAGTTAAATGAAGATGAAATCAGTTAACGATGAAATCAGTTAACGATGAAATCAGTTAAATGAAGATGAAATCAGTTAAATGAAGATGAAATCAGTTAACGATGAAATCAGTTACATATGAAATCAGTTACATGAAGATTAAAACAGTTAACGATGAAATCAGTTAAAGATGAAATCAGTTAACGATGAAATCAGTTAAATGAAGAATGAAAATGAAATCAGTTAAATGAAGATGAAATCAGTTAACGATGAAATCAGTTAAAGATGAAATCAGTTAAATGAAGATGAAATCAGTTACAGATGAAATCAGTTAAATGAAGATGAAATCAGTTAACGATGAAATCAGTTAAAGATGAAATCAGTTACAGATGAAATCAGTTACATGAAGATTAAATCAGTTAACGATGAAATCAGTTAAAGATGAAATCAGTTAACGATGAAATCAGTTAAATGAAAAATGAAAATGAAATCAGTTAAATGAAGATGAAATCAGTTAAAGATGAAATCAGTTAAATGAAGATGAAATCAGTTAACGATGAAATCAGTTACAGATGAAATCAGTTAACGATGAAATCAGTTAACGATGAAATCAGTTAAATGAAGATGAAATCAGTTAACGATGAAATCAGTTAACGATGAAATCAGTTAACGATGAAATCAGTTAAATGAAGATGAAATCAGTTAACGATGAAATCAGTTAACGATGCAATCAGTTAAATGAAAATGAAATCAGTTAACGATGAAATCAGTTAACGATGAAATCAGTTAAATGAAGATGAAATCAGTTAAATGAAGATGAAATCAGTTAACGATGAAATCAGTTAACGATGAAATCAGTTACAGATGAAATCAGTTACAGATGAAATCAGTTAACGATGAAATCAGTTAAAGATGAAATCAGTTAAATGAAGATGAAATCAGTTAACGATGAAATCAGTTACAGATGAAATCAGTTAACGATGAAATCAGTTAACGATGAAATCAGTTAAATGAAGATGAAATCAGTTAACGATGAAATCAGTTAACGATGAAATCAGTTAACGATTAAATCAGTTAAATGAAGATGAAATCAGTTAACGATGAAATCAGTTAACGATGAAATCAGTTAACGATGCAATCAGTTAAATGAAAATGAAATCAGTTAACGATGAAATCAGTTAACGATGAAATCAGTTAAATGAAGATGAAATCAGTTAAATGAAGATGAAATCAGTTAACGATGAAATCAGTTAAAGATGAAATCAGTTAAATGAAGATGAAATCAGTTAACGATGAAATCAGTTAACGATGAAATCAGTTAAATGAAGAATGAAAATGAAATCAGTTAAATGAAGATGAAATCAGTTAACGATGAAATCAGTTACAGATGAAATCAGTTCACGATGAAATCAGTTCACGATGAAATCAGTTAAATGAAGATGAAATCAGTTAACGATGAAATCAGTTAACGATGAAATCAGTTAACGATGAAATCAGTTAAATGAAGATGAAATCAGTTAACGATGAAATCAGTTAAATGAAGATGAAATCAGTTAAGTGAAGATGAAATCAGTTAACGATGAAATCAGTTAAAGATGAAATCAGTTAAATGAAGATGAAATCAGTTAACGATGAAATCAGTTAAATGAAGAATGAAAATGAAATCAGTTAAATGAAGATGAAATCAGTTAACGATGTAATCAGTTAAAGATGAAATCAGTGAACGATGAAATCAGTTAAAGATGAAATCAGTTAACGATGAAATCAGTTAAATGAAGATGAAATCAGTTAACGATGAAATCAGTTAAAGATGAAATCAGTTAAAGATGAAATCAGTTAAATGAAGATGAAATCAGTTAACGATGAAATCAGTTAACGATGAAATCAGTTAAATGAAGATGAAATCAGTTAACGATGAAATCAGTTAACGATGAAATCAGTTACAGATGAAATCAGTTACATGAAGATTAAATCAGTTAACGATGAAATCAGTTAACGATGCAATCAGTTAAATGAAAATGAAATCAGTTAACGATGAAATCAGTTAACGATGAAGTCAGTTAACGATGAAATCAGTTAAATGAAGATGAAATCAGTTAAATGAAGATGGAATCAGTTAACGATGAAATCAGTTACAGATGAAATCAGTTAACGATGAAATCAGTTAAAGATGAAATCAGTTAAATGAAGATGAAATCAGTTAACGATGAAATCAGTTACAGATGAAATCAGTTAACGATGAAATCAGTTAACGATGAAATCAGTTAAATGAAGATGAAATCAGTTAACGATGAAATCAGTTAACGATGCAATCAGTTAAATGAAAATGAAATCAGTTAACGATGAAATCAGTTAACGATGAAATCAGTTAAATGAAGATGAAATCAGTTAACGATGAAATCAGTTAAATGAAGATGAAATCAGTTAAATGAAGATGAAATCAGTTAACGATGAAATCAGTTAAAGATGAAATCAGTTAAATGAAGATGAAATCAGTTAACGATGAAATCAGTTAACGATGAAATCAGTTAAATGAAGAATGAAAATGAAATCAGTTAAATGAAGATGAAATCAGTTAACGATGTAATCAGTTAAAGATGAAATCAGTGAACGATGAAATCAGTTAAAGATGAAATCAGTTAACGATGAAATCAGTTAAATGAAGATGAAATCAGTTAACGATGAAATCAGTTAAAGATGAAATCAGTTAACGATGAAATCAGTTAAATGAAGATGAAATCAGTTAACGATGAAATCAGTTAAAGATGAAATCAGTTAACGATGAAATCAGTTAAATGAAGAATGAAAATGAAATCAGTTAAATGAAGATGAAATCAGTTAACGATTAAATCAGTTAAATGAAGATGAAATCAGTTAACGATGAAATCAGTTAAAGATGAAATCAGTTAAATGAAGATGAAATCAGTTAAATGAAGATGAAATCAGTTAACGATGAAATCAGTTAAAGATGAAATCAGTTAAAGATGAAATCAGTTAAATGGAGATGAAATCAGTTAACGATGAAATCAGTTAAATGAAGATGAAATCAGTTAAATGAAGATGAAATCAGTTAAAGATGAAATCAGTTCCATGAAGATTAAATCAGTTAACGATGAAATCAGTTAAAGATGAAATCATTTAACGATGAAATCAGTTAAATGAATAATGAAAATGAAATCAGTTAAATGAAGATGAAATCAGTTAAAGATGAAATCAGTTAAATGAAGATGAAATCAGTTAACGATGAAATCAGTTAAAGATGAAATCAGTTACAGATGAAATCAGTTACATGAAGATTAAATCAGTTAACGATGAAATCAGTTAACGATGAAATCAGTTAAATGAAGATGAAATCAGTTAACGATGGAATCAGTTAACGATGAAATCAGTTAACGATGAAATCAGTTAACGATGAAATCAGTTAAATGAAGATGAAATCAGTTAACGATGAAATCAGTAAACGATGAAATCAGTTAAATGAAGAATGAAAATGAAATCAGTTAAATGAAGATGAAATCAGTTAACGATGTAATCAGTTAAAGATGAAATCAGTGAACGATGAAATCAGTTAAAGATGAAATCAGTGAACGATGAAATCAGTTAACGATGAAATCAGTTAAATGAAGATGAAATCAGTTAACGATGAAATCAGTTAAAGATGAAATCAGTTAACGATGAAATCAGTTAACGATGAAATCAGTTAAATGAAGATGAAATCAGTTAACGATGAAATCAGTTAAAGATGAAATCAGTTACAGATGAAATCAGTTACATGAAGATTAAATGAGTTAACGATGAAATCAGTTAAAGATGAAATCAGTTAACGATGAAATCAGTTAAATGAAGAATGAAAATAAAATCAGTTAAATGAAGATGAAATCAGTTAACGATGAAATCAGTTAAAGATGAAATCAGTCAAATTAAGATGAAATCAGTTAACGATGAAATCAGTGAAAGATGAA
Organism: Semicossyphus pulcher; assembly: GCF_022749685.1. Classification (NCBI taxonomy): domain Eukaryota; kingdom Metazoa; phylum Chordata; class Actinopteri; order Labriformes; family Labridae; genus Semicossyphus; species Semicossyphus pulcher. The sequence continues at coordinate 2,429,797 of NW_027211703.1, forward strand.
ATCAGTTACAGATGAAATCAGTTACATGAAGATTAAATCAGTTAAAGATGAAATCAGTTAAATGAAGATGAAATCAGTTAAAGATGAAATCAATTAAATGAAGAATGAAAATGAAATCAGTTAAATGAAGATGAAATCAGTTAACGATGAAATCAGTTAAAGATGAAATCAGTTAAATGAAGATGAAATCAGATAAATGAAGATGAAATCAGTTAACGATGAAATCATTTAAATGAAGATGAAATCAGTTAAATGAAGATGAAATCAGTTAACGATGAAATCAGTTAAATGAAGATGAAATCAGTTAACGATGAAATCAGTTAAAGATGAAATCAGTTAAATAAAGATGAAATCAGTTAACGATGAAATCAGTTAAATGAAGATGAAATCAGTTAACGATGAAATCAGTTAAAGATGAAATCAGTTAAATGAAGATGAAATCAGTTAACGATGAAATCAGTTAAAGATGAAATCAGTTACAAATGAAATCAGTTACATGAAGATTAAATCAGTTAACGATGAAATCAGTTAAAGATGAAATCAGTTAACGATGAAATCAGTTAAATGAAGAATGAAAATGAAATCAGTTAAATGAAGATGAAATCAGTTAACGATGAAATCAGTTAAAGATGAAATCAGTTAACGATGAAATCAGTTAAAGATGAAATCAGTTAACGATGAAATCAGTTAAATGAAGATGAAATCAGTTAACGATGAAATCAGTTAAAGATGAAATCAGTTACAGATGAAATCAGTTACATGAAGATTAAATCAGTTAACGATGAAATCAGTTAAAGATGAAATCAGTTAACAATGAAATCAGTTAAAGATGAAATCAGTTAACGATGAAATCAGTTAAATGAAGATGAAATCAGTTAACGATGAAATCAGTTACAGATGAAATCAGTTAAATGAAGATGAAATCAGTTAACGATGAAATCAGTTAAATGAAGATGAAATCAGTTAACGATGAAATCAGTTAACGATGAAATCAGTTAAATGAAGATGAAATCAGTTAACGATGAAATCAGTTAACGATGAAATCAGTTAAATGAAGATGAAATCAGTTAAATGAAGATGAAATCAGTTAACGATGAAATGAGTTAAAGATGAAATCAGTTAAAGATGAAATCAGTTACATGAAGATTAAATCAGTTAACGATGAAATCAGTTAAAGATGAAATCAGTTAACGATGAAATCAGTTAAATGAAGAATGAAAATGAAATCAGTTAAATGAAGATGAAATCAGTTAACGATGAAATCAGTTAAATGAAGATGAAATCAGTTAACGATGAAATCAGTTAAATGAAGATGAAATCAGTTAACGATGAAATCAGTTAACGATGAAATCAGTTAACGATGAAATCAGTTAAATGAAGATGAAATCAGTTAACGATGAAATCAGTTAAAGATGAAATCAGTTAAATGAAGATGAAATCAGTTAACGATGAAATCATTTAAATGAAGATGAAATCAGTTAACGATGAAATCAGTTAAAGATGAAATCAGTTAAATGAAGATGAAATCAGTTAACGATGAAATCAGTTAAATGAAGATGAAATCAGTTAACGATGAAATCAGTTAAAGATGAAATCAGTTAAATGAAGATGAAATCAGTTAACGATGAAATCAGTTAAAGATGAAATCAGTTAAATGAAGATGAAATCAGTTAACGATGAAATCAGTTAAATGAAGATGAAATCAGTTAACGATGAAATCAGTTAAAGATGAAATCAGTTAAATGAAGATGAAATCAGTTAACGATGAAATCAGTTAACGATGAAATCAGTTACAGATGAAATCAGTTACATGAAGATTAAATCAGTTAACGATGAAATCAGTTAAAGATGAAATTAGTTAACGATGAAATCAGTTAAATGAAGAATGAAAATGAAATCAGTTAAATGAAGATGAAATCAGTTAACGATGAAATCAGTTAACGATGAAATCAGTTACAGATGAAATCAGTTACAGATGAAATCAGTTAACGATGAAATCAGTTAAAGATGAAATCAGTTAAATGAAGATGAAATCAGTTAACGATGAAATCAGTTACAGATGAAATCAGTTAACGATGAAATCAGTTAACGATGAAATCAGTTAAATGAAGATGAAATCAGTTAACGATGAAATCAGTTAACGATGCAATCAGTTAAATGAAAATGAAATCAGTTAACGATGAAATCAGTTAACGATGAAATCAGTTAAATGAAGATGAAATCAGTTAAATGAAGATGAAATCAGTTAACGATGAAATCAGTTACAGATGAAATCAGTTAACGATGAAATCAGTTAAAGATGAAATCAGTTAAATGAAGATGAAATCAGTTAACGATGAAATCAGTTACAGATGAAATCAGTTAACGATGAAATCAGTTAACGATGAAATCAGTTAAATGAAGATGAAATCAGTTAACGATGAAATCAGTTAACGATGAAATCAGTTAACGATGCAATCAGTTAAATGAAAATGAAATCAGTTAACGATGAAATCAGTTAACGATGAAATCAGTTAAATGAAGATGAAATCAGTTAAATGAAGATGAAATCAGTTAACGATGAAATCAGTTAAATGAAGATGAAATCAGTTAAATGAAGATGAAATCAGTTAACGATGAAATCAGTTAAAGATGAAATCAGTTAAATGAAGATGAAATCAGTTAACGATGAAATCAGTTAACGATGAAATCAGTTAAATGAAGAATGAAAATGAAATCAGTTAAATGAAGATGAAATCAGTTAACGATGTAATCAGTTAAAGATGAAATCAGTGAACGATGAAATCAGTTAAAGATGAAATCAGTTAACGACGAAATCAGTTAAATGAAGATGAAATCAGTTAACGATGAAATCAGTTAAAGATGAAATCAGTTAACGATGAAATCAGTTAAATGAAGATGAAATCAGTTAACGATGAAATCAGTTAAAGATGAAATCAGTTAACGATGAAATCAGTTAAATGAAGAATGAAAATGAAATCAGTTAAATGAAGATGAAATCAGTTAACGATTAAATCAGTTAAATGAAGATGAAATCAGTTAACGATGAAATCAGTTAAAGATGAAATCAGTTAAATGAAGATGAAATCAGTTAAATGAAGATGAAATCAGTTAACGATGAAATCAGTTAAAGATGAAATCAGTTAAAGATGAAATCAGTTAAATGGAGATGAAATCAGTTAACGATGAAATCAGTTAAAGATGAAATCAGTTACAGATGAAATCAGTTAACAATGAAATCAGTTAAAGATGAAATCAGTTAAATGAAGATGAAATCAGTTAACGATGAAATCAGTTAACGATAAAATCAGTTAAATGAAGATGAAATCAGTTAAATGAAGATGAAATCAGTTAAAGATGAAATCAGTTACAGATGAAATCAGTTACATGAAGATTAAATCAGTTACAGATGAAATCAGTTCCATGAAGATTAAATCAGTTAACGATGAAATCAGTTAAAGATGAAATCATTTAACGATGAAATCAGTTAAATGAATAATGAAAATGAAATCAGTTAAATGAAGATGAAATCAGTTAAAGATGAAATCAGTTAAATGAAGATGAAATCAGTTAACGATGAAATCAGTTAAAGATGAAATCAGTTACAGATGAAATCAGTTACATGAAGATTAAATCAGTTAACGATGAAATCAGTTAACGATGAAATCAGTTAAATGAAGATGAAATCAGTTAACGATGAAATCAGTTAAAGATGAAATCAGTTAACGATGAAATCAGTTAACGATGAAATCAGTTAAATGAAGATGAAATCAGTTAACGATGAAATCAGTAAACGATGAAATCAGTTAAATGAAGAATGAAAATGAAATCAGTTAAATGAAGATGAAATCAGTTAACGATGTAATCAGTTAAAGATGAAATCAGTGAACGATGAAATCAGTTAAAGATGAAATCAGTGAACGATGAAATCAGTTAACGATGAAATCAGTTAAATGAAGATGAAATCAGTTAACGATGAAATCAGTTAAAGATGAAATCAGTTAACGATGAAATCAGTTAACGATGAAATCAGTTAAATGAAGATGAAATCAGTTAACGATGAAATCAGTTAAAGATGAAATCAGTTACAGATGAAATCAGTTACATGAAGATTAAATGAGTTAACGATGAAATCAGTTAAAGATGAAATCAGTTAACGATGAAATCAGTTAAATGAAGAATGAAAATAAAATCAGTTAAATGAAGATGAAATCAGTTAACGATGAAATCAGTTAAAGATGAAATCAGTCAAATTAAGATGAAATCAGTTAACGATGAAATCAGTGAAAGATGAAATCAGTTACAGATGAAATCAGTTACATGAAGATTAAATCAGTTAAAGATTAAATCAGTTAAATGAAGATGAAATCAGTTAAAGATGAAATCAATTAAATGAAGAATGAAAATTAAATCAGTTAAATGAAGATGAAATCAGTTAACGATGAAATCAGTTAAAGATGAAATCAGTTAAATGAAGATGAAATCAGATAAATGAAGATGAAATCAGTTAACGATGAAATCATTTAAATGAAGATGAAATCAGTTAAATGAAGATGAAATCAGTTAACGATGAAATCAGTTAAATGAATATGAAATCAGTTAACGATGAAATCAGTTAAAGATGAAATCAGTTAAATAAAGATGAAATCAGTTAACGATGAAATCAGTTAAATGAAGATGAAATCAGTTAACGATGAAATCAGTTAAAGATGAAATCAGTTAAATGAAGATGAAATCAGTTAACGATGAAATCAGTTAAATGAAGATGAAATCAGTTAACGATGAAATCAGTTAAAGATGAAATCAGTTAAATGAAGATGAAATCAGTTAACGATGAAATCAGTTAACGATGAAATCAGTTACAGATGAAATCAGTTACATGAAGATTAAATCAGTTAACGATGAAATCAGTTAAAGATGAAATTAGTTAACGATGAAATCAGTTAAATGAAGAATGAAAATGAAATCAGTTAAATGAAGATGAAATCAGTTAACGATGAAATCAGTTAACGATGAAATCAGTTACAGATGAAATCAGTTAACGATGAAATCAGTTAAAGATGAAATCAGTTAAATGAAGATGAAATCAGTTAACGATGAAATCAGTTACAGATGAAATCAGTTAACGATGAAATCAGTTAACGATGAAATCAGTTAAATGAAGATGAAATCAGTTAACGATGAAATCAGTTAACGATGCAATCAGTTAAATGAAAATGAAATCAGTTAACGATGAAATCAGTTAACGATGAAATCAGTTAAATGAAGATGAAATCAGTTAAATGAAGATGAAATCAGTTAACGATGAAATCAGTTACAGATGAAATCAGTTAACGATGAAATCAGTTAAAGATGAAATCAGTTAAATGAAGATGAAATCAGTTAACGATGAAATCAGTTACAGATGAAATCAGTTAACGATGAAATCAGTTAACGATGAAATCAGTTAAATGAAGATGAAATCAGTTAACGATGAAATCAGTTAACGATGAAATCAGTTAACGATGCAATCAGTTAAATGAAAATGAAATCAGTTAACGATGAAATCAGTTAACGATGAAATCAGTTAAATGAAGATGAAATCAGTTAAATGAAGATGAAATCAGTTAACGATGAAATCAGTTAAATGAAGATGAAATCAGTTAAATGAAGATGAAATCAGTTAACGATGAAATCAGTTAAAGATGAAATCAGTTAAATGAAGATGAAATCAGTTAACGATGAAATCAGTTAACGATGAAATCAGTTAAATGAAGAATGAAAATGAAATCAGTTAAATGAAGATGAAATCAGTTAACGATGTAATCAGTTAAAGATGAAATCAGTGAACGATGAAATCAGTTAAAGATGAAATCAGTTAACGACGAAATCAGTTAAATGAAGATGAAATCAGTTAACGATGAAATCAGTTAAAGATGAAATCAGTTAACGATGAAATCAGTTAAATGAAGATGAAATCAGTTAACGATGAAATCAGTTAAAGATGAAATCAGTTAACGATGAAATCAGTTAAATGAAGAATGAAAATGAAATCAGTTAAATGAAGATGAAATCAGTTAACGATGAAATCAGTTAACGATGAAATCAGTTAAATGAAGATGAAATCAGTTAACGATGAAATCAGTTAAAGATGAAATCAGTTAAATGAAGATGAAATCAGTTAACGATGAAATCATTTAAATGAAGATGAAATCAGTTAACGATGAAATCAGTTAAAGATGAAATCAGTTAAATGAAGATGAAATCAGTTAACGATGAAATCAGTTAAATGAAGATGAAATCAGTTAACGATGAAATCAGTTAAAGATGAAATCAGTTAAATGAAGATGAAATCAGTTAACGATGAAATCAGTTAAAGATGAAATCAGTTAAATGAAGATGAAATCAGTTAACGATGAAATCAGTTAAATGAAGATGAAATCAGTTAACGATGAAATCAGTTAAAGATGAAATCAGTTAAATGAAGATGAAATCAGTTAACGATGAAATCAGTTAACGATGAAATCAGTTACAGATGAAATCAGTTACATGAAGATTAAATCAGTTAACGATGAAATCAGTTAAAGATGAAATTAGTTAACGATGAAATCAGTTAAATGAAGAATGAAAATGAAATCAGTTAAATGAAGATGAAATCAGTTAACGATGAAATCAGTTAACGATGAAATCAGTTACAGATGAAATCAGTTACAGATGAAATCAGTTAACGATGAAATCAGTTAAAGATGAAATCAGTTAAATGAAGATGAAATCAGTTAACGATGAAATCAGTTACAGATGAAATCAGTTAACGATGAAATCAGTTAACGATGAAATCAGTTAAATGAAGATGAAATCAGTTAACGATGAAATCAGTTAACGATGCAATCAGTTAAATGAAAATGAAATCAGTTAACGATGAAATCAGTTAACGATGAAATCAGTTAAATGAAGATGAAATCAGTTAAATGAAGATGAAATCAGTTAACGATGAAATCAGTTACAGATGAAATCAGTTAACGATGAAATCAGTTAAAGATGAAATCAGTTAAATGAAGATGAAATCAGTTAACGATGAAATCAGTTACAGATGAAATCAGTTAACGATGAAATCAGTTAACGATGAAATCAGTTAAATGAAGATGAAATCAGTTAACGATGAAATCAGTTAACGATGAAATCAGTTAACGATGCAATCAGTTAAATGAAAATGAAATCAGTTAACGATGAAATCAGTTAACGATGAAATCAGTTAAATGAAGATGAAATCAGTTAAATGAAGATGAAATCAGTTAACGATGAAATCAGTTAAATGAAGATGAAATCAGTTAAATGAAGATGAAATCAGTTAACGATGAAATCAGTTAAAGATGAAATCAGTTAAATGAAGATGAAATCAGTTAACGATGAAATCAGTTAACGATGAAATCAGTTAAATGAAGAATGAAAATGAAATCAGTTAAATGAAGATGAAATCAGTTAACGATGTAATCAGTTAAAGATGAAATCAGTGAACGATGAAATCAGTTAAAGATGAAATCAGTTAACGACGAAATCAGTTAAATGAAGATGAAATCAGTTAACGATGAAATCAGTTAAAGATGAAATCAGTTAACGATGAAATCAGTTAAATGAAGATGAAATCAGTTAACGATGAAATCAGTTAAAGATGAAATCAGTTAACGATGAAATCAGTTAAATGAAGAATGAAAATGAAATCAGTTAAATGAAGATGAAATCAGTTAACGATTAAATCAGTTAAATGAAGATGAAATCAGTTAACGATGAAATCAGTTAAAGATGAAATCAGTTAAATGAAGATGAAATCAGTTAAATGAAGATGAAATCAGTTAACGATGAAATCAGTTAAAGATGAAATCAGTTAAAGATGAAATCAGTTAAATGGAGATGAAATCAGTTAACGATGAAATCAGTTAAAGATGAAATCAGTTACAGATGAAATCAGTTAACAATGAAATCAGTTAAAGATGAAATCAGTTAAATGAAGATGAAATCAGTTAACGATGAAATCAGTTAACGATAAAATCAGTTAAATGAAGATGAAATCAGTTAAATGAAGATGAAATCAGTTAAAGATGAAATCAGTTACAGATGAAATCAGTTACATGAAGATTAAATCAGTTACAGATGAAATCAGTTCCATGAAGATTAAATCAGTTAACGATGAAATCAGTTAAAGATGAAATCATTTAACGATGAAATCAGTTAAATGAATAATGAAAATGAAATCAGTTAAATGAAGATGAAATCAGTTAAAGATGAAATCAGTTAAATGAAGATGAAATCAGTTAACGATGAAATCAGTTAAAGATGAAATCAGTTACAGATGAAATCAGTTACATGAAGATTAAATCAGTTAACGATGAAATCAGTTAACGATGAAATCAGTTAAATGAAGATGAAATCAGTTAACGATGAAATCAGTTAACGATGAAATCAGTTAACGATGAAATCAGTTAACGATGAAATCAGTTAAATGAAGATGAAATCAGTTAACGATGAAATCAGTAAACGATGAAATCAGTTAAATGAAGAATGAAAATGAAATCAGTTAAATGAAGATGAAATCAGTTAACGATGTAATCAGTTAAAGATGAAATCAGTGAACGATGAAATCAGTTAAAGATGAAATCAGTGAACGATGAAATCAGTTAACGATGAAATCAGTTAAATGAAGATGAAATCAGTTAACGATGAAATCAGTTAAAGATGAAATCAGTTAACGATGAAATCAGTTAACGATGAAATCAGTTAAATGAAGATGAAATCAGTTAACGATGAAATCAGTTAAAGATGAAATCAGTTACAGATGAAATCAGTTACATGAAGATTAAATGAGTTAACGATGAAATCAGTTAAAGATGAAATCAGTTAACGATGAAATCAGTTAAATGAAGAATGAAAATAAAATCAGTTAAATGAAGATGAAATCAGTTAACGATGAAATCAGTTAAAGATGAAATCAGTCAAATTAAGATGAAATCAGTTAACGATGAAATCAGTGAAAGATGAAATCAGTTACAGATGAAATCAGTTACATGAAGATTAAATCAGTTAAAGATTAAATCAGTTAAATGAAGATGAAATCAGTTAAAGATGAAATCAATTAAATGAAGAATGAAAATTAAATCAGTTAAATGAAGATGAAATCAGTTAACGATGAAATCAGTTAAAGATGAAATCAGTTAAATGAAGATGAAATCAGATAAATGAAGATGAAATCAGTTAACGATGAAATCATTTAAATGAAGATGAAATCAGTTAAATGAAGATGAAATCAGTTAACGATGAAATCAGTTAAATGAATATGAAATCAGTTAACGATGAAATCAGTTAAAGATGAAATCAGTTAAATAAAGATGAAATCAGTTAACGATGAAATCAGTTAAATGAAGATGAAATCAGTTAACGATGAAATCAGTTAAAGATGAAATCAGTTAAATGAAGATGAAATCAGTTAACGATGAAATCAGTTAAATGAAGATGAAATCAGTTAACGATGAAATCAGTTAAAGATGAAATCAGTTAAATGAAGATGAAATCAGTTAACGATGAAATCAGTTAACGATGAAATCAGTTACAGATGAAATCAGTTACATGAAGATTAAATCAGTTAACGATGAAATCAGTTAAAGATGAAATTAGTTAACGATGAAATCAGTTAAATGAAGAATGAAAATGAAATCAGTTAAATGAAGATGAAATCAGTTAACGATGAAATCAGTTAACGATGAAATCAGTTACAGATGAAATCAGTTAACGATGAAATCAGTTAAAGATGAAATCAGTTAAATGAAGATGAAATCAGTTAACGATGAAATCAGTTACAGATGAAATCAGTTAACGATGAAATCAGTTAACGATGAAATCAGTTAAATGAAGATGAAATCAGTTAACGATGAAATCAGTTAACGATGCAATCAGTTAAATGAAAATGAAATCAGTTAACGATGAAATCAGTTAACGATGAAATCAGTTAAATGAAGATGAAATCAGTTAAATGAAGATGAAATCAGTTAACGATGAAATCAGTTACAGATGAAATCAGTTAACGATGAAATCAGTTAAAGATGAAATCAGTTAAATGAAGATGAAATCAGTTAACGATGAAATCAGTTACAGATGAAATCAGTTAACGATGAAATCAGTTAACGATGAAATCAGTTAAATGAAGATGAAATCAGTTAACGATGAAATCAGTTAACGATGAAATCAGTTAACGATGCAATCAGTTAAATGAAAATGAAATCAGTTAACGATGAAATCAGTTAACGATGAAATCAGTTAAATGAAGATGAAATCAGTTAAATGAAGATGAAATCAGTTAACGATGAAATCAGTTAAATGAAGATGAAATCAGTTAAATGAAGATGAAATCAGTTAACGATGAAATCAGTTAAAGATGAAATCAGTTAAATGAAGATGAAATCAGTTAACGATGAAATCAGTTAACGATGAAATCAGTTAAATGAAGAATGAAAATGAAATCAGTTAAATGAAGATGAAATCAGTTAACGATGTAATCAGTTAAAGATGAAATCAGTGAACGATGAAATCAGTTAAAGATGAAATCAGTTAACGACGAAATCAGTTAAATGAAGATGAAATCAGTTAACGATGAAATCAGTTAAAGATGAAATCAGTTAACGATGAAATCAGTTAAATGAAGATGAAATCAGTTAACGATGAAATCAGTTAAAGATGAAATCAGTTAACGATGAAATCAGTTAAATGAAGAATGAAAATGAAATCAGTTAAATGAAGATGAAATCAGTTAACGATTAAATCAGTTAAATGAAGATGAAATCAGTTAACGATGAAATCAGTTAAAGATGAAATCAGTTAAATGAAGATGAAATCAGTTAAATGAAGATGAAATCAGTTAACGATGAAATCAGTTAAAGATGAAATCAGTTAAAGATGAAATCAGTTAAATGGAGATGAAATCAGTTAACGATGAAATCAGTTAAAGATGAAATCAGTTACAGATGAAATCAGTTAACAATGAAATCAGTTAAAGATGAAATCAGTTAAATGAAGATGAAATCAGTTAACGATGAAATCAGTTAACGATAAAATCAGTTAAATGAAGATGAAATCAGTTAAATGAAGATGAAATCAGTTAAAGATGAAATCAGTTACAGATGAAATCAGTTACATGAAGATTAAATCAGTTACAGATGAAATCAGTTCCATGAAGATTAAATCAGTTAACGATGAAATCAGTTAAAGATGAAATCATTTAACGATGAAATCAGTTAAATGAATAATGAAAATGAAATCAGTTAAATGAAGATGAAATCAGTTAAAGATGAAATCAGTTAAATGAAGATGAAATCAGTTAACGATGAAATCAGTTAAAGATGAAATCAGTTACAGATGAAATCAGTTACATGAAGATTAAATCAGTTAACGATGAAATCAGTTAACGATGAAATCAGTTAAATGAAGATGAAATCAGTTAACGATGAAATCAGTTAAAGATGAAATCAGTTAACGATGAAATCAGTTAACGATGAAATCAGTTAAATGAAGATGAAATCAGTTAACGATGAAATCAGTAAACGATGAAATCAGTTAAATGAAGAATGAAAATGAAATCAGTTAAATGAAGATGAAATCAGTTAACGATGTAATCAGTTAAAGATGAAATCAGTGAACGATGAAATCAGTTAAAGATGAAATCAGTGAACGATGAAATCAGTTAACGATGAAATCAGTTAAATGAAGATGAAATCAGTTAACGATGAAATCAGTTAAAGATGAAATCAGTTAACGATGAAATCAGTTAACGATGAAATCAGTTAAATGAAGATGAAATCAGTTAACGATGAAATCAGTTAAAGATGAAATCAGTTACAGATGAAATCAGTTACATGAAGATTAAATGAGTTAACGATGAAATCAGTTAAAGATGAAATCAGTTAACGATGAAATCAGTTAAATGAAGAATGAAAATAAAATCAGTTAAATGAAGATGAAATCAGTTAACGATGAAATCAGTTAAAGATGAAATCAGTCAAATTAAGATGAAATCAGTTAACGATGAAATCAGTGAAAGATGAAATCAGTTACAGATGAAATCAGTTACATGAAGATTAAATCAGTTAAAGATTAAATCAGTTAAATGAAGATGAAATCAGTTAAAGATGAAATCAATTAAATGAAGAATGAAAATTAAATCAGTTAAATGAAGATGAAATCAGTTAACGATGAAATCAGTTAAAGATGAAATCAGTTAAATGAAGATGAAATCAGATAAATGAAGATGAAATCAGTTAACGATGAAATCATTTAAATGAAGATGAAATCAGTTAAATGAAGATGAAATCAGTTAACGATGAAATCAGTTAAATGAATATGAAATCAGTTAACGATGAAATCAGTTAAAGATGAAATCAGTTAAATAAAGATGAAATCAGTTAACGATGAAATCAGTTAAATGAAGATGAAATCAGTTAACGATGAAATCAGTTAAAGATGAAATCAGTTAAATGAAGATGAAATCAGTTAACGATGAAATCAGTTAAAGATGAAATCAGTTACAGATGAAATCAGTTACATGAAGATTAAATCAGTTAACGATGAAATCAGTTAAAGATGAAATCAGTTAACGATGAAATCAGTTAAATGAAGAATGAAAATGAAATCAGTTAAATGAAGATGAAATCAGTTAACGATGAAATCACTTAAAGATGAAATCAGTTAACGATGAAATCAGTTAACGATGAAATCAGTTAACGATGAAATCAGTTAAATGAAGATGAAATCAGTTAACGATGAAATCAGTTAACGATGAAATCAGTTAAATGAAGAATGAAAATGAAATCAGTTAAATGAAGATGAAATCAGTTAACGATGAAATCAGTTAAAGATGAAATCAGTTAACGATGAAATCAGTTAAAGATGAAATCAGTTAACGATGAAATCAGTTAAATGAAGATGAAATCAGTTAACGATGAAATCAGTTAAAGATGAAATCAGTTACAGATGAAATCAGTTACATGAAGATTAAATCAGTTAACGATGAAATCAGTTAAAGATGAAATCAGTTAACAATGAAATCAGTTAAAGATGAAATCAGTTAACGATGAAATCAGTTAAATGAAGATGAAATCAGTTAACGATGAAATCAGTTACAGATGAAATCAGTTAAATGAAGATGAAATCAGTTAACGATGAAATCAGTTAAATGAAGATGAAATCAGTTAACGATGAAATCAGTTAACGATGAAATCAGTTAAATGAAGATGAAATCAGTTGACGATGAAATCAGTTAAAGATGAAATCAGTTAACGATGAAATCAGTTAACGATGAAATCAGTTAAATGAAGATGAAATCAGTTAAATGAAGATGAAATCAGTTAACGATGAAATGAGTTAAAGATGAAATCAGTTAAAGATGAAATCAGTTACATGAAGATTAAATCAGTTAACGATGAAATCAGTTAAAGATGAAATCAGTTAACGATGAAATCAGTTAAATGAAGAATGAAAATGAAATCAGTTAAATGAAGATGAAATCAGTTAACGATGAAATCAGTTAAATGAAGATGAAATCAGTTAACGATGAAATCAGTTAAAGATGAAATCAGTTAACGATGAAATCAGTTAACGATGAAATCAGTTAAATGAAGATGAAATCAGTTAACGATGAAATCAGTTAAAGATGAAATCAGTTAAATGAAGATGAAATCAGTTAACGATGAAATCATTTAAATGAAGATGAAATCAGTTAACGATGAAATCAGTTAAAGATGAAATCAGTTAAATGAAGATGAAATCAGTTAACGATGAAATCAGTTAAATGAAGATGAAATCAGTTAACGATGAAATCAGTTAAAGATGAAATCAGTTAAATGAAGATGAAATCAGTTAACGATGAAATCAGTTAAAGATGAAATCAGTTAAATGAAGATGAAATCAGTTAACGATGAAATCAGTTAAATGAAGATGAAATCAGTTAACGATGAAATCAGTTAAAGATGAAATCAGTTAAATGAAGATGAAATCAGTTAACGATGAAATCAGTTACAGATGAAATCAGTTACAGATGAAATCAGTTACATGAAGATTAAATCAGTTAAAGATGAAATCAGTTAAATGAAGATGAAATCAGTTAACGATGAAATCAGTTAAATGAAGATGAAATCAGTTAACGATGAAATCAGTTAAAGATGAAATCAGTTAAATGAAGATGAAATCAGTTAACGATGAAATCAGTTAAATGAAGATGAAATCAGTTAACGATGAAATCAGTTAAAGATGAAATCAGTTACAGATGAAATCAGTTACATGAAGATTAAATCAGTTAACGATGAAATCAGTTAAAGATGAAATCAGTTAACGATGAAATCAGTTAACGATGAAATCAGTTAACGATGAAATCAGTTAACGATGAAATCAGTTAAATGAAGATGAAATCAGTTAACGATGAAATCAGTTAAATGAAGATGAAATCAGTTAACGATGAAATCAGTTAAAGATGAAATCAGTTAAATGAAGATGAAATCAGTTAACGATGAAATCAGTTAAATGAAGATGAAATCAGTTAACGATGAAATCAGTTAAAGATGAAATCAGTTACAGATGAAATCAGTTACATGAAGATCAAATCAGTTAACGATGAAATCAGTTAAAGATGAAATCAGTTACATGAAGATTAAATCAGTTAACGATGAAATCAGTTAAAGATGAAATCAGTTAACGATGAAATCAGTTAAATGAAGAATGAAAATGAAATCAGTTAAATGAAGATGAAATCAGTTAACGATGAAATCAGTTAAAGATGAAATCAGTTAAATGAAGATGAAATCAGTTAACGATGAAATCAGTTAAATGAAGATGAAATCAGTTAACGATGAAATCAGTTAAAGATGAAATCAGTTAAATGAAGATGAAATCAGTTAACGATGAAATCAGTTAAAGATGAAATCAGTTAAATGAAGATGAAATCAGTTAACGATGAAATCAGTTAAATGAAGATGAAATCAGTTAACGATGAAATCAGTTAAAGATGAAATCAGTTAACGATGAAATCAGTTACAGATGAAATCAGTTACATGAAGATGAAATCAGTTAAAGATGAAATCAGTTAAATGAAGAATGAAATCAGTTACAGATGAAATCAGTTAAATGAAGATGAAATCAGTTAACGATGAAATCAGTTAAAGATGAAATCAGTTAAATGAAGATGAAATCAGTTAAAGATGAAATCAGTTACAGATGAAATCAGTTACAGATGAAATCAGTTACATGAAGATGAAATCAGTTAAAGATGAAATCAGTTAAATGAAGAATGAAATCAGTTAACGATAAAATCAGTTAAATGAAGATGAAATCAGTTAACGATGAAATCAGTTAAAGATGAAATCAGTTAAATGAAGATGAAATCAGTTAACGATGAAATCAGTTAAAGATGAAATCAGTTAAATGAAGATGAAATCAGTTAACGATGAAATCAGATAAATGAAGATGAAATCAGTTAACGATGAAATCAGTTAAAGATGAAATCAGTTAAATGAAGATGAAATCAGTTAACGATGAAATCAGTTACAGATGAAATCAGTTACATGAAGATTAAATCAGTTAAAGATGAAATCAGTTAAATGAAGATGAAATCAGTTAACGATGAAATCAGTTAAATGAAGATGAAATCAGTTAACGATGAAATCAGTTAAAGATGAAATCAGTTAAATGAAGATGAAATCAGTTAACGATGAAATCAGTTAAATGAAGATGAAATCAGTTAACGATGAAATCAGTTAAAGATGAAATCAGTTACAGATGAAATCAGTTACATGAAGATTAAATCAGTTAACGATGAAATCAGTTAAAGATGAAATCAGTTAACGATGAAATCAGTTAAATGAAGATGAAATCAGTTAACGATGAAATCAGTTAACGATGAAATCAGTTAAATGAAGATGAAATCAGTTAACGATGAAATCAGTTAAATGAAGATGAAATCAGTTAACGATGAAATCAGTTAAAGATGAAATCAGTTAAATGAAGATGAAATCAGTTAACGATGAAATCAGTTAAATGAAGATGAAATCAGTTAACGATGAAATCAGTTAAAGATGAAATCAGTTAAATGAAGATGAAATCAGTTAAATGAAGATGAAATCAGTTAACGATGAAATCAGTTAACGATGAAATCAGTTAAATGAAGATGAAATCAGTTAACGATGAAATCAGTTAAAGATGAAATCAGTTAAATGAAGAATAAAAATGAAATCAGTTACATGAAGATGAAATCAGTTACAGATGAAATCAGTTACATGAAGATTAAATCAGTTAACGATGAAATCAGTTAAATGAAGAATGAAAATGAAATCAGTTAAATGAAGATGAAATCAGTTAACGATGAAATCAGTTAAAGATGAAATCAGTTAAATGAAGAAGAAATCAGTTAACGATGAAATCAGTTAAATGAAGATGAAATCATTTAAAGATGAAATCAGTTAAAGATGAAATCTAAATGAAGATGAAATCAGTTAACGATGAAATCAGTTAAATGAAGATGAAATCAGTTAACGATGAAATCAGTGAAAGATGAAATCAGTTAAATGAAGATGAAATCAGTTAAATGAAGATGAAATCAGTTAACGATGAAATCAGTTACAGATGAAATCAGTTACATGAAGATTAAATCAGTTAAAGATGAAATCAGTTAAATGAAGAATGAAAATGAAATCAGTTAAATGAAGATGAAATCAGTTAACGATGAAATCAGTTAAAGATGAAATCAATTAAATGAAGATGAAATCAGTTAACGATGAAATCAGTTACAGATGAAATCAGTTAAAGATGAAATCAGTTACATGAAGATGAAATCAGTTAATGATGAAATCAGTTAAAGATGAAATCAGTTAACGATGAAATCAGTTAAATGAAGAATGAAAATGAAATCAGTTAAATGAAGATGAAATCAGTTAACGATGAAATCAGTTAAATGAAGATGAAATCAGTTAACGATGAAATCAGTTAAATGAAGATGAAATCAGTTAACGATGAAATCAGTTAAAGATGAAATCAGTTAAATGAAGATGAAATCAGTTAACGATGAAATCAGTTAACGATGAAATCAGTTAAATGTAGATGAAATCAGTTAAAGATGAAATCAGTTAAATGAAGAATGAAAATGAAATCAGTTAAATGAAGATGAAATCAGTTAAAGATGAAATCAGTTAAATGAAGATGAAATCAGTTAAAGATGAAATCAGTTAAATGAAGATGAAATCAGTTAAAGATGAAATCAGTTAAATGAAGAATGAAAATGAAATCAGTTAAATGAAGATGAAATCAGTTAAAGATGAAATCAGTTAAATGAAGATGAAATCAGTTAACGATGAAATCAGTTAAATGAAGATGAAATCAGTTAAAGATGAAATCAGTTACAGATGAAATCAGTTTCAGATGAAATCAGTTAAATGAAGATGAAATCAGTTTACGATGAAATCAGTTAAAGATGAAATCAGTTAAATGAAGATGAAATCAGTTAAATGAAGATGAAATCAGTTTACGATGAAATCAGTTAACGATGAAATCAGTTAAATGAAGATGAAATCAGTTAAAGATGAAATCAGTTACAGATGAAATCAGTTACATGAAGATGAAATCAGTTACAGATGAAATCAGTTACATGAAGATTAAATCAGTTAAAGATTAAATCAGTTGAATGAAGATGAAATCAGTTAAAGATGAAATCAGTTAAATGAAGAATGAAAATGAAATCAGTTAAATGAAGATGAAATCAGTTAACGATGAAATCAGTTAAAGATGAAATCAGTTAAATGAAGATGAAATCAGTTAACGATGAAATCAGTTAAATGAAGATGAAATCAGTTAACGATGAAATCAGTTAAATGAAGATGAATTCAGTTAACGATGAAATCAGTTAACGATGAAATCAGTTAAATGAAGATGAAATTAGTTAACGATGAAATCAGTTAAATGAAGATGAAATCAGTTAACGATGAAATCAGTTAAATGAAGATGAAATCATTTAAAGATGAAATCAGTTAAAGATGAAATCTAAATGAAGATGAAATCAGTTAACGATGAAATCAGTTAACGATGAAATCAGTTAAATGAAGATGAAATCAGTTAACGATGAAATCAGTTAAAGATGAAATCAGTTAAATGAAGATGAAATCAGTTAAATGAAGATGAAATCAGTTAACGATGAAATCAGTTACAGATGAAATCAGTTACAGATGAAATCAGTTACATGAAGATTAAATCAGTTAAAGATGAAATCAGTTAAATGAAGAATGAAAATGATATCAGTTAAATGAAGATGAAATCAGTTAACGATGAAATCAGTTAAAGATGAAATCAGTTAAATGAAGATGAAATCAGTTAACGATGAAATCAGTTACAGATGAAATCAGTTAAAGATGAAATCAGTTACATGAAGATGAAATCAGTTAATGATGAAATCAGTTAAAGATGAAATCAGTTAACGATGAAATCAGTTAAATGAAGAATGAAAATGAAATCAGTTAAATGAAGATGAAATCAGTTAACGATGAAATCAGTTAAATGAAGATGAAATCAGTTAACGATGAAATCAGTTAAAGATGAAATCAGTTAAATGAAGATGAAATCAGTTAACGATGAAATCAGTTAACGATGAAATCAGTTAAATGTAGATGAAATCAGTTAAAGATGAAATCAGTTAAATGAAGAATGAAAATGAAATCAGTTAAATGAAGATGAAATCAGTTAAAGATGAAATCAGTTAAATGAAGATGAAATGAGTTAACGATGAAATCAGTTAAAGATGAAATCAGTTAAAGATGAAATCAGTTACAGATGAAATCAGTTAAAGATGAAATCAGTTAAATGAAGATGAAATCAGTTAACGATGAAATCAGTTAACGATGAAATCAGTTAAATGAAGATGAAATCAGTTAACGATGAAATCAGTTAAAGATGAAATCAGTTAAATGAAGATGAAATCAGTTAAATGAAGATGAAATCAGTTAACGATGAAATCAGTTAAAGATGAAATCAGTTACAGATGAAATCAGTTAACGATGAAATCAGTTAACGATGAAATCAGTTAACGATGAAATCAGTTAAATGAAGTTGAAATCAGTTAACGATGAAATCAGTTAACGATGAAATCAGTTAAATGAAGATGAAATCAGTTAACGATGAAATCAGTTAAATGAAGATGAAATCAGTTAAATGAAGATGAAATCAGTTAAAGATGAAATCAGTTAAATGAAGATGAAATCAGTTAAATGAAGATGAAATCAGTTAACGATGAAATCAGTTAAAGATGAAATCAGTTACAGATGAAATCAGTTACATGAAGATTAAATCAGTTAACGATGAAATCAGTTAAATGAAGAATGAAAATGAAATCAGTTAAATGAAGATGAAATCAGTTAACGATGAAATCAGTTAAAGATGAAATCAGTTAAATGAAGATGAAATCAGTTAACGATGAAATCAGTTAACGATGAAATCAGTTAAATGTAGATGAAATCAGTTAAAGATGAAATCAGTTAAAGATGAAATCAGTTAAATGAAGAATGAAAATGAAATCAGTTAAATGAAGATGAAATCAGTTAAAGATGAAATCAGTTCAATGAAGAATGAAAATGAAATCAGTTAAATGAAGATGAAATCAGTTAACGATGAAATCAGTTAAAGATGAAATCAGTTTAATGAAGATGAAATCAGTTAACGATGAAATCAGTTAAATGAAGATGAAATCAGTTAAATGAAGATGAAATCAGTTAACGATGAAATCAGTTAAATGAAGATGAAATCAGTTAACGATGAAATCAGTTAAATGAAGATGAAATCAGTTAACGATGAAATCAGTTAAAGATGAAATCAGTTAAATGAAGATGAAATCAGTTAACGATGAAATCAGTTAAAGATGAAATCAGTTAAAGATGAAATCAGTTAAAGATGTAATCAGTTAAATGAAGATGAAATCAGTTAACGATGAAATCAGTTAACGATGAAATCAGTTAAATGAAGATGAAATCAGTTAACGATGAAATCAGTTAACGATGGAATCAGTTACAGATGAAATCAGTTACATGAAGATTAAATCAGTTAACGATGAAATCAGTTAAAGATGAAATCAGTTAACGATGAAATCAGTTAAATGAAGAATGAAAATGAAATCAGTTAAATGAAGATGAAATCAGTTAACGATGAAATCAGTTAAAGATGAAATCAGTTAAAGATGAAATCAGTTAAATGAAGAATGAAAATGAAATCAGTTAAATGAAGATGAAATCAGTTAACGATGAAATCAGTTAAATGAAGATGAAATCAGTTAAATAAAGATGAAATCAGTTAAAGATGAAATCAGTTAAATGAAGATGAAATCAGTTAACGATGAAATCAGTTAAAGATGAAATCAGTTAAATGAAGATGAAATCAGTTAACGATGAAATCAGTTAAATGAAGATGAAATCAGTTAACGATGAAATCAGTTAAAGATGAAATCAGTTAAATGAAGATGAAATCAGTTAACGATGAAATCAGTTACAGATGAAATCAGTTACATGAAGATGAAATCAGTTAACGATGAAATCAGTTAAAGATGAAATCAGTTAAATGAAGATGAAATCAGTTAACGATGAAATCAGTTAAAGATGAAATCAGTTAAATGAAGATGAAATCAGTTAAAGATGAAATCAGTTAAATGAAGATGAAATCAGTTAACGATGAAATCAGTTAACGATGAAATCAATTAAATGAAGATGAAATCAGTTAACGATGAAATCAGTTAAAGATGAAATCAGTTAAATGAAGATGAAATCAGTTAACGATGAAATCAGTTACAGATGAAATCAGTTACATGAAGATGAAATCAGTTTACGATGAAATCAGTTAAATGAAGATGAAATCAGTAAACGATGAAATCAGTTAAAGATGAAATCAGTTAAATGAAGATGAAATCAGTTAAAGATGAAATCAGTTAGCGATGAAATCAGTTAAAGATGAAATCAGTTAAATGAAGATGAAATCAGTTAAATGAAGATGAAATCAGTTAACGATGAAATCAGTTACAGATGAAATCAGTTACATGAAGATTAAATCAGTTAAAGATGAAATCAGTTAAATGAAGATGAAATCAGTTAAAGATGAAATCAGTTAAAGATGAAATCAGTAAAATGAAGATGAAATCAGTTAACGATGAAATCAGTTAAAGATGAAATCAGTTAAATGAAGATGAAATCAGTTAACGATGAAATCAGTTAACGATGAAATCAGTTAAAGATGAAATCAGTTAACGATGAAATCAGTTAACGATGAAATCAGTTAAATGAAGATGAAATCAGTTAACGATGAAATCAGTTAAATGAAGATGAAATCAGTTAACGATGAAATCAGTTAACGATGAAATCAGTTACAGATGAAATCAGTTACATGAAGATTAAATCAGTTAACGATGAAATCAGTTAAAGATGAAATCAGTTAACGATGAAATCAGTTAAATGAAGAATGAAAATGAAATCAGTTAAATGAAGATGAAATCAGTTAACGATGAAATCAGTTAACGATGAAATCAGTTACAGATGAAATCAGTTAACGATGAAATCAGTTAAAGATGAAATCAGTTAAATGAAGATGAAATCAGTTAACGATGAAATCAGTTACAGATGAAATCAGTTACATGAAGATTAAATCAGTTAAAGATTAAATCAGTTAAATGAAGATGAAATCAGTTAAAGATGAAATCAGTTAAATGAAGAATGAAATCAGTTAAATGAAGATGAAATCAGTTAACGATGAAATCAGTTAAATGAAGATGAAATCAGTTCACGATGAAATCAGTTAAAGATGAAATCAGTTAAATGAAGATGAAATCAGTTAACGATGAAATCAGTTAAATTAAGATGAAATCAGTTAACGGTGAAATCAGTTAAAGATGAAATCAGTTACAGATGAAATCAGTTACATGAAGATTAAATCAGTTAACGATGAAATCAGTTAAAGATGAAATCAGTTAACGATGAAATCAGTTAAATGAAGAATGAAAATGAAATTAGTTAAATGAAGATGAAATCAGTTAACGATGAAATCAGTTAAATGAAGATGAAATCAGTTAAATAAAGATGAAATCAGTTAACGATGAAATCAGTTAAAGATGAAATCAGTTAAATGAAGATGAAATCAGTTAACGATGAAATCAGTTAAAGATGAAATCAGTTAAATGAAGATGAAATCAGTTAACGATGAAATCAGTTAAATGAAGATGAAATCAGTTAACGATGAAATCAGTTAAAGATGAAATCAGTTAAATGAAGATGAAATCAGTTAACGATGAAATCAGTTAACGATGAAATCAGTTACAGATGAAATCAGTTACATGAAGATGAAATCAGTTAACGATGAAATCAGTTAAAGATGAAATTAGTTAAATGAAGATGAAATCAGTTAACGATGAAATCAGTTAAAGATGAAATCAGTTAAATGAAGATGAAATCAGTTAAAGATGAAATCAGTTAAAGATGAAATCAGTTAAATGAAGATGAAATCAGTTAACGATGAAATCAGTTAACGATGAAATCAGTTAAATGAAGATGAAATCAGTTAACGATGAAATCAGTTAACGATGAAATCAGTTAAATGAAGATGAAATCAGTTAACGATGAAATCAGTTACAGATGAAATCAGTTACATGAAGATGAAATCAGTTAACGATGAAATCAGTTAAATGAAGATGAAATCAGTTAACGATGAAATCAGTTAAAGATGAAATCAGTTAAATGAAGATGAAATCAGTTAAAGATGAAATCAGTTAAATGAAGATGAAATCAGTTAACGATGAAATCAGTTAACGATGAAATCAGTTAAATGAAGAATGAAAATGAAATCAGTTAACGATGAAATCAGTTAAAGATGAAATCAGTTAAAGATGAAATCAGTTAAATGAAGATGAAATCAGTTAACGATGAAATCAGTTAACGATGAAATCAGTTACAGATGAAATCAGTTACATGAAGATGAAATCAGTTAACGATGAAATCAGTTAAAGATGAAATTAGTTAAATGAAGATGAAATCAGTTAACGATGAAATCAGTTAAAGATGAAATCAGTTAAATGAAGATGAAATCAGTTAAAGATGAAATCAGTTAAAGATGAAATCAGTTAAATGAAGATGAAATCAGTTAACGATGAAATCAGTTAACGATGAAATCAGTTAAATGAAGATGAAATCAGTTAACGATGAAATCAGTTAACGATGAAATCAGTTAAATGAAGATGAAATCAGTTAACGATGAAATCAGTTACAGATGAAATCAGTTACATGAAGATGAAATCAGTTAACGATGAAATCAGTTAAATGAAGATGAAATCAGTTAACGATGAAATCAGTTAAAGATGAAATCAGTTAAATGAAGATGAAATCAGTTAAAGATGAAATCAGTTAAATGAAGATGAAATCAGTTAACGATGAAATCAGTTAACGATGAAATCAGTTACAGATTAAATCAGTTAACGATGAAATCAGTTAAAGATGAAATCAGTTAACGATGAAATCAGTTAAATGAAGAATGAAAATGAAATCAGTTAAATGAAGATGAAATCAGTTAACGATGAAATCAGTTAAATGAAGATGAAATCAGTTAAATAAAGATGAAATCAGTTAACGATGAAATCAGTTAAAGATGAAATCAGTTAAATGAAGATGAAATCAGTTAACGATGAAATCAGTTAAAGATGAAATCAGTTAAATGAAGATGAAATCAGTTAACGATGAAATCAGTTAAATGAAGATGAAATCAGTTAACGATGAAATCAGTTAAAGATGAAATCAGTTAAATGAAGATGAAATCAGTTAACGATGAAATCAGTTAACGATGAAATCAGTTACAGATGAAATCAGTTACATGAAGATGAAATCAGTTAACGATGAAATCAGTTAAAGATGAAATTAGTTAAATGAAGATGAAATCAGTTAACGATGAAATCAGTTAAAGATGAAATCAGTTAAATGAAGATGAAATCAGTTAAAGATGAAATCAGTTAAAGATGAAATCAGTTAAATGAAGATGAAATCAGTTAACGATGAAATCAGTTAACGATGAAATCAGTTAAATGAAGATGAAATCAGTTAACGATGAAATCAGTTAACGATGAAATCAGTTAAATGAAGATGAAATCAGTTAACGATGAAATCAGTTACAGATGAAATCAGTTACATGAAGATGAAATCAGTTAACGATGAAATCAGTTAAATGAAGATGAAATCAGTTAACGATGAAATCAGTTAAAGATGAAATCAGTTAAATGAAGATGAAATCAGTTAAAGATGAAATCAGTTAAATGAAGATGAAATCAGTTAACGATGAAATCAGTTAACGATGAAATCAGTTAAATGAAGAATGAAAATGAAATCAGTTAACGATGAAATCAGTTAAAGATGAAATCAGTTAAAGATGAAATCAGTTAAATGAAGATGAAATCAGTTAACGATGAAATCAGTTAACGATGAAATCAGTTACAGATGAAATCAGTTACATGAAGATGAAATCAGTTAACGATGAAATCAGTTAAAGATGAAATTAGTTAAATGAAGATGAAATCAGTTAACGATGAAATCAGTTAAAGATGAAATCAGTTAAATGAAGATGAAATCAGTTAAAGATGAAATCAGTTAAAGATGAAATCAGTTAAATGAAGATGAAATCAGTTAACGATGAAATCAGTTAACGATGAAATCAGTTAAATGAAGATGAAATCAGTTAACGATGAAATCAGTTAACGATGAAATCAGTTAAATGAAGATGAAATCAGTTAACGATGAAATCAGTTACAGATGAAATCAGTTACATGAAGATGAAATCAGTTAACGATGAAATCAGTTAAATGAAGATGAAATCAGTTAACGATGAAATCAGTTAAAGATGAAATCAGTTAAATGAAGATGAAATCAGTTAAAGATGAAATCAGTTAAATGAAGATGAAATCAGTTAACGATGAAATCAGTTAACGATGAAATCAGTTACAGATGAAATCAGTTAACGATGAAATCAGTTAAAGATGAAATCAGTTAAATGAAGATGAAATCAGTTAACGATGAAATCAGTTACAGATGAAATCAGTTACATGAAGATTAAATCAGTTAAAGATTAAATCAGTTAAATGAAGATGAAATCAGTTAAAGATGAAATCAGTTAAATGAAGAATGAAATCAGTTAAATGAAGATGAAATCAGTTAACGATGAAATCAGTTAAATGAAGATGAAATCAGTTAACGATGAAATCAGTTAAAGATGAAATCAGTTAAATGAAGATGAAATCAGTTAACGATGAAATCAGTTAAATTAAGATGAAATCAGTTAACGGTGAAATCAGTTAAAGATGAAATCAGTTACAGATGAAATCAGTTACATGAAGATTAAATCAGTTAACGATGAAATCAGTTAAAGATGAAATCAGTTAACGATGAAATCAGTTAAATGAAGAATGAAAATGAAATCAGTTAAATGAAGATGAAATCAGTTAACGATGAAATCAGTTAAATGAAGATGAAATCAGTTAAATAAAGATGAAATCAGTTAACGATGAAATCAGTTAAAGATGAAATCAGTTAAATGAAGATGAAATCAGTTAACGATGAAATCAGTTAAAGATGAAATCAGTTAAATGAAGATGAAATCAGTTAACGATGAAATCAGTTAAATGAAGATGAAATCAGTTAACGATGAAATCAGTTAAAGATGAAATCAGTTAAATGAAGATGAAATCAGTTAACGATGAAATCAGTTAACGATGAAATCAGTTACAGATGAAATCAGTTACATGAAGATGAAATCAGTTAACGATGAAATCAGTTAAAGATGAAATTAGTTAAATGAAGATGAAATCAGTTAACGATGAAATCAGTTAAAGATGAAATCAGTTAAATGAAGATGAAATCAGTTAAAGATGAAATCAGTTAAAGATGAAATCAGTTAAATGAAGATGAAATCAGTTAACGATGAAATCAGTTAACGATGAAATCAGTTAAATGAAGATGAAATCAGTTAACGATGAAATCAGTTAACGATGAAATCAGTTAAATGAAGATGAAATCAGTTAACGATGAAATCAGTTACAGATGAAATCAGTTACATGAAGATGAAATCAGTTAACGATGAAATCAGTTAAATGAAGATGAAATCAGTTAACGATGAAATCAGTTAAAGATGAAATCAGTTAAATGAAGATGAAATCAGTTAAAGATGAAATCAGTTAAATGAAGATGAAATCAGTTAACGATGAAATCAGTTAACGATGAAATCAGTTAAATGAAGAATGAAAATGAAATCAGTTAACGATGAAATCAGTTAACGATGAAATCAGTTAAATGAAGAATGAAGATGAAATCAGTTAACGATGAAATCAGTTAAAGATGAAATCAGTTAAAGATGAAATCAGTTAACGATGAAATCAGTTAACGGTGAAATCAGTTAACGATGGGATCAGTTAACGATGAGATCAGTTAACGATGAGATCAGTTAACGATGAAATCAGTTAACGATGAAATCAGTTAAATGAAGATGAAATCAGTTAACGATGAAATCAGTTAACGATGGAATCAGTTAACGATGGAATCAGTTAAATGAAGATGAAATCAGTTAACGATGAAATCAGTTAAATGAAGATGAAATCAGTTAACGATGAAATCAGTTAAAGATGAAATCAGTTAACGATGAAATCAGTTAACGATGAAATCAGTTAAATGAAGATGAAATCAGTTAACGATGAAATCAGTTAACGATGAAATCAGTTAACGATGAAATCAGTTAAATGAAGATGAAATCAGTTAACGATGAAATCAGTTAAATGAAGAATGAAAATGAAATCAGTTAAATGAAGATGAAATCAGTTAACGATGAAATCAGTTAAAGATGAAATCAGTTAACGATGAAATCAGGTAACGATGAAATCAGGTAACGATGAAATCAGTTAAAGATGAAATCAGTTAACGATGAAATCAGTTAACGATGAAATCAGTTAAATGAAGATGAAATCAGTTAACGATGAAATCAGTTAACGATGAAATCAGTTAACGATGAAATCAGTTAAATGAAGATGAAATCAGTTAACGATGAAATCAGTTAAATGAAGATGAAATCAGTTAACGATGAAATCAGTTAAAGATGAAATCAGTTAAATGAAGATGAAATCAGTTAAAGATGAAATCAGTTAAATGAAGATGAAATCAGTTAACGATGAAATCAGTTAACGATGAAATCAGTTAAATGAAGAATGAAAATGAAATCAGTTAACGATGAAATCAGTTAACGATGAAATCAGTTAAATGAAGAATGAAGATGAAATCAGTTAACGATGAAATCAGTTAAAGATGAAATCAGTTAAAGATGAAATCAGTTAACGGTGAAATCAGTTAACGGTGAAATCAGTTAACGATGAAATCAGTTAACGATGAGATCAGTTAACGATGAGATCAGTTAACGATGAAATCAGTTAAATGAAGATGAAATCAGTTAACGATGAAATCAGTTAACGATGGAATCAGTTAAATGAAGATGAAATCAGTTAACGATGAAATCAGTTAAATGAAGATGAAATCAGTTAACGATGAAATCAGTTAAAGATGAAATCAGGTAACGATGAAATCAGTTAAAGATGAAATCAGTTAAAGATGAAATCAGTTAACGATGAAATCAGTTAAATGAAGATGAAATCAGTTAACGATGAAATCAGTTAACGATGAAATCAGTTAACGATGAAATCAGTTAAATGAAGATGAAATCAGTTAACGATGAAATCAGTTAATGATGAAATCAGTTAAATGAAGAATGAAAATGAAATCAGTTAAATGAAGATGAAATCAGTTAACGATGAAATCAGTTAACGATGAAATCAGTAAAAGATGAAATCAGTTAACGATGAAATAAGTTAAATGAAGATGAAATCAGTTAACGATGAAATCAGTTAAAGATGAAATCAGTTAACGATGAAATCAGTTAACGATTAAATCAGTTAAATGAAGATGAAATCAGTTAACGATGAAATCAGTTAACGATGAAATCAGTTAAATGAAGATGAAATCAGTTAACGATGAAATCAGTTAACGATGAAATCAGTTAAATGAAGATGAAATCAGTTAAAGATGAAATCAGTTAAATGAAGACGAAATCAGTTAACGATGAAATCAGTTAAATGAAGATGAAATCAGTTAACGATGAAATCAGTTAAAGATGAAATCAGTTAAATGAAGATGAAATCAGTTAACGATGAAATCAGTTAACGATGAAATCAGTTAACGATGAAATCAGTTAACGATGAAATCAGTTAACGATGGAATCAGTTAAATGAAGATGAAATCAGTTAACGATGAAATCAGTTAACGATGAAATCAGTTAAATGAAGATGAAATCAGTTAACGATGAAATCAGTTAACGATGAAATCAGTTAAATGAAGATGAAATCAGTTAACGATGAAATCAGTTAACGATGAAATCAATTAACGATGAAATCAGTTAAATGAAGATGAAATCAGTTAACGATGAAATCAGTTAACGATGAAATCAGTTAAATGAAGAATGAAGATGAAATCAGTTAACGATGAAATCAGTTAAAGATGAAATCAGTTAAATGAAGAATGAAGATGAAATCAGTTAACGATGAAATCAGTTAACGATGAAATCAGTTAACGATGAAATCAGTTAAATGAAGATGAAATCAGTTAACGATGAAATCAGTTAACGATGGAATCAGTTAAATGAAGATGAAATCAGTTAACGATGAAATCAGTTAAAGATGAAATCAGTTAACGATGAAATCAGTTAACGATGAAATCAGTTAACGATGAAATCAGTTAAATGAAGATGAAATCAGTTAACGATGAAATCAGTTAACGATGAAATCAGTTAACGATGAAATCAGTTAAATGAAGATGAAATCAGTTAACGATGAAATCAGTTAACGATGGAATCAGTTAACGATGAAATCAGTTAACGATGAAATCAGTTAAATGAAGATGAAATCAGTTAACGATGAAATCAGTTAACGATGAAATCAGTTAACGATGGAATCAGTTAAATGAAGATGAAATCAGTTAACGATGAAATCAGTTAAATGAAGATGAAATCAGTTAAATGAAGATGAAATCAGTTAACGATGAAATCAGTTAAAGATGAAATCAGTTACAGATGAAATCAGTTACATGAAGATTAAATCAGTTAACGATGAAATCAGTTAAAGATGAAATCAGTTAAATGAAGAATGAAAATGAAATCAGTCAACGATGAAATCAGTTAACGATGAAATCAGTTAAATGAAGATGAAATCAGTTAATGATGAAATCAGTTAAAGATGAAATCAGTTAAATGAAGATGAAATCAGTTAATGATGAAATCAGTTAAAGATGAAATCAGTTAAAGATGAAATCAGTTAACGATGAAATCAGTTAACGATGAAATCAGTTAAATGAAGATGAAATCAGTTAACGATGAAATCAGTTAAAGATGAAATCAGTTAACGATGGAATCAGTTAAATGAAGATGAAATCAGTTAACGATGAAATCAGTTAACGATGAAATCAGTTAACGATGAAATCAGTTAAATGAAGATGAAATCAGTTAAATGAAGATGAAATCAGTTAACGATGAAATCAGTTACAGATGAAATCAGTTAAATGAAGATGAAATCAGTTAACGATGAAATCAGTTACAGATGAAATCAGTTACATGAAGATTAAATCAGTTAACGATGAAATCAGTTAAAGATGAAATCAGTTAACGATGAAATCAGTTAAATGAAGAATGAAAATGAAATCGGTTAAATGAAGATGAAATCAGTTAACGATGAAATCAGTTAACGATGAAATCAGTTAAATGAAGATGAAATCAGTTAAAGATGAAATCAGTTCAATGAAGAATGAAAATGAAATCAGTTAAATGAAGATGAAATCAGTTAACGATGAAATCAGTTAAAGATGAAATCAGTTTAATGAAGATGAAATCAGTTAACGATGAAATCAGTTAAATGAAGATGAAATCAGTTAAATGAAGATGAAATCAGTTAACGATGAAATCAGTTAAATGAAGATGAAATCAGTTAACGATGAAATCAGTTAAATGAAGATGAAATCAGTTAACGATGAAATCAGTTAAAGATGAAATCATTTAAATGAAGATGAAATCAGTTAACGATGAAATCAGTTAAAGATGAAATCAGTTAAATGAAGATGAAATCAGTTAAATGAAGATGAAATCAGTTAACGATGAAATCAGTTAAAGATGAAATCAGTTAAATGAAGATGAAATCAGTTAACGATGAAATCAGTTACAGATGAAATCAGTTACATGAAGATGAAATCAGTTAACGATGAAATCAGTTAAAGATGAAATCAGTTAAATGAAGATGAAATCAGTTAACGATGAAATCAGTTAAAGATGAAATCAGTTAAATGAAGATGAAATCAGTTAAAGATGAAATCAGTTAAATGAAGATGAAATCAGTTAACGATGAAATCAGTTAACGATGAAATCAGTTAAATGAAGATGAAATCAGTTAACGATGAAATCAGTTAACGATGAAATCAGTTAAATGAAGATGAAATCAGTTAACGATGAAATCAGTTACAGATGAAATCAGTTACATGAAGATGAAATCAGTTTACGATGAAATCAGTTAAATGAAGATGAAATCAGTAAACGATGAAATCAGTTAAAGATGAAATCAGTTAAATGAAGATGAAATCAGTTAAAGATGAAATCAGTTAGCGATGAAATCAGTTAAAGATGAAATCAGTTAAATGAAGATGAAATCAGTTAAATGAAGATGAAATCAGTTAACGATGAAATCAGTTACAGATGAAATCAGTTACATGAAGATTAAATCAGTTAAAGATTAAATCAGTTAAATGAAGATGAAATCAGTTAAAGATGAAATCAGTTAAAGATGAAATCAGTAAAATGAAGATGAAATCAGTTAACGATGAAATCAGTTAAAGATGAAATCAGTTAAATGAAGATGAAATCAGTTAACGATGAAATCAGTTAACGATGAAATCAGTTAAAGATGAAATCAGTTAACGATGAAATCAGTTAACGATGAAATCAGTTAAATGAAGATGAAATCAGTTAACGATGAAATCAGTTAACGATGAAATCAGTTAAATGAAGATGAAATCAGTTAACGATGAAATCAGTTAACGATGAAATCAGTTACAGATGAAATCAGTTAACGATGAAATCAGTTAAATGAAGAATGAAAATGAAATCAGTTAAATGAAGATGAAATCAGTTAACGATGAAATCAGTTAAAGATGAAATCAGTTAACGATGAAATCAGTTAAATGAAGAATGAAAATGAAATCAGTTAAATGAAGATGAAATCAGTTAACGATGAAATCAGTTAAAGATGAAATCAGTTAACGATGAAATCAGTTAAATGAAGAATGAAAATGAAATCAGTTAAATGAAGATGAAATCAGTTAACGATGAAATCAGTTACAGATGAAATCAGTTACATGAAGATTAAATCAGTTAAAGATTAAATCAGTTAAATGAAGATGAAATCAGTTAAAGATGAAATCAGTTAAATGAAGAATGAAATCAGTTAAATGAAGATGAAATCAGTTAACGATGAAATCAGTCAAATGAAGATGAAATCAGTTAACGATGAAATCAGTTAAAGATGAAATCAGTTAAATGAAGATGAAATCAGTTAACGATGAAATCAGTTAAATTAAGATGAAATCAGTTAACGGTGAAATCAGTTAAAGATGAAATCAGTTACAGATGAAATCAGTTACATGAAGATTAAATCAGTTAACGATGAAATCAGTTAAAGATGAAATCAGTTAACGATGAAATCAGTTAAATGAAGAATGAAAATGAAATCAGTTAAATGAAGATGAAATCAGTTAACGATGAAATCAGTTAAATGAAGATGAAATCAGTTAAATAAAGATGAAATCAGTTAACGATGAAATCAGTTAAAGATGAAATCAGTTAAATGAAGATGAAATCAGTTAACTATGAAATCAGTTAAAGATGAAATCAGTTAAATGAAGATGAAATCAGTTAACGATGAAATCAGTTAAATGAAGATGAAATCAGTTAACGATGAAATCAGTTAAAGATGAAATCAGTTAAATGAAGATGAAATCAGTTAACGATGAAATCAGTTAACGATGAAATCAGTTACAGATGAAATCAGTTACATGAAGATGAAATCAGTTAACGATGAAATCAGTTAAATGAAGATGAAATCAGTTAACGATGAAATCAGTTAAATGAAGATGAAATCAGTTAACGATGAAATCAGTTACAGATGAAATCAGTTACATGAAGATGAAATCAGTTAACGATGAAATCAGTTAAATGAAGATGAAATCAGTTAACGATGAAATCAGTTAACGATGAAATCAGTTAAATGAAGATGAAATCAGTTAAAGATGAAATCAGTTAAATGAAGATGAAATCAGTTAACGATGAAATCAGTTAACGATGAAATCAGTTAAATGAAGAATGAAAATGAAATCAGTTAACGATGAAATCAGTTAACGATGAAATCAGTTAACGATGAAATCAGTTAAATGAAGAATGAAGATGAAATCAGTTAACGATGAAATCAGTTAAAGATGAAATCAGTTAAAGATGAAATCAGTTAACGATGAAATCAGTTAACGATGAAATCAGTTAACGGTGAAATCAGTTAATGATGGGATCAGTTAACGATGAGATCAGTTAACGATGAAATCAGTTAACGATGAAATCAGTTAAATGAAGATGAAATCAGTTAACGATGAAATCAGTTAACGATGGAATCAGTTAACGATGGAATCAGTTAAATGAAGATGAAATCAGTTAACGATGAAATCAGTTAAATGAAGATGAAATCAGTTAACGATGAAATCAGTTAAAGATGAAATCAGTTAACGATGAAATCAGTTAAATGAAGATGAAATCAGTTAACGATGAAATCAGTTAACGATGAAATCAGTTAACGATGAAATCAGTTAAATGAAGATGAAATCAGTTAACGATGAAATCAGTTAACGATGAAATCAGTTAAATGAAGAATGAAAATGAAATCAGTTAAATGAAGATGAAATCAGTTAACGATGAAATCAGTTAACGATGAAATCAGTTAAAGATGAAATCAGTTAACGATGAAATCAGGTAACGATGAAATCAGTTAAAGATGAAATCAGTTAACGATGAAATCAGTTAACGATGAAATCAGTTAAATGAAGATTAAATCAGTGAACGATGAAATCAGTGAACGATGAAATCAGTGAACGATGAAATCAGTTAAATGAAGATGAAATCAGTTAACGATGAAATCAGTTAAATGAAGATGAAATCAGTTAACGATGAAATCAGTTAAAGATGAAATCAGTTAAATGAAGATGAAATCAGTTAAAGATGAAATCAGTTAAATGAAGATGAAATCAGTTAACGATGAAATCAGTTAACGATGAAATCAGTTAAATGAAGAATGAAAATGAAATCAGTTAACGATGAAATCAGTTAACGATGAAATCAGTTAACGATGAAATCAGTTAAATGAAGAATGAAGATGAAATCAGTTAACGATGAAATCAGTTAAAGATGAAATCAGTTAACGGTGAAATCAGTTAACGGTGAAATCAGTTAACGGTGAGATCAGTTAACGATGAGATCAGTTAACGATGAAATCAGTTAAATGAAGATGAAATCAGTTAACGATGAAATCAGTTAACGATGGAATCAGTTAAATGAAGATGAAATCAGTTAACGACGAAATCAGTTAAATGAAGATGAAATCAGTCAACGATGAAATCAGTTAAAGATGAAATCAGGTAACGATGAAATCAGTTAAAGATGAAATCAGTTAACGATGAAATCAGTTAACGATGAAATCAGTTAAATGAAGATGAAATCAGTTAACGATGAAATCAGTTAACGATGAAATCAGTTAACGATGAAATCAGTTAAATGAAGATGAAATCAGTTAACGATGAAATCAGTTAACGATGAAATCAGTTAAATGAAGAATGAAAATGAAATCAGTTAAATGAAGATGAAATCAGTTAACGATGAAATCAGTTAACGATGAAATCAGTAAAAGATGAAATCAGTTAACGATGAAATCAGTTAAATGAAGATGAAATCAGTTAACGATGAAATCAGTTAAAGATGAAATCAGTTAACGATGAAATCAGTTAACGATTAAATCAGTTAAATGAAGATGAAATCAGTTAACGATGAAATCAGTTAACGATGAAATCAGTTAAATGAAGATGAAATCAGTTAACGATGAAATCAGTTAACGATGAAATCAGTTAAATGAAGATGAAATCAGTTAAAGATGAAATCAGTTAAATGAAGACGAAATCAGTTAACGATGAAATCAGTTAAATGAAGATGAAATCAGTTAACGATGAAATCAGTTAAAGATGAAATCAGTTAAATGAAGATGAAATCAGTTAACGATGAAATCAGTTAAAGATGAAATCAGTTAACGATGAAATCAGTTAACGATGGAATCAGTTAAATGAAGATGAAATCAGTTAACGATGAAATCAGTTAACGATGAAATCAGTTAAATGAAGATGAAATCAGTTAACGATGAAATCAGTTAACGATGAAATCAGTTAAATGAAGATGAAATCAGTTAACGATGAAATCAGTTAACGATGAAATCAATTAACGATGAAATCAGTTAAATGAAGATGAAATCAGTTAACGATGAAATCAGTTAACGATGAAATCAGTTAAATGAAGAATGAAGATGAAATCAGTTAACGATGAAATCAGTTAAAGATGAAATCAGTTAAATGAAGAATGAAGATGAAATCAGTTAACGATGAAATCAGTTAACGATGAAATCAGTTAAATGAAGATGAAATCAGTTAACGATGAAATCAGTTAACGATGGAATCAGTTAAATGAAGATGAAATCAGTTAACGATGAAATCAGTTAAAGATGAAATCAGTTAACGATGAAATCAGTTAACGATGAAATCAGTTAACGATGAAATCAGTTAAATGAAGATGAAATCAGTTAACGATGAAATCAGTTAACGATGAAATCAGTTAACGATGGAATCAGTTAACGATGAAATCAGTTAAATGAAGATGAAATCAGTTAACGATGAAATCAGTTAACGATGAAATCAGTTAACGATGGAATCAGTTAAATGAAGATGAAATCAGTTAACGATGAAATCAGTTAAATGAAGATGAAATCAGTTAAATGAAGATGAAATCAGTTAACGATGAAATCAGTTAAAGATGAAATCAGTTACAGATGAAATCAGTCACATGAAGATTAAATCAGTTAACGATGAAATCAGTTAAAGATGAAATCAGTTAAATGAAGAATGAAAATGAAATCAGTCAACGATGAAATCAGTTAACGATGAAATCAGTTAAATGAAGATGAAATCAGTTAATGATGAAATCAGTTAAAGATGAAATCAGTTAAATGAAGATGAAATCAGTTAATGATGAAATCAGTTAAAGATGAAATCAGTTAAAGATGAAATCAGTTAACGATGAAATCAGTTAACGATGAAATCAGTTAAATGAAGATGAAATCAGTTAACGATGAAATCAGTTAAAGATGAAATCAGTTAACGATGGAATCAGTTAAAGATGAAATCAGTTAAATGAAGAATGAAAATGAAATCAGTCAACGATGGAATCAGTTAACGATGAAATCAGTTAAATGAAGATGAAATCAGTTAAATGAAGATGAAATCAGTTAACGATGAAATCAGTTAAAGATGAAATCAGTTACAGATGAAATCAGTTACATGAAGATTAAATCAGTTAACGATGAAATCAGTTAAAGATGAAATCAGTTAAATGAAGAATGAAAATGAAATCAGTCAACGATGAAATCAGTTAACGATGAAATCAGTTAAATGAAGATGAAATCAGTTAATGATGAAATCAGTTAAAGATGAAATCAGTTAAATGAAGATGAAATCAGTTAACGATGAAATCAGTTAACGATGAAATCAGTTACAGATGAAATCAGTTACATGAAGATTAAATCAGTTAACGATGAAATCAGTTAAAGATGAAATCAGTTAACGATGAAATCAGTTAAATGAAGAATGAAAATGAAATCAGTTAAATGAAGATGAAATCAGTTAACGATGAAATCAGTTAACGATGAAATCAGTTACAGATGAAATCAGTTAACGATGAAATCAGTTAAAGATGAAATCAGTTAAATGAAGATGAAATCAGTTAACGATGAAATCAGTTACAGATGAAATCAGTTACATGAAGATTAAATCAGTTAAAGATTAAATCAGTTAAATGAAGATGAAATCAGTTAAAGATGAAATCAGTTAAATGAAGAATGAAATCAGTTAAATGAAGATGAAATCAGTTAACGATGAAATCAGTTAAATGAAGATGAAATCAGTTAACGATGAAATCAGTTAAAGATGAAATCAGTTAAATGAAGATGAAATCAGTTAACGATGAAATCAGTTAAATTAAGATGAAATCAGTTAACGGTGAAATCAGTTAAAGATGAAATCAGTTACAGATGAAATCAGTTACATGAAGATTAAATCAGTTAACGATGAAATCAGTTAAAGATGAAATCAGTTAAAGATGAAATCATTTAACGGTGAAATCAGTTAAAGATGAAATCAGTTACAGATGAAATCAGTTACATGAAGATTAAATCAGTTAACGATGAAATCAGTTAAAGATGAAATCAGTTAAAGATGAAATCAGTAACAGATGAAATCAGTTAACGATGAAATCAGTTACAGATGAAATCAGTTACATGAAGATTAAATCAGTTAACGATGAAATCAGTTAAAGATGAAATCAGTTAAATGAAGAATGAAAATGAAATCAGTTAAATGAAGATGAAATCAGTTAACGTTGAAATCAGTTAAAGATGAAATCAGTTAAATGAAGATGAAATCAGTTAACGATGAAATCAGTTAAATGAAGATGAAATCAGTTAACGATGAAATCAGTTAAAGATGAAATCAGTTAAATGAAGATGAAATCAGTTAACGATGAAATCAGTTAAATGAAGATGAAATCAGTTAACGATGAAATCAGTTAACGATGAAATCAGTTAAATCAAGATGAAATCAGTTAACGATGAAATCAGTTAAAGATGAAATCAGTTACATGAAGATGAAATCAGTTACGTGAAGATGAAATCAGTTACAGATGAAATCAATTACATGAAGATTAAATCAGTTAAAGACGAAATCAGTTACATGAAGATTAAATCAGTTAACGATGAAATCAGTTACATGAAGATTAAATCAGTTAATGATGAAATCAGTTAACGATGAAATCAGTTAAATGAAGAATGAAAATGAAATCAGTTAAATGAAGATGAAATCAGTTAAAGATGAAATCAGTTAAAGATGAAATCAGTTAAATGAAGATGAAATCAGTTAACGATGAAATCAGTTAAAGATGAAATCAGTTAAATGAAGATGAAATCAGTTAACGATGAAATCAGTTAAATGAAGATGAAATCAGTTAACGATGAAATCAGTTAACGATGAAATCAGTTAAAGCAAGATGAAATCAGTTAACGATGAAATCAGTTAAAGATGAAATCAGTTACATGAAGATGAAATCAGTTACGTGAAGATGAAATCAGTTACAGATGAAATCAATTACATGAAGATTAAATCAGTTAAAGATGAAATCAGTTACATGAAGATTAAATCAGTTAACGATTAAATCAGTTACATGAAGATTAAATCAGTTAATGATGAAATCAGTTAACGATGAAATCAGTTAAATGAAGAATGAAAATGAAATCAGTTAAATGAAGAAATCAGTTAACGATGAAATCAGTTAAAGATGAAATCAGTTAAATGAAGATGAAATCAGTTAACGATGAAATCATTTAAAGATGAAATCAGTTAAATGAAGATGAAATCAGTTAACGATGAAATCAGTTAAATGAAGATGAAATCAGTTAACGATGAAATCAGTTAAAGATGAAATCAGTTAAATGAAGATGAAATCAGTTAACGGTGAAATCAGTTAAAGATGAAATCAGTTACAGATGAAATCAGTTACATGAAGATTAAATCAGTTAACGATGAAATCAGTTAAAGATGAAATCAGTTAAAGATGAAATCATTTAACGGTGAAATCAGTTAAAGATGAAATCAGTTACAGATGAAATCAGTTACATGAAGATTAAATCAGTTAACGATGAAATCAGTTAAAGATGAAATCAGTTAAAGATGAAATCAGTAACAGATGAAATCAGTTAACGATGAAATCAGTTACAGATGAAATCAGTTACATGAAGATTAAATCAGTTAACGATGAAATCAGTTAAAGATGAAATCAGTTAAATGAAGAATGAAAATGAAATCAGTTAAATGAAGATGAAATCAGTTAACGTTGAAATCAGTTAAAGATGAAATCAGTTAAATGAAGATGAAATCAGTTAACGATGAAATCAGTTAAATGAAGATGAAATCAGTTAACGATGAAATCAGTTAAAGATGAAATCAGTTAAATGAAGATGAAATCAGTTAACGATGAAATCAGTTAAATGAAGATGAAATCAGTTAACGATGAAATCAGTTAACGATGAAATCAGTTAAATCAAGATGAAATCAGTTAACGATGAAATCAGTTAAAGATGAAATCAGTTACATGAAGATGAAATCAGTTACGTGAAGATGAAATCAGTTACAGATGAAATCAATTACATGAAGATTAAATCAGTTAAAGACGAAATCAGTTACATGAAGATTAAATCAGTTAACGATGAAATCAGTTACATGAAGATTAAATCAGTTAATGATGAAATCAGTTAACGATGAAATCAGTTAAATGAAGAATGAAAATGAAATCAGTTAAATGAAGATGAAATCAGTTAAAGATGAAATCAGTTAAAGATGAAATCAGTTAAATGAAGATGAAATCAGTTAACGATGAAATCAGTTAAAGATGAAATCAGTTAAATGAAGATGAAATCAGTTAACGATGAAATCAGTTAAATGAAGATGAAATCAGTTAACGATGAAATCAGTTAACGATGAAATCAGTTAAAGCAAGATGAAATCAGTTAACGATGAAATCAGTTAAAGATGAAATCAGTTACATGAAGATGAAATCAGTTACGTGAAGATGAAATCAGTTACAGATGAAATCAATTACATGAAGATTAAATCAGTTAAAGATGAAATCAGTTACATGAAGATTAAATCAGTTAACGATTAAATCAGTTACATGAAGATTAAATCAGTTAATGATGAAATCAGTTAACGATGAAATCAGTTAAATGAAGAATGAAAATGAAATCAGTTAAATGAAGAAATCAGTTAACGATGAAATCAGTTAAAGATGAAATCAGTTAAATGAAGATGAAATCAGTTAACGATGAAATCATTTAAAGATGAAATCAGTTAAATGAAGATGAAATCAGTTAACGATGAAATCAGTTAAATGAAGATGAAATCAGTTAACGATGAAATCAGTTAAAGATGAAATCAGTTAAATGAAGATGAAATCAGTTAACGATGAAATCAGTTACAGATGAAATCAGTTACATGAAGATGAAATCAGTTAACGATGAAATCAGTTACAGATGAAATCAGTTAACGATGAAATCAGTTACAGATGAAATCAGTTACATGAAGATGAAATCAGTTATAGATGAAATCAGTTAAATGAAGAATGAAATCAGTTAACGATGAAATCAGTTAAAGATGAAATCAGTTAAATGAAGATGAAATCAGTTAACGATGAAATTAGTTAAATGAAGATGAAATCAGTTAACGATGAAATCAGTTAAAGATGAAAACAGTTAAATGAAGATGAAATCAGTTAAATGAAGATGAAATCAGTTAACGATGAAATCAGTTACAGATGAAATCAGTTACATGAAGATTAAATCAGTTAAAGATTAAAACAGTTAAATGAAGATGAAATCAGTTAAAGATGAAATCAGTTAAAGATGAAATCAGTTAAATGAAGATGAAATCAGTTAACGATGAAATCAGTTAAAGATGAAATCAGTTAAATGAAGATGAAATCAGTTAACGATGAAATCAGTTAACGATGAAATCAGTTAAATGAAGATGAAATCAGTTAACGATGAAATCAGTTAAATGAAGATGAAATCAGTTAAATGAAGATGAAATCAGTTAACGATGAAATCAGTTAAATGAAGATGAAATCAGTTAACGATGAAATCAGTTAAAGATGAAATCAGTTAAATGAAGATGAAATCAGTTAACGATGAAATCAGTTAAATGAAGATGAAATCAGTTAACGATGAAATCAGTTAAACATGAAATCAGTTAAATGAAGATGAAATCAGTTAAATGAAGATGAAATCAGTTAACGATGAAATCAGTTAAAGATGAAATCAGTTACTGATGAAATCAGTTACTGATGAAATCAGTTACATTAAGATGAAATCAGTTAACGATGAAATCAGTTAAATGAAGAATGAAAATGAAATCAGTTAAATGAAGATGAAATCAGTTAACGATGAAATCAGTTAAAGATGAAATCAGTTAAATGAAGATGAAATCAGTTAACGATGAAATCAGTTAAATGAAGATGAAATCAGTTAACGATGAAATCAGTTAAAGATGAAATCAGTTAAATGAAGATGAAATCAGTTAAATGAAGATGAAATCAGTTAACGATGAAATCAGTTAAAGATGAAATCAGTTAAATGAAGATGAAATCAGTTAACGATGAAATCAGTTAAATGAAGATGAAATCAGTTACAGATGAAATCAGTTACAGATGAAATCAGTTACACGAAGATTAAATCAGTTAAAGATTAAATCAGTTAAATGAAGATGAAATCAGTTAAAGATGAAATCAGTTAACGATGAAATCAGTTAAATGAAGATGAAATCAGTTAACGATGAAATCAGTTAACGATGAAATCAGTTAAAGATGAAATCAGTTACAGATGAAATCAGTTACATGAAGATGAAATCAGTTAACGATGAAATCAGTTAAAGATGAAATCAGTTAACGATGAAATCAGTTAAATGAAGAATGAAAATGAAATCAGTTAAATGAAGATGAAATCAGTTAACGATGAAATCAGTTAACGATGAAATCAGTTAACGATGAAATCAGTTAAATGAAGATGAAATCAGTTAACGATGAAATCAGTTAAATGAAGATGAAATCAGTTAACGATGAAATCAGTTAAAGATGAAATCAGTTAAAGATGAAATCAGTTAAATGAAGATGAAATCAGTTAACGATGTAATCAGTTACAGATGAAATCAGTTAAAGATGAAATCAGTTAAATGAAGAATGAAATCAGTTAACGATGAAATCAGTTAAAGATGAAATCAGTTAACGATGAAATCAGTTACAGATGAAATCAGTTACATGAAGATTAAATCAGTTAAAGATTAAATCAGTTAAATGAAGATGAAATCAGTTAAAGATGAAATCAGTTAAATGAAGAATGAAAATGAAATCAGTTAAATGAAGATGAAATCAGTTAACGATGAAATCAGTTAAAGATGAAATCAGTTAAATGAAGATGAAATCAGTTAACGATGAAATCAGTTAAATGAAGATGAAATCAGTTAACGATGAAATCAGTTAAATGAAGATGAAATCAGTTAACGATGAAATCAGTTAACGATGAAATCAGTTAAATCAAGATGAAATCAGTTAACGATGAAATCAGTTAAATGAAGATGAAATCAGTTAAATGAAGATGAAATCAGTTAACGATGAAATCAGTTAAAGATGAAATCAGTTACAGATGAAATCAGTTACATGAAGATTAAATCAGTTAACGATGAAATCAGTTAAAGATGAAATCAGTTAAATGAAGAATGAAAATGAAATCAGTCAACGATGAAATCAGTTAACGATGAAATCAGTTAAATGAAGATGAAATCAGTTAATGATGAAATCAGTTAAAGATGAAATCAGTTAAATGAAGATGAAATCAGTTAATGATGAAATCAGTTAAAGATGAAATCAGTTAAAGATGAAATCAGTTAACGATGAAATCAGTTAACGATGAAATCAGTTAAATGAAGATGAAATCAGTTAACGATGAAATCAGTTAAAGATGAAATCAGTTAACGATGGAATCAGTTAAATGAAGATGAAATCAGTTAACGATGAAATCAGTTAACGATGAAATCAGTTAACGATGAAATCAGTTAAATGAAGATGAAATCAGTTAAATGAAGATTAAATCAGTTAACGATGAAATCAGTTACAGATGAAATCAGTTAAATGAAGATGAAATCAGTTAACGATGAAATCAGTTACAGATGAAATCAGTTACATGAAGATTAAATCAGTTAACGATGAAATCAGTTAAAGATGAAATCAGTTAACGATGAAATCAGTTAAATGAAGAATGAAAATGAAATCAGTTAAATGAAGATGAAATCAGTTAACGATGAAATCAGTTAACGATGAAATCAGTTAAATGAAGATGAAATCAGTTAAAGATGAAATCAGTTCAATGAAGAATGAAAATGAAATCAGTTAAATGAAGATGAAATCAGTTAACGATGAAATCAGTTAAAGATGAAATCAGTTTAATGAAGATGAAATCAGTTAACGATGAAATCAGTTAAATGAAGATGAAATCAGTTAAATGAAGATGAAATCAGTTAACGATGAAATCAGTTAAATGAAGATGAAATCAGTTAACGATGAAATCAGTTAAATGAAGATGAAATCAGTTAACGATGAAATCAGTTAAAGATGAAATCAGTTAAATGAAGATGAAATCAGTTAACGATGAAATCAGTTAAAGATGAAATCAGTTAAATGAAGATGAAATCAGTTAAATGAAGATGAAATCAGTTAACGATGAAATCAGTTAAAGATGAAATCAGTTAAATGAAGATGAAATCAGTTAACGATGAAATCAGTTACAGATGAAATCAGTTACATGAAGATGAAATCAGTTAACGATGAAATCAGTTAAAGATGAAATCAGTTAAATGAAGATGAAATCAGTTAACGATGAAATCAGTTAAAGATGAAATCAGTTAAATGAAGATGAAATCAGTTAAAGATGAAATCAGTTAAATGAAGATGAAATCAGTTAACGATGAAATCAGTTAACGATGAAATCAGTTAAATGAAGATGAAATCAGTTAACGATGAAATCAGTTAACGATGAAATCAGTTAAATGAAGATGAAATCAGTTAACGATGAAATCAGTTACAGATGAAATCAGTTACATGAAGATGAAATCAGTTTACGATGAAATCAGTTAAATGAAGATGAAATCAGTAAACGATGAAATCAGTTAAAGATGAAATCAGTTAAATGAAGATGAAATCAGTTAAAGATGAAATCAGTTAGCGATGAAATCAGTTAAAGATGAAATCAGTTAAATGAAGATGAAATCAGTTAAATGAAGATGAAATCAGTTAACGATGAAATCAGTTACAGATGAAATCAGTTACATGAAGATTAAATCAGTTAAAGATTAAATCAGTTAAATGAAGATGAAATCAGTTAAAGATGAAATCAGTTAAAGATGAAATCAGTAAAATGAAGATGAAATCAGTTAACGATGAAATCAGTTAAAGATGAAATCAGTTAAATGAAGATGAAATCAGTTAACGATGAAATCAGTTAACGATGAAATCAGTTAAAGATGAAATCAGTTAACGATGAAATCAGTTAACGATGAAATCAGTTAAATGAAGATGAAATCAGTTAACGATGAAATCAGTTAACGATGAAATCAGTTAAATGAAGATGAAATCAGTTAACGATGAAATCAGTTAACGATGAAATCAGTTACAGATGAAATCAGTTACATGAAGATTAAATCAGTTAACGATGAAATCAGTTAAAGATGAAATCAGTTAACGATGAAATCAGTTAAATGAAGAATGAAAATGAAATCAGTTAAATGAAGATGAAATCAGTTAACGATGAAATCAGTTACAGATGAAATCAGTTACATGAAGATTAAATCAGTTAAAGATTAAATCAGTTAAATGAAGATGAAATCAGTTAAAGATGAAATCAGTTAAATGAAGAAT
Source organism: Semicossyphus pulcher (assembly GCF_022749685.1). Taxonomy (NCBI): domain Eukaryota; kingdom Metazoa; phylum Chordata; class Actinopteri; order Labriformes; family Labridae; genus Semicossyphus; species Semicossyphus pulcher. The sequence continues at coordinate 2,473,783 of NW_027211703.1, forward strand.
GAAATCAGTTAAATGAAGATGAAATAAGTTAACGATGAAATCAGTCAAATGAAGATGAAATCAGTTAACGATGAAATCAGTTAAAGATGAAATCAGTTAAATGAAGATGAAATCAGTTAACGATGAAATCAGTTAAATTAAGATGAAATCAGTTAACGGTGAAATCAGTTAAAGATGAAATCAGTTACAGATGAAATCAGTTACATGAAGATTAAATCAGTTAACGATGAAATCAGTTAAAGATGAAATCAGTTAACGATGAAATCAGTTAAATGAAGAATGAAAATGAAATCAGTTAAATGAAGATGAAATCAGTTAACGATGAAATCAGTTAAATGAAGATGAAATCAGTTAAATAAAGATGAAATCAGTTAACGATGAAATCAGTTAAAGATGAAATCAGTTAAATGAAGATGAAATCAGTTAACTATGAAATCAGTTAAAGATGAAATCAGTTAAATGAAGATGAAATCAGTTAACGATGAAATCAGTTAAATGAAGATGAAATCAGTTAACGATGAAATCAGTTAAAGATGAAATCAGTTAAATGAAGATGAAATCAGTTAACGATGAAATCAGTTAACGATGAAATCAGTTACAGATGAAATCAGTTACATGAAGATGAAATCAGTTAACGATGAAATCAGTTAAATGAAGATGAAATCAGTTAACGATGAAATCAGTTAAATGAAGATGAAATCAGTTAACGATGAAATCAGTTACAGATGAAATCAGTTACATGAAGATGAAATCAGTTAACGATGAAATCAGTTAAATGAAGATGAAATCAGTTAACGATGAAATCAGTTAAAGATGAAATCAGTTAAATGAAGATGAAATCAGTTAAAGATGAAATCAGTTAAATGAAGATGAAATCAGTTAACGATGAAATCAGTTAACGATGAAATCAGTTAAATGAAGAATGAAAATGAAATCAGTTAACGATGAAATCAGTTAACGATGAAATCAGTTAACGATGAAATCAGTTAAATGAAGAATGAAGATGAAATCAGTTAACGATGAAATCAGTTAAAGATGAAATCAGTTAAAGATGAAATCAGTTAACGATGAAATCAGTTAACGATGAAATCAGTTAACGGTGAAATCAGTTAATGATGGGATCAGTTAACGATGAGATCAGTTAACGATGAAATCAGTTAACGATGAAATCAGTTAACGATGAAATCAGTTAAATGAAGATGAAATCAGTTAACGATGAAATCAGTTAACGATGAAATCAGTTAAATGAAGAATGAAAATGAAATCAGTTAAATGAAGATGAAATCAGTTAACGATGAAATCAGTTAACGATGAAATCAGTTAAAGATGAAATCAGTTAACGATGAAATCAGGTAACGATGAAATCAGTTAAAGATGAAATCAGTTAACGATGAAATCAGTTAACGATGAAATCAGTTAAATGAAGATTAAATCAGTTAACGATGAAATCAGTGAACGATGAAATCAGTGAACGATGAAATCAGTTAAATGAAGATGAAATCAGTTAACGATGAAATCAGTTAAATGAAGATGAAATCAGTTAACGATGAAATCAGTTAAAGATGAAATCAGTTAAATGAAGATGAAATCAGTTAAAGATGAAATCAGTTAAATGAAGATGAAATCAGTTAACGATGAAATCAGTTAACGATGAAATCAGTTAAATGAAGAATGAAAATGAAATCAGTTAACGATGAAATCAGTTAACGATGAAATCAGTTAACGATGAAATCAGTTAAATGAAGAATGAAGATGAAATCAGTTAACGATGAAATCAGTTAAAGATGAAATCAGTTAACGGTGAAATCAGTTAACGGTGAAATCAGTTAACGGTGAGATCAGTTAACGATGAGATCAGTTAACGATGAAATCAGTTAAATGAAGATGAAATCAGTTAACGATGAAATCAGTTAACGATGGAATCAGTTAAATGAAGATGAAATCAGTTAACGACGAAATCAGTTAAATGAAGATGAAATCAGTTAACGATGAAATCAGTTAAAGATGAAATCAGGTAACGATGAAATCAGTTAAAGATGAAATCAGTTAACGATGAAATCAGTTAACGATGAAATCAGTTAAATGAAGATGAAATCAGTTAACGATGAAATCAGTTAACGATGAAATCAGTTAACGATGAAATCAGTTAAATGAAGATGAAATCAGTTAACGATGAAATCAGTTAACGATGAAATCAGTTAAATGAAGAATGAAAATGAAATCAGTTAAATGAAGATGAAATCAGTTAACGATGAAATCAGTTAACGATGAAATCAGTAAAAGATGAAATCAGTTAACGATGAAATCAGTTAAATGAAGATGAAATCAGTTAACGATGAAATCAGTTAAAGATGAAATCAGTTAACGATGAAATCAGTTAACGATTAAATCAGTTAAATGAAGATGAAATCAGTTAACGATGAAATCAGTTAACGATGAAATCAGTTAAATGAAGATGAAATCAGTTAACGATGAAATCAGTTAACGATGAAATCAGTTAAATGAAGATGAAATCAGTTAAAGATGAAATCAGTTAAATGAAGACGAAATCAGTTAACGATGAAATCAGTTAAATGAAGATGAAATCAGTTAACGATGAAATCAGTTAAAGATGAAATCAGTTAAATGAAGATGAAATCAGTTAACGATGAAATCAGTTAAAGATGAAATCAGTTAACGATGAAATCAGTTAACGATGGAATCAGTTAAATGAAGATGAAATCAGTTAACGATGAAATCAGTTAACGATGAAATCAGTTAAATGAAGATGAAATCAGTTAACGATGAAATCAGTTAACGATGAAATCAGTTAAATGAAGATGAAATCAGTTAACGATGAAATCAGTTAACGATGAAATCAATTAACGATGAAATCAGTTAAATGAAGATGAAATCAGTTAACGATGAAATCAGTTAACGATGAAATCAGTTAAATGAAGAATGAAGATGAAATCAGTTAACGATGAAATCAGTTAAAGATGAAATCAGTTAAATGAAGAATGAAGATGAAATCAGTTAACGATGAAATCAGTTAACGATGAAATCAGTTAAATGAAGATGAAATCAGTTAACGATGAAATCAGTTAACGATGGAATCAGTTAAATGAAGATGAAATCAGTTAACGATGAAATCAGTTAAAGATGAAATCAGTTAACGATGAAATCAGTTAACGATGAAATCAGTTAAATGAAGATGAAATCAGTTAACGATGAAATCAGTTAACGATGAAATCAGTTAACGATGGAATCAGTTAACGATGAAATCAGTTAAATGAAGATGAAATCAGTTAACGATGAAATCAGTTAACGATGAAATCAGTTAACGATGGAATCAGTTAAATGAAGATGAAATCAGTTAACGATGAAATCAGTTAAATGAAGATGAAATCAGTTAAATGAAGATGAAATCAGTTAACGATGAAATCAGTTAAAGATGAAATCAGTTACAGATGAAATCAGTCACATGAAGATTAAATCAGTTAACGATGAAATCAGTTAAAGATGAAATCAGTTAAATGAAGAATGAAAATGAAATCAGTCAACGATGAAATCAGTTAACGATGAAATCAGTTAAATGAAGATGAAATCAGTTAATGATGAAATCAGTTAAAGATGAAATCAGTTAAATGAAGATGAAATCAGTTAATGATGAAATCAGTTAAAGATGAAATCAGTTAAAGATGAAATCAGTTAACGATGAAATCAGTTAACGATGAAATCAGTTAAATGAAGATGAAATCAGTTAACGATGAAATCAGTTAAAGATGAAATCAGTTAACGATGGAATCAGTTAAAGATGAAATCAGTTAAATGAAGAATGAAAATGAAATCAGTCAACGATGGAATCAGTTAACGATGAAATCAGTTAAATGAAGATGAAATCAGTTAAATGAAGATGAAATCAGTTAACGATGAAATCAGTTAAAGATGAAATCAGTTACAGATGAAATCAGTTACATGAAGATTAAATCAGTTAACGATGAAATCAGTTAAAGATGAAATCAGTTAAATGAAGAATGAAAATGAAATCAGTCAACGATGAAATCAGTTAACGATGAAATCAGTTAAATGAAGATGAAATCAGTTAATGATGAAATCAGTTAAAGATGAAATCAGTTAAATGAAGATGAAATCAGTTAACGATGAAATCAGTTAACGATGAAATCAGTTACAGATGAAATCAGTTACATGAAGATTAACTCAGTTAACGATGAAATCAGTTAAAGATGAAATCAGTTAACGATGAAATCAGTTAAATGAAGAATGAAAATGAAATCAGTTAAATGAAGATGAAATCAGTTAACGATGAAATCAGTTAACGATGAAATCAGTTACAGATGAAATCAGTTAACGATGAAATCAGTTAAAGATGAAATCAGTTAAATGAAGATGAAATCAGTTAACGATGAAATCAGTTACAGATGAAATCAGTTACATGAAGATTAAATCAGTTAAAGATTAAATCAGTTAAATGAAGATGAAATCAGTTAAAGATGAAATCAGTTAAATGAAGAATGAAATCAGTTAAATGAAGATGAAATCAGTTAACGATGAAATCAGTTAAATGAAGATGAAATCAGTTAACGATGAAATCAGTTAACGATGAAATCAATTAACGATGAAATCAGTTAAATGAAGATGAAATCAGTTAACGATGAAATCAGTTAACGATGAAATCAGTTAAATGAAGAATGAAGATGAAATCAGTTAACGATGAAATCAGTTAAAGATGAAATCAGTTAAATGAAGAATGAAGATGAAATCAGTTAACGATGAAATCAGTTAACGATGAAATCAGTTAAATGAAGATGAAATCAGTTAACGATGAAATCAGTTAACGATGGAATCAGTTAAATGAAGATGAAATCAGTTAACGATGAAATCAGTTAAAGATGAAATCAGTTAACGATGAAATCAGTTAACGATGAAATCAGTTAAATGAAGATGAAATCAGTTAACGATGAAATCAGTTAACGATGAAATCAGTTAACGATGGAATCAGTTAACGATGAAATCAGTTAAATGAAGATGAAATCAGTTAACGATGAAATCAGTTAACGATGAAATCAGTTAACGATGGAATCAGTTAAATGAAGATGAAATCAGTTAACGATGAAATCAGTTAAATGAAGATGAAATCAGTTAAATGAAGATGAAATCAGTTAACGATGAAATCAGTTAAAGATGAAATCAGTTACAGATGAAATCAGTCACATGAAGATTAAATCAGTTAACGATGAAATCAGTTAAAGATGAAATCAGTTAAATGAAGAATGAAAATGAAATCAGTCAACGATGAAATCAGTTAACGATGAAATCAGTTAAATGAAGATGAAATCAGTTAATGATGAAATCAGTTAAAGATGAAATCAGTTAAATGAAGATGAAATCAGTTAATGATGAAATCAGTTAAAGATGAAATCAGTTAAAGATGAAATCAGTTAACGATGAAATCAGTTAACGATGAAATCAGTTAAATGAAGATGAAATCAGTTAACGATGAAATCAGTTAAAGATGAAATCAGTTAACGATGGAATCAGTTAAAGATGAAATCAGTTAAATGAAGAATGAAAATGAAATCAGTCAACGATGGAATCAGTTAACGATGAAATCAGTTAAATGAAGATGAAATCAGTTAAATGAAGATGAAATCAGTTAACGATGAAATCAGTTAAAGATGAAATCAGTTACAGATGAAATCAGTTACATGAAGATTAAATCAGTTAACGATGAAATCAGTTAAAGATGAAATCAGTTAAATGAAGAATGAAAATGAAATCAGTCAACGATGAAATCAGTTAACGATGAAATCAGTTAAATGAAGATGAAATCAGTTAATGATGAAATCAGTTAAAGATGAAATCAGTTAAATGAAGATGAAATCAGTTAACGATGAAATCAGTTAACGATGAAATCAGTTACAGATGAAATCAGTTACATGAAGATTAACTCAGTTAACGATGAAATCAGTTAAAGATGAAATCAGTTAACGATGAAATCAGTTAAATGAAGAATGAAAATGAAATCAGTTAAATGAAGATGAAATCAGTTAACGATGAAATCAGTTAACGATGAAATCAGTTACAGATGAAATCAGTTAACGATGAAATCAGTTAAAGATGAAATCAGTTAAATGAAGATGAAATCAGTTAACGATGAAATCAGTTACAGATGAAATCAGTTACATGAAGATTAAATCAGTTAAAGATTAAATCAGTTAAATGAAGATGAAATCAGTTAAAGATGAAATCAGTTAAATGAAGAATGAAATCAGTTAAATGAAGATGAAATCAGTTAACGATGAAATCAGTTAAATGAAGATGAAATCAGTTAACGATGAAATCAGTTAAAGATGAAATCAGTTAAATGAAGATGAAATCAGTTAACGATGAAATCAGTTAAATTAAGATGAAATCAGTTAACGGTGAAATCAGTTAAAGATGAAATCAGTTACAGATGAAATCAGTTACATGAAGATTAAATCAGTTAACGATGAAATCAGTTAAAGATGAAATCAGTTAAAGATGAAATCATTTAACGGTGAAATCAGTTAAAGATGAAATCAGTTACAGATGAAATCAGTTACATGAAGATTAAATCAGTTAACGATGAAATCAGTTAAAGATGAAATCAGTTAAAGATGAAATCAGTAACAGATGAAATCAGTTAACGATGAAATCAGTTACAGATGAAATCAGTTACATGAAGATTAAATCAGTTAACGATGAAATCAGTTAAAGATGAAATCAGTTAAATGAAGAATGAAAATGAAATCAGTTAAATGAAGATGAAATCAGTTAACGTTGAAATCAGTTAAAGATGAAATCAGTTAAATGAAGATGAAATCAGTTAACGATGAAATCAGTTAAATGAAGATGAAATCAGTTAACGATGAAATCAGTTAAAGATGAAATCAGTTAAATGAAGATGAAATCAGTTAACGATGAAATCAGTTAAATGAAGATGAAATCAGTTAACGATGAAATCAGTTAACGATGAAATCAGTTAAATCAAGATGAAATCAGTTAACGATGAAATCAGTTAAAGATGAAATCAGTTACATGAAGATGAAATCAGTTACGTGAAGATGAAATCAGTTACAGATGAAATCAATTACATGAAGATTAAATCAGTTAAAGACGAAATCAGTTACATGAAGATTAAATCAGTTAACGATGAAATCAGTTACATGAAGATTAAATCAGTTAATGATGAAATCAGTTAACGATGAAATCAGTTAAATGAAGAATGAAAATGAAATCAGTTAAATGAAGATGAAATCAGTTAAAGATGAAATCAGTTAAAGATGAAATCAGTTAAATGAAGATGAAATCAGTTAACGATGAAATCAGTTAAAGATGAAATCAGTTAAATGAAGATGAAATCAGTTAACGATGAAATCAGTTAAATGAAGATGAAATCAGTTAACGATGAAATCAGTTAACGATGAAATCAGTTAAATCAAGATGAAATCAGTTAACGATGAAATCAGTTAAAGATGAAATCAGTTACATGAAGATGAAATCAGTTACGTGAAGATGAAATCAGTTACAGATGAAATCAATTACATGAAGATTAAATCAGTTAAAGATGAAATCAGTTACATGAAGATTAAATCAGTTAACGATTAAATCAGTTACATGAAGATTAAATCAGTTAATGATGAAATCAGTTAACGATGAAATCAGTTAAATGAAGAATGAAAATGAAATCAGTTAAATGAAGAAATCAGTTAACGATGAAATCAGTTAAAGATGAAATCAGTTAAATGAAGATGAAATCAGTTAACGATGAAATCATTTAAAGATGAAATCAGTTAAATGAAGATGAAATCAGTTAACGATGAAATCAGTTAAAGATGAAATCAGTTAAATGAAGATGAAATCAGTTAACGATGAAATCAGTTACAGATGAAATCAGTTACATGAAGATGAAATCAGTTAACGATGAAATCAGTTACAGATGAAATCAGTTAACGATGAAATCAGTTACAGATGAAATCAGTTACATGAAGATGAAATCAGTTATAGATGAAATCAGTTAAATGAAGAATGAAATCAGTTAACGATGAAATCAGTTAAAGATGAAATCAGTTAAATGAAGATGAAATCAGTTAACGATGAAATTAGTTAAATGAAGATGAAATCAGTTAACGATGAAATCAGTTAAAGATGAAAACAGTTAAATGAAGATGAAATCAGTTAAATGAAGATGAAATCAGTTAACGATGAAATCAGTTACAGATGAAATCAGTTACATGAAGATTAAATCAGTTAAAGATTAAAACAGTTAAATGAAGATGAAATCAGTTAAAGATGAAATCAGTTAAAGATGAAATCAGTTAAATGAAGATGAAATCAGTTAACGATGAAATCAGTTAAAGATGAAATCAGTTAAATGAAGATGAAATCAGTTAACGATGAAATCAGTTAACGATGAAATCAGTTAAATGAAGATGAAATCAGTTAACGATGAAATCAGTTAAATGAAGATGAAATCAGTTAAATGAAGATGAAATCAGTTAACGATGAAATCAGTTAAATGAAGATGAAATCAGTTAACGATGAAATCAGTTAAAGATGAAATCAGTTAAATGAAGATGAAATCAGTTAACGATGAAATCAGTTAAATGAAGATGAAATCAGTTAACGATGAAATCAGTTAAACATGAAATCAGTTAAATGAAGATGAAATCAGTTAAATGAAGATGAAATCAGTTAACGATGAAATCAGTTAAAGATGAAATCAGTTACTGATGAAATCAGTTACTGATGAAATCAGTTACATTAAGATGAAATCAGTTAACGATGAAATCAGTTAAATGAAGAATGAAAATGAAATCAGTTAAATGAAGATGAAATCAGTTAACGATGAAATCAGTTAAAGATGAAATCAGTTAAATGAAGATGAAATCAGTTAACGATGAAATCAGTTAAATGAAGATGAAATCAGTTAACGATGAAATCAGTTAAAGATGAAATCAGTTAAATGAAGATGAAATCAGTTAAATGAAGATGAAATCAGTTAACGATGAAATCAGTTAAAGATGAAATCAGTTAAATGAAGATGAAATCAGTTAACGATGAAATCAGTTAAATGAAGATGAAATCAGTTACAGATGAAATCAGTTACAGATGAAATCAGTTACACGAAGATTAAATCAGTTAAAGATTAAATCAGTTAAATGAAGATGAAATCAGTTAAAGATGAAATCAGTTAACGATGAAATCAGTTAAATGAAGATGAAATCAGTTAACGATGAAATCAGTTAACGATGAAATCAGTTAAAGATGAAATCAGTTACAGATGAAATCAGTTACATGAAGATGAAATCAGTTAACGATGAAATCAGTTAAAGATGAAATCAGTTAACGATGAAATCAGTTAAATGAAGAATGAAAATGAAATCAGTTAACGATGAAATCAGTTAACGATGAAATCAGTTAACGATGAAATCAGTTAAATGAAGATGAAATCAGTTAACGATGAAATCAGTTAAATGAAGATGAAATCAGTTAACGATGAAATCAGTTAAAGATGAAATCAGTTAAATGAAGATGAAATCAGTTAACGATGTAATCAGTTACAGATGAAATCAGTTAAAGATGAAATCAGTTAAATGAAGAATGAAATCAGTTAACGATGAAATCAGTTAAAGATGAAATCAGTTAACGATGAAATCAGTTACAGATGAAATCAGTTACATGAAGATTAAATCAGTTAAAGATTAAATCAGTTAAATGAAGATGAAATCAGTTAAAGATGAAATCAGTTAAATGAAGAATGAAAATGAAATCAGTTAAATGAAGATGAAATCAGTTAACGATGAAATCAGTTAAAGATGAAATCAGTTAAATGAAGATGAAATCAGTTAACGATGAAATCAGTTAAATGAAGATGAAATCAGTTAACGATGAAATCAGTTAAATGAAGATGAAATCAGTTAACGATGAAATCAGTTAACGATGAAATCAGTTAAATCAAGATGAAATCAGTTAACGATGAAATCAGTTAAAGATGAAATCAGTTACATGAAGATGAAATCAGTTACGTGAAGATGAAATCAGTTACAGATGAAATCAATTACATGAAGATTAAATCAGTTAAAGATGAAATCAGTTACATGAAGATTAAATCAGTTAACGATGAAATCAGTTACATGAAGATTAAATCAGTTAATGATGAAATCAGTTAACGATGAAATCAGTTAAATGAAGAATGAAAATGAAATCAGTTAAATGAAGAAATCAGTTAACGATGAAATCAGTTAAAGATGAAATCAGTTAAATGAAGATGAAATCAGTTAACGATGAAATCATTTAAAGATGAAATCAGTTAAATGAAGATGAAATCAGTTAACGATGAAATCAGTTAAATGAAGATGAAATCAGTTAACGATGAAATCAGTTAAAGATGAAATCAGTTAAATGAAGATGAAATCAGTTAACGATGAAATCAGTTACAGATGAAATCAGTTACATGAAGATGAAATCAGTTAACGATGAAATCAGTTACAGATGAAATCAGTTAACGATGAAATCAGTTAAATGAAGAATGAAAATGAAATCAGTTAAATGAAGATGAAATCAGTTAACGATGAAATCAGTTAACGATGAAATCAGTTAACGATGAAATAAGTTAAATGAAGATGAAATCAGTTAACGATGAAATCAGTTAAATGAAGATGAAATCAGTTAACGATGAAATCAGTTAAAGATGAAATCAGTTAAATGAAGATGAAATCAGTTAACGATGAAATCAGTTACAGATGAAATCAGTTAAAGATGAAATCAGTTAAATGAAGAATGAAATCAGTTAACGATGAAATCAGTTAAAGATGAAATCAGTTAACGATGAAATCAGTTACAGATGAAATCAGTTACATGAAGATTAAATCAGTTAAAGATTAAATCAGTTAAATGAAGATGAAATCAGTTAAAGATGAAATCAGTTAAATGAAGAATGAAAATGAAATCAGTTAAATGAAGATGAAATCAGTTAACGATGAAATCAGTTAAAGATGAAATCAGTTAAATGAAGATGAAATCAGTTAACGATGAAATCAGTTAAAGATGAAATCAGTTAAATGAAGATGAAATCAGTTAACGATGAAATCAGTTAAATGAAGATGAAATCAGTTAACGATGAAATCAGTTAACGATGAAATCAGTTAAATCAAGATGAAATCAGTTAACGATGAAATCAGTTAAAGATGAAATCAGTTACATGAAGATGAAATCAGTTACGTGAAGATGAAATCAGTTACAGATGAAATCAATTACATGAAGATTAAATCAGTTAAAGATGAAATCAGTTACATGAAGATTAAATCAGTTAACGATGAAATCAGTTACATGAAGATTAAATCAGTTAATGATGAAATCAGTTAACGATGAAATCAGTTAAATGAAGAATGAAAATGAAATCAGTTAAATGAAGAAATCAGTTAACGATGAAATCAGTTAAAGATGAAATCAGTTAAATGAAGATGAAATCAGTTAACGATGAAATCATTTAAAGATGAAATCAGTTAAATGAAGATGAAATCAGTTAACGATGAAATCAGTTAAATGAAGATGAAATCAGTTAACGATGAAATCAGTTAAAGATGAAATCAGTTAAATGAAGATGAAATCAGTTAACGATGAAATCAGTTACAGATGAAATCAGTTACATGAAGATGAAATCAGTTAACGATGAAATCAGTTACAGATGAAATCAGTTAACGATGAAATCAGTTACAGATGAAATCAGTTACATGAAGATGAAAACAGTTATAGATGAAATCAGTTAAATGAAGAATGAAATCAGTTAACGATGAAATCAGTTAAAGATGAAATCAGTTAAATGAAGATGAAATCAGTTAACGATGAAATTAGTTAAATGAAGATGAAATCAGTTAACGATGAAATCAGTTAAAGATGAAAACAGTTAAATGAAGATGAAATCAGTTAAATGAAGATGAAATCAGTTAACGATGAAATCAGTTACAGATGAAATCAGTTACATGAAGATTAAATCAGTTAAAGATTAAAACAGTTAAATGAAGATGAAATCAGTTAAAGATGAAATCAGTTAAAGATGAAATCAGTTAAATGAAGATGAAATCAGTTAACGATGAAATCAGTTAAAGATGAAATCAGTTAAATGAAGATGAAATCAGTTAACGATGAAATCAGTTAACGATGAAATCAGTTAAATGAAGATGAAATCAGTTAACGATGAAATCAGTTAAATGAAGATGAAATCAGTTAAATGAAGATGAAATCAGTTAACGATGAAATCAGTTAAATGAAGATGAAATCAGTTAACGATGAAATCAGTTAAAGATGAAATCAGTTAAATGAAGATGAAATCAGTTAACGATGAAATCAGTTAAATGAAGATGAAATCAGTTAACGATGAAATCAGTTAAAGATGAAATCAGTTAAATGAAGATGAAATCAGTTAAATGAAGATGAAATCAGTTAACGATGAAATCAGTTAAAGATGAAATCAGTTACTGATGAAATCAGTTACTGATGAAATCAGTTACATTAAGATGAAATCAGTTAACGATGAAATCAGTTAAATGAAGAATGAAAATGAAATCAGTTAAATGAAGATGAAATCAGTTAACGATGAAATCAGTTAAAGATGAAATCAGTTAAATGAAGATGAAATCAGTTAACGATGAAATCAGTTAAATGAAGATGAAATCAGTTAACGATGAAATCAGTTAAAGATGAAATCAGTTAAATGAAGATGAAATCAGTTAAATGAAGATGAAATCAGTTAACGATGAAATCAGTTAAAGATGAAATCAGTTAAATGAAGATGAAATCAGTTAACGATGAAATCAGTTAAATGAAGATGAAATCAGTTACAGATGAAATCAGTTACAGATGAAATCAGTTACACGAAGATTAAATCAGTTAAAGATTAAATCAGTTAAATGAAGAATGAAAATGAAATCAGTTAAATGAAGATGAAATCAGTTAACGATGAAATCAGTTAACGATGAAATCAGTTAAATGAAGATGAAATCAGTTAACGATGAAATCAGTTAAATGAAGATGAAATCAGTTAACGATGAAATCAGTTAAAGATGAAATCAGTTAAATGAAGATGAAATCAGTTAACGATGAAATCAGTTACAGATGAAATCAGTTAAAGATGAAATCAGTTAAATGAAGAATGAAATCAGTTAACGATGAAATCAGTTAAAGATGAAATCAGTTAACGATGAAATCAGTTACAGATGAAATCAGTTACATGAAGATTAAATCAGTTAAAGATTAAATCAGTTAAATGAAGATGAAATCAGTTAAAGATGAAATCAGTTAAATGAAGAATGAAAATGAAATCAGTTAAATGAAGATGAAATCAGTTAACGATGAAATCAGTTAAAGATGAAATCAGTTAAATGAAGATGAAATCAGTTAACGATGAAATCAGTTAAATGAAGATGAAATCAGTTAACGATGAAATCAGTTAAAGATGAAATCAGTTAAATGAAGATGAAATCAGTTAACGATGAAATCAGTTAAAGATGAAATCAGTTAAAGATGAAATCAGTTAAATGAAGATGAAATCAGTTAACGATGAAATCAGTTAACGATGAAATCAGTTAAATGAAGAATGAAAATGAAATCAGTTAAATGAAGATGAAATCAGTTAACGATGAAATCAGTTAAATGAAGATGAAATCAGTTAACGATGAAATCAGTTAAATGAAGATGAAATCAGTTAACGATGAAATCAGTTAACGATGAAATCAGTTACAGATGAAATCAGTTACATGAAGATTAAATCAGTTAACGATGAAATCAGTTAAAGATGAAATCAGTTAACGATGAAATCAGTTAAATGAAGAATGAAAATGAAATCAGTTATATGAAGATGAAATCAGTTAACGATGAAATCAGTTAAATGAAGAATGAAAATGAAGAATGAAAATGAAATCAGTTAAATGAAGATAAAATCAGTTAACGATGAAATCAGTTAAAGATGAAATCAGTTAACGATGAAATCAGTTATATGAAGATGAAATCAGTTAACGATGAAATCATTTAACGATGAAATCATTTAAATGACGATGAAATCAGTTAACGATGAAATCAGTTAAAGATGAAATCAGTTACAGATGAAATCAGTTACAGATGAAATCAGTTACATGAAGATGAAATCAGTTAACGATGAAATCAGTTAAAGATGAAATCAGTTAACGATGAAATCAGTTAAAGATGAAATCAGTTAAATGAAGAATGAAAATGAAATCAGTTAAATGAAGATGAAATCAGTTAACGATGAAATCAGTTAAATGAAGATGAAATCAGTTAACGATGAAATCAGTTAAATGAAGATGAAATCAGTTAACGATGAAATCAGTTAAAGATGAAATCAGTTACAGATGAAATCAGTTACATGAAGATTAAATCAGTTAACGATGAAATCAGTTAAAAATGAAATCAGTTAACGATGAAATCAGTTAAAGATGAAATCAGTTAACGATGAAATCAGTTAAATGAAGATGAAATCAGTTAACGATGAAATCAGTTAAATGAAGATGAAATCAGTTAACGATGAAATCAGTTAACGATGAAATCAGTTAAATGAAGATGAAATCAGTTAACGATGAAATCAGTTAACGATGAAATCAGTTAAATGAAGATGAAATCAGTTAACGATGAAATCAGTTAACGATGAAATCAGTTACAGATGAAATCAGTTACATGAAGATTAAATCAGTTAACGATGAAATCAGTTAAAGATGAAATCAGTTAACGATGAAATCAGTTAAATGAAGAATGAAAATGAAATCAGTTAAATGAAGATGAAATCAGTTAACGATGAAATCAGTTAAATGAAGATGAAATCAGTTAACGATGAAATCAGTTAAAGATGAAATCAGTTACAGATGAAATCAGTTACATGAAGATTAAATCAGTTAACGATGAAATCAGTTAAAGATGAAATCAGTTAAAGATGAAATCAGTTAAATGAAGATGAAATCAGTTAACGATGAAATCAGTTAAATGAAGATGAAATCAGTTAAAGATGAAATCAGTTAAATGAAGATGAAATCAGTTAAAGATGAAATCAGTTAACGATGAAATCAGTTAAATGAAGATGAAATCAGTTAACGATGAAATCAGTTAAATGAAGATGAAATCAGTTAACGATGAAATCAGTTAAAGATGAAATCAGTTAAATGAAGATGAAATCAGTTAACGATGAAATCAGTTAAAGATGAAATCAGTTAAAGATGAAATCAGTTAAATGAAGATGAAATTAGTTAACGATGAAATCAGTTAAATGAAGATGAAATCAGTTAACGATGAAATCAGTTAACGATGAAATCAGTTAAATGAAGATGAAATCAGTTAAATGAAGATGAAATCAGTTAACGATGAAATCAGTTACAGATGAAATCAGTTAACGATGAAATCAGTTAAATGAAGAATGAAAATGAAATCAGTTAAATGAAGATGAAATCAGTTAACGATGAAATCAGTTAAAGATGAAATCAGTTAAATGAAGATGAAATCAGTTAACGATGAAATCAGATAAATGAAGATGAAATCAGTTAACGATGAAATCAGTTAAAGATGAAATCAGTTACATGAAGATGAAATCAGTTACGTGAAGATGAAATCAGTTACAGATGAAATCAATTACATGAAGATTAAATCAGTTAAAGATGAAATCAGTTACATGAAGATTAAATCAGTTAACGATGAAATCAGTTACATGAAGATTAAATCAGTTAATGATGAAATCAGTTAACGATGAAATCAGTTAAATGAAGAATGAAAATGAAATCAGTTAAATGAAGAAATCAGTTAACGATGAAATCAGTTAACGATGAAATCAGTTAAATGAAGATTAAATCAGTTAACGATGAAATCAGTTAAAGATGAAATCAGTTAAATGAAGATGAAATCAGTTAACGATGAAATCAGTTAAATGAAGATGAAATCAGTTAACGATAAAATCAGTTAACGATGAAATCAGTTAAATCAAGATGAAATCAGTTAACGATGAAATCAGTTAAAGATGAAATCAGTTACATGAAGATGAAATCAGTTACGTGAAGATGAAATCAGTTACAGATGAAATCAATTACATGAAGATTAAATCAGTTAAAGATGAAATCAGTTACATGAAGATTAAATCAGTTAACGATGAAATCAGTTACATGAAGATTAAATCAGTTAATGATGAAATCAGTTAACGATGAAATCAGTTAAATGAAGAATGAAAATGAAATCAGTTAAATGAAGAAATCAGTTAACGATGAAATCAGTTAAAGATGAAATCAGTTAAATGAAGATGAAATCAGTTAACGATGAAATCAGTTAAAGATGAAATCAGTTAAATGAAGATGAAATCAGTTAACGATGAAATCAGTTAAATGAAGATGAAATCAGTTAACGATGAAATCAGTTAAAGATGAAATCAGTTAAATGAAGATGAAATCAGTTAACGATGAAATCAGTTACAGATGAAATCAGTTACATGAAGATGAAATCAGTTAACGATGAAATCAGTTAAATGAAGATGAAATCAGTTAACGATGAAATCAGTTACAGATGAAATCAGTTACATGAAGATGAAATCAGTTATCGATGAAATCAGTTAAATGAAGAATGAAATCAGTTAACGATGAAATCAGTTAAAGATGAAATCAGTTAACGATGAAATCAGTTAAATGAAGATGAAATCAGTTAACGATGAAATCAGTTAAATGAAGATGAAATCAGTTAAATGAAGATGAAATCAGTTAAATGAAGATGAAATCAGTTAACGATGAAATCAGTTACAGATGAAATCAGTTACATGAAGATTAAATCAGTTAAAGATTAAAACAGTTAAATGAAGATGAAATCAGTTAAAGATGAAATCAGTTAAAGATGAAATCAGTTAAATGAAGATGAAATCAGTTAACGATGAAATCAGTTAAAGATGAAATCAGTTAAATGAAGATGAAATCAGTTAACGATGAAATCAGTTAACGATGAAATCAGTTAAATGAAGATGAAATCAGTTAACGATGAAATCAGTTAAATGAAGATGAAATCAGTCAAATGAAGATGAAATCAGTTAACGATGAAATCAGTTAAATGAAGATGAAATCAGTTAACGATGAAATCAGTTAAAGATGAAATCAGTTAAATGAAGATGAAATCAGTTAACGATGAAATCAGTTAAATGAAGATGAAATCAGTTAACGATGAAATCAGTTAAAGATGAAATCAGTTAAATGAAGATGAAATCAGTTAAATGAAGATGAAATCAGTTAAAGATGAAATCAGTTAAATGAAGATGAAATCAGTTAACGATGAAATCAGTTAAATGAAGATGAAATCAGTTAACGATGAAATCAGTTAAAGATGAAATCAGATAAATGAAGATGAAATCAGTTAACGATGAAATCAGTTAAATGAAGATGAAATCAGTTAAAGATGAAATCAGTTAATGATGAAATCAGTTAAAGATGAAATCAGTAACAGATGAAATCAGTTAACGATGAAATCAGTTACAGATGAAATCAGTTACATGAAGATGAAATCAGTTAACAATGAAATCAATTAAAGATGAAATCAGTTAACGATGAAATCAGTTAAAGATGAAATCAGTTAAATGAAGATGAAATCAGTTAACGATGAAATCAGTTAACGATGAAATCAGTTAAAGATGAAATCAGTTAAATGAAGATGAAATCAGTTAAATGAAGATGAAATCAGTTAACGATGAAATCAGTTACAGATGAAATCAGTTACATGAAGATTAAATCAGTTAACGATGAAATCAGTTAAAGATGAAATCAGTTAACGATGAAATCAGTTAAATGAAGAATGAAAATGAAATCAGTTAAATGAAGATGAAATCAGTTAACGATGAAATCAGTTAAAGATGAAATCAGTTAAATGAAGATGAAATCAGTTAACGATGAAATCAGTTAAATGAAGATGAAATCAGTTAACGATGAAATCAGTTAAAGATGAAATCAGTTAAATGAAGATGAAATCAGTTAACGATGAAATCAGTTACATGAAGATGAAATCAGTTAACGATGAAATCAGTTAAATGAAGATGAAATCAGTTAAATGAAGATGAAATCAGTTAACGATGAAATCAGTTAAATGAAGATGAAATCAGTTAACGATGAAATCAGTTAAAGATGAAATCAGTTAAATGAAGATGAAATCAGTTAACGATGAAATCAGTTACAGATGAAATCAGTTAAAGATGAAATCAGTTAAATGAAGAATGAAATCAGTTAACGATGAAATCAGTTAAAGATGAAATCAGTTAACGATGAAATCAGTTACAGATGAAATCAGTTACATGAAGATTAAATCAGTTAAAGATTAAATCAGTTAAATGAAGATGAAATCAGTTAAAGATGAAATCAGTTAAATGAAGAATGAAAATGAAATCAGTTAAATGAAGATGAAATCAGTTAACGATGAAATCAGTTAAAGATGAAATCAGTTAAATGAAGATGAAATCAGTTAACGATGAAATCAGTTAAATGAAGATGAAATCAGTTAACGATGAAATCAATTAAAGATGAAATCAGTTAAATGAAGATGAAATCAGTTAACGATGAAATCAGTTAAAGATGAAATCAGTTAAAGATGAAATCAGTTAAATGAAGATGAAATCAGTTAACGATGAAATCAGTTAACGATGAAATCAGTTAACGATGAAATCAGTTAACGATGAAATCAGTTAAATGAAGAATGAAAATGAAATCAGTTAAATGAAGATGAAATCAGTTAACGATGAAATCAGTTAAATGAAGATGAAATCAGTTAACGATGAAATCAGTTAAATGAAGATGAAATCAGTTAACGATGAAATCAGTTAACGATGAAATCAGTTACAGATGAAATCAGTTACATGAAGATTAAATCAGTTAACGATGAAATCAGTTAAAGATGAAATCAGTTAACGATGAAATCAGTTAAATGAAGAATGAAAATGAAATCAGTTATATGAAGATGAAATCAGTTAACGATGAAATCAGTTAAATGAAGAATGAAAATGAAGAATGAAAATGAAATCAGTTAAATGAAGATAAAATCAGTTAACGATGAAATCAGTTAAAGATGAAATCAGTTAACGATGAAATCAGTTATATGAAGATGAAATCAGTTAACGATGAAATCATTTAACGATGAAATCATTTAAATGACGATGAAATCAGTTAACGATGAAATCAGTTAAAGATGAAATCAGTTACAGATGAAATCAGTTACAGATGAAATCAGTTACATGAAGATGAAATCAGTTAACGATGAAATCAGTTAAAGATGAAATCAGTTAACGATGAAATCAGTTAAAGATGAAATCAGTTAAATGAAGAATGAAAATGAAATCAGTTAAATGAAGATGAAATCAGTTAACGATGAAATCAGTTAAATGAAGATGAAATCAGTTAACGATGAAATCAGTTAAATGAAGATGAAATCAGTTAACGATGAAATCAGTTAAAGATGAAATCAGTTACAGATGAAATCAGTTACATGAAGATTAAATCAGTTAACGATGAAATCAGTTAAAAATGAAATCAGTTAACGATGAAATCAGTTAAAGATGAAATCAGTTAACGATGAAATCAGTTAAATGAAGATGAAATCAGTTAACGATGAAATCAGTTAAATGAAGATGAAATCAGTTAACGATGAAATCAGTTAACGATGAAATCAGTTAAATGAAGATGAAATCAGTTAACGATGAAATCAGTTAACGATGAAATCAGTTAAATGAAGATGAAATCAGTTAACGATGAAATCAGTTAACGATGAAATCAGTTACAGATGAAATCAGTTACATGAAGATTAAATCAGTTAACGATGAAATCAGTTAAAGATGAAATCAGTTAACGATGAAATCAGTTAAATGAAGAATGAAAATGAAATCAGTTAAATGAAGATGAAATCAGTTAACGATGAAATCAGTTAAATGAAGATGAAATCAGTTAACGATGAAATCAGTTAAAGATGAAATCAGTTACAGATGAAATCAGTTACATGAAGATTAAATCAGTTAACGATGAAATCAGTTAAAGATGAAATCAGTTAAAGATGAAATCAGTTAAATGAAGATGAAATCAGTTAACGATGAAATCAGTTAAATGAAGATGAAATCAGTTAAAGATGAAATCAGTTAAATGAAGATGAAATCAGTTAAAGATGAAATCAGTTAACGATGAAATCAGTTAAATGAAGATGAAATCAGTTAACGATGAAATCAGTTAAATGAAGATGAAATCAGTTAACGATGAAATCAGTTAAAGATGAAATCAGTTAAATGAAGATGAAATCAGTTAACGATGAAATCAGTTAAAGATGAAATCAGTTAAAGATGAAATCAGTTAAATGAAGATGAAATTAGTTAACGATGAAATCAGTTAAATGAAGATGAAATCAGTTAACGATGAAATCAGTTAACGATGAAATCAGTTAAATGAAGATGAAATCAGTTAAATGAAGATGAAATCAGTTAACGATGAAATCAGTTACAGATGAAATCAGTTAACGATGAAATCAGTTAAATGAAGAATGAAAATGAAATCAGTTAAATGAAGATGAAATCAGTTAACGATGAAATCAGTTAAAGATGAAATCAGTTAAATGAAGATGAAATCAGTTAACGATGAAATCAGATAAATGAAGATGAAATCAGTTAACGATGAAATCAGTTAAAGATGAAATCAGTTACATGAAGATGAAATCAGTTACGTGAAGATGAAATCAGTTACAGATGAAATCAATTACATGAAGATTAAATCAGTTAAAGATGAAATCAGTTACATGAAGATTAAATCAGTTAACGATGAAATCAGTTACATGAAGATTAAATCAGTTAATGATGAAATCAGTTAACGATGAAATCAGTTAAATGAAGAATGAAAATGAAATCAGTTAAATGAAGAAATCAGTTAACGATGAAATCAGTTAACGATGAAATCAGTTAAATGAAGATTAAATCAGTTAACGATGAAATCAGTTAAAGATGAAATCAGTTAAATGAAGATGAAATCAGTTAACGATGAAATCAGTTAAATGAAGATGAAATCAGTTAACGATAAAATCAGTTAACGATGAAATCAGTTAAATCAAGATGAAATCAGTTAACGATGAAATCAGTTAAAGATGAAATCAGTTACATGAAGATGAAATCAGTTACGTGAAGATGAAATCAGTTACAGATGAAATCAATTACATGAAGATTAAATCAGTTAAAGATGAAATCAGTTACATGAAGATTAAATCAGTTAACGATGAAATCAGTTACATGAAGATTAAATCAGTTAATGATGAAATCAGTTAACGATGAAATCAGTTAAATGAAGAATGAAAATGAAATCAGTTAAATGAAGAAATCAGTTAACGATGAAATCAGTTAAAGATGAAATCAGTTAAATGAAGATGAAATCAGTTAACGATGAAATCAGTTAAAGATGAAATCAGTTAAATGAAGATGAAATCAGTTAACGATGAAATCAGTTAAATGAAGATGAAATCAGTTAACGATGAAATCAGTTAAAGATGAAATCAGTTAAATGAAGATGAAATCAGTTAACGATGAAATCAGTTACAGATGAAATCAGTTACATGAAGATGAAATCAGTTAACGATGAAATCAGTTAAATGAAGATGAAATCAGTTAACGATGAAATCAGTTACAGATGAAATCAGTTACATGAAGATGAAATCAGTTATCGATGAAATCAGTTAAATGAAGAATGAAATCAGTTAACGATGAAATCAGTCAAAGATGAAATCAGTTAACGATGAAATCAGTTAAATGAAGATGAAATCAGTTAACGATGAAATCAGTTAAATGAAGATGAAATCAGTTAAATGAAGATGAAATCAGTTAAATGAAGATGAAATCAGTTAACGATGAAATCAGTTACAGATGAAATCAGTTACATGAAGATTAAATCAGTTAAAGATTAAAACAGTTAAATGAAGATGAAATCAGTTAAAGATGAAATCAGATAAAGATGAAATCAGTTAAATGAAGATGAAATCAGTTAACGATGAAATCAGTTAAAGATGAAATCAGTTAAATGAAGATGAAATCAGTTAACGATGAAATCAGTTAACGATGAAATCAGTTAAATGAAGATGAAATCAGTTAACGATGAAATCAGTTAAATGAAGATGAAATCAGTCAAATGAAGATGAAATCAGTTAACGATGAAATCAGTTAAATGAAGATGAAATCAGTTAACGATGAAATCAGTTAAAGATGAAATCAGTTAAATGAAGATGAAATCAGTTAACGATGAAATCAGTTAAATGAAGATGAAATCAGTTAACGATGAAATCAGTTAAAGATGAAATCAGTTAAATGAAGATGAAATCAGTTAAATGAAGATGAAATCAGTTAAAGATGAAATCAGTTAAATGAAGATGAAATCAGTTAACGATGAAATCAGTTAAATGAAGATGAAATCAGTTAACGATGAAATCAGTTAAAGATGAAATCAGATAAATGAAGATGAAATCAGTTAACGATGAAATCAGTTAAATGAAGATGAAATCAGTTAAAGATGAAATCAGTTAATGATGAAATCAGTTAAAGATGAAATCAGTAACAGATGAAATCAGTTAACGATGAAATCAGTTACAGATGAAATCAGTTACATGAAGATGAAATCAGTTAACAATGAAATCAGTTAAAGATGAAATCAGTTAACGATGAAATCAGTTAAAGATGAAATCAGTTAAATGAAGATGAAATCAGTTAACGATGAAATCAGTTAACGATGAAATCAGTTAAAGATGAAATCAGTTAAATGAAGATGAAATCAGTTAAATGAAGATGAAATCAGTTAACGATGAAATCAGTTACAGATGAAATCAGTTACATGAAGATTAAATCAGTTAACGATGAAATCAGTTAAAGATGAAATCAGTTAACGATGAAATCAGTTAAATGAAGAATGAAAATGAAATCAGTTAAATGAAGATGAAATCAGTTAACGATGAAATCAGTTAAAGATGAAATCAGTTAAATGAAGATGAAATCAGTTAACGATGAAATCAGTTAAATGAAGATGAAATCAGTTAACGATGAAATCAGTTAAAGATGAAATCAGTTAAATGAAGATGAAATCAGTTAACGATGAAATCAGTTACATGAAGATGAAATCAGTTAACGATGAAATCAGTTAAATGAAGATGAAATCAGTTAAATGAAGATGAAATCAGTTAACGATGAAATCAGTTAAATGAAGATGAAATCAGTTAACGATGAAATCAGTTAAAGATGAAATCAGTTAAATGAAGATGAAATCAGTTAACGATGAAATCAGATAAATGAAGATGAAATCAGTTAACGATGAAACCAGTTAAAGATGAAATCAGTTAAATGAAGATGAAATCAGTTAACGATGAAATCAGTTAAATGAAGATGAAATCAGTTAACGATCAAATCAGTTAACGATGAAATCAGTTAACGATGAAATCAGTTAAATGAAGATGAAATCAGTTAACGATGAAATCAGTTAAAGATGAAATCAGTTAAATGAAGATGAAATCAGTAAAGTGAAGATGAAATCAGTTAACGATGAAATCAGTTAAATGAAGATGAAATCAGTTAAAGATGAAATCAGTTAAATGAAGATGAAATCAGTTAACGATGAAATCAGTTAAATGAAGATGAAATCAGTTAACGATGAAATCAGTTAAAGATGAAATCAGTTACAGATGAAATCAGTTACATGAAGATGAAATCAGTTAACGATGAAATCAGTTAAAGATGAAATCAGTTAACGATGAAATCAGTTAAAGATGAAATCAGTTAAATGAAGATGAAATCAGTTAACGATGAAATCAGTTAACGATGAAATCAGTTAAAGATGAAATCAGTTAAATGAAGATGAAATCAGTTAACGATGAAATCAGTTACAGATGAAATCAGTTACATGAAGATTAAATCAGTTAACGATGAAATCAGTTAAAGATGAAATCAGTTAACGATGAAATCAGTTAAAGATGAAATCAGTTAAATGAAGATGAAATCAGTTAAAGATGAAATCAGTTAAATGAAGAATGAAAATGAAATCAGTTAAATGATGAAATCAGTTAACGATGAAATCATTTAAAGATGAAATCAGTTAAATGAAGATGAAATCAGTTAAATGAAGATGAAATCAGTTAACGATGAAATCAGTTAAATGAAGATGAAATCAGTTAACGATGAAATCAGTTAAAGATGAAATCAGTTAAATGAAGATGAAATCAGTTAACGATTAAATCAGTTAAATGAAGATGAAATCAGTTAACGATGAAATCAGTTAAAGATGAAATCAGTTAAATGAAGATGAAATCAGTTAACGATGAAATCAGTTACAGATGAAATCAATTACATGAAGATGAAATCAGTTAACGATGAAATCAGTTAAATGAAGATGAAATCAGTTAACGATGAAATCAGTTAAATGAAGATGAAATCAGTTAAATGAAGATGAAATCAGTTAAATGAAGATTAAATCAGTTAACGATGAAATCAGTTAAATGAAGATGAAATCAGTTAACGATGAAATCAGTTAAAGATGAAATCAGTTAAATGAAGATGAAATCAGTTAACGATGAAATCAGTTAAATGAAGATGAAATCAGTTAAATGAAGATGAAATCAGTTAACGATGAAATCAGTTAAAGATGAAATCAGTTAAATGAAGATGAAATCAGTTAACGATGAAATCAGTTAAATGAAGATGAAATCAGTTAACGATGAAATCAGTTAAATGAAGATGAAATCAGTTAAAGATGAAATCAGTTAATGATGAAATCAGTTAAAGATGAAATCAGTAACAGATGAAATCAGTTAACGATGAAATCAGTTACAGATGAAATCAGTTACATGAAGATTAAATCAGTTAACGATGAAATCAGTTAAAGATGAAATCAGTTAAAGATGAAATCAGTTAACGATGAAATCAGTTAAATGAAGAATGAAAATGAAATCAGTTAAATGAAGATGAAATCAGTTAACGATGAAATCAGTTAAAGATGAAATCAGTTAAATGAAGATGAAATCAGTTAACGATGAAATCAGTTAAATGAAGATGAAATCAGTTAACGATGAAATCAGTTAAAGATGAAATCAGTTAAATGAAGATGAAATCAGTTAACGATGAAATCAGTTAAATGAAGATGAAATCAGTTAACGATGAAATCAGTTAAAGATGAAATCAGTTAAATGAAGATGAAATCAGTTAAATGAAGATGAAATCAGTTAACGATGAAATCAGTTAAATGAAGATGAAATCAGTTAACGATGAAATCAGTTAACGATGAAATCAGTTAAATGAAGATGAAATCAGTTAACGATGAAATCAGTTAAAGATGAAATCAGTTACATGAAGATGAAATCAGTTACGTGAAGATGAAATCAGTTACAGATGAAATCAATTACATGAAGATTAAATCAGTTAAAGATGAAATCAGTTACATGAAGATTAAATCAGTTAACGATGAAATCAGTTACATGAAGATTAAATCAGTTAATGATGAAATCAGTTAACGATGAAATCAGTTAAATGAAGAATGAAAATGAAATCAGTTAAATGAAGAAATCAGTTAACGATGAAATCAGTTAAAGATTAAATCAGTTAAATGAAGATGAAATCAGTTAACGATGAAATCAGTTAAAGATGAAATCAGTTAAATGAAGATGAAATCAGTTAACGATGAAATCAGTTAAATGAAGATGAAATCAGTTAACGATGAAATCAGTTAAAGATGAAATCAGTTAAATGAAGATGAAATCAGTTAACGATGAAATCAGTTACAGATGAAATCAGTTACATGAAGATGAAATCAGTTAACGATGAAATCAGTTAAATGAAGATGAAATCAGTTAACGATGAAATCAGTTACAGATGAAATCAGTTACATGAAGATGAAATCAGTTATAGATGAAATCAGTTAAATTAAGAATGAAATCAGTTAACGATGAAATCAGTTAAAGATGAAATCAGTTAAATGAAGATGAAATCAGTTAACGATGAAATTAGTTAAATGAAGATGAAATCAGTTCACGATGAAATCAGTTAAAGATGAAAACAGTTAAATGAAGATGAAATCAGTTAAATGAAGATGAAATCAGTTAACGATGAAATCAGTTACAGATGAAATCAGTTACATGAAGATTAAATCAGTTAAAGATTAAAACAGTTAAATGAAGATGAAATCAGTTAAAGATGAAATCAGTTAAAGATGAAATCAGTTAAATGAAGATGAAATCAGTTAACGATGAAATCAGTTAAAGATGAAATCAGTTAAATGAAGATGAAATCAGTTAACGATGAAATCAGTTAACGATGAAATCAGTTAAATGAAGATGAAATCAGTTAACGATGAAATAAGTTAAATGAAGATGAAATCAGTTAAATGAAGATGAAATCAGTTAACGATGAAATCAGTTAAATGAAGATGAAATCAGTTAACGATGAAATCAGTTAAAGATGAAATCAGTTAAATGAAGATGAAATCAGTTAACGATGAAATCAGTTAAATGAAGATGAAATCAGTTAACGATGAAATCAGTTAAAGATGAAATCAGTTAAATGAAGATGAAATCAGTTAAATGAAGATGAAATCAGTTAACGATGAAATCAGTTAAAGATGAAATCAGTTACTGATGAAATCAGTTACTGATGAAATCAGTTACATTAAGATGAAATCAGTTAACGATGAAATCAGTTAAATGAAGAATGAAAATGAAATCAGTTAAATGAAGATGAAATCAGTTAACGATGAAATCAGTTAAAGATGAAATCAGTTAAATGAAGATGAAATCAGTTAACGATGAAATCAGTTAAATGAAGATGAAATCAGTTAACGATGAAATCAGTTAAAGATGAAATCAGTTAAATGAAGATGAAATCAGTTAAATGAAGATGAAATCAGTTAACGATGAAATCAGTTAAAGATGAAATCAGTTAAATGAAGATGAAATCAGTTAACGATGAAATCAGTTAAATGAAGATGAAATCAGTTACAGATGAAATCAGTTACAGATGAAATCAGTTACACGAAGATTAAATCAGTTAAAGATTAAATCAGTTAAATGAAGATGAAATCAGTTAAAGATGAAATCAGTTAACGATGAAATCAGTTAAATGAAGGTGAAATCAGTGAACGATGAAATCAGTTAAAGATGAAATCAGTTACAGATGAAATCAGTTACATGAAGATGAAATCAGTTAACGATGAAATCAGTTAAAGATGAAATCAGTTAACGATGAAATCAGTTAAATGAAGAATGAAAATGAAATCAGTTAAATGAAGATGAAATCAGTTAACGATGAAATCAGTTAAAGATGAAATCAGTTAAATGAAGATGAAATCAGTTAACGATGAAATCAGTTAAATGAAGATGAAATCAGTTAACGATGAAATCAGTTAAAGATGAAATCAGTTAAATGAAGATGAAATCAGTTAACGATGAAATCAGTTAAAGATGAAATCAGTTAAAGATGAAATCAGTTAAATGAAGATGAAATCAGTTAACGATGAAATCAGTTAACGATGAAATCAGTTAAAGATGAAATCAGTTAAATGAAGAATGAAAATGAAATCAGTTAAATGAAGATGAAATCAGTTAACGATGAAATCAGTTAAATGAAGATGAAATCAGTTAACGATGAAATCAGTTAAATGAAGATGAAATCAGTTAACGATGAAATCAGTTAACGATGAAATCAGTTACAGATGAAATCAGTTACATGAAAATTAAATCAGTTAACGATGAAATCAGTTAAAGATGAAATCAGTTAACGATGAAATCAGTTAAATGAAGAATGAAAATGAAGAATGAAAATGAAATCAGTTAAATGAAGATGAAATCAGTTAACGATGAAATCAGTTAAAGATGAAATCAGTTAACGATGAAATCAGTTATATGAAGATGAAATCAGTTAACGATGAAATCATTTAACGATGAAATCATTTAAGTGACGATGAAATCAGTTAACGATGAAATCAGTTAGAGATGAAATCAGTTACAGATGAAATCAGTTACAGATGAAATCAGTTACATGAAGATGAAATCAGTTAACGATGAAATCAGTTAAAGATGAAATCAGTTAACGATGAAATCAGTTAAAGATGAAATCAGTTAAATGAAGAATGAAAATGAAATCAGTTAAATGAAGATGAAATCAGTTAACGATGAAATCAGTTAAATGAAGATGAAATCAGTTAACGATGAAATCAGTTAAATGAAGAATGAAAATGAAATCAGTTAAATGAAGATGAAATCAGTTAACGATGAAATCAGTTAAAGATGAAATCAGTTACAGATGAAATCAGTTACATGAAGATTAAATCAGTTAACGATGAAATCAGTTAAAGATGAAATCAGTTAAAGATGAAATCAGTTAAATGAAGATGAAATCAGTTAAAGATGAAATCAGTTAACGATGAAATCAGTTAAATGAAGATGAAATCAGTTAACGATGAAATCAGTTAAATGAAGATGAAATCAGTTAACGATGAAATCAGTTAAAGATGAAATCAGTTAAATGAAGATGAAATCAGTTAACGATGAAATCAGTTAAAGATGAAATCAGTTAAAGATGAAATCAGTTAAATGAAGTTGAAATTAGTTAACGATGAAATCAGTTAAATGAAGATGAAATCAGTTAACGATGAAATCAGTTAACGATGAAATCAGTTAAATGAAGATGAAATCAGTTAAATGAAGATGAAATCAGTTAACGATGAAATCAGTTACAGATGAAATCAGTTAACGATGAAATCAGTTAAATGAAGAATGAAAATGAAATCAGTTAAATGAAGATGAAATCAGTTAAAGATGAAATCAGTTAAATGAAGATGAAATCAGTTAACGATGAAATCAGATAAATGAAGATGAAATCAGTTAACGATGAAATCAGTTAAAGATGAAATCAGTTAAATGAAGATGAAATCAGTTAACGATGAAATCAGTTAAATGAAGATGAAATCAGTTAACGATGAAATCAGTTAACGATGAAATCAGTTAAATGAAGATGAAATCAGTTAACGATGAAATCAGTTAAAGATGAAATCAGTTAAATGAAGATGAAATCAGTAAAGTGAAGATGAAATCAGTTAACGATGAAATCAGTTAAATGAAGATGAAATCAGTTAAAGATGAAATCAGTTAAATGAAGATGAAATCAGTTAACGATGAAATCAGTTAAATGAAGATGAAATCAGTTAACGATGAAATCAGTTAAAGATGAAATCAGTTACAGATGAAATCAGTTACATGAAGATGAAATCAGTTAACGATGAAATCAGTTAAAGATGAAATCAGTTAACGATGAAATCAGTTAAAGATGAAATCAGTTAAATGAAGATGAAATCAGTTAACGATGAAATCAGTTAACGATGAAATCAGTTAAAGATGAAATCAGTTAAATGAAGATGAAATCAGTTAAATGAAGATGAAATCAGTTAACGATGAAATCAGTTACAGATGAAATCAGTTACATGAAGATTAAATCAGTTAACGATGAAATCAGTTAAAGATGAAATCAGTTAACGATGAAATCAGTTAAATGAAGAATGAAAATGAAATCAGTTAAATGAAGATGAAATCAGTTAACGATGAAATCAGTTAAATGAAGATGAAATCAGTTAACGATGAAATCAGTTAAAGATGAAATCAGTTAAATGAAGATGAAATCAGTTAACGATGAAAT
The DNA here is from genome assembly GCF_022749685.1 of Semicossyphus pulcher. Lineage (NCBI taxonomy): Eukaryota > Metazoa > Chordata > Actinopteri > Labriformes > Labridae > Semicossyphus > Semicossyphus pulcher. The sequence goes on from NW_027211703.1 coordinate 2,503,493, forward strand.
CAGTTAAATGAAGATGAAATCAGTTACATGAAGATGAAATCAGTTAACGATGAAATCAGTTAAATGAAGATGAAATCAGTTAAATGAAGATGAAATCAGTTAACGATGAAATCAGTTAAATGAAGATGAAATCAGTTAACGATGAAATCAGTTAAAGATGAAATCAGTTAAATGAAGATGAAATCAGTTAACGATGAAATCAGATAAATGAAGATGAAATCAGTTAACGATGAAATCAGTTAAAGATGAAATCAGTTAAATGAAGATGAAATCAGTTAACGATGAAATCAGTTAAATGAAGATGAAATCAGTTAACGATGAAATCAGTTAACGATGAAATCAGTTAAATGAAGATGAAATCAGTTAACGATGAAATCAGTTAAAGATGAAATCAGTTAAATGAAGTTGAAATCAGTAAAGTGAAGATGAAATCAGTTAACGATGAAATCAGTTAAATGAAGATGAAATCAGTTAAAGATGAAATCAGTTAAATGAAGATGAAATCAGTTAACGATGAAATCAGTTAAATGAAGATGAAATCAGTTAACGATGAAATCAGTTAAAGATGAAATCAGTTACAGATGAAATCAGTTACATGAAGATGAAATCAGTTAACGATGAAATCAGTTAAAGATGAAATCAGTTAAAGATGAAATCAGTTAAATGAAGATGAAATCAGTTAACGATGAAATCAGTTAACGATGAAATCAGTTAAAGATGAAATCAGTTAAATGAAGATGAAATCAGTTAACGATGAAATCAGTTACAGATGAAATCAGTTACATGAAGATTAAATCAGTTAACGATGAAATCAGTTAAAGATGAAATCAGTTAACGATGAAATCAGTTAAATGAAGAATGAAAATGAAATCAGTTAAATGAAGATGAAATCAGTTAACGATGAAATCAGTTAAAGATGAAATCAGTTAAATGAAGATGAAATCAGTTAACGATGAAATCAGTTAAATGAAGATGAAATCAGTTAAGGATGAAATCAGTTAACGATGAAATCAGTTAAAGGAAGATGAAATCAGTTAAATGAAGAATGAAAATGAAATCAGTTAAATGAAGATGAAATCAGTTAACGATGAAATCAGTTAAAGATGAAATCAGTTAAATGAAGATGAAATCAGTTAACGATGAAATCAGTTAACGATGAAATCAGTTAACGATGAAATCAGTTAAATGAAGATGAAATCAGTTAACGATGAAATCAGTTAACGATGAAATCAGTTAAAGATGAAATCAGTTAAATGAAGATGAAATCAGTTAACGATGAAATCAGTTACAGATGAAATCAGTTAAAGATGAAATCAGTTAAATGAAGATGAAATCAGTTAAATGAAGATGAAATCAGTTAACGATGAAATCAGTTAAAGATGAAATCAGTTACAGATGAAATCAGTTACATGAAGATTAAATCAGTTAACGATGAAATCAGTTAAAGATGAAATCAGTTAACGATGAAATCAGTTAAATGAAGAATGAAAATGAAATCAGTTAAATGAAGATGAAATCAGTTAACGATGAAATCAGTTACAGATGAAATCAGTTAAAGATGAAATCAGTTAAATGAAGATGAAATCAGTTAAATGAAGATGAAATCAGTTAACGATGAAATCAGTTAAAGATGAAATCAGTTACAGATGAAATCAGTTACATGAAGATTAAATCAGTTAACGATGAAATCAGTTAAAGATGAAATCAGTTAACGATGAAATCAGTTAAATGAAGAATGAAAATGAAATCAGTTAAATGAAGATGAAATCAGTTAACGATGAAATCAGTTAAAGATGAAATCAGTTAAATGAAGATGAAATCAGTTAATGATGAAATCAGATAAATGAAGATGAAATCAGTTAACGATGAAATCAGTTAAAGATGAAATCAGTTAAATGAAGATGAAATCAGTTAACGATGAAATCAGTTAAAGATGAAATCAGTTAAATGAAGATGAAATCAGTAAAATGAAGATGAAATCAGTTAACGATGAAATCAGTTAAATGAAGAATGAAAATGAAATCAGTTAAATGAAGATGAAATCAGTTAACGATGAAATCAGTTAAATGAAGATGAAATCAGTTAACGATGAAATCAGTTAAAGATGAAATCAGTTAACGATGAAATCAGTTAAATGAAGATGAAATCAGTTAACGATGAAATCAGTTAAAGATGAAATCAGTTACAGATGAAATCAGTTACATGAAGATGAAATCAGTTAACGATGAAATCAGTTAAAGATGAAATCAGTTAACGATGAAATCAGTTAAAGATGAAATCAGTTAAATGAAGATGAAATCAGTTAACGATGAAATCAGTTAACGATGAAATCAGTTAAAGATGAAATCAGTTAAATGAAGATGAAATCAGTTAAATGAAGATGAAATCAGTTAACGATGAAATCAGTTACAGATGAAATCAGTTACATGAAGATTAAATCAGTTAACGATGAAATCAGTTAAAGATGAAATCAGTTAACGATGAAATCAGTTAAATGAAGAATGAAAATGAAATCAGTTAAATGAAGATGAAATCAGTTAACGATGAAATCAGTTAAAGATGAAATCAGTTAAATGAAGATGAAATCAGTTAACGATGAAATCAGTTAAATGAAGATGAAATCAGTTAACGATGAAATCAGTTAAAGATGAAATCAGTTAAATGAAGATGAAATCAGTTAACGATGAAATCAGTTAAATGAAGATGAAATCAGTTACATGAAGATGAAATCAGTTAACGATGAAATCAGTTAAATGAAGATGAAATCAGTTAAATGAAGATGAAATCAGTTAACGATGAAATCAGTTAAATGAAGATGAAATCAGTTAACGATGAAATCAGTTAAAGATGAAATCAGTTAAATGAAGATGAAATCAGTTAACGATGAAATCAGATAAATGAAGTTGAAATCAGTTAACGATGAAATCAGTTAAAGATGAAATCAGTTAAATGAAGATGAAATCAGTTAACGATGAAATCAGTTAAATGAAGATGAAATCAGTTAACGATGAAATCAGTTAACGATGAAATCAGTTAATGATGAAATCAGTTAAATGAAGATGAAATCAGTTAACGATGAAATCAGTTAAATGAAGATGAAATCAGTAAAGTGCAGATGAAATCAGTTAACGATGAAATCAGTTAAATGAAGATGAAATCAGTTAAAGATGAAATCAGTTAAATGAAGATGAAATCAGTTAACGATGAAATCGGTTAAATGAAGATGAAATCAGTTAACGATGAAATCAGTTAAAGATGAAATCAGTTACAGATGAAATCAGTTACATGAAGATGAAATCAGTTAACGATGAAATCAGTTAAAGATGAAATCAGTTAACGATGAAATCAGTTAAAGATGAAATCAGTTAAATGAAGATGAAATCAGTTAACGATGAAATCAGTTAACGATGAAATCAGTTAAAGATGAAATCAGTTAAATGAAGATGAAATCAGTTAACGATGAAATCAGTTACAGATGAAATCAGTTACATGAAGATTAAATCAGTTAACGATGAAATCAGTTAAAGATGAAATCAGTTAACGATGAAATCAGTTAAATGAAGAATGAAAATGAAATCAGTTAAATGAAGATGAAATCAGTTAACGATGAAATCAGTTAAAGATGAAATCAGTTAAATGAAGATGAAATCAGTTAACGATGAAATCAGTTAAATGAAGATGAAATCAGTTAACGATGAAATCAGTTAAAGATGAAATCAGTTAAATGAAGATGAAATCAGTTAACGATGAAATCAGTTAAATGAAGATGAAATCAGTTACATGAAGATGAAATCAGTTAACGATGAAATCAGTTAAATGAAGATGAAATCAGTTAAATGAAGATGAAATCAGTTAACGATGAAATCAGTTAAATGAAGATGAAATCAGTTAACGATGAAATCAGTTAAAGATGAAATCAGTTAAATGAAGATGAAATCAGTTAAAGATGAAATCAGTTAACGATGAAATCAGTTAAAGATGAAATCAGTTAAATGAAGATGAAATCAGTTAAAGATGAATTCAGTTAACGATGAAATCAGTTAAATGAAGATGAAATCAGTTAAAGATGAAATCAGTTAAAGATGAAATCAGTTAACGATGAAATCAGTTAAATGAAGATGAAATCAGTTAAAGATGAAATCAGTTAAAGATGAAATCAGTTAACGATGAAATCAGTTAACGATGAAATCAGTTACAGATGAAATCAGTTACATGAAGATTAAATCAGTTACAGATGAAATCAGTTACATGAAGATTAAATCAGTTAAAGATTAAATCAGTTAAATGAAGATGAAATCAGTTAAAGATGAAATCAGTTAAATGAAGAATGAAAATGAAATCAGTTAAATGAAGATGAAATCAGTTAAAGATGAAATCAGTTAAATGAAGATGAAATCAGTTAACGATGAAATCAGTTAAAGATGAAATCAGTTAAAGATGAAATCAGTTAACGATGAAATCAGTTAAATGAAGATGAAATCAGTTAACGATGAAATCAGTTAACGATGAAATCAGTTAAATGAAGATGAAATCAGTTAACGATGAAATCAGTTAACGATGAAATCAGTTAAATGAAGATGAAATCAGTTAACGATGAAATCAGTTAACGATGAAATCAGTTACAGATGAAATCAGTTACATGAAGATGAAATCAGTTAAAGATGAAATCAGTTAACGATGAAATCAGTTAAAGATGAAATCAGTTAAATGAAGATGAAATCAGTTAACGATGAAATCAGTTAAATGAAGATGAAATCAGTTAACGATGAAATCAGTTAAAGATGAAATCAGTTACAGATGAAATCAGTTACATGAAGATTAAATCAGTTAACGATGAAATCAGTTAAAGATGAAATCAGTTAACGATGAAATCAGTTAAATGAAGATGAAATCAGTTAACGATGAAATCAGTTAAATGAAGATGAAATCAGTTAACGATGAAATCAGTTAAAGATGAAATCAGTTACAGATGAAATCAGTTACATGAAGATTAAATCAGTTAACGATGAAATCAGTTAAAGATGAAATCAGTTAACGATGAAATCAGTTAAAGATGAAATCAGTTAACGATGAAATCAGTTAACGATGAAATCAGTTAAATGAAGATGAAATCAGTTAACGATGAAATCAGTTAACGATGAAATCAGTTAAATGAAGATGAAATCAGTTAACGATGAAATCAGTTAACGATGAAATCAGTTAAATGAAGATGAAATCAGTTAACGATGGAATCAGTTAAAGATGAAATCAGTTAAAGATGAAATCAGTTAAAGATGAAATCAGTTAACGATGAAATCAGTTAAATGAAGATGAAATCAGTTAACGATGAAATCAGTTAAAGATGAAATCAGTTAAATGAAGATGAAATCAGTTAAATGAAGATGAAATCAGTTAAATGAAGATGAAATCAGTTAACGATGAAATCAGTTAAATGAAGATGAAATCAATTAACGATGAAATCAGTTAAAGATGAAATCAGTTAAATGAAGATGAAATCAGTTAACGATGAAATCAGTTAAATGAAGATGAAATCAGTTAACGATGAAATCAGTTAAAGATGAAATCAGTTAAATGAAGATGAAATCAGTTAACGATGAAATCAGTTACAGATGAAATCAGTTACATGAAGATGAAATCAGTTAACGATGAAATCAGTTAAATGAAGATGAAATCAGTTAACGATGAAATCAGTTAAAGATGAAATCAGTTAAATGAAGATGAAATCAGTTAACGATGAAATCAGTTACAGATGAAATCAGTTACATGAAGATGAAATCAGTTAAAGATGAAATCAGTTAAATGAAGAATGAAATCATTTAACGATGAAATCAATTAAAGATGAAATCAGTTAAATGAAGATGAAATCAGTTAACGATGAAATTAGTTAAATTAAGATGAAATCAGTTAACGATGAAATCAGTTAAAGATGAAATCAGTTAAATGAAGATGAAATCAGTTAAATGAAGATGAAATCAGTTAACGATGAAATCAGTTACAGATGAAATCAGTTACATGAAGATTAAATAAGTTAAATATTAAATCAGTTAAATGAAGATGAAATCAGTTAAAGATAAAATCAGTTAAAGATGAAATCAGTTAAATGAAGATGAAATCAGTTAACGATGAAATCAGTTAAAGATGAAATCAGTTAAATGAAGATGAAATCAGTTAACGATGAAATCAGTTAAATGAAGATGAAATCAGTTAACGATGAAATCAGTTAAATGAAGATGAAATCAGTTAAATGAAGATGAAATCAGTTAAATGAAGATGAAATCAGTTAACGATGAAATCAGTTAAATGAAGATGAAATCAGTTAACGATGAAATCAGTTAAAGATGAAATCAGTTAAATGAAGATGAAATCAGTTAACGATGAAATCAGTTAAATGAAGATGAAATCAGTTAAATGAAGATGAAATCAGTTAACGATGAAATCAGTTAAAGATGAAATCAGTTAAATGAAGATGAAATCAGTTAACGATGAAATCAGTTAAATGAAGATGAAATCAGTTAACGATGAAATCAGTTAAATGAAGATGAAATCAGTTAAAGATGAAATCAGTTAATGATGAAATCAGTTAAAGATGAAATCAGTAACAGATGAAATCAGTTAACGATGAAATCAGTTAAAGATGAAATCAGTTAAATGAAGATGAAATCAGTTAACGATGAAATCAGTTAAATGAAGATGAAATCAGTTAACGATGAAATCAGTTAAATGAAGATGAAATCAGTTAAAGATGAAATCAGTTAATGATGAAATCCGTTAAAGATGAAATCAGTAACAGATGAAATCAGTTAACGATGAAATCAGTTACAGATGAAATCAGTTACATGAAGATTAAATCAGTTAACGATGAAATCAGTTAAAGATGAAATCAGTTAACGATGAAATCAGTTAAATGAAGAATGAAAATGAAATCAGTTAAATGAAGATGAAATCAGTTAACGATGAAATCAGTTAAAGATGAAATCAGTTAAATGAAGATGAAATCAGTTAACGATGAAATCAGTTAAATGAAGATGAAATCAGTTAACGATGAAATCAGTTAAAGATGAAATCAGTTAAATGAAGATGAAATTAGTTAACGATGAAATCAGTTAAAGATGAAATCAGTTAAATGAAGATGAAATCAGTTAACGATGAAATCAGTTAAAGATGAAATCAGTTAAATGAAGGTGAAATCAGTTAAAGATGAAATCAGTTAAATGAAGATGAAATCAGTTAACGATGAAATCAGTTAAATGAAGATGAAATCAGTTAAAGATGAAATCAGTTAACGATGAAATCAGTTAAATGAAGATTAAATCAGTTAACGATGAAATCAGTTAAAGATGAAATCAGCTCCAGATGAAATCAGTTACATGAAGATTAAATCAGTTAACGATGAAATCAGTTAAAGATGAAATCAGTTAAAGATGAAATCAGTTAACGATGAAATCAGTTAAATGAAGATGAAATCAGTTAACGATGAAATCAGTTAAAGATGAAATCAGTTAAATGAAGATGAAATCAGTTAACGATGAAATCAGTTAAATGAAAATGAAATCAGTTAACGATGAAATCAGTTAACGATGAAATCAGTTACATGAAGATTAAATCAGTTAATGATGAAATCAGTTAACGATGAAATCAGTTAAATGAAGAATGAAAATGAAATCAGTTAAATGAAGAAATCAGTTAACGATGAAATCAGTTAAAGATTAAATCAGTTAAATGAAGATGAAATCAGTTAACGATGAAATCAGTTAAAGATGAAATCAGTTAAATGAAGATGAAATCAGTTAACGATGAAATCAGTTAAATGAAGATGAAATCAGTTAACGATGAAATCAGTTAAAGATGAAATCAGTTAAATGAAGATGAAATCAGTTAACGATGAAATCAGTTACAGATGAAATCAGTTACATGAAGATGAAATCAGTTAACGATGAAATCAGTTAAATGAAGATGAAATCAGTTAACGATGAAATCAGTTACAGATGAAATCAGTTACATGAAGATGAAATCAGTTATAGATGAAATCAGTTAAATTAAGAATGAAATCAGTTAACGATGAAATCAGTTAAAGATGAAATCAGTTAAATGAAGATGAAATCAGTTAACGATGAAATTAGTTAAATGAAGATGAAATCAGTTCACGATGAAATCAGTTAAAGATGAAAACAGTTAAATGAAGATGAAATCAGTTAAATGAAGATGAAATCAGTTAACGATGAAATCAGTTACAGATGAAATCAGTTACATGAAGATTAAATCAGTTAAAGATTAAAACAGTTAAATGAAGATGAAATCAGTTAAAGATGAAATCAGTTAAAGATGAAATCAGTTAAATGAAGATGAAATCAGTTAACGATGAAATCAGTTAAAGATGAAATCAGTTAAATGAAGATGAAATCAGTTAACGATGAAATCAGTTAACGATGAAATCAGTTAAATGAAGATGAAATCAGTTAACGATGAAATCAGTTAAATGAAGATGAAATCAGTTAAATGAAGATGAAATCAGTTAACGATGAAATCAGTTAAATGAAGATGAAATCAGTTAACGATGAAATCAGTTAAAGATGAAATCAGTTAAATGAAGATGAAATCAGTTAACGATGAAATCAGTTAAATGAAGATGAAATCAGTTAACGATGAAATCAGTTAAAGATGAAATCAGTTAAATGAAGATGAAATCAGTTAAATGAAGATGAAATCAGTTAACGATGAAATCAGATAAATGAAGATGAAATCAGTTAACGATGAAATCAGTTAAAGATGAAATCAGTTAAATGAAGATGAAATCAGTTAACGATGAAATCAGTTAAATGAAGATGAAATCAGTTAACGATGAAATCAGTTAACGATGAAATCAGTTAAATGAAGATGAAATCAGTTAACGATGAAATCAGTTAAAGATGAAATCAGTTAAATGAAGTTGAAATCAGTAAAGTGAAGATGAAATCAGTTAACGATGAAATCAGTTAAATGAAGATGAAATCAGTTAAAGATGAAATCAGTTAAATGAAGATGAAATCAGTTAACGATGAAATCAGTTAAATGAAGATGAAATCAGTTAACGATGAAATCAGTTAAAGATGAAATCAGTTACAGATGAAATCAGTTACATGAAGATGAAATCAGTTAACGATGAAATCAGTTAAAGATGAAATCAGTTAAAGATGAAATCAGTTAAATGAAGATGAAATCAGTTAACGATGAAATCAGTTAACGATGAAATCAGTTAAAGATGAAATCAGTTAAATGAAGATGAAATCAGTTAACGATGAAATCAGTTACAGATGAAATCAGTTACATGAAGATTAAATCAGTTAACGATGAAATCAGTTAAAGATGAAATCAGTTAACGATGAAATCAGTTAAATGAAGAATGAAAATGAAATCAGTTAAATGAAGATGAAATCAGTTAACGATGAAATCAGTTAAAGATGAAATCAGTTAAATGAAGATGAAATCAGTTAACGATGAAATCAGTTAAATGAAGATGAAATCAGTTAAGGATGAAATCAGTTAACGATGAAATCAGTTAAAGGAAGATGAAATCAGTTAAATGAAGAATGAAAATGAAATCAGTTAAATGAAGATGAAATCAGTTAACGATGAAATCAGTTAAAGATGAAATCAGTTAAATGAAGATGAAATCAGTTAACGATGAAATCAGTTAACGATGAAATCAGTTAACGATGAAATCAGTTAAATGAAGATGAAATCAGTTAACGATGAAATCAGTTAACGATGAAATCAGTTAAAGATGAAATCAGTTAAATGAAGATGAAATCAGTTAACGATGAAATCAGTTACAGATGAAATCAGTTAAAGATGAAATCAGTTAAATGAAGATGAAATCAGTTAAATGAAGATGAAATCAGTTAACGATGAAATCAGTTAAAGATGAAATCAGTTAACGATGAAATCAGTTAAATGAAGAATGAAAATGAAATCAGTTAAATGAAGATGAAATCAGTTAACGATGAAATCAGTTACAGATGAAATCAGTTAAAGATGAAATCAGTTAAATGAAGATGAAATCAGTTAAATGAAGATGAAATCAGTTAACGATGAAATCAGTTAAAGATGAAATCAGTTACAGATGAAATCAGTTACATGAAGATTAAATCAGTTAACGATGAAATCAGTTAAAGATGAAATCAGTTAACGATGAAATCAGTTAAATGAAGAATGAAAATGAAATCAGTTAAATGAAGATGAAATCAGTTAACGATGAAATCAGTTAAAGATGAAATCAGTTAAATGAAGATGAAATCAGTTAATGATGAAATCAGATAAATGAAGATGAAATCAGTTAACGATGAAATCAGTTAAAGATGAAATCAGTTAAATGAAGATGAAATCAGTTAACGATGAAATCAGTTAAAGATGAAATCAGTTAAATGAAGATGAAATCACTAAAATGAAGATGAAATCAGTTAACGATGAAATCAGTTAAATGAAGAATGAAAATGAAATCAGTTAAATGAAGATGAAATCAGTTAACGATGAAATCAGTTAAATGAAGATGAAATCAGTTAACGATGAAATCAGTTAAAGATGAAATCAGTTAAATGAAGATGAAATCAGTTAAAGATGAAATCAGTTAAATGAAGATGAAATCAGTTAAATGAAGATGAAATCAGTTAACGATGAAATCAGTTAAAGATGAAATCAGTCAAATGAAGATGAAATCAGTTAACGATGAAATCAGTTAAATGAAGATGAAATCAGTTAAATGAAGATGAAATCAGTTACAGATGAAATCAGTTACATGAAGATTAAATCAGTTAACGATGAAATCAGTTAAAGATGAAATCAGTTAACGATGAAATCAGTTAAATGAAGAATGAAAATGAAATCAGTTAAATGAAGATGAAATCAGTTAACGATGAAATCAGTTAAAGATGAAATCAGTTAAATGAAGATGAAATCAGTTAACGATGAAATCAGTTAAATGAAGATGAAATCAGTTAACGATGAAATCAGTTAAAGATGAAATCAGTTAAATGAAGATGAAATCAGTTAACGATGAAATCAGTTAAATGAAGATGAAATCAGTTAACGATGAAATCAGTTAAAGATGAAATCAGTTACAGATGAAATCAGTTACATGAAGATGAAATCAGTTAACGATGAAATCAGTTAAATGAAGATGAAATCAGTTAAATGAAGATGAAATCAGTTAAATGAAGATGAAATCAGTTAACGATGAAATCAATTAAATGAAGATGAAATCAGTTAAAGATGAAATCAGTTAAAGATGAAATCAGTTAAATGAAGATGAAATCAGTTAACGATGAAATCAGTTAAATGAAGATGAAATCAGTTAAAGATGAAATCAGTTAGGGATGAAATCAGTTAACGATGAAATCAGTTACAGATGAAATCAGTTACATGAAGATTAAATCAGTTACAGATGAAATCAGTTACATGAAGATTAAATCAGTTAGATTAAATCAGTTAAATGAAGATGAAATCAGTTAAAGATGAAATCAGTTAAATGAAGAATGAAAATGAAATCAGTTAAATGAAGATGAAATCAGTTAAAGATGAAATCAGTTAAATAAAGATGAAATCAGTTAACGATGAAATCAGTTAAAGATGAAATCAGTTAAATGAAGATGAAATCAGTTAACGATGATATCAGTTAAAGATGAAATCAGTTAAATGAAGATGAAATCAGTTAACGATGAAATCAGTTAAATGAAGATGAAATCAGTTAAAGATGAAATCAGTTAAATGAAGAATGAAATCAGTTAACGATGAAATCAGTTAAAGATGAAATCAGTTACATGAAGATGAAATCAGTTAAAGATGAAATCAGTTAAATGAAGAATGAAATCAGTTAACGATGAAATCAGTTAAAGATGAAATCAGTTAAATGAAGATGAAATCAGTCAACGATGAAATCAGTTAAAGATGAAATCAGTTAAATGAAGATGAAATCAGTTAACGATGAAATCAGTTAAATGAAGATGAAATCAGTTAACGATGAAATCAGTTAAATGAAGATGAAATCAGTTAACGATGAAATCAGTTAAAGATGAAATCAGTTAAATGAAGATGAAATCAGTTAAATGAAGATGAAATCAGTTAACGATGAAATCAGTTACAGATGAAATCAGTTACATGAAGATGAAATCAGTTAAAGATGAAATCAGTTAAATGAAGAATGAAATCAGTTAACGATGAAATCAGTTAAAGATGAAATCAGTTAAATGAAGATGAAATCAGTTAACGATGAAATCAGATAAATGAAGATGAAATCAGTTAACGATGAAATCAGTTAACGATGAAATCAGTTAAAGGAAGATGAAATCAGTTAAATGAAGATGAAATCAGTTAACGATGAAATCAGTTACAGATGAAATCAGTTACATGAAGATTAAATCAGTTAAAGATGAAATCAGTTAAATGAAGATGAAATCAGTTAAAGATGAAATCAGTTAAATGAAGATGAAATCAGTTAACGATGAAATCAGTTAAAGATGAAATCAGTTAAATGAAGATGAAATCAGTTAACGATGAAATCAGTTAAATGAAGATGAAATCAGTTAACTATGAAATCAGTTAAAGATGAAATCAGTTAAATGAAGATGAAATCAGTTAACGATGAAATCAGTTAAATGAAGATGAAATCAGTTACATGAAGATGAAATCAGTTAACGATGAAATCAGTTAAATGAAGATGAAATCAGTTAAATGAAGATGAAATCAGTTAACGATGAAATCAGTTAAATGAAGATGAAATCAGTTAACGATGAAATCAGTTAAAGATGAAATCAGTTAAATGAAGATGAAATCAGTTAAAGATGAAATCAGTTAACGATGAAATCAGTTAAAGATGAAATCAGTTAAATGAAGATGAAATCAGTTAAAGATGAATTCAGTTAACGATGAAATCAGTTAAATGAAGATGAAATCAGTTAAAGATGAAATCAGTTAAAGATGAAATCAGTTAACGATGAAATCAGTTAAATGAAGATGAAATCAGTTAAAGATCAAATCAGTTAAAGATGAAATCAGTTAACGATGAAATCAGTTAACGATGAAATCAGTTACAGATGAAATCAGTTACATGAAGATTAAATCAGTTACAGATGAAATCAGTTACATGAAGATTAAATCAGTTAAAGATTAAATCAGTTAAATGAAGATGAAATCAGTTAAAGATGAAATCAGTTAAATGAAGAATGAAAATGAAATCAGTTAAATGAAGATGAAATCAGTTAAAGATGAAATCAGTTAAATGAAGATGAAATCAGTTAACGATGAAATCAGTTAAAGATGAAATCAGTTAAATGAAGATGAAATCAGTTAACGATGAAATCAGTTAAAGATGAAATCAGTTAAATGAAGATGAAATCAGTTAACGATGAAATCAGTTAAAGATGAAATCAGTTAAAGATGAAATCAGTTAACGATGAAATCAGTTAAATGAAGATGAAATCAGTTAACGATGAAATCAGTTAAAGATGAAATCAGTTACAGATGAAATCAGTTACATGAAGATGAAATCAGTTAACGATGAAATCAGTTAAAGATGAAATCAGTTAACGATGAAATCAGTTAAAGATGAAATCAGTTAAATGAAGATGAAATCAGTTAACGATGAAATCAGTTAACGATGAAATCAGTTAAAGATGAAGTCAGTTAAATGAAGATGAAATCAGTTAAATGAAGATGAAATCAGTTAACGATGAAATCAGTTACAGATGAAATCAGTTACATGAAGATTAAATCAGTTAACGATGAAATCAGTTAAAGATGAAATCAGTTAACGATGAAATCAGTTAAATGAGGAATGAAAATGAAATCAGTTAAATGAAGATGAAATCAGTTAACGATGAAATCAGTTAAAGATGAAATCAGTTAAATGAAGATGAAATCAGTTAACGATGAAATCAGTTAAATGAAGATGAAATCAGTTAACGATGAAATCAGTTAAAGATGAAATCAGTTAAATGAAGATGAAATCAGTTAACGATGAAATCAGTTAAATGAAGATGAAATCAGTTACATGAAGATGAAATCAGTTAACGATGAAATCAGTTAAATGAAGATGAAATCAGTTAAATGAAGATGAAATCAGTTAACGATGAAATCAGTTAAATGAAGATGAAATCAGTTAACGATGAAATCAGTTAAAGATGAAATCAGTTAAATGAAGATGAAATCAGTTAACGATGAAATCAGTTAAAGATGAAATCAGTTAAATGAAGATGAAATCAGTTAAAGATGAAATCAGTTAACGATGAAATCAGTTAAAGATGAAATCAGTTAAATGAAGATGAAATCAGTTAAAGATGAATTCAGTTAACGATGAAATCAGTTAAATGAAGATGAAATCAGTTAAAGATGAAATCAGTTAAAGATGAAATCAGTTAACGATGAAATCAGTTAAATGAAGATGAAATCAGTTAAAGATCAAATCAGTTAAAGATGAAATCAGTTAACGATGAAATCAGTTAACGATGAAATCAGTTACAGATGAAATCAGTTACATGAAGATTAAATCAGTTACAGATGAAATCAGTTACATGAAGATTAAATCAGTTAAAGATTAAATCAGTTAAATGAAGATGAAATCAGTTAAAGATGAAATCAGTTAAATGAAGAATGAAAATGAAATCAGTTAAATGAAGATGAAATCAGTTAAAGATGAAATCAGTTAAATGAAGATGAAATCAGTTAACGATGAAATCAGTTAAAGATGAAATCAGTTAAATGAAGATGAAATCAGTTAACGATGAAATCAGTTAAAGATGAAATCAGTTAAATGAAGATGAAATCAGTTAACGATGAAATCAGTTAAAGATGAAATCAGTTAACGATGAAATCAGTTAAATGAAGATGAAATCAGTTAAAGATGAAATCAGTTAACGATGAAATCAGTTAAATGAAGATGAAATCAGTTAACGATGAAATCAGTTAAAGATGAAATCAGTTACAGATGAAATCAGTTACATGAAGATGAAATCAGTTAACGATGAAATCAGTTAAAGATGAAATCAGTTAACGATGAAATCAGTTAAAGATGAAATCAGTTAAATGAAGATGAAATCAGTTAACGATGAAATCAGTTAACGATGAAATCAGTTAAATGAAGATGAAATCAGTTAACGATGAAATCAGTTAACGATGAAATCAGTTAAAGATGAAATCAGTTAAATGAAGATGAAATCAGTTAAATGAAGATGAAATCAGTTAACGATGAAATCAGTTACAGATGAAATCAGTTACATGAAGATTAAATCAGTTAACGATGAAATCAGTTAAAGATGAAATCAGTTAACGATGAAATCAGTTAAATGAAGAATGAAAATGAAATCAGTTAAATGAAGATGAAATCAGTTAACGATGAAATCAGTTAAAGATGAAATCAGTTAAATGAAGATGAAATCAGTTAACGATGAAATCAGTTAAATGAAGATGAAATCAGTTAACGATGAAATCAGTTAAAGATGAAATCAGTTAAATGAAGATGAAATCAGTTAACGATGAAATCAGTTAAATGAAGATGAAATCAGTTACATGAAGATGAAATCAGTTAACGATGAAATCAGTTAAATGAAGATGAAATCAGTTAAATGAAGATGAAATCAGTTAACGATGAAATCAGTTAAATGAAGATGAAATCAGTTAACGATGAAATCAGTTAAAGATGAAATCAGTTAAATGAAGATGAAATCAGTTAAAGATGAAATCAGTTAACGATGAAATCAGTTAAAGATGAAATCAGTTAAATGAAGATGAAATCAGTTAAAGATGAATTCAGTTAACGATGAAATCAGTTAAATGAAGATGAAATCAGTTAAAGATGAAATCAGTTAAAGATGAAATCAGTTAACGATGAAATCAGTTAAATGAAGATGAAATCAGTTAAAGATGAAATCAGTTAACGATGAAATCAGTTAACGATGAAATCAGTTACAGATGAAATCAGTTACATGAAGATTAAATCAGTTACAGATGAAATCAATTACATGAAGATTAAATCAGTTAAAGATTAAATCAGTTAAATGAAGATGAAATCAGTTAAAGATGAAATCAGTTTAATGAAGAATGAAAATGAAATCAGTTAAATGAAGATGAAATCAGTTAAAGATGAAATCAGTTAAATGAAGATGAAATCAGTTAACGATGAAATCAGTTAAAGATGAAATCAGTTAAATGAAGATGAAATCAGTTAACGATGAAATCAGTTAAAGATGAAATCAGTTAAATGAAGATGAAATCAGTTAACGATGAAATCAGTTAAAGATGAAATCAGTTAAAGATGAAATCAGTTAACGATGAAATCAGTTAAATGAAGATGAAATCAGTTAACGATGAAATCAGTTAAAGATGAAATCAGTTAAAGATGAAATCAGTTAAATGAAGATGAAATCAGTTAACGATGAAATCAGTTACAGATGAAATCAGTTACATGAAGATGAAATCAGTTACAGATGAAATCAGTTAAATGAAGAATGAAATCAGTTAACGATGAAATCAGTTAAAGATGAAATCAGTTAACGATGAAATCAGTTAAATGAAGATGAAATCAGTTAAGGATGAAATCAGTTAACGATGAAATCAGTTAAAGGAAGATGAAATCAGTTAAATGAAGAATGAAAATGAAATCAGTTAAATGAAGATGAAATCAGTTAACGATGAAATCAGTTAAAGATGAAATCAGTTAAATGAAGATGAAATCAGTTAACGATGAAATCAGTTAACGATGAAATCAGTTAACGATGAAATCAGTTAAATGAAGATGAAATCAGTTAACGATGAAATCAGTTAAAGATGAAATCAGTTAAATGAAGATGAAATCAGTTAAATGAAGATGAAATCAGTTAACGATGAAATCAGTTACAGATGAAATCAGTTACATGAAGATGAAATCAGTTAAAGATGAAATCAGTTAAATGAAGAATGAAATCAGTTAACGATGAAATCAGTTAAAGATGAAATCAGTTAAATGAAGATGAAATCAGTTAACGATGAAATCAGATAAATGAAGATGAAATCAGTTAACGATGAAATCAGTTAACGATGAAATCAGTTAAAGGAAGATGAAATCAGTTAAATGAAGATGAAATCAGTTAACGATGAAATCAGTTACAGATGAAATCAGTTACATGAAGATTAAATCAGTTAAAGATGAAATCAGTTAAATGAAGATGAAATCAGTTAAAGATGAACTCAGTTAAATGAAGAATGAAAATGAAATCAGTTAAATGAAGATGAAATCAGTTAACTATGAAATCAGTTAAAGATGAAATCAGTTAAATGAAGATGAAATCAGTTAACGATGAAATCAGTTAAATGAAGATGAAATCAGTTACATGAAGATGAAATCAGTTAACGATGAAATCAGTTAAATGAAGATGAAATCAGTTAAATGAAGATGAAATCAGTTAACGATGAAATCAGTTAAATGAAGATGAAATCAGTTAACGATGAAATCAGTTAAAGATGAAATCAGTTAAATGAAGATGAAATCAGTTAAAGATGAAATCAGTTAACGATGAAATCAGTTAAAGATGAAATCAGTTAAATGAAGATGAAATCAGTTAAAGATGAATTCAGTTAACGATGAAATCAGTTAAATGAAGATGAAATCAGTTAAAG
Organism: Semicossyphus pulcher; assembly: GCF_022749685.1. Taxonomy (NCBI): domain Eukaryota; kingdom Metazoa; phylum Chordata; class Actinopteri; order Labriformes; family Labridae; genus Semicossyphus; species Semicossyphus pulcher. The sequence continues at coordinate 2,521,112 of NW_027211703.1, forward strand.
ATGAAATCAGTTAAAGATGAAATCAGTTAACGATGAAATCAGTTAAATGAAGATGAAATCAGTTAAAGATCAAATCAGTTAAAGATGAAATCAGTTAACGATGAAATCAGTTAACGATGAAATCAGTTACAGATGAAATCAGTTACATGAAGATTAAATCAGTTACAGATGAAATCAGTTACATGAAGATTAAATCAGTTAAAGATTAAATCAGTTAAATGAAGATGAAATCAGTTAAAGATGAAATCAGTTAAATGAAGAATGAAAATGAAATCAGTTAAATGAAGATGAAATCAGTTAAAGATGAAATCAGTTAAATGAAGATGAAATCAGTTAACGATGAAATCAGTTAAAGATGAAATCAGTTAAATGAAGATGAAATCAGTTAACGATGAAATCAGTTAAATGAAGATGAAATCAGTTAAAGATGAAATCAGTTAAATGAAGATGAAATCAGTTAACGATGAAATCAGTTAAATGAAGATGAAATCAGTTAACGATGAAATCAGTTAAAGATGAAATCAGTTACAGATGAAATCAGTTACATGAAGATGAAATCAGTTAACGATGAAATCAGTTAAAGATGAAATCAGTTAACGATGAAATCAGTTAAAGATGAAATCAGTTAAATGAAGATGAAATCAGTTAACGATGAAATCAGTTAACGATGAAATCAGTTAAAGATGAAATCAGTTAAATGAAGATGAAATCAGTTAAATGAAGATGAAATCAGTTAACGATGAAATCAGTTACAGATGAAATCAGTTACATGAAGATTAAATCAGTTAACGATGAAATCAGTTAAAGATGAAATCAGTTAACGATGAAATCAGTTAAATGAAGAATGAAAATGAAATCAGTTAAATGAAGATGAAATCAGTTAACGATGAAATCAGTTAAAGATGAAATCAGTTAAATGAAGATGAAATCAGTTAACGATGAAATCAGTTAAATGAAGATGAAATCAGTTAACGATGAAATCAGTTAAAGATGAAATCAGTTAAATGAAGATGAAATCAGTTAACGATGAAATCAGTTAAATGAAGATGAAATCAGTTACATGAAGATGAAATCAGTTAACGATGAAATCAGTTAAATGAAGATGAAATCAGTTAAATGAAGATGAAATCAGTTAACGATGAAATCAGTTAAATGAAGATGAAATCAGTTAACGATGAAATCAGTTAAAGATGAAATCAGTTAAATGAAGATGAAATCAGTTAAAGATGAAATCAGTTAACGATGAAATCAGTTAAAGATGAAATCAGTTAAATGAAGATGAAATCAGTTAAAGATGAATTCAGTTAACGATGAAATCAGTTAAATGAAGATGAAATCAGTTAAAGATGAAATCAGTTAAAGATGAAATCAGTTAACGATGAAATCAGTTAAATGAAGATGAAATCAGTTAAAGATGAAATCAGTTAAAGATGAAATCAGTTAACGATGAAATCAGTTAACGATGAAATCAGTTACAGATGAAATCAGTTACATGAAGATTAAATCAGTTACAGATGAAATCAGTTACATGAAGATTAAATCAGTTAAAGATTAAATCAGTTAAATGAAGATGAAATCAGTTAAAGATGAAATCAGTTAAATGAAGAATGAAAATGAAATCAGTTAAATGAAGATGAAATCAGTTAAAGATGAAATCAGTTAAATGAAGATGAAATCAGTTAACGATGAAATCAGTTAAAGATGAAATCAGTTAAATGAAGATGAAATCAGTTAACGATGAAATCAGTTAAAGATGAAATCAGTTAAATGAAGATGAAATCAGTTAACGATGAAATCAGTTAAAGATGAAATCAGTTAAAGATGAAATCAGTTAACGATGAAATCAGTTAAATGAAGATGAAATCAGTTAACGATGAAATCAGTTACAGATGAAATCAGTTACAGATGAAATCAGTTACATGAAGATGAAATCAGTTACAGATGAAATCAGTTAAATGAAGAATGAAATCAGTTAACGATGAAATCAGTTAAAGATGAAATCAGTTAAATGAAGATGAAATCAGTTAACGATGAAATCAGTTAAATGAAGATGAAATCAGTTAAGGATGAAATCAGTTAACGATGAAATCAGTTAAAGGAAGATGAAATCAGTTAAATGAAGAATGAAAATGAAATCAGTTAAATGAAGATGAAATCAGTTAACGATGAAATCAGTTAAAGATGAAATCAGTTAAATGAAGATGAAATCAGTTAACGATGAAATCAGTTAACGATGAAATCAGTTAAATGAAGATGAAATCAGTTAACGATGAAATCAGTTAACGATGAAATCAGTTAAAGATGAAATCAGTTAAATGAAGATGAAATCAGTTAACGATGAAATCAGTTACAGATGAAATCAGTTAAAGATGAAATCAGTTAAAGATGAAATCAGTTAAATGAAGATGAAATCAGTTAAATGAAGATGAAATCAGTTAACGATGAAATCAGTTAAAGATGAAATCAGTTACAGATGAAATCAGTTACAAGAAGATTAAATCAGTTAACGATGAAATCAGTTAAAGATGAAATCAGTTAACGATGAAATCAGTTAAATGAAGAATGAAAATGAAATCAGTTAAATGAAGATGAAATCAGTTAACGATGAAATCAGTTAAAGATGAAATCAGTTAAATGAAGATGAAATCAGTTAATGATGAAATCAGATAAATGAAGATGAAATCAGTTAAAGATGAAATCAGTTAAATGAAGAATGAAAATGAAATCAGTTAAATGAAGATGAAATCAGTTAACTATGAAATCAGTTAAAGATGAAATCAGTTAAATGAAGATGAAATCAGTTAACGATGAAATCAGTTAAATGAAGATGAAATCAGTTACATGAAGATGAAATCAGTTAACGATGAAATCAGTTAAATGAAGATGAAATCAGTTAAATGAAGATGAAATCAGTTAACGATGAAATCAGTTAAATGAAGATGAAATCAGTTAACGATGAAATCAGTTAAAGATGAAATCAGTTAAAGATGAAATCAGTTAACGATGAAATCAGTTAAAGATGAAATCAGTTAAATGAAGATGAAATCAGTTAAAGATGAATTCAGTTAACGATGAAATCAGTTAAATGAAGATGAAATCAGTTAAAGATGAAATCAGTTAAAGATGAAATCAGTTAACGATGAAATCAGTTAAATGAAGATGAAATCAGTTAAAGATCAAATCAGTTAAAGATGAAATCAGTTAACGATGAAATCAGTTAACGATGAAATCAGTTACAGATGAAATCAGTTACATGAAGATTAAATCAGTTACAGATGAAATCAGTTACATGAAGATTAAATCAGTTAAAGATTAAATCAGTTAAATGAAGATGAAATCAGTTAAAGATGAAATCAGTTAAATGAAGAATGAAAATGAAATCAGTTAAATGAAGATGAAATCAGTTAAAGATGAAATCAGTTAAATGAAGATGAAATCAGTTAACGATGAAATCAGTTAAAGATGAAATCAGTTAAATGAAGATGAAATCAGTTAACGATGAAATCAGTTAAATGAAGATGAAATCAGTTAAAGATGAAATCAGTTAAATGAAGATGAAATCAGTTAACGATGAAATCAGTTAAATGAAGATGAAATCAGTTAACGATGAAATCAGTTAAAGATGAAATCAGTTACAGATGAAATCAGTTACATGAAGATGAAATCAGTTAACGATGAAATCAGTTAAAGATGAAATCAGTTAACGATGAAATCAGTTAAAGATGAAATCAGTTAAATGAAGATGAAATCAGTTAACGATGAAATCAGTTAACGATGAAATCAGTTAACGATGAAATCAGTTAAATGAAGATGAAATCAGTTAAATGAAGATGAAATCAGTTAACGATGAAATCAGTTACAGATGAAATCAGTTACATGAAGATTAAATCAGTTAACGATGAAATCAGTTAAAGATGAAATCAGTTAACGATGAAATCAGTTAAATGAAGAATGAAAATGAAATCAGTTAAATGAAGATGAAATCAGTTAACGATGAAATCAGTTAAAGATGAAATCAGTTAAATGAAGATGAAATCAGTTAACGATGAAATCAGTTAAAGATGAAATCAGTTACATGAAGATGAAATCAGTTAAAGATGAAATCAGTTAAATGAAGAATGAAATCAGTTAACGATGAAATCAGTTAAAGATGAAATCAGTTAAATGAAGATGAAATCAGTCAACGATGAAATCAGTTAAAGATGAAATCAGTTAAATGAAGATGAAATCAGTTAACGATGAAATCAGTTAAATGAAGATGAAATCAGTTAACGATGAAATCAGTTAAATGAAGATGAAATCAGTTAACGATGAAATCAGTTAAAGATGAAATCAGTTAAATGAAGATGAAATCAGTTAAATGAAGATGAAATCAGTTAACGATGAAATCAGTTACAGATGAAATCAGTTACATGAAGATGAAATCAGTTAAAGATGAAATCAGTTAAATGAAGAATGAAATCAGTTAACGATGAAATCAGTTAAAGATGAAATCAGTTAAATGAAGATGAAATCAGTTAACGATGAAATCAGATAAATGAAGATGAAATCAGTTAACGATGAAATCAGTTAACGATGAAATCAGTTAAAGGAAGATGAAATCAGTTAAATGAAGATGAAATCAGTTAACGATGAAATCAGTTACAGATGAAATCAGTTACATGAAGATTAAATCAGTTAAAGATGAAATCAGTTAAATGAAGATGAAATCAGTTAAAGATGAAATCAGTTAAATGAAGAATGAAAATGAAATCAGTTAAATGAAGATGAAAACAGTTAACTATGAAATCAGTTAAAGATGAAATCAGTTAAATGAAGATGAAATCAGTTAACGATGAAATCAGTTAAATGAAGATGAAATCAGTTACATGAAGATGAAATCAGTTAACGATGAAATCAGTTAAATGAAGATGAAATCAGTTAAATGAAGATGAAATCAGTTAACGATGAAATCAGTTAAATGAAGATGAAATCAGTTAACGATGAAATCAGTTAAAGATGAAATCAGTTAAATGAAGATGAAATCAGTTAAAGATGAAATCAGTTAACGATGAAATCAGTTAAAGATGAAATCAGTTAAATGAAGATGAAATCAGTTAAAGATGAATTCAGTTAACGATGAAATCAGTTAAATGAAGATGAAATCAGTTAAAGATGAAATCAGTTAAAGATGAAATCAGTTAACGATGAAATCAGTTAAATGAAGATGAAATCAGTTAAAGATCAAATCAGTTAAAGATGAAATCAGTTAACGATGAAATCAGTTAACGATGAAATCAGTTACAGATGAAATCAGTTACATGAAGATTAAATCAGTTACAGATGAAATCAGTTACATGAAGATTAAATCAGTTAAAGATTAAATCAGTTAAATGAAGATGAAATCAGTTAAAGATGAAATCAGTTAAATGAAGAATGAAAATGAAATCAGTTAAATGAAGATGAAATCAGTTAAAGATGAAATCAGTTAAATGAAGATGAAATCAGTTAACGATGAAATCAGTTAAAGATGAAATCAGTTAAATGAAGATGAAATCAGTTAACGATGAAATCAGTTAAATGAAGATGAAATCAGTTAAAGATGAAATCAGTTAAATGAAGATGAAATCAGTTAACGATGAAATCAGTTAAATGAAGATGAAATCAGTTAACGATGAAATCAGTTAAAGATGAAATCAGTTACAGATGAAATCAGTTACATGAAGATGAAATCAGTTAACGATGAAATCAGTTAAAGATGAAATCAGTTAACGATGAAATCAGTTAAAGATGAAATCAGTTAAATGAAGATGAAATCAGTTAACGATGAAATCAGTTAACGATGAAATCAGTTAAAGATGAAATCAGTTAAATGAAGATGAAATCAGTTAAATGAAGATGAAATCAGTTAACGATGAAATCAGTTACAGATGAAATCAGTTACATGAAGATTAAATCAGTTAACGATGAAATCAGTTAAAGATGAAATCAGTTAACGATGAAATCAGTTAAATGAAGAATGAAAATGAAATCAGTTAAATGAAGATGAAATCAGTTAACGATGAAATCAGTTAAAGATGAAATCAGTTAAATGAAGATGAAATGAGTTAACGATGAAATCAGTTAAATGAAGATGAAATCAGTTAACGATGAAATCAGTTAAAGATGAAATCAGTTAAATGAAGATGAAATCAGTTAACGATGAAATCAGTTAAATGAAGATGAAATCAGTTACATGAAGATGAAATCAGTTAACGATGAAATCAGTTAAATGAAGATGAAATCAGTTAAATGAAGATGAAATCAGTTAACGATGAAATCAGTTAAATGAAGATGAAATCAGTTAACGATGAAATCAGTTAAAGATGAAATCAGTTAAATGAAGATGAAATCAGTTAAAGATGAAATCAGTTAACGATGAAATCAGTTAAAGATGAAATCAGTTAAATGAAGATGAAATCAGTTAAAGATGAATTCAGTTAACGATGAAATCAGTTAAATGAAGATGAAATCAGTTAAAGATGAAATCAGTTAAAGATGAAATCAGTTAACGATGAAATCAGTTAAATGAAGATGAAATCAGTTAAAGATGAAATCAGTTAAAGATGAAATCAGTTAACGATGAAATCAGTTAACGATGAAATCAGTTACAGATGAAATCAGTTACATGAAGATTAAATCAGTTACAGATGAAATCAGTTACATGAAGATTAAATCAGTTAAAGATTAAATCAGTTAAATGAAGATGAAATCAGTTAAAGATGAAATCAGTTAAATGAAGAATGAAAATGAAATCAGTTAAATGAAGATGAAATCAGTTAAAGATGAAATCAGTTAAATGAAGATGAAATCAGTTAACGATGAAATCAGTTAAAGATGAAATCAGTTAAATGAAGATGAAATCAGTTAACGATGAAATCAGTTAAAGATGAAATCAGTTAAATGAAGATGAAATCAGTTAACGATGAAATCAGTTAAAGATGAAATCAGTTAAAGATGAAATCAGTTAACGATGAAATCAGTTAAATGAAGATGAAATCAGTTAACGATGAAATCAGTTACAGATGAAATCAGTTACATGAAGATGAAATCAGTTACAGATGAAATCAGTTAAATGAAGAATGAAATCAGTTAACGATGAAATCAGTTAAAGATGAAATCAGTTAAATGAAGATGAAATCAGTTAACGATGAAATCAGTTAAATGAAGATGAAATCAGTTAAGGATGAAATCAGTTAACGATGAAATCAGTTAAAGGAAGATGAAATCAGTTAAATGAAGAATGAAAATGAAATCAGTTAAATGAAGATGAAATCAGTTAACGATGAAATCAGTTAAAGATGAAATCAGTTAAATGAAGATGAAATCAGTTAACGATGAAATCAGTTAACGATGAAATCAGTTAACGATGAAATCAGTTAAATGAAGATGAAATCAGTTAACGATGAAATCAGTTAACGATGAAATCAGTTAAAGATGAAATCAGTTAAATGAAGATGAAATCAGTTAACGATGAAATCAGTTACAGATGAAATCAGTTAAAGATGAAATCAGTTAAATGAAGATGAAATCAGTTAAATGAAGATGAAATCAGTTAACGATGAAATCAGTTAAAGATGAAATCAGTTACAGATGAAATCAGTTACATGAAGATTAAATCAATTAACGATGAAATCAGTTAAAGATGAAATCAGTTAACGATGAAATCAGTTAAATGAAGAATGAAAATGAAATCAGTTAAATGAAGATGAAATCAGTTAAAGATGAAATCAGTTACAGATGAAATCAGTTAAAGATGAAATCAGTTAAATGAAGATGAAATCAGTTAAATGAAGATGAAATCAGTTAACGATGAAATCAGTTAAAGATGAAATCAGTTACAGATGAAATCAGTTACATGAAGATTAAATCAGTTAACGATGAAATCAGTTAAAGATGAAATCAGTTAACGATGAAATCAGTTAAATGAAGAATGAAAATGAAATCAGTTAAATGAAGATGAAATCAGTTAACGATGAAATCAGTTAAAGATGAAATCAGTTAAATGAAGATGAAATCAGTTAATGATGAAATCAGATAAATGAAGATGAAATCAGTTAACGATGAAATCAGTTAAAGATGAAATCAGTTAAATGAAGATGAAATCAGTTAACGATGAAATCAGTTAAAGATGAAATCAGTTAAATGAAGATGAAATCAGTAAAATGAAGATGAAATCAGTTAACGATGAAATCAGTTAAATGAAGAATGAAAATGAAATCAGTTAAATGAAGATGAAATCAGTTAACGATGAAATCAGTTAAATGAAGATGAAATCAGTTAACGATGAAATCAGTTAAAGATGAAATCAGTTAAATGAAGATGAAATCAGTTAAAGATGAAATCAGTTAAATGAAGATGAAATCAGTTAACGATGAAATCAGTTAAAGATGAAATCAGTCAAATGAAGGTGAAATCAGTTAACGATGAAATCAGTTAAATGAAGATGAAATCAGTTAAATGAAGATGAAATCAGTTACAGATGAAATCAGTTACATGAAGATTAAATCAGTTAACGATGAAATCAGTTAAAGATGAAATCAGTTAACGATGAAATCAGTTAAATGAAGAATGAAAATGAAATCAGTTAAATGAAGATGAAATCAGTTAAATGAAGATGAAATCAGTTAACGATGAAATCAGTTAAAGATGAAATCAGTTAAATGAAGATGAAATCAGTTAACGATGAAATCAGTTAAATGAAGATGAAATCAGTTAACGATGAAATCAGTTAAAGATGAAATCAGTTAAATGAAGATGAAATCAGTTAACGATGAAATCAGTTAAATGAAGATGAAATCAGTTAACGATGAAATCAGTTAAAGATGAAATCAGTTACAGATGAAATCAGTTACATGAAGATGAAATCAGTTAACGATGAAATCAGTTAAATGAAGATGAAATCAGTTAAATGAAGATGAAATCAGTTAACGATGAAATCAGTTAAATGAAGATGAAATCAGTTAAAGATGAAATCAGTTAAAGATGAAATCAGTTAAATGAAGATGAAATCAGTTAACGATGAAATCAGTTAAATGAAGATGAAATCAGTTAAAGATGAAATCAGTTAACGATGAAATCAGTTAACGATGAAATCAGTTACAGATGAAATCAGTTACATGAAGATTAAATCAGTTACAGATGAAATCAGTTACATGAAGATTAAATCAGTTAGATTAAATCAGTTAAATGAAGATGAAATCAGTTAAAGATGAAATCAGTTAAATGAAGAATGAAAATGAAATCAGTTAAATGAAGATGAAATCAGTTAAAGATGAAATCAGTTAAATAAAGATGAAATCAGTTAACGATGAAATCAGTTAAAGATGAAATCAGTTAAATGAAGATGAAATCAGTTAACGATGAAATCAGTTAAAGATGAAATCAGTTAAATGAAGATGAAATCAGTTAACGATGAAATCAGTTAAATGAAGATGAAATCAGTTAAAGATGAAATCAGTTAAATGAAGAATGAAATCAGTTAACGATGAAATCAGTTAAAGATGAAATCAGTTACATGAAGATGAAATCAGTTAAAGATGAAATCAGTTAAATGAAGACTGAAATCAGTTAACGATGAAATCAGTTAAAGATGAAATCAGTTAAATGAAGATGAAATCAGTCAACGATGAAATCAGTTAAAGATGAAATCAGTTAAATGAAGATGAAATCAGTTAACGATGAAATCAGTTAAATGAAGATGAAATCAGTTAACGATGAAATCAGTTAAATGAAGATGAAATCAGTTAACGATGAAATCAGTTAAAGATGAAATCAGTTAAATGAAGATGAAATCAGTTAACGATGAAATCAGTTACAGATGAAATCAGTTACATGAAGATGAAATCAGTTAAAGATGAAATCAGTTAAATGAAGAATGAAATCAGTTAACGATGAAATCAGTTAAAGATGAAATCAGTTAAATGAAGATGAAATCAGTTAACGATGAAATCAGATAAATGAAGATGAAATCAGTTAACGATGAAATCAGTTAACGATGAAATCAGTTAAAGGAAGATGAAATCAGTTAAATGAAGATGAAATCAGTTAACGATGAAATCAGTTACAGATGAAATCAGTTAAATGAAGATTAAATCAGTTAAAGATGAAATCAGTTAAATGAAGATGAAATCAGTTAAAGATGAAATCAGTTAAATGAAGAATGAAAATGAAATCAGTTAAATGAAGATGAAATCAGTTAACGATGAAATCAGTTAAAGATGAAATCAGTTAAATGAAGATGAAATCAGTTAACGATGAAATCAGTTAAATGAAGATGAAATCAGTTAACGATGAAATCAGTTAAAGATGAAATCAGTTAAATGAAGATGAAATCAGTTAACGATGAAATCAGTTAAAGATGAAATCAGTTAAAGATGAAATCAGTTAAATGAAGATGAAATCAGTTAATGATGAAATCAGTTAACGATGAAATCAGTTAAAGATGAAATCAGTTAAATGAAGATGAAATCAGTTAACGATGAAATCAGTTACAGATGAAATCAGTTAAAGATGAAATCAGTTAAATGAAGATGAAATCAGTTAAATGAAGATGAAATCAGTTAACGATGAAATCAGTTAAAGATGAAATCAGTTACAGATGAAATCAGTTACATGAAGATTAAATCAGTTAACGATGAAATCAGTTAAAGATGAAATCAGTTAACGATGAAATCAGTTAAATGAAGAATGAAAATGAAATCAGTTAAATGAAGATGAAATCAGTTAACGATGAAATCAGTTAAAGATGAAATCAGTTAAATGAAGATGAAATCAGTTAACGATGAAATCAGATAAATGAAGATGAAATCAGTTAACGATGAAATCAGTTAAAGATGAAATCAGTTAAATGAAGATGAAATCAGTTAACGATGAAATCAGTTAAATGAAGATGAAATCAGTTAACGATGAAATCAGTTAACGATGAAATCAGTTAAATGAAGATGAAATCAGTTAACGATGAAATCAGTTAAAGATGAAATCAGTTAAATGAAGATGAAATCAGTAAATTGAAGATGAAATCAGTTAACGATGAAATCAGTTAAATGAAGAATGAAAATGAAATCAGTTAAATGAAGATGAAATCAGTTAACGATGAAATCAGTTAAAGATTAAATCAGTTAAATGAAGATGAAATCAGTTAACGATGAAATCAGTTAACGATGAAATCAGTTAACGATGAAATCAGTTAAATGAAGATGAAATCAGTTAAATGAAGATGAAATCAGTTAACGATGAAATCAGTTACAGATGAAATCAGTTACAGATGAAATCAGTTACATGAAGATTAAATCAGTTAACGATGAAATCAGTTAAAGATGAAATCAGTTAACGATGAAATCAGTTAAATGAAGAATGAAAATGAAATCAGTTAAATGAAGATGAAATCAGTTAACGATGAAATCAGTTAAAGATGAAATCAGTTAAATGAAGATGAAATCAGTTAACGATGAAATCAGTTAAATGAAGATGAAATCAGTTAACGATGAAATCAGTTAAAGATGAAATCAGTTAAATGAAGATGAAATCAGTTAACGATGAAATCAGTTAAATGAAGATGAAATCAGTTACATGAAGATGAAATCAGTTAACGATGAAATCAGTTAAATGAAGATGAAATCAGTTAAATGAAGATGAAATCAGTTAACGATGAAATCAGTTAAATGAAGATGAAATCAGTTAACGATGAAATCAGTTAAAGATGAAATCAGTTAAATGAAGATGAAATCAGTTAAAGATGAAATCAGTTAACGATGAAATCAGTTAAAGATGAAATCAGTTAAATGAAGATGAAATCAGTTAAAGATGAATTCAGTTAACGATGAAATCAGTTAAATGAAGATGAAATCAGTTAAAGATGAAATCAGTTAAAGATGAAATCAGTTAACGATGAAATCAGTTAAATGAAGATGAAATCAGTTAAAGATGAAATCAGTTAAAGATGAAATCAGTTAACGATGAAATCAGTTAACGATGAAATCAGTTACAGATGAAATCAGTTACATGAAGATTAAATCAGTTACAGATGAAATCAGTTACATGAAGATTAAATCAGTTAAAGATTAAATCAGTTAAATGAAGATGAAATCAGTTAAAGATGAAATCAGTTAAATGAAGAATGAAAATGAAATCAGTTAAATGAAGATGAAATCAGTTAAAGATGAAATCAGTTAAATGAAGATGAAATCAGTTAACGATGAAATCAGTTAAAGATGAAATCAGTTAAATGAAGATGAAATCAGTTAACGATGAAATCAGTTAAAGATGAAATCAGTTAAATGAAGATGAAATCAGTTAACGATGAAATCAGTTAAAGATGAAATCAGTTAAAGATGAAATCAGTTAACGATGAAATCAGTTAAATGAAGATGAAATCAGTTAACGATGAAATCAGTTAAAGATGAAATCAGTTAAAGATGAAATCAGTTAAATGAAGATGAAATCAGTTAACGATGAAATCAGTTACAGATGAAATCAGTTACATGAAGATGAAATCAGTTACAGATGAAATCAGTTAAATGAAGAATGAAATCAGTCAACGATGAAATCAGTTAAAGATGAAATCAGTTAAATGAAGATGAAATCAGTTAACGATGAAATCAGTTAAATGAAGATGAAATCAGTTAAGGATGAAATCAGTTAACGATGAAATCAGTTAAAGGAAGATGAAATCAGTTAAATGAAGAATGAAAATGAAATCAGTTAAATGAAGATGAAATCAGTTAACGATGAAATCAGTTACAGATGAAATCAGTTAAAGATGAAATCAGTTAAATGAAGATGAAATCAGTTAAATGAAGATGAAATCAGTTAACGATGAAATCAGTTAAAGATGAAATCAGTTACAGATGAAATCAGTTACATGAAGATTAAATCAGTTAACGATGAAATCAGTTAAAGATGAAATCAGTTAACGATGAAATCAGTTAAATGAAGAATGAAAATGAAATCAGTTAAATGAAGATGAAATCAGTTAACGATGAAATCAGTTAAAGATGAAATCAGTTAAATGAAGATGAAATCAGTTAATGATGAAATCAGATAAATGAAGATGAAATCAGTTAACGATGAAATCAGTTAAAGATGAAATCAGTTAAATGAAGATGAAATCAGTTAACGATGAAATCAGTTAAAGATGAAATCAGTTAAATGAAGATGAAATCAGTAAAATGAAGATGAAATCAGTTAACGATGAAATCAGTTAAATGAAGAATGAAAATGAAATCAGTTAAATGAAGATGAAATCAGTTAACGATGAAATCAGTTAAATGAAGATGAAATCAGTTAACGATGAAATCAGTTAAAGATGAAATCAGTTAAATGAAGATGAAATCAGTTAAAGATGAAATCAGTTAAATGAAGATGAAATCAGTTAAATGAAGATGAAATCAGTTAACGATGAAATCAGTTAAAGATGAAATCAGTCAAATGAAGATGAAATCAGTTAACGATGAAATCAGTTAAATGAAGATGAAATCAGTTAACGATGAAATCAGTTAAAGATGAAATCAGTTAACGATGAAATCAGTTAAATGAAGAATGAAAATGAAATCAGTTAAATGAAGATGAAATCAGTTAACGATGAAATCAGTTAAAGATGAAATCAGTTAAATGAAGATGAAATCAGTTAACGATGAAATCAGTTAAATGAAGATGAAATCAGTTAACGATGAAATCAGTTAAAGATGAAATCAGTTAAATGAAGATGAAATCAGTTAACGATGAAATCAGTTAACGATGAAATCAGTTAACGATGAAATCAGTTACAGATGAAATCAGTTACATGAAGATGAAATCAGTTAACGATGAAATCAGTTAAATGAAGATGAAATCAGTTAAATGAAGATGAAATCAGTTAACGATGAAATCAGTTAAATGAAGATGAAATCAGTTAAAGATGAAATCAGTTAAATGAAGATGAAATCAGTTAACGATGAAATCAGTTAAATGAAGATGAAATCAGTTAAAGATGAAATCAGTTAACGATGAAATCAGTTAACGATGAAATCAGTTACAGATGAAATCAGTTACATGAAGATTAAATCAGTTACAGATGAAATCAGTTACATGAAGATTAAATCAGTTAGATTAAATCAGTTAAATGAAGATGAAATCAGTTAAAGATGAAATCAGTTAAATGAAGAATGAAAATGAAATCAGTTAAATGAAGATGAAATCAGTTAAAGATGAAATCAGTTAAATAAAGATGAAATCAGTTAACGATGAAATCAGTTAAAGATGAAATCAGTTAAATGAAGATGAAATCAGTTAACGATGAAATCAGTTAAAGATGAAATCAGTTAAATGAAGATGAAATCAGTTAACGATGAAATCAGTTAAATGAAGATGAAATCAGTTAAAGATGAAATCAGTTAAATGAAGAATGAAATCAGTTAACGATGAAATCAGTTAAAGATGAAATCAGTTACATGAAGATGAAATCAGTTAAAGATGAAATCAGTTAAATGAAGACTGAAATCAGTTAACGATGAAATCAGTTAAAGATGAAATCAGTTAAATGAAGATGAAATCAGTCAACGATGAAATCAGTTAAAGATGAAATCAGTTAAATGAAGATGAAATCAGTTAACGATGAAATCAGTTAAATGAAGATGAAATCAGTTAACGATGAAATCAGTTAAATGAAGATGAAATCAGTTAACGATGAAATCAGTTAAAGATGAAATCAGTTAAATGAAGATGAAATCAGTTAACGATGAAATCAGTTACAGATGAAATCAGTTAAATGAAGATGAAATCAGTTAACGATGAAATCAGTTAAATGAAGATGAAATCAGTTAAAGATGAAATCAGTTAAATGAAGATGAAATCAGTTAACGATGAAATCAGTTAAATGAAGATGAAATCAGTTAAAGATGAAATCAGTTAACGATGAAATCAGTTAACGATGAAATCAGTTACAGATGAAATCAGTTACATGAAGATTAAATCAGTTACAGATGAAATCAGTTACATGAAGATTAAATCAGTTAGATTAAATCAGTTAAATGAAGATGAAATCAGTTAAAGATGAAATCAGTTAAATGAAGAATGAAAATGAAATCAGTTAAATGAAGATGAAATCAGTTAAAGATGAAATCAGTTAAATAAAGATGAAATCAGTTAACGATGAAATCAGTTAAAGATGAAATCAGTTAAATGAAGATGAAATCAGTTAACGATGAAATCAGTTAAAGATGAAATCAGTTAAATGAAGATGAAATCAGTTAACGATGAAATCAGTTAAATGAAGATGAAATCAGTTAAAGATGAAATCAGTTAAATGAAGAATGAAATCAGTTAACGATGAAATCAGTTAAAGATGAAATCAGTTACATGAAGATGAAATCAGTTAAAGATGAAATCAGTTAAATGAAGACTGAAATCAGTTAACGATGAAATCAGTTAAAGATGAAATCAGTTAAATGAAGATGAAATCAGTCAACGATGAAATCAGTTAAAGATGAAATCAGTTAAATGAAGATGAAATCAGTTAACGATGAAATCAGTTAAATGAAGATGAAATCAGTTAACGATGAAATCAGTTAAAGATGAAATCAGTTAAATGAAGATGAAATCAGTAAATTGAAGATGAAATCAGTTAACGATGAAATCAGTTAAATGAAGAATGAAAATGAAATCAGTTAAATGAAGATGAAATCAGTTAACGATGAAATCAGTTAAAGATGAAATCAGTTAAATGAAGATGAAATCAGTTAACGATGAAATCAGTTAACGATGAAATCAGTTAAAGATGAAATCAGTTAAATGAAGATGAAATCAGTTAAATGAAGATGAAATCAGTTAACGATGAAATCAGTTAAAGATGAAATCAGTTAAATGAAGATGAAATCAGTTAACGATGAAATCAGTTAAATGAAGATGAAATCAGTTACATGAAGATGAAATCAGTTAACGATGAAATCAGTTAAATGAAGATGAAATCAGTTAAATGAAGATGAAATCAGTTAACGATGAAATCAGTTAAATGAAGATGAAATCAGTTAACGATGAAATCAGTTAAAGATGAAATCAGTTAAATGAAGATGAAATCAGTTAAAGATGAAATCAGTTAAAGATGAAATCAGTCAAATGAAGATGAAATCAGTTAACGATGAAATCAGTTAAATGAAGATGAAATCAGTTAAATGAAGATGAAATCAGTTAACGATGAAATCAGTTAAAGATGAAATCAGTTAACGATGAAATCAGTTAAATGAAGAATGAAAATGAAATCAGTTAAATGAAGATGAAATCAGTTAACGATGAAATCAGTTAAAGATGAAATCAGTTAAATGAAGATGAAATCAGTTAACGATGAAATCAGTTAAATGAAGATGAAATCAGTTAACGATGAAATCAGTTAAAGATGAAATCAGTTAAATGAAGATGAAATCAGTTAACGATGAAATCAGTTAACGATGAAATCAGTTAACGATGAAATCAGTTACAGATGAAATCAGTTACATGAAGATGAAATCAGTTAACGATGAAATCAGTTAAATGAAGATGAAATCAGTTAAATGAAGATGAAATCAGTTAACGATGAAATCAGTTAAATGAAGATGAAATCAGTTAAAGATGAAATCAGTTAAATGAAGATGAAATCAGTTAACGATGAAATCAGTTAAATGAAGATGAAATCAGTTAAAGATGAAATCAGTTAACGATGAAATCAGTTAACGATGAAATCAGTTACAGATGAAATCAGTTACATGAAGATTAAATCAGTTACAGATGAAATCAGTTACATGAAGATTAAATCAGTTAGATTAAATCAGTTAAATGAAGATGAAATCAGTTAAAGATGAAATCAGTTAAATGAAGAATGAAAATGAAATCAGTTAAATGAAGATGAAATCAGTTAAAGATGAAATCAGTTAAATAAAGATGAAATCAGTTAACGATGAAATCAGTTAAAGATGAAATCAGTTAAATGAAGATGAAATCAGTTAACGATGAAATCAGTTAAAGATGAAATCAGTTAAATGAAGATGAAATCAGTTAACGATGAAATCAGTTAAATGAAGATGAAATCAGTTAAAGATGAAATCAGTTAAATGAAGAATGAAATCAGTTAACGATGAAATCAGTTAAAGATGAAATCAGTTACATGAAGATGAAATCAGTTAAAGATGAAATCAGTTAAATGAAGACTGAAATCAGTTAACGATGAAATCAGTTAAAGATGAAATCAGTTAAATGAAGATGAAATCAGTCAACGATGAAATCAGTTAAAGATGAAATCAGTTAAATGAAGATGAAATCAGTTAACGATGAAATCAGTTAAATGAAGATGAAATCAGTTAACGATGAAATCAGTTAAATGAAGATGAAATCAGTTAACGATGAAATCAGTTAAAGATGAAATCAGTTAAATGAAGATGAAATCAGTTAACGATGAAATCAGTTACAGATGAAATCAGTTAAATGAAGATGAAATCAGTTAACGATGAAATCAGTTAAAGATGAAATCAGTTAAATGAAGATGAAATCAGTAAATTGAAGATGAAATCAGTTAACGATGAAATCAGTTAAATGAAGAATGAA
The DNA here is from genome assembly GCF_022749685.1 of Semicossyphus pulcher. Lineage (NCBI taxonomy): Eukaryota > Metazoa > Chordata > Actinopteri > Labriformes > Labridae > Semicossyphus > Semicossyphus pulcher. The sequence goes on from NW_027211703.1 coordinate 2,538,680, forward strand.
AATGAAATCAGTTAAATGAAGATGAAATCAGTTAACGATGAAATCAGTTAAAGATGAAATCAGTTAAATGAAGATGAAATCAGTTAACGATGAAATCAGTTAACGATGAAATCAGTTAACGATGAAATCAGTTAAATGAAGATGAAATCAGTTAAATGAAGATGAAATCAGTTAACGATGAAATCAGTTAAAGATGAAATCAGTTAAATGAAGATGAAATCAGTTAACGATGAAATCAGTTAAATGAAGATGAAATCAGTTACATGAAGATGAAATCAGTTAACGATGAAATCAGTTAAATGAAGATGAAATCAGTTAAATGAAGATGAAATCAGTTAACGATGAAATCAGTTAAATGAAGATGAAATCAGTTAACGATGAAATCAGTTAAAGATGAAATCAGTTAAATGAAGATGAAATCAGTTAAAGATGAAATCAGTTAACGATGAAATCAGTTAAAGATGAAATCAGTTAAATGAAGATGAAATCAGTTAAAGATGAATTCAGTTAACGATGAAATCAGTTAAATGAAGATGAAATCAGTTAAAGATGAAATCAGTTAAAGATGAAATCAGTTAACGATGAAATCAGTTAAATGAAGATGAAATCAGTTAAAGATGAAATCAGTTAAAGATGAAATCAGTTAACGATGAAATCAGTTAACGATGAAATCAGTTACAGATGAAATCAGTTACATGAAGATTAAATCAGTTACAGATGAAATCAGTTACATGAAGATTAAATCAGTTAAAGATTAAATCAGTTAAATGAAGATGAAATCAGTTAAAGATGAAATCAGTTAAATGAAGAATGAAAATGAAATCAGTTAAATGAAGATGAAATCAGTTAAAGATGAAATCAGTTAAATGAAGATGAAATCAGTTAACGATGAAATCAGTTAAAGATGAAATCAGTTAAATGAAGATGAAATCAGTTAACGATGAAATCAGTTAAAGATGAAATCAGTTAAATGAAGATGAAATCAGTTAACGATGAAATCAGTTAAAGATGAAATCAGTTAAAGATGAAATCAGTTAACGATGAAATCAGTTAAATGAAGATGAAATCAGTTAACGATGAAATCAGTTAAAGATGAAATCAGTTAAAGATGAAATCAGTTAAATGAAGATGAAATCAGTTAACGATGAAATCAGTTACAGATGAAATCAGTTACATGAAGATGAAATCAGTTACAGATGAAATCAGTTAAATGAAGAATGAAATCAGTTTACGATGAAATCAGTTAAAGATGAAATCAGTTAAATGAAGATGAAATCAGTTAACGATGAAATCAGTTAAATGAAGATGAAATCAGTTAAGGATGAAATCAGTTAACGATGAAATCAGTTAAAGGAAGATGAAATCAGTTAAATGAAGAATGAAAATGAAATCAGTTAAATGAAGATGAAATCAGTTAACGATGAAATCAGTTAAAGATGAAATCAGTTAAATGAAGATGAAATCAGTTAACGATGAAATCAGTTAACGATGAAATCAGTTAACGATGAAATCAGTTAAATGAAGATGAAATCAGTTAACGATGAAATCAGTTAACGATGAAATCAGTTAAAGATGAAATCAGTTAAATGAAGATGAAATCAGTTAACGATGAAATCAGTTACTGATGAAATCAGTTAAAGATGAAATCAGTTAAATGAAGATGAAATCAGTTAAATGAAGATGAAATCAGTTAACGATGAAATCAGTTAAAGATGAAATCAGTTACAGATGAAATCAGTTACATGAAGATTAAATCAGTTAACGATGAAATCAGTTAAAGATGAAATCAGTTAACGATGAAATCAGTTAAATGAAGAATGAAAATGAAATCAGTTAAATGAAGATGAAATCAGTTAACGATGAAATCAGTTACAGATGAAATCAGTTAAAGATGAAATCAGTTAAATGAAGATGAAATCAGTTAAATGAAGATGAAATCAGTTAACGATGAAATCAGTTAAAGATGAAATCAGTTACAGATGAAATCAGTTACATGAAGATTAAATCAGTTAACGATGAAATCAGTTAAAGATGAAATCAGTTAACGATGAAATCAGTTAAATGAAGAATGAAAATGAAATCAGTTAAATGAAGATGAAATCAGTTAACGATGAAATCAGTTAAAGATGAAATCAGTTAAATGAAGATGAAATCAGTTAATGATGAAATCAGATAAATGAAGATGAAATCAGTTAACGATGAAATCAGTTAAAGATGAAATCAGTTAAATGAAGATGAAATCAGTTAACGATGAAATCAGTTAAAGATGAAATCAGTTAAATGAAGATGAAATCAGTTAACGATGAAATCAGTTAAATGAAGAATGAAAATGAAATCAGTTAAATGAAGATGAAATCAGTTAACGATGAAATCAGTTAAATGAAGATGAAATCAGTTAACGATGAAATCAGTTAAAGATGAAATCAGTTAAATGAAGATGAAATCAGTTAAAGATGAAATCAGTTAAATGAAGATGAAATCAGTTAAATGAAGATGAAATCAGTTAACGATGAAATCAGTTAAAGATGAAATCAGTCAAATGAAGATGAAATCAGTTAACGATGAAATCAGTTAAATGAAGATGAAATCAGTTAAATGAAGATGAAATCAGTTACAGATGAAATCAGTTAACGATGAAATCAGTTAAATGAAGAATGAAAATGAAATCAGTTAAATGAAGATGAAATCAGTTAACGATGAAATCAGTTAAAGATGAAATCAGTTAAATGAAGATGAAATCAGTTAACGATGAAATCAGTTAAATGAAGATGAAATCAGTTAACGATGAAATCAGTTAAAGATGAAATCAGTTAAATGAAGATGAAATCAGTTAACGATGAAATCAGTTAAATGAAGATGAAATCAGTTAACGATGAAATCAGTTAAAGATGAAATCAGTTACAGATGAAATCAGTTACATGAAGATGAAATCAGTTAACGATGAAATCAGTTAAATGAAGATGAAATCAGTTAAATGAAGATGAAATCAGTTAACGATGAAATCAGTTAAATGAAGATGAAATCAGTTAAAGATGAAATCAGTTAAAGATGAAATCAGTTAAATGAAGATGAAATCAGTTAACGATGAAATCAGTTAAATGAAGATGAAATCAGTTAAAGATGAAATCAGTTAACGATGAAATCAGTTAACGATGAAATCAGTTACAGATGAAATCAGTTACATGAAGATTAAATCAGTTACAGATGAAATCAGTTACATGAAGATTAAATCAGTTAGATTAAATCAGTTAAATGAAGATGAAATCAGTTAAAGATGAAATCAGTTAAATGAAGAATGAAAATGAAATCAGTTAAATGAAGATGAAATCAGTTAAAGATGAAATCAGTTAAATAAAGATGAAATCAGTTAACGATGAAATCAGTTAAAGATGAAATCAGTTAAATGAAGATGAAATCAGTTAACGATGAAATCAGTTAAAGATGAAATCAGTTAAATGAAGATGAAATCAGTTAACGATGAAATCAGTTAAATGAAGATGAAATCAGTTAAAGATGAAATCAGTTAAATGAAGAAGGAAATCAGTTAACGATGAAATCAGTTAAAGATGAAATCAGTTACATGAAGATGAAATCAGTTAAAGATGAAATCAGTTAAATGAAGACTGAAATCAGTTAACGATGAAATCAGTTAAAGATGAAATCAGTTAAATGAAGATGAAATCAGTCAACGATGAAATCAGTTAAAGATGAAATCAGTTAAATGAAGATGAAATCAGTTAACGATGAAATCAGTTAAATGAAGATGAAATCAGTTAACGATGAAATCAGTTAAATGAAGATGAAATCAGTTAACGATGAAATCAGTTAAAGATGAAATCAGTTAAATGAAGATGAAATCAGTTAACGATGAAATCAGTTACAGATGAAATCAGTTACATGAAGATGAAATCAGTTAAAGATGAAATCAGTTAAATGAAGAATGAAATCAGTTAACAATGAAATCAGTTAAAGATGAAATCAGTTAAATGAAGATGAAATCAGTTAACGATGAAATCAGATAAATGAAGATGAAATCAGTTAACGATGAAATCAGTTAACGATGAAATCAGTTAAAGGAAGATGAAATCAGTTAAATGAAGATGAAATCAGTTAACGATGAAATCAGTTACAGATGAAATCAGTTACATGAAGATTAAATCAGTTAAAGATGAAATCAGTTAAATGAAGATGAAATCAGTTAAAGATGAAATCAGTTAAATGAAGAATGAAAATGAAATCAGTTAAATGAAGATGAAATCAGTTAACGATGAAATCAGTTAAAGATGAAATCAGTTAAATGAAGATGAAATCAGTTAACGATGAAATCAGTTAAATGAAGATGAAATCAGTTAACTATGAAATCAGTTAAAGATGAAATCAGTTAAATGAAGATGAAATCAGTTAAATGAAGATGAAATCAGTTAACGATGAAATCAGTTAAAGATGAAATCAGTTAAAGATGAAATCAGTTAAATGAAGATGAAATCAGTTAATGATGAAATCAGTTAACGATGAAATCAGTTAAAGATGAAATCAGTTAAATGAAGATGAAATCAGTTAACGATGAAATCAGTTACAGATGAAATCAGTTAAAGATGAAATCAGTTAAATGAAGATGAAATCAGTTAAATGAAGATGAAATCAGTTAACGATGAAATCAGTTAAAGATGAAATCAGTTACAGATGAAATCAGTTACATGAAGATTAAATCAGTTAACGATGAAATCAGTTAAAGATGAAATCAGTTAACGATGAAATCAGTTAAATGAAGAATGAAAATGAAATCAGTTAAATGAAGATGAAATCAGTTAACGATGAAATCAGTTAAAGATGAAATCAGTTAAATGAAGATGAAATCAGTTAACGATGAAATCAGATAAATGAAGATGAAATCAGTTAACGATGAAATCAGTTAAAGATGAAATCAGTTAAATGAAGATGAAATCAGTTAACGATGAAATCAGTTAAATGAAGATGAAATCAGTTAACGATGAAATCAGTTAACGATGAAATCAGTTAACGATGAAATCAGTTAAATGAAGATGAAATCAGTTAACGATGAAATCAGTTAAAGATGAAATCAGTTAAATGAAGATGAAATCAGTAAATTGAAGATTAAATCAGTTAACGATGAAATCAGTTAAAGATGAAATCAGTTAACGATGAAATCAGTTAAATGAAGAATGAAAATGAAATCAGTTAAATGAAGATGAAATCAGTTAACGATGAAATCAGTTAAAGATGAAATCAGTTAAATGAAGATGAAATCAGTTAAATGAAGATGAAATCAGTTAAATGAAGATGAAATCAGTTAAAGATGAAATCAGTTAAATGAAGAATGAAAATGAAATCAGTTAAAGATGAAATCAGTTAAATGAAGATGAAATCAGTTAACGATGAAATCAGTTAAAGATGAAATCAGTTAAAGATGAAATCAGTTAAATGAAGATGAAATCAGTTAATGATGAAATCAGTTAACGATGAAATCAGTTAAAGATGAAATCAGTTAAATGAAGATGAAATCAGTTAACGATGAAATCAGTTACAGATGAAATCAGTTAAAGATGAAATCAGTTAAATGAAGATGAAATCAGTTAAATGAAGATGAAATCAGTTAACGATGAAATCAGTTAAAGATGAAATCAGTTACAGATGAAATCAGTTACATGAAGATTAAATCAGTTAACGATGAAATCAGTTAAAGATGAAATCAGTTAACGATGAAATCAGTTAAATGAAGAATGAAAATGAAATCAGTTAAATGAAGATGAAATCAGTTAACGATGAAATCAGTTAAAGATGAAATCAGTTAAATGAAGATGAAATCAGTTAACGATGAAATCAGATAAATGAAGATGAAATCAGTTAACGTTGAAATCAGTTAAAGATGAAATCAGTTAAATGAAGATGAAATCAGTTAACGATGAAATCAGTTAAATGAAGATGAAATCAGTTAACGATGAAATCAGTTAACGATGAAATCAGTTAAATGAAGATGAAATCAGTTAACGATGAAATCAGTTAAAGATGAAATCAGTTAAATGAAGATGAAATCAGTAAATTGAAGATGAAATCAGTTAACGATGAAATCAGTTAAATGAAGAATGAAAATGAAATCAGTTAAATGAAGATGAAATCAGTTAACGATGAAATCAGTTAAAGATGAAATCAGTTAAATGAAGATGAAATCAGTTAAATGAAGATGAAATCAGTTAAATGAAGATGAAATCAGTTAAAGATGAAATCAGTTAAATGAAGAATGAAAATGAAATCAGTTAAATGAAGATGAAATCAGTTAACGATGAAATCAGTTAAAGATGAAATCAGTTAAATGAAGATGAAATCAGTTAACGATGAAATCAGTTAAATGAAGATGAAATCAGTTAACGATGAAATCAGTTAAATGAAGATGAAATCAGTTAAAGATGAAATCAGTTAAATGAAGATGAAATTAGTTAACGATGAAATCAGTTAACGATGAAATCAGTTACAGATGAAATCAGTTACATGAAGATTAAATCAGTTAACGATGAAATCAGTTAAAGATTAAATCAGTTAACGATGAAATCAGTTAACGATGAAATCAGTTAACGATGAAATCAGTTAAATGGAGATGAAATCAGTTAACGATGAAATCAGTTAAAGATGAAATCAGTTAAATGAAGATGAAATCAGTTAACGATGAAATCAGTTAACGATGAAATCAGTTAAATGAAGATGAAATCAGTTAAATGAAGATGAAATCAGTTACAGATGAAATCAGTTACATGAAGATTAAATCAGTTAAAGATGAAATCAGTTAAATGATGATGAAATCAGTTAAAGATGAAATCAGTTAAATGAAGAATGAAAATGAAATCAGTTACATGAAGATGAAATCAGTTAAAGATGAAATCAGTTAAATGAAGATGAAATCAGTTAAAGATGAAATCAGTTAAATGAAGAATGAAAATGAAATCAGTTACATGAAGATGAAATCAGTTAAAGATGAAATCAGTTAAATGAAGAATGAAATCAGTTAACGATGAAATCAGTTAAAGATGAAATCAGTTAAATGAAGATGAAATCAGTTAACGATGAAATCAGTTAAAGATGAAATCAGTTACATGAAGATGAAATCAGTTAAAGATGAAATCAGTTAAATGAAGATGAAATCAGTTAACGATGAAATCAGTTAAATGAAGATGAAATCAGTTAACGATGAAATCAGTTAAAGATGAAATCAGTTAACGATGAAATCAGTTAACGATGAAATCAGTTAAATGAAGATGAAATCAGTTAACGATGAAATCAGTTAAATGAAGATGAAATCAGTTAACGATGAAATCAGTTAAATGAAGATGAAATCAGTTAACGATGAAATCAGTTAACGATGAAATCAGTTAAAGATGAAATCAGTTAACGATGAAATCAGTTAAATGAAGAATGAAAATGAAATCAGTTAAATGAAGATGAAATCAGTTAACGATGAAATCAGTTAAAGATGAAATCAGTTACATGAAGATGAAATCAGTTAAAGATGAAATCAGTTAAATGAAGAATGAAATCAGTTAACGATGAAATCAGTTAAAGATGAAATCAGTTAAATGAAGATGAAATCAGTTAACGATGAAATCAGTTAAAGATGAAATCAGTTACATGAAGATGAAATCAGTTAAAGATGAAATCAGTTAAATGAAGAATGAAATCAGTTAACGATGAAATCAGTTAACGATGAAATCAGTTAAATGAAGATGAAATCAGTTAACGATGAAATCAGTTAAAGATGAAATCAGTTAAATGAAGATGAAATCAGTTAACGATGAAATCAGTTAAATGAAGATGAAATCAGTTAACGATGAAATCAGTTAAAGATGAAATCAGTTAAATGAAGATGAAATCAGTTAACGATGAAATCAGTTAACGATGAAATCCGTTAAATGAAGATTAAATCAGTTAACGATGAAATCAGTTAACGATGAAATCAGTTAAATGAAGATGAAATCAGTTAAATGAAGATGAAATCAGTTAACGATGAAATCAGTTAACGATGAAATCAGTTACAGATGAAATCAGTTACATGAAGATGAAATCAGTTAACGATGAAATCAGTTAAATGAAGATGAAATCAGTTAACGATGAAGTCAGTTAAATGAAGATGAAATCAGTTAACGATGAAATCAGTTAAAGATGAAATCAGTTACAGATGAAATCAGTTAACGATGAAATCAGTTAAATGAAGATGAAATCAATTAACGATGAAATCAGTTAAAGATGAAATCAGTTAAATGAAGAATGAAATCAGTTAACGATGAAATCAGTAAAAGATGAAATCAGTTGAATGAAGATGAAATCAGTTAACGATGAAATCAGTTAAAGATGAAATCAGTTACATGAAGATGAAATCAGTTAAAGATGAAATCAGTTAAATGAAGAATGAAATCAGTTAACGATGAAATCAGTTAAAGATGAAATCAGTTAAATGAAGATGAAATCAGTTAATTGAAGAATGATAATGAAATCAGTTAAATGAAGATGAAATCAGTTAACGATGAAATCAGTTAAAGATGAAATCAGTTAAATGAAGATGAAATCTTTTAACGATGAAATCAGTTAAATGAAGATGAAATCAGTTAACGATGAAATCAGTTAAATGACGATGAAATCAGTTAACGATGAAATCAGTTAAAGATGAAATCAGTTAACGATGAAATCAGTTAAATGAAGATGAAATCAGTTAACGATGAAATCAGTTAAATGAAGATGAAATCAGTTAACGATGAAATCAGTTAAAGATGAAATCAGTTAACGATGAAATCAGTTAAATGAAGATGAAATCAGTTAACGATGAAATCAGTTAAATGAAGATGAAATCAGTTAACGATGAAATCAGTTAAATGAAGATGAAATCAGTTAAATGAAGATGAAATCAGTTAACGATGAAATCAGTTAAATGAAGATGAAATCAGTTAAATGAAGATGAAATCAGTTAAAGATGAAATCAGTTACAGATGAAATCAGTTACATGAAGATTAAATCAGTTAACGATGAAATCAGTTAAAGATGAAATCAGTTAACGATGAAATCAGTTAAATGAAGAATGAAAATGAAATCAGTTAAATGAAGATGAAATCAGTTAAAGGTGAAATCAGTTAAAGATGAAATCAGTTAACGATGAAATCAGTTAACGATGAAATCAGTTAAATGAAGATGAAATCAGTTAACGATGAAATCAGTTAAAGATGAAATCAGTTAAATGAAGATGAAATCAGTTAACAATGAAATCAGTTAAAGATGAAATCAGTTAACGATGAAATCAGTTAACGATGAAATCAGTTAAATGAAGATGAAATCAGTTAACGATGAAATCAGTTAAAGATGAAATCAGTTAAATGAAGATGAAATCAGTTAACGATGAAATCAGTTAAATGAAGATGAAATCAGTTAACGATGAAATCAGTTAAAGATGAAATCAGTTAAATGAAGATGAAATCAGTTAACGATGAAATCAGTTAAATGAATATGAAATCAGTTAACGATGAAATCAGTTAAAGATGAAATCAGTTAAATGAAGATGAAATCAGTTAACGATGAAATCAGTTAACGATGAAATCAGTTAAATGAAGATGAAATCAGTTAACGATGAAATCAGTTAAAGATGAAATCAGTTAAATGAAGATGAAATCAGTTAACGATGAAATCAGTTAAAGATGAAATCAGTTAACGATGAAATCAGTTAACGATGAAATCAGTTAAATGAAGATGAAATCAGTTAACGATGAAATCAGTTAAAGATGAAATCAGTTACAGATGAAATCAGTTACATGAAGATTAAATCAGTTAACGATGAAATCACTTAAAGATGAAATCAGTTAACGATGAAATCAGTTAAATGAAGAATGAAAATGAAATCAGTTAAATGAAGATGAAATCAGTCAACGATGAAATCAGTTAAAGATGAAATCAGTTAAATGAAGATGAAATCAGTTAACGATGAAATCAGTTAAATGAAGATGAAATCAGTTAACGATGAAATCAGTTAAATGAAGATGAAATCAGTTAACGATGAAATCAGTGAAATGAAGATGAAATCAGTTAACGATGAAATCAGTTAAAGATGAAATCAGTTAAATGAAGATGAAATCAGTTAACGATGAAATCAGTTAACGATGAAATCAGTTAAATGAAGATTAAATCAGTTAACGATGAAATCAGTTAACGATGAAATCAGTTAAATGAAGATGAAATCAGTTAAATGAAGATGAAAGCAGTTAACGATGAAATCAGTTAACGATGAAATCAGTTAATGATGAAATCATTTACATGAAGAATGAAAATGAAATCAGTTAAATGAAGATGAAATCAGTTAACGATGAAATCAGTTAAATGAAGATGAAATCAGTTAACGATGAAATCAGTTAACGATGAAATCAGTTAACGATGAAATTAGTTACATGAAGATTAAATCAGTTAACGATGAAATCAGTTAAAGATGAAATCAGTTAACGATGAAATCAGTTAAAGATGAAATCAGTTAACGATGAAATCAGTTAACGATGAAATCAGTTAAATGAAGATGAAATCAGTTAACGATGAAATCAGTTAACGATGAAATCAGTTAAAGATGAAATCAGTTAAATGAAGATGAAATCAGTTAATTGAAGAATGATAATGAAATCAGTTAAATGAAGATGAAATCAGTTAACGATGAAATCAGTTAAAGATGAAATCAGTTAAATGAAGATGAAATCAGTTAACGATGAAATCAGTTAAATGAAGATGAAATCAGTTAACGATGAAATCAGTTAAATGACGATGAAATCAGTTAACGATGAAATCAGTTACATGAAGATTAAATCAGTTACATATGAAATCAGTTACATGAAGATGAAATCAGTTAACGATGAAATCAGTTAAAGATGAAATCAGTTAACGATGAAATCAGTTACAGATGAAATCAGTTACATGAAGATTAAATCAGTTAACGATGAAATCAGTTAAAGATGAAATCAGTTAACGATGAAATCAGTTAAATGAAGAATGAAAATGAAATCAGTTAAATGAAGATGAAATCAGTTAACGATGAAATCAGTTAAATGAAGATGAAATCAGTTAACGATGAAATCAGTTAAAGATGAAATCAGTTACATATGAAATCAGTTACATGAAGATTAAATCAGTTACATATGAAATCAGTTACATGAAGATTAAATCAGTTAACGATGAAATCAGTTAAAGATGAAATCAGTTAACGATGAAATCAGTTAAAGATGAAATCAGTTAACGATGAAATCAGTTAACGATGAAATCAGTTAAATGAAGATGAAATCAGTTAACGATGAAATCAGTTAACGATGAAATCAGTTAAATGAAGATGAAATCAGTTAACGATGAAATCAGTTAACGATGAAATCAGTTAAATGAAGATGAAATCAGTTAACGATGAAATCAGTTAACGATGAAATCAGTTAAATGAAGATGAAATCAGTAAACGATGAAATCAGTTAAAGATGAAATCAGTTAAATGAAGATGAAATCAGTTAACGATGAAATCAGTTAACGATGAAATCAGTTAACGATGAAATCAGTTAAATGAAGATGAAATCAGTTAACGATGAAATCAGTTAAAGATGAAATCAGTTACAGATGAAATCAGTTAAATGAAGATGAAATCAGTTAACGATGAAATCAGTTAAATGAAGATGAAATCAGTTAACGATGAAATCAGTTAAATGAAGATGAAATCAGTTAACGATGAAATCAGTTAAAGATGAAATCAGTTACAGATGAAATCAGTTAAATGAAGATGAAATCAGTTAACGATGAAATCAGTTAAAGATGAAATCAGTTAAATGAAGATGAAATCAGTTAACGATGAAATCAGTTAAATGAAGATGAAATCAGTTAACGATGAAATCAGTTAACGATGAAATCAGTTACAGATGAAATCAGTTACATGAAGATTAAATCAGTTAACGATGAAATCAGTTAAAGATGAAATCAGTTAACGATGAAATCAGTTAAATGAAGAATGAAAATGAAATCAGTTAAATGAAGATGAAATCAGTTAACGATGAAATCAGTTAAATGAAGATGAAATCAGTTAACGATGAAATCAGTTAAAGATGAAATCAGTTACATATGAAATCAGTTACATGAAGATTAAATCAGTTACATATGAAATCAGTTACATGAAGATTAAATCAGTTAACGATGAAATCAGTTAAAGATGAAATCAGTTAACGATGAAATCAGTTACAGATGAAATCAGTTACATGAAGATTAAATCAGTTAACGATGAAATCAGTTAAAGATGAAATCAGTTAACGATGAAATCAGTTAAATGAAGAATGAAAATGAAATCAGTTAAATGAAGATGAAATCAGTTAACGATGAAATCAGTTAAATGAAGATGAAATCAGTTAACGATGAAATCAGTTAAAGATGAAATCAGTTACATATGAAATCAGTTACATGAAGATTAAATCAGTTACATATGAAATCAGTTACATGAAGATTAAATCAGTTAACGATGAAATCAGTTAAAGATGAAATCAGTTAACGATGAAATCAGTTAAAGATGAAATCAGTTAACGATGAAATCAGTTAACGATGAAATCAGTTAAATGAAGATGAAATCAGTTAACGATGAAATCAGTTAACGATGAAATCAGTTAACGATGAAATCAGTTAAATGAAGATGAAATCAGTTAACGATGAAATCAGTTAACGATGAAATCAGTTAAATGAAGATGAAATCAGTTAACGATGAAATCAGTTAACGATGAAATCAGTTAAATGAAGATGAAATCAGTAAACGATGAAATCAGTTAAAGATGAAATCAGTTAAATGAAGATGAAATCAGTTAACGATGAAATCAGTTAACGATGAAATCAGTTAACGATGAAATCAGTTAAATGAAGATGAAATCAGTTAACGATGAAATCAGTTAAAGATGAAATCAGTTACAGATGAAATCAGTTAAATGAAGATGAAATCAGTTAACGATGAAATCAGTTAAATGAAGATGAAATCAGTTAACGATGAAATCAGTTAAATGAAGATGAAATCAGTTAACGATGAAATCAGTTAAAGATGAAATCAGTTACAGATGAAATCAGTTAAATGAAGATGAAATCAGTTAACGATGAAATCAGTTAAAGATGAAATCAGTTAAATGAAGATGAAATCAGTTAACGATGAAATCAGTTAACGATGAAATCAGTTAAATGAAGATGAAATCAGTTAACGATGAAATCAGTTAACGATGAAATCAGTTACAGATGAAATCAGTTACATGAAGATTAAATCAGTTAACGATGAAATCAGTTAACGATGAAATCAGTTAAATGAAGAATGAAAATGAAATCAGTTAAATGAAGATGAAATCAGTTAACGATGAAATCAGTTAAAGATGAAATCAGTTAAATGAAGATGAAATCAGTTAACGATGAAATCAGTTAAATGAAGATGAAATCAGTTAACGATGAAATCAGTTAACGATGAAATCAGTTAAATGAAGATGAAATCAGTTAACGATGAAATCAGTTAACGATGAAATCAGTTAAATGAAGATGAAATCAGATAACGATGAAATCAGTTAACGGAAGATGAAATCAGTTAAATGAAGATGAAATCAGTTAACGATGAAATCAGTTACAGATGAAATCAGTTACATGAAGATTAAATCAGTTAACGATGAAATCAGTTAAAGATGAAATCAGTTAACGATGAAATCAGTTAAATGAAGAATGAAAATGAAATCAGTTAAATGAAGATGAAATCAGTTAACGATGAAATCAGTTAAATGAAGATGAAATCAGTTAACGATGAAATCAGTTAAATGAAGATGAAATCAGTTAACGATGAAATCAGTTACATATGAAATCAGTTACATGAAGATTAAATCAGTTAACGATGAAATCAGTTAAAGATGAAATCAGTTAACGATGAAATCAGTTAAAGATGAAATCAGTTAACGATGAAATCAGTTAACGATGAAATCAGTTAAATGAAGATGAAATCAGTTAACGATGAAATCAGTTAACGATGAAATCAGTTAAATGAAGATGAAATCAGTTAACGATGAAATCAGTTAAAGATGAAATCAGTTAAATGAAGATGAAATCAGTTAACGATGAAATCAGTTAACGATGAAATCAGTTAAATGAAGATGAAATCAGTTAACGATGAAATCAGTTAAAGATGAAATCAGTTACAGATGAAATCAGTTAAATGAAGATGAAATCAGTTAAATGAAGATGAAATCAGTTAACGATGAAATCAGTTAACGATGAAATCAGTTAAATGAAGATGAAATCAGTTACAGATGAAATCAGTTACATGAAGATGAAATCAGTTAACGATGAAATCAGTTAAAGATGAAATCAGTTAACGATGAAATCAGTTAAATGAAGATGAAATCAGTTAACGATGAAATCAGTTAACGATGAAATCAGTTAAATGAAGATGAAATCAGTTAACGATGAAATCAGTTAACGATGAAATCAGTTAACGATGGAATCAGTTAACGATGAAATCAGTTAAATGAAGATGAAATCAGTTAACGATGAAATCAGTTAACGATGAAATCAGTTAACGATGAAATCAGTTAAATGAAGATGAAATCAGTTAACGATGAAATCAGTTAAATGAAGATGAAATCAGTTAACGATGAAATCAGTTAAATGAAGATGAAATCAGTTAACGATGAAATCAGTTAAAGATGAAATCAGTTAACGATGGAATCAGTTAACGTTGAAATCAGTTAACGATGAAATCAGTTAACGATGAAATCAGTTAAATGAAGATGAAATCAGTTAACGATGAAATCAGTTAACGATGAAATCAGTTAACGATGAAATCAGTTAAATGAAGATGAAATCAGTTAAATGAAGATGAAATCAGTTAACGATGAAATCAGTTAAAGATGAAATCAGTTAACGATGAAATCAGTTAAATGAAGATGAAATCAGTTAACGATGAAATCAGTTAAAGATGAAATCAGTTAACGATGAAATCAGTTAACGATGAAATCAGTTAAATGAAGATGAAATCAGTTAACGATGAAATCAGTTAAATGAAGATGAAATCAGTTAACGATGAAATCAGTTAACGATGGAATCAGTTAAATGAAGATGAAATCAGTTAACGATGAAATCAGTTAAAGATGAAATCAGTTAACGATGAAATCAGTTAACGATGAAATCAGTGAAATGAAGATGAAATCAGTTAACGATGAAATCAGTTAACGATGAAATCAGTTAACGATGGAATCAGTTAAATGAAGATGAAATCAGTTAACGATGAAATCAGTTAACGATGAAATCAGTTAACGATGGAATCAGTTAAATGAAGATGAAATCAGTTAACGATGAAATCAGTTAACGATGAAATCAGTTAAATGAAGATGAAATCAGTTAACGATGAAATCAGTTAACGATGAAATCAGTTAACGATGAAATCAGTTAAATGAAGATGAAATCAGTTAAATGAAGATGAAATCAGTTAACGATGAAATCAGTTAAATGAAGATGAAATCAGTTAACGATGGAATCAGTTAAATGAAGATGAAATCAGTTAACGATGAAATCAGTTAACGATGAAATCAGTTAACGATGAAATCAGTTAAATGAAGATGAAATCAGTTAACGATGAAATCAGTTAACGATGAAATCAGTTAAATGAAGATGAAATCAGTTAACGATGAAATCAGTTAAATGAAGATGAAATCAGTTAAATGAAGATGAAATCAGTTAACGATGAAATCAGTTACAGATGAAATCAGTTACATGAAGATTAAATCAGTTAACGATGAAATCAGTTAACGATGAAATCAGTTAAATGAAGATGAAATCAGTTAACGATGAAATCAGTTAAATGAAGATGAAATCAGTTAAATGAAGATGAAATCAGTTAACGATGAAATCAGTTACAGATGAAATCAGTTAAATGAAGATGAAATCAGATAACGATGAAATCAGTTACATGAAGATTAAATCAGTTAACGATGAAATCAGTTAAAGATGAAATCAGTTAACGATGAAATCAGTTAAATGAAGAATGAAAATGAAATCAGTTAAATGAAGATGAAATCAGTTAACGATGAAATCAGTTAACGATGAAATCAGTTAACGATGAAATCAGTTAAATGAAGATGAAATCAGTTAACGATGAAATCAGTTAACGATGAAATCAGTTAAATGAAGATGAAATCAGTTAACGATGAAATCAGTTAACGATGAAATCAGTTAACGATGGAATCAGTTAAATGAAGATGAAATCAGTTAACGATGAAATCAGTTAACGATGAAATCAGTTAACGATGAAATCAGTTAAATGAAGATGAAATCAGTTAACGATGAAATCAGTAAACGATGAAATCAGTTAAATGAAGATGAAATCAGTTAACGATGGAATCAGTTAACGATGGAATCAGTTAACGATGAAATCAGTTAACGATGAAATCAGTTAAATGAAGATGAAATCAGTTAACGATGAAATCAGTTAACGATGAAATCAGTTAACGATGAAATCAGTTAAATGAAGATGAAATCAGTTAACGATGAAATCAGTTAACGATGAAATCAGTTAAATGAAGATGAAATCAGTTAACGATGAAATCAGTAAACGATGAAATCAGTTAAATGAAGATGAAATCAGTTAACGATGGAATCAGTTAACGATGGAATCAGTTAACGATGAAATCAGTTAACGATGAAATCAGTTAAATGAAGATGAAATCAGTTAACGATGAAATCAGTTAACGATGAAATCAGTTAAATGAAGATGAAATCAGTTAACGATGGAATCAGTTAACGATGAAATCAGTTAACTATGAAATCAGTTAAATGAAGATGAAATCAGTTAAATGAAGATGAAATCAGTTAACGATGGAATCAGTTAACGATGAAATCAATTAAATGAAGATGAAATCAGTTAACGATGAAATCAGTTAAATGAAGATGAAATCAGTTAACGATGAAATCAGTTAACGATGGAATCAGTTAAATGAAGATGAAATCAGTTAACGATGAAATCAGTTAACGATGGAATCAGTTAAATGAAGATGAAATCAGTTAACGATGAAATCAGTTAACGATGAAATCAGTTAACGATGAAATCAGTTAAATGAAGATGAAATCAGTTAACGATGGAATCAGTTAACGATGAAATCAGTTAACGATGAAATCAGTTAAATGAAGATGAAATCAGTTAACGATGAAATCAGTTAACGATGAAATCAGTTAACGATGAAATCAGTTAAATGAAGATGAAATCAGTTAACGATGAAATCAGTTAACGATGGAATCAGTTAAATGAAGATGAAATCAGTTAACGATGAAATCAGTTAACGATGAAATCAGTTAAATGAAGATGAAATCAGTTAACGATGAAATCAGTTAACGATGAAATCAGTTAAATGAAGATGAAATCAGTTAACGATGAAATCAGTTAAAGATGAAATCAGTTAACGATGAAATCAGTTAACGATGAAATCAGTTAAATGAAGATGAAATCAGTTAACGATGAAATCAGTTAACGATGAAATCAGTTAAAGATGAAATCAGATAACGATGAAATCAGTTAACGATGAAATCAGTTAAATGAAGATGAAATCAGTTAACGATGAAATCAGTTAAATGAAGATGAAATCAGTTAACGATGAAATCAGTTAACGATGAAATCAGTTAAATGAAGATGAAATCAGTTAATGATGAAATCAGTTAAATGAAGATGAAATCAGTTAACGATGAAATCAGTTAAATGAAGATGAAATCAGTTAACGAAATCAGTTAAATGAAGATGAAATCAGTTAACGATGAAATCAGTTAACGATGAAATCAGTTAACGATGAAATCAGTTACAGATGAAATCAGTTACATGAAGATTAAATCAGTTAACGATGAAATCAGTTAAAGATGAAATCAGTTAACGATGAAATCAGTGAAATGAAGAATGAAAATGAAATCAGTTAAATGAAGATGAAATCAGTTAACGATGAAATCATTTAAAGATGAAATCAGTTAACGATGAAATCAGTTAACGATGAAATCAGTTAAATGAAGATGAAATCAGTTAACGATGAAATCAGTTAAAGATGAAATCAGTTAAATGAAGATGAAATCAGTTAACGATGAAATCAGTTAAAGATGAAATCAGTTAAATGAAGATGAAATCAGTTAAATGAAGATGAAATCAGTTAACGATGAAATGAGTTAAAGATCAAATCAGTTACAGATGAAATCAGTTACATGAAGATTAAATCAGTTAACGATGAAATCAGTTAAAGATGAAATCAGTTAACGATCAAATCAGGTAAATGAAGAATGAAAATGAAATCAGTTAAATGAAGATGAAATCAGTTAACGATGAAATCAGTTAAATGAAGATGAAATCAGTTAACGATGAAATCAGTTAAAGATGAAATCAGTTAAATGAAGATGAAATCAGTTAACGATGAAATCAGTTAAATGTAGATGAAATCAGTTAACGATGAAATCAGTTAAAGATGAAATCAGTTAAATGAAGATGAAATCAGTTAACGATGAAATCAGTTAAATGAAGATGAAATCAGTTAACGATGAAATCAGTTAAAGATGAAATCAGTTAAATGAAGATGAAATCAGTTAACGATGAAATCAGTTAAATGTAGATGAAATCAGTTAAAGATGAAATCAGTTAAATGAAGAATGAAAATGAAATCAGTTAAATGAAGATGAAATCAGTTAACGATGAAATCAGTTAAAGATGAAATCAGTTAAATGAAGATGAAATCAGTTAAAGATGAAATCAGTTACAGATGAAATCAGTTACAGATGAAATCAGTTAACGATGAAATCGGTTAAATGAAGATGAAATCAGTTAACGATGAAATCAGTTAAAGATGAAATCAGTTAAATGAAGATGAAATCAGTTAACGATGAAATCAGTTAAATGAAGATGAAATCAGTTAAATGAAGATGAAATCAGTTAAAGATGAAATCAGTTACAGATGAAATCAGTTACAGATGAAATCAGTTAACGATGAAATCGGTTAAATGAAGATGAAATCAGTTAACGATGAAATCAGTTAAAGATGAAATCAGTTAAATGAAGATGAAATCAGTTAACGATGAAATCAGTTAAATGAAGATGAAATCAGTTACATGAAGATGAAATCAGTTAACGATGAAATCAGTTAAATGAAGATGAAATCAGTTAAATGAAGATGAAATCAGTTAACGATGAAATCAGTTAAATGAAGATGAAATCAGTTAACGATGAAATCAGTTAAAGATGAAATCAGTTAAATGAATATGAAATCAGTTAACGATGAAATCAGTTAAATGAAGATGAAATCAGTTAAAGATGAAATCAGTTAAAGATGAAATCAGTTAAATGAAGATGAAATAAGTTAACGATGAAATCAGTTAACGATGAAATCAGTTAAATGAAGATGAAATCAGTTAAAGATGAAATCAGTTAAATGAAGATGAAATCAGTTAACGATGAAATCAGTTAAAGATGAAATCAGTTAACGATGAAATCAGTTACAGATGAAATCAGTTACATGAAGATTAAATCAGTTAAAGATTAAATCAGTTAAATGAAGATGAAATCAGTTAAAGATGAAATCAGTTAAATGAAGAATGAAAATGAAATCAGTTAAATGAAGATGAAATCAGTTAACGATGAAATCAGTTAAAGATGAAATCAGTTAAATGAAGATGAAATCAGTTAACGATGAAATCAGTTAAATGAAGATGAAATCAGTTAAATGAAGATGATATCAGTTAACGATGAAATCAGTTAAATGAAGATGAAATCAGTTAAATGAAGATGAAATCAGTTAACGATGAAATCAGTTAAATGAAGATGAAATCAGTTAAATGAAGATGAAATCAGTTAACGATGAAATCAGTTAAATGAAGATGAAATCAGTTAACGATGAAATCAGTTAAATGAAGATGAAATCAATTAAATGAAGATGAAATCAGTTAACGATGAAATCAGTTAATGATGAAATCAGTTAAATGAAGATGAAATCAGTTAACGATGAAATCAGTTAAATGAAGATGAAATCAGTTAACGATGAAATCAGTTAAAGATGAAATCAGTTAAATGAAGATGAAATCAGTTAACGATGAAATCAGTTAAATGAAGATGAAATCAGTTAACGATGAAATCAGTTTAAGATGAAATCAGTTAAATGAAGATGTAATCAGTTAACGATGAAATCAGTTAAAGATGAAATCAGTTACAGATGAAATCAGTTAAATGAAGATTAAATCAGTTAACGATGAAATCAGTTAAATGAAGATGAAATCAGTTAACGATGAAATCAGTTAAAGATGAAATCAGTTAAATGAAGATGAAATCAGTTAAATGAAGATGAAATCAGTTAACGATGAAATCAGTTAAAGATGAAATCAGTTAAATGAAGATGAAATCAGTTAACGATGAAATCAGTTAAATGAAGATGAAATCAGTTAACGATAAAATCAGTTAACGATGAAATCAGTTAAATGAAGATGAAATCAGTTAACGATGAAATCAGTTAAATGAAGATGAAATCAGTTAACGATGAAATCAGTTAAATGAAGATGAAATCAGTTAAATGAAGATGAAATCAGTTAACGATGAAATCAGTTAACGATGAAATCAGTTAAATGAAGATGAAATCAGTTAACGATGAAATCAGTTAACGATGAAATCAGTTAACGATGAAATCAGTTACAGATGAAATCAGTTAACGATGAAATCAGTTAAATGAAAAATGAAAATGAAATCAGTTAAATGAAGATGAAATCAGTTAACGATGAAATCAGTTAAAGATGAAATCAGTTAACGATGAAATCAGTTAAATGAAGATGAAATCAGTTAACGATGAAATCAGTTAAAGATGAAATCAATTAAATGAAGATGAAATCAGTTAACGATGAAAACAGTTAAAGATGAAATCAGTTAAATGAAGATGAAATCAGTTAAATGAAGATGAAATCAGTTAACGATGAAATGAGTTAAAGATGAAATCAGTTACAGATGAAATCAGTTACATGAAGATTAAATCAGTTAACGATGAAATCAGTTAAATGTAGATGAAATCAGTTAAAGATGAAATCAGTTAAATGAAGAATGAAAATGAAATCAGTTAAATGAAGATGAAATCAGTTAACGATGAAATCAGTTAAAGATGAAATCAGTTAAATGAAGATGAAATCAGTTAAAGATGAAATCAGTTACAGATGAAATCAGTTACAGATGAAATCAGTTAAATGGAGATGAAATCAGTTAACGATGAAATCAGTTAAAGATGAAATCAGTTAAATGAAGATGAAATCAGTTAACGATGAAATCATTTAATTAAGATGAAATCAGTTAAAGATGAAATCAGTTAAAGATGAAATCAGTTAAAGATGAAATCAGTTAAAGATGAAATCAGTTAAATTAACGATGAAATCAGTTAACGATGAAATCAGTTAAATGAAGATGAAATCAGTTAAAGATGAAATCAGTTAAATGAAGATGAAATCAGTTAAAGATGAAATCAGTTAAATGAAGATGAAATCAGTTAAAGATGAAATCAGTTAACGATGAAATCAGTTAACGATGAAATCAGTTAACGATGAAATCAGTTAAATGAAGATGAAATCAGTTAACGATGAAATCAGTTAAATGAAGATGAAATCAGTTAAATGAAGATGAAATCAGTTAAATGAAGATGAAATCAGTTAACGATGAAATCAGTTAAAGATGAAATCAGTTACAGATGAAATCAGTTAAATGAAGTTCAAATCAGTTAACGATGAAATCAGTTAACGATGAAATCAGTTAAATGAAGATGAAATCAGTTAACGATGAAATCAGTTAAAGATGAAATCAGTTAAATGAAGATGAAATCAGTTAACGATGAAATCAGTTAAATGAAGATGAAATCAGTTAAAGATGAAATCAGTTAACGATGAAATCAGTTAACGATGAAATCAGTTACAGATGAAATCAGTTACATGAAGATTAAATCAGTTAAAGATTAAATCAGTTAAATGAAGATGAAATCAGTTAAAGATGAAATCAGTTAAATGAAGAATGAAAATGAAATCAGTTAAATGAAGATGAAATCAGTTAACGATGAAATCAGTTAAATGAAGATGAAATCAGTTAACGATGAAATCAGTTAACGATGAAATCAGTTAAATGAAGATGAAATCAGTTAACGATGAAATCAGTTAAATGAAGATGAAATCAGTTAACGATGAAATCAGTTAAAGATGAAATCAGTTAAATGAAGATGAAATCAGTTAACGATGAAATCAGTTAAATGAAGATGAAATCAGTTAACGATGAAATCAGTTAACGATGAAATCAGTTAAAGATGAAATCAGTTAACGATGAAATCAGTTAAATGAAGAATGAAAATGAAATCAGTTAAATGAAGATGAAATCAGTTAACGATGAAATCAGTTAAAGATGAAATCAGTTAAATGAAGATGAAATCAGTTAAAGATGAAATCAGTTAACGATGAAATCAGTTAAATGAAGAATGAAAATGAAATCAGTTAAATGAAGATGAAATCAGTTAAAGATGAAATCAGTTAAATGAAGATGAAATCAGTTAACGATGAAATCAGTTAAAGATGAAATCAGTTACAGATGAAATCAGTTACATGAAGATTAAATCAGTTACAGATGAAATCAGTTACATGAAGATTAAATCAGTTAACGATGAAATCAGTTAAAGATGAAATCAGTTAACGATGAAATCAGTTAAATGAAGATGAAATCAGTTAACGATGAAATCAGTTAAAGATGAAATCAGTTAAATGAAGATGAAATCAGTTAACGATGAAATCAGTTAAATGAAGAATGAAAATGAAATCAGTTTAATGAAGATGAAATCAGTTAACGATGAAATCAGTTAAAGATGAAATCAGTTAACGATGAAATCAGTTAAATGAAGATGAAATCAGATAACGATGAAATCAGTTAAAGATGAAATCAGTTAAATGAAGATGAAATCAGTTAACGATGAAATCAGTTAAAGATGAAATCAGTTAAATGAAGATGAAATCAGTTAAAGATGAAATCAGTTAAATGAAGATGAAATCAGTTAACGATGAAATCAGTTAAATAAAGATGAAATCAGTTAACGATGAAATCAGTTAAAGATGAAATCAGTTACAGATGAAATCAGTTAAAGATGAAATCAGTTAAATGAAGATGAAATCAGTTAACGATGAAATCAGTTAACGATGAAATCAGTTAAATGAAGATGAAATCAGTTAACGATGAAATCAGTTAAAGATGAAATCAGTTAAATGAAGATGAAATCAGTTAACGATGAAATCAGTTAAATGAAGATGAAATCAGTTAAAGATGAAATCAGTTAAATGAAGATGACATCAGTTAACGATGAAATCAGTTAAATGAAGATGAAATCAGTTAAATGAAGATGAAATCAGTTAACGATGAAATCAGTTAAATGAAGATGAAATCAGTTAACGATGAAATCAGTTAAAGATGAAATCAGTTAAATGAAGATGAAATCAGTTAACGATGAAATCAGTTAAATGAAGATGAAATCAGTTAACGTTGAAATCAGTTAAAGATGAAATCAGTTAAATGAAGATGAAATCAGTTAACGATGAAATCAGTTAAAGATGAAATCAGTTACAGATGAAATCAGTTACATGAAGATTAAATCAGTTAACGATGAAATCAGTTAAAGATGAAATCAGTTAAATGAAGATGAAATCAGTTAATGATGAAATCAGTTAAATGAAGAATGAAAATGAAATCAGTTAAATGAAGATGAAATCAGTTAAAGATGAAATCAGGTAAATGAAGATGAAATCAGTTAACGATGAAATCAGTTAAAGATGAAATCAGTTACAGATGAAATCAGTTACATGAAGATTAAATCAGTTAACGATGAAATCAGTTAAAGATGAAATCAGTTAACGATGAAATCAGTTAAATGAAGATGAAATCATTTAACGATGAAATCAGTTAACGATGAAATCAGTTAAATGAAGATGAAATCAGTTAACGATGAAATCAGTTAAATGAAGATGAAATCAGTTAAAGATGAAATCAGTGAAAGATGAAGTCAGTTAAATGAAGATGAAATCAGTTAACGATGAAATCAGTTAAAGATGGAATCAGTTAAATGAAGATGAAATCAGTTAACGATGAAATCAGTTAAATGAAGATGAAATCAGTTAACGACGAAATCAGTTAATGATGAAATCAGTTACATGAAGATTAAATCAGTTAAAGATTAAATCAGTTAAATGAAGATGAAATCAGTTAAAGATGAAATCAGTTAAATGAAGAATGAAAATGAAATCAGTTAAATGAAGATGAAATCAGTTAAAGATGAAATCAGTTAAAGATGAAGTCAGTTAAATGAAGATGAAATCAGTTAACGATGAAATCAGTTAAATGAAGATGAAATCAGTTAAAGATGAAATCAGTTACAGATGAAATCAGTTACAGATTAAATCAGTTACATGAAGATGAAATCAGTTACATGAAGATTAAATCAGTTAAAGATGAAATCAGTTAAATGTAGATGAAATCAGTTAAATGAAGATGAAATCAGTTAACGATGAAATCAGTTAAATGAAGATGAAATCAGTTAACGATGAAATCAGTTAAAGATGAAATCAGTTAAATGAAGATGAAATCAGTTAACGATGAAATCAGTTAAAGATGAAATCAGTTAAATGAAGATGAAATCAGTTAAAGATGAAATCAGTTAACGATGAAATCAGTTAACGATGAAATCAGTTAAATGAAGATGAAATCAGTTAATGATGAAATCAGTTAAATGAAGATGAAATCAGTTAACGATGAAATCAGTTAAATGAAGAATGAAAATGAAATCAGTTAAATGAAGATGAAATCAGTTAACGATGAAATCAGTTAAAGATGAAATCAGTTAAATGAAGATGAAATCAGTTAAATGAAGATGAAATCAGTTAACGATGAAATCAGTTAAAGATGAAATCAGTTAACGATGAAATCAGTTAAAGATGAAATCAGTTAACGATGAAATCAGTTAAATGAAGATGAAATCAGTTAACGATGAAATCAGTTAAAGATGAAATCAGTTAACGATGAAATCAGTTAAAGATGAAATCAGTTAAAGATGAAATCAGTTAACGATGAAATCAGTTAACGATGAAATCAGTTAACGATGAAATCAGTTAACGATGAAATCAGTTAAAGATGAAATCAGTTAAATGAAGATGAAATCAGTTAACAATGAAATCAGTTAAATGAAGATGAAATCAGTTAACAATGAAATCAGTTAAATGAAGAATGAAAATGAAATCAGTTAAATGAAGATGAAATCAGTTAACGATGAAATCAGTTAAAGATGAAATCAGTTACAGATTAAATCAGTTACATGAAGATTAAATCAGTTAAAGATTAAATCAGTTAAATGTAGATGAAATCAGTTAAATGAAGATGAAATCAGTTAAAGATGAAATCAGTTAAATGAAGAATGAAAATGAAATAAGTTAAATGACGATGAAATCAGTTAACGATGAAATCAGTTAAAGATGAAATCAGTTAAATGAAGATGAAATCAGTTAACGATGAAATCAGTTAACGATGAAATCAGTTAAATGAAGATGAAATCAGTTAACGATGAAATCAGTTAAATGAAGATGAAATCAGTTAACTATGAAATCAGTTAAAGATGAAATCAGTTAAATGAAGATGAAATCAGTTAAAGATGAAATCAGTTAACGATCAAATCAGGTAAATGAAGAATGAAAATGAAATCAGTTAAATGAAGATGAAATCAGTTAACGATGAAATCAGTTAAATGAAGATGAAATCAGTTAACGATGAAATCAGTTAAAGATGAAATCAGTTAAATGAAGATGAAATCAGTTAACGATGAAATCAGTTAAATGTAGATGAAATCAGTTAACGATGAAATCAGTTAAAGATGAAATCAGTTAAATGAAGATGAAATCAGTTAACGATGAAATCAGTTAAATGAAGATGAAATCAGTTAACGATGAAATCAGTTAAAGATGAAATCAGTTAAATGAAGATGAAATCAGTTAACGATGAAATCAGTTAAATGTAGATGAAATCAGTTAAAGATGAAATCAGTTAAATGAAGAATGAAAATGAAATCAGTTAAATGAAGATGAAATCAGTTAACGATGAAATCAGTTAAAGATGAAATCAGTTAAATGAAGATGAAATCAGTTAAAGATGAAATCAGTTACAGATGAAATCAGTTACAGATGAAATCAGTTAACGATGAAATCGGTTAAATGAAGATGAAATCAGTTAACGATGAAATCAGTTAAAGATGAAATCAGTTAAATGAAGATGAAATCAGTTAACGATGAAATCAGTTAAATGAAGATGAAATCAGTTAAATGAAGATGAAATCAGTTAAAGATGAAATCAGTTACAGATGAAATCAGTTACAGATGAAATCAGTTAACGATGAAATCGGTTAAATGAAGATGAAATCAGTTAACGATGAAATCAGTTAAAGATGAAATCAGTTAAATGAAGATGAAATCAGTTAACGATGAAATCAGTTAAATGAAGATGAAATCAGTTACATGAAGATGAAATCAGTTAACGATGAAATCAGTTAAATGAAGATGAAATCAGTTAAATGAAGATGAAATCAGTTAACGATGAAATCAGTTAAATGAAGATGAAATCAGTTAACGATGAAATCAGTTAAAGATGAAATCAGTTAAATGAATATGAAATCAGTTAACGATGAAATCAGTTAAATGAAGATGAAATCAGTTAAAGATGAAATCAGTTAAAGATGAAATCAGTTAAATGAAGATGAAATAAGTTAACGATGAAATCAGTTAACGATGAAATCAGTTAAATGAAGATGAAATCAGTTAAAGATGAAATCAGTTAAATGAAGATGAAATCAGTTAACGATGAAATCAGTTAAAGATGAAATCAGTTAACGATGAAATCAGTTACAGATGAAATCAGTTACATGAAGATTAAATCAGTTAAAGATTAAATCAGTTAAATGAAGATGAAATCAGTTAAAGATGAAATCAGTTAAATGAAGAATGAAAATGAAATCAGTTAAATGAAGATGAAATCAGTTAACGATGAAATCAGTTAAAGATGAAATCAGTTAAATGAAGATGAAATCAGTTAACGATGAAATCAGTTAAATGAAGATGAAATCAGTTAAATGAAGATGATATCAGTTAACGATGAAATCAGTTAAATGAAGATGAAATCAGTTAAATGAAGATGAAATCAGTTAACGATGAAATCAGTTAAATGAAGATGAAATCAGTTAAATGAAGATGAAATCAGTTAACGATGAAATCAGTTAAATGAAGATGAAATCAGTTAACGATGAAATCAGTTAAATGAAGATGAAATCAATTAAATGAAGATGAAATCAGTTAACGATGAAATCAGTTAATGATGAAATCAGTTAAATGAAGATGAAATCAGTTAACGATGAAATCAGTTAAATGAAGATGAAATCAGTTAACGATGAAATCAGTTAAAGATGAAATCAGTTAAATGAAGATGAAATCAGTTAACGATGAAATCAGTTAAATGAAGATGAAATCAGTTAACGATGAAATCAGTTTAAGATGAAATCAGTTAAATGAAGATGTAATCAGTTAACGATGAAATCAGTTAAAGATGAAATCAGTTACAGATGAAATCAGTTAAATGAAGATTAAATCAGTTAACGATGAAATCAGTTAAATGAAGATGAAATCAGTTAACGATGAAATCAGTTAAAGATGAAATCAGTTAAATGAAGATGAAATCAGTTAAATGAAGATGAAATCAGTTAACGATGAAATCAGTTAAAGATGAAATCAGTTAAATGAAGATGAAATCAGTTAACGATGAAATCAGTTAAATGAAGATGAAATCAGTTAACGATAAAATCAGTTAACGATGAAATCAGTTAAATGAAGATGAAATCAGTTAACGATGAAATCAGTTAAATGAAGATGAAATCAGTTAACGATGAAATCAGTTAAATGAAGATGAAATCAGTTAAATGAAGATGAAATCAGTTAACGATGAAATCAGTTAACGATGAAATCAGTTAAATGAAGATGAAATCAGTTAACGATGAAATCAGTTAACGATGAAATCAGTTAACGATGAAATCAGTTACAGATGAAATCAGTTAACGATGAAATCAGTTAAATGAAAAATGAAAATGAAATCAGTTAAATGAAGATGAAATCAGTTAACGATGAAATCAGTTAAAGATGAAATCAGTTAACGATGAAATCAGTTAAATGAAGATGAAATCAGTTAACGATGAAATCAGTTAAAGATGAAATCAATTAAATGAAGATGAAATCAGTTAACGATGAAAACAGTTAAAGATGAAATCAGTTAAATGAAGATGAAATCAGTTAAATGAAGATGAAATCAGTTAACGATGAAATGAGTTAAAGATGAAATCAGTTACAGATGAAATCAGTTACATGAAGATTAAATCAGTTAACGATGAAATCAGTTAAATGTAGATGAAATCAGTTAAAGATGAAATCAGTTAAATGAAGAATGAAAATGAAATCAGTTAAATGAAGATGAAATCAGTTAACGATGAAATCAGTTAAAGATGAAATCAGTTAAATGAAGATGAAATCAGTTAAAGATGAAATCAGTTACAGATGAAATCAGTTACAGATGAAATCAGTTAAATGGAGATGAAATCAGTTAACGATGAAATCAGTTAAAGATGAAATCAGTTAAATGAAGATGAAATCAGTTAACGATGAAATCATTTAATTAAGATGAAATCAGTTAAAGATGAAATCAGTTAAAGATGAAATCAGTTAAAGATGAAATCAGTTAAAGATGAAATCAGTTAAATTAACGATGAAATCAGTTAACGATGAAATCAGTTAAATGAAGATGAAATCAGTTAAAGATGAAATCAGTTAAATGAAGATGAAATCAGTTAAAGATGAAATCAGTTAAATGAAGATGAAATCAGTTAAAGATGAAATCAGTTAACGATGAAATCAGTTAACGATGAAATCAGTTAACGATGAAATCAGTTAAATGAAGATGAAATCAGTTAACGATGAAATCAGTTAAATGAAGATGAAATCAGTTAAATGAAGATGAAATCAGTTAAATGAAGATGAAATCAGTTAACGATGAAATCAGTTAAAGATGAAATCAGTTACAGATGAAATCAGTTAAATGAAGTTCAAATCAGTTAACGATGAAATCAGTTAACGATGAAATCAGTTAAATGAAGATGAAATCAGTTAACGATGAAATCAGTTAAAGATGAAATCAGTTAAATGAAGATGAAATCAGTTAACGATGAAATCAGTTAAATGAAGATGAAATCAGTTAAAGATGAAATCAGTTAACGATGAAATCAGTTAACGATGAAATCAGTTACAGATGAAATCAGTTACATGAAGATTAAATCAGTTAAAGATTAAATCAGTTAAATGAAGATGAAATCAGTTAAAGATGAAATCAGTTAAATGAAGAATGAAAATGAAATCAGTTAAATGAAGATGAAATCAGTTAACGATGAAATCAGTTAAATGAAGATGAAATCAGTTAACGATGAAATCAGTTAACGATGAAATCAGTTAAATGAAGATGAAATCAGTTAACGATGAAATCAGTTAAATGAAGATGAAATCAGTTAACGATGAAATCAGTTAAAGATGAAATCAGTTAAATGAAGATGAAATCAGTTAACGATGAAATCAGTTAAATGAAGATGAAATCAGTTAACGATGAAATCAGTTAACGATGAAATCAGTTAAAGATGAAATCAGTTAACGATGAAATCAGTTAAATGAAGAATGAAAATGAAATCAGTTAAATGAAGATGAAATCAGTTAACGATGAAATCAGTTAAAGATGAAATCAGTTAAATGAAGATGAAATCAGTTAAAGATGAAATCAGTTAACGATGAAATCAGTTAAATGAAGAATGAAAATGAAATCAGTTAAATGAAGATGAAATCAGTTAAAGATGAAATCAGTTAAATGAAGATGAAATCAGTTAACGATGAAATCAGTTAAAGATGAAATCAGTTACAGATGAAATCAGTTACATGAAGATTAAATCAGTTACAGATGAAATCAGTTACATGAAGATTAAATCAGTTAACGATGAAATCAGTTAAAGATGAAATCAGTTAACGATGAAATCAGTTAAATGAAGATGAAATCAGTTAACGATGAAATCAGTTAAAGATGAAATCAGTTAAATGAAGATGAAATCAGTTAACGATGAAATCAGTTAAATGAAGAATGAAAATGAAATCAGTTTAATGAAGATGAAATCAGTTAACGATGAAATCAGTTAAAGATGAAATCAGTTAACGATGAAATCAGTTAAATGAAGATGAAATCAGATAACGATGAAATCAGTTAAAGATGAAATCAGTTAAATGAAGATGAAATCAGTTAACGATGAAATCAGTTAAAGATGAAATCAGTTAAATGAAGATGAAATCAGTTAAAGATGAAATCAGTTAAATGAAGATGAAATCAGTTAACGATGAAATCAGTTAAATAAAGATGAAATCAGTTAACGATGAAATCAGTTAAAGATGAAATCAGTTACAGATGAAATCAGTTAAAGATGAAATCAGTTAAATGAAGATGAAATCAGTTAACGATGAAATCAGTTAACGATGAAATCAGTTAAATGAAGATGAAATCAGTTAACGATGAAATCAGTTAAAGATGAAATCAGTTAAATGAAGATGAAATCAGTTAACGATGAAATCAGTTAAATGAAGATGAAATCAGTTAAAGATGAAATCAGTTAAATGAAGATGACATCAGTTAACGATGAAATCAGTTAAATGAAGATGAAATCAGTTAAATGAAGATGAAATCAGTTAACGATGAAATCAGTTAAATGAAGATGAAATCAGTTAACGATGAAATCAGTTAAAGATGAAATCAGTTAAATGAAGATGAAATCAGTTAACGATGAAATCAGTTAAATGAAGATGAAATCAGTTAACGTTGAAATCAGTTAAAGATGAAATCAGTTAAATGAAGATGAAATCAGTTAACGATGAAATCAGTTAAAGATGAAATCAGTTACAGATGAAATCAGTTACATGAAGATTAAATCAGTTAACGATGAAATCAGTTAAAGATGAAATCAGTTAAATGAAGATGAAATCAGTTAATGATGAAATCAGTTAAATGAAGAATGAAAATGAAATCAGTTAAATGAAGATGAAATCAGTTAAAGATGAAATCAGGTAAATGAAGATGAAATCAGTTAACGATGAAATCAGTTAAAGATGAAATCAGTTACAGATGAAATCAGTTACATGAAGATTAAATCAGTTAACGATGAAATCAGTTAAAGATGAAATCAGTTAACGATGAAATCAGTTAAATGAAGATGAAATCATTTAACGATGAAATCAGTTAACGATGAAATCAGTTAAATGAAGATGAAATCAGTTAACGATGAAATCAGTTAAATGAAGATGAAATCAGTTAAAGATGAAATCAGTGAAAGATGAAGTCAGTTAAATGAAGATGAAATCAGTTAACGATGAAATCAGTTAAAGATGGAATCAGTTAAATGAAGATGAAATCAGTTAACGATGAAATCAGTTAAATGAAGATGAAATCAGTTAACGACGAAATCAGTTAATGATGAAATCAGTTACATGAAGATTAAATCAGTTAAAGATTAAATCAGTTAAATGAAGATGAAATCAGTTAAAGATGAAATCAGTTAAATGAAGAATGAAAATGAAATCAGTTAAATGAAGATGAAATCAGTTAAAGATGAAATCAGTTAAAGATGAAGTCAGTTAAATGAAGATGAAATCAGTTAACGATGAAATCAGTTAAATGAAGATGAAATCAGTTAAAGATGAAATCAGTTACAGATGAAATCAGTTACAGATTAAATCAGTTACATGAAGATGAAATCAGTTACATGAAGATTAAATCAGTTAAAGATGAAATCAGTTAAATGTAGATGAAATCAGTTAAATGAAGATGAAATCAGTTAACGATGAAATCAGTTAAATGAAGATGAAATCAGTTAACGATGAAATCAGTTAAAGATGAAATCAGTTAAATGAAGATGAAATCAGTTAACGATGAAATCAGTTAAAGATGAAATCAGTTAAATGAAGATGAAATCAGTTAAAGATGAAATCAGTTAACGATGAAATCAGTTAACGATGAAATCAGTTAAATGAAGATGAAATCAGTTAATGATGAAATCAGTTAAATGAAGATGAAATCAGTTAACGATGAAATCAGTTAAATGAAGAATGAAAATGAAATCAGTTAAATGAAGATGAAATCAGTTAACGATGAAATCAGTTAAAGATGAAATCAGTTAAATGAAGATGAAATCAGTTAAATGAAGATGAAATCAGTTAACGATGAAATCAGTTAAAGATGAAATCAGTTAACGATGAAATCAGTTAAAGATGAAATCAGTTAACGATGAAATCAGTTAAATGAAGATGAAATCAGTTAACGATGAAATCAGTTAAAGATGAAATCAGTTAACGATGAAATCAGTTAAAGATGAAATCAGTTAAAGATGAAATCAGTTAACGATGAAATCAGTTAACGATGAAATCAGTTAACGATGAAATCAGTTAACGATGAAATCAGTTAAAGATGAAATCAGTTAAATGAAGATGAAATCAGTTAACAATGAAATCAGTTAAATGAAGATGAAATCAGTTAACAATGAAATCAGTTAAATGAAGAATGAAAATGAAATCAGTTAAATGAAGATGAAATCAGTTAACGATGAAATCAGTTAAAGATGAAATCAGTTACAGATTAAATCAGTTACATGAAGATTAAATCAGTTAAAGATTAAATCAGTTAAATGTAGATGAAATCAGTTAAATGAAGATGAAATCAGTTAAAGATGAAATCAGTTAAATGAAGAATGAAAATGAAATAAGTTAAATGACGATGAAATCAGTTAACGATGAAATCAGTTAAAGATGAAATCAGTTAAATGAAGATGAAATCAGTTAACGATGAAATCAGTTAACGATGAAATCAGTTAAATGAAGATGAAATCAGTTAACGATGAAATCAGTTAAATGAAGATGAAATCAGTTAACGATGAAATCAGTTAAATGAAGATGAAATCAGTTAAAGATGAAATCAGTTAAATGAAGATGAAATCAGTTAAAGATGAAATCAGTTAAATGAAGAATGAAAATGAAATCAGTTAAATGAAGATGAAATCAGTTAAAGATGAAATCAGTTAAAGATGAAATCAGTTAACGATGAAATCAGTTAAATGAAGATGAAATCAGTTAACGATGAAATCAGTTAAATGAAGATGAAATCAGTTAACGATGAAATCAGTTAAAGATGAAATCAGTTAACGATGAAATCAGTTAAATGAAGATGAAATCAGTTAACGATGAAATCAGTTAAATGAAGATGAAATCAGTTAACGATGAAATCAGTTAAATGAAGATGAAATCAGTTAAATGAAGATGAAATCAGTTAACGATGAAATCAGTTAAATGAAGATGAAATCAGTTAAATGAAGATGAAATCAGTTAAAGATGAAATCAGTTACAGATGAAATCAGTTACATGAAGATTAAATCAGTTAACGATGAAATCAGTTAAAGATGAAATCAGTTAACGATGAAATCAGTTAAATGAAGAATGAAAATGAAATCAGTTAAATGAAGATGAAATCAGTTAAAGGTGAAATCAGTTAAAGATGAAATCAGTTAACGATGAAATCAGTTAACGATGAAATCAGTTAAATGAAGATGAAATCAGTTAACGATGAAATCAGTTAAAGATGAAATCAGTTAAATGAAGATGAAATCAGTTAACAATGAAATCAGTTAAAGATGAAATCAGTTAACGATGAAATCAGTTAACGATGAAATCAGTTAAATGAAGATGAAATCAGTTAACGATGAAATCAGTTAAAGATGAAATCAGTTAAATGAAGATGAAATCAGTTAACGATGAAATCAGTTAAATGAAGATGAAATCAGTTAACGATGAAATCAGTTAAAGATGAAATCAGTTAAATGAAGATGAAATCAGTTAACGATGAAATCAGTTAAATGAATATGAAATCAGTTAACGATGAAATCAGTTAAAGATGAAATCAGTTAAATGAAGATGAAATCAGTTAACGATGAAATCAGTTAACGATGAAATC
Source organism: Semicossyphus pulcher (assembly GCF_022749685.1). NCBI lineage: Eukaryota > Metazoa > Chordata > Actinopteri > Labriformes > Labridae > Semicossyphus > Semicossyphus pulcher. The sequence goes on from NW_027211703.1 coordinate 2,572,842, forward strand.
AGTTAAATGAAGATGAAATCAGTTAACGATGAAATCAGTTAAAGATGAAATCAGTTAAATGAAGATGAAATCAGTTAACGATGAAATCAGTTAACGATGAAATCAGTTAACGATGAAATCAGTTAACGATGAAATCAGTTAAATGAAGATGAAATCAGTTAACGATGAAATCAGTTAAAGATGAAATCAGTTACAGATGAAATCAGTTACATGAAGATTAAATCAGTTAACGATGAAATCACTTAAAGATGAAATCAGTTAACGATGAAATCAGTTAAATGAAGAATGAAAATGAAATCAGTTAAATGAAGATGAAATCAGTCAACGATGAAATCAGTTAAAGATGAAATCAGTTAAATGAAGATGAAATCAGTTAACGATGAAATCAGTTAAATGAAGATGAAATCAGTTAACGATGAAATCAGTTAAATGAAGATGAAATCAGTTAACGATGAAATCAGTGAAATGAAGATGAAATCAGTTAACGATGAAATCAGTTAAAGATGAAATCAGTTAAATGAAGATGAAATCAGTTAACGATGAAATCAGTTAACGATGAAATCAGTTAAATGAAGATTAAATCAGTTAACGATGAAATCAGTTAACGATGAAATCAGTTAAATGAAGATGAAATCAGTTAAATGAAGATGAAAGCAGTTAACGATGAAATCAGTTAACGATGAAATCAGTTAATGATGAAATCATTTACATGAAGAATGAAAATGAAATCAGTTAAATGAAGATGAAATCAGTTAACGATGAAATCAGTTAAATGAAGATGAAATCAGTTAACGATGAAATCAGTTAACGATGAAATCAGTTAACGATGAAATTAGTTACATGAAGATTAAATCAGTTAACGATGAAATCAGTTAAAGATGAAATCAGTTAACGATGAAATCAGTTAAAGATGAAATCAGTTAACGATGAAATCAGTTAACGATGAAATCAGTTAAATGAAGATGAAATCAGTTAACGATGAAATCAGTTAACGATGAAATCAGTTAAAGATGAAATCAGTTAAATGAAGATGAAATCAGTTAATTGAAGAATGATAATGAAATCAGTTAAATGAAGATGAAATCAGTTAACGATGAAATCAGTTAAAGATGAAATCAGTTAAATGAAGATGAAATCAGTTAACGATGAAATCAGTTAAATGAAGATGAAATCAGTTAACGATGAAATCAGTTAAATGACGATGAAATCAGTTAACGATGAAATCAGTTACATGAAGATTAAATCAGTTACATATGAAATCAGTTACATGAAGATGAAATCAGTTAACGATGAAATCAGTTAAAGATGAAATCAGTTAACGATGAAATCAGTTACAGATGAAATCAGTTACATGAAGATTAAATCAGTTAACGATGAAATCAGTTAAAGATGAAATCAGTTAACGATGAAATCAGTTAAATGAAGAATGAAAATGAAATCAGTTAAATGAAGATGAAATCAGTTAACGATGAAATCAGTTAAATGAAGATGAAATCAGTTAACGATGAAATCAGTTAAAGATGAAATCAGTTACATATGAAATCAGTTACATGAAGATTAAATCAGTTACATATGAAATCAGTTACATGAAGATTAAATCAGTTAACGATGAAATCAGTTAAAGATGAAATCAGTTAACGATGAAATCAGTTAAAGATGAAATCAGTTAACGATGAAATCAGTTAACGATGAAATCAGTTAAATGAAGATGAAATCAGTTAACGATGAAATCAGTTAACGATGAAATCAGTTAAATGAAGATGAAATCAGTTAACGATGAAATCAGTTAACGATGAAATCAGTTAAATGAAGATGAAATCAGTTAACGATGAAATCAGTTAACGATGAAATCAGTTAAATGAAGATGAAATCAGTAAACGATGAAATCAGTTAAAGATGAAATCAGTTAAATGAAGATGAAATCAGTTAACGATGAAATCAGTTAACGATGAAATCAGTTAACGATGAAATCAGTTAAATGAAGATGAAATCAGTTAACGATGAAATCAGTTAAAGATGAAATCAGTTACAGATGAAATCAGTTAAATGAAGATGAAATCAGTTAACGATGAAATCAGTTAAATGAAGATGAAATCAGTTAACGATGAAATCAGTTAAATGAAGATGAAATCAGTTAACGATGAAATCAGTTAAAGATGAAATCAGTTACAGATGAAATCAGTTAAATGAAGATGAAATCAGTTAACGATGAAATCAGTTAAAGATGAAATCAGTTAAATGAAGATGAAATCAGTTAACGATGAAATCAGTTAAATGAAGATGAAATCAGTTAACGATGAAATCAGTTAACGATGAAATCAGTTACAGATGAAATCAGTTACATGAAGATTAAATCAGTTAACGATGAAATCAGTTAAAGATGAAATCAGTTAACGATGAAATCAGTTAAATGAAGAATGAAAATGAAATCAGTTAAATGAAGATGAAATCAGTTAACGATGAAATCAGTTAAATGAAGATGAAATCAGTTAACGATGAAATCAGTTAAAGATGAAATCAGTTACATATGAAATCAGTTACATGAAGATTAAATCAGTTACATATGAAATCAGTTACATGAAGATTAAATCAGTTAACGATGAAATCAGTTAAAGATGAAATCAGTTAACGATGAAATCAGTTACAGATGAAATCAGTTACATGAAGATTAAATCAGTTAACGATGAAATCAGTTAAAGATGAAATCAGTTAACGATGAAATCAGTTAAATGAAGAATGAAAATGAAATCAGTTAAATGAAGATGAAATCAGTTAACGATGAAATCAGTTAAATGAAGATGAAATCAGTTAACGATGAAATCAGTTAAAGATGAAATCAGTTACATATGAAATCAGTTACATGAAGATTAAATCAGTTACATATGAAATCAGTTACATGAAGATTAAATCAGTTAACGATGAAATCAGTTAAAGATGAAATCAGTTAACGATGAAATCAGTTAAAGATGAAATCAGTTAACGATGAAATCAGTTAACGATGAAATCAGTTAAATGAAGATGAAATCAGTTAACGATGAAATCAGTTAACGATGAAATCAGTTAACGATGAAATCAGTTAAATGAAGATGAAATCAGTTAACGATGAAATCAGTTAACGATGAAATCAGTTAAATGAAGATGAAATCAGTTAACGATGAAATCAGTTAACGATGAAATCAGTTAAATGAAGATGAAATCAGTAAACGATGAAATCAGTTAAAGATGAAATCAGTTAAATGAAGATGAAATCAGTTAACGATGAAATCAGTTAACGATGAAATCAGTTAACGATGAAATCAGTTAAATGAAGATGAAATCAGTTAACGATGAAATCAGTTAAAGATGAAATCAGTTACAGATGAAATCAGTTAAATGAAGATGAAATCAGTTAACGATGAAATCAGTTAAATGAAGATGAAATCAGTTAACGATGAAATCAGTTAAATGAAGATGAAATCAGTTAACGATGAAATCAGTTAAAGATGAAATCAGTTACAGATGAAATCAGTTAAATGAAGATGAAATCAGTTAACGATGAAATCAGTTAAAGATGAAATCAGTTAAATGAAGATGAAATCAGTTAACGATGAAATCAGTTAACGATGAAATCAGTTAAATGAAGATGAAATCAGTTAACGATGAAATCAGTTAACGATGAAATCAGTTACAGATGAAATCAGTTACATGAAGATTAAATCAGTTAACGATGAAATCAGTTAACGATGAAATCAGTTAAATGAAGAATGAAAATGAAATCAGTTAAATGAAGATGAAATCAGTTAACGATGAAATCAGTTAAAGATGAAATCAGTTAAATGAAGATGAAATCAGTTAACGATGAAATCAGTTAAATGAAGATGAAATCAGTTAACGATGAAATCAGTTAACGATGAAATCAGTTAAATGAAGATGAAATCAGATAACGATGAAATCAGTTAACGGAAGATGAAATCAGTTAAATGAAGATGAAATCAGTTAACGATGAAATCAGTTACAGATGAAATCAGTTACATGAAGATTAAATCAGTTAACGATGAAATCAGTTAAAGATGAAATCAGTTAACGATGAAATCAGTTAAATGAAGAATGAAAATGAAATCAGTTAAATGAAGATGAAATCAGTTAACGATGAAATCAGTTAAATGAAGATGAAATCAGTTAACGATGAAATCAGTTAAATGAAGATGAAATCAGTTAACGATGAAATCAGTTACATATGAAATCAGTTACATGAAGATTAAATCAGTTAACGATGAAATCAGTTAAAGATGAAATCAGTTAACGATGAAATCAGTTAAAGATGAAATCAGTTAACGATGAAATCAGTTAACGATGAAATCAGTTAAATGAAGATGAAATCAGTTAACGATGAAATCAGTTAACGATGAAATCAGTTAAATGAAGATGAAATCAGTTAACGATGAAATCAGTTAAAGATGAAATCAGTTAAATGAAGATGAAATCAGTTAACGATGAAATCAGTTAACGATGAAATCAGTTAAATGAAGATGAAATCAGTTAACGATGAAATCAGTTAAAGATGAAATCAGTTACAGATGAAATCAGTTAAATGAAGATGAAATCAGTTAAATGAAGATGAAATCAGTTAACGATGAAATCAGTTAACGATGAAATCAGTTAAATGAAGATGAAATCAGTTACAGATGAAATCAGTTACATGAAGATGAAATCAGTTAACGATGAAATCAGTTAAAGATGAAATCAGTTAACGATGAAATCAGTTAAATGAAGATGAAATCAGTTAACGATGAAATCAGTTAACGATGAAATCAGTTAAATGAAGATGAAATCAGTTAACGATGAAATCAGTTAACGATGAAATCAGTTAACGATGGAATCAGTTAACGATGAAATCAGTTAAATGAAGATGAAATCAGTTAACGATGAAATCAGTTAACGATGAAATCAGTTAACGATGAAATCAGTTAAATGAAGATGAAATCAGTTAACGATGAAATCAGTTAAATGAAGATGAAATCAGTTAACGATGAAATCAGTTAAATGAAGATGAAATCAGTTAACGATGAAATCAGTTAAAGATGAAATCAGTTAACGATGGAATCAGTTAACGTTGAAATCAGTTAACGATGAAATCAGTTAACGATGAAATCAGTTAAATGAAGATGAAATCAGTTAACGATGAAATCAGTTAACGATGAAATCAGTTAAATGAAGATGAAATCAGTTAAATGAAGATGAAATCAGTTAACGATGAAATCAGTTAAAGATGAAATCAGTTAACGATGAAATCAGTTAAATGAAGATGAAATCAGTTAACGATGAAATCAGTTAAAGATGAAATCAGTTAACGATGAAATCAGTTAACGATGAAATCAGTTAAATGAAGATGAAATCAGTTAACGATGAAATCAGTTAAATGAAGATGAAATCAGTTAACGATGAAATCAGTTAACGATGGAATCAGTTAAATGAAGATGAAATCAGTTAACGATGAAATCAGTTAAAGATGAAATCAGTTAACGATGAAATCAGTTAACGATGAAATCAGTGAAATGAAGATGAAATCAGTTAACGATGAAATCAGTTAACGATGAAATCAGTTAACGATGGAATCAGTTAAATGAAGATGAAATCAGTTAACGATGAAATCAGTTAACGATGAAATCAGTTAACGATGGAATCAGTTAAATGAAGATGAAATCAGTTAACGATGAAATCAGTTAACGATGAAATCAGTTAACGATGAAATCAGTTAAATGAAGATGAAATCAGTTAACGATGAAATCAGTTAACGATGAAATCAGTTAACGATGAAATCAGTTAAATGAAGATGAAATCAGTTAAATGAAGATGAAATCAGTTAACGATGAAATCAGTTAAATGAAGATGAAATCAGTTAACGATGGAATCAGTTAAATGAAGATGAAATCAGTTAACGATGAAATCAGTTAACGATGAAATCAGTTAACGATGAAATCAGTTAAATGAAGATGAAATCAGTTAACGATGAAATCAGTTAACGATGAAATCAGTTAAATGAAGATGAAATCAGTTAACGATGAAATCAGTTAAATGAAGATGAAATCAGTTAAATGAAGATGAAATCAGTTAACGATGAAATCAGTTACAGATGAAATCAGTTACATGAAGATTAAATCAGTTAACGATGAAATCAGTTAACGATGAAATCAGTTAAATGAAGATGAAATCAGTTAACGATGAAATCAGTTAAATGAAGATGAAATCAGTTAAATGAAGATGAAATCAGTTAACGATGAAATCAGTTACAGATGAAATCAGTTAAATGAAGATGAAATCAGATAACGATGAAATCAGTTACATGAAGATTAAATCAGTTAACGATGAAATCAGTTAAAGATGAAATCAGTTAACGATGAAATCAGTTAAATGAAGAATGAAAATGAAATCAGTTAAATGAAGATGAAATCAGTTAACGATGAAATCAGTTAACGATGAAATCAGTTAACGATGAAATCAGTTAAATGAAGATGAAATCAGTTAACGATGAAATCAGTTAACGATGAAATCAGTTAAATGAAGATGAAATCAGTTAACGATGAAATCAGTTAACGATGAAATCAGTTAACGATGGAATCAGTTAAATGAAGATGAAATCAGTTAACGATGAAATCAGTTAACGATGAAATCAGTTAACGATGAAATCAGTTAAATGAAGATGAAATCAGTTAACGATGAAATCAGTAAACGATGAAATCAGTTAAATGAAGATGAAATCAGTTAACGATGGAATCAGTTAACGATGGAATCAGTTAACGATGAAATCAGTTAACGATGAAATCAGTTAAATGAAGATGAAATCAGTTAACGATGAAATCAGTTAACGATGAAATCAGTTAACGATGAAATCAGTTAAATGAAGATGAAATCAGTTAACGATGAAATCAGTTAACGATGAAATCAGTTAAATGAAGATGAAATCAGTTAACGATGAAATCAGTAAACGATGAAATCAGTTAAATGAAGATGAAATCAGTTAACGATGGAATCAGTTAACGATGGAATCAGTTAACGATGAAATCAGTTAACGATGAAATCAGTTAAATGAAGATGAAATCAGTTAACGATGAAATCAGTTAACGATGAAATCAGTTAACGATGAAATCAGTTAAATGAAGATGAAATCAGTTAACGATGGAATCAGTTAACGATGAAATCAGTTAACTATGAAATCAGTTAAATGAAGATGAAATCAGTTAAATGAAGATGAAATCAGTTAACGATGGAATCAGTTAACGATGAAATCAATTAAATGAAGATGAAATCAGTTAACGATGAAATCAGTTAAATGAAGATGAAATCAGTTAACGATGAAATCAGTTAACGATGGAATCAGTTAAATGAAGATGAAATCAGTTAACGATGAAATCAGTTAAAGATGAAATCAGTTAACGATGAAATCAGTTAACGATGAAATCAGTTAAATGAAGATGAAATCAGTTAACGATGAAATCAGTTAACGATGGAATCAGTTAAATGAAGATGAAATCAGTTAACGATGAAATCAGTTAACGATGGAATCAGTTAAATGAAGATGAAATCAGTTAACGATGAAATCAGTTAACGATGAAATCAGTTAACGATGAAATCAGTTAAATGAAGATGAAATCAGTTAACGATGGAATCAGTTAACGATGAAATCAGTTAACGATGAAATCAGTTAAATGAAGATGAAATCAGTTAACGATGAAATCAGTTAACGATGAAATCAGTTAACGATGAAATCAGTTAAATGAAGATGAAATCAGTTAACGATGAAATCAGTTAACGATGGAATCAGTTAAATGAAGATGAAATCAGTTAACGATGAAATCAGTTAACGATGAAATCAGTTAAATGAAGATGAAATCAGTTAACGATGAAATCAGTTAAATGAAGATGAAATCAGTTAACGATGAAATCAGTTAAAGATGAAATCAGTTAACGATGAAATCAGTTAACGATGAAATCAGTTAAATGAAGATGAAATCAGTTAACGATGAAATCAGTTAAAGATGAAATCAGTTAACGATGAAATCAGTTAACGATGAAATCAGTTAAATGAAGATGAAATCAGTTAACGATGAAATCAGTTAACGATGAAATCAGTTAAAGATGAAATCAGATAACGATGAAATCAGTTAACGATGAAATCAGTTAAATGAAGATGAAATCAGTTAACGATGAAATCAGTTAAATGAAGATGAAATCAGTTAACGATGAAATCAGTTAACGATGAAATCAGTTAAATGAAGATGAAATCAGTTAATGATGAAATCAGTTAAATGAAGATGAAATCAGTTAACGATGAAATCAGTTAAATGAAGATGAAATCAGTTAACGAAATCAGTTAAATGAAGATGAAATCAGTTAACGATGAAATCAGTTAACGATGAAATCAGTTAACGATGAAATCAGTTACAGATGAAATCAGTTACATGAAGATTAAATCAGTTAACGATGAAATCAGTTAAAGATGAAATCAGTTAACGATGAAATCAGTGAAATGAAGAATGAAAATGAAATCAGTTAAATGAAGATGAAATCAGTTAACGATGAAATCATTTAAAGATGAAATCAGTTAACGATGAAATCAGTTAACGATGAAATCAGTTAAATGAAGATGAAATCAGTTAACGATGAAATCAGTTAAAGATGAAATCAGTTAAATGAAGATGAAATCAGTTAACGATGAAATCAGTTAAAGATGAAATCAGTTAAATGAAGATGAAATCAGTTAAATGAAGATGAAATCAGTTAACGATGAAATGAGTTAAAGATCAAATCAGTTACAGATGAAATCAGTTACATGAAGATTAAATCAGTTAACGATGAAATCAGTTAAAGATGAAATCAGTTAACGATCAAATCAGGTAAATGAAGAATGAAAATGAAATCAGTTAAATGAAGATGAAATCAGTTAACGATGAAATCAGTTAAATGAAGATGAAATCAGTTAACGATGAAATCAGTTAAAGATGAAATCAGTTAAATGAAGATGAAATCAGTTAACGATGAAATCAGTTAAATGTAGATGAAATCAGTTAACGATGAAATCAGTTAAAGATGAAATCAGTTAAATGAAGATGAAATCAGTTAACGATGAAATCAGTTAAATGAAGATGAAATCAGTTAACGATGAAATCAGTTAAAGATGAAATCAGTTAAATGAAGATGAAATCAGTTAACGATGAAATCAGTTAAATGTAGATGAAATCAGTTAAAGATGAAATCAGTTAAATGAAGAATGAAAATGAAATCAGTTAAATGAAGATGAAATCAGTTAACGATGAAATCAGTTAAAGATGAAATCAGTTAAATGAAGATGAAATCAGTTAAAGATGAAATCAGTTACAGATGAAATCAGTTACAGATGAAATCAGTTAACGATGAAATCGGTTAAATGAAGATGAAATCAGTTAACGATGAAATCAGTTAAAGATGAAATCAGTTAAATGAAGATGAAATCAGTTAACGATGAAATCAGTTAAATGAAGATGAAATCAGTTAAATGAAGATGAAATCAGTTAAAGATGAAATCAGTTACAGATGAAATCAGTTACAGATGAAATCAGTTAACGATGAAATCGGTTAAATGAAGATGAAATCAGTTAACGATGAAATCAGTTAAAGATGAAATCAGTTAAATGAAGATGAAATCAGTTAACGATGAAATCAGTTAAATGAAGATGAAATCAGTTACATGAAGATGAAATCAGTTAACGATGAAATCAGTTAAATGAAGATGAAATCAGTTAAATGAAGATGAAATCAGTTAACGATGAAATCAGTTAAATGAAGATGAAATCAGTTAACGATGAAATCAGTTAAAGATGAAATCAGTTAAATGAATATGAAATCAGTTAACGATGAAATCAGTTAAATGAAGATGAAATCAGTTAAAGATGAAATCAGTTAAAGATGAAATCAGTTAAATGAAGATGAAATAAGTTAACGATGAAATCAGTTAACGATGAAATCAGTTAAATGAAGATGAAATCAGTTAAAGATGAAATCAGTTAAATGAAGATGAAATCAGTTAACGATGAAATCAGTTAAAGATGAAATCAGTTAACGATGAAATCAGTTACAGATGAAATCAGTTACATGAAGATTAAATCAGTTAAAGATTAAATCAGTTAAATGAAGATGAAATCAGTTAAAGATGAAATCAGTTAAATGAAGAATGAAAATGAAATCAGTTAAATGAAGATGAAATCAGTTAACGATGAAATCAGTTAAAGATGAAATCAGTTAAATGAAGATGAAATCAGTTAACGATGAAATCAGTTAAATGAAGATGAAATCAGTTAAATGAAGATGATATCAGTTAACGATGAAATCAGTTAAATGAAGATGAAATCAGTTAAATGAAGATGAAATCAGTTAACGATGAAATCAGTTAAATGAAGATGAAATCAGTTAAATGAAGATGAAATCAGTTAACGATGAAATCAGTTAAATGAAGATGAAATCAGTTAACGATGAAATCAGTTAAATGAAGATGAAATCAATTAAATGAAGATGAAATCAGTTAACGATGAAATCAGTTAATGATGAAATCAGTTAAATGAAGATGAAATCAGTTAACGATGAAATCAGTTAAATGAAGATGAAATCAGTTAACGATGAAATCAGTTAAAGATGAAATCAGTTAAATGAAGATGAAATCAGTTAACGATGAAATCAGTTAAATGAAGATGAAATCAGTTAACGATGAAATCAGTTTAAGATGAAATCAGTTAAATGAAGATGTAATCAGTTAACGATGAAATCAGTTAAAGATGAAATCAGTTACAGATGAAATCAGTTAAATGAAGATTAAATCAGTTAACGATGAAATCAGTTAAATGAAGATGAAATCAGTTAACGATGAAATCAGTTAAAGATGAAATCAGTTAAATGAAGATGAAATCAGTTAAATGAAGATGAAATCAGTTAACGATGAAATCAGTTAAAGATGAAATCAGTTAAATGAAGATGAAATCAGTTAACGATGAAATCATTTAAATGAAGATGAAATCAGTTAACGATAAAATCAGTTAACGATGAAATCAGTTAAATGAAGATGAAATCAGTTAACGATGAAATCAGTTAAATGAAGATGAAATCAGTTAACGATGAAATCAGTTAAATGAAGATGAAATCAGTTAAATGAAGATGAAATCAGTTAACGATGAAATCAGTTAACGATGAAATCAGTTAAATGAAGATGAAATCAGTTAACGATGAAATCAGTTAACGATGAAATCAGTTAAAGATGAAATCAGTTACAGATGAAATCAGTTAACGATGAAATCAGTTAAATGAAAAATGAAAATGAAATCAGTTAAATGAAGATGAAATCAGTTAACGATGAAATCAGTTAAAGATGAAATCAGTTAACGATGAAATCAGTTAAATGAAGATGAAATCAGTTAACGATGAAATCAGTTAAAGATGAAATCAATTAAATGAAGATGAAATCAGTTAACGATGAAAACAGTTAAAGATGAAATCAGTTAAATGAAGATGAAATCAGTTAAATGAAGATGAAATCAGTTAACGATGAAATGAGTTAAAGATGAAATCAGTTACAGATGAAATCAGTTACATGAAGATTAAATCAGTTAACGATGAAATCAGTTAAATGTAGATGAAATCAGTTAAAGATGAAATCAGTTAAATGAAGAATGAAAATGAAATCAGTTAAATGAAGATGAAATCAGTTAACGATGAAATCAGTTAAAGATGAAATCAGTTAAATGAAGATGAAATCAGTTAAAGATGAAATCAGTTACAGATGAAATCAGTTACAGATGAAATCAGTTAAATGGAGATGAAATCAGTTAACGATGAAATCAGTTAAAGATGAAATCAGTTAAATGAAGATGAAATCAGTTAACGATGAAATCATTTAATTAAGATGAAATCAGTTAAAGATGAAATCAGTTAAAGATGAAATCAGTTAAAGATGAAATCAGTTAAAGATGAAATCAGTTAAATTAACGATGAAATCAGTTAACGATGAAATCAGTTAAATGAAGATGAAATCAGTTAAAGATGAAATCAGTTAAATGAAGATGAAATCAGTTAAAGATGAAATCAGTTAAATGAAGATGAAATCAGTTAAAGATGAAATCAGTTAACGATGAAATCAGTTAACGATGAAATCAGTTAACGATGAAATCAGTTAAATGAAGATGAAATCAGTTAACGATGAAATCAGTTAAATGAAGATGAAATCAGTTAAATGAAGATGAAATCAGTTAAATGAAGATGAAATCAGTTAACGATGAAATCAGTTAAAGATGAAATCAGTTACAGATGAAATCAGTTAAATGAAGTTCAAATCAGTTAACGATGAAATCAGTTAACGATGAAATCAGTTAAATGAAGATGAAATCAGTTAACGATGAAATCAGTTAAAGATGAAATCAGTTAAATGAAGATGAAATCAGTTAACGATGAAATCAGTTAAATGAAGATGAAATCAGTTAAAGATGAAATCAGTTAACGATGAAATCAGTTAACGATGAAATCAGTTACAGATGAAATCAGTTACATGAAGATTAAATCAGTTAAAGATTAAATCAGTTAAATGAAGATGAAATCAGTTAAAGATGAAATCAGTTAAATGAAGAATGAAAATGAAATCAGTTAAATGAAGATGAAATCAGTTAACGATGAAATCAGTTAAATGAAGATGAAATCAGTTAACGATGAAATCAGTTAACGATGAAATCAGTTAAATGAAGATGAAATCAGTTAACGATGAAATCAGTTAAATGAAGATGAAATCAGTTAACGATGAAATCAGTTAAAGATGAAATCAGTTAAATGAAGATGAAATCAGTTAACGATGAAATCAGTTAAATGAAGATGAAATCAGTTAACGATGAAATCAGTTAACGATGAAATCAGTTAAAGATGAAATCAGTTAACGATGAAATCAGTTAAATGAAGAATGAAAATGAAATCAGTTAAATGAAGATGAAATCAGTTAACGATGAAATCAGTTAAAGATGAAATCAGTTAAATGAAGATGAAATCAGTTAAAGATGAAATCAGTTAACGATGAAATCAGTTAAATGAAGAATGAAAATGAAATCAGTTAAATGAAGATGAAATCAGTTAAAGATGAAATCAGTTAAATGAAGATGAAATCAGTTAACGATGAAATCAGTTAAAGATGAAATCAGTTACAGATGAAATCAGTTACATGAAGATTAAATCAGTTACAGATGAAATCAGTTACATGAAGATTAAATCAGTTAACGATGAAATCAGTTAAAGATGAAATCAGTTAACGATGAAATCAGTTAAATGAAGATGAAATCAGTTAACGATGAAATCAGTTAAAGATGAAATCAGTTAAATGAAGATGAAATCAGTTAACGATGAAATCAGTTAAATGAAGAATGAAAATGAAATCAGTTTAATGAAGATGAAATCAGTTAACGATGAAATCAGTTAAAGATGAAATCAGTTAACGATGAAATCAGTTAAATGAAGATGAAATCAGATAACGATGAAATCAGTTAAAGATGAAATCAGTTAAATGAAGATGAAATCAGTTAACGATGAAATCAGTTAAAGATGAAATCAGTTAAATGAAGATGAAATCAGTTAAAGATGAAATCAGTTAAATGAAGATGAAATCAGTTAACGATGAAATCAGTTAAATAAAGATGAAATCAGTTAACGATGAAATCAGTTAAAGATGAAATCAGTTACAGATGAAATCAGTTAAAGATGAAATCAGTTAAATGAAGATGAAATCAGTTAACGATGAAATCAGTTAACGATGAAATCAGTTAAATGAAGATGAAATCAGTTAACGATGAAATCAGTTAAAGATGAAATCAGTTAAATGAAGATGAAATCAGTTAACGATGAAATCAGTTAAATGAAGATGAAATCAGTTAAAGATGAAATCAGTTAAATGAAGATGACATCAGTTAACGATGAAATCAGTTAAATGAAGATGAAATCAGTTAAATGAAGATGAAATCAGTTAACGATGAAATCAGTTAAATGAAGATGAAATCAGTTAACGATGAAATCAGTTAAAGATGAAATCAGTTAAATGAAGATGAAATCAGTTAACGATGAAATCAGTTAAATGAAGATGAAATCAGTTAACGTTGAAATCAGTTAAAGATGAAATCAGTTAAATGAAGATGAAATCAGTTAACGATGAAATCAGTTAAAGATGAAATCAGTTACAGATGAAATCAGTTACATGAAGATTAAATCAGTTAACGATGAAATCAGTTAAAGATGAAATCAGTTAAATGAAGATGAAATCAGTTAATGATGAAATCAGTTAAATGAAGAATGAAAATGAAATCAGTTAAATGAAGATGAAATCAGTTAAAGATGAAATCAGGTAAATGAAGATGAAATCAGTTAACGATGAAATCAGTTAAAGATGAAATCAGTTACAGATGAAATCAGTTACATGAAGATTAAATCAGTTAACGATGAAATCAGTTAAAGATGAAATCAGTTAACGATGAAATCAGTTAAATGAAGATGAAATCATTTAACGATGAAATCAGTTAACGATGAAATCAGTTAAATGAAGATGAAATCAGTTAACGATGAAATCAGTTAAATGAAGATGAAATCAGTTAAAGATGAAATCAGTGAAAGATGAAGTCAGTTAAATGAAGATGAAATCAGTTAACGATGAAATCAGTTAAAGATGGAATCAGTTAAATGAAGATGAAATCAGTTAACGATGAAATCAGTTAAATGAAGATGAAATCAGTTAACGACGAAATCAGTTAATGATGAAATCAGTTACATGAAGATTAAATCAGTTAAAGATTAAATCAGTTAAATGAAGATGAAATCAGTTAAAGATGAAATCAGTTAAATGAAGAATGAAAATGAAATCAGTTAAATGAAGATGAAATCAGTTAAAGATGAAATCAGTTAAAGATGAAGTCAGTTAAATGAAGATGAAATCAGTTAACGATGAAATCAGTTAAATGAAGATGAAATCAGTTAAAGATGAAATCAGTTACAGATGAAATCAGTTACAGATTAAATCAGTTACATGAAGATGAAATCAGTTACATGAAGATTAAATCAGTTAAAGATGAAATCAGTTAAATGTAGATGAAATCAGTTAAATGAAGATGAAATCAGTTAACGATGAAATCAGTTAAATGAAGATGAAATCAGTTAACGATGAAATCAGTTAAAGATGAAATCAGTTAAATGAAGATGAAATCAGTTAACGATGAAATCAGTTAAAGATGAAATCAGTTAAATGAAGATGAAATCAGTTAAAGATGAAATCAGTTAACGATGAAATCAGTTAACGATGAAATCAGTTAAATGAAGATGAAATCAGTTAATGATGAAATCAGTTAAATGAAGATGAAATCAGTTAACGATGAAATCAGTTAAATGAAGAATGAAAATGAAATCAGTTAAATGAAGATGAAATCAGTTAACGATGAAATCAGTTAAAGATGAAATCAGTTAAATGAAGATGAAATCAGTTAAATGAAGATGAAATCAGTTAACGATGAAATCAGTTAAAGATGAAATCAGTTAACGATGAAATCAGTTAAAGATGAAATCAGTTAACGATGAAATCAGTTAAATGAAGATGAAATCAGTTAACGATGAAATCAGTTAAAGATGAAATCAGTTAACGATGAAATCAGTTAAAGATGAAATCAGTTAAAGATGAAATCAGTTAACGATGAAATCAGTTAACGATGAAATCAGTTAACGATGAAATCAGTTAAAGATGAAATCAGTTAAATGAAGATGAAATCAGTTAACAATGAAATCAGTTAAATGAAGATGAAATCAGTTAACAATGAAATCAGTTAAATGAAGAATGAAAATGAAATCAGTTAAATGAAGATGAAATCAGTTAACGATGAAATCAGTTAAAGATGAAATCAGTTACAGATTAAATCAGTTACATGAAGATTAAATCAGTTAAAGATTAAATCAGTTAAATGTAGATGAAATCAGTTAAATGAAGATGAAATCAGTTAAAGATGAAATCAGTTAAATGAAGAATGAAAATGAAATAAGTTAAATGACGATGAAATCAGTTAACGATGAAATCAGTTAAAGATGAAATCAGTTAAATGAAGATGAAATCAGTTAACGATGAAATCAGTTAAAGATGAAATCAGTTAAATGAAGATGAAATTAGTTAACGATGAAATCAGTTAAATGAAGATGAAATCAGTTAACGATGAAATCAGTTAAAGATGAAATCAGTTAAAGATGAAATCAGTTAACGATGAAATCAGTTAAAGATGAAATCAGTTAAAGATGAAATCAGTTAACGATGAAATCAGTTAAAGATGAAATCAGTTAAATGAAGATGAAATCAGTTAACGATGAAATCAGTTAAATGAAGATGAAATCAGTTACAGATGAAATCAGTTACAGATGAAATCAGTTAAATGAAGATGAAATCAGTTAACAATGAAATCAGTTAAATGAAGATGAAATCAGTTAACAATGAAATCAGTTAAATTAAGAATGAAAATGAAATCAGTTAAATGAAGATGAAATCAGTTAACGATGAAATCAGTTAAAGATGAAATCAGTTACAGATTAAATCAGTTACATGAAGATTAAATCAGTTAAAGATTAAATCAGTTAAATGTAGATGAAATCAGTTAAATGAATATGAAATCAGTTAAAGATGAAATCAGTTAAATGAAGAATGAAAATGAAATAAGTTAAATGACGATGAAATCAGTTAACGATGAAATCAGTTAAAGATGAAATCAGTTAAATGAAGATGAAATCAGTTAACGATGAAATCAGTTAAAGATGAAATCAGTTAAATGAAGATGAAATTAGTTAACGATGAAATCAGTTAAATGAAGATGAAATCAGTTAACGATGAAATCAGTTAAAGATGAAATCAGTTAAATGAAGATGAAATCAGTTAACAATGAAATCAGTTAAATGAAGATGAAATCAGTTAACGATGAAATCAGTTGAAGATGAAATCAGTTAACGATGAAATCAGTTAACGATGAAATCAGTTAACGATGAAATCAGTTAAATGAAGATGAAATCAGTTAACGATGAAATCAGTTAAATGAAGATGAAATCAGTTAACGATGAAATCAGTTAAATGAAGATGAAATCAGTTACAGATGAAATCAGTTACAGATGAAATCAGTTAAATGAAGATGAAATCAGTTAACAATGAAATCAGTTAAATGAAGATGAAATCAGTTAACAATGAAATCAGTTAAATGAAGAATGAAAATGAAATCAGTTAAATGAAGATGAAATCAGTTAACGATGAAATCAGTTAAAGATGAAATCAGTTACAGATTAAATCAGTTAAATGAAGATGAAATCAGTTAAAGATGAAATCAGTTAAATGAAGATGAAATCAGTTAAAGATGAAATCAGTTAAATGAAGAATGAAAATGAAATCAGTTAAATGAAGATGAAATCAGTTAAAGATGAAATCAGTTAAAGATGAAGTCAGTTAAATGAAGATGAAATCAGTTAACGATGAAATCAGTTAAATGAAGATGAAATCAGTTAAAGATGAAATCAGTTACAGATGAAATCAGTTACAGATTAAATCAGTTACATGAAGATGAAATCAGTTAACGATGAAATCAGTTAACGATGAAATCAGTTAAATGAAGATGAAATCAGTTAACGATGAAATCAGTTAAATGAAGATGAAATCAGTTAACGATGAAATCAGTTAAATGAAGATGAAATCAGTTAAAGATGAAATCAGTTAAATGAAGATGAAATCAGTTAAAGATGAAATCAGTTAAATGAAGAATGAAAATGAAATCAGTTAAATGAAGATGAAATCAGTTAAAGATGAAATCAGTTAAAGATGAAGTCAGTTAAATGAAGATGAAATCAGTTAACGATGAAATCAGTTAAATGAAGATGAAATCAGTTAAAGATGAAATCAGTTACAGATGAAATCAGTTACATGAAGATGAAATCAGTTACATGAAGATTAAATCAGTTAAAGATGAAATCAGTTAAATGTAGATGAAATCAGTTAAATGAAGATGAAATCAGTTAACGATGAAATCAGTTAAATGAAGATGAAATCAGTTAACGATGAAATCAGTTAAAGATGAAATCAGTTAAATGAAGATGAAATCAGTTAACGATGAAATCAGTTAAAGATGAAATCAGTTAAATGAAGATGAAATCAGTTAACGATGAAATCAGTTAAATGAAGATGAAATCAGTTAACGATGAAATCAGTTAACGATGAAATCAGTTAAATGAAGATGAAATCAGTTAACGATGAAATCAGTTAAATGAAGATGAAATCAGTTAACGATGAAATCAGTTAAAGATGAAATCAGTTAAATGAAGATGAAATCAGTTAACGATGAAATCAGTTAAAGATGAAATCAGTTAAATGAAGATGAAATCAGTTACATGAAGATGATATCAGTTACAGATGAAATCAGTTACATGAAGATTAAATCAGTTAACGATGAAATCAGTTAAATGAAGATGAAATCAGTTAACGATGAAATCAGTTAAAGATGAAATCAGTTAAATGAAGATGAAATCAGTTAACGATGAAGTCAGTTAAAGATGAAATCAGTTAACGATGAAATCAGTTAACGATGAAATCACTTAAATGAAGATGAAATCAGTTAACGATGAAATCAGTTAAAGATGAAATCAGTTAAATGAAGATGAAATCAGTTAACGATGAAATCAGTTAAATGAAGATGAAATCAGTTAAAGATGAAATCAGTTAACGATGAAATCAGTTAACGATGAAATCAGTTAAATGAAGATGAAATCAGTTAACGATGAAATCAGTTAAATGAAGATGAAATCAGTTAACGATGAAATCAGTTAAATGAAGAATGAAAATGAAATCAGTTAAATGAAGATGAAATCAGTTAACGATGAAATCAGTTAAAGATGAAATCAGTTAAATGAAGATGAAATCAGTTAAATGAAGATGAAATCAGTTAACGATGAAATCAGTTAAAGATGAAATCAGTTAACGATGAAATCAGTTAAAGATGAAATCAGTTAACGATGAAATCAGTTAAATGAAGATGAAATCAGTTAACGATGAAATCAGTTAAAGATGAAATCAGTTAACGATGAAATCAGTTAAAGATGAAATCAGTTAAAGATGAAATCAGTTAACGATGAAATCAGTTAAAGATGAAATCAGTTAAAGATGAAATCAGTTAACGATGAAATCAGTTAAAGATGAAATCAGTTAAATGAAGATGAAATCAGTTAACAATGAAATCAGTTAAATGAAGATGAAATCAGTTAACAATGAAATCAGTTAAATGAAGAATGAAAATGAAATCAGTTAAATGAAGATGAAATCAGTTAACGATGAAATCAGTTAAAGATGAAATCAGTTACAGATTAAATCAGTTACATGAAGATTAAATCAGTTAAAGATTAAATCAGTTAATGGTAGATGAAATCAGTTAAATGAAGATGAAATCAGTTAAAGATGAAATCAGTTAAATGAAGAATGAAAATGAAATAAGTTAAATGACGATGAAATCAGTTAACGATGAAATCAGTTAAAGATGAAATCAGTTAAATGAAGATGAAATCAGTTAACGATGAAATCAGTTAAAGATGAAATCAGTTAAATGAAGATGAAATTAGTTAACGATGAAATCAGTTAAATGAAGATGAAATCAGTTAACGATGAAATCAGTTAAATATGAAATCAGTTAAAGATGAAATCAGTTAACGATGAAATCAGTTAAAGATGAAATCAGTTAAAGATGAAATCAGTTAACGATGAAATCAGTTAAAGATGAAATCAGTTAAATGAAGATGAAATCAGTTAACGATGAAATCAGTTAAATGAAGATGAAATCAGTTACAGATGAAATCAGTTACAGATGAAATCAGTTAAATGAAGATGAAATCAGTTAACAATGAAATCAGTTAAATGAAGATGAAATCAGTTAACAATGAAATCAGTTAAATTAAGAATGAAAATGAAATCAGTTAAATGAAGATGAAATCAGTTAACGATGAAATCAGTTAAAGATGAAATCAGTTACAGATTAAATCAGTTACATGAAGATTAAATCAGTTAAAGATTAAATCAGTTAAATGTAGATGAAATCAGTTAAATGAAGATGAAATCAGTTAAAGATGAAATCAGTTAAATGAAGAATGAAAATGAAATAAGTTAAATGACGATGAAATCAGTTAACGATGAAATCAGTTAAAGATGAAATCAGTTACATGAAGATGAAATCAGTTACAGATGAAATCAGTTTCATGAAGATTAAATCAGTTAAAGATGAAATCAGTTAAATGAAGAATGAAAATGAAATCAGTTACATGAAGATGAAATCAGTTAAAGATGAAATCAGTTAAAGATGAAATCAGTTAAATGAAGATGAAATCAGTTAACGATGAAATCAGTTAAATGAAGATGAAATCAGTTACAGATGAAATCAGTTACAGATGAAATCAGTTACAGATGAAAACAGTTACATGAAGATGAAATCAGTTACAGATGAAATCAGTTAAATGTAGATGAAATCAGTTAAATGAAGATGAAATCAGTTAACGATGAAATCAGTTAAATGAAGATGAAATCAGTTAACGATGAAATCAGTTAAAGATGAAATCAGTTAAATGAAGATGAAATCAGTTAACGATGAAATCAGTTAAAGATGAAATCAGTTAAATGAAGATGAAATCAGTTAACGATGAAATCAGTTAAAGATGAAATCAGTTACATGAAGATGAAATCAGTTACAGATGAAATCAGTTAACGATGAAATCAGTTAAATGAAGATGAAATCAGTTACAGATGAAATCAGTTACAGATGGAATCAGTTACATGAAGATGAAATCAGTTAACGATGAAATCAGTTAAATGAAGAATGAAAATGAAATCAGTTAAATGAAGATGAAATCAGTTAAAGATGAAATCAGTTAAATGAAGATGAAATCAGTTAACGATGAAATCAGTTAAAGATGAAATCAGTTACAGATGAAATCAGTTACATGAAGATTAAATCAGTTAACGATGAAATCAGTTAAAGATGAAATCAGTTAACGATGAAATCAGTTAAATGAAGATGAAATCAGTTAACGATGAAATCAGTTAACGATGAAATCAGTTAACGATGAAATCAGTTAAATGAAGATGAAATCAGTTAAAGATGAAATCAGTTAAATGAAGATGAAATCAGTTAACGATGAAATCAGTTAAATGAAGATGAAATCAGTTAACGACGAAATCAGTTAAAGATGAAATCAGTTACATGAAGCTTAAATCAGTTAAAGATTAAATCAGATAAATGAAGATGAAATCAGTTAAAGATGAAATCAGTTAAATGAAGAATGAAAATGAAATCAGTTAAATGAAGATGAAATCAGTTAAAGATGAAATCAGTTAAAGATGAAGTCAGTTAAATGAAGATGAAATCAGTAAACGATGAAATCAGTTAAATGAAGATGAAATCAGTTAAAGATGAAATCAGTTACAGATGAAATCAGTTACAGATTAAATCAGTTACAGATGAAATCAGTTAAATGAAGATGAAATCAGTTAACGATGAAATCAGTTAAAGATGAAATCAGTTAAAGATGAAATCAGTTAAATGAAGATGAAATCAGTTAACGATGAAATCAGTTACATGAAGATTAAATCAGTTAAAGATGAAATCAGTTAAATGTAGATGAAATCAGTTAAATGAAGATGAAATCAGTTAACGATGAAATCAGTTAAATGAAGATGAAATCAGTTAACGATGAAATCAGTTAACGATGAAATCAGTTAAATGAAGATGAAATCAGTTAACGATGAAATCAGTTAGCGATGAAATCAGTTAAATGAAGATGAAATCAGTTAACGATGAAATCAGTTAAAGATGAAATCAGTTAAATGAAGATGAAATCAGTTAACGATGAAATCAGTTAAATGAAGATGAAATCAGTTAACGATGAAATCAGTTAAAGATGAAATCAGTTAAATGAAGATGAAATCAGTTAACGATGAAATCAGTTAAAGATGAAATCAGTTAAATGAAGATGAAATCAGTTAACGATGAAATCAGTTAAATGAAGATGAAATCAGTTAACGATGAAATCAGTTAAAGATGAAATCAGTTAAATGAAGATGAAATCAGTTAACGATGATATCAGTTAAATAAAGATGAAATCAGTTAACGATGAAATCAGTTAAAGATGAAATCAGTTAAATGAAGATGAAATCAGTTAACGATGAAATCAGTTAAATGTAGATGAAATCAGTTAAAGATGAAATCAGTTAAAGATGAAGTCAGTTAAATGAAGATGAAATCAGTTAACGATGAAATCAGTTAAATTAAGATGAAATCAGTTAAAGATGAAATTAGTTACAGATGAAATCAGTTACAGATTAAATCAGTTACATGAAGATGAAATCAGTTACAGATGAAATCAGTTACATGAAGATTAAATCAGTTAAAGATGAAATCAGTTAAATGTAGATGAAATCAGTTAAATGAAGATGAAATCAGTTAACGATGAAATCAGTTAAATGAAGATGAAATCAGTTAAAGATGAAATCAGTTAAAGATGAAGTCAGTTAAATGAAGATGAAATCAGTTAACGATGAAATCAGTTAAATGAAGATGAAATCAGTTACAGATGAAATCAGTTACAGATTAAATCAGTTACATGAAGATGAAATCAGTTACAGATGAAATCAGTTACATGAAGATTAAATCAGTTAAAGATGAAATCAGTTAAATGTAGATGAAATCAGTTAAATGAAGATGAAATCAGTTAACGATGAAATCAGTTAAAGATGAAATCAGTTAAATGAAGAATGAAAATGAAATCAGTTAAATGAAGATGAAATCAGTTAACGATGAAATCAGTTAACGATGAAATCAGTTAAAGATGAAATCAGTTAAATGAAGATGAAATCAGTTAACGATGAAATCAGTTAAATGAAGATGAAATCAGTTAACGATGAAATCAGTTAAAGATGAAATCAGTTAAATGAAGATGAAATCAGTTAACGATGAAATCAGTTACAGATGAAATCAGTTACATGAAGATTAAATCAGTTAAAAATTAAATCAGTTAAATGAAGATGAAATCAGTTAAAGATGAAATCAGTTAAATGAAGATGAAATCAGTTAAAGATGAAATCAGTTAACGATGAAATCAGTTAAAGATGAAATCAGTTAAGGATGAAATCAGTTAACGATGAAATCAGTTAAAGATGAAATCATTTAAATGAAGATGAAATCAGTTAAATGAAGATGAAATCAGTTAAAGATGAAATCAGTTACAGATGAAATCAGTTAAATGAAGAATGAAAATGAAATCAGTTAAATGAAGATGAAATCAGTTAACGATGAAATCAGTTAACGATGAAATCAGTTAAATGAAGATGAAATCAGTTAACGATGAAATCAGTTAAAGATGAAATCAGTTAAATGAAGATGAAATCAGTTAACGATGAAATCAGTTACATGAAGATGAAATCAGTTAAATGAAGATGAAATCAGTTAACGATGAAATCAGTTAAAGATGAAATCAGTTAAATGAAGATGAAATCAGTTAACGATGAAATCAGTTAAATGAAGATGAAATCAGTTACAGATGAAATCAGTTAAAGATGAAATCAGTTAAATGAAGATGAAATCAGTTAACGATGAAATCAGTTAAAGATGAAATCAGTTAAACGAAAATGAAATCAGTTAACGATGAAATCAGTTAAATGAAGATGAAATCAGTTAACGATGAAATCAGTTAAAGATGAAATCAGTTAAATGAAGATGAAATCAGTTAACGATGAAGTCAGTTAACGATGAAATCAGTTACAGATGAAATCAGTTACATGAAGATGAAATCAGTTAAAGATGAAATCAGTTAAATGAAGAATGAAATCAGTTAACGAGGAAATCAGTTAAATGAAGATGAAATCAGTTAACGATGAAATCAGTTAAAGATGAAATCAGTTAAATGAAGATGAAATCAGTTAACGATGAAATCAGTTAAATGAAGATGAAATCAGTTAACGATGAAATCAGTTAAAGATGAAATCAGTTAAATGAAGATGAAGTCAGTTAAATGAAGATGAAATCAGTTAACGATGAAATCAGTTAAATGAAGATGAAATCAGTTAACGATGAAATCAGTTAAAGATGAAATCAGTTAAATGAAGATGAAATCAGTTAACGATGAAATCAGTTAATTGAAGATGAAATCAGTTACAGATGAAATCAGTTACATGAAGATGAAATCAGTTAAATGAAGATGAAATCAGTTAAAGATGAAATCAGTTAAATGAAGATGAAATCAGTTACATGAAGATTAAATCAGTTAACGATGAAATCAGTTAAAGATGAAATCAGTTAACGATGAAATCAGTTAAAGATGAAATCAGTTAAATGAAGATGAAATCAGTTAACGATGAAATCAGTTAAATGAACATGAAATCAGTTAAAGATGAAATCAGTTAAATGAAGTATGAAAATGAAATCAGTTAAATGAAGATGAAATCAGTTAACGATGAAATCAGTTAAAGATGAAATCAGTTAAATGAAGATGAAATCAGTTAACGATGAAATCAGTTAAATGAAGATGAAATCAGTTAAATGAAGATGAAATCAGTTAAATGAAGATGAAATCAGTTAACGATGAAATCAGTTAAATGAAGATGAAATCAGTTAACGATGAAATCAGTTAACGATGAAATCAGTTAAATGAAGATGAAATCAGTTAAATGAAGATGAAATCAGTTAACGATGAAATCAGTTAAATGAAGATGAAATCAGTTAACGATGAAATCAGTTAAAGATGAAATCAGTTAAATGAAGATGAAATCAGTTAACGATGAAATCAGTTAAATGAAGATGAAATCAGTTAACGATGAAATCAGTTAAAGATGAAATCAGTTAAATGAAGATGAAGTCAGTTAAATGAAGATGAAATCAGTTAACGATGAAATCAGTTAAATGAAGATGAAATCAGTTAACGATGAAATCAGTTAAAGATGAAATCAGTTAAATGAAGATGAAATCAGTTAACGATGAAATCAGTTAAATGAAGATGAAATCAGTTAACGATGAAATCAGTTAAAGATGAAATCAGTTAAATGAAGATGAAATCAGTTAAAGATGAAATCAGTTAAATGAAGACGAAATCAGTTAACGATGAAATCAGTTAAATGAAGATGAAATCAGTTAACGATGAAATCAGTTAAAGATGAAATCAGTTAAATGAAGATGAAATCAGTTAACGATGAAATCAGTTAAAGATGAAATCAGTTAAATGAAGATGAAATCAGTTAACGATGAAATCAGTTACATGAAGATGAAATCAGTTAACGATGAAATCAGTTAAATGAAGATGAAATCAGTTAACGATGAAATCAGTTAAAGATGAAATCAGTTAAATGAAGATGAAGTCAGTTAAATGAAGATGAAATCAGTTAACGATGAAATCAGTTAAATGAAGATGAAATCAGTTAACGATGAAATCAGTTAAAGATGAAATCAGTTAAATGAAGATGAAATCAGTTAACGATGAAATCAGTTAAATGAAGATGAAATCAGTTAACGATGAAATCAGTTAAAGATGAAATCAGTTAAATGAAGATGAAATCAGTTAAAGATGAAATCAGTTAAATGAAGACGAAATCAGTTAACGATGAAATCAGTTAAATGAAGATGAAATCAGTTAACGATGAAATCAGTTAAAGATGAAATCAGTTAAATGAAGATGAAATCAGTTAACGATGAAATCAGTTAAAGATGAAATCAGTTACATGAAGATTAAATCAGTTAACGATGAAATCAGTTAAAGATGAAATCAGTTAACGATGAAATCAGTTAAATGAAGATGAAATCAGTGAACGATGAAATCAGTTAAAGATGAAATCAGTTAAAGATGAAATCAGTTAAATGAAGATGAAATCAGTTAACGATGAAATCAGTTAAATGAAGATGAAATCAGTTAACGATGAAATCAGTTAAAGATGAAATCAGTTAAATGAAGATGAAATCAGTTAACGATGAAATCAGTTAAATGAAGATGAAATCAGTTAACGATGAAATCAGTTAAAGATGAAATCAGTTAAATGAAGATGAAATCAGTTAACGATGAAATCAGTTAAATGAAGATGAAATCAGTTACAGATGAAATCAGTTACATGAAGATGAAATCAGTTAAAGATGAAATCAGTTAAAGATTAAATCAGTTAAATGAAGATGAAATCAGTTAAAGATGAAATCAGTTAAATGAAGATGAAATCAGTTAAATGAAGATGAAATCAGTTAAAGATGAAATCAGTTAAATGAAGATGAAATCAGTTAACGATGAAATCAGTTAAATGAAGATGAAATCAGTTAAATGAAGATGAAATCAGTTAACGATGAAATCAGTTAAAGATGAAATCAGTTACATTAAGATTAAATCAGTTAACGATGAAATCAGTTAAAAATGAAATCAGTTAACGATGAAATCAGTTAAATGAAGATGAAATCAGTGAACGATGAAATCAGTTAAAGATGAAATCAGTTAAATGAAGATGAAATCAGTTAACGATGAAATCAGTTAAATGAAGATGAAATCAGTTAACGATGAAATCAGTTAAAGATGAAATCAGTTAAATGAAGATGAAATCAGTTAACGATGAAATCAGTTAAATGAAGATGAAATCAGTTAACGATGAAATCAGTTAAAGATGAAATCAGTTAAATGAAGATGAAATCAGTTAACGATGAAATCAGTTAAATGAAGATGAAATCAGTTAAATGTAGATGAAATCAGTTAACGATGAAATCAGTTAAAGATGAAATCAGTTAAATGAAGATGAAATCAGTTAACGATGAAATCAGTTAAATGAAGATGAAATCAGTTAACGATGAAATCAGTTAACGATGAAATCAGTTAAATGAAGATGAAATCAGTTAAATGAAGATGAAATCAGTTAACGATGAAATCAGTTAAATGAAGATGAAATCAGTTAACGATGAAATCAGTTAAAGATGAAATCAGTTAAATGAAGATGAAATCAGTTAACGATGAAATCAGTTAAATGAAGATGAAATCAGTTAACGATGAAATCAGTTAAAGATGAAATCAGTTAAATGAAGATGAAGTCAGTTAAATGAAGATGAAATCAGTTAACGATGAAATCAGTTAAATGAAGATGAAATCAGTTAACGATGAAATCAGTTAAAGATGAAATCAGTTAAATGAAGATGAAATCAGTTAACGATGAAATCAGTTAATTGAAGATGAAATCAGTTACAGATGAAATCAGTTACATGAAGATGAAATCAGTTAAATGAAGATGAAATCAGTTAAAGATGAAATCAGTTAAATGAAGATGAAATCAGTTACATGAAGATTAAATCAGTTAAAGATGAAATCAGTTAAATGAAGATGAAATCAGTTAACGATGAAATCAGTTAAATGAAGATGAAATCAGTTAACGATGAAATCAGTTACAGATGAAATCAGTTACATGAAGATTAAATCAGTTAATGATGAAATCAGTTAAATGAACATGAAATCAGTTAAAGATGAAATCAGTTAAATGAAGAATGAAAATGAAATCAGTTAAATGAAGATGAAATCAGTTAAAGATGAAATCAGTTAAAGATGAAATCAGTTAAATGAAGAATGAAATCAGTTAAAGATGAAATCAGTTAAAGATGAAATCAGTTAAATGAAGAATGAAAATGAAATCAGTTAAATGAAGATGAAATCAGTTAACGATGAAATCAGTTAAAGATGAAATCAGTTAAATGAAGATGAAATCAGTTAACGATGAAATCAGTTAAATGAAGATGAAATCAGTTAACGATGAAATCAGTTAAAGATGAAATCAGTTAAAGATGAAATCAGTTAACGATGAAATCAGTTAACGATGAAATCAGTTAAATGAAGATGAAATCAGTTAACGATGAAATCAGTTAACGATGAAATCAGTTAAAGATGAAATCAGTTAAATGAAGATGAAATCAGTTAAAGATTAAATCAGTTAAAGATGAAATCAGTTAAAGATGAAATCAGTTAAATGAAGATGAAATCAGTTAAATGAAGATGAAATCAGTTAACGATGAAATCAGTTAAAGATGAAATCAGTTACAGATGAAATCAGTTACATGAAGATTAAATCAGTTAACGATGAAATCAGTTAAAGATGAAATCAGTTAACGATGAAATCAGTTAAATGAAGAATGAAAATGAAATCAGTTAAATGAAGATGAAATCAGTTAACGATGAAATCAGTTAACGATGAAATCAATTAATTGAAGATGAAATCAGTTAACGATGAAATCAGTTAAATGAAGATGAAATCAGTTAACGATGAAATCAGATAAAGATGAAATCAGTTAAATGAAGATGAAATCAGTTAAAGATGAAATCAGTTAAATGTAGATGAAATCAGTTAAAGATGAAATCAGTTAAATGACGAATGAAAATGAAATCAGTTAAATGAAGATGAAATCAGTTAAAGATGAAATCAGTTAAATGAAGATGAAATCAGTTAACGATGAAATCAGTTAAATGAAGATGAAATCAGCTAAAGATGAAATCAGTTACAGATGAAATCAGTTACAGATGAAATCAGTTAAATGAAGATGAAATCAGTTAACGATGAAATCAGTTAAAGATGAAATCAGTTAAATGAAGATGAAATCAGTTAACGATGAAATCAGTTAAATGAAGATGAAATCAGTTAAAGATGAAATCAGTTACAGATGAAATCAGTTACAGATGAAATCAGTTACATGAAGATTAAATCAGTTAAAGATTAAATCAGTTACATGAACATTAAATCATTTAAAGATTAAATCAGTTAAATGAAGATGAAATCAGTTAAAGATGAAATCAGTTAAATGAAGAATGAAAATGAAATCAGTTAAATGAAGATGAAATCAGTTAACGATGAAATCAGTTAAAGATGAAATCAGTTAAAGATGAAATCAGTTAAAGATGAAATCAGTTAAATGAAGATGAAATCAGTTAACGATGAAATCAGTTAAATGAAGATGAAATCAGTTAAAGATGAAATCAGTTAAATGAAGATGAAATCAGTTAACGATGAAATCAGTTAAAGATTAAATCAGTTAAATGAAGATGAAATCAGTTAACGATGAAATCAGTTAAATGAAGATGAAATCAGTAAACGATGAAATCAGTTAAAGATGAAATCAGTTAAAGATGAAATCAGTTAAATGAAGAATGAAATCAGTTAAAGATGAAATCAGTTAAAGATGAAATCAGTTAAATGAAGAATGAAAATGAAATCAGTTAAATGAAGATGAAATCAGTTAACGATGAAATCAGTTAAAGATGAAATCAGTTAAAGATGAAATCAGTTAATTGAAGATGAAATCAGTTAACGATGAAATCAGTTAAATGGAGATGAAATCAGTTAACGATGAAATCAGATAAAGATGAAATCAGTTAAATGAAGATGAAATCAGTTAACGATGAAATCAGTTAAATGTAGATGAAATCAGTTAAAGATGAAATCAGTTAAAGATGAAATCAGTTACAGATGAAATCAGTTACATGAAGATGAAATCAGTTAAAGATTAAATCAGTTACATGAAGATTAAATCAGTTAAAGATTAAATCAGTTAAATGAAGATGAAATCAGTTAAAGATGAAACTAGTTAAATGAAGAATGAAAATGAAATCAGTTAAATGAAGATGAAATCAGTTAACGATGAAATCAGTTAAAGATGAAATCAGTTAAAGATGAAATCAGTTAACGATGAAATCAGTTAAAGATGAAATCAGTTAAATGAAGATGAAATCAGTTAACGATGAAATCAGTTAACGATGAAATCAGTTAAATGAAGAATGAAATCAGTTAACGATGAAATCAGTTAACGATGAAATCAGTTAAATGAAGAATGAAATCAGTTAACGATGAAATCAGTTAAATGAAGATGAAATCAGTTAACGATGAAATCAGTTAAAGATGAAATCAGTTAACGATGAAATCAGTTAACGATGAAATCAGTTAAATGAAGATGAAATCAGTTAACGATGAAATCAGTTACAGATCAAATCAGTTACATGAAGATTAAATCAGTTAACGATGAAATCAGTTAAAGATGAAATCAGTTAACGATGAAATCAGTTAAATGAAGAATGAAAATGAAATCAGTTAAATGAAGATGAAATCAGTTAAAGATGAAATCAGTTACATGAAGATTAAATCAGTTAACGATGAAATCAGTTAAAAATGAAATCAGTTAACGATGAAATCAGTTAAATGAAGATGAAATCAGTGAACGATGAAATCAGTTAAAGATGAAATCAGTTAAATGAAGATGAAATCAGTTAACGATGAAATCAGTTAAAGATGAAATCAGTTAAATGAAGATGAAATCAGTTAACGATGAAATCAGTTAAAGATGAAATCAGTTAAATGAAGATGAAATCAGTTAACGATGAAATCAGTTAAATGAAGATGAAATCAGTTAACGATGAAATCAGTTAAAGATGAAATCAGTTAAATGAAGATGAAATCAGTTAACGATGAAATCAGTTAAATGAAGATGAAATCAGTTAAATGAAGATGAAATCAGTTAAAGATGAAATCAGTTAAATGAAGATGAAATCAGTTACATGAAGATTAAATCAGTTAACGATGAAATCAGTTAAAGATGAAATCAGTTAACGGTGAAATCAGTTAAAGATGAAATCAGTTAAATGAAGATGAAATCAGTTAACGATGAAATCAGTTAAATGAAGATGAAATCAGTTAACGATGAAATCAGTTACAGATGAAATCAGTTACATGAAGATTAAATCAGTTAATGATGAAATCAGTTAAATGAACATGAAATCAGTTAAAGATGAAATCAGTTAAATGAAGTATGAAAATGAAATCAGTTAAATGAAGATGAAATCAGTTAACGATGAAATCAGTTAAAGATGAAATCAGTTAAATGAAGATGAAATCAGTTAACGATGAAATCAGTTAAATGAAGATGAAATCAGTTAAATGAAGATGAAATCAGTTAACGATGAAATCAGTTAAATGAAGATGAAATCAGTTAACGATGAAATCAGTTAACGATGAAATCAGTTAAATGAAGATGAAATCAGTTAAATGAAGATGAAATCAGTTAACGATGAAATCAGTTAAATGAAGATGAAATCAGTTAACGATGAAATCAGTTAAAGATGAAATCAGTTAAATGAAGATGAAATCAGTTAACGATGAAATCAGTTAAATGAAGATGACATCAGTTAACGATGAAATCAGTTAAAGATGAAACCAGTTAAATGAAGATGAAGTCAGTTAAATGAAGATGAAATCAGTTAACGATGAAATCAGTTAAATGAAGATGAAATCAGTTAACGATGAAATCAGTTAAAGATGAAATCAGTTAAATGAAGATGAAATCAGTTAACGATGAAATCAGTTAAATGAAGATGAAATCAGTTAACGATGAAATCAGTTAAAGATGAAATCAGTTAAATGAAGATGAAATCAGTTAAAGATGAAATCAGTTAAATGAAGACGAAATCAGTTAACGATGAAATCAGTTAAATGAAGATGAAATCAGTTAACGATGAAATCAGTTAAAGATGAAATCAGTTAAATGAAGATGAAATCAGTTAACGATGAAATCAGTTAAAGATGAAATCAGTTAAATGAAGATGAAATCAGTTAACGATGAAATCAGTTACATGAAGATGAAATCAGTTAAATGAAGATGAAATCAGTTAACGATGAAATCAGTTAAAGATGAAATCAGTTAAATGAAGATGAAATCAGTTAACGATGAAATCAGTTACATGAAGATGAAATCAGTTAACGATGAAATCAGTTAAATGAAGATGAAGTCAGTTAAATGAAGATGAAATCAGTTAACGATGAAATCAGTTAAATGAAGATGAAATCAGTTAACGATGAAATCAGTTAAAGATGAAATCAGTTAAATGAAGATGAAATCAGTTAACGATGAAATCAGTTAAATGAAGATGAAATCAGTTAACGATGAAATCAGTTAAAGATGAAATCAGTTAAATGAAGATGAAATCAGTTAAAGATGAAATCAGTTAAATGAAGACGAAATCAGTTAACGATGAAATCAGTTAAAGATGAAATCAGTTAAATGAAGATGAAATCAGTTAACGATGAAATCAGTTAAAGATGAAATCAGTTAAATGAAGATGAAATCAGTTAACGATGAAATCAGTTAAAGATGAAATCAGTTAAATGAAGATGAAATCAGTTAACGATGAAATCAGTTACATGAAGATGAAATCAGTTAAATGAAGATGAAATCAGTTAACGATGAAATCAGTTAAAGATGAAATCAGTTAAATGAAGATGAAATCAGTTAACGATGAAATCAGTTACATGAAGATGAAATCAGTTAACGATGAAATCAGTTAAATGAAGATGAAGTCAGTTAAATGAAGATGAAATCAGTTAACGATGAAATCAGTTAAATGAAGATGAAATCAGTTAACGATGAAATCAGTTAAAGATGAAATCAGTTAAATGAAGATGAAATCAGTTAACGATGAAATCAGTTAAATGAAGATGAAATCAGTTAACGATGAAATCAGTTAAAGATGAAATCAGTTAAATGAAGATGAAATCAGTTAAAGATGAAATCAGTTAAATGAAGATGAAATCAGTTAACGATGAAATCAGTTAAAGATGAAATCAGTTAAATGAAGATGAAATCAGTTAACGATGAAATCAGTTAAAGATGAAATCAGTTAAATGAAGATGAAATCAGTTAAATGAAGATGAAATCAGTTACATGAAGATGAAATCAGTTAACGATGAAATCAGTTACAGATGAAATCAGTTACATGAAGATTAAATCAGTTAACGATGAAATCAGTTAAAGATGAAATCAGTTAACGATGAAATCAGTTAAATGAAGATGAAATCAGTTAACGATGAAATCAGTTAAATGAAGATGAAATCAGTTAACGATGAAATCAGTTAAAGATGAAATCAGTTACAGATGAAATCAGTTACATGAAGATTAAATCAGTTAACGATGAAATCAGTTAAAGATGAAATCAGTTAACGATGAAATCAGTTAAAGATGAAATCAGTTAACGATGAAATCAGTTAAATGAAGATGAAATCAGTTAACGATGAAATCAGTTAAAGATGAAATCAGTTAAATGAAGATGAAATCAGTTAACGATGAAATCAGTTAAATGAAGATGAAATCAGTTAACGATGAAATCAGTTAACGATGAAATCAGTTAAATGAAGATGAAATCAGTAAACGATGAAATCAGTTAACGATGAAATCAGTTAAAGATGAAATCAGTTAAATGAAGATGAAATCAGTTAACGATGAAATCAGTTAAAGATGAAATCAGTTAACGTTGAAATCAGTTAAAGATGAAATCAGTTAACGTTGAAATCAGTTAACGATGAAATCAGTTAAATGAAGATGAAATCAGTTAAATGAAGATGAAATCAGTTAACGATGAAATCAGTTAAAGATGAAATCAGTTAACGATGAAATCAGTTAAAGATGAAATCAGTTAACGATGAAATCAGTTAACGATGAAATCAGTTAAATGAAGATGAAATCAGTTAAATGAAGATGAAATCAGTTAACGATGAAATCAGTTAAAGATGAAATCAGTTAACGATGAAATCAGTTAAAGATGAAATCAGTTAACGATGAAATCAGTTAACGATGAAATCAGTTAACGATGAAATCAGTTAAATGAAGATGAAATCAGTTAACGATGAAATCAGTTAAATGAAGATGAAATCAGTTAACGATGAAATCAGTTAAAGATGAAATCAGTTACAGATGAAATCAGTTACATGAAGATTAAATCAGTTAACGATGAAATCAGTTAAAGATGAAATCAGTTAACGATGAAATCAGATAAATGAAGAATGAAAATGAAATCAGTTAAATGAAGATGAAATCAGTTAACGATGAAATCAGTTAAAGATGAAATCAGTTAAATGAAGATGAAATCAGTTAACGATGAAATCAGTTAAAGATGAAATCAGTTAAATGAAGATGAAATCAGTTAAATGAAGATGAAATCAGTTAAAGATGAAATCAGTTAAATGAAGATGAAATCAGTTAACGATGAAATCAGTTAAATGAAGATGAAATCACTTAACGATGAAATCAGTTAAAGATGAAATCAGTTAAATGAAGATGAAATCAGTTAACGATGAAATCAGTTACAGATGAAATCAGTTACATGAAGATTAAAACAGTTAACGATGAAATCAGTTAAAGATGAAATCAGTTAAATGAAGATGAAATCAGTTAACGATGAAATCAGTTAAAGATGAAATCAGTTAAATGAAGATGAAATCAGTTAACGATGAAATCAGTTAAATGAAGATGAAATCAGTTAACGATGAAATCAGTTAAAGATGAAATCAGTTACAGATGAAATCAGTTACATGAAGATTAAATCAGTTAACGATGAAATCAGTTAAAGATGAAATCAGTTAACGATGAAATCAGTTAAAGATGAAATCAGTTAACGATGAAATCAGTTAAATGAAAAATGAAAATGAAATCAGTTAAATGAAGATGAAATCAGTTAACGATGAAATCAGTTAAAGATGAAATCAGTTAAATGAAGATGAAATCAGTTAACGATGAAATCAGTTAACGATGAAATCAGTTACAGATGAAATCAGTTACATGAAGATTAAAACAGTTAACGATGAAATCAGTTAAAGATGAAATCAGTTAACGATGAAATCAGTTAAATGAAGAATGAAAATGAAATCAGTTAAATGAAGATGAAATCAGTTAACGATGAAATCAGTTAAATGAAGATGAAATCAGTTAACGATGAAATCAGTTACAGATGAAATCAGTTAAATGAAGATTAAATCAGTTAACGATGAAATCAGTTAAAGATGAAATCAGTTAACGATGAAATCAGTTACATGAAGATTAAATCAGTTAACGATGAAATCAGTTAACAATGAAATCAGTTAAATGAAGATGAAATCAGTTAACGATGAAATCAGTTAACGATGAAATCAGTTAACGATGAAATCAGTTAAATGAAGATGAAATCAGTTAACGATGAAATCAGTTACATGAAGATGAAATCATTTACAGATGAAATCAGTTACATGAAGATGAAATCAGTTACAGATGAAATCAGTTACATGAAGATGAAATCAGTTAAAGATGAAATCAGTTAACGATGAAATCAGTTAACGATGAAATCAGTTAAATGAAGATGAAATCAGTTAACGATGAAATCAGTTAACGATGAAATCAGTTAACGATGAAATCAGTTAAATGAAGATGAAATCAGTTAACGATGAAATCAGTTAACGATGAAATCAGTTAAATGAAGAGGAAATCAGTTAAATGAAGAGGAAATCAGTTAACGATGAAATCAGTTACAGATTAAATCAGTTAAATGAAGAATGAAAATGAAATCACTTAAATGAAGATGAAATCAGTTAACGATGAAATCAGTTAAAGATGAAATCAGTTAAATGAAGATGAAATCAGTTAACGATGAAATCAGTTAAATGAAGATGAAATCAGTTAACGATGAAATCAGTTAAATGAAGATGAAATCAGTTAACGATGAAATCAGTTAAAGATGAAATCAGTTACAGATGAAATCAGTTACATGAAGATTAAATCAGTTAACGATGAAATCAGTTAAATGAAGATGAAATCAGTTAAAGATGAAATCAGTTAAATGAAGATGAAATCAGTTAAAGATGAAATCAGTTAAATGAAGATGAAATCAGTTAACGATGAAATCAGTTAAATGAAGATGAAATCAGTTAACGATGAAATCAGTTAAAGATGAAATCAGTTACAGATGAAATCAGTTACATGAAGATTAAATCAGTTAACGATGAAATCAGTTAAAGATGAAATCAGTTAAATGAAGATGAAATCAGTTAACGATGAAATCAGTTAAATGAAGATGAAATCAGTTAACGATGAAATCAGTTAAATGAAGATGAAATCAGTTAACGATGAAATCAGTTAAAGATGAAATCAGTTACAGATGAAATCAGTTACATGAAGATTAAATCAGTTAACGATGAAATCAGTTAAATGAAGATGAAATCAGTTAAAGATGAAATCAGTTAAATGAAGATGAAATCAGTTAAAGATGAAATCAGTTAAATGAAGATGAAATCAGTTAACGATGAAATCAGTTAAATGAAGATGAAATCAGTTAACGATGAAATCAGTTAAAGATGAAATCAGTTACAGATGAAATCAGTTACATGAAGATTAAATCAGTTAACGATGAAATCAGTTAAAGATGAAATCAGTTTACGATGAAATCAGTTAACGATGAAATCAGTTAACGATGAAATCAGTTAAATGAAGATGAAATCAGTTAACGATGAAATCAGTTAACGATGAAATCAGTTAACGATGAAATCAGTTAAATGAAGATGAAATCAGTTAACAATGAAATCGGTTAACGATGAAATCAGTTAACGATGAAATCAGTTAAATGAAGATGAAATCAGTTAACGATGAAATCAGTTAAAGATGAAATCAGTTACAGATGAAATCAGTTACATGAAGATTAAATCAGTTAACGATGAAATCAGTTAAAGATGAAATCAGTTAACGATGAAATCAGTTAAATGAAAAATGAAAATGAAATCAGTTAAATGAAGATGAAATCAGTTAACGATGAAATCAGTTAAAGATGAAATCAGTTAAATGAAGATGAAATCAGTTAACGATGAAATCAGTTAACGATGAAATCAGTTAAATGAAGATGAAATCAGTTAACGATGAAATCAGTTAACGATGAAATCAGTTAAATGAAGATGAAATCAGTTAACGATGAAATCAGTTAAAGATGAAATCAGTTAAATGAAGATGAAATCAGTTAACGATGAAATCAGTTACAGATGAAATCAGTTACATGAAGATTAAAACAGTTAACGATGAAATCAGTTAAAGATGAAATCAGTTAAATGAAGATGAAATCAGTTAACGATGAAATCAGTTAAAGATGAAATCAGTTAAATGAAGATGAAATCAGTTAACGATGAAATCAGTTAAATGAAGATGAAATCAGTTAACGATGAAATCAGTTAAAGATGAAATCAGTTACAGATGAAATCAGTTACATGAAGATTAAATCAGTTAACGATGAAATCAGTTAAAGATGAAATCAGTTAACGATGAAATCAGTTAAAGATGAAATCAGTTAACGATGAAATCAGTTAAATGAAAAATGAAAATGAAATCAGTTAAATGAAGATGAAATCAGTTAACGATGAAATCAGTTAAAGATGAAATCAGTTAAATGAAGATGAAATCAGTTAACGATGAAATCAGTTAACGATGAAATCAGTTACAGATGAAATCAGTTACATGAAGATTAAAACAGTTAACGATGAAATCAGTTAAAGATGAAATCAGTTAACGATGAAATCAGTTAAATGAAGAATGAAAATGAAATCAGTTAAATGAAGATGAAATCAGTTAACGATGAAATCAGTTAAATGAAGATGAAATCAGTTAACGATGAAATCAGTTACAGATGAAATCAGTTAAATGAAGATTAAATCAGTTAACGATGAAATCAGTTAAAGATGAAATCAGTTAACGATGAAATCAGTTACATGAAGATTAAATCAGTTAACGATGAAATCAGTTAACAATGAAATCAGTTAAATGAAGATGAAATCAGTTAACGATGAAATCAGTTAACGATGAAATCAGTTAACGATGAAATCAGTTAAATGAAGATGAAATCAGTTAACGATGAAATCAGTTACATGAAGATGAAATCATTTACAGATGAAATCAGTTACATGAAGATGAAATCAGTTACAGATGAAATCAGTTACATGAAGATGAAATCAGTTAACGATGAAATCAGTTAAAGATGAAATCAGTTAACGATGAAATCAGTTAACGATGAAATCAGTTAAATGAAGATGAAATCAGTTAACGATGAAATCAGTTAACGATGAAATCAGTTAACGATGAAATCAGTTAAATGAAGATGAAATCAGTTAACGATGAAATCAGTTAACGATGAAATCAGTTAAATGAAGAGGAAATCAGTTAAATGAAGAGGAAATCAGTTAACGATGAAATCAGTTAAAGATGAAATCAGTTACAGATTAAATCAGTTAAATGAAGAATGAAAATGAAATCACTTAAATGAAGATGAAATCAGTTAACGATGAAATCAGTTAAAGATGAAATCAGTTAAATGAAGATGAAATCAGTTAACGATGAAATCAGTTAAATGAAGATGAAATCAGTTAACGATGAAATCAGTTAAATGAAGATGAAATCAGTTAAAGATGAAATCAGTTAAATGAAGATGAAATCAGTTAACGATGAAATCAGTTACAGATGAAATCAGTTACATGAAGATTAAATCAGTTAACGATGAAATCAGTTAAATGAAGATGAAATCAGTTAAAGATGAAATCAGTTAAATGAAGATGAAATCAGTTAAAGATGAAATCAGTTAAATGAAGATGAAATCAGTTAACGATGAAATCAGTTAAATGAAGATGAAATCAGTTAACGATGAAATCAGTTAAAGATGAAATCAGTTACAGATGAAATCAGTTACATGAAGATTAAATCAGTTAACGATGAAATCAGTTAAAGATGAAATCAGTTTACGATGAAATCAGTTAAAGATGAAATCAGTTAACGATGAAATCAGTTAAATGAAGATGAAATCAGTTAACGATGAAATCAGTTAACGATGAAATCAGTTAACGATGAAATCAGTTAAATGAAGATGAAATCAGTTAACAATGAAATCGGTTAACGATGAAATCAGTTAACGATGAAATCAGTTAAATGAAGATGAAATCAGTTAACGATGAAATCAGTTAAAGATGAAATCAGTTAACGATGAAATCAGTTAACGATGAAATCAGTTAAATGAAGATGAAATCAGTTAACGATGAAATCAGTTAAAGATGAAATCAGTTACAGATGAAATCAGTTACATGAAGATTAAATCAGTTAACGATGAAATCAGTTAAAGATGAAATCAGTTACAGATGAAATCAGTTACATGAAGATTAAATCAGTTAACGATGAAATCAGTTAACGATGAAATCAGTTAAATGAAGAATGAAAATGAAATCAGTTAAATGAAGATGAAATCAGTTAACGATGAAATCAGTTAACGATGAAATCAGTTAAATTGAGATGAAATCAGTTAAAGATGAAATCAGTTAAATGAAGATGAAATCAGTTAACGATGAAATCAGTTAAATGAAGATGAAATCAGTTAACGATGAAATCAGTTAAATGAAGATGAAATCAGTTAACGATGAAATCAGTTACAGATGAAATCAGTTACAGATGAAATCAGTTACATGAAGATTAAATCAGTTAACGATGAAATCAGTTAAAGATGAAATCAGTTAACGATGAAATCAGTTAAAGATGAAATCAGTTAAATGAAGATGAAATCAGTTAACGATGAAATCAGTTAACGATGAAATCAGTTACATGAAGATGAAATCAGTTACATGAAGATGAAATCAGTTAAACATGAAATCAGTTAACGATGAAATCAGTTAACGATGAAATCAGTTACATGAAGATGAAATCAGTTACATGAAGATGAAATCAGTTAACGATGAAATCAGTTAAAGATGAAATCAGTTACATGAAGATGAAATCAGTTAACGATGAAATCAGTTAACGATGAAATCAGTTAAATGAAGATGAAATCAGTTACATGAAGATGAAATCAGTTAAAGATGAAATCAGTTAACGATGAAATCAGTTACATGAAGATGAAATCAGTTAACGATGAAATCAGTTAAAGATGAAATCAGTTAACGATGAAATCAGTTAACGATGAAATCAGTTAAATGAAGAGGAAATCAGTTAAATGAAGAGGAAATCAGTTAACGATGAAATCAGTTAAAGATGAAATCAGTTACAGATTAAATCAGTTAAATGAAGAATGAAAATGAAATCAGTTAAATGAAGATGAAATCAGTTAACGATGAAATCAGTTAAAGATGAAATCAGTTAAATGAAGATGAAATCAGTTAACGATGAAATCAGTTAAATGAAGATGAAATCAGTTAAAGATGAAATCAGTTAAATGAAGATGAAATCAGTTAACGATGAAATCAGTTAAATGAAGATGAAATCAGTTAACGATGAAATCAGTTAACGATGAAATCAGTTAAATGAAGATGAAATCAGTAAAAGATGAAATCAGTTAACGATGAAATCAGTTAAATGAAGATGAAATCAGTTAACGATGAAATCAGTTAACGATGAAATCAGTTAAAGATGAAATCAGTTAAATGAAGATGAAATCAGTTAACGATGAAATCAGTTAAATGAAGATGAAATCAGTTAACGATGAAATCAGTTAACGATGTAATCAGTTAAAGATGAAATCAGTTAACGATGAAATCAGTTAAATGAAGATGAAATCAGTTAACGATGAAATCAGTTAAATGAAGATGAAATCAGTTAAATGAAGATGAAATCAGTTAACGATGAAATCAGTTAACGATGAAATCAGTTAACGATGAAATCAGTTACAGATGAAATCAGTTACATGAAGATTAAAACAGTTAACGATGAAATCAGTTAAAGATGAAATCAGTTAACGATGAAATCAGTTAAATGAAGAATGAAAATGAAATCAGTTAAATGAAGATGAAATCAGTTAACGATGAAATCAGTTAAAGATGAAATCAGTTAAATGAAGATGAAATCAGTTAACGATGAAATCAGTTAAATGAAGATGAAATCAGTTAACGATGAAATCAGTTAAAGATGAAATCAGTTACAGATGAAATCAGTTACATGAAGATTAAATCAGTTAACGATGAAATCAGTTAAAGATGAAATCAGTTAACGATGAAATCAGTTAAATGAAAAATGAAAATGAAATCAGTTAAATGAAGATGAAATCAGTTAACGATGAAATCAGTTAAAGATGAAATCAGTTAAATGAAGATGAAATCAGTTAACGATGAAATCAGTTAACGATGAAATCAGTTAAATGAAGATGAAATCAGTTAACGATGAAATCAGTTAAATGAAGATGAAATCAGTTAACGATGAAATCAGTTAAAGATGAAATCAGTTAAATGAAGATGAAATCAGTTAACGATGAAATCAGTTAAAGATGAAATCAGTTACAGATGAAATCAGTTACATGAAGATTAAATCAGTTAACGATGAAATCAGTTAAAGATGAAATCAGTTAACGATGAAATCAGTTAAATGAAAAATGAAAATGAAATCAGTTAAATGAAGATGAAATCAGTTAACGATGAAATCAGTTAAAGATGAAATCAGTTAAATGAAGATGAAATCAGTTAACGATGAAATCAGTTAACGATGAAATCAGTTAAATGAAGATGAAATCAGTTAACGATGAAATCAGTTAACGATGAAATCAGTTAAATGAAGATGAAATCAGTTAACGATGAAATCAGTTAACGATGAAATCAGTTACAGATGAAATCAGTTAAAGATTAAATCAGTTACATGAAGATGAAATCAGTTAAAGATGAAATCAGTTAACGATGAAATCAGTTAAATGAAGAATGAAAATGAAATCAGTTAAATGAAGATGAAATCAGTTAACGATGAAATCAGTTAAAGATGAAATCAGTTAAATGAAGATGAAATCAGTTAACGATGAAATCAGTTAACGATGAAATCAGTTAAATGTAGATGAAATCAGTTAAAGATGAAATCAGTTAAATGAAGATGAAATCAGTTAAAGATGAAATCAGTTAAATGAAGATGAAATCAGTTAACGATGAAATCAGTTAAATGAAGATGAAATCACTTAACGATGAAATCAGTTAAAGATGAAATCAGTTACAGATGAAATCAGTTACGTGAAGATTAAATCAGTTAACGATGAAATCAGTTAAAGATGAAATCAGTTAACGATGAAATCAGTTAAAGATGAAATCAGTTAAAGATTAAATCAGTTAACGATGAAATCAGTTAAATGAAGATGAAATCAGTTAACGATGAAATCAGTTAAAGATGAAATCAGTTAAATTAAGATGAAATCAGTTAACGATGAAATCAGTTAAAGATGAAATCAGTTACAGATGAAATCAGTTACATGAAGATTAAATCAGTTAACGATGAAATCAGTTAAAGATGAAATCAGTTAACGATGAAATCAGTTAAATGAAAAATGAAAATGAAATCAGTTAAATGAAGATGAAATCAGTTAACGATGAAATCAGTTAACGATGAAATCAGTTAAAGATGAAATCAGTTAACGATGAAATCAGTTAAATGAAGAATGAAAATGAAATCAGTTAAATGAAGATGAAATCAGTTAACGATGAAATCAGTTAAATGAAGATGAAATCAGTTAACGATGAAATCAGTTACAGATGAAATCAGTTACATGAAGATTAAATCAGTTACAGATGAAATCAGTTACATGAAGATTAAATCAGTTAACGATGAAATCAGTTAAAGATGAAATCAGTTAACGATGAAATCAGTTACATGAAGATTAAATCAGTTAACGATGAAATCAGTTAACGATGAAATCAGTTAAATGAAGATGAAATCAGTTAACGATGAAATCAGTT
The DNA here is from genome assembly GCF_022749685.1 of Semicossyphus pulcher. Lineage (NCBI taxonomy): Eukaryota > Metazoa > Chordata > Actinopteri > Labriformes > Labridae > Semicossyphus > Semicossyphus pulcher. The sequence goes on from NW_027211703.1 coordinate 2,615,395, forward strand.
AACGATGAAATCAGTTACAGATGAAATCAGTTACATGAAGATTAAATTAGTTAACGATGAAATCAGTTAAATGAAGATGAAATCAGTTAACGATGAAATCAGTTAAATGAAGATGAAATCATTTACAGATGAAATCAGTTACATGAAGATGAAATCAGTTACAGATGAAATCAGTTACATGAAGATGAAATCAGTTAACGATGAAATCAGTTAAAGATGAAATCAGTTAACGATGAAATCAGTTAACGATGAAATCAGTTAAATGAAGATGAAATCAGTTAACGATGAAATCAGTTAACGATGAAATCAGTTAAATGAAGAGGAAATCAGTTAAACGAAGAGGAAATCAGTTAACGATGAAATCAGTTAAAGATGAAATCAGTTACAGATTAAATCAGTTAAATGAAGAATGAAAATGAAATCACTTAAATGAAGATGAAATCAGTTAACGATGAAATCAGTTAAAGATGAAATCAGTTAAATGAAGATGAAATCAGTTAACGATGAAATCAGTTAAATGAAGATGAAATCAGTTAAAGATGAAATCAGTTAAATGAAGATGAAATCAGTTAACGATGAAATCAGTTAAATGAAGATGAAATCAGTTAACGATGAAATCAGTTAAAGATGAAATCAGTTAAATGAAGATGAAATCAGTTAACGATGAAATCAGTTAAATGAAGATGAAATCAGTTAACGATGAAATCAGTTAAATGATGATGAAATCAGTTAACGATGAAATCAGTTAAATGAAGATGAAATCAGTTAACGATGAAATCAGTTAAATGAAGATGAAATCAGTTAAATTAAGAAGAAATCAGTTAACGATGAAATCAGTTAACGATGAAATCAGTTAAATGAAGATGAAATCAGTTAACGATGAAATCAGTTAACGATGAAATCAGTTAAAGATGAAATCAGTTAAATGAAGATGAAATCAGTTAACGATGAAATCAGTTAAATGAAGATGAAATCAGTTACATGAAGATAAAATCAGTTCACGATGAAATCAGTGTAAGATGAAATCAGTTAACGATGAAATCAGTTAAATGAAGAATGAAAATGAAATCAGTTAAATGAAGATGAAATCAGTTAACGATGAAATCAGTTAAAGATGAAATCAGTTAACGATGAAATCAGTTAAATGAAGATGAAATCAGTTAACGATGAAATCAGTTAAAGATGAAATCAGTTACAGATGAAATCAGTTACATGAAGATTAAATCAGTTAACGATGAAATCAGTTAAAGATGAAATCAGTTAACGATGAAATCAGATAAATGAAGAATGAAAATGAAATCAGTTAAATGAAGATGAAATCAGTTAACGATGAAATCAGTTAACGATGAAATCAGTTAAATGAAGATGAAATCAGTTAACGATGAAATCAGTTAAAGATGAAATCAGTTAAATGAAGATGAAATCAGTTAACGATGAAATCAGTTAAAGATGAAATCAGTTAAATGAAGATGAAATCAGTTAAAGATGAAATCAGTTAAATGAAGATGAAATCAGTTAACGATGAAATCAGTTAAATGAAGATGAAATCAGTTAACGATGAAATCAGTTAAAGATGAAATCCGTTTACGATGAAATCAGTTAAAGATGAAATCAGTTAACGATGAAATCAGTTAAATGAAGATGAAATCAGTTAACGATGAAATCAGTTAAATGAAAATGAAATCAGTTAACGATGAAATCAGTTAACGATGAAATCAGTTAAATGAAGATGAAATCAGTTAACGATGAAATCAGTTAAATGAAGATGAAATCAGTTAACGATGAAATCAGTTAAATGAAAATGAAATCAGTTAACGATGAAATCAGTTAACGATGAAATCAGTTAAATGAAGATGAAATCAGTTAACGATGAAATCAGTTAACGATGAAATCAGTTAAATGAAGATGAAATCAGTTAACGATGAAATCAGTTAAAGATGAAATCAGTTAAATGAAGATGAAATCAGTTAACGATGAAATCAGTTAACGATGAAATCAGTTAAATGAAGATGAAATCAGTTAAAGATGAAATCAGTTAACGATGAAATCAGTTAACGATGAAATCAGTTAACGATGAAATCAGTTAAATGAAGATGAAATCAGTTAACGATGAAATCAGTTAACGATGAAATCAGTTAACGATGAAATCAGTTACATGAAGATTAAATCAGTTAACGATGAAATCAGTTAACGATGAAATCAGTTAAATGAAGATGAAATCAGTTAACGATGAAATCAGTTAACGATGAAATCAGTTAAATGAAGATGAAATCAGTTAACGATGAAATCAGTTAAAGATGAAATCAGTTAACGATGAAATCAGTTAAATGAAGAATGAAAATGAAATCAGTTAAATGAAGATGAAATCAGTTAACGATGAAATCAGTTAAAGATGAAATCAGTTAAATGAAGATGAAATCAGTTAACGATGAAATCAGTTAAAGATGAAATCAGTTAACGATGAAATCAGTTAAATGAAGAATGAAAATGAAATCAGTTAAATGAAGATGAAATCAGTTAACGATGAAATCAGTTAAAGATGAAATCAGTTAAATGAAGATGAAATCAGTTAACGATGAAATCAGTTAACGATGAAATCAGTTAAATGAAGATGAAATCAGTTAACGATGAAATCAGTTAACGATGAAATCAGTTAAAGATGAAATCAGTTAAATGAAGATGAAATCAGTTAACGATGAAATCAGTTAAAGATGAAATCAGTTAAATGAAGATGAAATCAGTTAAAGATGAAATCAGTTAAATGAAGATGAAATCAGTTAACGATGAAATCAGTTAAATGAAGATGAAATCACTTAACGATGAAATCAGTTAAAGATGAAATCAGTTACAGATGAAATCAGTTACGTGAAGATTAAATCAGTTAACGATGAAATCAGTTAAAGATGAAATCAGTTAACGATGAAATCAGTTAAAGATGAAATCAGTTAAATGAAGATGAAATCAGTTAACGATGAAATCAGTTAACGATGAAATCAGTTAAATGAAGATGAAATCAGTTAACGATGAAATCAGTTAAATGAAGATGAAATCAGTTAAATGAAGAGGAAATCAGTTAAATGAAGATGAAATCACTTAACGATGAAATCAGTTACAGATGAAATCAGTTACATGAAGATTAAATCAGTTAAAGATGAAATCAGTTAAATGAAGATGAAATCAGTTAACGATGAAATCAGTTAAAGATGAAATCAGTTAAATGAAGATGAAATCAGTTAACGATGAAATCAGTTAAATGAAGATGAAATCAGTTAACGATGAAATCAGTTAAAGATGAAATCAGTTAAATGAAGATGAAATCAGTTAACGATGAAATCAGTTAAATGAAGATGAAATCAGTTAACGATGAAATCAGTTAACGATGTAATCAGTTAAAGATGAAATCAGTTAACGATGAAATCAGTTAAATGAAGATGAAATCAGTTAACGATGAAATCAGTTAACGATGAAATCAGTTAAATGAAGATGAAATCAGTTAACGATGAAATCAGTTAAAGATGAAATCAGTTAAATGAAGATGAAATCAGTTAACGATGAAATCAGTTAAAGATGAAATCAGTTACAGATGAAATCAGTTACATGAAGATTAAATCAGTTAACGATGAAATCAGTTAAAGATGAAATCAGTTAACGATGAAATCAGTTAAATGAAAAATGAAAATGAAATCAGTTAAATGAAGATGAAATCAGTTAACGATGAAATCAGTTAAAGATGAAATCAGTTAAATGAAGATGAAATCAGTTAACGATGAAATCAGTTAACGATGAAATCAGTTAAATGAAGATGAAATCAGTTAACGATGAAATCAGTTAACGATGAAATCAGTTAAATGAAGATGAAATCAGTTAATGATGAAATCAGTTAAATGAAGATGAAATCAGTTAACGATGAAATCAGTTAAAGATGAAATCAGTTAAATGAAGATGAAATCAGTTAACGATGAAATCAGTTAAATGAAGATGAAATCAGTTAACGATGAAATCAGTTAAAGATGAAATCAGTTACAGATGAAATCAGTTACATGAAGATTAAATCAGTTAACGATGAAATCAGTTAAAGATGAAATCAGTTAACGATGAAATCAGTTAAATGAAGAATGAAAATGAAATCAGTTAAATGAAGATGAAATCAGTTAACGATGAAATCAGTTAAAGATGAAATCAGTTAAATGAAGATGAAATCAGTTAACGATGAAATCAGTTAACGATGAAATCAGTTAAAGATGAAATCAGTTACAGATGAAATCAGTTACATGAAGATTAAAACAGTTAACGATGAAATCAGTTAAAGATGAAATCAGTTAACGATGAAATCAGTTAAATGAAGAATGAAAATGAAATCAGTTAAATGAAGATGAAATCAGTTAACGATGAAATCAGTTAAATGAAGATGAAATCAGTTAACGATGAAATCAGTTACAGATGAAATCAGTTACATGAAGATTAAATCAGTTAACGATGAAATCAGTTAAAGATGAAATCAGTTAACGATGAAATCAGTTAACGATGAAATCAGTTACATGAAGATTAAATCAGTTAACGATGAAATCAGTTAACGATGAAATCAGTTAAATGAAGATGAAATCAGTTAACGATGAAATCAGTTAACGATGAAATCAGTTACAGATGAAATCAGTTACATGAAGATTAAATCAGTTAACGATGAAATCAGTTAAATGAAGATGAAATCAGTTAACGATGAAATCAGTTAAATGAAGATGAAATCATTTACAGATGAAATCAGTTACATGAAGATGAAATCAGTTAACGATGAAATCAGTTAAAGATGAAATCAGTTAACGATGAAATCAGTTAACGATGAAATCAGTTAACGATGAAATCAGTTAACGATGAAATCAGTTAAATGAAGATGAAATCAGTTACAGATGAAATCAGTTACATGAAGATGAAATCAGTTAACGATGAAATCAGTTAAAGATGAAATCAGTTAACGATGAAATCAGTTAACGATGAAATCAGTTAACGATGAAATCAGTTAAATGAAGAGGAAATCAGTTAAATGAAGAGGAAATCAGTTAACGATGAAATCAGTTAAAGATGAAATCAGTTACAGATTAAATCAGTTAAATGAAGAGTGAAAATGAAATCACTTAAATGAAGATGAAATCAGTTAACGATGAAATCAGTTAAAGATGAAATCAGTTAAATGAAGATGAAATCAGTTAACGATGAAATCAGTTAAATGAAGATGAAATCAGTTAACGATGAAATCAGTTAAATGAAGATGAAATCAGTTAACGATGAAATCAGTTAAAGATGAAATCAGTTAAATGAAGATGAAATCAGTTAACGATGAAATCAGTTAACGATGAAATCAGTTAACGATGAAATCAGTTAAATGAAGATGAAATCAGTTAACGATGAAATCAGTTAAATGAAGATGAAATCAGTTAACGATGAAATCAGTTAACGATGAAATCAGTTAAATGAAGATGAAATCAGTTAACGATGAAATCAGTTAAAGATGAAATCAGTTACAGATTAAATCAGTTAAATGAAGAATGAAAATGAAATCACTTAAATGAAGATGAAATCAGTTAACGATGAAATCAGTTAAAGATGAAATCAGTTAAATGAAGATGAAATCAGTTAACGATGAAATCAGTTAAATGAAGATGAAATCAGTTAAAGATGAAATCAGTTAAATGAAGATGAAATCAGTTAACGATGAAATCAGTTAACGATGAAATCAGTTAAATGAAGATGAAATCAGTTAACGATAAAATCAGTTAAAGATGAAATCAGTTAAATGAAGATGAAATCAGTTAACGATGAAATCAGTTAAATGAAGATGAAATCAGTTAACGATGAAATCAGTTAAATGAAGATGAAATCAGTTAACGATGAAATCAGTTAACGATGAAATCAGTTAAATGAAGATGAAATCAGTTAACGATGAAATCAGTTAAATGAAGATGAAATCAGTTAAATTAAGATGAAATCAGTTAACGATGAAATCAGTTAACGATGAAATCAGTTAAATGAAGATGAAATCAGTTAACGATGAAATCAGTTAACGATGAAATCAGTTAAAGATGAAATCAGTTAAATGAAGATGAAATCAGTTAACGATGAAATCAGTTAAATGAAGATGAAATCAGTTACATGAAGATAAAATCAGTTCACGATGAAATCAGTGTAAGATGAAATCAGTTAACGATGAAATCAGTTAAATGAAGAATGAAAATGAAATCAGTTAAATGAAGATGAAATCAGTTAACGATGAAATCAGTTAACGATGAAATCAGTTAACGATGAAATCAGTTAACGATGAAATCAGTTAAATGAAGATGAAATCAGTTAACGATGAAATCAGTTAAATGAAGATGAAATCAGTTACATGAAGATAAAATCAGTTCACGATGAAATCAGTGTAAGATGAAATCAGTTAACGATGAAATCAGTTAAATGAAGAATGAAAATGAAATCAGTTAAATGAAGATGAAATCAGTTAACGATGAAATCAGTTAAAGATGAAATCAGTTAACGATGAAATCAGTTAAATGAAGATGAAATCAGTTAACGATGAAATCAGTTAAATGAAGATGAAATCAGTTAACGATGAAATCAGTTACAGATGAAATCAGTTACAGATGAAATCAGTTACATGAAGATTAAATCAGTTAACGATGAAATCAGTTAAAGATGAAATCAGTTAACGATGAAATCAGTTAAAGATGAAATCAGTTAAATGAAGATGAAATCAGTTAACGATGAAATCAGTTAACGATGAAATCAGTTAAATGAAGATGAAATCAGTTAACGATGAAATCAGTTAACGATGAAATCAGTTAAATGAAGATGAAATCAGTTAACGATGAAATCAGTTAACGATGAAATCAGTTAAATGAAGATGAAATCAGTTAACGATGAAATCAGTTAACGATGAAATCAGTTACAGATGAAATCAGTTACATGAAGATTAAATCAGTTAACGATGAAATCAGTTAAATGAAGATGAAATCAGTTAACGATGAAATCAGTTAAATGAAGATGAAAGCAGTTACAGATGAAATCAGTTACATGAAGATGAAATCAGTTACAGATGAAATCAGTTACATGAAGATGAAATCAGTTAACGATGAAATCAGTTAAAGATGAAATCAGTTAACGATGAAATCAGTTAACGATGAAATCAGTTAAATGAAGATGAAATCAGTTAACGATGAAATCAGTTAACGATGAAATCAGTTAAATGAAGATGAAATCAGTTAACGATGAAATCAGTTAACGATGAAATCAGTTAACGATGAAATCAGTTAAATGAAGAGGAAATCAGTTAAATGAAGAGGAAATCAGTTAACGATGAAATCAGTTAAAGATGAAATCAGTTACACATTAAATCAGTTAAATGAAGAATGAAAATGAAATCAGTTAAATGAAGATGAAATCAGTTAACGATGAAATCAGTTAAAGATGAAATCAGTTAAATGAAGATGAAATCAGTTAACGATGAAATCAGTTAAATGAAGATGAAATCAGTTAAAGATGAAATCAGTTAAATGAAGATGAAATCAGTTAACGATGAAATCAGTTAAATGAAGATGAAATCAGTTAACGATGAAATCAGTTAACGATGAAATCAGTTAAATGAAGATGAAATCAGTAAAAGATGAAATCAGTTAACGATGAAATCAGTTAACGATGAAATCAGTTAAATGAAGATGAAATCAGTTAAATTAAGATGAAATCAGTTAACGATGAAATCAGTTAACGATGAAATCAGTTAAATGAAGATGAAATCAGTTAACGATGAAATCAGTTAACGATGAAATCAGTTAAATGAAGATGAAATCAGTTAACGATGAAATCAGTTAACGATGAAATCAGTTAAATGAAGATGAAATCAGTTAACGATGAAATCAGTTAAATGAAGATGAAATCAGTTAACGATGAAATCAGTTAACGATGAAATCAGTTAAATGAAGATGAAATCAGTTAACGATGAAATCAGTTAACGATGAAATCAGTTAACGATGAAATCAGTTAAAGATGAAATCAGTTAAATGAAGATGAAATCAGTTAACGATGAAATCAGTTAAATGAAGATGAAATCAGTTAACGATGAAATCAGTTAACGATGTAATCAGTTAAAGATGAAATCAGTTAACGATGAAATCAGTTAAATGAAGATGAAATCAGTTAACGATGAAATCAGTTAAATGAAGATGAAATCAGTTAAATGAAGATGAAATCAGTTAACGATGAAATCAGTTAAAGATGAAATCAGTTAACGATGAAATCAGTTAACGATGAAATCAGTTAAAGATGAAATCAGTTAACGATGAAATCAGTTAAATGAAGATGAAATCAGTTAACGATGAAATCAGTTAAATGAAGATGAAATCAGTTAAATGAAGATGAAATCAGTTAACGATGAAATCAGTTAAAGATGAAATCAGTTAACGATGAAATCAGTTAACGATGAAATCAGTTACAGATGAAATCAGTTACATGAAGATTAAAACAGTTAACGATGAAATCAGTTAAAGATGAAATCAGTTAACGATGAAATCAGTTAAATGAAGAATGAAAATGAAATCAGTTAAATGAAGATGAAATCAGTTAACGATGAAATCAGTTAAAGATGAAATCAGTTAAATGAAGATGAAATCAGTTAACGATGAAATCAGTTAAATGAAGATGAAATCAGTTAACGATGAAATCAGTTAAAGATGAAATCAGTTACAGATGAAATCAGTTACATGAAGATTAAATCAGTTAACGATGAAATCAGTTAAAGATGAAATCAGTTAACGATGAAATCAGTTAAATGAAAAATGAAAATGAAATCAGTTAAATGAAGATGAAATCAGTTAACGATGAAATCAGTTAACGATGAAATCAGTTAAATGAAGATGAAATCAGTTAACGATGAAATCAGTTAACGATGAAATCAGTTAACGATGAAATCAGTTAAATGAAGATGAAATCAGTTAACGATGAAATCAGTTAAAGATGAAATCAGTTAAATGAAGATGAAATCAGTTAACGATGAAATCAGTTAAAGATGAAATCAGTTACAGATGAAATCAGTTACATGAAGATTAAATCAGTTAACGATGAAATCAGTTAAAGATGAAATCAGTTAACGATGAAATCAGTTAAATGAAAAATGAAAATGAAATCAGTTAAATGAAGATGAAATCAGTTAACGATGAAATCAGTTAAAGATGAAATCAGTTAAATGAAGATGAAATCAGTTAACGATGAAATCAGTTAACGATGAAATCAGTTAAATGAAGATGAAATCAGTTAACGATGAAATCAGTTAAATGAAGATGAAATCAGTTAACGATGAAATCAGTTAACGATGAAATCAGTTACAGATGAAATCAGTTAAAGATTAAATCAGTTACATGAAGATGAAATCAGTTAATGATGAAATCAGTTAAAGATGAAATCAGTTAACGATGAAATCAGTTAAATGAAGAATGAAAATGAAATCAGTTAAATGAAGATGAAATCAGTTAACGATGAAATCAGTTAAAGATGAAATCAGTTAAATGAAGATGAAATCAGTTAACGATGAAATCAGTTAACGATGAAATCAGTTAAATGTAGATGAAATCAGTTAAAGATGAAATCAGTTAAATGAAGATGAAATCAGTTAAAGATGAAATCAGTTAAATGAAGATGAAATCAGTTAACGATGAAATCAGTTAAATGAAGATGAAATCACTTAACGATGAAATCAGTTAAAGATGAAATCAGTTACAGATGAAATCAGTTACGTGAAGATTAAATCAGTTAACGATGAAATCAGTTAAAGATGAAATCAGTTAACGATGAAATCAGTTAAAGATGAAATCAGTTAAAGATTAAATCAGTTAACGATGAAATCAGTTAAATGAAGATGAAATCAGTTAACGATGAAATCAGTTAAAGATGAAATCAGTTAAAGATGAAATCAGTTACATGAAGATTAAATCAGTTAACGATGAAATCAGTTAAAGATGAAATCAGTTAACGATGAAATCAGTTAAATGAAGATGAAATCAGTTAAAGATGAAATCAGTTAAATGAAGATGAAATCAGTTAACGATGAAATCAGTTAAATGAAGATGAAATCACTTAACGATGAAATCAGTTAAAGATGAAATCAGTTACAGATGAAATCAGTTACGTGAAGATTAAATCAGTTAACGATGAAATCAGTTAAAGATGAAATCAGTTAACGATGAAATCAGTTAAAGATGAAATCAGTTAAAGATTAAATCAGTTAACGATGAAATCAGTTAAATGAAGATGAAATCAGTTAACGATGAAATCAGTTAAAGATGAAATCAGTTACAGATGAAATCAGTTACATGAAGATTAAATCAGTTAACGATGAAATCAGTTAAAGATGAAATCAGTTAACGATGAAATCAGTTAAATGAAAAATGAAAATGAAATCAGTTAAATGAAGATGAAATCAGTTAACGATGAAATCAGTTAACGATGAAATCAGTTAAATGAAGATGAAATCAGTTAACGATGAAATCAGTTAACGATGAAATCAGTTAAATGAAGATGAAATCAGTTAATGATGAAATCAGTTAAATGAAGATGAAATCAGTTAACGATGAAATCAGTTAAAGATGAAATCAGTTAAATGAAGATGAAATCAGTTAACGATGAAATCAGTTAAATGAAGATGAAATCAGTTAACGATGAAATCAGTTAAAGATGAAATCAGTTACAGATGAAATCAGTTACATGAAGATTAAATCAGTTAACGATGAAATCAGTTAAAGATGAAATCAGTTAACGATGAAATCAGTTAAATGAAGAATGAAAATGAAATCAGTTAAATGAAGATGAAATCAGTTAACGATGAAATCAGTTAAATGAAGATGAAATCAGTTAACGATGAAATCAGTTACAGATGAAATCAGTTACATGAAGATTAAATCAGTTAACGATGAAATCAGTTAAAGATGAAATCAGTTAACGATGAAATCAGTTACATGAAGATTAAATCAGTTAACGATGAAATCAGTTAACGATGAAATCAGTTAACGATGAAATCAGTTAAATGAAGATGAAATCAGTTAACGATGAAATCAGTTAACGATGAAATCAGTTACAGATGAAATCAGTTACATGAAGATTAAATTAGTTAACGATGAAATCAGTTAAATGAAGATGAAATCAGTTAACGATGAAATCAGTTAAATGAAGATGAAATCATTTACAGATGAAATCAGTTACATGAAGATGAAATCAGTTACAGATGAAATCAGTTACATGAAGATGAAATCAGTTAACGATGAAATCAGTTAAAGATGAAATCAGTTAACGATGAAATCAGTTAACGATGAAATCAGTTAAATGAAGATGAAATCAGTTAACGATGAAATCAGTTAACGATGAAATCAGTTAACGATGAAATCAGTTAAATGAAGATGAAATCAGTTAACGATGAAATCAGTTAACGATGAAATCAGTTAAATGAAGAGGAAATCAGTTAAACGAAGAGGAAATCAGTTAACGATGAAATCAGTTAAAGATGAAATCAGTTACAGATTAAATCAGTTAAATGAAGAATGAAAATGAAATCACTTAAATGAAGATGAAATCAGTTAACGATGAAATCAGTTAAAGATGAAATCAGTTAAATGAAGATGAAATCAGTTAACGATGAAATCAGTTAAATGAAGATGAAATCAGTTAAAGATGAAATCAGTTAAATGAAGATGAAATCAGTTAACGATGAAATCAGTTAAAGATGAAATCAGTTAAATGAAGATGAAATCAGTTAACGATGAAATCAGTTAAATGAAGATGAAATCAGTTAACGATGAAATCAGTTAAATGAAGATGAAATCAGTTAACGATGAAATCAGTTAACGATGAAATCAGTTAAATGAAGATGAAATCAGTTAACGATGAAATCAGTTAAATGAAGATGAAATCAGTTAAATTAAGATGAAATCAGTTAACGATGAAATCAGTTAACGATGAAATCAGTTAAATGAAGATGAAATCAGTTAACGATGAAATCAGTTAACGATGAAATCAGTTAAAGATGAAATCAGTTAAATGAAGATGAAATCAGTTAACGATGAAATCAGTTAAATGAAGATGAAATCAGTTACATGAAGATAAAATCAGTTCACGATGAAATCAGTGTAAGATGAAATCAGTTAACGATGAAATCAGTTAAATGAAGAATGAAAATGAAATCAGTTAAATGAAGATGAAATCAGTTAACGATGAAATCAGTTAAAGATGAAATCAGTTAACGATGAAATCAGTTAAATGAAGATGAAATCAGTTAACGATGAAATCAGTTAACGATGAAATCAGTTAACGATGAAATCAGTTAACGATGGAATCAGTTAAATGAAGATGAAATCAGTTAACGATGAAATCAGTTAACGATGAAATCAGTTAAATGAAGATGAAATCAGTTAACAATGAAATCAGTTAACGATGAAATCAGTTAAAGATGAAATCAGTTAAATGAAGATGAAATCAGTTAACGATGAAATCAGTTAACGATGAAATCAGTTAAATGAAGATGAAATCAGTTAAAGATGAAATCAGTTAACGATGAAATCAGTTAACGATGAAATCAGTTAAATGAAGATGAAATCAGTTAACGATGAAATCAGTTAACGATGAAATCAGTTAAAGATGAAATCAGTTACATGAAGATTAAATCAGTTAACGATGAAATCAGTTAACGATGAAATCAGTTAAATGAAGATGAAATCAGTTAACGATGAAATCAGTTAACGATGAAATCAGTTAAATGAAGATGAAATCAGTTAACGATGAAATCAGTTAAAGATTAAATCAGTTAACGATGAAATCAGTTAACGATCAAATCAGTTAAATGAAGAATGAAAATGAAATCAGTTAAATGAAGATGAAATCAGTTAACGATGAAATCAGTTAAAGATGAAATCAGTTAAATGAAGATGAAATCAGTTAACGATGAAATCAGTTAACGATGAAATCAGTTAAATGAAGATGAAATCAGTTAACGATGAAATCAGTTAACGATGAAATCAATTAACGATGAAATCAGTTAAATGAAGATGAAATCAGTTAACGATGAAATCAATTAAATGAAGATGAAATCAGTTAACGATGAAATCAGTTAACGATGAAATCAGTTAAATGAAGATGAAATCAGTTAACGATGAAATCAGTTAAATGAAGATGAAATCAGTTAACGATGAAATCAGTTAACGATGAAATCAGTTACAGATGAAATCAGTTAAAGATTAAATCAGTTACATGAAGATGAAATCAGTTAATGATGAAATCAGTTAAAGATGAAATCAGTTAACGATGAAATCAGTTAAATGAAGAATGAAAATGAAATCAGTTAAATGAAGATGAAATCAGTTAACGATGAAATCAGTTAAAGATGAAATCAGTTAAATGAAGATGAAATCAGTTAACGATGAAATCAGTTAACGATGAAATCAGTTAAATGAAGATGAAATCAGTTAAAGATGAAATCAGTTAACGATGAAATCAGTTAACGATAAAATCAGTTAACGATGAAATCAGTTAAATGAAGATGAAATCAGTTAACGATGAAATCAGTTAACGATGAAATCAGTTAACGATGAAATCAGTTAAATGAAAATGAAATCAGTTAACGATGAAATCAGTTAAAGATGAAATCAGTTAAATGAAGATGAAATCAGTTAAAGATGAAATCAGTTAAATGAAGATGAAATCAGTTAACGATGAAATCAGTTAAATGAAGATGAAATCACTTAACGATGAAATCAGTTAAAGATGAAATCAGTTACAGATGAAATCAGTTACGTGAAGATTAAATCAGTTAACGATGAAATCAGTTAAAGATGAAATCAGTTAACGATGAAATCAGTTAAAGATGAAATCAGTTAAATGAAGATGAAATCAGTTAACGATGAAATCAGTTAACGATGAAATCAGTTAAATGAAGATGAAATCAGTTAACGATGAAATCAGTTAAATGAAGAGGAAATCAGTTAAATGAAGAGGAAATCAGTTAACGATGAAATCAGTTAAAGATGAAATCAGTTACAGATGAAATCAGTTACATGAAGATTAAATCAGTTAACGATGAAATCAGTTAAATGAAGAATGAAAATGAAATCAGTTAAATGAAGATGAAATCAGTTAACGATGAAATCAGTTAAAGATGAAATCAGTTAAATGAAGATGAAATCAGTTAACGATGAAATCAGTTAAATGAAGATGAAATCAGTTAACGATGAAATCAGTTAAAGATGAAATCAGTTAAATGAAGATGAAATCAGTTAACGATGAAATCAGTTAAATGAAGATGAAATCAGTTACAGATGAAATCAGTTACATGAAGATTAAATTAGTTAACGATGAAATCAGTTAAATGAAGATGAAATCAGTTAACGATGAAATCAGTTAAATGAAGATGAAATCATTTACAGATGAAATCAGTTACATGAAGATGAAATCAGTTACAGATGAAATCAGTTACATGAAGATGAAATCAGTTAACGATGAAATCAGTTAAAGATGAAATCAGTTAACGATGAAATCAGTTAACGATGAAATCAGTTAAATGAAGATGAAATCAGTTAACGATGAAATCAGTTAACGATGAAATCTGTTAAATGAAGATGAAATCAGTTAACGATGAAATCAGTTAACGATGAAATCAGTTAAATGAAGAGGAAATCAGTTAAACGAAGAGGAAATCAGTTAACGATGAAATCAGTTAAAGATGAAATCAGTTACAGATTAAATCAGTTAAATGAAGAATGAAAATGAAATCACTTAAATGAAGATGAAATCAGTTAACGATGAAATCAGTTAAAGATGAAATCAGTTAAATGAAGATGAAATCAGTTAACGATGAAATCAGTTAAATGAAGATGAAATCAGTTAAAGATGAAATCAGTTAAATGAAGATGAAATCAGTTAACGATGAAATCAGTTAAAGATGAAATCAGTTAAATGAAGATGAAATCAGTTAACGATGAAATCAGTTAAATGAAGATGAAATCAGTTAACGATGAAATCAGTTAAATGAAGATGAAATCAGTTAACGATGAAATCAGTTAACGATGAAATCAGTTAAATGAAGATGAAATCAGTTAACGATGAAATCAGTTAAATGAAGATGAAATCAGTTAAATTAAGATGAAATCAGTTAACGATGAAATCAGTTAACGATGAAATCAGTTAAATGAAGATGAAATCAGTTAACGATGAAATCAGTTAACGATGAAATCAGTTAAAGATGAAATCAGTTAAATGAAGATGAAATCAGTTAACGATGAAATCAGTTAAATGAAGATGAAATCAGTTACATGAAGATAAAATCAGTTCACGATGAAATCAGTGTAAGATGAAATCAGTTAACGATGAAATCAGTTAAATGAAGAATGAAAATGAAATCAGTTAAATGAAGATGAAATCAGTTAACGATGAAATCAGTTAAAGATGAAATCAGTTAACGATGAAATCAGTTAAATGAAGATGAAATCAGTTAACGATGAAATCAGTTAACGATGAAATCAGTTAACGATGAAATCAGTTAACGATGGAATCAGTTAAATGAAGATGAAATCAGTTAACGATGAAATCAGTTAACGATGAAATCAGTTAAATGAAGATGAAATCAGTTAACAATGAAATCAGTTAACGATGAAATCAGTTAAAGATGAAATCAGTTAAATGAAGATGAAATCAGTTAACGATGAAATCAGTTAACGATGAAATCAGTTAAATGAAGATGAAATCAGTTAAAGATGAAATCAGTTAACGATGAAATCAGTTAACGATGAAATCAGTTAAATGAAGATGAAATCAGTTAACGATGAAATCAGTTAACGATGAAATCAGTTAAAGATGAAATCAGTTACATGAAGATTAAATCAGTTAACGATGAAATCAGTTAACGATGAAATCAGTTAAATGAAGATGAAATCAGTTAACGATGAAATCAGTTAACGATGAAATCAGTTAAATGAAGATGAAATCAGTTAACGATGAAATCAGTTAAAGATGAAATCAGTTAACGATGAAATCAGTTAACGATCAAATCAGTTAAATGAAGAATGAAAATGAAATCAGTTAAATGAAGATGAAATCAGTTAACGATGAAATCAGTTAAAGATGAAATCAGTTAAATGAAGATGAAATCAGTTAACGATGAAATCAGTTAACGATGAAATCAGTTAAATGAAGATGAAATCAGTTAAAGATGAAATCAGTTAACGATGAAATCAGTTAACGATGAAATCAGTTAAATGAAGATGAAATCAGTTAACGATGAAATCAGTTAACGATGAAATCAGTTAACGATGAAATCAATTAACGATGAAATCAGTTAAATGAAGATGAAATCAGTTAACGATGAAATCAATTAAATGAAGATGAAATCAGTTAACGATGAAATCAGTTAACGATGAAATCAGTTAAATGAAGATGAAATCAGTTAACGATGAAATCAATTAACGATGAAATCAGTTAAATGAAGATGAAATCAGTTAACGATGAAATCAATTAAATGAAGATGAAATCAGTTAACGATGAAATCAGTTAACGATGAAATCAGTTAAATGAAGATGAAATCAGTTAACGATGAAATCAGTTAAATGAAGATGAAATCAGTTAACGATGAAATCAGTTAACGATGAAATCAGTTACAGATGAAATCAGTTAAAGATTAAATCAGTTACATGAAGATGAAATCAGTTAATGATGAAATCAGTTAAAGATGAAATCAGTTAACGATGAAATCAGTTAAATGAAGAATGAAAATGAAATCAGTTAAATGAAGATGAAATCAGTTAACGATGAAATCAGTTAAAGATGAAATCAGTTAAATGAAGATGAAATCAGTTAACGATGAAATCAGTTAACGATGAAATCAGTTAAATGTAGATGAAATCAGTTAAAGATGAAATCAGTTAAATGAAGATGAAATCAGTTAAAGATGAAATCAGTTAAATGAAGATGAAATCAGTTAACGATGAAATCAGTTAAATGAAGATGAAATCACTTAACGATGAAATCAGTTAAAGATGAAATCAGTTACAGATGAAATCAGTTACGTGAAGATTAAATCAGTTAACGATGAAATCAGTTAAAGATGAAATCAGTTAACGATGAAATCAGTTAAAGATGAAATCAGTTAAAGATTAAATCAGTTAACGATGAAATCAGTTAAATGAAGATGAAATCAGTTAACGATGAAATCAGTTAAAGATGAAATCAGTTAAAGATGAAATCAGTTACATGAAGATTAAATCAGTTAACGATGAAATCAGTTAAAGATGAAATCAGTTAACGATGAAATCAGTTAAATGAAGATGAAATCAGTTAAAGATGAAATCAGTTAAATGAAGATGAAATCAGTTAACGATGAAATCAGTTAAATGAAGATGAAATCACTTAACGATGAAATCAGTTAAAGATGAAATCAGTTACAGATGAAATCAGTTACGTGAAGATTAAATCAGTTAACGATGAAATCAGTTAAAGATGAAATCAGTTAACGATGAAATCAGTTAAAGATGAAATCAGTTAAAGATTAAATCAGTTAACGATGAAATCAGTTAAATGAAGATGAAATCAGTTAACGATGAAATCAGTTAAAGATGAAATCAGTTACAGATGAAATCAG
Source organism: Semicossyphus pulcher (assembly GCF_022749685.1). NCBI lineage: Eukaryota > Metazoa > Chordata > Actinopteri > Labriformes > Labridae > Semicossyphus > Semicossyphus pulcher. The sequence goes on from NW_027211703.1 coordinate 2,633,045, forward strand.
TTACATGAAGATTAAATCAGTTAACGATGAAATCAGTTAAAGATGAAATCAGTTAACGATGAAATCAGTTAAATGAAAAATGAAAATGAAATCAGTTAAATGAAGATGAAATCAGTTAACGATGAAATCAGTTAACGATGAAATCAGTTAAATGAAGATGAAATCAGTTAACGATGAAATCAGTTAACGATGAAATCAGTTAAATGAAGATGAAATCAGTTAATGATGAAATCAGTTAAATGAAGATGAAATCAGTTAACGATGAAATCAGTTAAAGATGAAATCAGTTAAATGAAGATGAAATCAGTTAACGATGAAATCAGTTAAATGAAGATGAAATCAGTTAACGATGAAATCAGTTAAAGATGAAATCAGTTACAGATGAAATCAGTTACATGAAGATTAAATCAGTTAACGATGAAATCAGTTAAAGATGAAATCAGTTAACGATGAAATCAGTTAAATGAAGAATGAAAATGAAATCAGTTAAATGAAGATGAAATCAGTTAACGATGAAATCAGTTAAATGAAGATGAAATCAGTTAACGATGAAATCAGTTACAGATGAAATCAGTTACATGAAGATTAAATCAGTTAACGATGAAATCAGTTAAAGATGAAATCAGTTAACGATGAAATCAGTTACATGAAGATTAAATCAGTTAACGATGAAATCAGTTAACGATGAAATCAGTTAACGATGAAATCAGTTAAATGAAGATGAAATCAGTTAACGATGAAATCAGTTAACGATGAAATCAGTTACAGATGAAATCAGTTACATGAAGATTAAATTAGTTAACGATGAAATCAGTTAAATGAAGATGAAATCAGTTAACGATGAAATCAGTTAAATGAAGATGAAATCATTTACAGATGAAATCAGTTACATGAAGATGAAATCAGTTACAGATGAAATCAGTTACATGAAGATGAAATCAGTTAACGATGAAATCAGTTAAAGATGAAATCAGTTAACGATGAAATCAGTTAACGATGAAATCAGTTAAATGAAGATGAAATCAGTTAACGATGAAATCAGTTAACGATGAAATCAGTTAACGATGAAATCAGTTAAATGAAGATGAAATCAGTTAACGATGAAATCAGTTAACGATGAAATCAGTTAAATGAAGAGGAAATCAGTTAAACGAAGAGGAAATCAGTTAACGATGAAATCAGTTAAAGATGAAATCAGTTACAGATTAAATCAGTTAAATGAAGAATGAAAATGAAATCACTTAAATGAAGATGAAATCAGTTAACGATGAAATCAGTTAAAGATGAAATCAGTTAAATGAAGATGAAATCAGTTAACGATGAAATCAGTTAAATGAAGATGAAATCAGTTAAAGATGAAATCAGTTAAATGAAGATGAAATCAGTTAACGATGAAATCAGTTAAAGATGAAATCAGTTAAATGAAGATGAAATCAGTTAACGATGAAATCAGTTAAATGAAGATGAAATCAGTTAACGATGAAATCAGTTAAATGAAGATGAAATCAGTTAACGATGAAATCAGTTAACGATGAAATCAGTTAAATGAAGATGAAATCAGTTAACGATGAAATCAGTTAAATGAAGATGAAATCAGTTAAATTAAGATGAAATCAGTTAACGATGAAATCAGTTAACGATGAAATCAGTTAAATGAAGATGAAATCAGTTAACGATGAAATCAGTTAACGATGAAATCAGTTAAAGATGAAATCAGTTAAATGAAGATGAAATCAGTTAACGATGAAATCAGTTAAATGAAGATGAAATCAGTTACATGAAGATAAAATCAGTTCACGATGAAATCAGTGTAAGATGAAATCAGTTAACGATGAAATCAGTTAAATGAAGAATGAAAATGAAATCAGTTAAATGAAGATGAAATCAGTTAACGATGAAATCAGTTAAAGATGAAATCAGTTAACGATGAAATCAGTTAAATGAAGATGAAATCAGTTAACGATGAAATCAGTTAACGATGAAATCAGTTAACGATGAAATCAGTTAACGATGGAATCAGTTAAATGAAGATGAAATCAGTTAACGATGAAATCAGTTAACGATGAAATCAGTTAAATGAAGATGAAATCAGTTAACAATGAAATCAGTTAACGATGAAATCAGTTAAAGATGAAATCAGTTAAATGAAGATGAAATCAGTTAACGATGAAATCAGTTAACGATGAAATCAGTTAAATGAAGATGAAATCAGTTAAAGATGAAATCAGTTAACGATGAAATCAGTTAACGATGAAATCAGTTAAATGAAGATGAAATCAGTTAACGATGAAATCAGTTAACGATGAAATCAGTTAAAGATGAAATCAGTTACATGAAGATTAAATCAGTTAACGATGAAATCAGTTAACGATGAAATCAGTTAAATGAAGATGAAATCAGTTAACGATGAAATCAGTTAACGATGAAATCAGTTAAATGAAGATGAAATCAGTTAACGATGAAATCAGTTAAAGATGAAATCAGTTAACGATGAAATCAGTTAACGATCAAATCAGTTAAATGAAGAATGAAAATGAAATCAGTTAAATGAAGATGAAATCAGTTAACGATGAAATCAGTTAAAGATGAAATCAGTTAAATGAAGATGAAATCAGTTAACGATGAAATCAGTTAACGATGAAATCAGTTAAATGAAGATGAAATCAGTTAAAGATGAAATCAGTTAACGATGAAATCAGTTAACGATGAAATCAGTTAAATGAAGATGAAATCAGTTAACGATGAAATCAGTTAACGATGAAATCAGTTAACGATGAAATCAGTTAACGATGAAATCAATTAACGATGAAATCAGTTAAATGAAGATGAAATCAGTTAACGATGAAATCAATTAAATGAAGATGAAATCAGTTAACGATGAAATCAGTTAACGATGAAATCAGTTAAATGAAGATGAAATCAGTTAACGATGAAATCAGTTAACGATGAAATCAGTTAACAATGAAATCAGTTAACGATGAAATCAGTTAAAGATGAAATCAGTTAAATGAAGATGAAATCAGTTAACGATGAAATCAGTTAACGATGAAATCAGTTAACGATGAAATCAGGTAACGATGAAATCAGTTAAATGAAGAATGAAAATGAAATCAGTTAAATGAAGATGAAATCAGTTAACGATGAAATCAGTTAAAGATGAAATCAGTTAAATGAAGATGAAATCAGTTAACGATGAAATCAGTTAACGATGAAATCAGTTAAATGAAGATGAAATCAGTTAAAGATGAAATCAGTTAACGATGAAATCAGTTAACGATAAAATCAGTTAACGATGAAATCAGTTAAATGAAGATGAAATCAGTTAACGATGAAATCAGTTAACGATGAAATCAGTTAAAGATGAAATCAGTTAAATGAAAATGAAATCAGTTAACGATGAAATCAGTTAAAGATGAAATCAGTTAAATGAAGATGAAATCAGTTAAAGATGAAATCAGTTAAATGAAGATGAAATCAGTTAACGATGAAATCAGTTAAATGAAGATGAAATCACTTAACGATGAAATCAGTTAAAGATGAAATCAGTTACAGATGAAATCAGTTACGTGAAGATTAAATCAGTTAACGATGAAATCAGTTAAAGATGAAATCAGTTAACGATGAAATCAGTTAAAGATGAAATCAGTTAAATGAAGATGAAATCAGTTAACGATGAAATCAGTTAACGATGAAATCAGTTAAATGAAGATGAAATCAGTTAACGATGAAATCAGTTAAATGAAGAGGAAATCAGTTAAATGAAGAGGAAATCAGTTAACGATGAAATCAGTTAAAGATGAAATCAGTTACAGATGAAATCAGTTACATGAAGATTAAATCAGTTAACGATGAAATCAGTTAAATGAAGAATGAAAATGAAATCAGTTAAATGAAGATGAAATCAGTTAACGATGAAATCAGTTAAAGATGAAATCAGTTAAATGAAGATGAAATCAGTTAACGATGAAATCAGTTAAATGAAGATGAAATCAGTTAACGATGAAATCAGTTAAAGATGAAATCAGTTAAATGAAGATGAAATCAGTTAACGATGAAATCAGTTAAATGAAGATGAAATCAGTTAACGATGAAATCAGTTAACGATGAAATCAGTTAACGATGAAATCAGTTAAATGAAGATGAAATCAGTTAACGATGAAATCAGTTAACGATGAAATCAGTTAAATGAAGATGAAATCAGTTAACGATGAAATCAGTTAACGATGAAATCAGTTAAATGAAGAGGAAATCAGTTAAATGAAGAGGAAATCAGTTAACGATGAAATCAGTTAAAGATGAAATCAGTTACAGATGAAATCAGTTACATGAAGATTAAATCAGTTAACGATGAAATCAGTTAAATGAAGAATGAAAATGAAATCAGTTAAATGAAGATGAAATCAGTTAACGATGAAATCAGTTAAAGATGAAATCAGTTAAATGAAGATGAAATCAGTTAACGATGAAATCAGTTAAATGAAGATGAAATCAGTTAACGATGAAATCAGTTAACGATGAAATCAGTTAAATGAAGATGAAATCAGTTAACGATGAAATCAGTTAAATGAAGATGAAATCAGTTAACGATGAAATCAGTTAACGATGAAATCAGTTAACGATGAAATCAGTTAAATGAAGATGAAATCAGTTAAAGATGAAATCAGTTAACGATGAAATCAGTTACAGATGAAATCAGTTACATGAAGATTAAAACAGTTAACGATGAAATCAGTTAAAGATGAAATCAGTTAACGATGAAATCAGTTAAATGAAGAATGAAAATGAAATCAGTTAAATGAAGATGAAATCAGTTAACGATGAAATCAGTTAAAGATGAAATCAGTTAAATGAAGATGAAATCAGTTAACGATGAAATCAGTTAAATGAAGATGAAATCAGTTAACGATGAAATCAGTTAAATGAAGATGAAATCAGTTAACGATGAAATCAGTTAAAGATGAAATCAGTTACAGATGAAATCAGTTACATGAAGATTAAATCAGTTAAAGATGAAATCAGTTAAATGAAGATGAAATCAGTTAACGATGAAATCAGTTAACGATGAAATCAGTTAAAGATGAAATCAGTTACAGATGAAATCAGTTACATGAAGATTAAAACAGTTAACGATGAAATCAGTTAAAGATGAAATCAGTTAACGATGAAATCAGTTAAATGAAGAATGAAAATGAAATCAGTTAAATGAAGATGAAATCAGTTAACGATGAAATCAGTTAAATGAAGATGAAATCAGTTAACGATGAAATCAGTTACAGATGAAATCAGTTACATGAAGATTAAATCAGTTAACGATGAAATCAGTTAAAGATGAAATCAGTTAACAATGAAATCAGTTACATGAAGATTGAATCAGTTAACGATGAAATCAGTTAACTATGAAATCAGTTAACGATGAAATCAGTTAAATGAAGATGAAATCAGTTAACGATGAAATCAGTTAACGATGAAATCAGTTACAGATGAAATCAGTTACATGAAGATTAAATCAGTTAACGATGAAATCAGTTAAATGAAGATGAAATCAGTTAACGATGAAATCAGTTAACGATGAAATCAGTTAAATGAAGATGAAATCAGTTAACGATGAAATCAGTTAAATGAAGAGGAAATCAGTTAAATGAAGAGGAAATCAGTTAACGATGAAATCAGTTAAAGATGAAATCAGTTACAGATTAAATCAGTTAAATGAAGAATGAAAATGAAATCAGTTAAATGAAGATGAAATCAGTTAACGATGAAATCAGTTAAAGATGAAATCAGTTAAATGAAGATGAAATCAGTTAACGATGAAATCAGTTAAATGAAGATGAAATCAGTTATGATGAAATCAGTTAAATGAAGATGAAATCAGTTAACGATGAAATCAGTTAACGATGAAATCAGTTAACGATGAAATCAGTTAACGATGAAATCAGTTAAATGAAGATGAAATCAGTTAACGATGAAATCAGTTAACGATGAAATCAGTTAAATGAAGATGAAATCAGTTAAATTAAGATGAAATCAGTTAACGATGAAATCAGTTAAATGAAGACGAAATCAGTTAACGATGAAATCAGTTAACGATGAAATCAGTTAAAGATGAAATCAGTTAACGATGAAATCAGTTAAATGAAGATGAAATCAGTTAACGATGAAATCAGTTAAATGAAGATGAAATCAGTTAACGATGAAATCAGTTAAATGAAGATGAAATCAGTTAACGATGAAATCAGTTAAAGATGAAATCAGTTAAATGAAGATGAAATCAGTTAACGATGAAATCAGTTAACGATGAAATCAGTTACAGATGAAATCAGTTACATGAAGATTAAAACAGTTAACGATGAAATCAGTTAAAGATGAAATCAGTTAACGATGAAATCAGTTAAATGAAGAATGAAAATGAAATCAGTTAAATGAAGATGAAATCAGTTAACGATGAAATCAGTTAAATGAAGATGAAATCAGTTAACGATGAAATCAGTTACAGATGAAATCAGTTACATGAAGATTAAATCAGTTAACGATGAAATCAGTTAAAGATGAAATCAGTTAACGATGAAATCAGTTACATGAAGATTAAATCAGTTAACGATGAAATCAGTTAACGATGAAATCAGTTACAGATGAAATCAGTTACATGAAGATTAAATCAGTTAACGATGAAATCAGTTAAATGAAGATGAAATCAGTTAACGATGAAATCAGTTAACGATGAAATCAGTTACAGATGAAATCAGTTACATGAAGATTAAATCAGTTAACGATGAAATCAGTTAAATGAAGATGAAATCAGTTAACGATGAAATCAGTTAAATGAAGATGAAATCAGTTACAGATGAAATCAGTTACATGAAGATGAAATCAGTTACAGATGAAATCAGTTACATGAAGATGAAATCAGTTAACGATGAAATCAGTTAAAGATGAAATCAGTTAACGATGAAATCAGTTAACGATGAAATCAGTTAAATGAAGATGAAATCAGTTAACGATGAAATCAGTTAACGATGAAATCAGTTAACGATGAAATCAGTTAAATGAAGATGAAATCAGTTAACGATGAAATCAGTTAAATGAAGAGGAAATCAGTTAAATGAAGAGGAAATCAGTTAACGATGAAATCAGTTAAAGATGAAATCAGTTACAGATTAAATCAGTTAAATGAAGAATGAAAATGAAATCAGTTAAATGAAGATGAAATCAGTTAACGATGAAATCAGTTAAAGATGAAATCAGTTAAATGAAGATGAAATCAGTTAACGATGAAATCAGTTAAATGAAGATGAAATCAGTTAACGATGAAATCAGTTAAATGAAGATGAAATCAGTTAACGATGAAATCAGTTAACGATGAAATCAGTTAAATGAAGATGAAATCAGTTAAATTAAGATGAAATCAGTTAACGATGAAATCAGTTAACGATGAAATCAGTTAAATGAAGATGAAATCAGTTAACGATGAAATCAGTTAACGATGAAATCAGTTAAAGATGAAATCAGTTAACGATGAAATCAGTTAAATGAAGATGAAATCAGTTAACGATGAAATCAGTTAAATGAAGATGAAATCAGTTAACGATGAAATCAGTTAAATGAAGATGAAATCAGTTAACGATGAAATCAGTTAAAGATGAAATCAGTTAAATGAAGATGAAATCAGTTAACGATGAAATCAGTTAAATGAAGATGAAATCAGTTAACGATGAAATCAGTTAACGATGAAATCAGTTAAATGAAGATGAAATCAGTTAACGATGAAATCAGTTAAAGATGAAATCAGTTAAATGAAGATGAAATCAGTTAACGATGAAATCAGTTAAATGAAGATGAAATCAGTTAACGATGAAATCAGTTAACGATGAAATCAGTTAAATGAAGATGAAATCAGTTAAAGATGAAATCAGTTAACGATGAAATCAGTTACAGATGAAATCAGTTACATGAAGATTAAAACAGTTAACGATGAAATCAGTTAAAGATGAAATCAGTTAACGATGAAATCAGTTAAATGAAGAATGAAAATGAAATCAGTTAAATGAAGATGAAATCAGTTAACGATGAAATCAGTTAAATGAAGATGAAATCAGTTAACGATGAAATCAGTTACAGATGAAATCAGTTACATGAAGATTAAATCAGTTAACGATGAAATCAGTTAAAGATGAAATCAGTTAAATGAAGACGAAATCAGTTAAAGATGAAATCAGTTAACGATGAAATCAGTTAAATGAAGATGAAATCAGTTAAATGAAGATGAAATCAGTTAACGATGAAATCAGTTACAGATGAAATCAGTTACATGAAGAATGAAAATGAAATCAGTTAAATGAAGATGAAATCAGTTAACGATGAAATGAGTTAAATGAAGATGAAATCAGTTAACGATGAAATCAGTTAAAGATGAAATCAGTTAACGATGAAATCAGTTAAATGAAGATGAAATCAGTTAAATGAAGAGGAAATCAGTTAACGATGAAATCAGTTAAAGATGAAATCAGTTACAGATTAAATCAGTTACATGAAGATTAAATCAGTTAACGATGAAATCAGTTAACGATGAAATCAGTTAAATGAAGAATGAAAATGAAATCAGTTAAATGAAGATGAAATCAGTTAACGATGAAATCAGTTAACGATGAAATCAGTTAAATGAAGATGAAATCAGTTAAATGAAGATGAAATCAGTTAACGATGAAATCAGTTAAATGAAGATGAAATCAGTTAACGATGAAATCAGTTAACGATGAAATCAGTTAACGATGAAATCAGTTAAATGAAGATGAAATCAGTTAAAGATGAAATCAGTTAACGATGAAATCAGTTAAATGAAGATGAAATCAGTTAAATGAAGATGAAATCAGTTAACGATGAAATCTGTTAACGATGAAATCAGTTACAGATGAAATCAGTTACATGAAGATAAAATCAGTTAACGATGAAATCAGTTAAATGAAGAATGAAAATGAAATCAGTTAAATGAAGATGAAATCAGTTAACGATGAAATCAGTTAAAGATGAAATCACTTAAATGAAGATGAAATCAGTTAACGATGAAATCAGTTAAATGAAGATGAAATCAGTTAAATGAAAAATGAAAATGAAATCAGTTAAATGAAGATGAAATCAGTTAACGATGAAATCAGTTAAAGATGAAATCAGTTAAATGAAGATGAAATCAGTTAACGATGAAATCAGTTAACGATGAAATCAGTTAAATGAAGATGAAATCAGTTAATGATGAAATCAGTTAAATGAAGATGAAATCAGTTAACGATGAAATCAGTTAAAGATGAAATCAGTTAAATGAAGATGAAATCAGTTAACGATGAAATCAGTTAAATGAAGATGAAATCAGTTAACGATGAAATCAGTTAAAGATGAAATCAGTTACAGATGAAATCAGTTACATGAAGATTAAATCAGTTTACGATGAAATCAGTTAAAGATGAAATCAGTTAACGATGAAATCAGTTAAATGAAGAATGAAAATGAAATCAGTTAAATGAAGATGAAATCAGTTAACGATGAAATCAGTTAAAGATGAAATCAGTTAAATGAAGATGAAATCAGTTAACGATGAAATCAGTTCACGATGAAATCAGTTATAGATGAAATCAGTTACAGATGAAATCAGTTACATGAAGATTAAAACAGTTAACGATGAAATCAGTTAAAGATGAAATCAGTTAACGATGAAATCAGTTAAATGAAGAATGAAAATGAAATCAGTTAAATGAAGATGAAATCAGTTAACGATGAAATCAGTTAACGATGAAATCAGTTAAATGAAGATGAAATCAGTAAACGATGAAATCAGTTACAGATGAAATCAGTTACATGAAGATGAAATCAGTTAACGATGAAATCAGTTAAAGATGAAATCAGTTAACGATGAAATCAGTTAAATGAAGAATGAAAATGAAATCAGTTAAATTAAGATGAAATCAGTTAAAGATGAAATCAGTTAACGATGAAATCAGTTAAATGAAGAATGAAAATGAAATCAGTTAAATTAAGATGAAATCAGTTAACGATGAAATCAGTTAACGATGAAATCAGTTAAATGAAGATGAAATCAGTTAACGATGAAATCAGTTAAATGAAGATGAAATCAGTTAACGATGAAATCAGTTAAAGATGAAATCAGTTAAAGGAAGATGAAATCAGTTAAAGATGAAATCAGTTAAATGAAGATGAAATCAGTTAACGATGAAATCAGTTAAATGAAGATGAAATCAGTTAACGATGAAATCAGTTAAAGATGAAATCAGTTACAGATGAAATCAGTTACATGAAGATTAAATCAGTTAACGATGAAATCAGTTAAAGATGAAATCAGTTAACGATGAAATCAGTTAACGATGAAATCAGTTAAATGAAGATGAAATCAGTTAACGATGAAATCAGTTACAGATGAAATCAGTTACATGAAGATTAAATCAGTTAACGATGAAATCAGTTAACGATGAAATCAGTTAAAGATGAAATCAGTTAAATGAAGATGAAATCAGTTAACGATGAAATCAGTTAAATGAAGATGAAATCAGTTAACGATGAAATCAGTTAACGATGAAATCAGTTAAATGAAGATGAAATCAGTTAACGATGAAATCAGTTACAGATGAAATCAGTTACATGAAGATTAAATCAGTTAACGATGAAATCAGTTAAAGATGAAATCAGTTAAATGAAGATGAAATCAGTTAAAGATGAAATCAGTTAACGATGAAATCAGTTAAATGAAGATGAAATCAGTTAAATGAAGATGAAATCAGTTAACGATGAAATCAGTTACAGATGAAATCAGTTACATGAAGAATGAAAATGAAATCAGTTAAATGAAGATGAAATCAGTTAACGATGAAATGAGTTAAATGAAGATGAAATCAGTTAACGATGAAATCAGTTAAAGATGAAATCAGTTAACGATGAAATCAGTTAAATGAAGATGAAATCAGTTAAATGAAGAGGAAATCAGTTAACGATGAAATCAGTTAAAGATGAAATCAGTTACAGATTAAATCAGTTACATGAAGATTAAATCAGTTAACGATGAAATCAGTTAACGATGAAATCAGTTAAATGAAAAATGAAAATGAAATCAGTTAAATGAAGATGAAATCAGTTAACGATGAAATCAGTTAAATGAAGATGAAATCAGTTAAATGAAGATGAAATCAGTTAACGATGAAATCAGTTAAATGAAGATGAAATCAGTTAACGATGAAATCAGTTAACGATGAAATCAGTTAAATGAAGATGAAATCAGTTAAATGAAGATGAAATCAGTTAACGATGAAATCTTTTAACGATGAAATCAGTTACAGATGAAATCAGTTACATGAAGATAAAATCAGTTAACGATGAAATCAGTTAAATGAAGAATGAAAATGAAATCAGTTAAATGAAGATGAAATCAGTTAACGATGAAATCAGTTAAAGATGAAATCAGTTAAATGAAGATGAAATCAGTTAACGATGAAATCAGTTAAATGAAGATGAAATCAGTTAAATGAAAAATGAAAATGAAATCAGTTAAATGAAGATGAAATCAGTTAACGATGAAATCAGTTAAAGATGAAATCAGTTAAATGAAGATGAAATCAGTTAACGATGAAATCAGTTAACGATGAAATCAGTTAAATGAAGATGAAATCAGTTAACGATGAAATCAGTTAAATGAAGATGAAATCAGTTAACGATGAAATCAGTTAAAGATGAAATCAGTTAAATGAAGATGAAATCAGTTAACGATGAAATCAGTTAAATGAAGATGAAATCAGTTGACGATGAAATCAGTTAAAGATGAAATCAGTTACAGATGAAATCAGTTACATGAAGATAAAATCAGTTAACGATGAAATCAGTTAAAGATGAAATCAGTTAACGATGAAATCAGTTAAATGAAAAATGAAAATGAAATCAGTTAAATGAAGATGAAATCAGTTAACGATGAAATCAGTTAAAGATGAAATCAGTTAAATGAAGATGAAATCAGTTAACGATGAAATCAGTTAACGATGAAATCAGTTAAATGAAGATGAAATCAGTTAATGATGAAATCAGTTAAATGAAGATGAAATCAGTTAACGATGAAATCAGTTAAAGATGAAATCAGTTAAATGAAGATGAAATCAGTTAACGATGAAATCAGTTAAATGAAGATGAAATCAGTTAACGATGAAATCAGTTAAAGATGAAATCAGTTACAGATGAAATCAGTTACATGAAGATTAAATCAGTTAACGATGAAATCAGTTAAAGATGAAATCAGTTAACGATGAAATCAGTTAAATGAAGAATGAAAATAAAATCAGTTAAATGAAGATGAAATCAGTTAACGATGAAATCAGTTAAAGATGAAATCAGTTAAATGAAGATGAAATCAGTTAACGATGAAATCAGTTAACGATGAAATCAGTTACAGATGAAATCAGTTAACGATGAAATCAGTTACAGATGAAATCAGTTACATGAAGATTAAAACAGTTAACGTTGAAATCAGTTAAAGATGAAATCAGTTAACGATGAAATCAGTTAAATGAAGATGAAATCAGTTAACGATGAAATCAGTTACAGATGAAATCAGTTACATGAAGATTAAATCAGTTAACGATGAAATCAGTTAAAGATGAAATCAGTTAACGATGAAATCAGTTACATGAAGATTAAATCAGTTAACGATGAAATCAGTTAACGATGAAATCAGTTAACGATGAAATCAGTTAAATGAAGATGAAATCAGTTAACGATGAAATCAGTTAACGATGAAATCAGTTAACGATGAAATCAGTTACAGATGAAATCAGTTACATGAAGATTAAATCAGTTAACGATGAAATCAGTTAAATGAAGATGAAATCAGTTAACGATGAAATCAGTTAAATGAAGATGAAATCAGTTACAGATGAAATCAGTTACATGAAGATGAAATCAGTTACAGATGAAATCAGTTACATGAAGATGAAATCAGTTAACGATGAAATCAGTTAAAGATGAAATCAGTTAACGATGAAATCAGTTAACGATGAAATCAGTTAAATGAAGATGAAATCAGTTAACGATGAAATCAGTTAACGATGAAATCAGTTAAATGAAGATGAAATCAGTTAACGATGAAATCAGTTAAATGAAGAGGAAATCAGTTAAATGAAGAGGAAATCAGTTAACGATGAAATCAGTTAAAGATGAAATCAGTTACAGATTAAATCAGTTAAATGAAGAATGAAAATGAAATCAGTTAAATGAAGATGAAATCAGTTAACGATGAAATCAGTTAAAGATGAAATCAGTTAAATGAAGATGAAATCAGTTAACGATGAAATCAGTTAAATGAAGATGAAATCAGTTAAAGATGAAATCAGTTAAATGAAGATGAAATCAGTTAACGATGAAATCAGTTAAATGAAGATGAAATCAGTTAACGATGAAATCAGTTAACGATGAAATCAGTTAACGATGAAATCAGTTAAATGAAGATGAAATCAGTTAAATTAAGATGAAATCAGTTAACGATGAAATCAGTTAACGATGAAATCAGTTAAATGAAGATGAAATCAGTTAACGATGAAATCAGTTAACGATGAAATCAGTTAAAGATGAAATCAGTTTACGATGAAATCAGTTTACGATGAAATCAGTTAAAGATGAAATCAATTAACGATGAAATCAGTTAAATGAAGATGAAATCAGTTAACGATGAAATCAGTTAAATGAAGATGAAATCAGTTAACGATGAAATCAGTTAACGATGAAATCAGTTAACGATGAAATCAGTTAAATGAAGATGAAATCAGTTAACAATGAAATCAGTTAACGATGAAATCAGTTAACGATGAAATCAGTTAAATGAAGATGAAATCAGTTAACGATGAAATCAGTTAACGATGAAATCAGTTACAGATGAAATCAGTTACATGAAGATTAAATCAGTTAACGATGAAATCAGTTAAATGAAGATGAAATCAGTTAACGATGAAATCAGTTAAATGAAGATGAAATCAGTTACAGATGAAATCAGTTACATGAAGATGAAATCAGTTACAGATGAAATCAGTTACATGAAGATGAAATCAGTTAACGATGAAATCAGTTAAAGATGAAATCAGTTAACGATGAAATCAGTTAACGATGAAATCAGTTAAATGAAGATGAAATCAGTTAACGATGAAATCAGTTAACGATGAAATCAGTTAAATGAAGATGAAATCAGTTAACGATGAAATCAGTTAAATGAAGAGGAAATCAGTTAAATGAAGAGGAAATCAGTTAACGATGAAATCAGTTAAAGATGAAATCAGTTACAGATTAAATCAGTTAAATGAAGAATGAAAATGAAATCAGTTAAATGAAGATGAAATCAGTTAACGATGAAATCAGTTAAAGATGAAATCAGTTAAATGAAGATGAAATCAGTTAACGATGAAATCAGTTAAATGAAGATGAAATCAGTTAAAGATGAAATCAGTTAAATGAAGATGAAATCAGTTAACGATGAAATCAGTTAAATGAAGATGAAATCAGTTAACGATGAAATCAGTTAACGATGAAATCAGTTAAATGAAGATGAAATCAGTTAAATTAAGATGAAATCAGTTAACGATGAAATCAGTTAACGATGAAATCAGTTAAATGAAGATGAAATCAGTTAACGATGAAATCAGTTAACGATGAAATCAGTTAAAGATGAAATCAGTTTACGATGAAATCAGTTTACGATGAAATCAGTTAACGATGAAATCAGTTAAAGATGAAATCAGTTTACGATGAAATCAGTTTACGATGAAATCAGTTAAAGATGAAATCAATTAACGATGAAATCAGTTAAATGAAGATGAAATCAGTTAACGATGAAATCAGTTAAATGAAGATGAAATCAGTTAACGATGAAATCAGTTAACGATGAAATCAGTTAAATGAAGATGAAATCAGTTAACGATGAAATCAGTTAACGATGAAATCAGTTAAATGAAGATGAAATCAGTTAACAATGAAATCAGTTAACGATGAAATCAGTTAACGATGAAATCAGTTAAATGAAGATGAAATCAGTTAAATTAAGATGAAATCAGTTAACGATGAAATCAGTTAAATGAAGATGAAATCAGTTAACGATGAAATCAGTTAACGATGAAATCAGTTAAATGAAGATGAAATCAGTTAACGATGAAATCAGTTAAAGATGAAATCAGTTAAATGAAGATGAAATCAGTTAACGATGAAATCAGTTAAAGATGAAATCAGTTAAATGAAGATGAAATCAGTTAAAGATGAAATCAGTTAAATGAAGATGAAATCAGTTAACGATGAAATCAGTTAAATGAAGATGAAATCAGTTAACGATGAAATCAGTTAAAGATGAAATCAGTTACAGATGAAATCAGTTACATGAAGATTAAATCAGTTAACGATGAAATCAGTTAAAGATGAAATCAGTTAAATGAAGATGAAATCAGTTAACGATGAAATCAGTTAAATGAAGATGAAATCAGTTAACGATGAAATCAGTTAACGATGAAATCAGTTAAATGAAGATGAAATCAGTTAACGATGAAATCAGTTAAATGAAGATGAAATCAGTTAAATGAAGATGAAATCAGTTAACAATGAAATCAGTTACAGATGAAATCAGTTACATGAAGATTAAATCAGTTAACGATGAAATCAGTTAAAGATGAAATCAGTTAAAGATGAAATCAGTTAAATGAAGATGAAATCAGTTAAAGATGAAATCAGTTAAATGAAGATGAAATCAGTTAACGATGAAATCAGTTAAATGAAGATGAAATCAGTTAACGATGAAATCAGTTAAAGATGAAATCAGTTACAGATGAAATCAGTTACATGAAGATTAAATCAGTTAACGATGAAATCAGTTAAAGATGAAATCAGTTTACGATGAAATCAGTTAAAGATGAAATCAATTAACGATGAAATCAGTTAAATGAAGATGAAATCAGTTAACGATGAAATCAGTTAAATGAAGATGAAATCAGTTAACGATGAAATCAGTTAACGATGAAATCAGTTAAATGAAGATGAAATCAGTTAACGATGAAATCAGTTAACGATGAAATCAGTTAACGATGAAATCAGTTAAATGAAGATGAAATCAGTTAACAATGAAATCAGTTAACGATGAAATCAGTTAACGATGAAATCAGTTAAATGAAGATGAAATCAGTTAACGATGAAATCAGTTAAATGAAGATGAAATCAGTTAACGATGAAATCAGTTAAAGATGAAATCAGTTACATGAAGATTAAATCAGTTAACGATGAAATCAGTTAAAGATGAAATCAGTGAACGATGAAATCAGTTAAAGATGAAATCAGTGAACGATGAAATCAGTTAAATGAAGATGAAATCAGTTAACGATGAAATCAGTTAAAGATGAAATCAGTTAAATGAAGATGAAATCAGTTAACGATGAAATCAGTTAAATGAAGATGAAATCAGTTAACGATGAAATCAGTTAACGATGAAATCAGTTAAATGAAGATGAAATCAGTTAACGATGAAATCAGTTAAATGAAGATGAAATCAGTTAAATGAAGATGAAATCAGTTAACGATGAAATCAGTTACAGATGAAATCAGTTACATGAAGATTAAATCAGTTAACGATGAAATCAGTTATAGATGAAATCAGTTAAATGAAGATGAAATCAGTTAAAGATGAAATCAGTTAACGATGAAATCAGTTAAATGAAGATGAAATCAGTTAAATGAAGATGAAATCAGTTAACGATGAAATCAGTTACAGATGAAATCAGTTACATGAAGAATGAAAATGAAATCAGTTAAATGAAGATGAAATCAGTTAACGATGAAATGACTTAAATGAAGATGAAATCAGTTAACGATGAAATCAGTTAAATGAAGATGAAATCAGTTAACGATGAAATCAGTTAAAGATGAAATCAGTTACAGATGAAATCAGTTACATGAAGATGAAATCAGTTAACGATGAAATCAGTTAAAGATGAAATCAGTTAACGATGAAATCAGTTAAATGAAGATGAAATCAGTTAACGATGAAATCAGTTAAAGATGAAATCAGTTAAAGATGAAATCAGTTAAATGAAGATGAAATCAGTTAACGATGAAATCAGTTAAATGAAGATGAAATCAGTTAACGATGAAATCAGTTCACGATGAAATCAGTTAAATGAAGATGAAATCAGTTAACGATGAAATCAGTTAACGATGAAATCAGTTAACGATGAAATCAGTTAAATGAAGATGAAATCAGTTAAATGAAGAGGAAATCAGTTAACGATGAAATCAGTTAAAGATGAAATCAGTTACAGATGAAATCAGTTACATGAAGATTAAATCAATTAACGATGAAATCAGTTAACGATGAAATCAGTTAAATGAAGAATGAAAATGAAATCAGTTAAATGAAGATGAAATCAGTTAACGATGAAATCAGTTAACGATGAAATCAGTTAAATGAAGATGAAATCAGTTAAATGAAGATGAAATCAGTTAACGATGAAATCAGTTAACGATGAAATCAGTTAAATGAAGATGAAATCAGTTAACGATGAAATCAGTTAACGATGAAATCAGTTAACGATGAAATCAGTTAAATGAAGATGAAATCAGTTAACGATGAAATCAGTTAACGATGAAATCAGTTAACGATGAAATCAGTTAAATGAAGATGAAATCAGTTAACGATGAAATCAGTTAACGATGAAATCAGTTAAATGAAGATGAAATCAGTTAAATGAAGAGGAAATCAGTTAACGATGAAATCAGTTAAAGATGAAATCAGTTACAGATTAAATCAGTTACATGAAGATTAAATCAGTTAACGATGAAATCAGTTAACGATGAAATCAGTTAAATGAAGAATGAAAATGAAATCAGTTAAATGAAGATGAAATCAGTTAAATGAAGAGGAAATCAGTTAACGATGAAATCAGTTAAAGATGAAATCAGTTACAGATTAAATCAGTTACATGAAGATTAAATCAGTTAACGATGAAATCAGTTAACGATGAAATCAGTTAAATGAAGATGAAATCAGTTAACGATGAAATCAGTTAACGATGAAATCAGTTAAATGAAGATGAAATCAGTTAAATGAAGATGAAATCAGTTAACGATGAAATCAGTTAACGAAGAAATCAGTTAAATGAAGATGAAATCAGTTAACGATGAAATCAGTTAACGATGAAATCAGTTAAATGAAGATGAAATCAGTTAACGATGAAATCAGTTAACGATGAAATCAGTTAAAGATGAAATCAGTTAAATGAAGATGAAATCAGTTAAAGATGAAATCAGTTAACGATGAAATCAGTTAACGATGAAATCAGTTAAATGAAGATGAAATCAGTTAAATGAAGATGAAATCAGTTAACGATGAAATCAGTTACATGAAGATAAAATCAGTTAACGATGAAATCAGTTAAAGATGAAATCAGTTAACGATGAAATCAGTTAAATGAAGAATGAAAATGAAATCAGTTAAATGAAGATGAAATCAGTTAACGATGAAATCAGTTAAAGATGAAATCAGTTAAATGAAGATGAAATCAGTTAACGATGAAATCAGTTAAATGAAGATGAAATCAGTTAACGATGAAATCAGTTAACGATGAAATCAGTTAAATGAAGATGAAATCAGTTAACGATGAAATCAGTTAAATGAAGATGAAATCAGTTAACGATGAAATCAGTTAAATGAAGATGAAATCAGTTAAAGATGAAATCAGATACAGATGAAATCAGTTACATGAATATTAAATCAGTTAACGATGAAATCAGTCAACAATGAAATCAGTTAAAGATGAAATCAGTTAACGATGAAATCAGTTAACGATGAAATCAGTTAAATGAAGATGAAATCAGTTAAAGATGAAATCAGTTAAATGAAGATGAAATCAGTTAAAGATGAAATCAGTTAAATGAAGATGAAATCAGTTAACGATGAAATAAGTTAAATGAAGATGAAATCAGTTAACGATGAAATCAGTTAAAGATGAAATCAGTTACAGATGAAATCAGTTACATGAAGATTAAATCAGTTAACGATGAAATCAGTTAACGATGAAATCAGTTAAAGATGAAATCAGTTACAGATGAAATCAGTTACATGAAGATTAAATCAGTTAACGATGAAATCAGTTAAAGATGAAATCAGTGAACGATGAAATCAGTTAAAGATGAAATCAGTTAACGATGAAATCAGTTAAATGAAGATGAAATCAGTTAACGATGAAATCAGTTACATGAAGATGAAATCAGTTAACGATGAAATCAGTTAAATGAAGATGAAATCAGTTAACGATGAAATCAGTTAAAGATGAAATCAGTTACAGATGAAATCAGTTACATGAAGATTAAATCAGTTAACGATGAAATCAGTTAAAGATGAAATCAGTGAACGATGAAATCAGTTAAAGATGAAATCAGTTAACGATGAAATCAGTTAAATGAAGATGAAATCAGTTAACGATGAAATCAGTTAAAGATGAAATCAGTTAAATGAAGATAAAATCAGTTAACGATGAAATCAGTTAAATGAAGATGAAATCAGTTAACGATGAAATCAGTTAAATGAAGATGAAATCAGTTAACGATGAAATCAGTTAAATGAAGATGAAATCAGTTAACGATGAAATCAGTTAAATGAAGATGAAATCAGTTAACGATGAAATCAGTTAAAGATGAAATCAGTTAAAGGAAGATGAAATCAGTTAACGATGAAATCAGTTAAATGAAGATGAAATCAGTTAACGATGAAATCAGTTAAAGATGAAATCAGTTAACAATGAAATCAGTTAAAGATTAAATCAGTTAACGATGAAATGAGTTAAATGAAGATGAAATCAGTTAACGATGAAATCAGTTAAATGAAGATTAAATCAGTTAACGATGAAATCAGTTAAAGATGAAATCAGTTAACAATGAAATCAGTTAAAGATTAAATCAGTTAACGATGAAATGAGTTAAATGAAGATGAAATCAGTTAACGATGAAATCAGTTAAAGATGAAATCAGTTAAATGAAGATGAAATCAGTTAACGATGAAATCAGTTAAATGAAGATGAAATCAGTTACAGATGAAATCAGTTACATGAAGATTAAATCAGTTAACGATGAAATCAGTTAAAGATGAAATCAGTTAACGATGAAATCACTTAAATGAAGAATGAAAATGAAATCAGTTAAATGAAGATGAAATCAGTTAACGTTGAAATCAGTTAAAGATGAAATCAGTTAACGATGAAATCAGTTAACGATGAAATCAGTTAAATTAAGATGAAATCAGTTAACGATGAATTCAGTTAACGATGAAATCAGTTAAATGAAGATGAATTCAGTTAACGATGAAATCAGTTAAAGATGAAATAAGTTAAATGAAGATGAAATCAGTTAAAGATGAAATCAGTTAAATGAAGATGAAATCAGTTAACGATGAAATCAGTTAAATGAAGATGAAATCAGTTAACGATGAAATCAGTTAAAGATGAAATCAGTTACAGATGAAATCAGTTACATGAAGATTAAATCAGTTAACGATGAAATCAGTTAAAGATGAAATCAGTGAACGATGAAATCAGTTAAAGATGAAATCAGTGAATGATGAAATCAGTTAAATGAAGATGAAATCAGTTAACGATGAAATCAGTTAAATGAAGATGAAATCAGTTAACGATGAAATCAGTTAACGATGAAATCAGTTAAATGAAGATGAAATCAGTTAACGATGAAATCAGTTAACGATGAAATCAGTTAAATGAAGATGAAATCAGTTAACGATGAAATCAGTTAAAGATGAAATCAGTTAACGATGAAATCAGTTAACGATGAAATCAGTTAAATGAAGATGAAATCAGTTAACGATGAAATCAGTTAAATGAAGATGAAATCAGTTAACGATGAAATCAGTTAAAGATGAAATCAGTTACAGATGAAATCAGTTACATGAAGATTAAATCAGTTAACGATGAAATCAGTTAAAGATGAAATCAGTTAACAATGAAATCAGTTAAAGATGAAATCAGTTAACGATGAAATGAGTTAAATGAAGATGAAATCAGTTAAAGATGAAATCAGTTACAGATGAAATCAGTTAAAGATGAAATCAGTTACAGATGAAATCAGTTACATGAAGATTAAATCAGTTAACGATGAAATCAGTTAAAGATGAAATGAGTTAACGATGAAATCAGTTAAATGAAGAATGAAAATGAAATCAGTTAAATGAAGATGAATTCAGTTAACGATTAAATCAGTTAACGATGAAATCAGTTAAATGAAGATGAAATCAGTTAACGATGAAATCAGTTAAAGATGAAATCAGTTAAATGAAGATGAAATCAGTTAACGATGAAATAAGTTAAAGATGAAATCAGTTAAATGAAGATGAAATCAATTAAAGATGAAATCAGTTAAATGAAGATGAAATCAGTTAACGATGAAATCAGTTAAATGAAGATGAAATCAGTGAACGATGAAATCAGTTAAAGATGAAATCAGTTACAGATGAAATCAGTTACATGAAGATTAAATCAATTAACGATGAAATCATTTAAAGATGAAATCAGTGAACGATGAAATCAGTTAAAGATGAAATCAGTTAACGATGAAATCAGTTAAATGAAGATGAAATCAGTTAACGATGAAATCAGTTAAAGATGAAATCAGTTAAATGAAGATGAAATCAGTTAACGATGAAATCAGTTAAATGAAGATGAAATCAGTTAACGATGAAATCAGTTAACGATGAAATCAGTTAAATGAAGATGAAATCAGTTAACGATGAAATCAGTTAAATGAAGATGAAATCAGTTAAAGATGAAATCAGTTAACGATGAAATCAGTTAACGATGAAATCAGTTAACGATGAAATCAGTTAAATGAAGATGAAATCAGTTAACGATGAAATCAGTTAAAGATGAAATCAGTTACAGATGAAATCAGTTACATGAAGATTAAATCAGTTAACGATGAAATCAGTTAAAGATGAAATCAGTTAACGATGAAATCAGTTAAATGAAGAATGAAAATGAAATCAGTTAAATGAAGATGAAATCAGTTAACGATGAAATCAGTTAAATGAAGATGAAATCAGTTAACGATGAAATCAGTTAAATGAAGATGAAATCAGTTAACGATGAAATCAGTTAAAGATGAAATCAGTTACAGATGAAATCAGTTACATGAAGATGAAATCAGTTAACGATGAAATCAGTTAAAGATGAAATCAGTTAACGATGAAATCAGTTAACGATGAAATCAGTTAAATGAAGATGAAATCAGTTAACGATGAAATCAGTTAAAGATGAAATCAGTTAAATGAAGATGAAATCAGTTAACGATGAAATCAGTTAAATGAAGATGAAATCAGTTAAATGAAGATGAAATCAGTTAACGATGAAATCAGTTGACGATGAAATCAGTTAAATGAAGATGAAATCAGTTAAATGAAGATGAAATCAGTTAACGATGAGATCAGTTAAAGATGAAATCAGTTACAGATGAAATCAGTTACATGAAGATTAAATCAGTTAACGATGAAATCAGTTAAAGATGAAATCAGTTAACGATGAAATCAGTTAAATGAAGAATGAAAATGAAATCAGTTAAATGAAGATGAAATCAGTTAACGATGAAATCAGTTAAAGATGAAATCAGTTAAATGAAGATGAAATCAGTTAACGATGAAATCAGTTAAATGAAGATGAAATCAGTTAACGATGAAATCAGTTAAAGATGAAATCAGTTACAGATGAAATCAGTTACATGAAGATTAAATCAGTTAACGATGAAATCAGTTAAAGATGAAATCAGTTAACGATGAAATCAGTTAAATGAAGAATGAAAATGAAATCAGTTAAATGAAGATGAAATCAGTTAACGATGAAATCAGTTAAAGATGAAATCAGTTAAATGAAGATGAAATCAGTTAACGATGAAATCAGTTAAATGAAGATGAAATCAGTTAACGATGAAATCAGTTAAAGATGAAATCAGTTACAGATGAAATCAGTTACATGAAGATTAAATCAGTTAACGATGAAATCAGTTAAAGATGAAATCAGTTAAATGAAGATGAAATCAGTTAACGATGAAATCAGTTAAATGTAGATGAAATCAGTTAAAGATGAAATCAGTTAAATGAAGAATGAAAATGAAATCAGTTAAATGAAGATGAAATCAGTTAACGATGAAATCAGTTAAAGATTAAATCAGTTAAATGAAGATGAAATCAGTTAACGATGAAATCAGTTAAATGAAGATGAAATCAGTTAAAGATGAAATCAGTTACAGATGAAATCAATTAACGATGAAATCAGTTAAATGAAGATGAAATCAGTTAACGATGAAATCAGTTAAAGATTAAATCAGTTAAATGAAGAATGAAAATGAAATCAGTTAAATGAAGATGAAATCAGTTAACGATGAAATCAGTTAACGATGAAATCAGTTAACGATGAAATCAGTTAAATGAAGATGAAATCAGTTAACGATGAAATCAGTTAAAGATGAAATCAGTTAAATGAAGATGAAATCAGTTAAAGATGAAATCAGTTAAATGAAGATGAAATCAGTTAAAGATGAAATCAGTTAAATGAAGATGAAATCAGTTAAAGATGAAATCAGTTAACGATGAAATCAGTTAAAGATGAAATCAGTTAAGGATGAAATCAGTTAACGATGAAATCAGTTAAAGATGAAATCAGTTAAATGAAGATGAAATCAGTTAAATGAAGATGAAATCAGTTAAAGATGAAATCAGTTACAGATGAAATCAGTTAAATGAAGATGAAATCAGTTAACGATGAAATCAGTTAACGATGAAATCAGTTAAATGAAGATGAAATCAGTTAACGATGAAATCAGTTAAAGATGAAATCAGTTAAATGAAGATGAAATCAGTTAACGATGAAATCAGTTACATGAAGATGAAATCAGTTAAATGAAGATGAAATCAGTTAACGATGAAATCAGTTAAAGATGAAATCAGTTAAATGAAGATGAAATCAGTTAACGATGAAATCAGTTAAATGAAGATGAAATCAGTTACAGATGAAATCAGTTAAAGATGAAATCAGTTAAATGAAAATGAAATCAGTTAACGATGAAATCAGTTAAAGATGAAATCATTTAAATGAAAATGAAATCAGTTAACGATGAAATCAGTTAAATGAAGATGAAATCAGTTAACGATGAAATCAGTTAAAGATGAAATCAGTTAAATGAAGATGAAATCAGTTAACGATGAAGTCAGTTAACGATGAAATCAGTTACAGATGAAATCAGTTACATGAAGATGAAATCAGTTAAAGATGAAATCAGTTAAATGAAGAATGAAATCAGTTAACGATGAAATCAGTTAAAAAAGAAATCAGTTAAATGAAGATGAAATCAGTTAACGATGAAATCAGTTAAAGATGAAATCAGTTAAATGAAGATGAAATCAGTAAACGATGAAATCAGTTAAATGAAGATGAAATCAGTTAAAGATGAAATCAGTTAAATGAAGATGAAATCAGTTAACGATGAAATCAGTTACAGATGAAATCAGTTACATGAAGATGAAATCAGTTAAATATGAAATCAGTTAAATGAAGATGAAATCAGTTAACGATGAAATCAGTTAAAGATGAAATCAGTTAAATGAAGATGAAATCATTTAAATGAAGATGAAATCAGTTAAAGATGAAATCAGTTAACGATGAAATCAGTTAAATGAAGATGAAATCAGTTAACGATGAAATCAGTTAAAGATGAAATCAGTTAAATGAAGATGAAATCAGTTAACGATGAAATCAGTTAAATGAAGATGAAATCAGTTAACGATGAAATCAGTTAAATGAAGATGAAATCAGTTAACGATGAAATCAGTTAACGATGAAATCAGTTAAATGAAGATGAAATCAGTTAACGATGAAATCAGTTAAAGATGAAATCAGTTAAATGAAGATGAAATCAGTTAACGATGAAATCAGTTAAATGAAGATGAAATCAGTTAACGATGAAATCAGTTAACGATGAAATCAGTTAACGATGAAATCAGTTAAATGAAGATGAAATCAGTTAAAGATGAAATCAGTTAACGATGAAATCAGTTACAGATGAAATCAGTTACATGAAGATTAAAACAGTTAACGATGAAATCAGTTAAAGATGAAATCAGTTAACGATGAAATCAGTTAAATGAAGAATGAAAATGAAATCAGTTAAATGAAGATGAAATCAGTTAACGATGAAATCAGTTAAATGAAGATGAAATCAGTTAACGATGAAATCAGTTACAGATGAAATCAGTTACATGAAGATTAAATCAGTTAACGATGAAATCAGTTAAAGATGAAATCAGT
Source organism: Semicossyphus pulcher (assembly GCF_022749685.1). NCBI lineage: Eukaryota > Metazoa > Chordata > Actinopteri > Labriformes > Labridae > Semicossyphus > Semicossyphus pulcher. The sequence continues at coordinate 2,658,400 of NW_027211703.1, forward strand.
TAAATGAAGACGAAATCAGTTAAAGATGAAATCAGTTAACGATGAAATCAGTTAAATGAAGATGAAATCAGTTAAATGAAGATGAAATCAGTTAACGATGAAATCAGTTACAGATGAAATCAGTTACATGAAGAATGAAAATGAAATCAGTTAAATGAAGATGAAATCAGTTAACGATGAAATGAGTTAAATGAAGATGAAATCAGTTAACGATGAAATCAGTTAAAGATGAAATCAGTTAACGATGAAATCAGTTAAATGAAGATGAAATCAGTTAAATGAAGAGGAAATCAGTTAACGATGAAATCAGTTAAAGATGAAATCAGTTACAGATTAAATCAGTTACATGAAGATTAAATCAGTTAACGATGAAATCAGTTAACGATGAAATCAGTTAAATGAAGAATGAAAATGAAATCAGTTAAATGAAGATGAAATCAGTTAACGATGAAATCAGTTAACGATGAAATCAGTTAAATGAAGATGAAATCAGTTAAATGAAGATGAAATCAGTTAACGATGAAATCAGTTAAATGAAGATGAAATCAGTTAACGATGAAATCAGTTAACGATGAAATCAGTTAAATGAAGATGAAATCAGTTAAAGATGAAATCAGTTAACGATGAAATCAGTTAAATGAAGATGAAATCAGTTAAATGAAGATGAAATCAGTTAACGATGAAATCTGTTAACGATGAAATCAGTTACAGATGAAATCAGTTACATGAAGATAAAATCAGTTAACGATGAAATCAGTTAAATGAAGAATGAAAATGAAATCAGTTAAATGAAGATGAAATCAGTTAACGATGAAATCAGTTAAAGATGAAATCACTTAAATGAAGATGAAATCAGTTAACGATGAAATCAGTTAAATGAAGATGAAATCAGTTAAATGAAAAATGAAAATGAAATCAGTTAACGATGAAATCAGTTAAAGATGAAATCAGTTAAATGAAGATGAAATCAGTTAACGATGAAATCAGTTAACGATGAAATCAGTTAAATGAAGATGAAATCAGTTAATGATGAAATCAGTTAAATGAAGATGAAATCAGTTAACGATGAAATCAGTTAAAGATGAAATCAGTTAAATGAAGATGAAATCAGTTAACGATGAAATCAGTTAAATGAAGATGAAATCAGTTAACGATGAAATCAGTTAAAGATGAAATCAGTTACAGATGAAATCAGTTACATGAAGATTAAATCAGTTTACGATGAAATCAGTTAAAGATGAAATCAGTTAACGATGAAATCAGTTAAATGAAGAATGAAAATGAAATCAGTTAAATGAAGATGAAATCAGTTAACGATGAAATCAGTTAAAGATGAAATCAGTTAAATGAAGATGAAATCAGTTAACGATGAAATCAGTTCACGATGAAATCAGTTATAGATGAAATCAGTTACAGATGAAATCAGTTACATGAAGATTAAAACAGTTAACGATGAAATCAGTTAAAGATGAAATCAGTTAACAATGAAATCAGTTAAATGAAGAATGAAAATGAAATCAGTTAAATGAAGATGAAATCAGTTAACGATGAAATCAGTTAACGATGAAATCAGTTAACGATGAAATCAGTTAAATGAAGATGAAATCAGTAAACGATGAAATCAGTTACAGATGAAATCAGTTACATGAAGATGAAATCAGTTAACGATGAAATCAGTTAAAGATGAAATCAGTTAACGATGAAATCAGTTAAATGAAGAATGAAAATGAAATCAGTTAAATTAAGATGAAATCAGTTAACGATGAAATCAGTTAACGATGAAATCAGTTAAATGAAGATGAAATCAGTTAACGATGAAATCAGTTAAATGAAGATGAAATCAGTTAACGATGAAATCAGTTAAAGATGAAATCAGTTAAAGGAAGATGAAATCAGTTAAAGATGAAATCAGTTAAATGAAGATGAAATCAGTTAACGATGAAATCAGTTAAATGAAGATGAAATCAGTTAACGATGAAATCAGTTAAAGATGAAATCAGTTACAGATGAAATCAGTTACATGAAGATTAAATCAGTTAACGATGAAATCAGTTAAAGATGAAATCAGTGAACGATGAAATCAGTTAAAGATGAAATCAGTGAACGATGAAATCAGTTAAATGAAGATGAAATCAGTTAACGATGAAATCAGTTAACGATGAAATCAGTTAAATGAAGATGAAATCAGTTAACGATGAAATCAGTTACAGATGAAATCAGTTACATGAAGATTAAATCAGTTAACGATGAAATCAGTTAACGATGAAATCAGTTAAAGATGAAATCAGTTAAATGAAGATGAAATCAGTTAACGATGAAATCAGTTAAATGAAGATGAAATCAGTTAACGATGAAATCAGTTAACGATGAAATCAGTTAAATGAAGATGAAATCAGTTAACGATGAAATCAGTTACAGATGAAATCAGTTACATGAAGATTAAATCAGTTAACGATGAAATCAGTTAAAGATGAAATCAGTTAAATGAAGATGAAATCAGTTAAAGATGAAATCAGTTAACGATGAAATCAGTTAAATGAAGATGAAATCAGTTAAATGAAGATGAAATCAGTTAACGATGAAATCAGTTACAGATGAAATCAGTTACATGAAGAATGAAAATGAAATCAGTTAAATGAAGATGAAATCAGTTAACGATGAAATGAGTTAAATGAAGATGAAATCAGTTAACGATGAAATCAGTTAAAGATGAAATCAGTTAACGATGAAATCAGTTAAATGAAGATGAAATCAGTTAAATGAAGAGGAAATCAGTTAACGATGAAATCAGTTAAAGATGAAATCAGTTACAGATTAAATCAGTTACATGAAGATTAAATCAGTTAACGATGAAATCAGTTAACGATGAAATCAGTTAAATGAAGAATGAAAATGAAATCAGTTAAATGAAGATGAAATCAGTTAACGATGAAATCAGTTAAATGAAGATGAAATCAGTTAAATGAAGATGAAATCAGTTAACGATGAAATCAGTTAAATGAAGATGAAATCAGTTAACGATGAAATCAGTTAACGATGAAATCAGTTAACGATGAAATCAGTTAAATGACGATGAAATCAGTTAACGATGAAATCAGTTAACGATGAAATCAGTTAAATGAAGATGAAATCAGTTAAATGAAGATGAAATCAGTTAACGATGAAATCTGTTAACGATGAAATCAGTTACAGATGAAATCAGTTACATGAAGATAAAATCAGTTAACGATGAAATCAGTTAAATGAAGAATGAAAATGAAATCAGTTAAATGAAGATGAAATCAGTTAACGATGAAATCAGTTAAAGATGAAATCAGTTAAATGAAGATGAAATCAGTTAACGATGAAATCAGTTAAATGAAGATGAAATCAGTTAAATGAAAAATGAAAATGAAATCAGTTAAATGAAGATGAAATCAGTTAACGATGAAATCAGTTAAAGATGAAATCAGTTAAATGAAGATGAAATCAGTTAACGATGAAATCAGTTAACGATGAAATCAGTTAAATGAAGATGAAATCAGTTAACGATGAAATCAGTTAAATGAAGATGAAATCAGTTAACGATGAAATCAGTTAAAGATGAAATCAGTTAAATGAAGATGAAATCAGTTAACGATGAAATCAGTTAAATGAAGATGAAATCAGTTGACGATGAAATCAGTTAAAGATGAAATCAGTTACAGATGAAATCAGTTACATGAAGATAAAATCAGTTAACGATGAAATCAGTTAAAGATGAAATCAGTTAACGATGAAATCAGTTAAATGAAAAATGAAAATGAAATCAGTTAAATGAAGATGAAATCAGTTAACGATGAAATCAGTTAAAGATGAAATCAGTTAAATGAAGATGAAATCAGTTAACGATGAAATCAGTTAACGATGAAATCAGTTAAATGAAGATGAAATCAGTTAATGATGAAATCAGTTAAATGAAGATGAAATCAGTTAACGATGAAATCAGTTAAAGATGAAATCAGTTAAATGAAGATGAAATCAGTTAACGATGAAATCAGTTAAATGAAGATGAAATCAGTTAACGATGAAATCAGTTAAAGATGAAATCAGTTACAGATGAAATCAGTTACATGAAGATTAAATCAGTTAACGATGAAATCAGTTAAAGATGAAATCAGTTAACGATGAAATCAGTTAAATGAAGAATGAAAATAAAATCAGTTAAATGAAGATGAAATCAGTTAACGATGAAATCAGTTAAAGATGAAATCAGTTAAATGAAGATGAAATCAGTTAACGATGAAATCAGTTAACGATGAAATCAGTTAACGATGAAATCAGTTACAGATGAAATCAGTTAACGATGAAATCAGTTACAGATGAAATCAGTTACATGAAGATTAAAACAGTTAACGTTGAAATCAGTTAAAGATGAAATCAGTTAACGATGAAATCAGTTAAATGAAGATGAAATCAGTTAACGATGAAATCAGTTAACGATGAAATCAGTTACATGAAGATTAAATCAGTTAACGATGAAATCAGTTAACGATGAAATCAGTTAACGATGAAATCAGTTAAATGAAGATGAAATCAGTTAACGATGAAATCAGTTAACGATGAAATCAGTTACAGATGAAATCAGTTACATGAAGATTAAATCAGTTAACGATGAAATCAGTTAAATGAAGATGAAATCAGTTAACGATGAAATCAGTTAAATGAAGATGAAATCAGTTACAGATGAAATCAGTTACATGAAGATGAAATCAGTTACAGATGAAATCAGTTACATGAAGATGAAATCAGTTAACGATGAAATCAGTTAAAGATGAAATCAGTTAACGATGAAATCAGTTAACGATGAAATCAGTTAAATGAAGATGAAATCAGTTAACGATGAAATCAGTTAACGATGAAATCAGTTAAATGAAGATGAAATCAGTTAACGATGAAATCAGTTAAATGAAGAGGAAATCAGTTAAATGAAGAGGAAATCAGTTAACGATGAAATCAGTTAAAGATGAAATCAGTTACAGATTAAATCAGTTAAATGAAGAATGAAAATGAAATCAGTTAAATGAAGATGAAATCAGTTAACGATGAAATCAGTTAAAGATGAAATCAGTTAAATGAAGATGAAATCAGTTAACGATGAAATCAGTTAAATGAAGATGAAATCAGTTAAAGATGAAATCAGTTAAATGAAGATGAAATCAGTTAACGATGAAATCAGTTAAATGAAGATGAAATCAGTTAACGATGAAATCAGTTAACGATGAAATCAGTTAAATGAAGATGAAATCAGTTAAATTAAGATGAAATCAGTTAACGATGAAATCAGTTAACGATGAAATCAGTTAAATGAAGATGAAATCAGTTAACGATGAAATCAGTTAACAATGAAATCAGTTAAAGATGAAATCAGTTTACGATGAAATCAGTTTACGATGAAATCAGTTAAAGATGAAATCAATTAACGATGAAATCAGTTAAATGAAGATGAAATCAGTTAACGATGAAATCAGTTAAATGAAGATGAAATCAGTTAACGATGAAATCAGTTAACGATGAAATCAGTTAAATGAAGATGAAATCAGTTAACGATGAAATCAGTTAACGATGAAATCAGTTAACGATGAAATCAGTTAAATGAAGATGAAATCAGTTAACAATGAAATCAGTTAACGATGAAATCAGTTAACGATGAAATCAGTTAAATGAAGATGAAATCAGTTAACGATGAAATCAGTTAACGATGAAATCAGTTACAGATGAAATCAGTTACATGAAGATTAAATCAGTTAACGATGAAATCAGTTAAATGAAGATGAAATCAGTTAACGATGAAATCAGTTAAATGAAGATGAAATCAGTTACAGATGAAATCAGTTACATGAAGATGAAATCAGTTACAGATGAAATCAGTTACATGAAGATGAAATCAGTTAACGATGAAATCAGTTAAAGATGAAATCAGTTAACGATGAAATCAGTTAAATGAAGATGAAATCAGTTAACGATGAAATCAGTTAACGATGAAATCAGTTAAATGAAGATGAAATCAGTTAACGATGAAATCAGTTAAATGAAGAGGAAATCAGTTAAATGAAGAGGAAATCAGTTAACGATGAAATCAGTTAAAGATGAAATCAGTTACAGATTAAATCAGTTAAATGAAGAATGAAAATGAAATCAGTTAAATGAAGATGAAATCAGTTAACGATGAAATCAGTTAAAGATGAAATCAGTTAAATGAAGATGAAATCAGTTAACGATGAAATCAGTTAAATGAAGATGAAATCAGTTAAAGATGAAATCAGTTAAATGAAGATGAAATCAGTTAACGATGAAATCAGTTAAATGAAGATGAAATCAGTTAACGATGAAATCAGTTAACGATGAAATCAGTTAACGATGAAATCAGTTAAATGAAGATGAAATCAGTTAAATTAAGATGAAATCAGTTAACGATGAAATCAGTTAACGATGAAATCAGTTAAATGAAGATGAAATCAGTTAACGATGAAATCAGTTAACGATGAAATCAGTTAACGATGAAATCAGTTTACGATGAAATCAGTTTACGATGAAATCAGTTAAAGATGAAATCAATTAACGATGAAATCAGTTAAATGAAGATGAAATCAGTTAACGATGAAATCAGTTAAATGAAGATGAAATCAGTTAACGATGAAATCAGTTAACGATGAAATCAGTTAAATGAAGATGAAATCAGTTAACGATGAAATCAGTTAACGATGAAATCAGTTAACGATGAAATCAGTTAAATGAAGATGAAATCAGTTAACAATGAAATCAGTTAACGATGAAATCAGTTAACGATGAAATCAGTTAAATGAAGATGAAATCAGTTAAATTAAGATGAAATCAGTTAACGATGAAATCAGTTAAATGAAGATGAAATCAGTTAACGATGAAATCAGTTAACGATGAAATCAGTTAAATGAAGATGAAATCAGTTAACGATGAAATCAGTTAAAGATGAAATCAGTTAAATGAAGATGAAATCAGTTAACGATGAAATCAGTTAAAGATGAAATCAGTTAAATGAAGATGAAATCAGTTAAAGATGAAATCAGTTAAATGAAGATGAAATCAGTTAACGATGAAATCAGTTAAATGAAGATGAAATCAGTTAACGATGAAATCAGTTAAAGATGAAATCAGTTACAGATGAAATCAGTTACATGAAGATTAAATCAGTTAACGATGAAATCAGTTAAAGATGAAATCAGTTAAATGAAGATGAAATCAGTTAACGATGAAATCAGTTAAATGAAGATGAAATCAGTTAACGATGAAATCAGTTAACGATGAAATCAGTTAAATGAAGATGAAATCAGTTAACGATGAAATCAGTTAAATGAAGATGAAATCAGTTAAATGAAGATGAAATCAGTTAACAATGAAATCAGTTACAGATGAAATCAGTTACATGAAGATTAAATCAGTTAACGATGAAATCAGTTAAAGATGAAATCAGTTAAAGATGAAATCAGTTAAATGAAGATGAAATCAGTTAAAGATGAAATCAGTTAAATGAAGATGAAATCAGTTAACGATGAAATCAGTTAAATGAAGATGAAATCAGTTAACGATGAAATCAGTTAAAGATGAAATCAGTTACAGATGAAATCAGTTACATGAAGATTAAATCAGTTAACGATGAAATCAGTTAAAGATGAAATCAGTTTACGATGAAATCAGTTAAAGATGAAATCAATTAACGATGAAATCAGTTAAATGAAGATGAAATCAGTTAACGATGAAATCAGTTAAATGAAGATGAAATCAGTTAACGATGAAATCAGTTAACGATGAAATCAGTTAAATGAAGATGAAATCAGTTAACGATGAAATCAGTTAACGATGAAATCAGTTAACGATGAAATCAGTTAAATGAAGATGAAATCAGTTAACAATGAAATCAGTTAACGATGAAATCAGTTAAATGAAGATGAAATCAGTTAACGATGAAATCAGTTAAATGAAGATGAAATCAGTTAACGATGAAATCAGTTAAAGATGAAATCAGTTACATGAAGATTAAATCAGTTAACGATGAAATCAGTTAAAGATGAAATCAGTGAACGATGAAATCAGTTAAAGATGAAATCAGTGAACGATGAAATCAGTTAAATGAAGATGAAATCAGTTAACGATGAAATCAGTTAAAGATGAAATCAGTTAAATGAAGATGAAATCAGTTAACGATGAAATCAGTTAAATGAAGATGAAATCAGTTAACGATGAAATCAGTTAACGATGAAATCAGTTAAATGAAGATGAAATCAGTTAACGATGAAATCAGTTAAATGAAGATGAAATCAGTTAACGATGAAATCAGTTAAAGATGAAATCAGTTACAGATGAAATCAGTTACATGAAGATGAAATCAGTTAACGATGAAATCAGTTAAAGATGAAATCAGTTAACGATGAAATCAGTTAAATGAAGATGAAATCAGTTAACGATGAAATCAGTTAAAGATGAAATCAGTTAAAGATGAAATCAGTTAAATGAAGATGAAATCAGTTAACGATGAAATCAGTTAAATGAAGATGAAATCAGTTAACGATGAAATCAGTTCACGATGAAATCAGTTAAATGAAGATGAAATCAGTTAACGATGAAATCAGTTAACGATGAAATCAGTTAACGATGAAATCAGTTAACGATGAAATCAGTTAAATGAAGATGAAATCAGTTAAATGAAGAGGAAATCAGTTAACGATGAAATCAGTTAAAGATGAAATCAGTTACAGATGAAATCAGTTACATGAAGATTAAATCAATTAACGATGAAATCAGTTAAATGAAGAATGAAAATGAAATCAGTTAAATGAAGATGAAATCAGTTAACGATGAAATCAGTTAAATGAAGATGAAATCAGTTAACGATGAAATCAGTTAACGATGAAATCAGTTAACGATGAAATCAGTTAAATGAAGATGAAATCAGTTAACGATGAAATCAGTTAACGATGAAATCAGTTAAATGAAGATGAAATCAGTTAACGATGAAATCAGTTAACGATGAAATCAGTTAAATGAAGATGAAATCAGTTAAATGAAGAGGAAATCAGTTAACGATGAAATCAGTTAAAGATGAAATCAGTTACAGATTAAATCAGTTACATGAAGATTAAATCAGTTAACGATGAAATCAGTTAACGATGAAATCAGTTAAATGAAGAATGAAAATGAAATCAGTTAAATGAAGATGAAATCAGTTAAATGAAGAGGAAATCAGTTAACGATGAAATCAGTTAAAGATAAAATCAGTTACAGATTAAATCAGTTACATGAAGATTAAATCAGTTAACGATGAAATCAGTTAACGATGAAATCAGTTAAATGAAGATGAAATCAGTTAACGATGAAATCAGTTAACGATGAAATCAGTTAAATGAAGATGAAATCAGTTAAATGAAGATGAAATCAGTTAACGATGAAATCAGTTAACGATGAAATCAGTTAAATGAAGATGAAATCAGTTAACGATGAAATCAGTTAACGATGAAATCAGTTAAATGAAGATGAAATCAGTTAACGATGAAATCAGTTAACGATGAAATCAGTTAAAGATGAAATCAGTTAAATGAAGATGAAATCAGTTAAAGATGAAATCAGTTAACGATGAAATCAGTTAACGATGAAATCAGTTAAATGAAGATGAAATCAGTTAAATGAAGATGAAATCAGTTAACGATGAAATCAGTTACATGAAGATAAAATCAGTTAACGATGAAATCAGTTAAAGATGAAATCAGTTAACGATGAAATCAGTTAAATGAAGAATGAAAATGAAATCAGTTAAATGAAGATGAAATCAGTTAACGATGAAATCAGTTAAAGATGAAATCAGTTAAATGAAGATGAAATCAGTTAACGATGAAATCAGTTAAATGAAGATGAAATCAGTTAACGATGAAATCAGTTAAAGATGAAATCAGTTACAGATGAAATCAGTTACATGAAGATTAAATCAGTTAACGATGAAATCAGTTAAAGATGAAATCAGTTAAATGAAGATGAAATCAGTTAAAGATGAAATCAGTTAAATGAAGATGAAATCAGTTAAAGATGAAATCAGTTAAATGAAGATGAAATCAGTTAACGATGAAATCAGTTAAATGAAGATGAAATCAGTTAACGATGAAATCAGTTAAAGATGAAATCAGTTACAGATGAAATCAGTTACATGAAGATTAAATCAGTTAACGATGAAATCAGTTAACGATGAAATCAGTTAAAGATGAAATCAGTTACAGATGAAATCAGTTACATGAAGATGAAATCAGTTTACGATGAAATCAGTTAAAGATGAAATCAGTTAACGATGAAATCAGTTAAATGAAGATGAAATCAGTTAACGATGAAATCAGTTAAAGATGAAATCAGTTACAGATGAAATCAGTTACATGAAGATGAAATCAGTTAACGATGAAATCAGTTAAAGATGAAATCAGTGAACGATGAAATCAGTTAAAGATGAAATCAGTTAACGATGAAATCAGTTAAATGAAGATGAAATCAGTTAACGATGAAATCAGTTAAATGAAGATGAAATCAGTTAACGATGAAATCAGTTAAATGAAGATGAAATCAGTTAACGATGAAATCAGTTAAATGAAGATGAAATCAGTTAACGATGAAATCAGTTAAATGAAGATGAAATCAGTTAAAGATGAAATCAGATACAGATGAAATCAGTTACATGAATATTAAATCAGTTAACGATGAAATCAGTCAACAATGAAATCAGTTAAAGATGAAATCAGTTAACGATGAAATCAGTTAACGATGAAATCAGTTAAATGAAGATGAAATCAGTTAAAGATGAAATCAGTTAAATGAAGATGAAATCAGTTAAAGATGAAATCAGTTAAATGAAGATGAAATCAGTTAACGATGAAATAAGTTAAATGAAGATGAAATCAGTTAACGATGAAATCAGTTAAAGATGAAATCAGTTACAGATGAAATCAGTTACATGAAGATTAAATCAGTTAACGATGAAATCAGTTAACGATGAAATCAGTTAACGATGAAATCAGTTACAGATGAAATCAGTTACATGAAGATTAAATCAGTTAACGATGAAATCAGTTAAAGATGAAATCAGTGAACGATGAAATCAGTTAAAGATGAAATCAGTTAACGATGAAATCAGTTAAATGAAGATGAAATCAGTTAACGATGAAATCAGTTACATGAAGATGAAATCAGTTAACGATGAAATCAGTTAAATGAAGATGAAATCAGTTAACGATGAAATCAGTTAAAGATGAAATCAGTTACAGATGAAATCAGTTACATGAAGATTAAATCAGTTAACGATGAAATCAGTTAAAGATGAAATCAGTGAACGATGAAATCAGTTAAAGATGAAATCAGTTAACGATGAAATCAGTTAAATGAAGATGAAATCAGTTAACGATGAAATCAGTTAAAGATGAAATCAGTTAAATGAAGATAAAATCAGTTAACGATGAAATCAGTTAAATGAAGATGAAATCAGTTAACGATGAAATCAGTTAAATGAAGATGAAATCAGTTAACGATGAAATCAGTTAAATGAAGATGAAATCAGTTAACGATGAAATCAGTTAAATGAAGATGAAATCAGTTAACGATGAAATCAGTTAAAGATGAAATCAGTTAAAGGAAGATGAAATCAGTTAACGATGAAATCAGTTAAATGAAGATGAAATCAGTTAACGATGAAATCAGTTAAAGATGAAATCAGTTAACAATGAAATCAGTTAAAGATTAAATCAGTTAACGATGAAATGAGTTAAATGAAGATGAAATCAGTTAACGATGAAATCAGTTAAATGAAGATTAAATCAGTTAACGATGAAATCAGTTAAAGATGAAATCAGTTAACAATGAAATCAGTTAAAGATTAAATCAGTTAACGATGAAATGAGTTAAATGAAGATGAAATCAGTTAACGATGAAATCAGTTAAAGATGAAATCAGTTAAATGAAGATGAAATCAGTTAACGATGAAATCAGTTAAATGAAGATGAAATCAGTTACAGATGAAATCAGTTACATGAAGATTAAATCAGTTAACGATGAAATCAGTTAAAGATGAAATCAGTTAACGATGAAATCACTTAAATGAAGAATGAAAATGAAATCAGTTAAATGAAGATGAAATCAGTTAACGTTGAAATCAGTTAAAGATGAAATCAGTTAACGATGAAATCAGTTAACGATGAAATCAGTTAAATTAAGATGAAATCAGTTAACGATGAAATCAGTTAACGATGAAATCAGTTAAATGAAGATGAATTCAGTTAACGTTGAAATCAGTTAAAGATGAAATCAGTTAAATGAAGATGAAATCAGTTAAAGATGAAATCAGTTAAATGAAGATGAAATCAGTTAACGATGAAATCAGTTAAATGAAGATGAAATCAGTTAACGATGAAATCAGTTAAAGATGAAATCAGTTACAGATGAAATCAGTTACATGAAGATTAAATCAGTTAACGATGAAATCAGTTAAAGATGAAATCAGTGAACGATGAAATCAGTTAAAGATGAAATCAGTGAATGATGAAATCAGTTAAATGAAGATGAAATCAGTTAACGATGAAATCAGTTAAATGAAGATGAAATCAGTTAACGATGAAATCAGTTAACGATGAAATCAGTTAAATGAAGATGAAATCAGTTAACGATGAAATCAGTTAACGATGAAATCAGTTAAATGAAGATGAAATCAGTTAACGATGAAATCAGTTAAAGATGAAATCAGTTAACGATGAAATCAGTTAACGATGAAATCAGTTAAATGAAGATGAAATCAGTTAACGATGAAATCAGTTAAATGAAGATGAAATCAGTTAACGATGAAATCAGTTAAAGATGAAATCAGTTACAGATGAAATCAGTTACATGAAGATTAAATCAGTTAACGATGAAATCAGTTAAAGATGAAATCAGTTAACAATGAAATCAGTTAAAGATGAAATCAGTTAACGATGAAATGAGTTAAATGAAGATGAAATCAGTTAAAGATGAAATCAGTTACAGATGAAATCAGTTAAAGATGAAATCAGTTACAGATGAAATCAGTTACATGAAGATTAAATCAGTTAACGATGAAATCAGTTAAAGATGAAATGAGTTAACGATGAAATCAGTTAAATGAAGAATGAAAATGAAATCAGTTAAATGAAGATGAATTCAGTTAACGATTAAATCAGTTAAAGATGAAATCAGTTAACGATGAAATCAGTTAAATGAAGATGAAATCAGTTAACGATGAAATCAGTTAAAGATGAAATCAGTTAAATGAAGATGAAATCAGTTAACGATGAAATAAGTTAAAGATGAAATCAGTTAAATGAAGATGAAATCAATTAAAGATGAAATCAGTTAAATGAAGATGAAATCAGTTAACGATGAAATCAGTTAAATGAAGATGAAATCAGTGAACGATGAAATCAGTTAAAGATGAAATCAGTTACAGATGAAATCAGTTACATGAAGATTAAATCAATTAACGATGAAATCATTTAAAGATGAAATCAGTTAACGATGAAATCAGTTAAATGAAGATGAAATCAGTTAACGATGAAATCAGTTAAAGATGAAATCAGTTAAATGAAGATGAAATCAGTTAACGATGAAATCAGTTAAATGAAGATGAAATCAGTTAACGATGAAATCAGTTAACGATGAAATCAGTTAAATGAAGATGAAATCAGTTAACGATGAAATCAGTTAAATGAAGATGAAATCAGTTAAAGATGAAATCAGTTAACGATGAAATCAGTTAACGATGAAATCAGTTAACGATGAAATCAGTTAAATGAAGATGAAATCAGTTAACGATGAAATCAGTTAAAGATGAAATCAGTTACAGATGAAATCAGTTACATGAAGATTAAATCAGTTAACGATGAAATCAGTTAAAGATGAAATCAGTTAACGATGAAATCAGTTAAATGAAGAATGAAAATGAAATCAGTTAAATGAAGATGAAATCAGTTAACGATGAAATCAGTTAAATGAAGATGAAATCAGTTAACGATGAAATCAGTTAAATGAAGATGAAATCAGTTAACGATGAAATCAGTTAAAGATGAAATCAGTTACAGATGAAATCAGTTACATGAAGATGAAATCAGTTAACGATGAAATCAGTTAAAGATGAAATCAGTTAACGATGAAATCAGTTAACGATGAAATCAGTTAAATGAAGATGAAATCAGTTAACGATGAAATCAGTTAAAGATGAAATCAGTTAAATGAAGATGAAATCAGTTAACGATGAAATCAGTTAAATGAAGATGAAATCAGTTAAATGAAGATGAAATCAGTTAACGATGAAATCAGTTGACGATGAAATCAGTTAAATGAAGATGAAATCAGTTAAATGAAGATGAAATCAGTTAACGATGAAATCAGTTAAAGATGAAATCAGTTACAGATGAAATCAGTTACATGAAGATTAAATCAGTTAACGATGAAATCAGTTAAAGATGAAATCAGTTAACGATGAAATCAGTTAAATGAAGAATGAAAATGAAATCAGTTAAATGAAGATGAAATCAGTTAACGATGAAATCAGTTAAAGATGAAATCAGTTAAATGAAGATGAAATCAGTTAACGATGAAATCAGTTAAATGAAGATGAAATCAGTTAACGATGAAATCAGTTAAAGATGAAATCAGTTACAGATGAAATCAGTTACATGAAGATTAAATCAGTTAACGATGAAATCAGTTAAAGATGAAATCAGTTAACGATGAAATCAGTTAAATGAAGAATGAAAATGAAATCAGTTAAATGAAGATGAAATCAGTTAACGATGAAATCAGTTAAAGATGAAATCAGTTAAATGAAGATGAAATCAGTTAACGATGAAATCAGTTAAATGAAGATGAAATCAGTTAACGATGAAATCAGTTAAAGATGAAATCAGTTACAGATGAAATCAGTTACATGAAGATTAAATCAGTTAACGATGAAATCAGTTAAAGATGAAATCAGTTAAATGAAGATGAAATCAGTTAACGATGAAATCAGTTAAATGTAGATGAAATCAGTTAAAGATGAAATCAGTTAAATGAAGAATGAAAATGAAATCAGTTAAATGAAGATGAAATCAGTTAACGATGAAATCAGTTAAAGATTAAATCAGTTAAATGAAGATGAAATCAGTTAACGATGAAATCAGTTAAATGAAGATGAAATCAGTTAAAGATGAAATCAGTTACAGATGAAATCAGTTAACGATGAAATCAGTTAAATGAAGATGAAATCAGTTAACGATGAAATCAGTTAAAGATTAAATCAGTTAAATGAAGAATGAAAATGAAATCAGTTAAATGAAGATGAAATCAGTTAACGATGAAATCAGTTAACGATGAAATCAGTTAACGATGAAATCAGTTAAATGAAGATGAAATCAGTTAAAGATGAAATCAGTTAAATGAAGATGAAATCAGTTAAAGATGAAATCAGTTAACGATGAAATCAGTTAAAGATGAAATCAGTTAAGGATGAAATCAGTTAACGATGAAATCAGTTAAAGATGAAATCAGTTAAATGAAGATGAAATCAGTTAAATGAAGATGAAATCAGTTAAAGATGAAATCAGTTACAGATGAAATCAGTTAAATGAAGAATGAAAATGAAATCAGTTAAATGAAGATGAAATCAGTTAACGATGAAATCAGTTAACGATGAAATCAGTTAAATGAAGATGAAATCAGTTAACGATGAAATCAGTTAAAGATGAAATCAGTTAAATGAAGATGAAATCAGTTAACGATGAAATCAGTTACATGAAGATGAAATCAGTTAAATGAAGATGAAATCAGTTAACGATGAAATCAGTTAAAGATGAAATCAGTTAAATGAAGATGAAATCAGTTAACGATGAAATCAGTTAAATGAAGATGAAATCAGTTACAGATGAAATCAGTTAAAGATGAAATCAGTTAAATGAAAATGAAATCAGTTAACGATGAAATCAGTTAAAGATGAAATCATTTAAATGAAAATGAAATCAGTTAACGATGAAATCAGTTAAATGAAGATGAAATCAGTTAACGATGAAATCAGTTAAAGATGAAATCAGTTAAATGAAGATGAAATCAGTTAACGATGAAGTCAGTTAACGATGAAATCAGTTACAGATGAAATCAGTTACATGAAGATGAAATCAGTTAAAGATGAAATCAGTTAAATGAAGAATGAAATCAGTTAACGATGAAATCAGTTAAAAAAGAAATCAGTTAAATGAAGATGAAATCAGTTAACGATGAAATCAGTTAAAGATGAAATCAGTTAAATGAAGATGAAATCAGTAAACGATGAAATCAGTTAAATGAAGATGAAATCAGTTAAAGATGAAATCAGTTAAATGAAGATGAAATCAGTTAACGATGAAATCAGTTACAGATGAAATCAGTTACATGAAGATGAAATCAGTTAAATATGAAATCAGTTAAATGAAGATGAAATCAGTTAACGATGAAATCAGTTAAAGATGAAATCAGTTAAATGAAGATGAAATCATTTAAATGAAGATGAAATCAGTTAACGATGAAATCAGTTACAGATGAAATCAGTTACATGAAGATGAAATCAGTTAAATATGAAATCAGTTAAATGAAGATGAAATCAGTTAACGATGAAATCAGTTAAAGATGAAATCAGTTAAATGAAGATGAAATCATTTAAATGAAGATGAAATCAGTTAAAGATGAAATCAGTTAACGATGAAATCAGTTAACGATGAAATCAGTTAAATGAAGATGAAATCAGTTAAAGATGAAATCAGTTAACGATGAAATCAGTTACAGATGAAATCAGTTACATGAAGATTAAAACAGTTAACGATGAAATCAGTTAAAGATGAAATCAGTTAACGATGAAATCAGTTAAATGAAGAATGAAAATGAAATCAGTTAAATGAAGATGAAATCAGTTAACGATGAAATCAGTTAAATGAAGATGAAATCAGTTAACGATGAAATCAGTTACAGATGAAATCAGTTACATGAAGATTAAATCAGTTAACGATGAAATCAGTTAAAGATGAAATCAGTTAAATGAAGACGAAATCAGTTAAAGATGAAATCAGTTAACGATGAAATCAGTTAAATGAAGATGAAATCAGTTAAATGAAGATGAAATCAGTTAACGATGAAATCAGTTACAGATGAAATCAGTTACATGAAGAATGAAAATGAAATCAGTTAAATGAAGATGAAATCAGTTAACGATGAAATGAGTTAAATGAAGATGAAATCAGTTAACGATGAAATCAGTTAAAGATGAAATCAGTTAACGATGAAATCAGTTAAATGAAGATGAAATCAGTTAAATGAAGAGGAAATCAGTTAACGATGAAATCAGTTAAAGATGAAATCAGTTACAGATTAAATCAGTTACATGAAGATTAAATCAGTTAACGATGAAATCAGTTAACGATGAAATCAGTTAAATGAAGAATGAAAATGAAATCAGTTAAATGAAGATGAAATCAGTTAACGATGAAATCAGTTAACGATGAAATCAGTTAAATGAAGATGAAATCAGTTAACGATGAAATCAGTTAAATGATAATGAAATCAGTTAACGATGAAATCAGTTAACGATGAAATCAGTTAAATGAAGATGAAATCAGTTAACGATGAAATCAGTTAACGATGAAATCAGTTAACGATGAAATCAGTTAAATGAAGATGAAATCAGTTAAAGATGAAATCAGTTAACGATGAAATCAGTTAAATGAAGATGAAATCAGTTAAATGAAGATGAAATCAGTTAACGATGAAATCAGTTAAAGATGAAATCAGTTAACGATGAAATCAGTTAAATGAAGAATGAAAATGAAATCAGTTAAATGAAGAATGAAAATGAAATCAGTTAAATGAAGATGAAATCAGTTAACGATGAAATCAGTTAAAGATGAAATCAGTTAAATGAAGATGAAATCAGTTAACGATGAAATCAGTTAAATGAAGATGAAATCAGTTAACGATGAAATCAGTTAAATGAAGATGAAATCAGTTAACGATGAAATCAGTTAAAGATGAAATCAGTTACAGATGAAATCAGTTACATGAAGATTAAATCAGTTAAAGATGAAATCAGTTAACGATGAAATCAGTTAAATGAAAAATGAAAATGAAATCAGTTAAATGAAGATGAAATCAGTTAACGATGAAATCAGTTAAAGATGAAATCAGTTAAATGAAGATGAAATCAGTTAACGATGAAATCAGTTAACGATGAAATCAGTTAAATGAAGATGAAATCAGTTAACGATGAAATCAGTTAAATGAAGATGAAATCAGTTAACGATGAAATCAGTTAAAGATGAAATCAGTTAAATGAAGATGAAATCAGTTAACGATGAAATCAGTTAAATGAAGATGAAATCAGTTGACGATGAAATCAGTTAAAGATGAAATCAGTTACAGATGAAATCAGTTACATGAAGATTAAATCAGTTAACGATGAAATCAGTTAAAGATGAAATCAGTTAACGATGAAATCAGTTAAATGAAAAATGAAAATGAAATCAGTTAAATGAAGATGAAATCAGTTAACGATGAAATCAGTTAAAGATGAAATCAGTTAAATGAAGATGAAATCAGTTAACGATGAAATCAGTTAACGATGAAATCAGTTAAATGAAGATGAAATCAGTTAATGATGAAATCAGTTAAATGAAGATGAAATCAGTTAACGATGAAATCAGTTAAAGATGAAATCAGTTAAATGAAGATGAAATCAGTTAACGATGAAATCAGTTAAATGAAGATGAAATCAGTTAACGATGAAATCAGTTAAAGATGAAATCAGTTACAGATGAAATCAGTTACATGAAGATTAAATCAGTTTACGATGAAATCAGTTAAAGATGAAATCAGTTAACGATGAAATCAGTTAAATGAAGAATGAAAATGAAATCAGTTAAATGAAGATGAAATCAGTTAACGATGAAATCAGTTAAAGATGAAATCAGTTAAATGAAGATGAAATCAGTTCACGATGAAATCAGTTATAGATGAAATCAGTTACAGATGAAATCAGTTACATGAAGATTAAAACAGTTAACGATGAAATCAGTTAAAGATGAAATCAGTTAACGATGAAATCAGTTAAATGAAGAATGAAAATGAAATCAGTTAAATGAAGATGAAATCAGTTAACGATGAAATCAGTTAACGATGAAATCAGTTAACGATGAAATCAGTTAAATGAAGATGAAATCAGTAAACGATGAAATCAGTTACAGATGAAATCAGTTACATGAAGATGAAATCAGTTAACGATGAAATCAGTTAAAGATGAAATCAGTTAACGATGAAATCAGTTAAATGAAGAATGAAAATGAAATCAGTTAAATTAAGATGAAATCAGTTAACGATGAAATCAGTTAACGATGAAATCAGTTAAATGAAGATGAAATCAGTTAACGATGAAATCAGTTAAATGAAGATGAAATCAGTTAACGATGAAATCAGTTAAAGATGAAATCAGTTAAAGGAAGATGAAATCAGTTAAAGATGAAATCAGTTAAATGAAGATGAAATCAGTTAACGATGAAATCAGTTAAATGAAGATGAAATCAGTTAACGATGAAATCAGTTAAAGATGAAATAAGTTAAAGATTAAATCAGTTACAGATGAAATCAGTTACATGAAGATTAAATCAGTTAACGATGAAATCAGTTAAAGATGAAATCAGTGAACGATGAAATCAGTTAAAGATGAAATCAGTGAACGATGAAATCAGTTAAATGAAGATGAAATCAGTTAACGATGAAATCAGTTAAAGATGAAATCAGTTAAATGAAGATGAAATCAGTTAACGATGAAATCAGTTAAATGAAGATGAAATCAGTTAACGATGAAAACAGTTAACGATGAAATCAGTTAAATGAAGATGAAATCAGTTAACGATGAAATCAGTTACAGATGAAATCAGTTACATGAAGATTAAATCAGTTAACGATGAAATCAGTTAAAGATGAAATCAGTTAAATGAAGATGAAATCAGTTAACGATGAAATCAGTTAAATGAAGATGAAATCAGTTAAATGAAGATGAAATCAGTTAACGATGAAATCAGTTACAGATGAAATCAGTTACATGAAGAATGAAAATGAAATCAGTTAAATGAAGATGAAATCAGTTAACGATGAAATGAGTTAAATGAAGATGAAATCAGTTAAATGAAGAGGAAATCAGTTAACGATGAAATCAGTTAAAGATGAAATCAGTTACAGATTAAATCAGTTACATGAAGATTAAATCAGTTAACGATGAAATCAGTTAACGATGAAATCAGTTAAATGAAGAATGAAAATGAAATCAGTTAAATGAAGATGAAATCAGTTAACGATGAAATCAGTTAACGATGAAATCAGTTAAATGAAGATGAAATCAGTTAAATGAAGATGAAATCAGTTAACGATGAAATCAGTTAAATGAAGATGAAATCAGTTAACGATGAAATCAGTTAACGATGAAATCAGTTAACGATGAAATCAGTTAAATGAAGATGAAATCAGTTAACGATGAAATCAGTTAACGATGAAATCAGTTAACGATGAAATCAGTTAACGATGAAATCAGTTAAATGAAGATGAAATCAGTTAAATGAAGATGAAATCAGTTAACGATGAAATCTGTTAACGATGAAATCAGTTACAGATGAAATCAGTTACATGAAGATAAAATCAGTTAACGATGAAATCAGTTAAATGAAGAATGAAAATGAAATCAGTTAAATGAAGATGAAATCAGTTAACGATGAAATCAGTTAAAGATGAAATCAGTTAAATGAAGATGAAATCAGTTAACGATGAAATCAGTTAACGATGAAATCAGTTAAATGAAGATGAAATCAGTTAACGATGAAATCAGTTAAATGAAGATGAAATCAGTTAACGATGAAATCAGTTAAAGATGAAATCAGTTAAATGAAGATGAAATCAGTTAACGATGAAATCAGTTAAATGAAGATGAAATCAGTTGACGATGAAATCAGTTAAAGATGAAATCAGTTACAGATGAAATCAGTTACATGAAGATTAAATCAGTTAACGATGAAATCAGTTAAAGATGAAATCAGTTAACGATGAAATCAGTTAAATGAAAAATGAAAATGAAATCAGTTAAATGAAGATGAAATCAGTTAACGATGAAATCAGTTAAAGATGAAATCAGTTAAATGAAGATGAAATCAGTTAACGATGAAATCAGTTAACGATGAAATCAGTTAAATGAAGATGAAATCAGTTAATGATGAAATCAGTTAAATGAAGATGAAATCAGTTAACGATGAAATCAGTTAAAGATGAAATCAGTTAAATGAAGATGAAATCAGTTAACGATGAAATCAGTTAAATGAAGATGAAATCAGTTAACGATGAAATCAGTTAAAGATGAAATCAGTTACAGATGAAATCAGTTACATGAAGATTAAATCAGTTAACGATGAAATCAGTTAAAGATGAAATCAGTTAACGATGAAATCAGTTAAATGAAGAATGAAAATGAAATCAGTTAAATGAAGATGAAATCAGTTAACGATGAAATCAGTTAAAGATGAAATCAGTTAAATGAAGATGAAATCAGTTAACGATGAAATCAGTTAACGATGAAATCAGTTACAGATGAAATCAGTTACATGAAGATTAAAACAGTTAACGTTGAAATCAGTTAAAGATGAAATCAGTTAACGATGAAATCAGTTAAATGAAGAATGAAAATGAAATCAGTTAAATGAAGATGAAATCAGTTAACGATGAAATCAGTTAAATGAAGATGAAATCAGTTAACGATGAAATCAGTTACAGATGAAATCAGTTACATGAAGATTAAATCAGTTAACGATGAAATCAGTTAAAGATGAAATCAGTTAACGATGAAATCAGTTACATGAAGATTAAATCAGTTAACGATGAAATCAGTTAACGATGAAATCAGTTAAATGAAGATGAAATCAGTTAACGATGAAAACAGTTAACGATGAAATCAGTTAAATGAAGATGAAATCAGTTAACGATGAAATCAGTTACAGATGAAATCAGTTACATGAAGATTAAATCAGTTAACGATGAAATCAGTTAAAGATGAAATCAGTTAACGATGAAATCAGTTACATGAAGATTAAATCAGTTAACGATGAAATCAGTTAACGATGAAATCAGTTAAATGAAGATGAAATCAGTTAACGATGAAAACAGTTAACGATGAAATCAGTTAAATGAAGATGAAATCAGTTAACGATGAAATCAGTTACAGATGAAATCAGTTACATGAAGATTAAATCAGTTAACGATGAAATCAGTTAAAGATGAAATCAGTTAAATGAAGATGAAATCAGTTAACGATGAAATCAGTTAAATGAAGATGAAATCAGTTAAATGAAGATGAAATCAGTTAACGATGAAATCAGTTACAGATGAAATCAGTTACATGAAGAATGAAAATGAAATCAGTTAAATGAAGATGAAATCAGTTAACGATGAAATCAGTTAAATGAAGATGAAATCAGTTAACGATGAAATCAGTTAAAGATGAAATCAGTTAACGATGAAATCAGTTAAATGAAGATGAAATCAGTTAAATGAAGAGGAAATCAGTTAACGATGAAATCAGTTAAAGATGAAATCAGTTACAGATTAAATCAGTTACATGAAGATTAAATCAGTTAACGATGAAATCAGTTAACGATGAAATCAGTTAAATGAAGAATGAAAATGAAATCAGTTAAATGAAGATGAAATCAGTTAACGATGAAATCAGTTAACGATGAAATCAGTTAAATGAAGATGAAATCAGTTAAATGAAGATGAAATCAGTTAACGATGAAATCAGTTAAATGAAGATGAAATCAGTTAACGATGAAATCAGTTAACGATGAAATCAGTTAACGATGAAATCAGTTAAATGAAGATGAAATCAGTTAACGATGAAATCAGTTAATGATGAAATCAGTTAACGATGAAATCAGTTAAATGAAGATGAAATCAGTTAAATGAAGATGAAATCAGTTAACGATGAAATCTGTTAACGATGAAATCAGTTACAGATGAAATCAGTTACATGAAGATAAAATCAGTTAACGATGAAATCAGTTAAATGAAGAATGAAAATGAAATCAGTTAAATGAAGATGAAATCAGTTAACGATGAAATCAGTTAAAGATGAAATCAGTTAAATGAAGATGAAATCAGTTAACGATGAAATCAGTTAAATGAAGATGAAATCAGTTAAATGAAAAATGAAAATGAAATCAGTTAAATGAAGATGAAATCAGTTAACGATGAAATCAGTTAAAGATGAAATCAGTTAAATGAAGATGAAATCAGTTAACGATGAAATCAGTTAACGATGAAATCAGTTAAATGAAGATGAAATCAGTTAACGATGAAATCAGTTAAATGAAGATGAAATCAGTTAACGATGAAATCAGTTAAAGATGAAATCAGTTAAATGAAGATGAAATCAGTTAACGATGAAATCAGTTAAATGAAGATGAAATCAGTTGACGATGAAATCAGTTAAAGATGAAATCAGTTACAGATGAAATCAGTTACATGAAGATTAAATCAGTTAACGATGAAATCAGTTAAAGATGAAATCAGTTAACGATGAAATCAGTTAAATGAAAAATGAAAATGAAATCAGTTAAATGAAGATGAAATCAGTTAACGATGAAATCAGTTAAAGATGAAATCAGTTAAATGAAGATGAAATCAGTTAACGATGAAATCAGTTAACGATGAAATCAGTTAAATGAAGATGAAATCAGTTAATGATGAAATCAGTTAAATGAAGATGAAATCAGTTAACGATGAAATCAGTTAAAGATGAAATCAGTTAAATGAAGATGAAATCAGTTAACGATGAAATCAGTTAAAGATGAAATCAGTTACAGATGAAATCAGTTACATGAAGATTAAATCAGTTAACGATGAAATCAGTTAAAGATGAAATCAGTTAACGATGAAATCAGTTAAATGAAGAATGAAAATGAAATCAGTTAAATGAAGATGAAATCAGTTAACGATGAAATCAGTTAAAGATGAAATCAGTTAAATGAAGATGAAATCAGTTAACGATGAAATCAGTTAACGATGAAATCAGTTACAGATGAAATCAGTTACATGAAGATTAAAACAGTTAACGTTGAAATCAGTTAAAGATGAAATCAGTTAACGATGAAATCAGTTAAATGAAGAATGAAAATGAAATCAGTTAAATGAAGATGAAATCAGTTAACGATGAAATCAGTTAAATGAAGATGAAATCAGTTAACGATGAAATCAGTTACAGATGAAATCAGTTACATGAAGATTAAATCAGTTAACGATGAAATCAGTTAAAGATGAAATCAGTTAACGATGAAATCAGTTACATGAAGATTAAATCAGTTAACGATGAAATCAGTTAAATGAAGATGAAATCAGTTAACGATGAAATCAGTTAACGATGAAATCAGTTACAGATGAAATCAGTTACATGAAGATTAAATCAGTTAACGATGAAATCAGTTAAATGAAGATGAAATCAGTTAAATGAAGATGAAATCAGTTACAGATGAAATCAGTTACATGAAGATGAAATCAGTTACAGATGAAATCAGTTACATGAAGATGAAATCAGTTAACGATGAAATCAGTTAAAGATGAAATCAGTTAACGATGAAATCAGTTAACGATGAAATCAGTTAAATGAAGATGAAATCAGTTAACGATGAAATCAGTTAACGATGAAATCAGTTAAATGAAGATGAAATCAGTTAACGATGAAATCAGTTAAATGAAGAGGAAATCAGTTAAATGAAGAGGAAATCAGTTAACGATGAAATCAGTTAAAGATGAAATCAGTTACAGATTAAATCAGTTAAATGAAGAATGAAAATGAAATCAGTTAAATGAAGATGAAATCAGTTAACGATGAAATCAGTTAAAGATGAAATCAGTTAAATGAAGATGAAATCAGTTAACGATGAAATCAGTTAAATGAAGATGAAATCAGTTAAAGATGAAATCAGTTAAATGAAGATGAAATCAGTTAACGATGAAATCAGTTAAATGAAGATGAAATCAGTTAACGATGAAATCAGTTAACGATGAAATCAGTTAACGATGAAATCAGTTAAATGAAGATGAAATCAGTTAAATTAAGATGAAATCAGTTAACGATGAAATCAGTTAACGATGAAATCAGTTAAATGAAGATGAAATCAGTTAACGATGAAATCAGTTAACGATGAAATCAGTTAACGATGAAATCAGTTAAATGAAGATGAAATCAGTTAACGATGAAATCAGTTAACGATGAAATCAGTTAAATGAAGATGAAATCAGTTAACGATGAAATCAGTTAAAGATGAAATCAGTTAAATGAAGATGAAATCAGTTAACGATGAAATCAGTTAAAGATGAAATCAGTTAAATGAAGATGAAATCAGTTAAAGATGAAATCAGTTAAATGAAGATGAAATCAGTTAACGATGAAATCAGTTAAATGAAGATGAAATCAGTTAACGATGAAATCAGTTAAATGAAGATGAAATCAGTTAACGATGAAATCAGTTAAAGATGAAATCAGTTAACGATGAAATCAGTTAAATGAAGATGAAATCAGTTAACGATGAAATCAGTTAAAGATGAAATCAGTTACAGATGAAATCAGTTACATGAAGATTAAATCAGTTAACGATGAAATCAGTTAAAGATGAAATCAGTTTACGATGAAATCAGTTTACGATGAAATCAGTTAAAGATGAAATCAATTAACGATGAAATCAGTTAAATGAAGATGAAATCAGTTAACGATGAAATCAGTTAAATGAAGATGAAATCAGTTAAAGATGAAATCAGTTACAGATGAAATCAGTTACATGAAGATGAAATCAGTTAACGATGAAATCAGTTAAAGATGAAATCAGTTAACAATGAAATCAGTTAACGATGAAATCAGTTAACGATGAAATCAGTTAAATGAAGATGAAATCAGTTAACGATGAAATCAGTTAAATGAAGATGAAATCAGTTAACGATGAAATCAGTTAAAGATGAAATCAGTTACATGAAGATTAAATCAGTTAACGATGAAATCAGTTAAAGATGAAATCAGTGAACGATGAAATCAGTTAAAGATGAAATCAGTGAACGATGAAATCAGTTAAATGAAGATGAAATCAGTTAACGATGAAATCAGTTAAAGATGAAATCAGTTAAATGAAGATGAAATCAGTTAACGATGAAATCAGTTAAATGAAGATGAAATCAGTTAACGATGAAATCAGTTAACGATGAAATCAGTTAAATGAAGATGAAATCAGTTTACGATGAAATCAGTTAAATGAAGATGAAATCAGTTAAATGAAGATTAAATCAGTTAACGATGAAATCAGTTAAAGATGAAATCAGTTAAATGAAGATGAAATCAGTTAAAGATGAAATCAGTTAACGATGAAGTCAGTTAAATGAAGATGAAATCAGTTACATGAAGAATGAAAATGAAATCAGTTAAATGAAGATGAAATCAGTTAACGATGAAATGACGTAAATGAAGATGAAATCAGTTAACGATGAAATCAGTTAAATGAAGATGAAATCAGTTAACGATGAAATCAGTTAAAGATGAAATCAGTTACAGATGAAATCAGTTACATGAAGATGAAATCAGTTAACGATGAAATCAGTTAAAGATGAAATCAGTTAACGATGAAATCAGTTAAATGAAGATGAAATCAGTTAACGATGAAATCAGTTAAAGATGAAATCAGTTAAAGATGAAATCAGTTAAATGAAGATAAAATCAGTTAACGATGAAATCAGTTAAATGAAGATGAAATCAGTTAACGATGAAATCAGTTAAATGAAGATGAAATCAGTTAAATGAAGATGAAATCAGTTAACGATGAAATCAGTTAACGATGAAATCAGTTAACGATGAAATCAGTTAAATGAAGATGAAATCAGTTAACGATGGAATCAGTTAACGATGAAATCAGTTAAATGAAGATGAAATCAGTTAAATGAAGAGGAAATCAGTTAACGATGAAATCAGTTAAAGATGAAATCAGTTACAGATGAAATCAGTTACATGAAGATTAAATCAATTAACGATGAAATCAGTTAACGATGAAATCAGTTAAATGAAGAATGAAAATGAAATCAGTTAAATGAAGATGAAATCAGTTAACGATGAAATCAGTTAACGATGAAATCAGTTAAATGAAGATGAAATCAGTTAAATGAAGATGAAATCAGTTAACGATGAAATCAGTTAACGATGAAATCAGTTAAATGAAGATGAAATCAGTTAACGATCAAATCAGTTAACGATGAAATCAGTTAACGATGAAATCAGTTAAATGAAGATGAAATCAGTTAACGATGAAATCAGTTAACGATGAAATCAGTTAACGATGAAATCAGTTAAATGAAGATGAAATCAGTTAACGATGAAATCAGTTAACGATGAAATCAGTTACAGATTAAATCAGTTACATGAAGATTAAATCAGTTAACGATGAAATCAGTTAACGATGAAATCAGTTAAATGAAGAATGAAAATGAAATCAGTTAAATGAAGATGAAATCAGTTAACGATGAAATCAGTTAACGATGAAATCAGTTAAATGAAGATGAAATCAGTTAAATGAAGATGAAATCAGTTAACGATGAAATGACGTAAATGAAGATGAAATCAGTTAACGATGAAATCAGTTAAATGAAGATGAAATCAGTTAACGATGAAATCAGTTAAAGATGAAATCAGTTACAGATGAAATCAGTTACATGAAGATGAAATCAGTTAACGATGAAATCAGTTAAAGATGAAATCAGTTAACGATGAAATCAGTTAAATGAAGATGAAATCAGTTAACGATGAAATCAGTTAAAGATGAAATCAGTTAAAGATGAAATCAGTTAAATGAAGATGAAATCAGTTAACGATGAAATCAGTTAAATGAAGATGAAATCAGTTAACGATGAAATCAGTTCACGATGAAATCAGTTAAATGAAGATGAAATCAGTTAACGATGAAATCAGTTAACGATGAAATCAGTTAACGATGAAATCAGTTAAATGAAGATGAAATCAGTTAACGATGAAATCAGTTAACGATGAAATCAGTTAAATGAAGATGAAATCAGTTAAATGAAGAGGAAATCAGTTAACGATGAAATCAGTTAAAGATGAAATCAGTTACAGATGAAATCAGTTACATGAAGATTAAATCAATTAACGATGAAATCAGTTAACGATGAAATCAGTTAAATGAAGAATGAAAATGAAATCAGTTAAATGAAGATGAAATCAGTTAACGATGAAATCAGTTAACGATGAAATCAGTTAAATGAAGATGAAATCAGTTAAATGAAGATGAAATCAGTTAACGATGAAATCAGTTAACGATGAAATCAGTTAAATGAAGATGAAATCAGTTAACGATCAAATCAGTTAACGATGAAATCAGTTAACGATGAAATCAGTTAAATGAAGATGAAATCAGTTAACGATGAAATCAGTTAACGATGAAATCAGTTAAATGAAGATGAAATCAGTTAACGATGAAATCAGTTAACGATGAAATCAGTAAAATGAAGATGAAATCAGTTAAATGAGAAGGAAATCAGTTAACGATGAAATCAGTTAAAGATGAAATCAGTTACAGATTAAATCAGTTACATGAAGATTAAATCAGTTAACGATGAAATCAGTTAACGATGAAATCAGTTAAATGAAGAATGAAAATGAAATCAGTTAAATGAAGATGAAATCAGTTAACGATGAAATCAGTTAACGATGAAATCAGTTAAATGAAGATGAAATCAGTTAAATGAAGATGAAATCAGTTAACGATGAAATCAGTTAACGATGAAATCAGTTAAATGAAGATGAAATCAGTTAACGATGAAATCAGTTAACGATGAAATCAGTTAAATGAAGATGAAATCAGTTAACGATGAAATCAGTTAAAGATGAAATCAGTTAAATGAAGATGAAATCAGTTAAAGATGAAATCAGTTAACGATGAAATCAGTTAACGATGAAATCAGTTAAATGAAGATGAAATCAGTTAAATGAAGATGAAATCAGTTAACGATGAAATCAGTTAACGATGAAATCAGTTACATGAAGATAAAATCAGTTAACGATGAAATCAGTTAAAGATGAAATCAGTTAACGATGAAATCAGTTAAATGAAGAATGAAAATGAAATCAGTTAAATGAAGATGAAATCAGTTAACGATGAAATCAGTTAAAGATGAAATCAGTTAAATGAAGATGAAATCAGTTAACGATGAAATCAGTTAAATGAAGATGAAATCAGTTAACGATGAAATCAGTTAAAGATGAAATCAGTTAAATGAAGATGAAATCAGTTAACGATGAAATCAGTTAAATGAAGATGAAATCAGTTAACGATGAAATCAGTTAAATGAAGATGAAATCAGTTAACGATGAAATCAGTTAACGATGAAATCAGTTAAATGAAGATGAAATCAGTTAACGATGAAATCAGTTAAATGAAGATGAAATCAGTTAAATTAAGATGAAATCAGTTAACGATGAAATCAGTTAACGATGAAATCAGTTAAATGAAGATGAAATCAGTTAACGATGAAATCAGTTAACGATGAAATCAGTTAAAGATGAAATCAGTTAAATGAAGATGAAATCAGTTAACGATGAAATCAGTTAAATGAAGATGAAATCAGTTACATGAAGATAAAATCAGTTCACGATGAAATCAGTGTAAGATGAAATCAGTTAACGATGAAATCAGTTAAATGAAGAATGAAAATGAAATCAGTTAAATGAAGATGAAATCAGTTAACGATGAAATCAGTTAAAGATGAAATCAGTTAACGATGAAATCAGTTAAATGAAGATGAAATCAGTTAACGATGAAATCAGTTAACGATGAAATCAGTTAACGATGAAATCAGTTAACGATGGAATCAGTTAAATGAAGATGAAATCAGTTAACGATGAAATCAGTTAACGATGAAATCAGTTAAATGAAGATGAAATCAGTTAACAATGAAATCAGTTAACGATGAAATCAGTTAAAGATGAAATCAGTTAAATGAAGATGAAATCAGTTAACGATGAAATCAGTTAACGATGAAATCAGTTAAATGAAGATGAAATCAGTTAAAGATGAAATCAGTTAACGATGAAATCAGTTAACGATGAAATCAGTTAAATGAAGATGAAATCAGTTAACGATGAAATCAGTTAAAGATGAAATCAGTTACATGAAGATTAAATCAGTTAACGATGAAATCAGTTAACGATGAAATCAGTTAAATGAAGATGAAATCAGTTAACGATGAAATCAGTTAACGATGAAATCAGTTAAATGAAGATGAAATCAGTTAACGATGAAATCAGTTAAAGATGAAATCAGTTAACGATGAAATCAGTTAACGATCAAATCAGTTAAATGAAGAATGAAAATGAAATCAGTTAAATGAAGATGAAATCAGTTAACGATGAAATCAGTTAAAGATGAAATCAGTTAAATGAAGATGAAATCAGTTAACGATGAAATCAGTTAACGATGAAATCAGTTAAATGAAGATGAAATCAGTTAAAGATGAAATCAGTTAACGATGAAATCAGTTAACGATGAAATCAGTTAAATGAAGATGAAATCAGTTAACGATGAAATCAGTTAACGATGAAATCAGTTAACGATGAAATCAGTTAACGATGAAATCAATTAACGATGAAATCAGTTAAATGAAGATGAAATCAGTTAACGATGAAATCAATTAAATGAAGATGAAATCAGTTAACGATGAAATCAGTTAACGATGAAATCAGTTAAATGAAGATGAAATCAGTTAACGATGAAATCAGTTAACGATGAAATCAGTTAACAATGAAATCAGTTAACGATGAAATCAGTTAAAGATGAAATCAGTTAAATGAAGATGAAATCAGTTAACGATGAAATCAGTTAACGATGAAATCAGTTAACGATGAAATCAGGTAACGATGAAATCAGTTAAATGAAGAATGAAAATGAAATCAGTTAAATGAAGATGAAATCAGTTAACGATGAAATCAGTTAAAGATGAAATCAGTTAAATGAAGATGAAATCAGTTAACGATGAAATCAGTTAACGATGAAATCAGTTAAATGAAGATGAAATCAGTTAAAGATGAAATCAGTTAACGATGAAATCAGTTAACGATAAAATCAGTTAACGATGAAATCAGTTAAATGAAGATGAAATCAGTTAACGATGAAATCAGTTAACGATGAAATCAGTTAAAGATGAAATCAGTTAAATGAAGATGAAATCAGTTAACGATGAAATCAGTTAAAGATGAAATCAGTTAAATGAAGATGAAATCAGTTAAAGATGAAATCAGTTAAATGAAGATGAAATCAGTTAACGATGAAATCAGTTAAATGAAGATGAAATCACTTAACGATGAAATCAGTTAAAGATGAAATCAGTTACAGATGAAATCAGTTACGTGAAGATTAAATCAGTTAACGATGAAATCAGTTAAAGATGAAATCAGTTAACGATGAAATCAGTTAAAGATGAAATCAGTTAAATGAAGATGAAATCAGTTAACGATGAAATCAGTTAACGATGAAATCAGTTAAATGAAGATGAAATCAGTTAACGATGAAATCAGTTAAATGAAGAGGAAATCAGTTAAATGAAGAGGAAATCAGTTAACGATGAAATCAGTTAAAGATGAAATCAGTTACAGATGAAATCAGTTACATGAAGATTAAATCAGTTAACGATGAAATCAGTTAAATGAAGAATGAAAATGAAATCAGTTAAATGAAGATGAAATCAGTTAACGATGAAATCAGTTAAAGATGAAATCAGTTAAATGAAGATGAAATCAGTTAACGATGAAATCAGTTAAATGAAGATGAAATCAGTTAACGATGAAATCAGTTAAAGATGAAATCAGTTAAATGAAGATGAAATCAGTTAACGATGAAATCAGTTAAATGAAGATGAAATCAGTTAACGATGAAATCAGTTAACGATGAAATCAGTTAACGATGAAATCAGTTAAATGAAGATGAAATCAGTTAACGATGAAATCAGTTAACGATGAAATCAGTTAAATGAAGATGAAATCAGTTAACGATGAAATCAGTTAACGATGAAATCAGTTAAATGAAGAGGAAATCAGTTAAATGAAGAGGAAATCAGTTAACGATGAAATCAGTTAAAGATGAAATCAGTTACAGATGAAATCAGTTACATGAAGATTAAATCAGTTAACGATGAAATCAGTTAAATGAAGAATGAAAATGAAATCAGTTAAATGAAGATGAAATCAGTTAACGATGAAATCAGTTAAAGATGAAATCAGTTAAATGAAGATGAAATCAGTTAACGATGAAATCAGTTAAATGAAGATGAAATCAGTTAACGATGAAATCAGTTAACGATGAAATCAGTTAAATGAAGATGAAATCAGTTAACGATGAAATCAGTTAAATGAAGATGAAATCAGTTAACGATGAAATCAGTTAACGATGAAATCAGTTAACGATGAAATCAGTTAAATGAAGATGAAATCAGTTAAAGATGAAATCAGTTAACGATGAAATCAGTTACAGATGAAATCAGTTACATGAAGATTAAAACAGTTAACGATGAAATCAGTTAAAGATGAAATCAGTTAACGATGAAATCAGTTAAATGAAGAATGAAAATGAAATCAGTTAAATGAAGATGAAATCAGTTAACGATGAAATCAGTTAAAGATGAAATCAGTTAAATGAAGATGAAATCAGTTAACGATGAAATCAGTTAAATGAAGATGAAATCAGTTAACGATGAAATCAGTTAAATGAAGATGAAATCAGTTAACGATGAAATCAGTTAAAGATGAAATCAGTTACAGATGAAATCAGTTACATGAAGATTAAATCAGTTAAAGATGAAATCAGTTAAATGAAGATGAAATCAGTTAACGATGAAATCAGTTAACGATGAAATCAGTTAAAGATGAAATCAGTTACAGATGAAATCAGTTACATGAAGATTAAAACAGTTAACGATGAAATCAGTTAAAGATGAAATCAGTTAACGATGAAATCAGTTAAATGAAGAATGAAAATGAAATCAGTTAAATGAAGATGAAATCAGTTAACGATGAAATCAGTTAAATGAAGATGAAATCAGTTAACGATGAAATCAGTTACAGATGAAATCAGTTACATGAAGATTAAATCAGTTAACGATGAAATCAGTTAAAGATGAAATCAGTTAACAATGAAATCAGTTACATGAAGATTGAATCAGTTAACGATGAAATCAGTTAACTATGAAATCAGTTAACGATGAAATCAGTTAAATGAAGATGAAATCAGTTAACGATGAAATCAGTTAACGATGAAATCAGTTACAGATGAAATCAGTTACATGAAGATTAAATCAGTTAACGATGAAATCAGTTAAATGAAGATGAAATCAGTTAACGATGAAATCAGTTAACGATGAAATCAGTTAAATGAAGATGAAATCAGTTAACGATGAAATCAGTTAAATGAAGAGGAAATCAGTTAAATGAAGAGGAAATCAGTTAACGATGAAATCAGTTAAAGATGAAATCAGTTACAGATTAAATCAGTTAAATGAAGAATGAAAATGAAATCAGTTAAATGAAGATGAAATCAGTTAACGATGAAATCAGTTAAAGATGAAATCAGTTAAATGAAGATGAAATCAGTTAACGATGAAATCAGTTAAATGAAGATGAAATCAGTTATGATGAAATCAGTTAAATGAAGATGAAATCAGTTAACGATGAAATCAGTTAACGATGAAATCAGTTAACGATGAAATCAGTTAACGATGAAATCAGTTAAATGAAGATGAAATCAGTTAACGATGAAATCAGTTAACGATGAAATCAGTTAAATGAAGATGAAATCAGTTAAATTAAGATGAAATCAGTTAACGATGAAATCAGTTAAATGAAGACGAAATCAGTTAACGATGAAATCAGTTAACGATGAAATCAGTTAAAGATGAAATCAGTTAACGATGAAATCAGTTAAATGAAGATGAAATCAGTTAACGATGAAATCAGTTAAATGAAGATGAAATCAGTTAACGATGAAATCAGTTAAATGAAGATGAAATCAGTTAACGATGAAATCAGTTAAAGATGAAATCAGTTAAATGAAGATGAAATCAGTTAACGATGAAATCAGTTAACGATGAAATCAGTTACAGATGAAATCAGTTACATGAAGATTAAAACAGTTAACGATGAAATCAGTTAAAGATGAAATCAGTTAACGATGAAATCAGTTAAATGAAGAATGAAAATGAAATCAGTTAAATGAAGATGAAATCAGTTAACGATGAAATCAGTTAAATGAAGATGAAATCAGTTAACGATGAAATCAGTTACAGATGAAATCAGTTACATGAAGATTAAATCAGTTAACGATGAAATCAGTTAAAGATGAAATCAGTTAACGATGAAATCAGTTACATGAAGATTAAATCAGTTAACGATGAAATCAGTTAACGATGAAATCAGTTACAGATGAAATCAGTTACATGAAGATTAAATCAGTTAACGATGAAATCAGTTAAATGAAGATGAAATCAGTTAACGATGAAATCAGTTAACGATGAAATCAGTTACAGATGAAATCAGTTACATGAAGATTAAATCAGTTAACGATGAAATCAGTTAAATGAAGATGAAATCAGTTAACGATGAAATCAGTTAAATGAAGATGAAATCAGTTACAGATGAAATCAGTTACATGAAGATGAAATCAGTTACAGATGAAATCAGTTACATGAAGATGAAATCAGTTAACGATGAAATCAGTTAAAGATGAAATCAGTTAACGATGAAATCAGTTAACGATGAAATCAGTTAAATGAAGATGAAATCAGTTAACGATGAAATCAGTTAACGATGAAATCAGTTAACGATGAAATCAGTTAAATGAAGATGAAATCAGTTAACGATGAAATCAGTTAAATGAAGAGGAAATCAGTTAAATGAAGAGGAAATCAGTTAACGATGAAATCAGTTAAAGATGAAATCAGTTACAGATTAAATCAGTTAAATGAAGAATGAAAATGAAATCAGTTAAATGAAGATGAAATCAGTTAACGATGAAATCAGTTAAAGATGAAATCAGTTAAATGAAGATGAAATCAGTTAACGATGAAATCAGTTAAATGAAGATGAAATCAGTTAACGATGAAATCAGTTAAATGAAGATGAAATCAGTTAACGATGAAATCAGTTAACGATGAAATCAGTTAAATGAAGATGAAATCAGTTAAATTAAGATGAAATCAGTTAACGATGAAATCAGTTAACGATGAAATCAGTTAAATGAAGATGAAATCAGTTAACGATGAAATCAGTTAACGATGAAATCAGTTAAAGATGAAATCAGTTAACGATGAAATCAGTTAAATGAAGATGAAATCAGTTAACGATGAAATCAGTTAAATGAAGATGAAATCAGTTAACGATGAAATCAGTTAAATGAAGATGAAATCAGTTAACGATGAAATCAGTTAAAGATGAAATCAGTTAAATGAAGATGAAATCAGTTAACGATGAAATCAGTTAAATGAAGATGAAATCAGTTAACGATGAAATCAGTTAACGATGAAATCAGTTAAATGAAGATGAAATCAGTTAACGATGAAATCAGTTAAAGATGAAATCAGTTAAATGAAGATGAAATCAGTTAACGATGAAATCAGTTAAATGAAGATGAAATCAGTTAACGATGAAATCAGTTAACGATGAAATCAGTTAACGATGAAATCAGTTAAATGAAGATGAAATCAGTTAAAGATGAAATCAGTTAACGATGAAATCAGTTACAGATGAAATCAGTTACATGAAGATTAAAACAGTTAACGATGAAATCAGTTAAAGATGAAATCAGTTAACGATGAAATCAGTTAAATGAAGAATGAAAATGAAATCAGTTAAATGAAGATGAAATCAGTTAACGATGAAATCAGTTAAATGAAGATGAAATCAGTTAACGATGAAATCAGTTACAGATGAAATCAGTTACATGAAGATTAAATCAGTTAACGATGAAATCAGTTAAAGATGAAATCAGTTAAATGAAGACGAAATCAGTTAAAGATGAAATCAGTTAACGATGAAATCAGTTAAATGAAGATGAAATCAGTTAAATGAAGATGAAATCAGTTAACGATGAAATCAGTTACAGATGAAATCAGTTACATGAAGAATGAAAATGAAATCAGTTAAATGAAGATGAAATCAGTTAACGATGAAATGAGTTAAATGAAGATGAAATCAGTTAACGATGAAATCAGTTAAAGATGAAATCAGTTAACGATGAAATCAGTTAAATGAAGATGAAATCAGTTAAATGAAGAGGAAATCAGTTAACGATGAAATCAGTTAAAGATGAAATCAGTTACAGATTAAATCAGTTACATGAAGATTAAATCAGTTAACGATGAAATCAGTTAACGATGAAATCAGTTAAATGAAGAATGAAAATGAAATCAGTTAAATGAAGATGAAATCAGTTAACGATGAAATCAGTTAACGATGAAATCAGTTAAATGAAGATGAAATCAGTTAAATGAAGATGAAATCAGTTAACGATGAAATCAGTTAAATGAAGATGAAATCAGTTAACGATGAAATCAGTTAACGATGAAATCAGTTAAATGAAGATGAAATCAGTTAAAGATGAAATCAGTTAACGATGAAATCAGTTAAATGAAGATGAAATCAGTTAAATGAAGATGAAATCAGTTAACGATGAAATCTGTTAACGATGAAATCAGTTACAGATGAAATCAGTTACATGAAGATAAAATCAGTTAACGATGAAATCAGTTAAATGAAGAATGAAAATGAAATCAGTTAAATGAAGATGAAATCAGTTAACGATGAAATCAGTTAAAGATGAAATCACTTAAATGAAGATGAAATCAGTTAACGATGAAATCAGTTAAATGAAGATGAAATCAGTTAAATGAAAAATGAAAATGAAATCAGTTAAATGAAGATGAAATCAGTTAACGATGAAATCAGTTAAAGATGAAATCAGTTAAATGAAGATGAAATCAGTTAACGATGAAATCAGTTAACGATGAAATCAGTTAAATGAAGATGAAATCAGTTAATGATGAAATCAGTTAAATGAAGATGAAATCAGTTAACGATGAAATCAGTTAAAGATGAAATCAGTTAAATGAAGATGAAATCAGTTAACGATGAAATCAGTTAAATGAAGATGAAATCAGTTAACGATGAAATCAGTTAAAGATGAAATCAGTTACAGATGAAATCAGTTACATGAAGATTAAATCAGTTTACGATGAAATCAGTTAAAGATGAAATCAGTTAACGATGAAATCAGTTAAATGAAGAATGAAAATGAAATCAGTTAAATGAAGATGAAATCAGTTAACGATGAAATCAGTTAAAGATGAAATCAGTTAAATGAAGATGAAATCAGTTAACGATGAAATCAGTTCACGATGAAATCAGTTATAGATGAAATCAGTTACAGATGAAATCAGTTACATGAAGATTAAAACAGTTAACGATGAAATCAGTTAAAGATGAAATCAGTTAACGATGAAATCAGTTAAATGAAGAATGAAAATGAAATCAGTTAAATGAAGATGAAATCAGTTAACGATGAAATCAGTTAACGATGAAATCAGTTAAATGAAGATGAAATCAGTAAACGATGAAATCAGTTACAGATGAAATCAGTTACATGAAGATGAAATCAGTTAACGATGAAATCAGTTAAAGATGAAATCAGTTAACGATGAAATCAGTTAAATGAAGAATGAAAATGAAATCAGTTAAATTAAGATGAAATCAGTTAACGATGAAATCAGTTAACGATGAAATCAGTTAAATGAAGATGAAATCAGTTAACGATGAAATCAGTTAAATGAAGATGAAATCAGTTAACGATGAAATCAGTTAAAGATGAAATCAGTTAAAGGAAGATGAAATCAGTTAAAGATGAAATCAGTTAAATGAAGATGAAATCAGTTAACGATGAAATCAGTTAAATGAAGATGAAATCAGTTAACGATGAAATCAGTTAAAGATGAAATCAGTTACAGATGAAATCAGTTACATGAAGATTAAATCAGTTAACGATGAAATCAGTTAAAGATGAAATCAGTGAACGATGAAATCAGTTAAAGATGAAATCAGTGAACGATGAAATCAGTTAAATGAAGATGAAATCAGTTAACGATGAAATCAGTTAACGATGAAATCAGTTAAATGAAGATGAAATCAGTTAACGATGAAATCAGTTACAGATGAAATCAGTTACATGAAGATTAAATCAGTTAACGATGAAATCAGTTAACGATGAAATCAGTTAAAGATGAAATCAGTTAAATGAAGATGAAATCAGTTAACGATGAAATCAGTTAAATGAAGATGAAATCAGTTAACGATGAAATCAGTTAACGATGAAATCAGTTAAATGAAGATGAAATCAGTTAACGATGAAATCAGTTACAGATGAAATCAGTTACATGAAGATTAAATCAGTTAACGATGAAATCAGTTAAAGATGAAATCAGTTAAATGAAGATGAAATCAGTTAAAGATGAAATCAGTTAACGATGAAATCAGTTAAATGAAGATGAAATCAGTTAAATGAAGATGAAATCAGTTAACGATGAAATCAGTTACAGATGAAATCAGTTACATGAAGAATGAAAATGAAATCAGTTAAATGAAGATGAAATCAGTTAACGATGAAATGAGTTAAATGAAGATGAAATCAGTTAACGATGAAATCAGTTAAAGATGAAATCAGTTAACGATGAAATCAGTTAAATGAAGATGAAATCAGTTAAATGAAGAGGAAATCAGTTAACGATGAAATCAGTTAAAGATGAAATCAGTTACAGATTAAATCAGTTACATGAAGATTAAATCAGTTAACGATGAAATCAGTTAACGATGAAATCAGTTAAATGAAAAATGAAAATGAAATCAGTTAAATGAAGATGAAATCAGTTAACGATGAAATCAGTTAAATGAAGATGAAATCAGTTAAATGAAGATGAAATCAGTTAACGATGAAATCAGTTAAATGAAGATGAAATCAGTTAACGATGAAATCAGTTAACGATGAAATCAGTTAACGATGAAATCAGTTAAATGAAGATGAAATCAGTTAACGATGAAATCAGTTAACGATGAAATCAGTTAAATGAAGATGAAATCAGTTAAATGAAGATGAAATCAGTTAACGATGAAATCTTTTAACGATGAAATCAGTTACAGATGAAATCAGTTACATGAAGATAAAATCAGTTAACGATGAAATCAGTTAAATGAAGAATGAAAATGAAATCAGTTAAATGAAGATGAAATCAGTTAACGATGAAATCAGTTAAAGATGAAATCAGTTAAATGAAGATGAAATCAGTTAACGATGAAATCAGTTAAATGAAGATGAAATCAGTTAAATGAAAAATGAAAATGAAATCAGTTAAATGAAGATGAAATCAGTTAACGATGAAATCAGTTAAAGATGAAATCAGTTAAATGAAGATGAAATCAGTTAACGATGAAATCAGTTAACGATGAAATCAGTTAAATGAAGATGAAATCAGTTAACGATGAAATCAGTTAAATGAAGATGAAATCAGTTAACGATGAAATCAGTTAAAGATGAAATCAGTTAAATGAAGATGAAATCAGTTAACGATGAAATCAGTTAAATGAAGATGAAATCAGTTGACGATGAAATCAGTTAAAGATGAAATCAGTTACAGATGAAATCAGTTACATGAAGATAAAATCAGTTAACGATGAAATCAGTTAAAGATGAAATCAGTTAACGATGAAATCAGTTAAATGAAAAATGAAAATGAAATCAGTTAAATGAAGATGAAATCAGTTAACGATGAAATCAGTTAAAGATGAAATCAGTTAAATGAAGATGAAATCAGTTAACGATGAAATCAGTTAACGATGAAATCAGTTAAATGAAGATGAAATCAGTTAATGATGAAATCAGTTAAATGAAGATGAAATCAGTTAACGATGAAATCAGTTAAAGATGAAATCAGTTAAATGAAGATGAAATCAGTTAACGATGAAATCAGTTAAATGAAGATGAAATCAGTTAACGATGAAATCAGTTAAAGATGAAATCAGTTACAGATGAAATCAGTTACATGAAGATTAAATCAGTTAACGATGAAATCAGTTAAAGATGAAATCAGTTAACGATGAAATCAGTTAAATGAAGAATGAAAATAAAATCAGTTAAATGAAGATGAAATCAGTTAACGATGAAATCAGTTAAAGATGAAATCAGTTAAATGAAGATGAAATCAGTTAACGATGAAATCAGTTAACGATGAAATCAG
This sequence comes from Semicossyphus pulcher, assembly GCF_022749685.1. Lineage (NCBI taxonomy): Eukaryota > Metazoa > Chordata > Actinopteri > Labriformes > Labridae > Semicossyphus > Semicossyphus pulcher. The sequence goes on from NW_027211703.1 coordinate 2,698,831, forward strand.
TTACAGATGAAATCAGTTAACGATGAAATCAGTTACAGATGAAATCAGTTACATGAAGATTAAAACAGTTAACGTTGAAATCAGTTAAAGATGAAATCAGTTAACGATGAAATCAGTTAAATGAAGATGAAATCAGTTAACGATGAAATCAGTTACAGATGAAATCAGTTACATGAAGATTAAATCAGTTAACGATGAAATCAGTTAAAGATGAAATCAGTTAACGATGAAATCAGTTACATGAAGATTAAATCAGTTAACGATGAAATCAGTTAACGATGAAATCAGTTAACGATGAAATCAGTTAAATGAAGATGAAATCAGTTAACGATGAAATCAGTTAACGATGAAATCAGTTACAGATGAAATCAGTTACATGAAGATTAAATCAGTTAACGATGAAATCAGTTAAATGAAGATGAAATCAGTTAACGATGAAATCAGTTAAATGAAGATGAAATCAGTTACAGATGAAATCAGTTACATGAAGATGAAATCAGTTACAGATGAAATCAGTTACATGAAGATGAAATCAGTTAACGATGAAATCAGTTAAAGATGAAATCAGTTAACGATGAAATCAGTTAACGATGAAATCAGTTAAATGAGGATGAAATCAGTTAACGATGAAATCAGTTAACGATGAAATCAGTTAAATGAAGATGAAATCAGTTAACGATGAAATCAGTTAAATGAAGAGGAAATCAGTTAAATGAAGAGGAAATCAGTTAAATGAAGAGGAAATCAGTTAACGATGAAATCAGTTAAAGATGAAATCAGTTACAGATTAAATCAGTTAAATGAAGAATGAAAATGAAATCAGTTAAATGAAGATGAAATCAGTTAACGATGAAATCAGTTAAAGATGAAATCAGTTAAATGAAGATGAAATCAGTTAACGATGAAATCAGTTAAATGAAGATGAAATCAGTTAAAGATGAAATCAGTTAAATGAAGATGAAATCAGTTAACGATGAAATCAGTTAAATGAAGATGAAATCAGTTAACGATGAAATCAGTTAACGATGAAATCAGTTAACGATGAAATCAGTTAAATGAAGATGAAATCAGTTAAATTAAGATGAAATCAGTTAACGATGAAATCAGTTAACGATGAAATCAGTTAAATGAAGATGAAATCAGTTAACGATGAAATCAGTTAACGATGAAATCAGTTAAAGATGAAATCAGTTTACGATGAAATCAGTTTACGATGAAATCAGTTAAAGATGAAATCAATTAACGATGAAATCAGTTAAATGAAGATGAAATCAGTTAACGATGAAATCAGTTAAATGAAGATGAAATCAGTTAACGATGAAATCAGTTAACGATGAAATCAGTTAAATGAAGATGAAATCAGTTAACGATGAAATCAGTTAACGATGAAATCAGTTAACGATGAAATCAGTTAAATGAAGATGAAATCAGTTAACAATGAAATCAGTTAACGATGAAATCAGTTAACGATGAAATCAGTTAAATGAAGATGAAATCAGTTAACGATGAAATCAGTTAACGATGAAATCAGTTACAGATGAAATCAGTTAAATGAAGATGAAATCAGTTAACGATGAAATCAGTTAAATGAAGATGAAATCAGTTAACGATGAAATCAGTTAAATGAAGATGAAATCAGTTACAGATGAAATCAGTTACATGAAGATGAAATCAGTTACAGATGAAATCAGTTACATGAAGATGAAATCAGTTAACGATGAAATCAGTTAAAGATGAAATCAGTTAACGATGAAATCAGTTAACGATGAAATCAGTTAAATGAAGATGAAATCAGTTAACGATGAAATCAGTTAACGATGAAATCAGTTAAATGAAGATGAAATCAGTTAACGATGAAATCAGTTAAATGAAGAGGAAATCAGTTAAATGAAGAGGAAATCAGTTAACGATGAAATCAGTTAAAGATGAAATCAGTTACAGATTAAATCAGTTAAATGAAGAATGAAAATGAAATCAGTTAAATGAAGATGAAATCAGTTAACGATGAAATCAGTTAAAGATGAAATCAGTTAAATGAAGATGAAATCAGTTAACGATGAAATCAGTTAAATGAAGATGAAATCAGTTAAAGATGAAATCAGTTAAATGAAGATGAAATCAGTTAACGATGAAATCAGTTAAATGAAGATGAAATCAGTTAACGATGAAATCAGTTAACGATGAAATCAGTTAACGATGAAATCAGTTAAATGAAGATGAAATCAGTTAAATTAAGATGAAATCAGTTAACGATGAAATCAGTTAACGATGAAATCAGTTAAATGAAGATGAAATCAGTTAACGATGAAATCAGTTAACGATGAAATCAGTTAAAGATGAAATCAGTTTACGATGAAATCAGTTTACGATGAAATCAGTTAACGATGAAATCAGTTAAAGATGAAATCAGTTTACGATGAAATCAGTTTACGATGAAATCAGTTAAAGATGAAATCAATTAACGATGAAATCAGTTAAATGAAGATGAAATCAGTTAACGATGAAATCAGTTAAATGAAGATGAAATCAGTTAACGATGAAATCAGTTAACGATGAAATCAGTTAAATGAAGATGAAATCAGTTAACGATGAAATCAGTTAACGATGAAATCAGTTAAATGAAGATGAAATCAGTTAACAATGAAATCAGTTAACGATGAAATCAGTTAACGATGAAATCAGTTAAATGAAGATGAAATCAGTTAAATTAAGATGAAATCAGTTAACGATGAAATCAGTTAAATGAAGATGAAATCAGTTAACGATGAAATCAGTTAACGATGAAATCAGTTAAATGAAGATGAAATCAGTTAACGATGAAATCAGTTAAAGATGAAATCAGTTAAATGAAGATGAAATCAGTTAACGATGAAATCAGTTAAAGATGAAATCAGTTAAATGAAGATGAAATCAGTTAAAGATGAAATCAGTTAAATGAAGATGAAATCAGTTAACGATGAAATCAGTTAAATGAAGATGAAATCAGTTAACGATGAAATCAGTTAAAGATGAAATCAGTTACAGATGAAATCAGTTACAGATGAAATCAGTTACATGAAGATTAAATCAGTTAACGATGAAATCAGTTAAAGATGAAATCAGTTAAATGAAGATGAAATCAGTTAACGATGAAATCAGTTAAATGAAGATGAAATCAGTTAACGATGAAATCAGTTAACGATGAAATCAGTTAAATGAAGATGAAATCAGTTAACGATGAAATCAGTTAAATGAAGATGAAATCAGTTAAATGAAGATGAAATCAGTTAACAATGAAATCAGTTACAGATGAAATCAGTTACATGAAGATTAAATCAGTTAACGATGAAATCAGTTAAAGATGAAATCAGTTAAAGATGAAATCAGTTAAATGAAGATGAAATCAGTTAAAGATGAAATCAGTTAAATGAAGATGAAATCAGTTAACGATGAAATCAGTTAAATGAAGATGAAATCAGTTAACGATGAAATCAGTTAAAGATGAAATCAGTTACAGATGAAATCAGTTACATGAAGATTAAATCAGTTAACGATGAAATCAGTTAAAGATGAAATCAGTTTACGATGAAATCAGTTAAAGATGAAATCAATTAACGATGAAATCAGTTAAATGAAGATGAAATCAGTTAACGATGAAATCAGTTAAATGAAGATGAAATCAGTTAACGATGAAATCAGTTAACGATGAAATCAGTTAAATGAAGATGAAATCAGTTAACGATGAAATCAGTTAACGATGAAATCAGTTAACGATGAAATCAGTTAAATGAAGATGAAATCAGTTAACAATGAAATCAGTTAACGATGAAATCAGTTAACGATGAAATCAGTTAAATGAAGATGAAATCAGTTAACGATGAAATCAGTTAAATGAAGATGAAATCAGTTAACGATGAAATCAGTTAAAGATGAAATCAGTTACATGAAGATTAAATCAGTTAACGATGAAATCAGTTAAAGATGAAATCAGTGAACGATGAAATCAGTTAAAGATGAAATCAGTGAACGATGAAATCAGTTAAATGAAGATGAAATCAGTTAACGATGAAATCAGTTAAAGATGAAATCAGTTAAATGAAGATGAAATCAGTTAACGATGAAATCAGTTAAATGAAGATGAAATCAGTTAACGATGAAATCAGTTAACGATGAAATCAGTTAAATGAAGATGAAATCAGTTAACGATGAAATCAGTTAAATGAAGATGAAATCAGTTAAATGAAGATGAAATCAGTTAACGATGAAATCAGTTACAGATGAAATCAGTTACATGAAGATTAAATCAGTTAACGATGAAATCAGTTAAAGATGAAATCAGTTAAATGAAGATGAAATCAGTTAAAGATGAAATCAGTTAACGATGAAATCAGTTAAATGAAGATGAAATCAGTTAAATGAAGATGAAATCAGTTAACGATGAAATCAGTTACAGATGAAATCAGTTACATGAAGAATGAAAATGAAATCAGTTAAATGAAGATGAAATCAGTTAACGATGAAATGACTTAAATGAAGATGAAATCAGTTAACGATGAAATCAGTTAAATGAAGATGAAATCAGTTAACGATGAAATCAGTTAAAGATGAAATCAGTTACAGATGAAATCAGTTACATGAAGATGAAATCAGTTAACGATGAAATCAGTTAAAGATGAAATCAGTTAACGATGAAATCAGTTAAATGAAGATGAAATCAGTTAACGATGAAATCAGTTAAAGATGAAATCAGTTAAAGATGAAATCAGTTAAATGAAGATGAAATCAGTTAACGATGAAATCAGTTAAATGAAGATGAAATCAGTTAACGATGAAATCAGTTCACGATGAAATCAGTTAAATGAAGATGAAATCAGTTAACGATGAAATCAGTTAACGATGAAATCAGTTAACGATGAAATCAGTTAACGATGAAATCAGTTAAATGAAGATGAAATCAGTTAAATGAAGAGGAAATCAGTTAACGATGAAATCAGTTAAAGATGAAATCAGTTACAGATGAAATCAGTTACATGAAGATTAAATCAATTAACGATGAAATCAGTTAACGATGAAATCAGTTAAATGAAGAATGAAAATGAAATCAGTTAAATGAAGATGAAATCAGTTAACGATGAAATCAGTTAACGATGAAATCAGTTAAATGAAGATGAAATCAGTTAAATGAAGATGAAATCAGTTAACGATGAAATCAGTTAACGATGAAATCAGTTAAATGAAGATGAAATCAGTTAACGATGAAATCAGTTAACGATGAAATCAGTTAACGATGAAATCAGTTAAATGAAGATGAAATCAGTTAACGATGAAATCAGTTAACGATGAAATCAGTTAACGATGAAATCAGTTAAATGAAGATGAAATCAGTTAACGATGAAATCAGTTAACGATGAAATCAGTTAAATGAAGATGAAATCAGTTAAATGAAGAGGAAATCAGTTAACGATGAAATCAGTTAAAGATGAAATCAGTTACAGATTAAATCAGTTACATGAAGATTAAATCAGTTAACGATGAAATCAGTTAACGATGAAATCAGTTAAATGAAGAATGAAAATGAAATCAGTTAAATGAAGATGAAATCAGTTAAATGAAGAGGAAATCAGTTAACGATGAAATCAGTTAAAGATGAAATCAGTTACAGATTAAATCAGTTACATGAAGATTAAATCAGTTAACGATGAAATCAGTTAACGATGAAATCAGTTAAATGAAGATGAAATCAGTTAACGATGAAATCAGTTAACGATGAAATCAGTTAAATGAAGATGAAATCAGTTAAATGAAGATGAAATCAGTTAACGATGAAATCAGTTAACGAAGAAATCAGTTAAATGAAGATGAAATCAGTTAACGATGAAATCAGTTAACGATGAAATCAGTTAAATGAAGATGAAATCAGTTAACGATGAAATCAGTTAACGATGAAATCAGTTAAAGATGAAATCAGTTAAATGAAGATGAAATCAGTTAAAGATGAAATCAGTTAACGATGAAATCAGTTAACGATGAAATCAGTTAAATGAAGATGAAATCAGTTAAATGAAGATGAAATCAGTTAACGATGAAATCAGTTACATGAAGATAAAATCAGTTAACGATGAAATCAGTTAAAGATGAAATCAGTTAACGATGAAATCAGTTAAATGAAGAATGAAAATGAAATCAGTTAAATGAAGATGAAATCAGTTAACGATGAAATCAGTTAAAGATGAAATCAGTTAAATGAAGATGAAATCAGTTAACGATGAAATCAGTTAAATGAAGATGAAATCAGTTAACGATGAAATCAGTTAAAGATGAAATCAGTTACAGATGAAATCAGTTACATGAAGATTAAATCAGTTAACGATGAAATCAGTTAAAGATGAAATCAGTTAAATGAAGATGAAATCAGTTAAAGATGAAATCAGTTAAATGAAGATGAAATCAGTTAAAGATGAAATCAGTTAAATGAAGATGAAATCAGTTAACGATGAAATCAGTTAAATGAAGATGAAATCAGTTAACGATGAAATCAGTTAAAGATGAAATCAGTTACAGATGAAATCAGTTACATGAAGATTAAATCAGTTAACGATGAAATCAGTTAACGATGAAATCAGTTAAAGATGAAATCAGTTACAGATGAAATCAGTTACATGAAGATGAAATCAGTTTACGATGAAATCAGTTAAAGATGAAATCAGTTAACGATGAAATCAGTTAAATGAAGATGAAATCAGTTAACGATGAAATCAGTTAAAGATGAAATCAGTTACAGATGAAATCAGTTACATGAAGATGAAATCAGTTAACGATGAAATCAGTTAAAGATGAAATCAGTGAACGATGAAATCAGTTAAAGATGAAATCAGTGAACGATGAAATCAGTTAAATGAAGATGAAATCAGTTAACGATGAAATCAGTTAAATGAAGATGAAATCAGTTAACGATGAAATCAGTTAAATGAAGATGAAATCAGTTAACGATGAAATCAGTTAAATGAAGATGAAATCAGTTAACGATGAAATCAGTTAAATGAAGATGAAATCAGTTAAAGATGAAATCAGATACAGATGAAATCAGTTACATGAATATTAAATCAGTTAACGATGAAATCAGTCAACAATGAAATCAGTTAAAGATGAAATCAGTTAACGATGAAATCAGTTAACGATGAAATCAGTTAAATGAAGATGAAATCAGTTAAAGATGAAATCAGTTAAACGAAGATGAAATCAGTTAAAGATGAAATCAGTTAAATGAAGATGAAATCAGTTAACGATGAAATAAGTTAAATGAAGATGAAATCAGTTAACGATGAAATCAGTTAAAGATGAAATCAGTTACAGATGAAATCAGTTACATGAAGATTAAATCAGTTAACGATGAAATCAGTTAACGATGAAATCAGTTAAAGATGAAATCAGTTACAGATGAAATCAGTTACATGAAGATTAAATCAATTAACGATGAAATCATTTAAAGATGAAATCAGTGAACGATGAAATCAGTTAAAGATGAAATCAGTTAACGATGAAATCAGTTAAATGAAGATGAAATCAGTTAACGATGAAATCAGTTAAAGATGAAATCAGTTAAATGAAGATGAAATCAGTTAACGATGAAATCAGTTAAATGAAGATGAAATCAGTTAACGATGAAATCAGTTAACGATGAAATCAGTTAAATGAAGATGAAATCAGTTAACGATGAAATCAGTTAAATGAAGATGAAATCAGTTAAAGATGAAATCAGTTAACGATGAAATCAGTTAACGATGAAATCAGTTAACGATGAAATCAGTTAAATGAAGATGAAATCAGTTAACGATGAAATCAGTTAAAGATGAAATCAGTTACAGATGAAATCAGTTACATGAAGATTAAATCAGTTAACGATGAAATCAGTTAAAGATGAAATCAGTTAACGATGAAATCAGTTAAATGAAGAATGAAAATGAAATCAGTTAAATGAAGATGAAATCAGTTAACGATGAAATCAGTTAAAGATGAAATCAGTTAAATGAAGATGAAATCAGTTAACGATGAAATCAGTTAAATGAAGATGAAATCAGTTAACGATGAAATCAGTTAAAGATGAAATCAGTTACAGATGAAATCAGTTACATGAAGATTAAATCAGTTAACGATGAAATCAGTTAAAGATGAAATCAGTTAAATGAAGATGAAATCAGTTAACGATGAAATCAGTTAAATGTAGATGAAATCAGTTAAAGATGAAATCAGTTAAATGAAGAATGAAAATGAAATCAGTTAAATGAAGATGAAATCAGTTAACGATGAAATCAGTTAAAGATTAAATCAGTTAAATGAAGATGAAATCAGTTAACGATGAAATCAGTTAAATGAAGATGAAATCAGTTAAAGATGAAATCAGTTAACGATGAAATCAGTTAAATGAAGATGAATTCAGTTAACGATGAAATCAGTTAAAGATGAAATAAGTTAAATGAAGATGAAATCAGTTAAAGATGAAATCAGTTAAATGAAGATGAAATCAGTTAACGATGAAATCAGTTAAATGAAGATGAAATCAGTTAACGATGAAATCAGTTAAAGATGAAATCAGTTACAGATGAAATCAGTTACATGAAGATTAAATCAGTTAACGATGAAATCAGTTAAAGATGAAATCAGTGAACGATGAAATCAGTTAAAGATGAAATCAGTGAATGATGAAATCAGTTAAATGAAGATGAAATCAGTTAACGATGAAATCAGTTAAATGAAGATGAAATCAGTTAACGATGAAATCAGTTAACGATGAAATCAGTTAAATGAAGATGAAATCAGTTAACGATGAAATCAGTTAACGATGAAATCAGTTAAATGAAGATGAAATCAGTTAACGATGAAATCAGTTAAAGATGAAATCAGTTAACGATGAAATCAGTTAACGATGAAATCAGTTAAATGAAGATGAAATCAGTTAACGATGAAATCAGTTAAATGAAGATGAAATCAGTTAACGATGAAATCAGTTAAAGATGAAATCAGTTACAGATGAAATCAGTTACATGAAGATTAAATCAGTTAACGATGAAATCAGTTAAAGATGAAATCAGTTAACAATGAAATCAGTTAAAGATGAAATCAGTTAACGATGAAATGAGTTAAATGAAGATGAAATCAGTTAAAGATGAAATCAGTTACAGATGAAATCAGTTAAAGATGAAATCAGTTACAGATGAAATCAGTTACATGAAGATTAAATCAGTTAACGATGAAATCAGTTAAAGATGAAATGAGTTAACGATGAAATCAGTTAAATGAAGAATGAAAATGAAATCAGTTAAATGAAGATGAATTCAGTTAACGATTAAATCAGTTAAAGATGAAATCAGTTAACGATGAAATCAGTTAAATGAAGATGAAATCAGTTAACGATGAAATCAGTTAAAGATGAAATCAGTTAAATGAAGATGAAATCAGTTAACGATGAAATAAGTTAAAGATGAAATCAGTTAAATGAAGATGAAATCAATTAAAGATGAAATCAGTTAAATGAAGATGAAATCAGTTAACGATGAAATCAGTTAAATGAAGATGAAATCAGTGAACGATGAAATCAGTTAAAGATGAAATCAGTTACAGATGAAATCAGTTACATGAAGATTAAATCAATTAACGATGAAATCATTTAAAGATGAAATCAGTGAACGATGAAATCAGTTAAAGATGAAATCAGTTAACGATGAAATCAGTTAAATGAAGATGAAATCAGTTAACGATGAAATCAGTTAAAGATGAAATCAGTTAAATGAAGATGAAATCAGTTAACGATGAAATCAGTTAAATGAAGATGAAATCAGTTAACGATGAAATCAGTTAACGATGAAATCAGTTAAATGAAGATGAAATCAGTTAACGATGAAATCAGTTAAATGAAGATGAAATCAGTTAAAGATGAAATCAGTTAACGATGAAATCAGTTAACGATGAAATCAGTTAACGATGAAATCAGTTAAATGAAGATGAAATCAGTTAACGATGAAATCAGTTAAAGATGAAATCAGTTACAGATGAAATCAGTTACATGAAGATTAAATCAGTTAACGATGAAATCAGTTAAAGATGAAATCAGTTAACGATGAAATCAGTTAAATGAAGAATGAAAATGAAATCAGTTAAATGAAGATGAAATCAGTTAACGATGAAATCAGTTAAAGATGAAATCAGTTAAATGAAGATGAAATCAGTTAACGATGAAATCAGTTAAATGAAGATGAAATCAGTTAACGATGAAATCAGTTAAAGATGAAATCAGTTACAGATGAAATCAGTTACATGAAGATTAAATCAGTTAACGATGAAATCAGTTAAAGATGAAATCAGTTAAATGAAGATGAAATCAGTTAACGATGAAATCAGTTAAATGTAGATGAAATCAGTTAAAGATGAAATCAGTTAAATGAAGAATGAAAATGAAATCAGTTAAATGAAGATGAAATCAGTTAACGATGAAATCAGTTAAAGATTAAATCAGTTAAATGAAGATGAAATCAGTTAACGATGAAATCAGTTAAATGAAGATGAAATCAGTTAAAGATGAAATCAGTTACAGATGAAATCAATTAACGATGAAATCAGTTAAATGAAGATGAAATCAGTTAACGATGAAATCAGTTAAAGATTAAATCAGTTAAATGAAGAATGAAAATGAAATCAGTTAAATGAAGATGAAATCAGTTAACGATGAAATCAGTTAACGATGAAATCAGTTAACGATGAAATCAGTTAAATGAAGATGAAATCAGTTAACGATGAAATCAGTTAAAGATGAAATCAGTTAAATGAAGATGAAATCAGTTAACGATGAAATCAGTTAAATGAAGATGAAATCAGTTAAAGATGAAATCAGTTAAATGAAGATGAAATCAGTTAAAGATGAAATCAGTTAACGATGAAATCAGTTAAAGATGAAATCAGTTAAGGATGAAATCAGTTAACGATGAAATCAGTTAAAGATGAAATCAGTTAAATGAAGATGAAATCAGTTAAATGAAGATGAAATCAGTTAAAGATGAAATCAGTTACAGATGAAATCAGTTAAATGAAGAATGAAAATGAAATCAGTTAAATGAAGATGAAATCAGTTAACGATGAAATCAGTTAACGATGAAATCAGTTAAATGAAGATGAAATCAGTTAACGATGAAATCAGTTAAAGATGAAATCAGTTAAATGAAGATGAAATCAGTTAACGATGAAATCAGTTACATGAAGATGAAATCAGTTAAATGAAGATGAAATCAGTTAACGATGAAATCAGTTAAAGATGAAATCAGTTAAATGAAGATGAAATCAGTTAACGATGAAATCAGTTAAATGAAGATGAAATCAGTTACAGATGAAATCAGTTAAAGATGAAATCAGTTAAATGAAAATGAAATCAGTTAACGATGAAATCAGTTAAAGATGAAATCATTTAAATGAAAATGAAATCAGTTAACGATGAAATCAGTTAAATGAAGATGAAATCAGTTAACGATGAAATCAGTTAAAGATGAAATCAGTTAAATGAAGATGAAATCAGTTAACGATGAAGTCAGTTAACGATGAAATCAGTTACAGATGAAATCAGTTACATGAAGATGAAATCAGTTAAAGATGAAATCAGTTAAATGAAGAATGAAATCAGTTAACGATGAAATCAGTTAAAAAAGAAATCAGTTAAATGAAGATGAAATCAGTTAACGATGAAATCAGTTAAAGATGAAATCAGTTAAATGAAGATGAAATCAGTAAACGATGAAATCAGTTAAATGAAGATGAAATCAGTTAAAGATGAAATCAGTTAAATGAAGATGAAATCAGTTAACGATGAAATCAGTTACAGATGAAATCAGTTACATGAAGATGAAATCAGTTAAATATGAAATCAGTTAAATGAAGATGAAATCAGTTAACGATGAAATCAGTTAAAGATGAAATCAGTTAAATGAAGATGAAATCATTTAAATGAAGATGAAATCAGTTAAAGATGAAATCAGTTAACGATGAAATCAGTTAAATGAAGATGAAATCAGTTAACGATGAAATCAGTTAAAGATGAAATCAGTTAAATGAAGATGAAATCAGTTAACGATGAAATCAGTTAAATGAAGATGAAATCAGTTAACGATGAAATCAGTTAAATGAAGATGAAATCAGTTAACGATGAAATCAGTTAACGATGAAATCAGTTAAATGAAGATGAAATCAGTTAACGATGAAATCAGTTAAAGATGAAATCAGTTAAATGAAGATGAAATCAGTTAACGATGAAATCAGTTAAATGAAGATGAAATCAGTTAACGATGAAATCAGTTAACGATGAAATCAGTTAACGATGAAATCAGTTAAATGAAGATGAAATCAGTTAAAGATGAAATCAGTTAACGATGAAATCAGTTACAGATGAAATCAGTTACATGAAGATTAAAACAGTTAACGATGAAATCAGTTAAAGATGAAATCAGTTAACGATGAAATCAGTTAAATGAAGAATGAAAATGAAATCAGTTAAATGAAGATGAAATCAGTTAACGATGAAATCAGTTAAATGAAGATGAAATCAGTTAACGATGAAATCAGTTACAGATGAAATCAGTTACATGAAGATTAAATCAGTTAACGATGAAATCAGTTAAAGATGAAATCAGTTAAATGAAGACGAAATCAGTTAAAGATGAAATCAGTTAACGATGAAATCAGTTAAATGAAGATGAAATCAGTTAAATGAAGATGAAATCAGTTAACGATGAAATCAGTTACAGATGAAATCAGTTACATGAAGAATGAAAATGAAATCAGTTAAATGAAGATGAAATCAGTTAACGATGAAATGAGTTAAATGAAGATGAAATCAGTTAACGATGAAATCAGTTAAAGATGAAATCAGTTAACGATGAAATCAGTTAAATGAAGATGAAATCAGTTAAATGAAGAGGAAATCAGTTAACGATGAAATCAGTTAAAGATGAAATCAGTTACAGATTAAATCAGTTACATGAAGATTAAATCAGTTAACGATGAAATCAGTTAACGATGAAATCAGTTAAATGAAGAATGAAAATGAAATCAGTTAAATGAAGATGAAATCAGTTAACGATGAAATCAGTTAACGATGAAATCAGTTAAATGAAGATGAAATCAGTTAAATGAAGATGAAATCAGTTAACGATGAAATCAGTTAAATGAAGATGAAATCAGTTAACGATGAAATCAGTTAACGATGAAATCAGTTAACGATGAAATCAGTTAAATGAAGATGAAATCAGTTAAAGATGAAATCAGTTAACGATGAAATCAGTTAAATGAAGATGAAATCAGTTAAATGAAGATGAAATCAGTTAACGATGAAATCTGTTAACGATGAAATCAGTTACAGATGAAATCAGTTACATGAAGATAAAATCAGTTAACGATGAAATCAGTTAAATGAAGAATGAAAATGAAATCAGTTAAATGAAGATGAAATCAGTTAACGATGAAATCAGTTAAAGATGAAATCACTTAAATGAAGATGAAATCAGTTAACGATGAAATCAGTTAAATGAAGATGAAATCAGTTAAATGAAAAATGAAAATGAAATCAGTTAACGATGAAATCAGTTAAAGATGAAATCAGTTAAATGAAGATGAAATCAGTTAACGATGAAATCAGTTAACGATGAAATCAGTTAAATGAAGATGAAATCAGTTAATGATGAAATCAGTTAAATGAAGATGAAATCAGTTAACGATGAAATCAGTTAAAGATGAAATCAGTTAAATGAAGATGAAATCAGTTAACGATGAAATCAGTTAAATGAAGATGAAATCAGTTAACGATGAAATCAGTTAAAGATGAAATCAGTTACAGATGAAATCAGTTACATGAAGATTAAATCAGTTTACGATGAAATCAGTTAAAGATGAAATCAGTTAACGATGAAATCAGTTAAATGAAGAATGAAAATGAAATCAGTTAAATGAAGATGAAATCAGTTAACGATGAAATCAGTTAAAGATGAAATCAGTTAAATGAAGATGAAATCAGTTAACGATGAAATCAGTTCACGATGAAATCAGTTATAGATGAAATCAGTTACAGATGAAATCAGTTACATGAAGATTAAAACAGTTAACGATGAAATCAGTTAAAGATGAAATCAGTTAACAATGAAATCAGTTAAATGAAGAATGAAAATGAAATCAGTTAAATGAAGATGAAATCAGTTAACGATGAAATCAGTTAACGATGAAATCAGTTAACGATGAAATCAGTTAAATGAAGATGAAATCAGTAAACGATGAAATCAGTTACAGATGAAATCAGTTACATGAAGATGAAATCAGTTAACGATGAAATCAGTTAAAGATGAAATCAGTTAACGATGAAATCAGTTAAATGAAGAATGAAAATGAAATCAGTTAAATTAAGATGAAATCAGTTAACGATGAAATCAGTTAACGATGAAATCAGTTAAATGAAGATGAAATCAGTTAACGATGAAATCAGTTAAATGAAGATGAAATCAGTTAACGATGAAATCAGTTAAAGATGAAATCAGTTAAAGGAAGATGAAATCAGTTAAAGATGAAATCAGTTAAATGAAGATGAAATCAGTTAACGATGAAATCAGTTAAATGAAGATGAAATCAGTTAACGATGAAATCAGTTAAAGATGAAATCAGTTACAGATGAAATCAGTTACATGAAGATTAAATCAGTTAACGATGAAATCAGTTAAAGATGAAATCAGTGAACGATGAAATCAGTTAAAGATGAAATCAGTGAACGATGAAATCAGTTAAATGAAGATGAAATCAGTTAACGATGAAATCAGTTAACGATGAAATCAGTTAAATGAAGATGAAATCAGTTAACGATGAAATCAGTTACAGATGAAATCAGTTACATGAAGATTAAATCAGTTAACGATGAAATCAGTTAACGATGAAATCAGTTAAAGATGAAATCAGTTAAATGAAGATGAAATCAGTTAACGATGAAATCAGTTAAATGAAGATGAAATCAGTTAACGATGAAATCAGTTAACGATGAAATCAGTTAAATGAAGATGAAATCAGTTAACGATGAAATCAGTTACAGATGAAATCAGTTACATGAAGATTAAATCAGTTAACGATGAAATCAGTTAAAGATGAAATCAGTTAAATGAAGATGAAATCAGTTAAAGATGAAATCAGTTAACGATGAAATCAGTTAAATGAAGATGAAATCAGTTAAATGAAGATGAAATCAGTTAACGATGAAATCAGTTACAGATGAAATCAGTTACATGAAGAATGAAAATGAAATCAGTTAAATGAAGATGAAATCAGTTAACGATGAAATGAGTTAAATGAAGATGAAATCAGTTAACGATGAAATCAGTTAAAGATGAAATCAGTTAACGATGAAATCAGTTAAATGAAGATGAAATCAGTTAAATGAAGAGGAAATCAGTTAACGATGAAATCAGTTAAAGATGAAATCAGTTACAGATTAAATCAGTTACATGAAGATTAAATCAGTTAACGATGAAATCAGTTAACGATGAAATCAGTTAAATGAAGAATGAAAATGAAATCAGTTAAATGAAGATGAAATCAGTTAACGATGAAATCAGTTAAATGAAGATGAAATCAGTTAAATGAAGATGAAATCAGTTAACGATGAAATCAGTTAAATGAAGATGAAATCAGTTAACGATGAAATCAGTTAACGATGAAATCAGTTAACGATGAAATCAGTTAAATGAAGATGAAATCAGTTAACGATGAAATCAGTTAACGATGAAATCAGTTAAATGAAGATGAAATCAGTTAAATGAAGATGAAATCAGTTAACGATGAAATCTGTTAACGATGAAATCAGTTACAGATGAAATCAGTTACATGAAGATAAAATCAGTTAACGATGAAATCAGTTAAATGAAGAATGAAAATGAAATCAGTTAAATGAAGATGAAATCAGTTAACGATGAAATCAGTTAAAGATGAAATCAGTTAAATGAAGATGAAATCAGTTAACGATGAAATCAGTTAAATGAAGATGAAATCAGTTAAATGAAAAATGAAAATGAAATCAGTTAAATGAAGATGAAATCAGTTAACGATGAAATCAGTTAAAGATGAAATCAGTTAAATGAAGATGAAATCAGTTAACGATGAAATCAGTTAACGATGAAATCAGTTAAATGAAGATGAAATCAGTTAACGATGAAATCAGTTAAATGAAGATGAAATCAGTTAACGATGAAATCAGTTAAAGATGAAATCAGTTAAATGAAGATGAAATCAGTTAACGATGAAATCAGTTAAATGAAGATGAAATCAGTTGACGATGAAATCAGTTAAAGATGAAATCAGTTACAGATGAAATCAGTTACATGAAGATGAAATCAGTTAACGATGAAATCAGTTAAATGAAGATGAAATCAGTTAAATGAAAAATGAAAATGAAATCAGTTAAATGAAGATGAAATCAGTTAACGATGAAATCAGTTAAAGATGAAATCAGTTAAATGAAGATGAAATCAGTTAACGATGAAATCAGTTAACGATGAAATCAGTTAAATGAAGATGAAATCAGTTAACGATGAAATCAGTTAAATGAAGATGAAATCAGTTAACGATGAAATCAGTTAAAGATGAAATCAGTTAAATGAAGATGAAATCAGTTAACGATGAAATCAGTTAAATGAAGATGAAATCAGTTGACGATGAAATCAGTTAAAGATGAAATCAGTTACAGATGAAATCAGTTACATGAAGATAAAATCAGTTAACGATGAAATCAGTTAAAGATGAAATCAGTTAACGATGAAATCAGTTAAATGAAAAATGAAAATGAAATCAGTTAAATGAAGATGAAATCAGTTAACGATGAAATCAGTTAAAGATGAAATCAGTTAAATGAAGATGAAATCAGTTAACGATGAAATCAGTTAACGATGAAATCAGTTAAATGAAGATGAAATCAGTTAATGATGAAATCAGTTAAATGAAGATGAAATCAGTTAACGATGAAATCAGTTAAAGATGAAATCAGTTAAATGAAGATGAAATCAGTTAACGATGAAATCAGTTAAATGAAGATGAAATCAGTTAACGATGAAATCAGTTAAAGATGAAATCAGTTACAGATGAAATCAGTTACATGAAGATTAAATCAGTTAACGATGAAATCAGTTAAAGATGAAATCAGTTAACGATGAAATCAGTTAAATGAAGAATGAAAATAAAATCAGTTAAATGAAGATGAAATCAGTTAACGATGAAATCAGTTAAAGATGAAATCAGTTAAATGAAGATGAAATCAGTTAACGATGAAATCAGTTAACGATGAAATCAGTTAACGATGAAATCAGTTACAGATGAAATCAGTTAACGATGAAATCAGTTACAGATGAAATCAGTTACATGAAGATTAAAACAGTTAACGTTGAAATCAGTTAAAGATGAAATCAGTTAACGATGAAATCAGTTAAATGAAGATGAAATCAGTTAACGATGAAATCAGTTACAGATGAAATCAGTTACATGAAGATTAAATCAGTTAACGATGAAATCAGTTAAAGATGAAATCAGTTAACGATGAAATCAGTTACATGAAGATTAAATCAGTTAACGATGAAATCAGTTAACGATGAAATCAGTTAACGATGAAATCAGTTAAATGAAGATGAAATCAGTTAACGATGAAATCAGTTAACGATGAAATCAGTTACAGATGAAATCAGTTACATGAAGATTAAATCAGTTAACGATGAAATCAGTTAAATGAAGATGAAATCAGTTAACGATGAAATCAGTTAAATGAAGATGAAATCAGTTACAGATGAAATCAGTTACATGAAGATGAAATCAGTTACAGATGAAATCAGTTACATGAAGATGAAATCAGTTAACGATGAAATCAGTTAAAGATGAAATCAGTTAACGATGAAATCAGTTAACGATGAAATCAGTTAAATGAAGATGAAATCAGTTAACGATGAAATCAGTTAACGATGAAATCAGTTAAATGAAGATGAAATCAGTTAACGATGAAATCAGTTAAATGAAGAGGAAATCAGTTAAATGAAGAGGAAATCAGTTAACGATGAAATCAGTTAAAGATGAAATCAGTTACAGATTAAATCAGTTAAATGAAGAATGAAAATGAAATCAGTTAAATGAAGATGAAATCAGTTAACGATGAAATCAGTTAAAGATGAAATCAGTTAAATGAAGATGAAATCAGTTAACGATGAAATCAGTTAAATGAAGATGAAATCAGTTAAAGATGAAATCAGTTAAATGAAGATGAAATCAGTTAACGATGAAATCAGTTAAATGAAGATGAAATCAGTTAACGATGAAATCAGTTAACGATGAAATCAGTTAAATGAAGATGAAATCAGTTAAATTAAGATGAAATCAGTTAACGATGAAATCAGTTAACGATGAAATCAGTTAAATGAAGATGAAATCAGTTAACGATGAAATCAGTTAACAATGAAATCAGTTAAAGATGAAATCAGTTTACGATGAAATCAGTTTACGATGAAATCAGTTAAAGATGAAATCAATTAACGATGAAATCAGTTAAATGAAGATGAAATCAGTTAACGATGAAATCAGTTAAATGAAGATGAAATCAGTTAACGATGAAATCAGTTAACGATGAAATCAGTTAAATGAAGATGAAATCAGTTAACGATGAAATCAGTTAACGATGAAATCAGTTAACGATGAAATCAGTTAAATGAAGATGAAATCAGTTAACAATGAAATCAGTTAACGATGAAATCAGTTAACGATGAAATCAGTTAAATGAAGATGAAATCAGTTAACGATGAAATCAGTTAACGATGAAATCAGTTACAGATGAAATCAGTTACATGAAGATTAAATCAGTTAACGATGAAATCAGTTAAATGAAGATGAAATCAGTTAACGATGAAATCAGTTAAATGAAGATGAAATCAGTTACAGATGAAATCAGTTACATGAAGATGAAATCAGTTACAGATGAAATCAGTTACATGAAGATGAAATCAGTTAACGATGAAATCAGTTAAAGATGAAATCAGTTAACGATGAAATCAGTTAAATGAAGATGAAATCAGTTAACGATGAAATCAGTTAACGATGAAATCAGTTAAATGAAGATGAAATCAGTTAACGATGAAATCAGTTAAATGAAGAGGAAATCAGTTAAATGAAGAGGAAATCAGTTAACGATGAAATCAGTTAAAGATGAAATCAGTTACAGATTAAATCAGTTAAATGAAGAATGAAAATGAAATCAGTTAAATGAAGATGAAATCAGTTAACGATGAAATCAGTTAAAGATGAAATCAGTTAAATGAAGATGAAATCAGTTAACGATGAAATCAGTTAAATGAAGATGAAATCAGTTAAAGATGAAATCAGTTAAATGAAGATGAAATCAGTTAACGATGAAATCAGTTAAATGAAGATGAAATCAGTTAACGATGAAATCAGTTAACGATGAAATCAGTTAACGATGAAATCAGTTAAATGAAGATGAAATCAGTTAAATTAAGATGAAATCAGTTAACGATGAAATCAGTTAACGATGAAATCAGTTAAATGAAGATGAAATCAGTTAACGATGAAATCAGTTAACGATGAAATCAGTTTACGATGAAATCAGTTTACGATGAAATCAGTTAAAGATGAAATCAATTAACGATGAAATCAGTTAAATGAAGATGAAATCAGTTAACGATGAAATCAGTTAAATGAAGATGAAATCAGTTAACGATGAAATCAGTTAACGATGAAATCAGTTAAATGAAGATGAAATCAGTTAACGATGAAATCAGTTAACGATGAAATCAGTTAACGATGAAATCAGTTAAATGAAGATGAAATCAGTTAACAATGAAATCAGTTAACGATGAAATCAGTTAACGATGAAATCAGTTAAATGAAGATGAAATCAGTTAAATTAAGATGAAATCAGTTAACGATGAAATCAGTTAAATGAAGATGAAATCAGTTAACGATGAAATCAGTTAACGATGAAATCAGTTAAATGAAGATGAAATCAGTTAACGATGAAATCAGTTAAAGATGAAATCAGTTAAATGAAGATGAAATCAGTTAACGATGAAATCAGTTAAAGATGAAATCAGTTAAATGAAGATGAAATCAGTTAAAGATGAAATCAGTTAAATGAAGATGAAATCAGTTAACGATGAAATCAGTTAAATGAAGATGAAATCAGTTAACGATGAAATCAGTTAAAGATGAAATCAGTTACAGATGAAATCAGTTACATGAAGATTAAATCAGTTAACGATGAAATCAGTTAAAGATGAAATCAGTTAAATGAAGATGAAATCAGTTAACGATGAAATCAGTTAAATGAAGATGAAATCAGTTAACGATGAAATCAGTTAACGATGAAATCAGTTAAATGAAGATGAAATCAGTTAACGATGAAATCAGTTAAATGAAGATGAAATCAGTTAAATGAAGATGAAATCAGTTAACAATGAAATCAGTTACAGATGAAATCAGTTACATGAAGATTAAATCAGTTAACGATGAAATCAGTTAAAGATGAAATCAGTTAAAGATGAAATCAGTTAAATGAAGATGAAATCAGTTAAAGATGAAATCAGTTAAATGAAGATGAAATCAGTTAACGATGAAATCAGTTAAATGAAGATGAAATCAGTTAACGATGAAATCAGTTAAAGATGAAATCAGTTACAGATGAAATCAGTTACATGAAGATTAAATCAGTTAACGATGAAATCAGTTAAAGATGAAATCAGTTTACGATGAAATCAGTTAAAGATGAAATCAATTAACGATGAAATCAGTTAAATGAAGATGAAATCAGTTAACGATGAAATCAGTTAAATGAAGATGAAATCAGTTAACGATGAAATCAGTTAACGATGAAATCAGTTAAATGAAGATGAAATCAGTTAACGATGAAATCAGTTAACGATGAAATCAGTTAACGATGAAATCAGTTAAATGAAGATGAAATCAGTTAACAATGAAATCAGTTAACGATGAAATCAGTTAAATGAAGATGAAATCAGTTAACGATGAAATCAGTTAAATGAAGATGAAATCAGTTAACGATGAAATCAGTTAAAGATGAAATCAGTTACATGAAGATTAAATCAGTTAACGATGAAATCAGTTAAAGATGAAATCAGTGAACGATGAAATCAGTTAAAGATGAAATCAGTGAACGATGAAATCAGTTAAATGAAGATGAAATCAGTTAACGATGAAATCAGTTAAAGATGAAATCAGTTAAATGAAGATGAAATCAGTTAACGATGAAATCAGTTAAATGAAAATGAAATCAGTTAACGATGAAATCAGTTAACGATGAAATCAGTTAAATGAAGATGAAATCAGTTAACGATGAAATCAGTTAAATGAAGATGAAATCAGTTAACGATGAAATCAGTTAAAGATGAAATCAGTTACAGATGAAATCAGTTACATGAAGATGAAATCAGTTAACGATGAAATCAGTTAAAGATGAAATCAGTTAACGATGAAATCAGTTAAATGAAGATGAAATCAGTTAACGATGAAATCAGTTAAAGATGAAATCAGTTAAAGATGAAATCAGTTAAATGAAGATGAAATCAGTTAACGATGAAATCAGTTAAATGAAGATGAAATCAGTTAACGATGAAATCAGTTCACGATGAAATCAGTTAAATGAAGATGAAATCAGTTAACGATGAAATCAGTTAACGATGAAATCAGTTAACGATGAAATCAGTTAAATGAAGATGAAATCAGTTAAATGAAGAGGAAATCAGTTAACGATGAAATCAGTTAAAGATGAAATCAGTTACAGATGAAATCAGTTACATGAAGATTAAATCAATTAACGATGAAATCAGTTAACGATGAAATCAGTTAAATGAAGAATGAAAATGAAATCAGTTAAATGAAGATGAAATCAGTTAACGATGAAATCAGTTAACGATGAAATCAGTTAAATGAAGATGAAATCAGTTAAATGAAGATGAAATCAGTTAACGATGAAATCAGTTAACGATGAAATCAGTTAAATGAAGATGAAATCAGTTAACGATGAAATCAGTTAACGATGAAATCAGTTAACGATGAAATCAGTTAAATGAAGATGAAATCAGTTAACGATGAAATCAGTTAACGATGAAATCAGTTAAATGAAGATGAAATCAGTTAACGATGAAATCAGTTAACGATGAAATCAGTTAAATGAAGATGAAATCAGTTAAATGAAGAGGAAATCAGTTAACGATGAAATCAGTTACAGATTAAATCAGTTACATGAAGATTAAATCAGTTAACGATGAAATCAGTTAACGATGAAATCAGTTAAATGAAGAATGAAAATGAAATCAGTTAAATGAAGATGAAATCAGTTAAATGAAGAGGAAATCAGTTAACGATGAAATCAGTTAAAGATGAAATCAGTTACAGATTAAATCAGTTACATGAAGATTAAATCAGTTAACGATGAAATCAGTTAACGATGAAATCAGTTAAATGAAGATGAAATCAGTTAACGATGAAATCAGTTAACGATGAAATCAGTTAAATGAAGATGAAATCAGTTAAATGAAGATGAAATCAGTTAACGATGAAATCAGTTAACGATGAAATCAGTTAAATGAAGATGAAATCAGTTAACGATGAAATCAGTTAACGATGAAATCAGTTAAATGAAGATGAAATCAGTTAACGATGAAATCAGTTAACGATGAAATCAGTTAAAGATGAAATCAGTTAAATGAAGATGAAATCAGTTAAAGATGAAATCAGTTAACGATGAAATCAGTTAACGATGAAATCAGTTAAATGAAGATGAAATCAGTTAAATGAAGATGAAATCAGTTAACGATGAAATCAGTTACATGAAGATAAAATCAGTTAACGATGAAATCAGTTAAAGATGAAATCAGTTAACGATGAAATCAGTTAAATGAAGAATGAAAATGAAATCAGTTAAATGAAGATGAAATCAGTTAACGATGAAATCAGTTAAAGATGAAATCAGTTAAATGAAGATGAAATCAGTTAACGATGAAATCAGTTAAATGAAGATGAAATCAGTTAACGATGAAATCAGTTAAAGATGAAATCAGTTACAGATGAAATCAGTTACATGAAGATTAAATCAGTTAACGATGAAATCAGTTAAAGATGAAATCAGTTAAATGAAGATGAAATCAGTTAAAGATGAAATCAGTTAAATGAAGATGAAATCAGTTAAAGATGAAATCAGTTAAATGAAGATGAAATCAGTTAACGATGAAATCAGTTAAATGAAGATGAAATCAGTTAACGATGAAATCAGTTAAAGATGAAATCAGTTACAGATGAAATCAGTTACATGAAGATTAAATCAGTTAACGATGAAATCAGTTAACGATGAAATCAGTTAAAGATGAAATCAGTTACAGATGAAATCAGTTACATGAAGATGAAATCAGTTTACGATGAAATCAGTTAAAGATGAAATCAGTTAACGATGAAATCAGTTAAATGAAGATGAAATCAGTTAACGATGAAATCAGTTAAAGATGAAATCAGTTACAGATGAAATCAGTTACATGAAGATGAAATCAGTTAACGATGAAATCAGTTAAAGATGAAATCAGTTAACGATGAAATCAGTTAAATGAAGATGAAATCAGTTAACGATGAAATCAGTTAAATGAAGATGAAATCAGTTAACGATGAAATCAGTTAAATGAAGATGAAATCAGTTAACGATGAAATCAGTTAAATGAAGATGAAATCAGTTAACGATGAAATCAGTTAAATGAAGATGAAATCAGTTAAAGATGAAATCAGATACAGATGAAATCAGTTACATGAATATTAAATCAGTTAACGATGAAATCAGTCAACAATGAAATCAGTTAAAGATGAAATCAGTTAACGATGAAATCAGTTAACGATGAAATCAGTTAAATGAAGATGAAATCAGTTAAAGATGAAATCAGTTAAATGAAGATGAAATCAGTTAAAGATGAAATCAGTTAAATGAAGATGAAATCAGTTAACGATGAAATAAGTTAAATGAAGATGAAATCAGTTAACGATGAAATCAGTTAAAGATGAAATCAGTTACAGATGAAATCAGTTACATGAAGATTAAATCAGTTAACGATGAAATCAGTTAACGATGAAATCAGTTAACGATGAAATCAGTTACAGATGAAATCAGTTACATGAAGATTAAATCAGTTAACGATGAAATCAGTTAAAGATGAAATCAGTGAACGATGAAATCAGTTAAAGATGAAATCAGTTAACGATGAAATCAGTTAAATGAAGATGAAATCAGTTAACGATGAAATCAGTTACATGAAGATGAAATCAGTTAACGATGAAATCAGTTAAATGAAGATGAAATCAGTTAACGATGAAATCAGTTAAAGATGAAATCAGTTACAGATGTAATCAGTTACATGAAGATTAAATCAGTTAACGATGAAATCAGTTAAAGATGAAATCAGTGAACGATGAAATCAGTTAAAGATGAAATCAGTTAACGATGAAATCAGTTAAATGAAGATGAAATCAGTTAACGATGAAATCAGTTAAAGATGAAATCAGTTAAATGAAGATAAAATCAGTTAACGATGAAATCAGTTAAATGAAGATGAAATCAGTTAACGATGAAATCAGTTAAATGAAGATGAAATCAGTTAACGATGAAATCAGTTAAATGAAGATGAAATCAGTTAACGATGAAATCAGTTAAATGAAGATGAAATCAGTTAACGATGAAATCAGTTAAAGATGAAATCAGTTAAAGGAAGATGAAATCAGTTAACGATGAAATCAGTTAAATGAAGATGAAATCAGTTAACGATGAAATCAGTTAAAGATGAAATCAGTTAACAATGAAATCAGTTAAAGATTAAATCAGTTAACGATGAAATGAGTTAAATGAAGATGAAATCAGTTAACGATGAAATCAGTTAAATGAAGATTAAATCAGTTAACGATGAAATCAGTTAAAGATGAAATCAGTTAACAATGAAATCAGTTAAAGATTAAATCAGTTAACGATGAAATGAGTTAAATGAAGATGAAATCAGTTAACGATGAAATCAGTTAAAGATGAAATCAGTTAAATGAAGATGAAATCAGTTAACGATGAAATCAGTTAAATGAAGATGAAATCAGTTACAGATGAAATCAGTTACATGAAGATTAAATCAGTTAACGATGAAATCAGTTAAAGATGAAATCAGTTAACGATGAAATCACTTAAATGAAGAATGAAAATGAAATCAGTTAAATGAAGATGAAATCAGTTAACGTTGAAATCAGTTAAAGATGAAATCAGTTAACGATGAAATCAGTTAACGATGAAATCAGTTAAATTAAGATGAAATCAGTTAACGATGAAATCAGTTAACGATGAAATCAGTTAAATGAAGATGAATTCAGTTAACGATGAAATCAGTTAAAGATGAAATCAGTTAAATGAAGATGAAATCAGTTAAAGATGAAATCAGTTAAATGAAGATGAAATCAGTTAACGATGAAATCAGTTAAATGAAGATGAAATCAGTTAACGATGAAATCAGTTAAAGATGAAATCAGTTACAGATGAAATCAGTTACATGAAGATTAAATCAGTTAACGATGAAATCAGTTAAAGATGAAATCAGTGAACGATGAAATCAGTTAAAGATGAAATCAGTGAATGATGAAATCAGTTAAATGAAGATGAAATCAGTTAACGATGAAATCAGTTAAATGAAGATGAAATCAGTTAACGATGAAATCAGTTAACGATGAAATCAGTTAAATGAAGATGAAATCAGTTAACGATGAAATCAGTTAACGATGAAATCAGTTAAATGAAGATGAAATCAGTTAACGATGAAATCAGTTAAAGATGAAATCAGTTAACGATGAAATCAGTTAACGATGAAATCAGTTAAATGAAGATGAAATCAGTTAACGATGAAATCAGTTAAATGAAGATGAAATCAGTTAACGATGAAATCAGTTAAAGATGAAATCAGTTACAGATGAAATCAGTTACATGAAGATTAAATCAGTTAACGATGAAATCAGTTAAAGATGAAATCAGTTAACAATGAAATCAGTTAAAGATGAAATCAGTTAACGATGAAATGAGTTAAATGAAGATGAAATCAGTTAAAGATGAAATCAGTTACAGATGAAATCAGTTAAAGATGAAATCAGTTACAGATGAAATCAGTTACATGAAGATTAAATCAGTTAACGATGAAATCAGTTAAAGATGAAATGAGTTAACGATGAAATCAGTTAAATGAAGAATGAAAATGAAATCAGTTAAATGAAGATGAATTCAGTTAACGATTAAATCAGTTAAAGATGAAATCAGTTAACGATGAAATCAGTTAAATGAAGATGAAATCAGTTAACGATGAAATCAGTTAAAGATGAAATCAGTTAAATGAAGATGAAATCAGTTAACGATGAAATAAGTTAAAGATGAAATCAGTTAAATGAAGATGAAATCAATTAAAGATGAAATCAGTTAAATGAAGATGAAATCAGTTAACGATGAAATCAGTTAAATGAAGATGAAATCAGTGAACGATGAAATCAGTTAAAGATGAAATCAGTTACAGATGAAATCAGTTACATGAAGATTAAATCAATTAACGATGAAATCATTTAAAGATGAAATCAGTTAACGATGAAATCAGTTAAATGAAGATGAAATCAGTTAACGATGAAATCAGTTAACGATGAAATCAGTTAAATGAAGATGAAATCAGTTAACGATGAAATCAGTTAAAGATGAAATCAGTTAAATGAAGATGAAATCAGTTAACGATGAAATCAGTTAAATGAAGATGAAATCAGTTAACGATGAAATCAGTTAACGATGAAATCAGTTAAATGAAGATGAAATCAGTTAACGATGAAATCAGTTAAATGAAGATGAAATCAGTTAAAGATGAAATCAGTTAACGATGAAATCAGTTAACGATGAAATCAGTTAACGATGAAATCAGTTAAATGAAGATGAAATCAGTTAACGATGAAATCAGTTAAAGATGAAATCAGTTACAGATGAAATCAGTTACATGAAGATGAAATCAGTTAACGATGAAATCAGTTAAAGATGAAATCAGTTAACGATGAAATCAGTTAAATGATGAATGAAAATGAAATCAGTTAAATGAAGATGAAATCAGTTAACGATGAAATCAGTTAAATGAAGATGAAATCAGTTAACGATGAAATCAGTTAAATGAAGATGAAATCAGTTAACGATGAAATCAGTTAAAGATGAAATCAGTTACAGATGAAATCAGTTACATGAAGATGAAATCAGTTAACGATGAAATCAGTTAAAGATGAAATCAGTTAACGATGAAATCAGTTAACGATGAAATCAGTTAAATGAAGATGAAATCAGTTAACGATGAAATCAGTTAAAGATGAAATCAGTTAAATGAAGATGAAATCAGTTAACGATGAAATCAGTTAAATGAAGATGAAATCAGTTAAATGAAGATGAAATCAGTTAACGATGAAATCAGTTGACGATGAAATCAGTTAAATGAAGATGAAATCAGTTAAATGAAGATGAAATCAGTTAACGATGAAATCAGTTAAAGATGAAATCAGTTACAGATGAAATCAGTTACATGAAGATTAAATCAGTTAACGATGAAATCAGTTAAAGATGAAATCAGTTAACGATGAAATCAGTTAAATGAAGAATGAAAATGAAATCAGTTAAATGAAGATGAAATCAGTTAACGATGAAATCAGTTAAAGATGAAATCAGTTAAATGAAGATGAAATCAGTTAACGATGAAATCAGTTAAATGAAGATGAAATCAGTTAACGATGAAATCAGTTAAAGATGAAATCAGTTACAGATGAAATCAGTTACATGAAGATTAAATCAGTTAACGATGAAATCAGTTAAAGATGAAATCAGTTAACGATGAAATCAGTTAAATGAAGAATGAAAATGAAATCAGTTAAATGAAGATGAAATCAGTTAACGATGAAATCAGTTAAAGATGAAATCAGTTAAATGAAGATGAAATCAGTTAACGATGAAATCAGTTAAATGAAGATGAAATCAGTTAACGATGAAATCAGTTAAAGATGAAATCAGTTACAGATGAAATCAGTTACATGAAGATTAAATCAGTTAACGATGAAATCAGTTAAAGATGAAATCAGTTAAATGAAGATGAAATCAGTTAACGATGAAATCAGTTAAATGTAGATGAAATCAGTTAAAGATGAAATCAGTTAAATGAAGAATGAAAATGAAATCAGTTAAATGAAGATGAAATCAGTTAACGATGAAATCAGTTAAAGATTAAATCAGTTAAATGAAGATGAAATCAGTTAACGATGAAATCAGTTAAATGAAGATGAAATCAGTTAAAGATGAAATCAGTTACAGATGAAATCAGTTAACGATGAAATCAGTTAAATGAAGATGAAATCAGTTAACGATGAAATCAGTTAAAGATTAAATCAGTTAAATGAAGAATGAAAATGAAATCAGTTAAATGAAGATGAAATCAGTTAACGATGAAATCAGTTAACGATGAAATCAGTTAACGATGAAATCAGTTAAATGAAGATGAAATCAGTTAACGATGAAATCAGTTAAAGATGAAATCAGTTAAATGAAGATGAAATCAGTTAACGATGAAATCAGTTAAATGAAGATGAAATCAGTTAAAGATGAAATCAGTTAAATGAAGATGAAATCAGTTAAAGATGAAATCAGTTAACGATGAAATCAGTTAAAGATGAAATCAGTTAAGGATGAAATCAGTTAACGATGAAATCAGTTAAAGATGAAATCAGTTAAATGAAGATGAAATCAGTTAAATGAAGATGAAATCAGTTAAAGATGAAATCAGTTACAGATGAAATCAGTTAAATGAAGAATGAAAATGAAATCAGTTAAATGAAGATGAAATCAGTTAACGATGAAATCAGTTAACGATGAAATCAGTTAAATGAAGATGAAATCAGTTAACGATGAAATCAGTTAAAGATGAAATCAGTTAAATGAAGATGAAATCAGTTAACGATGAAATCAGTTACATGAAGATGAAATCAGTTAAATGAAGATGAAATCAGTTAACGATGAAATCAGTTAAAGATGAAATCAGTTAAATGAAGATGAAATCAGTTAACGATGAAATCAGTTAAATGAAGATGAAATCAGTTACAGATGAAATCAGTTAAAGATGAAATCAGTTAAATGAAAATGAAATCAGTTAACGATGAAATCAGTTAAAGATGAAATCATTTAAATGAAAATGAAATCAGTTAACGATGAAATCAGTTAAATGAAGATGAAATCAGTTAACGATGAAATCAGTTAAAGATGAAATCAGTTAAATGAAGATGAAATCAGTTAACGATGAAGTCAGTTAACGATGAAATCAGTTACAGATGAAATCAGTTACATGAAGATGAAATCAGTTAAAGATGAAATCAGTTAAATGAAGAATGAAATCAGTTAACGATGAAATCAGTTAAAAAAGAAATCAGTTAAATGAAGATGAAATCAGTTAACGATGAAATCAGTTAAAGATGAAATCAGTTAAATGAAGATGAAATCAGTAAACGATGAAATCAGTTAAATGAAGATGAAATCAGTTAAAGATGAAATCAGTTAAATGAAGATGAAATCAGTTAACGATGAAATCAGTTACAGATGAAATCAGTTACATGAAGATGAAATCAGTTAAATATGAAATCAGTTAAATGAAGATGAAATCAGTTAACGATGAAATCAGTTAAAGATGAAATCAGTTAAATGAAGATGAAATCATTTAAATGAAGATGAAATCAGTTAAAGATGAAATCAGTTAACGATGAAATCAGTTAACGATGAAATCAGTTAAAGATGAAATCAGTTAAATGAAGATGAAATCAGTTAACGATGAAATCAGTTAAATGAAGATGAAATCAGTTAACGATGAAATCAGTTAACGATGAAATCAGTTAACGATGAAATCAGTTAAATGAAGATGAAATCAGTTAACGATGAAATCAGTTAACGATGAAATCAGTTAACGATGAAATCAGTTAAATGAAGATGAAATCAGTTAAAGATGAAATCAGTTAACGATGAAATCAGTTACAGATGAAATCAGTTACATGAAGATTAAAACAGTTAACGATGAAATCAGTTAAAGATGAAATCAGTTAACGATGAAATCAGTTAAATGAAGAATGAAAATGAAATCAGTTAAATGAAGATGAAATCAGTTAACGATGAAATCAGTTAAATGAAGATGAAATCAGTTAACGATGAAATCAGTTACAGATGAAATCAGTTACATGAAGATTAAATCAGTTAACGATGAAATCAGTTAAAGATGAAATCAGTTAAATGAAGACGAAATCAGTTAAAGATGAAATCAGTTAACGATGAAATCAGTTAAATGAAGATGAAATCAGTTAAATGAAGATGAAATCAGTTAACGATGAAATCAGTTACAGATGAAATCAGTTACATGAAGAATGAAAATGAAATCAGTTAAATGAAGATGAAATCAGTTAACGATGAAATGAGTTAAATGAAGATGAAATCAGTTAACGATGAAATCAGTTAAAGATGAAATCAGTTAACGATGAAATCAGTTAAATGAAGATGAAATCAGTTAAATGAAGAGGAAATCAGTTAACGATGAAATCAGTTAAAGATGAAATCAGTTACAGATTAAATCAGTTACATGAAGATTAAATCAGTTAACGATGAAATCAGTTAACGATGAAATCAGTTAAATGAAGAATGAAAATGAAATCAGTTAAATGAAGATGAAATCAGTTAACGATGAAATCAGTTAACGATGAAATCAGTTAAATGAAGATGAAATCAGTTAAATGAAGATGAAATCAGTTAACGATGAAATCAGTTAAATGATAATGAAATCAGTTAACGATGAAATCAGTTAACGATGAAATCAGTTAAATGAAGATGAAATCAGTTAACGATGAAATCAGTTAACGATGAAATCAGTTAACGATGAAATCAGTTAAATGAAGATGAAATCAGTTAAAGATGAAATCAGTTAACGATGAAATCAGTTAAATGAAGATGAAATCAGTTAAATGAAGATGAAATCAGTTAACGATGAAATCAGTTAAAGATGAAATCAGTTAACGATGAAATCAGTTAAATGAAGAATGAAAATGAAATCAGTTAAATGAAGAATGAAAATGAAATCAGTTAAATGAAGATGAAATCAGTTAACGATGAAATCAGTTAAAGATGAAATCAGTTAAATGAAGATGAAATCAGTTAACGATGAAATCAGTTAAATGAAGATGAAATCAGTTAACGATGAAATCAGTTAAATGAAGATGAAATCAGTTAACGATGAAATCAGTTAAAGATGAAATCAGTTACAGATGAAATCAGTTACATGAAGATTAAATCAGTTAAAGATGAAATCAGTTAACGATGAAATCAGTTAAATGAAAAATGAAAATGAAATCAGTTAAATGAAGATGAAATCAGTTAACGATGAAATCAGTTAAAGATGAAATCAGTTAAATGAAGATGAAATCAGTTAACGATGAAATCAGTTAACGATGAAATCAGTTAAATGAAGATGAAATCAGTTAACGATGAAATCAGTTAAATGAAGATGAAATCAGTTAACGATGAAATCAGTTAAATGAAAAATGAAAATGAAATCAGTTAAATGAAGATGAAATCAGTTAACGATGAAATCAGTTAAAGATGAAATCAGTTAAATGAAGATGAAATCAGTTAACGATGAAATCAGTTAACGATGAAATCAGTTAAATGAAGATGAAATCAGTTAATGATGAAATCAGTTAAATGAAGATGAAATCAGTTAACGATGAAATCAGTTAAAGATGAAATCAGTTAAATGAAGATGAAATCAGTTAACGATGAAATCAGTTAAATGAAGATGAAATCAGTTAACGATGAAATCAGTTAAAGATGAAATCAGTTACAGATGAAATCAGTTACATGAAGATTAAATCAGTTTACGATGAAATCAGTTAAAGATGAAATCAGTTAACGATGAAATCAGTTAAATGAAGAATGAAAATGAAATCAGTTAAATGAAGATGAAATCAGTTAACGATGAAATCAGTTAAAGATGAAATCAGTTAAATGAAGATGAAATCAGTTCACGATGAAATCAGTTATAGATGAAATCAGTTACAGATGAAATCAGTTACATGAAGATTAAAACAGTTAACGATGAAATCAGTTAAAGATGAAATCAGTTAACGATGAAATCAGTTAAATGAAGAATGAAAATGAAATCAGTTAAATGAAGATGAAATCAGTTAACGATGAAATCAGTTAACGATGAAATCAGTTAACGATGAAATCAGTTAAATGAAGATGAAATCAGTAAACGATGAAATCAGTTACAGATGAAATCAGTTACATGAAGATGAAATCAGTTAACGATGAAATCAGTTAAAGATGAAATCAGTTAACGATGAAATCAGTTAAATGAAGAATGAAAATGAAATCAGTTAAATTAAGATGAAATCAGTTAACGATGAAATCAGTTAACGATGAAATCAGTTAAATGAAGATGAAATCAGTTAACGATGAAATCAGTTAAATGAAGATGAAATCAGTTAACGATGAAATCAGTTAAAGATGAAATCAGTTAAAGGAAGATGAAATCAGTTAAAGATGAAATCAGTTAAATGAAGATGAAATCAGTTAACGATGAAATCAGTTAAATGAAGATGAAATCAGTTAACGATGAAATCAGTTAAAGATGAAATC
Organism: Semicossyphus pulcher; assembly: GCF_022749685.1. Taxonomy (NCBI): domain Eukaryota; kingdom Metazoa; phylum Chordata; class Actinopteri; order Labriformes; family Labridae; genus Semicossyphus; species Semicossyphus pulcher. The sequence continues at coordinate 2,731,604 of NW_027211703.1, forward strand.
AGTTAAAGATTAAATCAGTTACAGATGAAATCAGTTACATGAAGATTAAATCAGTTAACGATGAAATCAGTTAAAGATGAAATCAGTGAACGATGAAATCAGTTAAAGATGAAATCAGTGAACGATGAAATCAGTTAAATGAAGATGAAATCAGTTAACGATGAAATCAGTTAAAGATGAAATCAGTTAAATGAAGATGAAATCAGTTAACGATGAAATCAGTTAAATGAAGATGAAATCAGTTAACGATGAAAACAGTTAACGATGAAATCAGTTAAATGAAGATGAAATCAGTTAACGATGAAATCAGTTACAGATGAAATCAGTTACATGAAGATTAAATCAGTTAACGATGAAATCAGTTAAAGATGAAATCAGTTAAATGAAGATGAAATCAGTTAACGATGAAATCAGTTAAATGAAGATGAAATCAGTTAAATGAAGATGGAATCAGTTAACGATGAAATCAGTTACAGATGAAATCAGTTACATGAAGAATGAAAATGAAATCAGTTAAATGAAGATGAAATCAGTTAACGATGAAATGAGTTAAATGAAGATGAAATCAGTTAACGATGAAATCAGTTAAAGATGAAATCAGTTAACGATGAAATCAGTTAAATGAAGATGAAATCAGTTAAATGAAGAGGAAATCAGTTAACGATGAAATCAGTTAAAGATGAAATCAGTTACAGATTAAATCAGTTACATGAAGATTAAATCAGTTAACGATGAAATCAGTTAACGATGAAATCAGTTAAATGAAGAATGAAAATGAAATCAGTTAAATGAAGATGAAATCAGTTAACGATGAAATCAGTTAACGATGAAATCAGTTAAATGAAGATGAAATCAGTTAAATGAAGATGAAATCAGTTAACGATGAAATCAGTTAAATGAAGATGAAATCAGTTAACGATGAAATCAGTTAACGATGAAATCAGTTAACGATGAAATCAGTTAAATGAAGATGAAATCAGTTAACGATGAAATCAGTTAACGATGAAATCAGTTAAATGAAGATGAAATCAGTTAAATGAAGATGAAATCAGTTAACGATGAAATCTGTTAACGATGAAATCAGTTACAGATGAAATCAGTTACATGAAGATAAAATCAGTTAACGATGAAATCAGTTAAATGAAGAATGAAAATGAAATCAGTTAAATGAAGATGAAATCAGTTAACGATGAAATCAGTTAAAGATGAAATCAGTTAAATGAAGATGAAATCAGTTAACGATGAAATCAGTTAAATGAAGATGAAATCAGTTAAATGAAAAATGAAAATGAAATCAGTTAAATGAAGATGAAATCAGTTAACGATGAAATCAGTTAAAGATGAAATCAGTTAAATGAAGATGAAATCAGTTAACGATGAAATCAGTTAAATGAAGATGAAATCAGTTAACGATGAAATCAGTTAAAGATGAAATCAGTTACAGATGAAATCAGTTACATGAAGATTAAATCAGTTAACGATGAAATCAGTTAAAGATGAAATCAGTTAACGATGAAATCAGTTAAATGAAGAATGAAAATGAAATCAGTTAAATGAAGATGAAATCAGTTAACGATGAAATCAGTTAAAGATGAAATCAGTTAAATGAAGATGAAATCAGTTAACGATGAAATCAGTTAACGATGAAATCAGTTACAGATGAAATCAGTTACATGAAGATTAAAACAGTTAACGTTGAAATCAGTTAAAGATGAAATCAGTTAACGATGAAATCAGTTAAATGAAGAATGAAAATGAAATCAGTTAAATGAAGATGAAATCAGTTAACGATGAAATCAGTTAAATGAAGATGAAATCAGTTAACGATGAAATCAGTTACAGATGAAATCAGTTACATGAAGATTAAATCAGTTAACGATGAAATCAGTTAAAGATGAAATCAGTTAACGATGAAATCAGTTACATGAAGATTAAATCAGTTAACGATGAAATCAGTTAACGATGAAATCAGTTAAATGAAGATGAAATCAGTTAACGATGAAAACAGTTAACGATGAAATCAGTTAAATGAAGATGAAATCAGTTAACGATGAAATCAGTTACAGATGAAATCAGTTACATGAAGATTAAATCAGTTAACGATGAAATCAGTTAAAGATGAAATCAGTTAAATGAAGATGAAATCAGTTAACGATGAAATCAGTTAAATGAAGATGAAATCAGTTAAATGAAGATGAAATCAGTTAACGATGAAATCAGTTACAGATGAAATCAGTTACATGAAGAATGAAAATGAAATCAGTTAAATGAAGATGAAATCAGTTAACGATGAAATGAGTTAAATGAAGATGAAATCAGTTAACGATGAAATCAGTTAAAGATGAAATCAGTTAACGATGAAATCAGTTAAATGAAGATGAAATCAGTTAAATGAAGAGGAAATCAGTTAACGATGAAATCAGTTAAAGATGAAATCAGTTACAGATTAAATCAGTTACATGAAGATTAAATCAGTTAACGATGAAATCAGTTAACGATGAAATCAGTTAAATGAAGAATGAAAATGAAATCAGTTAAATGAAGATGAAATCAGTTAACGATGAAATCAGTTAACGATGAAATCAGTTAAATGAAGATGAAATCAGTTAAATGAAGATGAAATCAGTTAACGATGAAATCAGTTAAATGAAGATGAAATCAGTTAACGATGAAATCAGTTAACGATGAAATCAGTTAACGATGAAATCAGTTAAATGAAGATGAAATCAGTTAACGATGAAATCAGTTAACGATGAAATCAGTTAACGATGAAATCAGTTAAATGAAGATGAAATCAGTTAAATGAAGATGAAATCAGTTAACGATGAAATCTGTTAACGATGAAATCAGTTACAGATGAAATCAGTTACATGAAGATAAAATCAGTTAACGATGAAATCAGTTAAATGAAGAATGAAAATGAAATCAGTTAAATGAAGATGAAATCAGTTAACGATGAAATCAGTTAAAGATGAAATCAGTTAAATGAAGATGAAATCAGTTAACGATGAAATCAGTTAAATGAAGATGAAATCAGTTAAATGAAAAATGAAAATGAAATCAGTTAAATGAAGATGAAATCAGTTAACGATGAAATCAGTTAAAGATGAAATCAGTTAAATGAAGATGAAATCAGTTAACGATGAAATCAGTTAACGATGAAATCAGTTAAATGAAGATGAAATCAGTTAACGATGAAATCATTTAAATGAAGATGAAATCAGTTAACGATGAAATCAGTTAAAGATGAAATCAGTTAAATGAAGATGAAATCAGTTAACGATGAAATCAGTTAAATGAAGATGAAATCAGTTGACGATGAAATCAGTTAAAGATGAAATCAGTTACAGATGAAATCAGTTACATGAAGATTAAATCAGTTAACGATGAAATCAGTTAAAGATGAAATCAGTTAACGATGAAATCAGTTAAATGAAAAATGAAAATGAAATCAGTTAAATGAAGATGAAATCAGTTAACGATGAAATCAGTTAAAGATGAAATCAGTTAAATGAAGATGAAATCAGTTAACGATGAAATCAGTTAACGATGAAATCAGTTAAATGAAGATGAAATCAGTTAATGATGAAATCAGTTAAATGAAGATGAAATCAGTTAACGATGAAATCAGTTAAAGATGAAATCAGTTAAATGAAGATGAAATCAGTTAACGATGAAATCAGTTAAAGATGAAATCAGTTACAGATGAAATCAGTTACATGAAGATTAAATCAGTTAACGATGAAATCAGTTAAAGATGAAATCAGTTAACGATGAAATCAGTTAAATGAAGAATGAAAATGAAATCAGTTAAATGAAGATGAAATCAGTTAACGATGAAATCAGTTAAAGATGAAATCAGTTAAATGAAGATGAAATCAGTTAACGATGAAATCAGTTAACGATGAAATCAGTTACAGATGAAATCAGTTACATGAAGATTAAAACAGTTAACGTTGAAATCAGTTAAAGATGAAATCAGTTAACGATGAAATCAGTTAAATGAAGAATGAAAATGAAATCAGTTAAATGAAGATGAAATCAGTTAACGATGAAATCAGTTAAATGAAGATGAAATCAGTTAACGATGAAATCAGTTACAGATGAAATCAGTTACATGAAGATTAAATCAGTTAACGATGAAATCAGTTAAAGATGAAATCAGTTAACGATGAAATCAGTTACATGAAGATTAAATCAGTTAACGATGAAATCAGTTAACGATGAAATCAGTTAACGATGAAATCAGTTAAATGAAGATGAAATCAGTTAACGATGAAATCAGTTAACGATGAAATCAGTTACAGATGAAATCAGTTACATGAAGATTAAATCAGTTAACGATGAAATCAGTTAAATGAAGATGAAATCAGTTAAATGAAGATGAAATCAGTTACAGATGAAATCAGTTACATGAAGATGAAATCAGTTACAGATGAAATCAGTTACATGAAGATGAAATCAGTTAACGATGAAATCAGTTAAAGATGAAATCAGTTAACGATGAAATCAGTTAACGATGAAATCAGTTAAATGAAGATGAAATCAGTTAACGATGAAATCAGTTAACGATGAAATCAGTTAAATGAAGATGAAATCAGTTAACGATGAAATCAGTTAAATGAAGAGGAAATCAGTTAAATGAAGAGGAAATCAGTTAACGATGAAATCAGTTAAAGATGAAATCAGTTACAGATTAAATCAGTTAAATGAAGAATGAAAATGAAATCAGTTAAATGAAGATGAAATCAGTTAACGATGAAATCAGTTAAAGATGAAATCAGTTAAATGAAGATGAAATCAGTTAAAGATGAAATCAGTTAAATGAAGATGAAATCAGTTAACGATGAAATCAGTTAAAGATGAAATCAGTTAAATGAAGATGAAATCAGTTAAAGATGAAATCAGTTAAATGAAGATGAAATCAGTTAACGATGAAATCAGTTAAATGAAGATGAAATCAGTTAACGATGAAATCAGTTAACGATGAAATCAGTTAACGATGAAATCAGTTAAATGAAGATGAAATCAGTTAACGATGAAATCAGTTAAATGAAGATGAAATCAGTTAAATGAAGATGAAATCAGTTAACGATGAAATCAGTTACAGATGAAATCAGTTACATGAAGATTAAATCAGTTAACGATGAAATCAGTTAAAGATGAAATCAGTTAAAGATGAAATCAGTTAAATGAAGATGAAATCAGTTAAAGATGAAATCAGTTAAATGAAGATGAAATCAGTTAACGATGAAATCAGTTAAATGAAGATGAAATCAGTTAACGATGAAATCAGTTAAAGATGAAATCAGTTACAGATGAAATCAGTTACATGAAGATTAAATCAGTTAACGATGAAATCAGTTAAAGATGAAATCAGTTTACGATGAAATCAGTTAAAGATGAAATCAATTAACGATGAAATCAGTTAAATGAAGATGAAATCAGTTAACGATGAAATCAGTTAAATGAAGATGAAATCAGTTAACGATGAAATCAGTTAACGATGAAATCAGTTAAATGAAGATGAAATCAGTTAACGATGAAATCAGTTAACGATGAAATCAGTTAACGATGAAATCAGTTAAATGAAGATGAAATCAGTTAACGATGAAATCAGTTAACGATGAAATCAGTTAACGATGAAATCAGTTAAATGAAGATGAAATCAGTTAACGATGAAATCAGTTAAATGAAGATGAAATCAGTTAACGATGAAATCAGTTAAAGATGAAATCAGTTACAAGAAGATTAAATCAGTTAACGATGAAATCAGTTAAAGATGAAATCAGTGAACGATGAAATCAGTTAAAGATGAAATCAGTGAACGATGAAATCAGTTAAATGAAGATGAAATCAGTTAACGATGAAATCAGTTAAAGATGAAATCAGTTAAATGAAGATGAAATCAGTTAACGATGAAATCAGTTAAATGAAGATGAAATCAGTTAACGATGAAATCAGTTAACGATGAAATCAGTTAAATGAAGATGAAATCAGTTTACGATGAAATCAGTTAAATGAAGATGAAATCAGTTAAATGAAGATGAAATCAGTTAACGATGAAATCAGTTACAGATGAAATCAGTTACATGAAGATTAAATCAGTTAACGATGAAATCAGTTAAAGATGAAATCAGTTAAATGAAGATGAAATCAGTTAAAGATGAAATCAGTTAACGATGAAGTCAGTTAAATGAAGATGAAATCAGTTACATGAAGAATGAAAATGAAATCAGTTAAATGAAGATGAAATCAGTTAACGATGAAATGACGTAAATGAAGATGAAATCAGTTAACGATGAAATCAGTTAAATGAAGATGAAATCAGTTAACGATGAAATCAGTTAAAGATGAAATCAGTTACAGATGAAATCAGTTACATGAAGATGAAATCAGTTAACGATGAAATCAGTTAAAGATGAAATCAGTTAACAATGAAATCAGTTAACGATGAAATCAGTTAACGATGAAATCAGTTAAATGAAGATGAAATCAGTTAACGATGAAATCAGTTAAATGAAGATGAAATCAGTTAACGATGAAATCAGTTAAAGATGAAATCAGTTACATGAAGATTAAATCAGTTAACGATGAAATCAGTTAAAGATGAAATCAGTGAACGATGAAATCAGTTAAAGATGAAATCAGTGAACGATGAAATCAGTTAAATGAAGATGAAATCAGTTAACGATGAAATCAGTTAAAGATGAAATCAGTTAAATGAAGATGAAATCAGTTAACGATGAAATCAGTTAAATGAAGATGAAATCAGTTAACGATGAAATCAGTTAACGATGAAATCAGTTAAATGAAGATGAAATCAGTTTACGATGAAATCAGTTAAATGAAGATGAAATCAGTTAAATGAAGATTAAATCAGTTAACGATGAAATCAGTTAAAGATGAAATCAGTTAAATGAAGATGAAATCAGTTAAAGATGAAATCAGTTAACGATGAAGTCAGTTAAATGAAGATGAAATCAGTTACATGAAGAATGAAAATGAAATCAGTTAAATGAAGATGAAATCAGTTAACGATGAAATGACGTAAATGAAGATGAAATCAGTTAACGATGAAATCAGTTAAATGAAGATGAAATCAGTTAACGATGAAATCAGTTAAAGATGAAATCAGTTACAGATGAAATCAGTTACATGAAGATGAAATCAGTTAACGATGAAATCAGTTAAAGATGAAATCAGTTAACGATGAAATCAGTTAAATGAAGATGAAATCAGTTAACGATGAAATCAGTTAAAGATGAAATCAGTTAAAGATGAAATCAGTTAAATGAAGATAAAATCAGTTAACGATGAAATCAGTTAAATGAAGATGAAATCAGTTAACGATGAAATCAGTTAAATGAAGATGAAATCAGTTAAATGAAGATGAAATCAGTTAACGATGAAATCAGTTAACGATGAAATCAGTTAACGATGAAATCAGTTAAATGAAGATGAAATCAGTTAACGATGGAATCAGTTAACGATGAAATCAGTTAAATGAAGATGAAATCAGTTAAATGAAGAGGAAATCAGTTAACGATGAAATCAGTTAAAGATGAAATCAGTTACAGATGAAATCAGTTACATGAAGATTAAATCAATTAACGATGAAATCAGTTAACGATGAAATCAGTTAAATGAAGAATGAAAATGAAATCAGTTAAATGAAGATGAAATCAGTTAACGATGAAATCAGTTAACGATGAAATCAGTTAAATGAAGATGAAATCAGTTAAATGAAGATGAAATCAGTTAACGATGAAATCAGTTAACGATGAAATCAGTTAAATGAAGATGAAATCAGTTAACGATCAAATCAGTTAACGATGAAATCAGTTAACGATGAAATCAGTTAAATGAAGATGAAATCAGTTAACGATGAAATCAGTTAACGATGAAATCAGTTAACGATGAAATCAGTTCAATGAAGATGAAATCAGTTAACGATGAAATCAGTTAACGATGAAATCAGTTAAATGAAGATGAAATCAGTTAAATGAGAAGGAAATCAGTTAACGATGAAATCAGTTAAAGATGAAATCAGTTACAGATTAAATCAGTTACATGAAGATTAAATCAGTTAACGATGAAATCAGTTAACGATGAAATCAGTTAAATGAAGAATGAAAATGAAATCAGTTAAATGAAGATGAAATCAGTTAACGATGAAATCAGTTAACGATGAAATCAGTTAAATGAAGATGAAATCAGTTAAATGAAGATGAAATCAGTTAACGATGAAATGACGTAAATGAAGATGAAATCAGTTAACGATGAAATCAGTTAAATGAAGATGAAATCAGTTAACGATGAAATCAGTTAAAGATGAAATCAGTTACAGATGAAATCAGTTACATGAAGATGAAATCAGTTAACGATGAAATCAGTTAAAGATGAAATCAGTTAACGATGAAATCAGTTAAATGAAGATGAAATCAGTTAACGATGAAATCAGTTAAAGATGAAATCAGTTAAAGATGAAATCAGTTAAATGAAGATGAAATCAGTTAACGATGAAATCAGTTAAATGAAGATGAAATCAGTTAACGATGAAATCAGTTCACGATGAAATCAGTTAAATGAAGATGAAATCAGTTAACGATGAAATCAGTTAACGATGAAATCAGTTAACGATGAAATCAGTTAAATGAAGATGAAATCAGTTAACGATGAAATCAGTTAACGATGAAATCAGTTAAATGAAGATGAAATCAGTTAAATGAAGAGGAAATCAGTTAACGATGAAATCAGTTAAATGAAGAATGAAAATGAAATCAGTTAAATGAAGATGAAATCAGTTAACGATGAAATCAGTTAAATGAAGATGAAATCAGTTAACGATGAAATCAGTTACAGATGAAATCAGTTACATGAAGATTAAATCAGTTAACGATGAAATCAGTTAAAGATGAAATCAGTTAACGATGAAATCAGTTACATGAAGATTAAATCAGTTAACGATGAAATCAGTTAACGATGAAATCAGTTAACGATGAAATCAGTTAAATGAAGATGAAATCAGTTAACGATGAAATCAGTTAACGATGAAATCAGTTACAGATGAAATCAGTTACATGAAGATTAAATCAGTTAACGATGAAATCAGTTAAATGAAGATGAAATCAGTTAAATGAAGATGAAATCAGTTACAGATGAAATCAGTTACATGAAGATGAAATCAGTTACAGATGAAATCAGTTACATGAAGATGAAATCAGTTAACGATGAAATCAGTTAAAGATGAAATCAGTTAACGATGAAATCAGTTAACGATGAAATCAGTTAAATGAAGATGAAATCAGTTAACGATGAAATCAGTTAACGATGAAATCAGTTAAATGAAGATGAAATCAGTTAACGATGAAATCAGTTAAATGAAGAGGAAATCAGTTAAATGAAGAGGAAATCAGTTAACGATGAAATCAGTTAAAGATGAAATCAGTTACAGATTAAATCAGTTAAATGAAGAATGAAAATGAAATCAGTTAAATGAAGATGAAATCAGTTAACGATGAAATCAGTTAAAGATGAAATCAGTTAAATGAAGATGAAATCAGTTAAAGATGAAATCAGTTAAATGAAGATGAAATCAGTTAACGATGAAATCAGTTAAAGATGAAATCAGTTAAATGAAGATGAAATCAGTTAAAGATGAAATCAGTTAAATGAAGATGAAATCAGTTAACGATGAAATCAGTTAAATGAAGATGAAATCAGTTAACGATGAAATCAGTTAACGATGAAATCAGTTAACGATGAAATCAGTTAAATGAAGATGAAATCAGTTAACGATGAAATCAGTTAAATGAAGATGAAATCAGTTAAATGAAGATGAAATCAGTTAACGATGAAATCAGTTACAGATGAAATCAGTTACATGAAGATTAAATCAGTTAACGATGAAATCAGTTAAAGATGAAATCAGTTAAAGATGAAATCAGTTAAATGAAGATGAAATCAGTTAAAGATGAAATCAGTTAAATGAAGATGAAATCAGTTAACGATGAAATCAGTTAAATGAAGATGAAATCAGTTAACGATGAAATCAGTTAAAGATGAAATCAGTTACAGATGAAATCAGTTACATGAAGATTAAATCAGTTAACGATGAAATCAGTTAAAGATGAAATCAGTTTACGATGAAATCAGTTAAAGATGAAATCAATTAACGATGAAATCAGTTAAATGAAGATGAAATCAGTTAACGATGAAATCAGTTAAATGAAGATGAAATCAGTTAACGATGAAATCAGTTAACGATGAAATCAGTTAAATGAAGATGAAATCAGTTAACGATGAAATCAGTTAACGATGAAATCAGTTAACGATGAAATCAGTTAAATGAAGATGAAATCAGTTAACGATGAAATCAGTTAACGATGAAATCAGTTAACGATGAAATCAGTTAAATGAAGATGAAATCAGTTAACGATGAAATCAGTTAAATGAAGATGAAATCAGTTAACGATGAAATCAGTTAAAGATGAAATCAGTTACAAGAAGATTAAATCAGTTAACGATGAAATCAGTTAAAGATGAAATCAGTGAACGATGAAATCAGTTAAAGATGAAATCAGTGAACGATGAAATCAGTTAAATGAAGATGAAATCAGTTAACGATGAAATCAGTTAAAGATGAAATCAGTTAAATGAAGATGAAATCAGTTAACGATGAAATCAGTTAAATGAAGATGAAATCAGTTAACGATGAAATCAGTTAACGATGAAATCAGTTAAATGAAGATGAAATCAGTTTACGATGAAATCAGTTAAATGAAGATGAAATCAGTTAAATGAAGATGAAATCAGTTAACGATGAAATCAGTTACAGATGAAATCAGTTACATGAAGATTAAATCAGTTAACGATGAAATCAGTTAAAGATGAAATCAGTTAAATGAAGATGAAATCAGTTAAAGATGAAATCAGTTAACGATGAAGTCAGTTAAATGAAGATGAAATCAGTTACATGAAGAATGAAAATGAAATCAGTTAAATGAAGATGAAATCAGTTAACGATGAAATGACGTAAATGAAGATGAAATCAGTTAACGATGAAATCAGTTAAATGAAGATGAAATCAGTTAACGATGAAATCAGTTAAAGATGAAATCAGTTACAGATGAAATCAGTTACATGAAGATGAAATCAGTTAACGATGAAATCAGTTAAAGATGAAATCAGTTAACAATGAAATCAGTTAACGATGAAATCAGTTAACGATGAAATCAGTTAAATGAAGATGAAATCAGTTAACGATGAAATCAGTTAAATGAAGATGAAATCAGTTAACGATGAAATCAGTTAAAGATGAAATCAGTTACATGAAGATTAAATCAGTTAACGATGAAATCAGTTAAAGATGAAATCAGTGAACGATGAAATCAGTTAAAGATGAAATCAGTGAACGATGAAATCAGTTAAATGAAGATGAAATCAGTTAACGATGAAATCAGTTAAAGATGAAATCAGTTAAATGAAGATGAAATCAGTTAACGATGAAATCAGTTAAATGAAGATGAAATCAGTTAACGATGAAATCAGTTAACGATGAAATCAGTTAAATGAAGATGAAATCAGTTTACGATGAAATCAGTTAAATGAAGATGAAATCAGTTAAATGAAGATTAAATCAGTTAACGATGAAATCAGTTAAAGATGAAATCAGTTAAATGAAGATGAAATCAGTTAAAGATGAAATCAGTTAACGATGAAGTCAGTTAAATGAAGATGAAATCAGTTACATGAAGAATGAAAATGAAATCAGTTAAATGAAGATGAAATCAGTTAACGATGAAATGACGTAAATGAAGATGAAATCAGTTAACGATGAAATCAGTTAAATGAAGATGAAATCAGTTAACGATGAAATCAGTTAAAGATGAAATCAGTTACAGATGAAATCAGTTACATGAAGATGAAATCAGTTAACGATGAAATCAGTTAAAGATGAAATCAGTTAACAATGAAATCAGTTAACGATGAAATCAGTTAACGATGAAATCAGTTAAATGAAGATGAAATCAGTTAACGATGAAATCAGTTAAATGAAGATGAAATCAGTTAACGATGAAATCAGTTAAAGATGAAATCAGTTACATGAAGATTAAATCAGTTAACGATGAAATCAGTTAAAGATGAAATCAGTGAACGATGAAATCAGTTAAAGATGAAATCAGTGAACGATGAAATCAGTTAAATGAAGATGAAATCAGTTAACGATGAAATCAGTTAAAGATGAAATCAGTTAAATGAAGATGAAATCAGTTAACGATGAAATCAGTTAAATGAAGATGAAATCAGTTAACGATGAAATCAGTTAACGATGAAATCAGTTAAATGAAGATGAAATCAGTTTACGATGAAATCAGTTAAATGAAGATGAAATCAGTTAAATGAAGATTAAATCAGTTAACGATGAAATCAGTTAAAGATGAAATCAGTTAAATGAAGATGAAATCAGTTAAAGATGAAATCAGTTAACGATGAAGTCAGTTAAATGAAGATGAAATCAGTTACATGAAGAATGAAAATGAAATCAGTTAAATGAAGATGAAATCAGTTAACGATGAAATGACGTAAATGAAGATGAAATCAGTTAACGATGAAATCAGTTAAATGAAGATGAAATCAGTTAACGATGAAATCAGTTAAAGATGAAATCAGTTACAGATGAAATCAGTTACATGAAGATGAAATCAGTTAACGATGAAATCAGTTAAAGATGAAATCAGTTAACGATGAAATCAGTTAAATGAAGATGAAATCAGTTAACGATGAAATCAGTTAAAGATGAAATCAGTTAAAGATGAAATCAGTTAAATGAAGATAAAATCAGTTAACGATGAAATCAGTTAAATGAAGATGAAATCAGTTAACGATGAAATCAGTTAAATGAAGATGAAATCAGTTAAATGAAGATGAAATCAGTTAACGATGAAATCAGTTAACGATGAAATCAGTTAACGATGAAATCAGTTAAATGAAGATGAAATCAGTTAACGATGGAATCAGTTAACGATGAAATCAGTTAAATGAAGATGAAATCAGTTAAATGAAGAGGAAATCAGTTAACGATGAAATCAGTTAAAGATGAAATCAGTTACAGATGAAATCAGTTACATGAAGATTAAATCAATTAACGATGAAATCAGTTAACGATGAAATCAGTTAAATGAAGAATGAAAATGAAATCAGTTAAATGAAGATGAAATCAGTTAACGATGAAATCAGTTAACGATGAAATCAGTTAAATGAAGATGAAATCAGTTAAATGAAGATGAAATCAGTTAACGATGAAATCAGTTAACGATGAAATCAGTTAAATGAAGATGAAATCAGTTAACGATCAAATCAGTTAACGATGAAATCAGTTAACGATGAAATCAGTTAAATGAAGATGAAATCAGTTAACGATGAAATCAGTTAACGATGAAATCAGTTAACGATGAAATCAGTTCAATGAAGATGAAATCAGTTAACGATGAAATCAGTTAACGATGAAATCAGTTAAATGAAGATGAAATCAGTTAAATGAGAAGGAAATCAGTTAACGATGAAATCAGTTAAAGATGAAATCAGTTACAGATTAAATCAGTTACATGAAGATTAAATCAGTTAACGATGAAATCAGTTAACGATGAAATCAGTTAAATGAAGAATGAAAATGAAATCAGTTAAATGAAGATGAAATCAGTTAACGATGAAATCAGTTAACGATGAAATCAGTTAAATGAAGATGAAATCAGTTAAATGAAGATGAAATCAGTTAACGATGAAATGACGTAAATGAAGATGAAATCAGTTAACGATGAAATCAGTTAAATGAAGATGAAATCAGTTAACGATGAAATCAGTTAAAGATGAAATCAGTTACAGATGAAATCAGTTACATGAAGATGAAATCAGTTAACGATGAAATCAGTTAAAGATGAAATCAGTTAACGATGAAATCAGTTAAATGAAGATGAAATCAGTTAACGATGAAATCAGTTAAAGATGAAATCAGTTAAAGATGAAATCAGTTAAATGAAGATGAAATCAGTTAACGATGAAATCAGTTAAATGAAGATGAAATCAGTTAACGATGAAATCAGTTCACGATGAAATCAGTTAAATGAAGATGAAATCAGTTAACGATGAAATCAGTTAACGATGAAATCAGTTAACGATGAAATCAGTTAAATGAAGATGAAATCAGTTAACGATGAAATCAGTTAACGATGAAATCAGTTAAATGAAGATGAAATCAGTTAAATGAAGAGGAAATCAGTTAACGATGAAATCAGTTAAAGATGAAATCAGTTACAGATGAAATCAGTTACATGAAGATTAAATCAATTAACGATGAAATCAGTTAACGATGAAATCAGTTAAATGAAGAATGAAAATGAAATCAGTTAAATGAAGATGAAATCAGTTAACGATGAAATCAGTTAACGATGAAATCAGTTAAATGAAGATGAAATCAGTTAAATGAAGATGAAATCAGTTAACGATGAAATCAGTTAACGATGAAATCAGTTAAATGAAGATGAAATCAGTTAACGATCAAATCAGTTAACGATGAAATCAGTTAACGATGAAATCAGTTAAATGAAGATGAAATCAGTTAACGATGAAATCAGTTAACGATGAAATCAGTTAAATGAAGATGAAATCAGTTAACGATGAAATCAGTTAACGATGAAATCAGTAAAATGAAGATGAAATCAGTTAAATGAGAAGGAAATCAGTTAACGATGAAATCAGTTAAAGATGAAATCAGTTACAGATTAAATCAGTTACATGAAGATTAAATCAGTTAACGATGAAATCAGTTAACGATGAAATCAGTTAAATGAAGAATGAAAATGAAATCAGTTAAATGAAGATGAAATCAGTTAACGATGAAATCAGTTAACGATGAAATCAGTTAAATGAAGATGAAATCAGTTAAATGAAGATGAAATCAGTTAACGATGAAATCAGTTAACGATGAAATCAGTTAAATGAAGATGAAATCAGTTAACGATGAAATCAGTTAACGATGAAATCAGTTAAATGAAGATGAAATCAGTTAACGATGAAATCAGTTAAAGATGAAATCAGTTAAATGAAGATGAAATCAGTTAAAGATGAAATCAGTTAACGATGAAATCAGTTAACGATGAAATCAGTTAAATGAAGATGAAATCAGTTAAATGAAGATGAAATCAGTTAACGATGAAATCAGTTAACGATGAAATCAGTTACATGAAGATAAAATCAGTTAACGATGAAATCAGTTAAAGATGAAATCAGTTAACGATGAAATCAGTTAAATGAAGAATGAAAATGAAATCAGTTAAATGAAGATGAAATCAGTTAACGATGAAATCAGTTAAAGATGAAATCAGTTAAATGAAGATGAAATCAGTTAACGATGAAATCAGTTAAATGAAGATGAAATCAGTTAACGATGAAATCAGTTAAAGATGAAATCAGTTACAGATGAAATCAGTTACATGAAGATTAAATCAGTTAACGATGAAATCAGTTAAAGATGAAATCAGTTAAATGAAGATGAAATCAGTTAAAGATGAAATCAGTTAAATGAAGATGAAATCAGTTAAAGATGAAATCAGTTAAATGAAGATGAAATCAGTTAACGATGAAATCAGTTAAATGAAGATGAAATCAGTTAACGATGAAATCAGTTAAAGATGAAATCAGTTACAGATGAAATCAGTTACATGAAGATTAAATCAGTTAACGATGAAATCAGTTAACGATGAAATCAGTTAAAGATGAAATCAGTTACAGATGAAATCAGTTACATGAAGATGAAATCAGTTTACGATGAAATCAGTTAAAGATGAAATCAGTTAACGATGAAATCAGTTAAATGAAGATGAAATCAGTTAACGATGAAATCAGTTAAAGATGAAATCAGTTACAGATGAAATCAGTTACATGAAGATGAAATCAGTTAACGATGAAATCAGTTAAAGATGAAATCAGTGAACGATGAAATCAGTTAAAGATGAAATCAGTTAACGATGAAATCAGTTAAATGAAGATGAAATCAGTTAACGATGAAATCAGTTAAATGAAGATGAAATCAGTTAACGATGAAATCAGTTAAATGAAGATGAAATCAGTTAACGATGAAATCAGTTAAATGAAGATGAAATCAGTTAACGATGAAATCAGTTAAAGATGAAATCAGTTAAAGGAAGATGAAATCAGTTAACGATGAAATCAGTTAAATGAAGATGAAATCAGTTAAAGATGAAATCAGTTAACGATGAAATCAGTTAAATGAAGATGAAATCAGTTAACGATGAAATCAGTTAAAGATGAAATCAGTTACAGATGAAATCAGTTACATGAAGATTAAATCAGTTAACGATGAAATCAGTTAAAGATGAAATCAGTGAACGATGAAATCAGTTAAAGATGAAATCAGTTAACGATGAAATCAGTTAAATGAAGATGAAATCAGTTAACGATGAAATCAGTTACATGAAGATGAAATCAGTTAACGATGAAATCAGTTAAATGAAGATGAAATCAGTTAACGATGAAATCAGTTAAAGATGAAATCAGTTACAGATGAAATCAGTTACATGAAGATTAAATCAGTTAACGATGAAATCAGTTAAAGATGAAATCAGTGAACGATGAAATCAGTTAAAGATGAAATCAGTGAACGATGAAATCAGTTAAATGAAGATGAAATCAGTTAACGATGAAATCAGTTAAAGATGAAATCAGTTAAATGAAGATAAAATCAGTTAACGATGAAATCAGTTAAATGAAGATGAAATCAGTTAACGATGAAATCAGTTAAATGAAGATGAAATCAGTTAACGATGAAATCAGTTAAATGAAGATGAAATCAGTTAACGATGAAATCAGTTAAATGAAGATGAAATCAGTTAACGATGAAATCAGTTAAAGATGAAATCAGTTAAAGGAAGATGAAATCAGTTAACGATGAAATCAGTTAAATGAAGATGAAATCAGTTAACGATGAAATCAGTTAAAAGAAGATGAAATCAGTTAACGATGAAATCAGTTAAATGAAGATGAAATCAGTTAACGATGAAATCAGTTAAAGATGAAATCAGTTAAAGGAAGATGAAATCAGTTAACGATGAAATCAGTTAAATGAAAATGAAATCAGTTAACGATGAAATCAGTTAAATGAAGATGAAATCAGTTAAAGATGAAATCAGTTAAATGAAGATGAAATCAGTTAAATGAAGATGAAATCAGTTAACGATGAAATCAGTTAACGATGAAATCAGTTAACGATGAAATCAGTTAAATGAAGATGAAATCAGTTTACGATGAAATCAGTTAAATGAAGATGAAATCAGTTAAATGAAGATGAAATCAGTTAACGATGAAATCAGTTACAGATGAAATCAGTTACATGAAGATTAAATCAGTTAACGATGAAATCAGTTAAAGATGAAATCAGTTAAATGAAGATGAAATCAGTTAAAGATGAAATCAGTTAACGATGAAGTCAGTTAAATGAAGATGAAATCAGTTACATGAAGAATGAAAATGAAATCAGTTAAATGAAGATGAAATCAGTTAACGATGAAATGACGTAAATGAAGATGAAATCAGTTAACGATGAAATCAGTTAAATGAAGATGAAATCAGTTAACGATGAAATCAGTTAAAGATGAAATCAGTTACAGATGAAATCAGTTACATGAAGATGAAATCAGTTAACGATGAAATCAGTTAAAGATGAAATCAGTTAACAATGAAATCAGTTAACGATGAAATCAGTTAACGATGAAATCAGTTAAATGAAGATGAAATCAGTTAACGATGAAATCAGTTAAATGAAGATGAAATCAGTTAACGATGAAATCAGTTAAAGATGAAATCAGTTACATGAAGATTAAATCAGTTAACGATGAAATCAGTTAAAGATGAAATCAGTGAACGATGAAATCAGTTAAAGATGAAATCAGTGAACGATGAAATCAGTTAAATGAAGATGAAATCAGTTAACGATGAAATCAGTTAAAGATGAAATCAGTTAAATGAAGATGAAATCAGTTAACGATGAAATCAGTTAAATGAAGATGAAATCAGTTAACGATGAAATCAGTTAACGATGAAATCAGTTAAATGAAGATGAAATCAGTTTACGATGAAATCAGTTAAATGAAGATGAAATCAGTTAAATGAAGATTAAATCAGTTAACGATGAAATCAGTTAAAGATGAAATCAGTTAAATGAAGATGAAATCAGTTAAAGATGAAATCAGTTAACGATGAAGTCAGTTAAATGAAGATGAAATCAGTTACATGAAGAATGAAAATGAAATCAGTTAAATGAAGATGAAATCAGTTAACGATGAAATGACGTAAATGAAGATGAAATCAGTTAACGATGAAATCAGTTAAATGAAGATGAAATCAGTTAACGATGAAATCAGTTAAAGATGAAATCAGTTACAGATGAAATCAGTTACATGAAGATGAAATCAGTTAACGATGAAATCAGTTAAAGATGAAATCAGTTAAATGAAGATGAAATCAGTTAACGATGAAATCAGTTAAAGATGAAATCAGTTAAAGATGAAATCAGTTAAATGAAGATAAAATCAGTTAACGATGAAATCAGTTAAATGAAGATGAAATCAGTTAACGATGAAATCAGTTCACGATGAAATCAGTTAAATGAAGATGAAATCAGTTAACGATGAAATCAGTTAACGATGAAATCAGTTAACGATGAAATCAGTTAAATGAAGATGAAATCAGTTAACGATGAAATCAGTTAACGATGAAATCAGTTAAATGAAGATGAAATCAGTTAAATGAAGAGGAAATCAGTTAACGATGAAATCAGTTAAAGATGAAATCAGTTACAGATGAAATCAGTTACATGAAGATTAAATCAATTAACGATGAAATCAGTTAACGATGAAATCAGTTAAATGAAGAATGAAAATGAAATCAGTTAAATGAAGATGAAATCAGTTAACGATGAAATCAGTTAACGATGAAATCAGTTAAATGAAGATGAAATCAGTTAAATGAAGATGAAATCAGTTAACGATGAAATCAGTTAACGATGAAATCAGTTAAATGAAGATGAAATCAGTTAACGATCAAATCAGTTAACGATGAAATCAGTTAACGATGAAATCAGTTAAATGAAGATGAAATCAGTTAACGATGAAATCAGTTAACGATGAAATCAGTTAACGATGAAATCAGTTAAATGAAGATGAAATCAGTTAACGATGAAATCAGTTAACGATGAAATCAGTTAAATGAAGATGAAATCAGTTAAATGAGAAGGAAATCAGTTAACGATGAAATCAGTTAAAGATGAAATCAGTTACAGATTAAATCAGTTACATGAAGATTAAATCAGTTAACGATGAAATCAGTTAACGATGAAATCAGTTAAATGAAGAATGAAAATGAAATCAGTTAAATGAAGATGAAATCAGTTAACGATGAAATCAGTTAACGATGAAATCAGTTAAATGAAGATGAAATCAGTTAAATGAAGATGAAATCAGTTAACGATGAAATCAGTTAACGATGAAATCAGTTAAATGAAGATGAAATCAGTTAACGATGAAATCAGTTAACGATGAAATCAGTTAAATGAAGATGAAATCAGTTAACGATGAAATCAGTTAAAGATGAAATCAGTTAAATGAAGATGAAATCAGTTAAAGATGAAATCAGTTAACGATGAAATCAGTTAACGATGAAATCAGTTAAATGAAGATGAAATCAGTTAAATGAAGATGAAATCAGTTAACGATGAAATCAGTTAACGATGAAATCAGTTACATGAAGATAAAATCAGTTAACGATGAAATCAGTTAAAGATGAAATCAGTTAACGATGAAATCAGTTAAATGAAGAATGAAAATGAAATCAGTTAAATGAAGATGAAATCAGTTAACGATGAAATCAGTTAAAGATGAAATCAGTTAAATGAAGATGAAATCAGTTAACGATGAAATCAGTTAAATGAAGATGAAATCAGTTAACGATGAAATCAGTTAAAGATGAAATCAGTTACAGATGAAATCAGTTACATGAAGATTAAATCAGTTAACGATGAAATCAGTTAAAGATGAAATCAGTTAAATGAAGATGAAATCAGTTAAAGATGAAATCAGTTAAATGAAGATGAAATCAGTTAAAGATGAAATCAGTTAAATGAAGATGAAATCAGTTAACGATGAAATCAGTTAAATGAAGATGAAATCAGTTAACGATGAAATCAGTTAAAGATGAAATCAGTTACAGATGAAATCAGTTACATGAAGATTAAATCAGTTAACGATGAAATCAGTTAACGATGAAATCAGTTAACGATGAAATCAGTTACAGATGAAATCAGTTACATGAAGATGAAATCAGTTTACGATGAAATCAGTTAAAGATGAAATCAGTTAACGATGAAATCAGTTAAATGAAGATGAAATCAGTTAACGATGAAATCAGTTAAAGATGAAATCAGTTACAGATGAAATCAGTTACATGAAGATGAAATCAGTTAACGATGAAATCAGTTAAAGATGAAATCAGTGAACGATGAAATCAGTTAAAGATGAAATCAGTTAACGATGAAATCAGTTAAATGAAGATGAAATCAGTTAACGATGAAATCAGTTAAATGAAGATGAAATCAGTTAACGATGAAATCAGTTAAATGAAGATGAAATCAGTTAACGATGAAATCAGTTAAATGAAGATGAAATCAGTTAACGATGAAATCAGTTAAATGAAGATGAAATCAGTTAACGATGAAATCAGTTAAAGATGAAATCAGTTAAAGGAAGATGAAATCAGTTAACGATGAAATCAGTTAAATGAAGATGAAATCAGTTAAAGATGAAATCAGTTAAATGAAGATGAAATCAGTTAAAGATGAAATCAGATACAGATGAAATCAGTTACATGAATATTAAATCAGTTAACGATGAAATCAGTCAACAATGAAATCAGTTAAAGATGAAATCAGTTAACGATGAAATCATTTAACGATGAAATCAGTTAAATGAAGATGAAATCAGTTAAAGATGAAATCAGTTAAATGAAGATGAAATCAGTTAAAGATGAAATCAGTTAAATGAAGATGAAATCAGTTAACGATGAAATAAGTTAAATGAAGATGAAATCAGTTAACGATGAAATCAGTTAAAGATGAAATCAGTTACAGATGAAATCAGTTACATGAAGATTAAATCAGTTAACGATGAAATCAGTTAACGATGAAATCAGTTAAAGATGAAATCAGTTACAGATGAAATCAGTTACATGAAGATGAAATCAGTTTACGATGAAATCAGTTAAAGATGAAATCAGTTAACGATGAAATCAGTTAAATGAAGATGAAATCAGTTAACGATGAAATCAGTTAAATGAAGATGAAATCAGTTAACGATGAAATCAGTTAACGATGAAATCAGTTAAATGAAGATGAAATCAGTTAACAATGAAATCAGTTAACGATGAAATCAGTTAACGATGAAATCAGTTAAATGAAGATGAAATCAGTTAACAATGAAATCAGTTAACGATGAAATCAGTTAAAGATGAAATCAGTTAAATGAAGATGAAATCAGTTAACGATGAAATCAGTTAAAGATGAAATCAGTTAACGATGAAATCAGTTAACGATGAAATCAGTTAAATGAAGATGAAATCAGTTAACGATGAAATCAGTTAAAGATGAAATCAGTTACAGATGAAATCAGTTACATGAAGATTAAATCAGTTAACGATGAAATCAGTTAAAGATGAAATCAGTTACAGATGAAATCAGTTACATGAAGATTAAATCAGTTAACGATGAAATCAGTTAACGATGAAATCAGTTAAATGAAGAATGAAAATGAAATCAGTTAAATGAAGATGAAATCAGTTAACGATGAAATCAGTTAACGATGAAATCAGTTAAATGAAGATGAAATCAGTTAAAGATGAAATCAGTTAAATGAAGATGAAATCAGTTAAATGAAGATGAAATCAGTTAACGATGAAATCAGTTAACGATGAAATCAGTTACAGATGAAATCAGTTACAGATGAAATCAGTTACATGAAGATTAAATCAGTTAACGATGAAATCAGTTAAAGATGAAATCAGTGAACGATGAAATCAGTTAAAGATGAAATCAGTTAACGACGAAATCAGTTAAAGATGAAATCAGTTAAATGAAGATGAAATCAGTTAACGATGAAATCAGTTAACGGTGAAATCAGTTGACGATGAAATCAGTTAACGATGAAATCAGTTAAATGAAGATGAAATCAGTTAACGATGAAATCAGTTAAATGAAGATGAAATCAGTTAAAGATGAAATCAGTTAAATGAAGATGAAATCAGTTAAAGATGAAATCAGTTACATGAAGATTAAATCAGTTAACGATGAAATCAGTTAACAAAGAAATCAGTTAAAGATGAAATCAGTTAACGATGAAATCAGTTAAATGAAGATGAAATCAGTTAACGATGAAATCAGTTAAAGATGAAATCAGTTAAATGAAGATGAAATCAGTTAACGATGAAATCAGTTAAATGAAGATGAAATCAGTTAACGATGAAATCAGTTAAAGATGAAATCAGTTACAGATGAAATCAGTTACATGAAGATTAAATCAGTTAACGATGAAATCAGTTAAAGATGAAATCAGTGAACGATGAAATCAGTTAAAGATGAAATCAGTTAACGATGAAATCAGTTAAATGAAGATGAAATCAGTTAACGATGAAATCAGTTACATGAAGATGAAATCAGTTAACGATGAAATCAGTTAAATGAAGATGAAATCAGTTAACGATGAAATCAGTTAAAGATGAAATCAGTTACAGATGAAATCAGTTACATGAAGATTAAATCAGTTAACGATGAAATCAGTTAAAGATGAAATCAGTGAACGATGAAATCAGTTAAAGATGAAATCAGTTAACGATGAAATCAGTTAAATGAAGATGAAATCAGTTAACGATGAAATCAGTTAAAGATGAAATCAGTTAAATGAAGATAAAATCAGTTAACGATGAAATCAGTTAAATGAAGATGAAATCAGTTAACGATGAAATCAGTTAAATGAAGATGAAATCAGTTAACGATGAAATCAGTTAAATGAAGATGAAATCAGTTAACGATGAAATCAGTTAAATGAAGATGAAATCAGTTAACGATGAAATCAGTTAAAGATGAAATCAGTTAAAGGAAGATGAAATCAGTTAACGATGAAATCAGTTAAATGAAGATGAAATCAGTTAACGATGAAATCAGTTAAATGAAGATGAAATCAGTTAACGATGAAATCAGTTAAATGAAGATGAAATCAGTTAACGATGAAATCAGTTAAAGATGAAATCAGTTAAAGGAAGATGAAATCAGTTAACGATGAAATCAGTTAAATGAAAATGAAATCAGTTAACGATGAAATCAGTTAAATGAAGATGAAATCAGTTAACGATGAAATCAGTTAAAGATGAAATCAGTTAAATGAAGATGAAATCAGTTAACGATGAAATCAGTTAAATGAAGATGAAATCAGTTAACGATGAAATCAGTTAAAGATGAAATCAGTTACAGATGAAATCAGTTACATGAAGATTAAATCAGTTAACGATGAAATCAGTTAAAGATGAAATCAGTGAACGATGAAATCAGTTAAAGATGAAATCAGTTAACGATGAAATCAGTTAAATGAAGATGAAATCAGTTAACGATGAAATCAGTTACATGAAGATGAAATCAGTTAACGATGAAATCAGTTAAATGAAGATGAAATCAGTTAACGATGAAATCAGTTAAAGATGAAATCAGTTACAGATGAAATCAGTTACATGAAGATTAAATCAGTTAACGATGAAATCAGTTAAAGATGAAATCAGTGAACGATGAAATCAGTTAAAGATGAAATCAGTTAACGATGAAATCAGTTAAATGAAGATGAAATCAGTTAACGATGAAATCAGTTAAAGATGAAATCAGTTAAATGAAGATAAAATCAGTTAACGATGAAATCAGTTAAATGAAGATGAAATCAGTTAACGATGAAATCAGTTAAATGAAGATGAAATCAGTTAACGATGAAATCAGTTAAATGAAGATGAAATCAGTTAACGATGAAATCAGTTAAATGAAGATGAAATCAGTTAACGATGAAATCAGTTAAAGATGAAATCAGTTAAAGGAAGATGAAATCAGTTAACGATGAAATCAGTTAAATGAAGATGAAATCAGTTAACGATGAAATCAGTTAAATGAAGATGAAATCAGTTAACGATGAAATCAGTTAAATGAAGATGAAATCAGTTAACGATGAAATCAGTTAAAGATGAAATCAGTTAAAGGAAGATGAAATCAGTTAACGATGAAATCAGTTAAATGAAAATGAAATCAGTTAACGATGAAATCAGTTAAATGAAGATGAAATCAGTTAAAGATGAAATCAGTTAAATGAAGATGAAATCAGTTAACGATGAAATCAGATACAGATGAAATCAGTTACATGAATATTAAATCAGTTAACGATGAAATCAGTCAACAATGAAATCAGTTAAAGATGAAATCAGTTAACGATGAAATCAGTTAACGATGAAATCAGTTAAATGAAGATGAAATCAGTTAACGATGAAATCAGTTAAAGATGAAATCAGTTAAATGTCGATGAAATCAGTTAACGATGAAATCAGTTAAATGAAGATGAAATCAGTTAACGATGAAATCAGTTAAATGAAGATGAAATCAGTTAACGATGAAATCAGTTAAATGAAGATGAAATCAGTTAACGATGAAATCAGTTAAATGAAGATGAAATCAGTTAACGATGAAATCAGTTAAAGATGAAATCAGTTACAGATGAAATCAGTTACATGAAGATTAAATCAGTTAACGATGAAATCAGTTAAAGATGAAATCAGTTAACAATGAAATCAGTTAAAGATTTAATCAGTTAACGATGAAATGAGTTAAATGAAGATGAAATCAGTTAACGATGAAATCAGTTAAAGATGAAATCAGTTAAATGAAGATGAAATCAGTTAACGATGAAATCAGTTAAATGAAGATGAAATCAGTTACAGATGAAATCAGTTACATGAAGATTAAATCAGTTAACGATGAAATCAGTTAAAGATGAAATCAGTTAACGATGAAATCACTTAAATGAAGAATGAAAATGAAATCAGTTAAATGAAGATGAAATCAGTTAACGTTGAAATCAGTTAAAGATGAAATCAGTTAACGATGAAATCAGTTAACGATGAAATCAGTTAAATGAAGATGAATTCAGTTAACGATGAAATCAGTTAAAGATGAAATCAGTTAAATGAAGATGAAATCAGTTAAAGATGAAATCAGTTAAATGAAGATGAAATCAGTTAACGATGAAATCAGTTAAATGAAGATGAAATCAGTTAACGATGAAATCAGTTAAAGATGAAATCAGTTACAGATGAAATCAGTTACATGAAGATTAAATCAGTTAACGATGAAATCAGTTAAAGATGAAATCAGTGAACGATGAAATCAGTTAAAGATGAAATCAGTTAACGATGAAATCAGTTAAATGAAGATGAAATCAGTTAACGATGAAATCAGTTAAATGAAGATGAAATCAGTTAACGATGAAATCAGTTAACGATGAAATCAGTTAAATGAAGATGAAATCAGTTAACGATGAAATCAGTTAACGATGAAATCAGTTAAATGAAGATGAAATCAGTTAACGATGAAATCAGTTAAAGATGAAATCAGTTAACGATGAAATCAGTTAAATGAAGATGAAATCAGTTAACGATGAAATCAGTTAAATGAAGATGAAATCAGTTAACGATGAAATCAGTTAAAGATGAAATCAGTTACAGATGAAATCAGTTACATGAAGATTAAATCAGTTAACGATGAAATCAGTTAAAGATGAAATCAGTTAACAATGAAATCAGTTAAAGATGAAATCAGTTAACGATGAAATGAGTTAAATGAAGATGAAATCAGTTAAAGATGAAATCAGTTACAGATGAAATCAGTTAAAGATGAAATCAGTTACAGATGAAATCAGTTACATGAAGATTAAATCAGTTAACGATGAAATCAGTTAAAGATGAAATGAGTTAACGATGAAATCAGTTAAATGAAGAATGAAAATGAAATCAGTTAAATGAAGATGAATTCAGTTAACGATTAAATCAGTTAAAGATGAAATCAGTTAACGATGAAATCAGTTAAATGAAGATGAAATCAGTTAACGATGAAATCAGTTAAAGATGAAATCAGTTAAATGAAGATGAAATCAATTAAAGATGAAATCAGTTAAATGAAGATGAAATCAGTTAACGATGAAATCAGTTAAAGATGAAATCAGTTAAAGATTAAGTCAGTTAAATGAAGATGAAATCAGTTAAAGATGAAATCAGTTAAATGAAGATGAAATCAGTTAAATGAAGATGAAATCAGTTAAATGAAGATGAAATCAGTGAACGATGAAATCAGTTAAAGATGAAATCAGTTACAGATGAAATCAGTTACATGAAGATTAAATCAATTAACGATGAAATCAGTTAAAGATGAAATCAGTGAACGATGAAATCAGTTAAAGATGAAATCAGTTAACGATGAAATCAGTTAAATGAAGATGAAATCAGTTAACGATGAAATCAGTTAAAGATGAAATCAGTTAAATGAAGATGAAATCAGTTAACGATGAAATCAGTTAAATGAAGATGAAATCAGTTAACGATGAAATCAGTTAACGATGAAATCAGTTAAATGAAGATGAAATCAGTTAACGATGAAATCAGTTAAATGAAGATGAAATCAGTTAAAGATGAAATCAGTTAACGATGAAATCAGTTAACGATGAAATCAGTTAACGATGAAATCAGTTAAATGAAGATGAAATCAGTTAACGATGAAATCAGTTAAAGATGAAATCAGTTACAGATGAAATCAGTTACATGAAGATTAAATCAGTTAACGATGAAATCAGTTAAAGATGAAATCAGTTAACGATGAAATCAGTTAAATGAAGAATGAAAATGAAATCAGTTAAATGAAGATGAAATCAGTTAACGATGAAATCAGTTAAATGAAGATGAAATCAGTTAACGATGAAATCAGTTAAATGAAGATGAAATCAGTTAACGATGAAATCAGTTAAAGATGAAATCAGTTACAGATGAAATCAGTTACATGAAGATGAAATCAGTTAACGATGAAATCAGTTAAAGATGAAATCAGTTAACGATGAAATCAGTTAACGATGAAATCAGTTAACGATGAAATCAGTTAAATGAAGATGAAATCAGTTAACGATGAAATCAGTTAAAGATGAAATCAGTTAAATGAAGATGAAATCAGTTAACGATGAAATCAGTTAAATGAAGATGAAATCAGTTAAATGAAGATGAAATCAGTTAACGATGAAATCAGTTGACGATGAAATCAGTTAAATGAAGATGAAATCAGTTAAATGAAGATGAAATCAGTTAACGATGAAATCAGTTAAAGATGAAATCAGTTACAGATGAAATCAGTTACATGAAGATTAAATCAGTTAACGATGAAATCAGTTAAAGATGAAATCAGTTAACGATGAAATCAGTTAAATGAAGAATGAAAATGAAATCAGTTAAATGAAGATGAAATCAGTTAACGATGAAATCAGTTAAAGATGAAATCAGTTAAATGAAGATGAAATCAGTTAACGATGAAATCAGTTAAATGAAGATGAAATCAGTTAACGATGAAATCAGTTAAAGATGAAATCAGTTACAGATGAAATCAGTTACATGAAGATTAAATCAGTTAACGATGAAATCAGTTAAAGATGAAATCAGTTAACGATGAAATCAGTTAAATGAAGAATGAAAATGAAATCAGTTAAATGAAGATGAAATCAGTTAACGATGAAATCAGTTAAAGATGAAATCAGTTAAATGAAGATGAAATCAGTTAACGATGAAATCAGTTAAATGAAGATGAAATCAGTTAACGATGAAATCAGTTAAAGATGAAATCAGTTACAGATGAAATCAGTTACATGAAGATTAAATCAGTTAACGATGAAATCAGTTACAGATGAAATCAGTTACATGAAGATTAAATCAGTTAACGATGAAATCAGTTAAAGATGAAATCAGTTAACGATGAAATCAGTTAAATGAAGAATGAAAATGAAATCAGTTAAATGAAGATGAAATCAGTTAACGATGAAATCAGTTAAAGATGAAATCAGTTAAATGAAGATGAAATCAGTTAACGATGAAATCAGTTAAATGAAGATGAAATCAGTTAACGATGAAATCAGTTAAAGATGAAATCAGTTACAGATGAAATCAGTTACATGAAGATTAAATCAGTTAACGATGAAATCAGTTAAAGATGAAATCAGTTAAATGAAGATGAAATCAGTTAACGATGAAATCAGTTAAATGTAGATGAAATCAGTTAAAGATGAAATCAGTTAAATGAAGAATGAAAATGAAATCAGTTAAATGAAGATGAAATCAGTTAACGATGAAATCAGTTAAAGATTAAATCAGTTAAATGAAGATGAAATCAGTTAACGATGAAATCAGTTAAATGAAGATGAAATCAGTTAAAGATGAAATCAGTTACAGATGAAATCAGTTAACGATGAAATCAGTTAAATGAAGATGAAATCAGTTAACGATGAAATCAGTTAAAGATGAAATCAGTTAAATGAAGATGAAATCAGTTAACGATGAAATCAGTTAAAGATTAAATCAGTTAAATGAAGAATGAAAATGAAATCAGTTAAATGAAGATGAAATCAGTTAACGATGAAATCAGTTAACGATGAAATCAGTTAAAGATGAAATCAGTTAAATGAAGATGAAATCAGTTAACGATGAAATCAGTTAAAGATGAAATCAGTTAAATGAAGATGAAATCAGTTAACGATGAAATCAGTTAAATGAAGATGAAATCAGTTAAAGATGAAATCAGTTAAATGAAGATGAAATCAGTTAAAGATGAAATCAGTTAACGATGAAATCAGTTAAAGATGAAATCAGTTAAGGATGAAATCAGTTAACGATGAAATCAGTTAAAGATGAAATCAGTTAAATGAAGATGAAATCAGTTAAATGAAGATGAAATCAGTTAAAGATGAAATCAGTTACAGATGAAATCAGTTAAATGAAGAATGAAAATGAAATCAGTTAAATGAAGATGAAATCAGTTAACGATGAAATCAGTTAACGATGAAATCAGTTAAATGAAGATGAAATCAGTTAACGATGAAATCAGTTAAAGATGAAATCAGTTAAATGAAGATGAAATCAGTTAACGATGAAATCAGTTACATGAAGATGAAATCAGTTAAATGAAGATGAAATCAGTTAACGATGAAATCAGTTAAAGATGAAATCAGTTAAATGAAGATGAAATCAGTTAACGATGAAATCAGTTAAATGAAGATGAAATCAGTTACAGATGAAATCAGTTAAAGATGAAATCAGTTAAATGAAAATGAAATCAGTTAACGATGAAATCAGTTAAAGATGAAATCATTTAAATGAAAATGAAATCAGTTAACGATGAAATCAGTTAAATGAAGATGAAATCAGTTAACGATGAAATCAGTTAAAGATGAAATCAGTTAAATGAAGATGAAATCAGTTAACGATGAAGTCAGTTAACGATGAAATCAGTTACAGATGAAATCAGTTACATGAAGATGAAATCAGTTAAAGATGAAATCAGTTAAATGAAGAATGAAATCAGTTAACGATGAAATCAGTTAAAAAAGAAATCAGTTAAATGAAGATGAAATCAGTTAACGATGAAATCAGTTAACGATGAAATCAGTTAAATGAAGATGAAATCAGTTAACGATGAAATCAGTTAAAGATGAAATCAGTTAAATGAAGATGAAATCAGTTAACGATGAAATCAGTTAAATGAAGATGAAATCAGTTAAATGAAGATGAAATCAGTTAACGATGAAATCAGTTGACGATGAAATCAGTTAAATGAAGATGAAATCAGTTAAATGAAGATGAAATCAGTTAACGATGAAATCAGTTAAAGATGAAATCAGTTACAGATGAAATCAGTTACATGAAGATTAAATCAGTTAACGATGAAATCAGTTAAAGATGAAATCAGTTAACGATGAAATCAGTTAAATGAAGAATGAAAATGAAATCAGTTAAATGAAGATGAAATCAGTTAACGATGAAATCAGTTAAAGATGAAATCAGTTAAATGAAGATGAAATCAGTTAACGATGAAATCAGTTAAATGAAGATGAAATCAGTTAACGATGAAATCAGTTAAAGATGAAATCAGTTACAGATGAAATCAGTTACATGAAGATTAAATCAGTTAACGATGAAATCAGTTAAAGATGAAATCAGTTAACGATGAAATCAGTTAAATGAAGAATGAAAATGAAATCAGTTAAATGAAGATGAAATCAGTTAACGATGAAATCAGTTAAAGATGAAATCAGTTAAATGAAGATGAAATCAGTTAACGATGAAATCAGTTAAATGAAGATGAAATCAGTTAACGATGAAATCAGTTAAAGATGAAATCAGTTACAGATGAAATCAGTTACATGAAGATTAAATCAGTTAACGATGAAATCAGTTACAGATGAAATCAGTTACATGAAGATTAAATCAGTTAACGATGAAATCAGTTAAAGATGAAATCAGTTAACGATGAAATCAGTTAAATGAAGAATGAAAATGAAATCAGTTAAATGAAGATGAAATCAGTTAACGATGAAATCAGTTAAAGATGAAATCAGTTAAATGAAGATGAAATCAGTTAACGATGAAATCAGTTAAATGAAGATGAAATCAGTTAACGATGAAATCAGTTAAAGATGAAATCAGTTACAGATGAAATCAGTTACATGAAGATTAAATCAGTTAACGATGAAATCAGTTAAAGATGAAATCAGTTAAATGAAGATGAAATCAGTTAACGATGAAATCAGTTAAATGTAGATGAAATCAGTTAAAGATGAAATCAGTTAAATGAAGAATGAAAATGAAATCAGTTAAATGAAGATGAAATCAGTTAACGATGAAATCAGTTAAAGATTAAATCAGTTAAATGAAGATGAAATCAGTTAACGATGAAATCAGTTAAATGAAGATGAAATCAGTTAAAGATGAAATCAGTTACAGATGAAATCAGTTAACGATGAAATCAGTTAAATGAAGATGAAATCAGTTAACGATGAAATCAGTTAAAGATGAAATCAGTTAAATGAAGATGAAATCAGTTAACGATGAAATCAGTTAAAGATTAAATCAGTTAAATGAAGAATGAAAATGAAATCAGTTAAATGAAGATGAAATCAGTTAACGATGAAATCAGTTAACGATGAAATCAGTTAAAGATGAAATCAGTTAAATGAAGATGAAATCAGTTAACGATGAAATCAGTTAAAGATGAAATCAGTTAAATGAAGATGAAATCAGTTAACGATGAAATCAGTTAAATGAAGATGAAATCAGTTAAAGATGAAATCAGTTAAATGAAGATGAAATCAGTTAAAGATGAAATCAGTTAACGATGAAATCAGTTAAAGATGAAATCAGTTAAGGATGAAATCAGTTAACGATGAAATCAGTTAAAGATGAAATCAGTTAAATGAAGATGAAATCAGTTAAATGAAGATGAAATCAGTTAACGATGAAATCAGTTAAAGATGAAATCAGTTACATGAAGATTAAATCAGTTAACGATGAAATCGGTTAAAAATGAAATCAGTTAACGATGAAATCAGTTAAATGAAGATGAAATCAGTGAACGATGAAATCAGTTAAAGATGAAATCAGTTAAATGAAGATGAAATCAGTTAAGGATGAAATCAGTTAAATGAAGATGAAATCAGTTAACGATGAAATCAGTTAAAGATGAAATCAGTTAAATGAAGATGAAATCAGTTAACGATGAAATCAGTTAAAGATGAAATCAGTTAAATGAAGATGAAATCAGTTAACGATGAAATCAGTTAAATGAAGATGAAATCAGTTAACGATGAAATCAGTTAAAGATGAAATCAGTTAAATGAAGATGAAATCAGTTAACGATGAAATCAGTTAAATGAAGATGAAATCAGTTAAATGTAGATGAAATCAGTTAACGATGAAATCAGTTAAAGATGAAATCAGTTAAATGAAGATGAAATCAGTTAACGATGAAATCAGTTAAATGAAGATGAAATCAGTTAACGATGAAATCAGTTAACGATGAAATCAGTTAAATGAAGATGAAATCAGTTAAATGAAGATGAAATCAGTTAACGAGGAAATCAGTTAAATGAAGATGAAATCAGTTAACGATGAAATCAGTTAAAGATGAAATCAGTTAAATGAAGATGAAATCAGTTAACGATGAAATCAGTTAAATGAAGATGAAATCAGTTAACGATGAAATCAGTTAAAGATGAAATCAGTTAAATGAAGATGAAGTCAGTTAAATGAAGATGAAATCAGTTAACGATGAAATCAGTTAAATGAAGATGAAATCAGTTAACGATGAAATCAGTTAAAGATGAAATCAGTTAAATGAAGATGAAATCAGTTAACGATGAAATCAGTTAATTGAAGATGAAATCAGTTACAGATGAAATCAGTTACATGAAGATGAAATCAGTTAAATGAAGATGAAATCAGTTAAAGATGAAATCAGTTAAATGAAGATGAAATCAGTTACATGAAGATTAAATCAGTTAACGATGAAATCAGTTAAAGATGAAATCAGTTAACGATGAAATCAGTTAAAGATGAAATCAGTTAAATGAAGATGAAATCAGTTAACGATGAAATCAGTTAAATGAAGATGAAATCAGTTAACGATGAAATCAGTTACAGATGAAATCAGTTACATGAAGATTAAATCAGTTAATGATGAAATCAGTTAAATGAACATGAAATCAGTTAAAGATGAAATCAGTTAAATGAAGAATGAAAATGAAATCAGTTAAATGAAGATGAAATCAGTTAACGATGAAATCAGTTAAAGATGAAATCAGTTAAATGAAGATGAAATCAGTTAACGATGAAATCAGTTAAATGAAGATGAAATCAGTTAAATGAAGATGAAATCAGTTAACGATGAAATCAGTTAAATGAAGATGAAATCAGTTAACGATGAAATCAGTTAAAGATGAAATCAGTTAAATGAAGATGAAATCAGTTAACGATGAAATCAGTTAAATGAAGATGAAATCAGTTAACGATGAAATCAGTTAAAGATGAAATCAGTTAAATGAAGATGAAGTCAGTTAAATGAAGATGAAATCAGTTAACGATGAAATCAGTTAAATGAAGATGAAATCAGTTAACGATGAAATCAGTTAAAGATGAAATCAGTTAAATGAAGATGAAATCAGTTAACGATGAAATCAGTTAAATGAAGATGAAATCAGTTAACGATGAAATCAGTTAAAGATGAAATCAGTTAAATGAAGATGAAATCAGTTAAAGATGAAATCAGTTAAATGAAGACTAAATCAGTTAACGATGAAATCAGTTAAATGAAGATGAAATCAGTTAACGATGAAATCAGTTAAAGATGAAATCAGTTAACGATGAAATCAGTTAAAGATCAAATCAGTTAAATGAAGATGAAATCAGTTAAATGAAGATGAAATTAGTTAAAGATGAAATCAGTTAAATGAAGAATGAAATCAGTTACAAATGAAATCAGTTAAATGAAGATGAAATCAGTTAAAGATGAAATCAGTTAAATGAAGATGAAATCAGTTAAATGAAGATGAAATCAGTTAACGATGAAATCAGTTAAAGATGAAATCAGTTAAATGAAGATGAAATCAGTTAACGATGAAATCAGTTACATGAAGATGAAATCAGTTAACGATGAAATCAGTTAAAGATGAAATCAGTTAAATGAAGATGAAATCAGTTAAATGAAGATGAAATCAGTTAACGATGAAATCAGTTAAAGATGAAATCAGTTAAATGAAGATGAAATCAGTTAATGATGAAATCAGTAAAATGAAGATGAAATCAGTTACAGATGAAATCAGTTAAAGATGAAATCAGTTAAATGAAGATGAAATCAGTTAACGATGAAATCAGTTAAAGATTAAATCAGTTAAATGAAGATGAAATCAGTTAAAGATGAAATCAGTTAAATGAAGATGAAATCAGTTAAATGAAGATGAAATCAGTTAACGATGAAATCAGTTAAAGATGAAATCAGTTAAATGAAGATGAAATCAGTTAACGATGAAATCAGTTAAATGAAGATGAAATCAGTTAACGATGAAATCAGTTAAAGATGAAATCAGTTAAATGAAGATGAAATCAGTTAACGATGAAATCAGTTAAATGAAGATGAAATCAGTTAACGATGAAATCAGTTAACGATGAAATCAGTTAAATGAAGATGAAATCAGTTAACGATGAAATCAGTTAACGATGAAATCAGTTAAATGAAGATGAAATCAGTTAACGATGAAATCAGTTAAATGAAGATGAAATCAGTTAACGATGAAATCAGTTAAATGAAGATGAAATCAGTTAACGATGAAATCAGTTAAAGATGAAATCAGTTAAATGAAGATGAAATCAGTTAACGATGAAATCAGTTAAATGAAGATGAAATCAGTTACAGATGAAATCAGTTACATGAAGATGAAATCAGTTAAAGATGAAATCAGTTAAAGATTAAATCAGTTAAATGAAGATGAAATCAGTTAAAGATGAAATCAGTTAAATGAAGATGAAATCAGTTAAATGAAGATGAAATCAGTTAAAGATGAAATCAGTTAAATGAAGATGAAATCAGTTAACGATGAAATCAGTTAAAGATGAAATCAGTTACATGAAGATGAAATCAGTTAACGATGAAATCAGTTAAAAATGAAATCAGTTAACGATGAAATCAGTTAAATGAAGATGAAATCAGTGAACGATGAAATCAGTTAAAGATGAAATCAGTTAAATGAAGATGAAATCAGTTAACGATGAAATCAGTTAAGTGAAGATGAAATCAGTTAACGATGAAATCAGTTAAAGATGAAATCAGTTAAATGAAGATGAAATCAGTTAACGATGAAATCAGTTAAATGAAGATGAAATCAGTTAACGATGAAATCAGTTAACGATGAAATCAGTTAAAGATGAAATCAGTTAACGATGAAATCAGTTAAAGATGAAATCAGTTAAATGAAGATGAAGTCAGTTAAATGAAGATGAAATCAGTTAACGATGAAATCAGTTAAATGAAGATGAAATCAGTTAACGATGAAATCAGTTAACGATGAAATCAGTTAAAGATGAAATCAGTTAAATGAAGATGAAATCAGTTAAAGATGAAATCAGTTAAAGATGAAATCAGTTAACGATGAAATCAGTTAAATGAAGATGAAATCAGTTAAATGAAGATGAAATCAGTTAACGATGAAATCAGTTAAAGATGAAATCAGTTACATGAAGATTAAATCAGTTAACGATGAAATCAGTTAAAGATGAAATCAGTTAACGATGAAATCAGTTAAATGAAGATGAAATCAGTTAACGATGAAATCAGTTAAAGATGAAATCAGTTAAATGAAGATGAAATCAGTTAACGATGAAATCAGTTACAGATGAAATCAGTTACATGAAGATTAAATCAGTTACAGATGAAATCAGTTAAATGAACATGAAATCAGTTAAAGATGAAATCAGTTAAATGAAGAATGAAAATGAAATCAGTTAAATGAAGATGAAATCAGTTAACGATGAAATCAGTTAAAGATGAAATCAGTTAAATGAAGATGAAATCAGTTAAATGAAGATGAAATCAGTTAACGATGAAATCAGTTAAAGATGAAATCAGTTAAAGATGAAATCAGTTAAATGAAGATGAAATCAGTTAAAGATGAAATCAGTTAAATGAAGATGAAATCAGTTAAATGAAGATGAAATCAGTTACATGAAGATTAAATCAGTTAACGATGAAATCAGTTAAAGATGAAATCAGTTAACGATGAAATCAGTTAAATGAAGATGAAATCAGTGAACGATGAAATCAGTTAAAGATGAAATCAGTTAAAGATGAAATCAGTTAAATGAAGATGAAATCAGTTAACGATGAAATCAGTTAAATGAAGATGAAATCAGTTAACGATGAAATCAGTTAAAGATGAAATCAGTTAAATGAAGATGAAATCAGTTAACGATGAAATCAGTTAAATGAAGATGAAATCAGTTAACGATGAAATCAGTTAAAGATGAAATCAGTTAAATGAAGATGAAATCAGTTAACGATGAAATCAGTTAAATGAAGATGAAATCAGTTAACGATGAAATCAGTTAAATGAAGATGAAATCAGTTAAATGAAGATGAAATCAGTTAACGATGAAATCAGTTAAAGATGAAATCAGTTACATGAAGATGAAATCAGTTAACGATGAAATCAGTTAAATGAAGATGAAATCAGTTAACGATGAAATCAGTTAAAGATGAAATCAGTTAAATGAAGATGAAATCAGTTAACGATGAAATCAGTTAAATGAAGATGAAATCAGTTAACGATGAAATCAGTTACAGATGAAATCAGTTACATGAAGATTAAATCAGTTAAAGATGAAATCAGTTAAATGAAGATGAAATCAGTTAAAGATGAAATCAGTTAAATGAAGAATGAAAATGAAATCAGTTAAATGAAGATGAAATCAGTTAACGATGAAATCAGTTAAAGATGAAATCAGTTAAATGAAGATGAAATCAGTTCACGATGAAATCAGTTAAATGAAGATGAAGTCAGTTAAATGAAGATGAAATCAGTTAACGATGAAATCAGTTAAATGAAGATGAAATCAGTTAACGATGAAATCAGTTAAAGATGAAATCAGTTAAATGAAGATGAAATCAGTTAACGATGAAATCAGTTAATTGAAGATGAAATCAGTTACAGATGAAATCAGTTACATGAAGATGAAATCAGTTAAAGATGAAATCAGTTAAAGATTAAATCAGTTAAATGAAGATGAAATCAGTTAAAGATGAAATCAGTTAAATGAAGATGAAATCAGTTAAAGATGAAATCAGTTAAAGATGAAATCAGTTAAATGAAGATGAAATCAGTTAACGATGAAATCAGTTAAATGAAGATGAAATCAGTTAAATGAAGATGAAATCAGTTAACGATGAAATCAGTTAAAGATGAAATCAGTTACATGAAGATTAAATCAGTTAACGATGAAATCAGTTAAAGATGAAATCAGTTAACGATGAAATCAGTTAAATGAAGATGAAATCAGTTAACGATGAAATCAGTTAAAGATGAAATCAGTTAAATGAAGATGAAATCAGTTAACGATGAAATCAGTTACAGATGAAATCAGTTACATGAAGATTAAATCAGTTACAGATGAAATCAGTTAAATGAACATGAAATCAGTTAAAGATGAAATCAGTTAAATGAAGAATGAAAATGAAATCAGTTAAATGAAGATGAAATCAGTTAACGATGAAATCAGTTAAAGATGAAATCAGTTAAATGAAGATGAAATCAGTTAAATGAAGATGAAATCAGTTAAAGATGAAATCAGTTAAATGAAGATGAAATCAGTTAACGATGAAATCAGTTAAATGAAGATGAAATCAGTTAACGATGAAATCAGTTAAAGATGAAATCAGTTAAATGAAGATGAAATCAGTTAAAGATGAAATCAGTTAAATGAAGACGAAATCAGTTAACGATGAAATCAGTTAAATGAAGATGAAATCAGTTAACGATGAAATCAGTTAAAGATGAAATCAGTTAAATGAAGATGAAATCAGTTAACGATGAAATCAGTTAAAGATGAAATCAGTTAAATGAAGATGAAATCAGTTAACGATGAAATCAGTTACATGAAGATGAAATCAGTTAAATGAAGATGAAATTAGTTAAAGATGAAATCAGTTAAATGAAGAATGAAATCAGTTACAAATGAAATCAGTTAAATGAAGATGAAATCAGTTAAAGATGAAATCAGTTAAATGAAGATGAAATCAGTTAAATGAAGATGAAATCAGTTAACGATGAAATCAGTTAAAGATGAAATCAGTTAAATGAAGATGAAATCAGTTAACGATGAAATCAGTTACATGAAGATGAAATCAGTTAACGATGAAATCAGTTAAAGATGAAATCAGTTAAATGAAGATGAAATCAGTTAAATGAAGATGAAATCAGTTAACGATGAAATCAGTTAAAGATGAAATCAGTTAAATGAAGATGAAATCAGTTAATGATGAAATCAGTAAAATGAAGATGAAATCAGTTACAGATGAAATCAGTTAAAGATGAAATCAGTTAAATGAAGATGAAATCAGTTAACGATGAAATCAGTTAAAGATTAAATCAGTTAAATGAAGATGAAATCAGTTAAAGATGAAATCAGTTAAATGAAGATGAAATCAGTTAAATGAAGATGAAATCAGTTAACGATGAAATCAGTTAAAGATGAAATCAGTTAAATGAAGATGAAATCAGTTAACGATGAAATCAGTTAAATGAAGATGAAATCAGTTAACGATGAAATCAGTTAAAGATGAAATCAGTTAAATGAAGATGAAATCAGTTAACGATGAAATCAGTTAAATGAAGATGAAATCAGTTAACGATGAAATCAGTTAACGATGAAATCAGTTAAATGAAGATGAAATCAGTTAACGATGAAATCAGTTAAATGAAGATGAAATCAGTTAACGATGAAATCAGTTAAAGATGAAATCAGTTAAATGAAGATGAAGTCAGTTAAATGAAGATGAAATCAGTTAACGATGAAATCAGTTAAATGAAGATGAAATCAGTTAACGATGAAATCAGTTAAAGATGAAATCAGTTAAATGAAGATGTAATCAGTTAATGATGAAATCAGTTAAATGAAGATTAAATCAGTTACAGATGACATCAGTTACATGAAGATGAAATCAGTTAAAGATGAAATCAGTTAAAGATTAAATCAGTTAAATGAAGATGAAATCAGTTAAAGATGAAATCAGTTAAATGAAGATGAAATCAGTTAAATGAAGATGAAATCAGTTAAATGAAGATGAAATCAGTTACATGAAGATTAAATCAGTTAACGATGAAATCAGTTAAAGATGAAATCAGTTAACGATGAAATCAGTTAAATGAAGATGAAATCAGTGAACGATGAAATCAGTTAAAGATGAAATCAGTTAACGATGAAATCAGTTAAATGAAGATGAAATCAGTTAACGATGAAATCAGTTAAAGATGAAATCAGTTAAATGAAGATGAAATCAGTTAACGATGAAATCAGTTAAATGAAGATGAAATCAGTTAACGATGAAATCAGTTAAAGATGAAATCAGTTAAATGAAGATGAAATCAGTTAACAATGAAATCAGTTAAATGAAGATGAAATCAGTTACAGATGAAATCAGTTACATGAAGATGAAATCAGTTAAAGATGAAATCAGTTAAAGATTAAATCAGTTAAATGAAGATGAAATCAGTTAAAGATGAAATCAGTTAAATGAAGATGAAATCAGTTAAATGAAGATGAAATCAGTTAAAGATGAAATCAGTTAAATGAAGATGAAATCAGTTAACGATGAAATCAGTTAAAGATGAAATCAGTTACATGAAGATTAAATCAGTTAACGATGAAATCAGTTAAAAATGAAATCAGTTAACGATGAAATCAGTTAAATGAAGATGAAATCAGTGAACGATGAAATCAGTTAAAGATGAAATCAGTTAAATGAAGATGAAATCAGTTAACGATGAAATCAGTTAAATGAAGATGAAATCAGTTAACGATGAAATCAGTTAAAGATGAAATCAGTTAAATGAAGATGAAATCAGTTAACGATGAAATCAGTTAAATGAAGATGAAATCAGTTAAATGTAGATGAAATCAGTTAACGATGAAATCAGTTAAAGATGAAATCAGTTAAATGAAGATGAAATCAGTTAACGATGAAATCAGTTAAATGAAGATGAAATCAGTTAACGATGAAATCAGTTAACGATGAAATCAGTTAAAGATGAAATCAGTTAAATGAAGATGAAATCAGTTAAAGATGAAATCAGTTAAATGAAGATGAAATCAGTTAACGATGAAATCAGTTAAAGATGAAATCAGTTAAATGAAGATGAAGTCAGTTAAATGAAGATGAAATCAGTTAACGATGAAATCAGTTAAAGATGAAATCAGTTAAATGAAGATGAAATCAGTTAACGATGAAATCAGTTAATTGAAGATGAAATCAGTTACAGATGAAATCAGTTACATGAAGATGAAATCAGTTAAATGAAGATGAAATCAGTTAAATGAAGATGAAATCAGTTAAAGATGAAATCAGTTAAATGAAGATGAAATCAGTTACATGAAGATTAAATCAGTTAAAGATGAAATCAGTTAAATGAAGATGAAATCAGTTAACGATGAAATCAGTTAAATGAAGATGAAATCAGTTAACGATGAAATCAGTTACAGATGAAATCAGTTACATGAAGATTAAATCAGTTAATGATGAAATCAGTTAAATGAACATGAAATCAGTTAAAGATGAAATCAGTTAAATGAAGAATGAAAATGAAATCAGTTAAATGAAGATGAAATCAGTTAACGATGAAATCAGTTAAAGATGAAATCAGTTAAATGAAGATGAAATCAGTTAACGATGAAATCAGTTAAATGAAGATGAAATCAGTTAAATGAAGATGAAATCAGTTAACGATGAAATCAGTTAAATGAAGATGAAATCAGTTAACGATGAAATCAGTTAACGATGAAATCAGTTAAATGAAGATGAAATCAGTTAACGATGAAATCAGTTAAATGAAGATGAAATCAGTTAACGATGAAATCAGTTAAAGATGAAATCAGTTAAATGAAGATGAAATCAGTTAACGATGAAATCAGTTAAATGAAGATGAAATCAGTTACAGATGAAATCAGTTACATGAAGATGAAATCAGTTAAAGATGAAATCAGTTAAAGATTAAATCAGTTAAATGAAGATGAAATCAGTTAAAGATGAAATCAGTTAAATGAAGATGAAATCAGTTAAATGAAGATGAAATCAGTTAAAGATGAAATCAGTTAAATGAAGATGAAATCAGTTAACGATGAAATCAGTTAAAGATGAAATCAGTTACATGAAGATGAAATCAGTTAACGATGAAATCAGTTAAAAATGAAATCAGTTAACGATGAAATCAGTTAAATGAAGATGAAATCAGTGAACGATGAAATCAGTTAAAGATGAAATCAGTTAAATGAAGATGAAATCAGTTAACGATGAAATCAGTTAAGTGAAGATGAAATCAGTTAACGATGAAATCAGTTAAAGATGAAATCAGTTAAATGAAGATGAAATCAGTTAACGATGAAATCAGTTAAATGAAGATGAAATCAGTTAACGATGAAATCAGTTAACGATGAAATCAGTTAAAGATGAAATCAGTTAACGATGAAATCAGTTAAAGATGAAATCAGTTAAATGAAGATGAAGTCAGTTAAATGAAGATGAAATCAGTTAACGATGAAATCAGTTAAATGAAGATGAAATCAGTTAACGATGAAATCAGTTAACGATGAAATCAGTTAAAGATGAAATCAGTTAAATGAAGATGAAATCAGTTAAAGATGAAATCAGTTAAAGATGAAATCAGTTAACGATGAAATCAGTTAAATGAAGATGAAATCAGTTAAATGAAGATGAAATCAGTTAACGATGAAATCAGTTAAAGATGAAATCAGTTACATGAAGATTAAATCAGTTAACGATGAAATCAGTTAAAGATGAAATCAGTTAACGATGAAATCAGTTAAATGAAGATGAAATCAGTTAACGATGAAATCAGTTAAAGATGAAATCAGTTAAATGAAGATGAAATCAGTTAACGATGAAATCAGTTACAGATGAAATCAGTTACATGAAGATTAAATCAGTTACAGATGAAATCAGTTAAATGAACATGAAATCAGTTAAAGATGAAATCAGTTAAATGAAGAATGAAAATGAAATCAGTTAAATGAAGATGAAATCAGTTAACGATGAAATCAGTTAAAGATGAAATCAGTTAAATGAAGATGAAATCAGTTAAATGAAGATGAAATCAGTTAACGATGAAATCAGTTAAAGATGAAATCAGTTAAAGATGAAATCAGTTAAATGAAGATGAAATCAGTTAAAGATGAAATCAGTTAAATGAAGATGAAATCAGTTAAATGAAGATGAAATCAGTTACATGAAGATTAAATCAGTTAACGATGAAATCAGTTAAAGATGAAATCAGTTAACGATGAAATCAGTTAAATGAAGATGAAATCAGTGAACGATGAAATCAGTTAAAGATGAAATCAGTTAAAGAT
Organism: Semicossyphus pulcher; assembly: GCF_022749685.1. Classification (NCBI taxonomy): domain Eukaryota; kingdom Metazoa; phylum Chordata; class Actinopteri; order Labriformes; family Labridae; genus Semicossyphus; species Semicossyphus pulcher. The sequence continues at coordinate 2,773,955 of NW_027211703.1, forward strand.
GAAATCAGTTAAATGAAGATGAAATCAGTTAACGATGAAATCAGTTAAATGAAGATGAAATCAGTTAACGATGAAATCAGTTAAAGATGAAATCAGTTAAATGAAGATGAAATCAGTTAACGATGAAATCAGTTAAATGAAGATGAAATCAGTTAACGATGAAATCAGTTAAAGATGAAATCAGTTAAATGAAGATGAAATCAGTTAACGATGAAATCAGTTAAATGAAGATGAAATCAGTTAACGATGAAATCAGTTAAATGAAGATGAAATCAGTTAAATGAAGATGAAATCAGTTAACGATGAAATCAGTTAAAGATGAAATCAGTTACATGAAGATGAAATCAGTTAACGATGAAATCAGTTAAATGAAGATGAAATCAGTTAACGATGAAATCAGTTAAAGATGAAATCAGTTAAATGAAGATGAAATCAGTTAACGATGAAATCAGTTAAATGAAGATGAAATCAGTTAACGATGAAATCAGTTACAGATGAAATCAGTTACATGAAGATTAAATCAGTTAAAGATGAAATCAGTTAAAGATGAAATCAGTTAAATGAAGAATGAAAATGAAATCAGTTAAATGAAGATGAAATCAGTTAACGATGAAATCAGTTAAAGATGAAATCAGTTAAATGAAGATGAAATCAGTTCACGATGAAATCAGTTAAATGAAGATGAAGTCAGTTAAATGAAGATGAAATCAGTTAACGATGAAATCAGTTAAATGAAGATGAAATCAGTTAACGATGAAATCAGTTAAAGATGAAATCAGTTAAATGAAGATGAAATCAGTTAACGATGAAATCAGTTAATTGAAGATGAAATCAGTTACAGATGAAATCAGTTACATGAAGATGAAATCAGTTAAAGATGAAATCAGTTAAAGATTAAATCAGTTAAATGAAGATGAAATCAGTTAAAGATGAAATCAGTTAAATGAAGATGAAATCAGTTAAAGATGAAATCAGTTAAAGATGAAATCAGTTAAATGAAGATGAAATCAGTTAACGATGAAATCAGTTAAATGAAGATGAAATCAGTTAAATGAAGATGAAATCAGTTAACGATGAAATCAGTTAAAGATGAAATCAGTTACATGAAGATTAAATCAGTTAACGATGAAATCAGTTAAAGATGAAATCAGTTAACGATGAAATCAGTTAAATGAAGATGAAATCAGTTAACGATGAAATCAGTTAAAGATGAAATCAGTTAAATGAAGATGAAATCAGTTAACGATGAAATCAGTTACAGATGAAATCAGTTACATGAAGATTAAATCAGTTACAGATGAAATCAGTTAAATGAACATGAAATCAGTTAAAGATGAAATCAGTTAAATGAAGAATGAAAATGAAATCAGTTAAATGAAGATGAAATCAGTTAACGATGAAATCAGTTAAAGATGAAATCAGTTAAATGAAGATGAAATCAGTTAAATGAAGATGAAATCAGTTAAAGATGAAATCAGTTAAATGAAGATGAAATCAGTTAACGATGAAATCAGTTAAATGAAGATGAAATCAGTTAACGATGAAATCAGTTAAAGATGAAATCAGTTAAATGAAGATGAAATCAGTTAAAGATGAAATCAGTTAAATGAAGACGAAATCAGTTAACGATGAAATCAGTTAAATGAAGATGAAATCAGTTAACGATGAAATCAGTTAAAGATGAAATCAGTTAAATGAAGATGAAATCAGTTAACGATGAAATCAGTTAAAGATGAAATCAGTTAAATGAAGATGAAATCAGTTAACGATGAAATCAGTTACATGAAGATGAAATCAGTTAAATGAAGATGAAATTAGTTAAAGATGAAATCAGTTAAATGAAGAATGAAATCAGTTACAAATGAAATCAGTTAAATGAAGATGAAATCAGTTAAAGATGAAATCAGTTAAATGAAGATGAAATCAGTTAAATGAAGATGAAATCAGTTAACGATGAAATCAGTTAAAGATGAAATCAGTTAAATGAAGATGAAATCAGTTAACGATGAAATCAGTTACATGAAGATGAAATCAGTTAACGATGAAATCAGTTAAAGATGAAATCAGTTAAATGAAGATGAAATCAGTTAAATGAAGATGAAATCAGTTAACGATGAAATCAGTTAAAGATGAAATCAGTTAAATGAAGATGAAATCAGTTAATGATGAAATCAGTAAAATGAAGATGAAATCAGTTACAGATGAAATCAGTTAAAGATGAAATCAGTTAAATGAAGATGAAATCAGTTAACGATGAAATCAGTTAAAGATTAAATCAGTTAAATGAAGATGAAATCAGTTAAAGATGAAATCAGTTAAATGAAGATGAAATCAGTTAAATGAAGATGAAATCAGTTAACGATGAAATCAGTTAAAGATGAAATCAGTTAAATGAAGATGAAATCAGTTAACGATGAAATCAGTTAAATGAAGATGAAATCAGTTAACGATGAAATCAGTTAAAGATGAAATCAGTTAAATGAAGATGAAATCAGTTAACGATGAAATCAGTTAAATGAAGATGAAATCAGTTAACGATGAAATCAGTTAACGATGAAATCAGTTAAATGAAGATGAAATCAGTTAACGATGAAATCAGTTAAATGAAGATGAAATCAGTTAACGATGAAATCAGTTAAAGATGAAATCAGTTAAATGAAGATGAAGTCAGTTAAATGAAGATGAAATCAGTTAACGATGAAATCAGTTAAATGAAGATGAAATCAGTTAACGATGAAATCAGTTAAAGATGAAATCAGTTAAATGAAGATGTAATCAGTTAATGATGAAATCAGTTAAATGAAGATTAAATCAGTTACAGATGACATCAGTTACATGAAGATGAAATCAGTTAAAGATGAAATCAGTTAAAGATTAAATCAGTTAAATGAAGATGAAATCAGTTAAAGATGAAATCAGTTAAATGAAGATGAAATCAGTTAAATGAAGATGAAATCAGTTAAATGAAGATGAAATCAGTTACATGAAGATTAAATCAGTTAACGATGAAATCAGTTAAAGATGAAATCAGTTAACGATGAAATCAGTTAAATGAAGATGAAATCAGTGAACGATGAAATCAGTTAAAGATGAAATCAGTTAACGATGAAATCAGTTAAATGAAGATGAAATCAGTTAACGATGAAATCAGTTAAAGATGAAATCAGTTAAATGAAGATGAAATCAGTTAACGATGAAATCAGTTAAATGAAGATGAAATCAGTTAACGATGAAATCAGTTAAAGATGAAATCAGTTAAATGAAGATGAAATCAGTTAACAATGAAATCAGTTAAATGAAGATGAAATCAGTTACAGATGAAATCAGTTACATGAAGATGAAATCAGTTAAAGATGAAATCAGTTAAAGATTAAATCAGTTAAATGAAGATGAAATCAGTTAAAGATGAAATCAGTTAAATGAAGATGAAATCAGTTAAATGAAGATGAAATCAGTTAAAGATGAAATCAGTTAAATGAAGATGAAATCAGTTAACGATGAAATCAGTTAAAGATGAAATCAGTTACATGAAGATTAAATCAGTTAACGATGAAATCAGTTAAAAATGAAATCAGTTAACGATGAAATCAGTTAAATGAAGATGAAATCAGTGAACGATGAAATCAGTTAAAGATGAAATCAGTTAAATGAAGATGAAATCAGTTAACGATGAAATCAGTTAAATGAAGATGAAATCAGTTAACGATGAAATCAGTTAAAGATGAAATCAGTTAAATGAAGATGAAATCAGTTAACGATGAAATCAGTTAAATGAAGATGAAATCAGTTAAATGTAGATGAAATCAGTTAACGATGAAATCAGTTAAAGATGAAATCAGTTAAATGAAGATGAAATCAGTTAACGATGAAATCAGTTAAATGAAGATGAAATCAGTTAACGATGAAATCAGTTAACGATGAAATCAGTTAAAGATGAAATCAGTTAAATGAAGATGAAATCAGTTAAAGATGAAATCAGTTAAATGAAGATGAAATCAGTTAACGATGAAATCAGTTAAAGATGAAATCAGTTAAATGAAGATGAAGTCAGTTAAATGAAGATGAAATCAGTTAACGATGAAATCAGTTAAAGATGAAATCAGTTAAATGAAGATGAAATCAGTTAACGATGAAATCAGTTAATTGAAGATGAAATCAGTTACAGATGAAATCAGTTACATGAAGATGAAATCAGTTAAATGAAGATGAAATCAGTTAAATGAAGATGAAATCAGTTAAAGATGAAATCAGTTAAATGAAGATGAAATCAGTTACATGAAGATTAAATCAGTTAAAGATGAAATCAGTTAAATGAAGATGAAATCAGTTAACGATGAAATCAGTTAAATGAAGATGAAATCAGTTAACGATGAAATCAGTTACAGATGAAATCAGTTACATGAAGATTAAATCAGTTAATGATGAAATCAGTTAAATGAACATGAAATCAGTTAAAGATGAAATCAGTTAAATGAAGAATGAAAATGAAATCAGTTAAATGAAGATGAAATCAGTTAACGATGAAATCAGTTAAAGATGAAATCAGTTAAATGAAGATGAAATCAGTTAACGATGAAATCAGTTAAATGAAGATGAAATCAGTTAAATGAAGATGAAATCAGTTAACGATGAAATCAGTTAAATGAAGATGAAATCAGTTAACGATGAAATCAGTTAACGATGAAATCAGTTAAATGAAGATGAAATCAGTTAACGATGAAATCAGTTAAATGAAGATGAAATCAGTTAACGATGAAATCAGTTAAAGATGAAATCAGTTAAATGAAGATGAAATCAGTTAACGATGAAATCAGTTAACGATGAAATCAGTTAAAGATGAAATCAGTTAAATGAAGATGAAGTCAGTTAAATGAAGATGAAATCAGTTAACGATGAAATCAGTTAAATGAAGATGAAATCAGTTAACGATGAAATCAGTTAAAGATGAAATCAGTTAAATGAAGATGAAATCAGTTAACGATGAAATCAGTTAAATGAAGATGAAATCAGTTAACGATGAAATCAGTTAAAGATGAAATCAGTTAAATGAAGATGAAATCAGTTAAAGATGAAATCAGTTAAATGAAGACGAAATCAGTTAACGATGAAATCAGTTAAATGAAGATGAAATCAGTTAACGATGAAATCAGTTAAAGATGAAATCAGTTAAATGAAGATGAAATCAGTTAACGATGAAATCAGTTAAAGATGAAATCAGTTAAATGAAGATGAAGTCAGTTAACGATGAAATCAGTTAAAGATGAAATCAGTTAAATGAAGATGAAATCAGTTAACGATGAAATCAGTTACATGAAGATGAAATCAGTTAACGATGAAATCAGTTAACGATGAAATCAGTTAAATGAAGATGAAATCAGTTAACGATGTAATCAGTTAACGATGAAATCAGTTACAGATTAAATCAGATACAGATGAAATCAGTTACATAAAGATGAAATTAGTTAAAGATGAAATCAGTTAAATGAAGAATGAAATCATTTACAAATGAAATCAGTTAAATGAAGATGAAATCAGTTAAAGATGAAATCAGTTAAATGAAGATGAAATCAGTTAAATGAAGATGAAATCAGTTAACGATGAAATCAGTTAAAGATGAAATCAGTTAAATGAAGATGAAATCAGTTAACGATGAAATCAGTTACATGAAAATGAAATCAGTTAACGATGAAATCAGTTAAAGATGAAATCAGTTAAATGAAGATGAAATCAGTTAAATGAAGATGAAATCAGTTAACGATGAAATCAGTTAAAGATGAAATCAGTTAAATGAAGATGAAATCAGTTAACGATGAAATCAGTTAAATGAAGATGAAATCAGTTAACGATGAAATCAGTTAAAGATGAAATCAGTTAAATGAAGATGAAATCAGTTAACGATGAAATCAGTTAAATGAAGATGAAATCAGTTAACGATGAAATCAGTTAAATGAAGATGAAATCAGTTAAATGAAGATGAAATCAGTTAACGATGAAATCAGTTAAAGATGAAATCAGTTACATGAAGATGAAATCAGTTAACGATGAAATCAGTTAAATGAAGATGAAATCAGTTAACGATGAAATCAGTTAAAGATGAAATCAGTTAAATGAAGATGAAATCAGTTAACGATGAAATCAGTTAAATGAAGATGAAATCAGTTAACGATGAAATCAGTTACAGATGAAATCAGTTACATGAAGATTAAATCAGTTAAAGATGAAATCAGTTAAATGAAGATGAAATCAGTTAAAGATGAAATCAGTTAAATGAAGAATGAAAATGAAATCAGTTAAATGAAGATGAAATCAGTTAACGATGAAATCAGTTAAAGATGAAATCAGTTAAATGAAGATGAAATCAGTTAAAGATGAAATCAGTTAAATGAAGATGAAATCAGTTAAATGAAGATGAAATCAGTTAACGATGAAATCAGTTAAATGAAGATGAAATCAGTTAACGATGAAATCAGTTAAAGATGAAATCAGTTAAATGAAGATGAAATCAGTTAACGATGAAATCAGTTAAATGAAGATGAAATCAGTTAACGATGAAATCAGTTAAAGATGAAATCAGTTAAATGAAGATGAAGTCAGTTAAATGAAGATGAAATCAGTTAACGATGAAATCAGTTAAATGAAGATGAAATCAGTTAACGATGAAATCAGTTAAAGATGAAATCAGTTAAATGAAGATGAAATCAGTTAACGATGAAATCAGTTAATTGAAGATGAAATCAGTTACAGATGAAATCAGTTACATGAAGATGAAATCAGTTAAAGATTAAATCAGTTAAATGAAGATGAAATCAGTTAAAGATGAAATCAGTTAAATGAAGATGAAATCAGTTAAAGATGAAATCAGTTAAATGAAGATGAAATCAGTTAACGATGAAATCAGTTAAATGAAGATGAAATCAGTTAAATGAAGATGAAATCAGTTAACGATGAAATCAGTTAAAGATGAAATCAGTTACATGAAGATTAAATCAGTTAACGATGAAATCAGTTAAAGATGAAATCAGTTAACGATGAAATCAGTTAAATGGAGATGAAATCAGTTAACGATGAAATCAGTTAAAGATGAAATCAGTTAAATGAAGATGAAATCAGTTAACGATGAAATCAGTTACAGATGAAATCAGTTACATGAAGATTAAATCAGTTACAGATGAAATCAGTTAAATGAACATGAAATCAGTTAAAGATGAAATCAGTTAAATGAAGAATGAAAATGAAATCAGTTAAATGAAGATGAAATCAGTTAACGATGAAATCAGTTAAAGATGAAATCAGTTAAATGAAGATGAAATCAGTTAAATGAAGATGAAATCAGTTAACGATGAAATCAGTTAAATGAAGATGAAATCAGTTAACGATGAAATCAGTTAACGATGAAATCAGTTAAATGAAGATGAAATCAGTTATCGATGAAATCAGTTAAATGAAGATGAAATCAGTTAAATGAAGATGAAATCAGTTAACGATGAAATCAGTTAAATGAAGATGAAATCAGTTAACGGTGAAATCAGTTAACGATGAAATCAGTTAAATGAAGATGAAATCAGTTAAATGAAGATGAAATCAGTTAACGATGAAATCAGTTAAATGAAGATGAAATCAGTTAACGATGAAATCAGTTAAAGATGAAATCAGTTAAATGAAGATGAAATCAGTTAACGATGAAATCAGTTAAATGAAGATGAAATCAGTTAACGATGAAATCAGTTAAAGATGAAATCAGTTAAATGAAGATGAAGTCAGTTAAATGAAGATGAAATCAGTTAACGATGAAATCAGTTAAATGAAGATGAAATCAGTTAACGATGAAATCAGTTAAAGATGAAATCAGTTAAATGAAGATGAAATCAGTTAACGATGAAATCAGTTAAATGAAGAATGAAAATGAAATCAGTTAAATGAAGATGAAATCAGTTAACGATGAAATCAGTTAAAGATGAAATCAGTTAAATGAAGATGAAATCAGTTAACGATGAAATCAGTTAAATGAAGATGAAATCAGTAAACGATGAAATCAGTTAAAGATGAAATCAGTTAAAGATGAAATCAGTTAAAGATGAAATCAGTTAAATGAAGAATGAAATCAGTTAAAGATGAAATCAGTTAAAGATGAAATCAGTTAAATGAAGAATGAAAATGAAATCAGTTAAATGAAGATGAAATCAGTTAACGATGAAATCAGTTAAAGATGAAATCAGTTAAATGAAGATGAAATCAGTTAACGATGAAATCAGTTAAAGATGAAATCAGTTAACGATGAAATCAGTTAACGATGAAATCAGTTAAATGAAGATGAAATCAGTTAACGATGAAATCAGTTAACGATGAAATCAGTTAAATGAAGATGAAATCAGTTAAAGATGAAATCAGTTAAAGATGAAATCAGTTAAAGATGAAATCAGTTAAATGAAGATGAAATCAGTTAAATGAAGATGAAATCAGTTAACGATGAAATCAGTTAAAGATGAAATCAGTTACAGATGAAATCAGTTACATGAAGATTAAATCAGTTAACGATGAAATCAGTTAAAGATGAAATCAGTTAACGATGAAATCAGTTAAATGAAGAATGAAAATGAAATCAGTTAAATGAAGATGAAATCAGTTAACGATGAAATCAGTTAACGATGAAATCAGTTAAAGATGAAATCAGTTAATTGAAGATGAAATCAGTTAACGATGAAATCAGTTAAATGAAGATGAAATCAGTTAACGATGAAATCAGATAAAGATGAAATCAGTTAAATGAAGATGAAATCAGTTAAAGATGAAATCAGTTAAATGTAGATGAAATCAGTTAAAGATGAAATCAGTTAAATGACGAATGAAAATGAAATCAGTTAAATGAAGATGAAATCAGTTAAAGATGAAATCAGTTAAATGAAGATGAAATCAGTTAACGATGAAATCAGTTAAATGAAGATGAAATCAGTTAACGATGAAATCAGTTAAAGATGAAATCAGTTAAATGAAGATGAAATCAGTTAACGATGAAATCAGTTAAATGAAGATGAAATCAGTTAAAGATGAAATCAGTTACAGATGAAATCAGTTACAGATGAAATCAGTTACATGAAGATTAAATCAGTTAAAGATTAAATCAGTTACATGAAGATTAAATCAGTTAAAGATTAAATCAGTTAAATGAAGATGAAATCAGTTAAAGATGAAATCAGTTAAATGAAGAATGAAAATGAAATCAGTTAAATGAAGATGAAATCAGTTAACGATGAAATCAGTTAAAGATGAAATCAGTTAAAGATGAAATCAGTTAAATGAAGATGAAATCAGTTAACGATGAAATCAGTTAAATGAAGATGAAATCAGTTAAAGATGAAATCAGTTAAATGAAGATGAAATCAGTTAACGATGAAATCAGTTAAAGATTAAATCAGTTAAATGAAGATGAAATCAGTTAACGATGAAATCAGTTAAATGAAGATGAAATCAGTTAACGATGAAATCAGTTAAAGATGAAATCAGTTAAAGATGAAATCAGTTAAATGAAGAATGAAATCAGTTAAAGATGAAATCAGTTAAAGATGAAATCAGTTAAATGAAGAATGAAAATGAAATCAGTTAAATGAAGATGAAATCAGTTAACGATGAAATCAGTTAACGATGAAATCAGTTAAATGAAGAATGAAAATGAAATCAGTTAAATGAAGATGAAATCAGTTAACGATGAAATCAGTTAAAGATGAAATTAGTTAAAGATGAAATCAGTTAATTGAAGATGAAATCAGTTAACGATGAAATCAGTTAAATGGAGATGAAATCAGTTAACGATGAAATCAGATAAAGATGAAATCAGTTAAATGAAGATGAAATCAGTTAACGATGAAATCAGTTAAATGTAGATGAAATCAGTTAAAGATGAAATCAGTTAAAGATGAAATCAGTTACAGATGAAATCAGTTACAGATGAAATCAGTTACATGAAGATGAAATCAGTTAAAGATTAAATCAGTTACATGAAGATTAAATCAGTTAAAGATTAAATCAGTTAAATGAAGATGAAATCAGTTAAAGATGAAACTAGTTAAATGAAGAATGAAAATGAAATCAGTTAAATGAAGATGAAATCAGTTAACGATGAAATCAGTTAAAGATGAAATCAGTTAAAGATGAAATCAGTTAAATGAAGATTAAATCAGTTAACGATGAAATCAGTTAAAGATGAAATCAGTTAAATGAAGATGAAATCAGTTAACGATGAAATCAGTTAAAGATGAAATCAGTTAAATGAAGATGAAATCAGTTAACGATGAAATCAGTTAACGATGAAATCAGTTAAATGAAGATGAAATCAGTTAACGATGAAATCAGTTAAAGATGAAATCAGTTAAATGAAGATGAAATCAGTTAACGATGAAATCAGTTAAATGAAGATGAAATCAGTTAACGATGAAATCAGTTAACGATGAAATCAGTTAAATGAAGAATGAAATCAGTTAACGATGAAATCAGTTAAATGAAGATGAAATCAGTTAACGATGAAATCAGTTAAAGATGAAATCAGTTAACGATGAAATCAGTTAACGATGAAATCAGTTAAATGAAGATGAAATCAGTTAACGATGAAATCAGTTACAGATGAAATCAGTTACATGAAGATTAAATCAGTTAACGATGAAATCAGTTAAAGATGAAATCAGTTAACGATGAAATCAGTTAAATGAAGAATGAAAATGAAATCAGTTAAATGAAGATGAAATCAGTTAACGATGAAATCAGTTAAAGATGAAATCAGTTAACGATGAAATCAGTTAACGATGAAATCAGTTAACGATGAAATCAGTTAACGATGAAATCAGTTAACGATGAAATCAGTTAAATGAAGATGAAATCAGTTAACGATGAAATCAGTTAACGATGAAATCAGTTAACGATGGAATCAGTTAAATGAAGATGAAATCAGTTAACGATGAAATCAGTTAACGATGAAATCAGTTAAATGAAGATGAAATCAGTTAAATGAAGATGAAATCAGTTAACGATGGAATCAGTTAAATGAAGATGAAATCAGTTAACGAAGAAATCAGTTAACGATGAAATCAGTTAACGATGAAATCAGTTAAATGAAGATGAAATCAGTTAAATGAAGATGAAATCAGTTAACGATGAAATCAGTTAACGATGAAATCAGTTAACGATGAAATCAGTTAAAGATGAAATCAGTTAACGATGAAATCAGTTAACGATGAAATCAGTTAAATGAAGATGAAATCAGTTAACGATGAAATCAGTTACAGATGAAATCAGTTACATGAAGATTAAATCAGTTAACGATGAAATCAGTTAAGGATGAAATCAGTTAAATGAAGATGAAATCAGTTAATGATGAAATCAGTTAAATGAAGATGAAATCAGTTAACGATGAAATCAGATAAAGATGAAATCAGTTAAATGAAGATGAAATCAGTTAACGATGAAATCAGTTAAATGAAGATGAAATCAGTTAACGATGAAATCAGTTAAAGATGAAATCAGTTAAATGAAGATGAAATCAGTTCACGATGAAATCAGTTAAATGAAGATGAAATCAGTTAACGATGAAATCAGTTAACGATGAAATCAGTTAAATGAAGATGAAATCAGTTAAATGAAGATGAAATCAGTTAACGATGAAATCAGTTAAAGATGAAATCAGTTAACGATGAAATCAGTTAAAGATGAAATCAGTTAACGATGAAATCAGTTAACGATGAAATCAGTTAAATGAAGATGAAATCAGTTAACGATGAAATCAGTTAAATGAAGATGAAATCAGTTAAATGAAGATGAAATCAGTTAACAATGAAATCAGTTAACGATGGAATCAGTTAAAGATGAAATCAGTTAACGATGAAATCAGTTAAATGAAGATGAAATCAGTTAACGATGAAATCAGTTAACGATGAAATCAGTTAAATGAAGATGAAATCAGTTAACGATGAAATCAGTTAAATGAAGATGAAATCAGTTAACGATGAAATCAGATAAAGATGAAATAAGTTAAATGAAGATGAAATCAGTTAACGATGAAATCAGTTAAATGAAGATGAAATCAGTTAACGATGAAATCAGTTAAAGATGAAATCAGTTAAATGAAGATGAAATCAGTAAACGATGAAATCAGTTAAAGATGAAATCAGTTAAAGATGAAATCAGTTAAAGATGAAATCAGTTAAATGAAGAATGAAATCAGTTAAAGATGAAATCAGTTAAAGATGAAATCAGTTAAATGAAGATGAAATCAGTTAAAGATGAAATCAGTTAAATGAAGATGAAATCAGTTAACGATGAAATCAGTTAAAGATGAAATCAGTTAAATGAAGATGAAATCAGTTAACGATGAAATCAGTTAAATGAAGATGAAATCAGTTAACGATGAAATCAGTTAAAGATGAAATCAGTTAAAGATGAAATCAGTTAACGATGAAATCAGTTAACGATGAAATCAGTTAAATGAAGATGAAATCAGTTATTGATGAAATCAGTTAACGATGAAATCAGTTAAAGATGAAATCAGTTAAATGAAGATTAAATCAGTTAACGATGAAATCAGTTAAAGATGAAATCAGTTAACGATGAAATCAGTTAAATGAAGAATGAAAATGAAATCAGTTAAATGAAGATGAAATCAGTTAACGATGAAATCAGTTAACGATGAAATCAGTTAAAGATGAAATCAGTTAATTGAAGATGAAATCAGTTAACGATGAAATCAGTTAAATGAAGATGAAATCAGTTAACGATGAAATCAGATAAAGATGAAATCAGTTAAATGAAGATAAAATCAGTTAAAGATGAAATCAGTTAAATGTAGATGAAATCAGTTAAAGATGAAATCAGTTAAATGACGAATGAAAATGAAATCAGTTAAATGAAGATGAAATCAGTTAAAGATGAAATCAGTTAAATGAAGATGAAATCAGTTAACGATGAAATCAGTTAAATGAAGATGAAATCAGTTAAAGATGAAATCAGTTACAAATGAAATCAGTTACAGATGAAATCAGTTAAATGAAGATGAAATCAGTTAACGATGAAATCAGTTAAAGATGAAATCAGTTAAATGAAGATGAAATCAGTTAACGATGAAATCAGTTAAATGAAGATGAAATCAGTTAAAGATGAAATCAGTTACAGATGAAATCAGTTACAGATGAAATCAGTTACATGAAGATTAAATCAGTTAAAGATTAAATCAGTTACATGAAGATTAAATCAGTTAAAGATTAAATCAGTTAAATGAAGATGAAATCAGTTAAAGATGAAATCAGTTAAATGAAGAATGAAAATGAAATCAGTTAAATGAAGATGAAATCAGTTAACGATGAAATCAGTTAAAGATGAAATCAGTTAAAGATGAAATCAGTTAAATGAAGATGAAATCAGTTAACGATGAAATCAGTTAAATGAAGATGAAATCAGTTAAAGATGAAATCAGTTAAATGAAGATGAAATCAGTTAACGATGAAATCAGTTAAAGATTAAATCAGTTAAATGAAGATGAAATCAGTTAACGATGAAATCAGTTAAATGAAGATGAAATCAGTAAACGATGAAATCAGTTAAAGATGAAATCAGTTAAAGATGAAATCAGTTAAATGAAGAATGAAATCAGTTAAAGATGAAATCAGTTAAAGATGAAATCAGTTAAATGAAGAATGAAAATGAAATCAGTTAAATGAAGATGAAATCAGTTAACGATGAAATCAGTTAAAGATGAAATCAGTTAAATGAAGATGAAATCAGTTAACGATGAAATCAGTTAAATGAAGATGAAATCAGTTAACGATGAAATCAGTTAAAGATGAAATCAGTTAACGATGAAATCAGTTAACGATGAAATCAGTTAACGATGAAATCAGTTAAATGAAGAATGAAAATGAAATCAGTTAAATGAAGATGAAATCAGTTAACGATGAAATCAGTTAAAGATGAAATCAGTTAAAGATGAAATCAGTTAATTGAAGATGAAATCAGTTAACGATGAAATCAGTTAAATGGAGATGAAATCAGTTAACGATGAAATCAGATGAAGATGAAATCAGTTAAATGAAGATGAAATCAGTTAACGATGAAATCAGTTAAATGTAGATGAAATCAGTTAAAGATGAAATCAGTTAAAGATGAAATCAGTTACAGATGAAATCAGTTACAGATGAAATCAGTTACATGAAGATGAAATCAGTTAAAGATTAAATCAGTTACATGAAGATTAAATCAGTTAAAGATTAAATCAGTTAAATGAAGATGAAATCAGTTAAAGATGAAACTAGTTAAATGAAGAATGAAAATGAAATCAGTTAAATGAAGATTAAATCAGTTAACGATGAAATCAGTTAAAGATGAAATCAGTTAAAGATGAAATCAGTTAAATGAAGATGAAATCAGTTAACGATGAAATCAGTTAAAGATGAAATCAGTTAAATGAAGATGAAATCAGTTAACGATGAAATCAGTTAACGATGAAATCAGTTAAATGAAGATGAAATCAGTTAACGATGAAATCAGTTAAAGATGAAATCAGTTAAATGAAGAATGAAAATGAAATCAGTTAAATGAAGATGAAATCAGTTAACGATGAAATCAGTTAAAGATGAAATCAGTTAACGATGAAATCAGTTAACGATGAAATCAGTTAACGATGAAATCAGTTAAATGAAGATGAAATCAGTTAACGATGAAATCAGTTAACGATGGAATCAGTTAAATGAAGATGAAATCAGTTAACGATGAAATCAGTTAACGATGAAATCAGTTAAATGAAGATGAAATCAGTTAGATGAAGATTAAATCAGTTAACGATGGAATCAGTTAAATGAAGATGAAATCAATTAACGAAGAAATCAGTTAACGATGAAATCAGTTAACGATGAAATCAGTTAAATGAAGATGAAATCAGTTAAATGAAGATGAAATCAGTTAACGATGAAATCAGTTAACGATGAAATCAGTTAAATGAAGAATGAAATCAGTTAACGATGAAATCAGTTAAATGAAGATGAAATCAGTTAACGATGAAATCAGTTAAAGATGAAATCAGTTAACGATGAAATCAGTTAACGATGAAATCAGTTAATGATGAAATCAGTTAAATGAAGATGAAATCAGTTAAATGAAGATGAAATCAGTTAACGATGAAATCAGTTAACGATGAAATCAGTTAACGATGAAATCAGTTAACGATGAAATCAGTTAAATGAAGATGAAATCAGTTAACGATGAAATCAGTTACAGATGAAATCAGTTACATGAAGATTAAATCAGTTAACGATGAAATCAGTTAACGATGAAATCAGTTAACGATGAAATCAGTTAAATGAAGATGAAATCAGTTAACGATGAAATCAGTTAAATGAAGATGAAATCAGTTAACGATGAAATCAGATAAAGATGAAATCAGTTAAATGAAGATGAAATCAGTTAACGATGAAATCAGTTAAATGAAGATGAAATCAGTTAACGATGAAATCAGTTAAAGATGAAATCAGTTAAATGAAGATGAAATCAGTTCACGATGAAATCAGTTAAATGAAGATGAAATCAGTTAACGATGAAATCAGTTAACGATGAAATCAGTTAAATGAAGATGAAATCAGTTAAATGAAGATGAAATCAGTTAACGATGAAATCAGTTAAAGATGAAATCAGTTAACGATGAAATCAGTTAAAGATGAAATCAGTTAACGATGAAATCAGTTAACGATGAAATCAGTTAAATGAAG
This sequence comes from Semicossyphus pulcher, assembly GCF_022749685.1. Lineage (NCBI taxonomy): Eukaryota > Metazoa > Chordata > Actinopteri > Labriformes > Labridae > Semicossyphus > Semicossyphus pulcher. The sequence goes on from NW_027211703.1 coordinate 2,789,692, forward strand.
ATGAAATCAGTTAAAGATGAAATCAGTTAAATGAAGATGAAATCAGTTAAATGAAGATGAAATCAGTTAACAATGAAATCAGTTAACGATGAAATCAGTTAAATGAAGATGAAATTAGTTAACGATGAAATCAGTTAACGATGAAATCAGTTAAATGAAGATGAAATCAGTTAACGATGAAATCAGTTACAGATGAAATCAGTTACATGAAGATTAAATCAGTTAACGATGAAATCAGTTAAAGATGAAATCAGTTAACGATGAAATCAGTTAAATGAAGATGAAATCAGTTAACGATGAAATCAGTTAAATGAAGATGAAATCAGTTAATGATGAAATCAGTTAAAGATGAAATCAGTTACAGATGAAATCAGTTACATGAAGATTAAATCAGTTAACGATGAAATCAGTTAAAGATGAAATCAGTTAACGATGAAATCAGTTAAAGATGAAATCAGTTAACGATGAAATCAGTTAAATGAAGATGAAATCAGTTAACGATGAAATCAGTTAAAGATGAAATCAGTTAAATGAAGATGAAATCAGTTAACGATGAAATCAGTTAAATGAAGATGAAATCAGTTAACGATGAAATCAGTTAACGATGAAATCAGTTAAATGAAGATGAAATCAGTAAACGATGAAATCAGTTAACGATGAAATCAGTTAAAGATGAAATCAGTTAAATGAAGATGAAATCAGTTAACGATGAAATCAGTAAAAGATGAAATCAGTTAACGTTGAAATCAGTTAAAGATGAAATCAGTTAACGTTGAAATCAGTTAAATGAAGATGAAATCAGTTAACGATGAAATCAGTTAAATGAAGATGAAATCAGTTAACGATGAAATCAGTTAACGATGAAATCAGTTAAATGAAGATGAAATCAGTTAACGATGAAATCAGTTAAAGATGAAATCAGTTAAATGAAGATGAAATCAGTTAACGATGAAATCAGTTAAAGATGAAATCAGTTAAATGAAGATGAAATCAGTTAACGATGAAATCAGTTAAATGAAGATGAAATCAGTTAAGGATGAAATCAGTTAACGATGAAATCAGTTAACGATGAAAATGAAATCAGTTAACGATGAAATCAGTTAAATGAAGATGAAATCAGTTAACGATGAAATCAGTTAAATGAAGATGAAATCAGTTAACGATGAAATCAGTTAACGATGAAATCAGTTAACGATGAAATCAGTTAAATGAAGATGAAATCAGTTAACGATGAAATCAGTTAAATGAAGATGAAATCAGTTAAAGATGAAATCAGTTAACGATGAAATCAGTTAACGATGAAATCAGTTAAATGAAGAATGAAAATGAAATCAGTTAAATGAAGATGAAATCAGTTAACGATGAAATCAGTTAACGATGAAATCAGTTAAATGAAGATGAAATCAGTTAACGATGAAATCAGTTAAAGATGAAATCAGTTAAATGAAGATGAAATCAGTTAACGATGAAATCAGTTAAATGAAGATGAAATCAGTTAACGATGAAATCAGTTAACGATGAAATCAGTTAAATGAAGATGAAATCAGTTAACGATGAAATCAGTTAAAGATGAAATCAGTTAAATGAAGATGAAATCAGTTAACGATGAAATCAGTTGAAGATGAAATCAGTTAACGATGAAATCAGTTAAAGATGAAATCAGTTAACGATGGAATCAGTTAAATGAAGATGAAATCAGTTAACGATGAAATCAGTTAACGATGAAATCAGTTAACGATGAAATCAGTTAAATGAAGATGAAATCAGTTAACGATGAAATCAGTTAACGATGAAATCAGTTAACGATGAAATCAGTTAACGATGAAATCAGTTAAATGAAGATGAAATCAGTTAACGATGAAATCAGTTAAAGATGAAATCAGTTAAATGAAGATGAAATCAGTTAACGATGAAATCAGTTAACGATGAAATCAGTTAAATGAAGATGAAATCAGTTAAAGATGAAATCAGTGAACGATGAAATCAGTTAAAGATGAAATCAGTTAACGATGAAATCAGTTAAATGAAGATGAAATCAGTTAACGATGAAATCAGTTAAAGATGAAATCAGTTAAATGAAGATGAAATCAGTTAACGATGAAATCAGTTAAATGAAGATGAAATCAGTTAACGATGAAATCAGTTAACGATGAAATCAGTTAACGATGAAATCAGTTAAATGAAGATGAAATCAGTTAACGATGAAATCAGTTAAATGAAGATGAAATCAGTTAACGATGAATTCAGTTAAAGATGAAATCAGTTAAAGATGAAATCAGTTAAATGAAGATGAAATCAGTTAACGATGAAATCAGTTAAATGAAGATGAAATCAGTTAACGATGAAATCAGTTAACGATGGAATCAGTTAAAGATGAAATCAGTTAACGATGAAATCAGTTAAATGAAGATGAAATCAGTTAACGATGAAATCAGTTAAATGAAGATGAAATCAGTTAACGATGAAATCAGTTAAAGATGAAATCAGTTAACGATGAAATCAGTTAAATGAAGATGAAATCAGTTAACGATGAAATCAGTTAAATATGAAATCAGTTACAGATGAAATCAGTTACATGAAGATTAAATCAGTTAACGATGAAATCAGTTAAAGATGAAATCAGTTAACGATGAAATCAGTTAAATGAAGAATGAAAATGAAATCAGTTAAATGAAGATGAAATCAGTTAAATGAAGATGAAATCAGTTAACGATGAAATCAGTTAAAGATGAAATCAGTTAACGATGAAATCAGTTAACGATGAAATCAGTTAAATGAAGATGAAATCAGTTAACGATGAAATCAGTTAAAGATGAAATCAGTTAAATGAAGATGAAATCAGTTAACGATGAAATCAGTTAACGATGAAATCAGTTAAATGAAGATGAAATCAGTTAAAGATGAAATCAGTTAAATGAAGATGAAATCAGTTAACGATGAAATCAGTTAAATGAAGATGAAATCAGTTACAGATGAAATCAGTTACATGAAGATTAAATCAGTTAACGATGAAATCAGTTAAAGATGAAATCAGTGAACGATGAAATCAGTTAAAGATGAAATCAGTTAACGATGAAATCAGTTAAATGAAGATGAAATCAGTTAACGATGAAATCAGTTAAAGATGAAATCAGTTAAATGAAGATGAAATCAGTTAACGATGAAATCAGTTAAATGAAGATGAAATCAGTTAACGATGAAATCAGTTAACGATGAAATCAGTTAACGATGAAATCAGTTAAATGAAGATGAAATCAGTTAACGATGAAATCAGTTAAATGAAGATGAAATCAGTTAACGATGAAATCAGTTAAAGATGAAATCAGTTAAATGAAGATGAAATCAGTTAACGATGAAATCAGTTAAATGAAGATGAAATCAGTTAACGATGAAATCAGTTAACGATGGAATCAGTTAAAGATGAAATCAGTTAACGATGAAATCAGTTAAATGAAGATGAAATCAGTTAACGATGAAATCAGATAAAGATGAAATCAGTTAAATGAAGATGAAATCAGTTAACGATGAAATCAGTTAAATGAAGATGAAATCAGTTAACGATGAAATCAGTTAAAGATGAAATCAGTTAAATGAAGATGAAATCAGTTCACGATGAAATCAGTTAAATGAAGATGAAATCAGTTAACGATGAAATCAGTTAACGATGAAATCAGTTAAATGAAGATGAAATCAGTTAAATGAAGATGAAATCAGTTAACGATGAAATCAGTTAAAGATGAAATCAGTTAACGATGAAATCAGTTAAAGATGAAATCAGTTAACGATGAAATCAGTTAACGATGAAATCAGTTAAATGAAGATGAAATCAGTTAACGATGAAATCAGTTAAATGAAGATGAAATCAGTTAAAGATGAAATCAGTTAAAGATGAAATCAGTTAAAGATGAAATCAGTTAAATGAAGATGAAATCAGTTAAAGATGAAATCAGTTACAGATGAAATCAGTTACATGAAGATTAAATCAGTTAACGATGAAATCAGTTAAAGATGAAATCAGTTAACGATGAAATCAGTTAAATGAAGAATGAAAATGAAATCAGTTAAATGAAGATGAAATCAGTTAACGATGAAATCAGTTAACGATGAAATCAGTTAAAGATGAAATCAGTTAATTGAAGATGAAATCAGTTAACGATGAAATCAGTTAAATGAAGATGAAATCAGTTACAGATGAAATCAGTTAACGATGAAATAAGTTAAATGAAGATGAAATCAGTTAAATGAAGATGAAATCAGTTAAGGATGAAATCAGTTAACGATGAAATCAGTTAACGATGAAAATGAAATCAGTTAACGATGAAATCAGTTAACGATGAAATCAGTTAAATGAAGATGAAATCAGTTAACGATGAAATCAGTTAAATGAAGATGAAATCAGTTAACGATGAAATCAGTTAACGATGAAATCAGTTAACGATGAAATCAGTTAAATGAAGATGAAATCAGTTAACGATGAAATCAGTTAAATGAAGATGAAATCAGTTAAAGATGAAATCAGTTAACGATGAAATCAGTTAACGATGAAATCAGTTAAATGAAGAATGAAAATGAAATCAGTTAAATGAAGATGAAATCAGTTAACGATGAAATCAGTTAACGATGAAATCAGTTAAATGAAGATGAAATCAGTTAAAGATGAAATCAGTGAACGATGAAATCAGTTAAAGATGAAATCAGTTAACGATGAAATCAGTTAAATGAAGATGAAATCAGTTAACGATGAAATCAGTTAAAGATGAAATCAGTTAAATGAAGATGAAATCAGTTAACGATGAAATCAGTTAAATGAAGATGAAATCAGTTAACGATGAAATCAGTTAACGATGAAATAAGTTAAATGAAGATGAAATCAGTTAACGATGAAATCAGTTAAAGATGAAATCAGTTAAATGAAGATGAAATCAGTTAACGATGAAATCAGTTGAAGATGAAATCAGTTAACGATGAAATCAGTTAAAGATGAAATCAGTTAACGATGGAATCAGTTAAATGAAGATGAAATCAGTTAACGATGAAATCAGTTAACGATGAAATCAGTTAACGATGAAATCAGTTAACGATGAAATCAGTTAAATGAAGATGAAATCAGTTAACGATGAAATCAGTTAAAGATGAAATCAGTTAACGATGAAATCAGTTAACGATGAAATCAGTTAAATGAAGATGAAATCAGTTAACGATGAAATCAGTTAAAGATGAAATCAGTTAAATGAAGATGAAATCAGTTAACGATGAAATCAGTTAACGATGAAATCAGTTAAATGAAGATGAAATCAGTTAAAGATGAAATCAGTGAACGATGAAATCAGTTAAAGATGAAATCAGTTAACGATGAAATCAGTTAAATGAAGATGAAATCAGTTAACGATGAAATCAGTTAAAGATGAAATCAGTTAAATGAAGATGAAATCAGTTAACGATGAAATCAGTTAAATGAAGATGAAATCAGTTAACGATGAAATCAGTTAACGATGAAATCAGTTAAATGAAGATGAAATCAGTTAACGATGAAATCAGTTAAAGATGAAATCAGTTAAATGAAGATGAAATCAGTTAACGATGAAATCAGTTGAAGATGAAATCAGTTAACGATGAAATCAGTTAAAGATGAAATCAGTTAACGATGGAATCAGTTAAATGAAGATGAAATCAGTTAACGATGAAATCAGTTAACGATGAAATCAGTTAACGATGAAATCAGTTAAATGAAGATGAAATCAGTTAACGATGAAATCAGTTAACGATGAAATCAGTTAACGATGAAATCAGTTAACGATGAAATCAGTTAAATGAAGATGAAATCAGTTAACGATGAAATCAGTTAAAGATGAAATCAGTTAAATGAAGATGAAATCAGTTAACGATGAAATCAGTTAACGATGAAATCAGTTAAATGAAGATGAAATCAGTTAAAGATGAAATCAGTGAACGATGAAATCAGTTAAAGATGAAATCAGTTAACGATGAAATCAGTTAAATGAAGATGAAATCAGTTAACGATGAAATCAGTTAAAGATGAAATCAGTTAAATGAAGATGAAATCAGTTAACGATGAAATCAGTTAAATGAAGATGAAATCAGTTAACGATGAAATCAGTTAACGATGAAATCAGTTAACGATGAAATCAGTTAAATGAAGATGAAATCAGTTAACGATGAAATCAGTTAAATGAAGATGAAATCAGTTAACGATGAATTCAGTTAAAGATGAAATCAGTTAAAGATGAAATCAGTTAAATGAAGATGAAATCAGTTAACGATGAAATCAGTTAAATGAAGATGAAATCAGTTAACGATGAAATCAGTTAACGATGGAATCAGTTAAAGATGAAATCAGTTAACGATGAAATCAGTTAAATGAAGATGAAATCAGTTAACGATGAAATCAGTTAAATGAAGATGAAATCAGTTAACGATGAAATCAGTTAAAGATGAAATCAGTTAACGATGAAATCAGTTAAATGAAGATGAAATCAGTTAACGATGAAATCAGTTAAATATGAAATCAGTTACAGATGAAATCAGTTACATGAAGATTAAATCAGTTAACGATGAAATCAGTTAAAGATGAAATCAGTTAACGATGAAATCAGTTAAATGAAGAATGAAAATGAAATCAGTTAAATGAAGATGAAATCAGTTAAATGAAGATGAAATCAGTTAACGATGAAATCAGTTAAAGATGAAATCAGTTAACGATGAAATCAGTTAACGATGAAATCAGTTAAATGAAGATGAAATCAGTTAACGATGAAATCAGTTAAAGATGAAATCAGTTAAATGAAGATGAAATCAGTTAACGATGAAATCAGTTAACGATGAAATCAGTTAAATGAAGATGAAATCAGTTAAAGATGAAATCAGTTAAATGAAGATGAAATCAGTTAACGATGAAATCAGTTAAATGAAGATGAAATCAGTTACAGATGAAATCAGTTACATGAAGATTAAATCAGTTAACGATGAAATCAGTTAAAGATGAAATCAGTGAACGATGAAATCAGTTAAAGATGAAATCAGTTAACGATGAAATCAGTTAAATGAAGATGAAATCAGTTAACGATGAAATCAGTTAAAGATGAAATCAGTTAAATGAAGATGAAATCAGTTAACGATGAAATCAGTTAAATGAAGATGAAATCAGTTAACGATGAAATCAGTTAACGATGAAATCAGTTAACGATGAAATCAGTTAAATGAAGATGAAATCAGTTAACGATGAAATCAGTTAAATGAAGATGAAATCAGTTAACGATGAAATCAGTTAAAGATGAAATCAGTTAAATGAAGATGAAATCAGTTAACGATGAAATCAGTTAAATGAAGATGAAATCAGTTAACGATGAAATCAGTTAACGATGGAATCAGTTAAAGATGAAATCAGTTAACGATGAAATCAGTTAAATGAAGATGAAATCAGTTAACGATGAAATCAGATAAAGATGAAATCAGTTAAATGAAGATGAAATCAGTTAACGATGAAATCAGTTAAATGAAGATGAAATCAGTTAACGATGAAATCAGTTAAAGATGAAATCAGTTAAATGAAGATGAAATCAGTTCACGATGAAATCAGTTAAATGAAGATGAAATCAGTTAACGATGAAATCAGTTAACGATGAAATCAGTTAAATGAAGATGAAATCAGTTAAATGAAGATGAAATCAGTTAACGATGAAATCAGTTAAAGATGAAATCAGTTAACGATGAAATCAGTTAAAGATGAAATCAGTTAACGATGAAATCAGTTAACGATGAAATCAGTTAAATGAAGATGAAATCAGTTAACGATGAAATCAGTTAAATGAAGATGAAATCAGTTAAAGATGAAATCAGTTAAAGATGAAATCAGTTAAAGATGAAATCAGTTAAATGAAGATGAAATCAGTTAAAGATGAAATCAGTTACAGATGAAATCAGTTACATGAAGATTAAATCAGTTAACGATGAAATCAGTTAAAGATGAAATCAGTTAACGATGAAATCAGTTAAATGAAGAATGAAAATGAAATCAGTTAAATGAAGATGAAATCAGTTAACGATGAAATCAGTTAACGATGAAATCAGTTAAAGATGAAATCAGTTAATTGAAGATGAAATCAGTTAACGATGAAATCAGTTAAATGAAGATGAAATCAGTTACAGATGAAATCAGTTAACGATGAAATAAGTTAAATGAAGATGAAATCAGTTAAATGAAGATGAAATCAGTTAAGGATGAAATCAGTTAACGATGAAATCAGTTAACGATGAAAATGAAATCAGTTAACGATGAAATCAGTTAACGATGAAATCAGTTAAATGAAGATGAAATCAGTTAACGATGAAATCAGTTAAATGAAGATGAAATCAGTTAACGATGAAATCAGTTAACGATGAAATCAGTTAACGATGAAATCAGTTAAATGAAGATGAAATCAGTTAACGATGAAATCAGTTAAATGAAGATGAAATCAGTTAAAGATGAAATCAGTTAACGATGAAATCAGTTAACGATGAAATCAGTTAAATGAAGAATGAAAATGAAATCAGTTAAATGAAGATGAAATCAGTTAACGATGAAATCAGTTAACGATGAAATCAGTTAAATGAAGATGAAATCAGTTAAAGATGAAATCAGTGAACGATGAAATCAGTTAAAGATGAAATCAGTTAACGATGAAATCAGTTAAATGAAGATGAAATCAGTTAACGATGAAATCAGTTAAAGATGAAATCAGTTAAATGAAGATGAAATCAGTTAACGATGAAATCAGTTAAATGAAGATGAAATCAGTTAACGATGAAATCAGTTAACGATGAAATAAGTTAAATGAAGATGAAATCAGTTAACGATGAAATCAGTTAAAGATGAAATCAGTTAAATGAAGATGAAATCAGTTAACGATGAAATCAGTTGAAGATGAAATCAGTTAACGATGAAATCAGTTAAAGATGAAATCAGTTAACGATGGAATCAGTTAAATGAAGATGAAATCAGTTAACGATGAAATCAGTTAACGATGAAATCAGTTAACGATGAAATCAGTTAACGATGAAATCAGTTAAATGAAGATGAAATCAGTTAACGATGAAATCAGTTAAAGATGAAATCAGTTAACGATGAAATCAGTTAACGATGAAATCAGTTAAATGAAGATGAAATCAGTTAACGATGAAATCAGTTAAAGATGAAATCAGTTAAATGAAGATGAAATCAGTTAACGATGAAATCAGTTAACGATGAAATCAGTTAAATGAAGATGAAATCAGTTAAAGATGAAATCAGTGAACGATGAAATCAGTTAAAGATGAAATCAGTTAACGATGAAATCAGTTAAATGAAGATGAAATCAGTTAACGATGAAATCAGTTAAAGATGAAATCAGTTAAATGAAGATGAAATCAGTTAACGATGAAATCAGTTAAATGAAGATGAAATCAGTTAACGATGAAATCAGTTAACGATGAAATCAGTTAACGATGAAATCAGTTAAATGAAGATGAAATCAGTTAACGATGAAATCAGTTAAATGAAGATGAAATCAGTTAACGATGAAATCAGTTAACGATGGAATCAGTTAAAGATGAAATCAGTTAACGATGAAATCAGTTAAATGAAGATGAAATCAGTTAACGATGAAATCAGTTAAATGAAGATGAAATCAGTTAACGATGAAATCAGTTAAAGATGAAATCAGTTAACGATGAAATCAGTTAAATGAAGATGAAATCAGTTAACGATGAAATCAGTTAAATATGAAATCAGTTACAGATGAAATCAGTTACATGAAGATTAAATCAGTTAACGATGAAATCAGTTAAAGATGAAATCAGTTAACGATGAAATCAGTTAAATGAAGAATGAAAATGAAATCAGTTAAATGAAGATGAAATCAGTTAACGATGAAATCAGTTAAAGATGAAATCAGTTAACGATGAAATCAGTTAACGATGAAATCAGTTAAATGAAGATGAAATCAGTTAACGATGAAATCAGTTAAAGATGAAATCAGTTAAATGAAGATGAAATCAGTTAACGATGAAATCAGTTAACGATGAAATCAGTTAACGATGAAATCAGTTAAATGAAGATGAAATCAGTTAAAGATAAAATCAGTTAAATGAAGATGAAATCAGTTAACGATGAAATCAGTTAAATGAAGATGAAATCAGTTACAGATGAAATCAGTTACATGAAGATTAAATCAGTTAACGATGAAATCAGTTAAAGATGAAATCAGTGAACGATGAAATCAGTTAAAGATGAAATCAGTTAAATGAAGATGAAATCAGTTAACGATGAAATCAGTTAAAGATGAAATCAGTTAAATGAAGATGAAATCAGTTCACGATGAAATCAGTTAAATGAAGATGAAATCAGTTAACGATGAAATCAGTTAACGATGAAATCAGTTAAATGAAGATGAAATCAGTTAAATGAAGATGAAATCAGTTAACGATGAAATCAGTTAAAGATGAAATCAGTTAACGATGAAATCAGTTAAAGATGAAATCAGTTAACGATGAAATCAGTTAACGATGAAATCAGTTAAATGAAGATGAAATCAGTTAACGATGAAATCAGTTAAATGAAGATGAAATCAGTTAAAGATGAAATCAGTTAAAGATGAAATCAGTTAAAGATGAAATCAGTTAAATGAAGATGAAATCAGTTAAAGATGAAATCAGTTACAGATGAAATCAGTTACATGAAGATTAAATCAGTTAACGATGAAATCAGTTAAAGATGAAATCAGTTAACGATGAAATCAGTTAAATGAAGAATGAAAATGAAATCAGTTAAATGAAGATGAAATCAGTTAACGATGAAATCAGTTAACGATGAAATCAGTTAAAGATGAAATCAGTTAATTGAAGATGAAATCAGTTAACGATGAAATCAGTTAAATGAAGATGAAATCAGTTACAGATGAAATCAGTTAACGATGAAATCAGTTAAATGAAGATGAAATCAGTTAAATGAAGATGAAATCAGTTAAGGATGAAATCAGTTAACGATGAAATCAGTTAACGATGAAAATGAAATCAGTTAACGATGAAATCAGTTAACGATGAAATCAGTTAAATGAAGATGAAATCAGTTAACGATGAAATCAGTTAAATGAAGATGAAATCAGTTAACGATGAAATCAGTTAACGATGAAATCAGTTAACGATGAAATCAGTTAAATGAAGATGAAATCAGTTAACGATGAAATCAGTTAAATGAAGATGAAATCAGTTAAAGATGAAATCAGTTAACGATGAAATCAGTTAACGATGAAATCAGTTAAATGAAGAATGAAAATGAAATCAGTTAAATGAAGATGAAATCAGTTAACGATGAAATCAGTTAACGATGAAATCAGTTAAATGAAGATGAAATCAGTTAAAGATGAAATCAGTGAACGATGAAATCAGTTAAAGATGAAATCAGTTAACGATGAAATCAGTTAAATGAAGATGAAATCAGTTAACGATGAAATCAGTTAAAGATGAAATCAGTTAAATGAAGATGAAATCAGTTAACGATGAAATCAGTTAAATGAAGATGAAATCAGTTAACGATGAAATCAGTTAACGATGAAATAAGTTAAATGAAGATGAAATCAGTTAACGATGAAATCAGTTAAAGATGAAATCAGTTAAATGAAGATGAAATCAGTTAACGATGAAATCAGTTGAAGATGAAATCAGTTAACGATGAAATCAGTTAAAGATGAAATCAGTTAACGATGGAATCAGTTAAATGAAGATGAAATCAGTTAACGATGAAATCAGTTAACGATGAAATCAGTTAACGATGAAATCAGTTAACGATGAAATCAGTTAAATGAAGATGAAATCAGTTAACGATGAAATCAGTTAAAGATGAAATCAGTTAACGATGAAATCAGTTAACGATGAAATCAGTTAAATGAAGATGAAATCAGTTAACGATGAAATCAGTTAAAGATGAAATCAGTTAAATGAAGATGAAATCAGTTAACGATGAAATCAGTTAACGATGAAATCAGTTAAATGAAGATGAAATCAGTTAAAGATGAAATCAGTGAACGATGAAATCAGTTAAAGATGAAATCAGTTAACGATGAAATCAGTTAAATGAAGATGAAATCAGTTAACGATGAAATCAGTTAAAGATGAAATCAGTTAAATGAAGATGAAATCAGTTAACGATGAAATCAGTTAAATGAAGATGAAATCAGTTAACGATGAAATCAGTTAACGATGAAATCAGTTAACGATGAAATCAGTTAAATGAAGATGAAATCAGTTAACGATGAAATCAGTTAAATGAAGATGAAATCAGTTAACGATGAAATCAGTTAACGATGGAATCAGTTAAAGATGAAATCAGTTAACGATGAAATCAGTTAAATGAAGATGAAATCAGTTAACGATGAAATCAGTTAAATGAAGATGAAATCAGTTAACGATGAAATCAGTTAAAGATGAAATCAGTTAACGATGAAATCAGTTAAATGAAGATGAAATCAGTTAACGATGAAATCAGTTAAATATGAAATCAGTTACAGATGAAATCAGTTACATGAAGATTAAATCAGTTAACGATGAAATCAGTTAAAGATGAAATCAGTTAACGATGAAATCAGTTAAATGAAGAATGAAAATGAAATCAGTTAAATGAAGATGAAATCAGTTAACGATGAAATCAGTTAAAGATGAAATCAGTTAACGATGAAATCAGTTAACGATGAAATCAGTTAAATGAAGATGAAATCAGTTAACGATGAAATCAGTTAAAGATGAAATCAGTTAAATGAAGATGAAATCAGTTAACGATGAAATCAGTTAACGATGAAATCAGTTAACGATGAAATCAGTTAAATGAAGATGAAATCAGTTAAAGATAAAATCAGTTAAATGAAGATGAAATCAGTTAACGATGAAATCAGTTAAATGAAGATGAAATCAGTTACAGATGAAATCAGTTACATGAAGATTAAATCAGTTAACGATGAAATCAGTTAAAGATGAAATCAGTGAACGATGAAATCAGTTAAAGATGAAATCAGTTAACGATGAAATCAGTTAAATGAAGATGAAATCAGTTAACGATGAAATCAGTTAAAGATGAAATCAGTTAAATGAAGATGAAATCAGTTAACGATGAAATCAGTTAACGATGAAATCAGTTAACGATGAAATCAGTTAAATGAAGATGAAATCAGTTAACGATGAAATCAGTTAAATGAAGATGAAATCAGTTAACGATGAAATCAGTTAAAGATGAAATCAGTTAAAGATGAAATCAGTTAAATGAAGATGAAATCAGTTAACGATGAAATCAGTTAAATGAAGATGAAATCAGTTAACGATGAAATCAGTTAACGATGGAATCAGTTAAAGATGAAATCAGTTAACGATGAAATCAGTTAAATGAAGATTAAATCAGTTAACGATGAAATCAGATAAAGATGAAATCAGTTAAATGAAGATGAAATCAGTTAACGATGAAATCAGTTAAATGAAGATGAAATCAGTTAACGATGAAATCAGTTAAAGATGAAATCAGTTAAATGAAGATGAAATCAGTTCACGATGAAATCAGTTAAATGAAGATGAAATCAGTTAACGATGAAATCAGTTAACGATGAAATCAGTTAAATGAAGATGAAATCAGTTAAATGAAGATGAAATCAGTTAACGATGAAATCAGTTAAAGATGAAATCAGTTAACGATGAAATCAGTTAAAGATGAAATCAGTTAACGATGAAATCAGTTAATGATGAAATCAGTTAAATGAGGATGAAATCAGTTAACGATGAAATCAGTTAAATGAAGATGAAATCAGTTAAATGAAGATGGAATCAGTTAACAATGAAATCAGTTAACGATGGAATCAGTTAAAGATGAAATCAGTTAACGATGAAATCAGTTAAATGAAGATGAAATCAGTTAACGATGAAATCAGTTAACGATGAAATCAGTTAAATGAAGATGAAATCAGTTAACGATGAAATCAGTTACAGATGAAATCAGTTACATGAAGATTAAATCAGTTAACGATGAAATCAGTTAAAGATGAAATCAGTTAACGATGAAATCAGTTAAATGAAGATGAAATCAGTTAACAATGAAATCAGTTAAATGAAGATGAAATCAGTTAACGATGAAATCAGTTAAAGATGAAATCAGTTACAGATGAAATCAGTTACATGAAGATTAAATCAGTTAACGATGAAATCAGTTAAAGATGAAATCAGTTAACGATGAAATCAGTTAAAGATGAAATCAGTTAACGATGAAATCAGTTAAATGAAGATGAAATCAGTTAACGATGAAATCAGTTAAAGATGAAATCAGTTAAATGAAGATGAAATCAGTTAACGATGAAATCAGTTAAATGAAGATGAAATCAGTTAACGATGAAATCAGTTAACGATGAAATCAGTTAAATGAAGATGAAATCAGTAAACGATGAAATCAGTTAACGATGAAATCAGTTAAAGATGAAATCAGTTAAATGAAGATGAAATCAGTTAACGATGAAATCAGTTAAAGATGAAATCAGTTAACGTTGAAATCAGTTAACGATGAAATCAGTTAACGTTGAAATCAGTTAACGATGAAATCAGTTAACGATGAAATCAGTTAAATGAAGATGAAATCAGTTAACGATGAAATCAGTTAAATGAAGATGAAATCAGTTAACGATGAAATCAGTTAACGATGAAATCAGTTAAATGAAGATGAAATCAGTTAACGATGAAATCAGTTAAAGATGAAATCAGTTAAATGAAGATGAAATCAGTTAACGATGAAATCAGTTAAAGATGAAATCAGTTAAATGAAGATGAAATCAGTTAACGATGAAATCAGTTAAATGAAGATGAAATCAGTTAAGGATGAAATCAGTTAACGATGAAATCAGTTAACGATGAAAATGAAATCAGTTAACGATGAAATCAGTTAACGATGAAATCAGTTAACGATGAAATCAGTTAAATGAAGATGAAATCAGTTAACGATGAAATCAGTTAAATGAAGATGAAATCAGTTAACGATGAAATCAGTTAACGATGAAATCAGTTAACGATGAAATCAGTTAAATGAAGATGAAATCAGTTAAAGATGAAATCAGTTAACGATGAAATCAGTTAACGATGAAATCAGTTAAATGAAGAATGAAAATGAAATCAGTTAAATGAAGATGAAATCAGTTAACGATGAAATCAGTTAACGATGAAATCAGTTAAATGAAGATGAAATCAGTTAACGATGAAATCAGTTAAAGATGAAATCAGTTAAATGAAGATGAAATCAATTAACGATGAAATCAGTTAAATGAAGATGAAATCAGTTAACGATGAAATCAGTTAACGTTGAAATCAGTAAACGATGGAATCAGTTAAATGAAGATGAAATCAGTTAAAGATGAAATCAGTTAACGATGAAATCAGTTGAAGATGAAATCAGTTAACGATGAAATCAGTTAAAGATGAAATCAGTTAACGATGGAATCAGTTAAATGAAGATGAAATCAGTTAACGATGAAATCAGTTAACGATGAAATCAGTTAACGATGAAATCAGTTAAGTGAATATGAAATCAGTTAACGATGAAATCAGTTAAATGAAGATGAAATCAGTTAACGATGAAATCAGTTAAAGATGAAATCAGTTAAAGATGAAATCAGTTAAATGAAGATGAAATCAGTTAACGATGAAATCAGTTAAATGAAGATGAAATCAGTTAACGATGAAATCAGTTAACGATGGAATCAGTTAAAGATGAAATCAGTTAACGATGAAATCAGTTAAATGAAGATGAAATCAGTTAACGATGAAATCAGTTAACGATGAAATCAGTTAAATGAAGATGAAATCAGTTAACGATGAAATCAGTTAACGATGAAATCAGTTAACGATGAAATCAGTTAAATGAAGATGAAATCAGTTAACGATGAAATCAGTTAACGATGAAATCAGTTACAGATGAAATCAGTTACATGAAGATTAAATCAGTTAACGATGAAATCAGTTAAAGATGAAATCAGTTAACGATGAAATCAGTTAAATGAAGAATGAAAATGAAATCAGTTAAATGAAGATGAAATCAGTTAACGATGAAATCAGTTAAATGAAGATGAAATCAGTTAACGATGAAATCAGTTAAATGAAGATGAAATCAGTTAACGATGAAATCAGTTAAAGATGAAATCAGTTACAGATGAAATCAGTTACATGAAGATTAAATCAGTTAACGATGAAATCAGTTAACGATGAAATCAGTTAATGATGAAATCAGTTAAATGAAGATGAAATCAGTTAACGATGAAATCACTTAAAGATGAAATCAGTTACAGATGAAATCAGTTACATGAAGATTAAATCAGTTAACGATGAAATCAGTTAAAGATGAAATCAGTTAACGATGAAATCAGTTAAATGAAGAATGAAAATGAAATCAGTTAACGATGAAATCTGTTAAAGACGAAATCAGTTAAATGAAGATGAAATCAGTTAACGATGAAATCAGTTAAATGAAGATGAAATCAGTTAACGATGAAATCAGTTAAATGAAGAATGAAAATGAAATCAGTTAAATGAAGATGAAATCAGTTAACGATGAAATCAGTTAAAGATGAAATCAGTTAACGATGAAATCAGTTAAATGAAGAATGAAAATGAAATCAGTTAACGATGAAATCTGTTAACGATGAAATCAGTTAAATGAAGAATGAAAATGAAATCAGTTAAATGAAGATGAAATCAGTTAACGATGAAATCAGTTAAAGATGAAATCAGTTAAATGAAGATGAAATCAGTTAACGATGAAATCAGTTAAATGAAGATGAAATCAGTTAACGATGAAATCAGTTCACGATGAAATCAGTTAAATGAAGATGAAATCAGTTAACGATGAAATCAGTTAACGATGAAATCAGTTAACGATGAAATCAGTTAAATGAAGATGAAATCAATTAAATGAAGATGAAATCAGTTAACGATGAAATCAGTTAACGATGAAATCAGTTACAGATGAAATCAGTTACATGAAGATTAAATCAGTTAACGATGAAATCAGTTAACGATGAAATCAGTTAAATGAAGAATGAAAATGAAATCAGTTAAATGAAGATGAAATCAGTTAACGATGAAATCAGTTAAATGAAGATAAAATCAGTTAACGATGAAATCAGTTAACGATGAAATCAGTTAAATGAAGATGAAATCAGTTAACGATGAAATCAGTTAACGATGAAATCAGTTAAATGAAGATGAAATCAGTTAACGATGAAATCAGTTAACGATGAAATCAGTTAACGATGGAATCAGTTAACGATGGAATCAGTTAAATGAAGATGAAATCAGTTAACGAAGAAATCAGTTAACGATGAAATCAGTTAAATGAAGATGAAATCAGTTAACGATGAAATCAGTTAAAGATGAAATCAGTTAACGATGGAATCAGTTAAATGAAGATGAAATCAGTTAACGATGAAATCAGTTAACGATGAAATCAGTTAACGATGAAATCAGTTAACGATGAAATCAGTTAAATGAAGATGAAATCAGTTAACGATGAAATCAGTTAAAGATGAAATCAGTTAACGATGAAATCAGTTTACGATGAAATCAGTTAAATGAAGATGAAATCAGTTAACGATGAAATCAGTTAAAGATGAAATCAGTTAAATGAAGATGAAATCAGTTAAAGATGAAATCAGTTAAATGAAGATGAAATCAGTTAACGATGAAATCAGTTAAATGAAGATGAAATCAGTTAACGATGAAATCAGTTAAATCAAGATGAAATCAGTTAACGATGAAATCAGTTAACGATGAAATCAGTTAACGATGGAATCAGTTAACGATGAAATCAGTTAACGATGAAATCAGTTAAATGAAGATGAAATCAGTTAACGATGAAATCAGTTAAAGATGAAATCAGTTAAATGAAGATGAAATCAGTTAACGATGAAATCAGTTAAATGAAGATGAAATCAGTTAACGATGAAATCAGTTAAAGATGAAATCAGTTAAATGAAGATGAAATCAGTTAACGATGAAATCAGTTAAAGATGAAATCAGTGAAATGAAGATGAAATCAGTTAACGATGAAATCAGTTAAATGAAGATGAAATCAGTTAACGATGAAATCAGTTAACGATGAAATCAGTTAAATGAAGATGAAATCAGTTAAAGATGAAATCAGTTAACGATGAAATCAGTTAACGATGAAATCAGTTACAGATGAAATCAGTTACATGAAGATTAAATCAGTTAACGATGAAATCAGTTAACGATGAAATCAGTTAAATGAAGAATGAAAATGAAATCAGTTAAATGAAGATGAAATCAGTTAACGATGAAATCAGTTAAATGAAGATGAAATCAGTTAACGATGAAATCAGTTAAATGAAGATTAAATCAGTTAACGATGAAATCAGTTAAAGATGAAATCAGCTCCAGATGAAATCAGTTACATGAAGATTAAATCAGTTAACGATGAAATCAGTGAAAGATGAAATCAGTTAACGATGAAATCAGTTAAAGATGAAATCAGTTAAAGATGAAATCAGTTAACGATGAAATCAGTTAAATGAAGATGAAATCAGTTAACGATGAAATCAGTTAAAGATGAAATCAGTTAAATGAAGATGAAATCAGTTAACGATGAAATCAGTTAAATGAAGATGAAATCAGTTAACGATGAAATCAGTTAACGATGAAATCAGTTAAATGAAGATGAAATCAGTTAACGATGAAATCAGTAAACGATGAAATCAGTTAACGATGAAATCAGTTAAATGAAGATGAAATCAGTTAACGATGAAATCAGTTAAATGAAGATGAAATCAGTTAACGATGAAATCAGTTAAAGATGAAATCAGTTAAATGAAGATGAAATCAGTTAACGATGAAATCAGTTAAATGAAGATGAAATCAGTTAAAGATGAAATCAGTTAAATGAAGATGAAATCATTTAACGATGAAATCAGTTAAAGATGAAATCAGTTAACGATGAAATCAGTTAAATGAAGATGAAATCAGTTAACGATGAAATCAGTTAAAGATGAAATCAGTTACAGATGAAATCAGTTACATGAAGATTAAATCAGTTAACGATGAAATCAGTTAAAGATGAAATCAGTTAACGATGAAATCAGTTAACGATGAAATCAGTTAAAGATGAAATCAGTTAAATGAAGATGAAATCAGTTAAATGAAGATGAAATCAGTTAACGATGAAATCAGTTGACGATGAAATCAGTTACAGATGAAATCAGTTACATGAAGATTAAATCAGTTAACGATGAAATCAGTTAAAGATGAAATCAGTTAACGATGAAATCAGTTAAATGAAGAATGAAAATGAAATCAGTTAAATGAAGATGAAATCAGTTAACGATGAAATCAGTTAAAGATGAAATCAGTTAAATGAAGATGAAATCAGTTAACGATGAAATCAGTTAAATGAAGATGAAATCAGTTAACGATGAAATCAGTTAAAGATGAAATCAGTTACAGATGAAATCAGTTACATGAAGATGAAATCAGTTAACGATGAAATCAGTTAAAGATGAAATCAGTTAACGATGAAATCAGTTAACGATGAAATCAGTTAACGATGAAATCAGTTAAATGAAGATGAAATCAGTTAACGATGAAATCAGTTAAATGAAGATGAAATCAGTTAAAGATGAAATCAGTTAACGATGAAATCAGTTAACGATGAAATCAGTTAACGATGAAATCAGTTAAATGAAGAATGAAAATGAAATCAGTTAAATGAAGATGAAATCAGTTAACGATGAAATCAGTTAACGATGAAATCAGTTAAATGAAGATGAAATCAGTTAAAGATGAAATCAGTTAAATGAAGATGAAATCAGTTAACGATGAAATCAGTTAACGATGAAATCAGTTAAATGAAGATGAAATCAGTTAACGATGAAATCAGTTAACGATGGAATCAGTTAAATGAAGATGAAATCAGTTAAAGATGAAATCAATTAACGATGAAATCAGTTGAAGATGAAATCAGTTAACGATGAAATCAGTTAAAGATGAAATCAGTTAACGATGGAATCAGTTAAATGAAGATGAAATCAGTTAACGATGAAATCAGTTAACGATGAAATCAGTTAAATGAAGATGAAATCAGTTAACGATGAAATCAGTTAAAGATGAAATCAGTTAAAGATGAAATCAGTTAACGATGAAATCAGTTAAATGAAGATGAAATCAGTTAAATGAAGATGAAATCAGTTAACGATGAAATCAGTTAACGATGAAATCAGTTAAATGAAGAATGAAATCAGTTAACGATGAAATCAGTTAAATGAAGATGAAATCAGTTAAATGAAGATGAAATCAGTTAACGATGAAATCAGTTAACGATGAAATCAGTTAAATGAAGATGAAATCAGTTAAATGAAGATGAAATCAGTTAACGATGAAATCAGTTAACGATGAAATCAGTTAAATGAAGAATGAAATCAGTTAACGATGAAATCAGTTAAATGAAGATGAAATCAGTTAACGATGAAATCAGTTAAAGATGAAATCAGTTAACGATGAAATCAGTTAACGATGAAATCAGTTAAATGAAGATGAAATCAGTTAACGATGAAATCAGTTACAGATGAAATCAGTTACATGAAGATTAAATCAGTTAACGATGAAATCAGTTAAAGATGAAATCAGTTAACGATGAAATCAGTTAAATGAAGAATGAAAATGAAATCAGTTAAATGAAGATGAAATCAGTTAACGATGAAATCAGTTAAAGATGAAATCAGTTAACGATGAAATCAGTTAACGATGAAATCAGTTAACGATGAAATCAGTTAAATGAAGATGAAATCAGTTAACGATGAAATCAGTTAACGATGGAATCAGTTACATGAAGATTAAATCAGTTAACGATGAAATCAGTTAAAGATGAAATCAGTGAACGATGAAATCAGTTAAAAATGAAATCAGTTAACGATGAAATCAGTTAAATGAAGATGAAATCAGTTAACGATGAAATCAGTTAAAGATGAAATCAGTTAAATGAAGATGAAATAAGTTAACGATGAAATCAGTTAACGATGAAATCAGTTAAATTAAGATGAAATCAGTTAACGATGAAATCAGTTAACGATGAAATCAGTTAACGATGGAATCAGTTAAATGAAGATGAAATCAGTTAACGATGAGATCAGTTAACGATGAAATCAGTTAAATGAAGATGAAATCAGTTAACGATGAAATCAGTTAAAGATGAAATCAGTTAACGAAGAAATCAGTTAACGATGAAATCAGTTAAATGAAGATGAAATCAGTTAACGATGAAATCAGTTAAAGATGAAATCAGTTAAATGAAGATGAAATTAGTTAACGATGAAATCAGTTAAAGATGAAATCAGTTAAATGAAGATGAAATCAGTTAACGATGAAATCAGTTAAAGATGAAATCAGTTAAATGAAGGTGAAATCAGTTAAAGATGAAATCAGTTAAATGAAGATGAAATCAGTTAACGATGAAATCAGTTAAATGAAGATGAAATCAGTTAAAGATGAAATCAGTTAACGATGAAATCAGTTAAATGAAGATTAAATCAGTTAACGATGAAATCAGTTAAAGATGAAATCAGCTCCAGATGAAATCAGTTACATGAAGATTAAATCAGTTAACGATGAAATCAGTTAAAGATGAAATCAGTTAAAGATGAAATCAGTTAACGATGAAATCAGTTAAATGAAGATGAAATCAGTTAACGATGAAATCAGTTAAAGATGAAATCAGTTAAATGAAGATGAAATCAGTTAACGATGAAATCAGTTAAATGAAAATGAAATCAGTTAACGATGAAATCAGTTAACGATGAAATCAGTTAACGATGAAATCAGTTAAATGAAGATGAAATCAGTTAACGATGAAATCAGTAAACGATGAAATCAGTTAACGATGAAATCAGTTAAATGAAGATGAAATCAGTTAAAGATGAAATCAGTTAAAGATGAAATCAGTAAAATGAAGATGAAATCAATTAACGATGAAATCAGTTAAAGATGAAATCAGTTAAATGAAGATGAAATCAGTTAACGATGAAATCAGTTAACGATGAAATCAGTTAACGATGAAATCAGTTAAATGAAGATGAAATCAGTTAACGATGAAATCAGTTAACGATGAAATCAGTTAACGATGAAATCAGTTACAGATGAAATCAGTTACAGATGAAATCAGTTAACGATGAAATCAGTTAAAGATGAAATCAGTTAAATGAAGATGAAATCAGTTAACGATGAAATCAGTTACAGATGAAATCAGTTAACGATGAAATCAGTTAACGATGAAATCAGTTAAATGAAGATGAAATCAGTTAACGATGAAATCAGTTAACGATGAAATCAGTTAAATGAAGATGAAATCAGTTAACGATGAAATCAGTTAACGATGCAATCAGTTAAATGAAAATGAAATCAGTTAACGATGAAATCAGTTAACGATGAAATCAGTTAACGATGGAATCAGTTAAATGAAGATGAAATCAGTTAACGATGAAATCAGTTAAATGAAGAATGAAAATGAAATCAGTTAAATGAAGATGAAATCAGTTAACGATGAAATCAGTTAAATGAAGATGAAATCAGTTAACGATGAAATCAGTTAAATGAAGATGAAATCAGTTAACGATGAAATCAGTTAACGATGAAATCAGTTAACGATGAAATCAGTTAAATGAAGATGAAATCAGTTAACGATGAAATCAGTTAACGATGAAATCAGTTAACGATTAAATCAGTTAAATGAAGATGAAATCAGTTAACGATGAAATCAGTTAACGATGAAATCAGTTAACGATGCAATCAGTTAAATGAAAATGAAATCAGTTAACGATGAAATCAGTTAACGATGAAATCAGTTAAATGAAGATGAAATCAGTTAAATGAAGATGAAATCAGTTAACGATGAAATCAGTGAAAGATGAAATCAGTTAAATGAAGATGAAATCAGTTAACGATGAAATCAGTTAACGATGAAATCAGTTAAATGAAGAATGAAAATGAAATCAGTTAAATGAAGATGAAATCAGTTAACGATGTAATCAGTTAAAGATGAAATCAGTGAACGATGAAATCAGTTAAAGATGAAATCAGTTAACGATGAAATCAGTTAAATGAAGATGAAATCAGTTAACGATGAAATCAGTTAAAGATGAAATCAGTTAACGATGAAATCAGTTAAATGAAGATGAAATCAATTAACGATGAAATCAGTTAAAGATGAAATCAGTTAACGATGAAATCAGTTAAATGAAGAATGAAAATGAAATCAGTTAAATGAAGATGAAATCAGTTAACGATTAAATCAGTTAAATGAAGATGAAATCAGTTAACGATGAAATCAGTTAAAGATGAAATCAGTTAAATGAAGATGAAATCAGTTAAATGAAGATGAAATCAGTTAACGATGAAATCAGTTAAAGATGAAATCAGTTAAATGAAGATGAAATCAGTTAACGATGAAATCAGTTAAATGAAGATGAAATCAGTTAACGATGAAATCAGTTAAAGATGAAATCAGTTACAGATGAAATCAGTTAACAATGAAATCAGTTAAAGATGAAATCAGTTAAATGAAGATGAAATCAGTTAACGATGAAATCAGTTAACGATGAAATCAGTTAAATGAAGATGAAATCAGTTAAATGAAGATGAAATCAGTTAACGATGAAATCAGTTAACGATGAAATCAGTTAAATGAAGATGAAATCAGTTAAATGAAGATGAAATCAGTTAACGATGAAATCAGTTAAAGATGAAATCAGTTAAATGAAGATGAAATCAGTTAACGATGAAATCAGTTAACGATGAAATCAGTTAAATGAAGAATGAAAATGAAATCAGTTAAATGAAGATGAAATCAGTTAACGATGTAATCAGTTAAAGATGAAATCAGTGAACGATGAAATCAGTTAAAGATGAAATCAGTTAACGATGAAATCAGTTAAATGAAGATGAAATCAGTTAACGATGAAATCAGTTAAAGATGAAATCAGTTAACGATGAAATCAGTTAAATGAAGATGAAATCAGTTAACGATGAAATCAGTTAAAGATGAAATCAGTTAAAGATGAAATCAGTTAAATGAAGATGAAATCAGTTAACGATGAAATCAGTTAACGATGAAATCAGTTAAAGATGAAATCAGTTAAATGAAGAATGAAAATGAAATCAGTTAAATGAAGATGAAATCAGTTAACGATGAAATCAGTTAAATGAAGATGAAATCAGTTAAATAAAGATGAAATCAGTTAACGATGAAATCAGTTAAAGATTAAATCAGTTAAATGAAGATGAAATCAGTTAACGATGAAATCAGTTAAAGATGAAATCAGTTACATGAAGATTAAATCAGTTAACGATGAAATCAGTTAACGATGAAATCAGTTAAATGAAGAATGAAAATGAAATCAGTTAAATGAAGAATGAAATCAGTTAAAGATGAAATCAGTTAAAGATGAAATCAGTTAAATGAAGATGAAGTCAGTTAACGATGAAATCAGTTAAAGATGAAATCAGTTACAGATGAAATCAGTTACATGAAGATTAAATCAGTTAAAGATGAAATCAGTTAACGATGAAATCAGTTAAAGATGAAATCAGTTACAGATGAAATCAGTTACATGAAGATTAAATCAGTTAAAGATGAAATCAGTTAACGATGAAATCAGTTAAAGATGAAATCAGTTAAATGAAGATGAAATCAGTTAACGATGAAATCAGTTAAATGAAGATGAAATCAGTTAACGATGAAATCAGTTAAAGATGAAATCAGTTACATGAAGATGAAATCAGTTAACGATGAAATCAGTTAAAGATGAAATCAGTTAAATGAAGATGAAATCAGTTAACGATGAAATCAGTTAACGATGAAATCAGTTACAGATGAAATCAGTTACATGAAGATTAAATCAGTTAACGATGAAATCAGTTAACGATGAAATCAGTTAACGATGAAATCAGTTAAATGAAGAATGAAAATGAAATCAGTTAAATGAAGATGAAATCAGTTAACGATGAAATCAGTTAAAGATGAAATCAGTTAAAGATGAAATCAGTTAAATGAAGAATGAAAATGAAATCAGTTAAATGAAGATGAAATCAGTTAACGAAGAAATCAGTTAAATGAAGATGAAATCAGTTAAATAAAGATGAAATCAGTTAAAGATGAAATCAGTTAAATGAAGATGAAATCAGTTAACGATGAAATCAGTTAAAGATGAAATCAGTTAAATGAAGATGAAATCAGTTAACGATGAAATCAGTTAAATGAAGATGAAATCAGTTAACGATGAAATCAGTTAAAGATGAAATCAGTTAAATGAAGATGAAATCAGTTAACGATGAAATCAGTTACAGATGAAATCAGTTACATGAAGATGAAATCAGTTAACGATGAAATCAGTTAAAGATGAAATCAGTTAAATGAAGATGAAATCAGTTAACGATGAAATCAGTTAAAGATGAAATCAGTTAAATGAAGATGAAATCAGTTAAAGATGAAATCAGTTAAATGAAGATGAAATCAGTTAAATGAAGATGAAATCAGTTAACGATGAAATCAGTTACAGATGAAATCAGTTACATGAAGATTAAATCAGTTAAAGATTAAATCAGTTAAATGAAGATGAAATCAGTTAAAGATGAAATCAGTTAAAGATGAAATCAGTAAAATGAAGATGAAATCAGTTAACGATGAAATCAGTTAAAGATGAAATCAGTTAAATGAAGATGAAATCAGTTAACGATGAAATCAGTTAACGATGAAATCAGTTAACGATGAAATCAGTTACAGATGAAATCAGTTACATGAAGATTAAATAAGTTAACGATGAAATCAGTTAAAGATGAAATCAGTTAACGATGAAATCAGTTAAATGAAGAATGAAAATGAAATCAGTTAAATGAAGATGAAATCAGTTAACGATGAAATCAGTTAACGATGAAATCAGTTACAGATGAAATCAGTTAACGATGAAATCAGTTAAAGATGAAATCAGTTAAATGAAGATGAAATCAGTTAACGATGAAATCAGTTACAGATGAAATCAGTTAACGATGAAATCAGTTAACGATGAAATCAGTTAAATGAAGATGAAATCAGTTAACGATGAAATCAGTTAACGATGAAATCAGTTAACGATGAAATCAGTTAAATGAAGATGAAATCAGTTAACGATGAAATCAGTTAACGATGCAATCAGTTAAATGAAAATGAAATCAGTTAACGATGAAATCAGTTAACGATGAAATCAGTTAAATGAAGATGAAATCAGTTAAATGAAGATGAAATCAGTTAACGATGAAATCAGTTAACGATGAAATCAGTTACAGATGAAATCAGTTACAGATGAAATCAGTTAACGATGAAATCAGTTAAAGATGAAATCAGTTAAATGAAGATGAAATCAGTTAACGATGAAATAAGTTACAGATGAAATCAGTTAACGATGAAATCAGTTAACGATGAAATCAGTTAAATGAAGATGAAATCAGTTAACGATGAAATCAGTTAACGATGAAATCAGTTAACGATTAAATCAGTTAAATGAAGATGAAATCAGTTAACGATGAAATCAGTTAACGATGAAATCAGTTAACGATGCAATCAGTTAACTGAAAATGAAATCAGTTAACGATGAAATCAGTTAACGATGAAATCAGTTAAATGAAGATGAAATCAGTTAAATGAAGATGAAATCAGTTAACGATGAAATCAGTTAAAGATGAAATCAGTTAAATGAAGATGAAATCAGTTAACGATGAAATCAGTTAACGATGAAATCAGTTAAATGAAGAATGAAAATGAAATCAGTTAAATGAAGATGAAATCAGTTAACGATGAAATCAGTTACAGATGAAATCAGTTCACGATGAAATCAGTTCACGATGAAATCAGTTAAATGAAGATGAAATCAGTTAAATGAAGATGAAATCAGTTAACGATGAAATCAGTTAAAGATGAAATCAGTTAAATGAAGATGAAATCAGTTAAATGAAGATGAAATCAGTTAACGATGAAATCAGTTAACGATGAAATCAGTTAAATGAAGAATGAAAATGAAATCAGTTAAATGAAGATGAAATCAGTTAACGATGTAATCAGTTAAAGATGAAATCAGTGAACGATGAAATCAGTTAAAGATGAAATCAGTTAACGATGAAATCAGTTAAATGAAGATGAAATCAGTTAACGATGAAATCAGTTAAAGATGAAATCAGTTAAAGATGAAATCAGTTAAATGAAGATGAAATCAGTTAACGATGAAATCAGTTAACGATGAAATCAGTTAAATGAAGATGAAATCAGTTAACGATGAAATCAGTTAACGATGAAATCAGTTACAGATGAAATCAGTTACATGAAGATTAAATCAGTTAACGATGAAATCAGTTAAAGATGAAATCAGTTAACGATGAAATCAGTTAAATGAAGAATGAAAATGAAATCAGTTAAATGAAGATGAAATCAGTTAACGATGAAATCAGTTAAAGATGAAATCAGTTAAAGATGAAATCAGTTAAATGAAGAATGAAAATGAAATCAGTTAAATGAAGATGAAATCAGTTAAATAAAGATGAAATCAGTTAAAGATGAAATCAGTTAAATGAAGATGAAATCAGTTAACGATGAAATCAGTTAAAGATGAAATCAGTTAAATGAAGATGAAATCAGTTAACGATTAAATCAGTTAAATGAAGATGAAATCAGTTAACGATGAAATCAGTTAAAGATGAAATCAGTTAAATGAAGATGAAATCAGTTAACGATGAAATTAGTTAAATGAAGATGAAATCAGTTAAAGATGAAATCAGTTAGCGATGAAATCAGTTAAAGATGAAATCAGTTAAATGAAGATGAAATCAGTTAAATGAAGATGAAATCAGTTAACGATGAAATCAGTTAAAGATGAAATCAGTTAACGATGAAATCAGTTAACGATGAAATCAGTTAAATGAAGATGAAATCAGTTAACGATGAAATCAGTTAACGATGAAATCAGTTAATGATGAAATCAGTTAAATGAAGAATGAAAATGAAATCAGTTAAATGAAGATGAAATCAGTTAACGATGAAATCAGTTAACGATGAAATCAGTTACAGATGAAATCAGTTACAGATGAAATCAGTTAACGATGAAATCAGTTAAAGATGAAATCAGTTAAATGAAGATGAAATCAGTTAACGATGAAATCAGTTACAGATGAAATCAGTTAACGATGAAATCAGTTAACGATGAAATCAGTTAAATGAAGATGAAATCAGTTAACGATGAAATCAGTTAACGATGAAATCAGTTAAATGAAGATGAAATCAGTTAACGATGAAATCAGTTAACGATGCAATCAGTTAAATGAAAATGAAATCAGTTAACGATGAAATCAGTTAACGATGAAATCAGTTAAATGAAGATGAAATCAGTTAAATGAAGATGAAATCAGTTAACGATGAAATCAGTTAACGATGAAATCAGTTACAGATGAAATCAGTTACAGATGAAATCAGTTAACGATGAAATCAGTTAAAGATGAAATCAGTTAAATGAAGATGAAATCAGTTAACGATGAAATCAGTTACAGATGAAATCAGTTAACGATGAAATCAGTTAACGATGAAATCAGTTAAATGAAGATGAAATCAGTTAACGATGAAATCAGTTAACGATGAAATCAGTTAACGATTAAATCAGTTAAATGAAGATGAAATCAGTTAAATGAAGATGAAATCAGTTAACGATGAAATCAGTTAACGATGAAATCAGTTAACGATGCAATCAGTTAAATGAAAATGAAATCAGTTAACGATGGAATCAGTTAACGATGAAATCAGTTAAATGAAGATGAAATCAGTTAAATGAAGATGAAATCAGTTAACGATGAAATCAGTTAAAGATGAAATCAGTTAAATGAAGATGAAATCAGTTAACGATGAAATCAGTTAACGATGAAATCAGTTAAATGAAGAATGAAAATGAAATCAGTTAAATGAAGATGAAATCAGTTAACGATGAAATCAGTTACAGATGAAATCAGTTCACGATGAAATCAGTTCACGATGAAATCAGTTAAATGAAGATGAAATCAGTTAACGATGAAATCAGTTCACGATGAAATCAGTTAACGATGAAATCAGTTAAATGAAGATGAAATCAGTTAACGATTAAATCAGTTAACGATGAAATCAGTTAACGATGCAATCAGTTAAATGAAAATGAAATCAGTTAACGATGAAATCAGTTAACGATGAAATCAGTTAACGATGAAATCAGTTAAATGAAGATGAAATCAGTTAACGATGAAATCAGTTAAAGATGAAATCAGTTAAGTGAAGATGAAATCAGTTAACGATGAAATCAGTTAACGATGAAATCAGTTAACGATGAAATCAGTTACAGATGAAATCAGTTACATGAAGATGAAATCAGTTAACGATGAAATCAGTTAAATGAAGAATGAAAATGAAATCAGTTAAATGAAGATGAAATCAGTTAACGATGAAATCAGTTAAATGAAGATGAAATCAGTTAACGATGAAATCAGTTAAATGAAGATGAAATCAGTTAACGATGAAATCAGTTAACGATGAAATCAGTTAACGATGAAATCAGTTAAATGAAGATGAAATCAGTTAACGATGAAATCAGTTAACGATGAAATCAGTTAACGATTAAATCAGTTAAATGAAGATGAAATCAGTTAACGATGAAATCAGTTAACGATGAAATCAGTTAACGATGCAATCAGTTAAATGAAAATGAAATCAGTTAACGATGAAATCAGTTAACGATGAAATCAGTTAAATGAAGATGAAATCAGTTAAATGAAGATGAAATCAGTTAACGATGAAATCAGTGAAAGATGAAATCAGTTAAATGAAGATGAAATCAGTTAACGATGAAATCAGTTAACGATGAAATCAGTTAAATGAAGAATGAAAATGAAATCAGTTAAATGAAGATGAAATCAGTTAACGATGTAATCAGTTAAAGATGAAATCAGTGAACGATGAAATCAGTTAAAGATGAAATCAGTTAACGATGAAATCAGTTAAATGAAGATGAAATCAGTTAACGATGAAATCAGTTAAAGATGAAATCAGTTAACGATGAAATCAGTTAAATGAAGATGAAATCAATTAACGATGAAATCAGTTAAAGATGAAATCAGTTAACGATGAAATCAGTTAAATGAAGAATGAAAATGAAATCAGTTAAATGAAGATGAAATCAGTTAACGATTAAATCAGTTAAATGAAGATGAAATCAGTTAACGATGAAATCAGTTAAAGATGAAATCAGTTAAATGAAGATGAAATCAGTTAAATGAAGATGAAATCAGTTAACGATGAAATCAGTTAAAGATGAAATCAGTTAAATGAAGATGAAATCAGTTAACGATGAAATCAGTTAAATGAAGATGAAATCAGTTAACGATGAAATCAGTTAAAGATGAAATCAGTTACAGATGAAATCAGTTAACAATGAAATCAGTTAAAGATGAAATCAGTTAAATGAAGATGAAATCAGTTAACGATGAAATCAGTTAACGATGAAATCAGTTAAATGAAGATGAAATCAGTTAAATGAAGATGAAATCAGTTAACGATGAAATCAGTTAACGATGAAATCAGTTAAATGAAGATGAAATCAGTTAAATGAAGATGAAATCAGTTAACGATGAAATCAGTTAAAGATGAAATCAGTTAAATGAAGATGAAATCAGTTAACGATGAAATCAGTTAACGATGAAATCAGTTAAATGAAGAATGAAAATGAAATCAGTTAAATGAAGATGAAATCAGTTAACGATGTAATCAGTTAAAGATGAAATCAGTGAACGATGAAATCAGTTAAAGATGAAATCAGTTAACGATGAAATCAGTTAAATGAAGATGAAATCAGTTAACGATGAAATCAGTTAAAGATGAAATCAGTTAACGATGAAATCAGTTAAATGAAGATGAAATCAGTTAACGATGAAATCAGTTAAAGATGAAATCAGTTAAATGAAGATGAAATCAGTTAAAGATGAAATCAGTTAAATGAAGATGAAATCAGTTAACGATGAAATCAGTTAACGATGAAATCAGTTAAAGATGAAATCAGTTAAATGAAGAATGAAAATGAAATCAGTTAAATGAAGATGAAATCAGTTAACGATGAAATCAGTTAAATGAAGATGAAATCAGTTAAATAAAGATGAAATCAGTTAAAGATGAAATCAGTTAAATGAAGATGAAATCAGTTAACGATGAAATCAGTTAAAGATGAAATCAGTTACATGAAGATTAAATCAGTTAACGATGAAATCAGTTAACGATGAAATCAGTTAAATGAAGAATGAAAATGAAATCAGTTAAATGAAGAATGAAATCAGTTAAAGATGAAATCAGTTAAAGATGAAATCAGTTAAATGAAGATGAAGTCAGTTAACGATGAAATCAGTTAAAGATGAAATCAGTTACAGATGAAATCAGTTACATGAAGATTAAATCAGTTAAAGATGAAATCAGTTAACGATGAAATCAGTTAAAGATGAAATCAGTTACAGATTAAATCAGTTACATGAAGATTAAATCAGTTAAAGATGAAATCAGTTAACGATGAAATCAGTTAAAGATGAAATCAGTTAAATGAAGATGAAATCAGTTAACGATGAAATCAGTTAAATGAAGATGAAATCAGTTAACGATGAAATCAGTTAATGATGAAATCAGTTACATGAAGATGAAATCAGTTAACGATGAAATCAGTTAAAGATGAAATCAGTTAAATGAAGATGAAATCAGTTAACGATGAAATCAGTTAACGATGAAATCAGTTACAGATGAAATCAGTTACATGAAGATTAAATCAGTTAACGATGAAATCAGTTAACGATGAAATCAGTTAACGATGAAATCAGTTAAATGAAGAATGAAAATGAAATCAGTTAAATGAAGATGAAATCAGTTAACGATGAAATCAGTTAAAGATGAAATCAGTTAAAGATGAAATCAGTTAAATGAAGAATGAAAATGAAATCAGTTAAATGAAGATGAAATCAGTTAACGAAGAAATCAGTTAAATGAAGATGAAATCAGTTAAATAAAGATGAAATCAGTTAAAGATGAAATCAGTTAAATGAAGATGAAATCAGTTAACGATGAAATCAGTTAAAGATGAAATCAGTTAAATGAAGATGAAATCAGTTAACGATGAAATCAGTTAAATGAAGATGAAATCAGTTAACGATGAAATCAGTTAAAGATGAAATCAGTTAAATGAAGATGAAATCAGTTAACGATGAAATCAGTTACAGATGAAATCAGTTACATGAAGATGAAATCAGTTAACGATGAAATCAGTTAAAGATGAAATCAGTTAAATGAAGATGAAATCAGTTAACGATGAAATCAGTTAAAGATGAAATCAGTTAAATGAAGATGAAATCAGTTAAAGATGAAATCAGTTAAATGAAGATGAAATCAGTTAAATGAAGATGAAATCAGTTAACGATGAAATCAGTTACAGATGAAATCAGTTACATGAAGATTAAATCAGTTAAAGATTAAATCAGTTAAATGAAGATGAAATCAGTTAAAGATGAAATCAGTTAAAGATGAAATCAGTAAAATGAAGATGAAATCAGTTAACGATGAAATCAGTTAAAGATGAAATCAGTTAAATGAAGATGAAATCAGTTAACGATGAAATCAGTTAACGATGAAATCAGTTAACGATGAAATCAGTTACAGATGAAATCAGTTACATGAAGATTAAATAAGTTAACGATGAAATCAGTTAAAGATGAAATCAGTTAACGATGAAATCAGTTAAATGAAGAATGAAAATGAAATCAGTTAAATGAAGATGAAATCAGTTAACGATGAAATCAGTTAACGATGAAATCAGTTACAGATGAAATCAGTTACAGATGAAATCAGTTAACGATGAAATCAGTTAAAGATGAAATCAGTTAAATGAAGATGAAATCAGTTAACGATGAAATCAGTTACAGATGAAATCAGTTAACGATGAAATCAGTTAACGATGAAATCAGTTAAATGAAGATGAAATCAGTTAACGATGAAATCAGTTAACGATGAAATCAGTTAACGATGAAATCAGTTAAATGAAGATGAAATCAGTTAACGATGAAATCAGTTAACGATGCAATCAGTTAAATGAAAATGAAATCAGTTAACGATGAAATCAGTTAAATGAAGATGAAATCAGTTAAATGAAGATGAAATCAGTTAACGATGAAATCAGTTAACGATGAAATCAGTTACAGATGAAATCAGTTACAGATGAAATCAGTTAACGATGAAATCAGTTAAAGATGAAATCAGTTAAATGAAGATGAAATCAGTTAACGATGAAATAAGTTACAGATGAAATCAGTTAACGATGAAATCAGTTAACGATGAAATCAGTTAAATGAAGATGAAATCAGTTAACGATGAAATCAGTTAACGATGAAATCAGTTAACGATTAAATCAGTTAAATGAAGATGAAATCAGTTAACGATGAAATCAGTTAACGATGAAATCAGTTAACGATGCAATCAGTTAACTGAAAATGAAATCAGTTAACGATGAAATCAGTTAACGATGAAATCAGTTAAATGAAGATGAAATCAGTTAAATGAAGATGAAATCAGTTAACGATGAAATCAGTTAAAGATGAAATCAGTTAAATGAAGATGAAATCAGTTAACGATGAAATCAGTTAACGATGAAATCAGTTAAATGAAGAATGAAAATGAAATCAGTTAAATGAAGATGAAATCAGTTAACGATGAAATCAGTTACAGATGAAATCAGTTCACGATGAAATCAGTTCACGATGAAATCAGTTAAATGAAGATGAAATCAGTTAAATGAAGATGAAATCAGTTAACGATGAAATCAGTTAAAGATGAAATCAGTTAAATGAAGATGAAATCAGTTAAATGAAGATGAAATCAGTTAACGATGAAATCAGTTAACGATGAAATCAGTTAAATGAAGAATGAAAATGAAATCAGTTAAATGAAGATGAAATCAGTTAACGATGTAATCAGTTAAAGATGAAATCAGTGAACGATGAAATCAGTTAAAGATGAAATCAGTTAACGATGAAATCAGTTAAATGAAGATGAAATCAGTTAACGATGAAATCAGTTAAAGATGAAATCAGTTAAAGATGAAATCAGTTAAATGAAGATGAAATCAGTTAACGATGAAATCAGTTAACGATGAAATCAGTTAAATGAAGATGAAATCAGTTAACGATGAAATCAGTTAACGATGAAATCAGTTACAGATGAAATCAGTTACATGAAGATTAAATCAGTTAACGATGAAATCAGTTAAAGATGAAATCAGTTAACGATGAAATCAGTTAAATGAAGAATGAAAATGAAATCAGTTAAATGAAGATGAAATCAGTTAACGATGAAATCAGTTAAAGATGAAATCAGTTAAAGATGAAATCAGTTAAATGAAGAATGAAAATGAAATCAGTTAAATGAAGATGAAATCAGTTAAATAAAGATGAAATCAGTTAAAGATGAAATCAGTTAAATGAAGATGAAATCAGTTAACGATGAAATCAGTTAAAGATGAAATCAGTTAAATGAAGATGAAATCAGTTAACGATTAAATCAGTTAAATGAAGATGAAATCAGTTAACGATGAAATCAGTTAAAGATGAAATCAGTTAAATGAAGATGAAATCAGTTAACGATGAAATCAGTTACAGATGAAATCAGTTACATGAAGATGAAATCAGTTAACGATGAAATCAGTTAAAGATGAAATCAGTTAAATGAAGATGAAATCAGTTAACGATGAAATCAGTTAAAGATGAAATCAGTTAAATGAAGATGAAATCAGTTAAAGATGAAATCAGTTAAATGAAGATGAAATCAGTTAACGATGAAATCAGTTAACGATGAAATCAGTTAAATGAAGATGAAATCAGTTAACGATGAAATCAGTTAAAGATGAAATCAGTTAAATGAAGATGAAATCAGTTAACGATGAAATTAGTTAAATGAAGATGAAATCAGTTAAAGATGAAATCAGTTAGCGATGAAATCAGTTAAAGATGAAATCAGTTAAATGAAGATGAAATCAGTTAAATGAAGATGAAATCAGTTAACGATGAAATCAGTTAAAGATGAAATCAGTTAACGATGAAATCAGTTAACGATGAAATCAGTTAAATGAAGATGAAATCAGTTAACGATGAAATCAGTTAACGATGAAATCAGTTAATGATGAAATCAGTTAAATGAAGAATGAAAATGAAATCAGTTAAATGAAGATGAAATCAGTTAACGATGAAATCAGTTAACGATGAAATCAGTTACAGATGAAATCAGTTAACGATGAAATCAGTTAAAGATGAAATCAGTTAAATGAAGATGAAATCAGTTAACGATGAAATCAGTTACAGATGAAATCAGTTAACGATGAAATCAGTTAACGATGAAATCAGTTAAATGAAGATGAAATCAGTTAACGATGAAATCAGTTAACGATGAAATCAGTTAACGATGAAATCAGTTAAATGAAGATGAAATCAGTTAACGATGAAATCAGTTAACGATGCAATCAGTTAAATGAAAATGAAATCAGTTAACGATGAAATCAGTTAACGATGAAATCAGTTAAATGAAGATGAAATCAGTTAAATGAAGATGAAATCAGTTAACGATGAAATCAGTTAACGATGAAATCAGTTACAGATGAAATCAGTTACAGATGAAATCAGTTAACGATGAAATCAGTTAAAGATGAAATCAGTTAAATGAAGATGAAATCAGTTAACGATGAAATCAGTTACAGATGAAATCAGTTAACGATGAAATCAGTTAACGATGAAATCAGTTAAATGAAGATGAAATCAGTTAACGATGAAATCAGTTAACGATGAAATCAGTTAACGATTAAATCAGTTAAATGAAGATGAAATCAGTTAACGATGAAATCAGTTAACGATGAAATCAGTTAACGATGCAATCAGTTAAATGAAAATGAAATCAGTTAACGATGAAATCAGTTAACGATGAAATCAGTTAAATGAAGATGAAATCAGTTAAATGAAGATGAAATCAGTTAACGATGAAATCAGTTAAAGATGAAATCAGTTAAATGAAGATGAAATCAGTTAACGATGAAATCAGTTAACGATGAAATCAGTTAAATGAAGAATGAAAATGAAATCAGTTAAATGAAGATGAAATCAGTTAACGATGAAATCAGTTACAGATGAAATCAGTTCACGATGAAATCAGTTCACGATGAAATCAGTTAAATGAAGATGAAATCAGTTAACGATGAAATCAGTTAACGATGAAATCAGTTAACGATGAAATCAGTTAAATGAAGATGAAATCAGTTAACGATTAAATCAGTTAACGATGAAATCAGTTAACGATGCAATCAGTTAAATGAAAATGAAATCAGTTAACGATGAAATCAGTTAACGATGAAATCAGTTAACGATGAAATCAGTTAAATGAAGATGAAATCAGTTAACGATGAAATCAGTTAAAGATGAAATCAGTTAAGTGAAGATGAAATCAGTTAACGATGAAATCAGTTAAAGATGAAATCAGTTAAATGAAGATGAAATCAGTTAACGATGAAATCAGTTAACGATGAAATCAGTTAAATGAAGAATGAAAATGAAATCAGTTAAATGAAGATGAAATCAGTTAACGATGTAATCAGTTAAAGATGAAATCAGTGAACGATGAAATCAGTTAAAGATGAAATCAGTTAACGATGAAATCAGTTAAATGAAGATGAAATCAGTTAACGATGAAATCAGTTAAAGATGAAATCAGTTAAAGATGAAATCAGTTAAATGAAGATGAAATCAGTTAACGATGAAATCAGTTAACGATGAAATCAGTTAAATGAAGATGAAATCAGTTAACGATGAAATCAGTTACAGATGAAATCAGTTACATGAAGATTAAATCAGTTAACGATGAAATCAGTTAAAGATGAAATCAGTTAACGATGAAATCAGTTAAATGAAGAATGAAAATGAAATCAGTTAAATGAAGATGAAATCAGTTAACGATGAAATCAGTTAAAGATTAAATCAGTTAAAGATGAAATCAGTTAAATGAAGAATGAAAATGAAATCAGTTAAATGAAGATGAAATCAGTTAAATAAAGATGAAATCAGTTAAATGAAGATGAAATCAGTTAACGATGAAATCAGTTAACGATGAAATCAGTTACAGATGAAATCAGTTACATGAAGATTAAATCAGTTAACGATGAAATCAGTTAAAGATGAAATCAGTTAACGATGAAATCAGTTAAATGAAGAATGAAAATGAAATCAGTTAAATGAAGATGAAATCAGTTAACGATGAAATCAGTTAAAGATGAAATCAGTTAAAGATGAAATCAGTTAAATGAAGAATGAAAATGAAATCAGTTAAATGAAGATGAAATCAGTTAAATAAAGATGAAATCAGTTAAAGATGAAATCAGTTAAATGAAGATGAAATCAGTTAACGATGAAATCAGTTAAAGATGAAATCAGTTAAATGAAGATGAAATCAGTTAACGATTAAATCAGTTAAATGAAGATGAAATCAGTTAACGATGAAATCAGTTAAAGATGAAATCAGTTAAATGAAGATGAAATCAGTTAACGATGAAATCAGTTACAGATGAAATCAGTTACATGAAGATGAAATCAGTTAACGATGAAATCAGTTAAAGATGAAATCAGTTAAATGAAGATGAAATCAGTTAACGATGAAATCAGTTAAAGATGAAATCAGTTAAATGAAGATGAAATCAGTTAAAGATGAAATCAGTTAAATGAAGATGAAATCAGTTAACGATGAAATCAGTTAACGATGAAATCAGTTAAATGAAGAATGAAAATGAAATCAGTTAAATGAAGATGAAATCAGTTAACGATGTAATCAGTTAAAGATGAAATCAGTGAACGATGAAATCAGTTAAAGATGAAATCAGTTAACGATGAAATCAGTTAAATGAAGATGAAATCAGTTAACGATGAAATCAGTTAAAGATGAAATCAGTTAACGATGAAATCAGTTAAATGAAGATGAAATCAGTTAACGATGAAATCAGTTAAAGATGAAATCAGTTAACGATGAAATCAGTTAAATGAAGAATGAAAATGAAATCAGTTAAATGAAGATGAAATCAGTTAACGATTAAATCAGTTAAATGAAGATGAAATCAGTTAACGATGAAATCAGTTAAAGATGAAATCAGTTAAATGAAGATGAAATCAGTTAAATGAAGATGAAATCAGTTAACGATGAAATCAGTTAAAGATGAAATCAGTTAAAGATGAAATCAGTTAAATGGAGATGAAATCAGTTAACGATGAAATCAGTTAAAGATGAAATCAGTTACAGATGAAATCAGTTAACAATGAAATCAGTTAAAGATGAAATCAGTTAAATGAAGATGAAATCAGTTAACGATGAAATCAGTTAACGATAAAATCAGTTAAATGAAGATGAAATCAGTTAAATGAAGATGAAATCAGTTAAAGATGAAATCAGTTACAGATGAAATCAGTTACATGAAGATTAAATCAGTTACAGATGAAATCAGTTCCATGAAGATTAAATCAGTTAACGATGAAATCAGTTAAAGATGAAATCATTTAACGATGAAATCAGTTAAATGAATAATGAAAATGAAATCAGTTAAATGAAGATGAAATCAGTTAAAGATGAAATCAGTTAAATGAAGATGAAATCAGTTAACGATGAAATCAGTTAAAGATGAAATCAGTTACAGATGAAATCAGTTACATGAAGATTAAATCAGTTAACGATGAAATCAGTTAACGATGAAATCAGTTAAATGAAGATGAAATCAGTTAACGATGAAATCAGTTAAAGATGAAATCAGTTAACGATGAAATCAGTTAACGATGAAATCAGTTAAATGAAGATGAAATCAGTTAACGATGAAATCAGTAAACGATGAAATCAGTTAAATGAAGAATGAAAATGAAATCAGTTAAATGAAGATGAAATCAGTTAACGATGTAATCAGTTAAAGATGAAATCAGTGAACGATGAAATCAGTTAAAGATGAAATCAGTGAACGATGAAATCAGTTAACGATGAAATCAGTTAAATGAAGATGACATCAGTTAACGATGAAATCAGTTAAAGATGAAATCAGTTAACGATGAAATCAGTTAACGATGAAATCAGTTAAATGAAGATGAAATCAGTTAACGATGAAATCAGTTAAAGATGAAATCAGTTACAGATGAAATCAGTTACATGAAGATTAAATGAGTTAACGATGAAATCAGTAAAAGATGAAATCAGTTAACGATGAAATCAGTTAAATGAGGAATGAAAATAAAATCAGTTAAATGAAGATGAAATCACTTAACGATGAAATCAGTTAAAGATGAAATCAGTCAAATTAAGATGAAATCAGTTAACGATGAAATCAGTGAAAGATGAAATCAGTTACAGATGAAATCAGTTACATGAAGATTAAATCAGTTAAAGATTAAATCAGTTAAATGAAGATGAAATCAGTTAAAGATGAAATCAATTAAATGAAGAATGAAAATGAAATCAGTTAAATGAAGATGAAATCAGTTAACGATGAAATCAGTTAAAGATGAAATCAGTTAAATGAAGATGAAATCAGATAAATGAAGATGAAATCAGTTAACGATGAAATCATTTAAATGAAGATGAAATCAGTTAAATGAAGATGAAATCAGTTAACGATGAAATCAGTTAAATGAAGATGAAATCAGTTAACGATGAAATCAGTTAAAGATGAAATCAGTTAAATAAAGATGAAATCAGTTAACGATGAAATCAGTTAAATGAAGATGAAATCAGTTAACGATGAAATCAGTTAAAGATGAAATCAGTTAAATGAAGATGAAATCAGTTAACGATGAAATCAGTTAAAGATGAAATCAGTTACAGATGAAATCAGTTACATGAAGATTAAATCAGTTAACGATGAAATCAGTTAAAGATGAAATCAGTTAACGATGAAATCAGTTAAATGAAGAATGAAAATGAAATCAGTTAAATGAAGATGAAATCAGTTAACGATGAAATCAGTTAAAGATGAAATCAGTTAACGATGAAATCAGTTAACGATGAAATCAGTTAAATGAAGATGAAATCAGTTAACGATGAAATCAGTTAACGATGAAATCAGTTAAATGAAGAATGAAAATGAAATCAGTTAAATGAAGATGAAATCAGTTAACGATGAAATCAGTTAAAGATGAAATCAGTTAACGATGAAATCAGTTAAAGATGAAATCAGTTAACGATGAAATCAGTTAAATGAAGATGAAATCAGATAACGATGAAATCAGTTAAAGATGAAATCAGTTACAGATGAAATCAGTTACATGAAGATTAAATCAGTTAACGATGAAATCAGTTAAAGATGAAATCAGTTAACAATGAAATCAGTTAAAGATGAAATCAGTTAACGATGAAATCAGTTAAATGAAGATGAAATCAGTTAACGATGAAATCAGTTACAGATGAAATCAGTTAAATGAAGATGAAATCAGTTAACGATGAAATCAGTTAAATGAAGATGAAATCAGTTAACGATGAAATCAGTTAAATGAAGATGAAATCAGTTAACGATGAAATCAGTTAAAGATGAAATCAGTTAAATGAAGATGAAATCAGTTAACGATGAAATCAGTTAAAGATGAAATCAGTTAAATGAAGATGAAATCAGTTAAAGATGAAATCAGTTAAATGAAGATGAAATCAGTTAACGATGAAATCAGTTAACGATGAAATCAGTTAAATGAAGATGAAATCAGTTAACGATGAAATCAGTTAAAGATGAAATCAGTTAAATGAAGATGAAATCAGTTAACGATGAAATTAGTTAAATGAAGATGAAATCAGTTAAAGATGAAATCAGTTAGCGATGAAATCAGTTAAAGATGAAATCAGTTAACGATGAAATCAGTTAAATGAAGATGAAATCAGTTAACGATGAAATCAGTTAACGATGAAATCAGTTAATGATGAAATCAGTTAAATGAAGATGAAATCAGTTAACGATGAAATCAGTTAACGATGAAATCAGTTAATGATGAAATCAGTTAAATGAAGATGAAATCAGTTAACGATGAAATCAGTTAACGATGAAATCAGTTACAGATGA
This sequence comes from Semicossyphus pulcher, assembly GCF_022749685.1. Classification (NCBI taxonomy): domain Eukaryota; kingdom Metazoa; phylum Chordata; class Actinopteri; order Labriformes; family Labridae; genus Semicossyphus; species Semicossyphus pulcher. The sequence continues at coordinate 2,830,905 of NW_027211703.1, forward strand.
AATCAGTTACATGAAGATTAAATCAGTTAACGATGAAATCAGTTAAAGATGAAATCAGTTAACGATGAAATCAGTTAAATGAAGAATGAAAATGAAATCAGTTAAATGAAGATGAAATCAGTTAACGATGAAATCAGTTAACGATGAAATCAGTTAACGATGAAATCAGTTAAATGAAGATGAAATCAGTTAACGATGAAATCAGTTACAGATGAAATCAGTTAACGATGAAATCAGTTAACGATGAAATCAGTTAAATGAAGATGAAATCAGTTAACGATGAAATCAGTTAACGATGCAATCAGTTAAATGAAAATGAAATCAGTTAACGATGAAATCAGTTAACGATGAAATCAGTTAAATGAAGATGAAATCAGTTAAATGAAGATGAAATCAGTTACAGATGAAATCAGTTAACGATGAAATCAGTTAACGATAAAATCAGTTAAATGAAGATGAAATCAGTTAACGATGAAATCAGTTAACGATGCAATCAGTTAAATGAAAATGAAATCAGTTAACGATGAAATCAGTTAACGATGAAATCAGTTAAATGAAGATGAAATCAGTTAAATGAAGATGAAATCAGTTAACGATGAAATCAGTTAAATGAAGATGAAATCAGTTAAATGAAGATGAAATCAGTTAACGATGAAATCAGTTAAAGATGAAATCAGTTAAATGAAGATGAAATCAGTTAACGATGAAATCAGTTAACGATGAAATCAGTTAAATGAAGAATGAAAATGAAATCAGTTAAATGAAGATGAAATCAGTTAACGATGTAATCAGTTAAAGATGAAATAAGTGAACGATGAAATCAGTTAAAGATGAAATCAGTTAACGATGAAATCAGTTAAATGAAGATGAAATCAGTTAACGATGAAATCAGTTAAAGATGAAATCAGTTAACGATGAAATCAGTTAAATGAAGATGAAATCAGTTAACGATGAAATCAGTTAAAGATGAAATCAGTTAACGATGAAATCAGTTAAATGAAGAATGAAAATGAAATCAGTTAAATGAAGATGAAATCAGTTAACGATTAAATCAGTTAAATGAAGATGAAATCAGTTAACGATGAAATCAGTTAAAGATGAAATCAGTTAAATGAAGATGAAATCAGTTAAATGAAGATGAAATCAGTTAACGATGAAATCAGTTAAAGATGAAATCAGTTAAAGATGAAATCAGTTAAATGGAGATGAAATCAGTTAACGATGAAATCAGTTAAAGATGAAATCAGTTACAGATGAAATCAGTTAACAATGAAATCAGTTAAAGATGAAATCAGTTAAATGAAGATGAAATCAGTTAACGATGAAATCAGTTAACGATAAAATCAGTTAAATGAAGATGAAATCAGTTAAATGAAGATGAAATCAGTTAAAGATGAAATCAGTTACAGATGAAATCAGTTACATGAAGATTAAATCAGTTACAGATGAAATCAGTTCCATGAAGATTAAATCAGTTAACGATGAAATCAGTTAAAGATGAAATCATTTAACGATGAAATCAGTTAAATGAATAATGAAAATGAAATCAGTTAAATGAAGATGAAATCAGTTAAAGATGAAATCAGTTAAATGAAGATGAAATCAGTTAACGATGAAATCAGTTAAAGATGAAATCAGTTACAGATGAAATCAGTTACATGAAGATTAAATCAGTTAACGATGAAATCAGTTAACGATGAAATCAGTTAAATGAAGATGAAATCAGTTAACGATGAAATCAGTTAAAGATGAAATCAGTTAACGATGAAATCAGTTAACGATGAAATCAGTTAAATGAAGATGAAATCAGTTAACGATGAAATCAGTAAACGATGGAATCAGTTAAATGAAGAATGAAAATGAAATCAGTTAAATGAAGATGAAATCAGTTAACGATGTAATCAGTTAAAGATGAAATCAGTGAACGATGAAATCAGTTAAAGATGAAATCAGTGAACGATGAAATCAGTTAACGATGAAATCAGTTAAATGAAGATGAAATCAGTTAACGATGAAATCAGTTAAAGATGAAATCAGTTAACGATGAAATCAGTTAACGATGAAATCAGTTAAATGAAGATGAAATCAGTTAACGATGAAATCAGTTAAAGATGAAATCAGTTACAGATGAAATCAGTTACATGAAGATTAAATGAGTTAACGATGAAATCAGTTAAAGATGAAATCAGTTAACGATGAAATCAGTTAAATGAAGAATGAAAATAAAATCAGTTAAATGAAGATGAAATCAGTTAACGATGAAATCAGTTAAAGATGAAATCAGTCAAATTAAGATGAAATCAGTTAACGATGAAATCAGTGAAAGATGAAATCAGTTACAGATGAAATCAGTTACATGAAGATTAAATCAGTTAAAGATTAAATCAGTTAAATGAAGATGAAATCAGTTAAAGATGAAATCAATTAAATGAAGAATGAAAATGAAATCAGTTAAATGAAGATGAAATCAGTTAACGATGAAATCAGTTAAAGATGAAATCAGTTAAATGAAGATGAAATCAGATAAATGAAGATGAAATCAGTTAACGATGAAATCATTTAAATGAAGATGAAATCAGTTAAATGAAGATGAAATCAGTTAACGATGAAATCAGTTAAATGAAGATGAAATCAGTTAACGATGAAATCAGTTAAAGATGAAATCAGTTAAATAAAGATGAAATCAGTTAACGATGAAATCAGTTAAATGAAGATGAAATCAGTTAACGATGAAATCAGTTAAAGATGAAATCAGTTAAATGAAGATGAAATCAGTTAACGATGAAATCAGTTAAAGATGAAATCAGTTACAGATGAAATCAGTTACATGAAGATTAAATCAGTTAACGATGAAATCAGTTAAAGATGAAATCAGTTAACGATGAAATCAGTTAAATGAAGAATGAAAATGAAATCAGTTAAATGAAGATGAAATCAGTTAACGATGAAATCAGTTAAAGATGAAATCAGTTAACGATGAAATCAGTTAACGATGAAATCAGTTAACGATGAAATCAGTTAAATGAAGATGAAATCAGTTAACGATGAAATCAGTTAACGATGAAATCAGTTAAATGAAGAATGAAAATGAAATCAGTTAAATGAAGATGAAATCAGTTAACGATGAAATCAGTTAAAGATGAAATCAGTTAACGATGAAATCAGTTAAAGATGAAATCAGTTAACGATGAAATCAGTTAAATGAAGATGAAATCAGTTAACGATGAAATCAGTTAAAGATGAAATCAGTTACAGATGAAATCAGTTACATGAAGATTAAATCAGTTAACGATGAAATCAGTTAAAGATGAAATCAGTTAACAATGAAATCAGTTAAAGATGAAATCAGTTAACGATGAAATCAGTTAAATGAAGATGAAATCAGTTAACGATGAAATCAGTTACAGATGAAATCAGTTAAATGAAGATGAAATCAGTTAACGATGAAATCAGTTAAATGAAGATGAAATCAGTTAACGATGAAATCAGTTAACGATGAAATCAGTTAACGATGAAATCAGTTAAATGAAGATGAAATCAGTTAACGATGAAATCAGTTAAAGATGAAATCAGTTAACGATGAAATCAGTTAACGATGAAATCAGTTAAATGAAGATGAAATCAGTTAAATGAAGATGAAATCAGTTAACGATGAAATGAGTTAAAGATGAAATCAGTTAAAGATGAAATCAGTTACATGAAGATTAAATCAGTTAACGATGAAATCAGTTAAAGATGAAATCAGTTAACGATGAAATCAGTTAAATGAAGAATGAAAATGAAATCAGTTAAATGAAGATGAAATCAGTTAACGATGAAATCAGTTAAATGAAGATGAAATCAGTTAACGATGAAATCAGTTAAATGAAGATGAAATCAGTTAACGATGAAATCAGTTAACGATGAAATCAGTTAACGATGAAATCAGTTAAATGAAGATGAAATCAGTTAACGATGAAATCAGTTAAAGATGAAATCAGTTAAATGAAGATGAAATCAGTTAACGATGAAATCATTTAAATGAAGATGAAATCAGTTAACGATGAAATCAGTTAAAGATGAAATCAGTTAAATGAAGATGAAATCAGTTAACGATGAAATCAGTTAAATGAAGATGAAATCAGTTAACGATGAAATCAGTTAAAGATGAAATCAGTTAAATGAAGATGAAATCAGTTAACGATGAAATCAGTTAAAGATGAAATCAGTTAAATGAAGATGAAATCAGTTAACGATGAAATCAGTTAAATGAAGATGAAATCAGTTAACGATGAAATCAGTTAAAGATGAAATCAGTTAAATGAAGATGAAATCAGTTAACGATGAAATCAGTTACAGATGAAATCAGTTACAGATGAAATCAGTTACATGAAGATTAAATCAGTTAAAGATGAAATCAGTTAAATGAAGATGAAATCAGTTAACGATGAAATCAGTTAAATGAAGATGAAATCAGTTAACGATGAAATCAGTTAAAGATGAAATCAGTTAAATGAAGATTAAATCAGTTAACGATGAAATCAGTTAAATGAAGATGAAATCAGTTAACGATGAAATCAGTTAAAGATGAAATCAGTTACAGATGAAATCAGTTACATGAAGATTAAATCAGTTAACGATGAAATCAGTTAAAGATGAAATCAGTTAACGATGAAATCAGTTAAATGAAGATGAAATCAGTTAACGATGAAATCAGTTAACGATGAAATCAGTTAAATGAAGATGAAATCAGTTAATGATGAAATCAGTTAAATGAAGATGAAATCAGTTAACGATGAAATCAGTTAAAGATGAAATCAGTTAAATGAAGATGAAATCAGTTAACGATGAAATCAGTTAAATGAAGATGAAATCAGTTAACGATGAAATCAGTTAAAGATGAAATCAGTTACAGATGAAATCAGTTACATGAAGACCAAATCAGTTAACGATGAAATCAGTTAAAGATGAAATCAGTTACATGAAGATTAAATCAGTTAACGATGAAATCAGTTAACGATGAAATCAGTTACAGATGAAATCAGTTACAGATGAAATCAGTTACAGATGAAATCAGTTAACGATGAAATCAGTTAAAGATGAAATCAGTTAAATGAAGATGAAATCAGTTAACGATGAAATCAGTTACAGATGAAATCAGTTAACGATGAAATCAGTTAACGATGAAATCAGTTACATGAAGATGAAATCAGTTAACGATGAAATCAGTTAACGATGAAATCAGTTAACGATGAAATCAGTTAAATGAAGATGAAATCAGTTAACGATGAAATCAGTTAACGATGCAATCAGTTAAATGAAAATGAAATCAGTTAACGATGAAATCAGTTAACGATGAAATCAGTTAAATGAAGATGAAATCAGTTAAATGAAGATGAAATCAGTTAACGATGAAATCAGTTAACGATGAAATCAGTTAACGATGAAATCAGTTACAGATGAAATCAGTTACAGATGAAATCAGTTAACGATGAAATCAGTTAAAGATGAAATCAGTTAAATGAAGATGAAATCAGTTAACGATGAAATCAGTTACAGATGAAATCAGTTAACGATGAAATCAGTTAACGATGAAATCAGTTAAATGAAGATGAAATCAGTTAACGATGAAATCAGTTAACGATGAAATCAGTTAACGATGAAATCAGTTAACGATTAAATCAGTTAAATGAAGATGAAATCAGTTAACGATGAAATCAGTTAACGATGAAATCAGTTAACGATGCAATCAGTTAAATGAAAATGAAATCAGTTAACGATGAAATCAGTTAACGATGAAATCAGTTAAATGAAGATGAAATCAGTTAAATGAAGATGAAATCAGTTAACGATGAAATCAGTTAAAGATGAAATCAGTTAAATGAAGATGAAATCAGTTAACGATGAAATCAGTTAACGATGAAATCAGTTAAATGAAGAATGAAAATGAAATCAGTTAAATGAAGATGAAATCAGTTAACGATGAAATCAGTTACAGATGAAATCAGTTCACGATGAAATCAGTTCACGATGAAATCAGTTAAATGAAGATGAAATCAGTTAACGATGAAATCAGTTAACGATGAAATCAGTTAAATGAAGATGAAATCAGTTAACGATGAAATCAGTTAACGATGAAATCAGTTAACGATGCAATCAGTTAAATGAAAATGAAATCAGCTAACGATGAAATCAGTTAACGATGAAATCAGTTAAATGAAGATGAAATCAGTTAACGATGAAATCAGTTAAATGAAGATGAAATCAGTTAAATGAAGATGAAATCAGTTAACGATGAAATCAGTTAAAGATGAAATCAGTTAAATGAAGATGAAATCAGTTAACGATGAAATCAGTTAACGATGAAATCAGTTAAATGAAGAATGAAAATGAAATCAGTTAAATGAAGATGAAATCAGTTAACGATGTAATCAGTTAAAGATGAAATCAGTGAACGATGAAATCAGTTAAAGATGAAATCAGTTAACGATGAAATCAGTTAAATGAAGATGAAATCAGTTAACGATGAAATCAGTTAAAGATGAAATCAGTTAAAGATGAAATCAGTTAAATGAAGATGAAATCAGTTAACGATGAAATCAGTTAACGATGAAATCAGTTAAATGAAGATGAAATCAGTTAACGATGAAATCAGTTAACGATGAAATCAGTTACAGATGAAATCAGTTACATGAAGATTAAATCAGTTAACGATGAAATCAGTTAAAGATGAAATCAGTTAACGATGAAATCAGTTAAATGAAGAATGAAAATGAAATCAGTTAAATGAAGATGAAATCAGTTAACGATGAAATCAGTTAAAGATGAAATCAGTTAAAGATGAAATCAGTTAAATGAAGAATGAAAATGAAATCAGTTAAATGAAGATGAAATCAGTTAAATAAAGATGAAATCAGTTAAAGATGAAATCAGTTAAATGAAGATGAAATCAGTTAACGATGAAATCAGTTAAAGATGAAATCAGTTAAATGAAGATGAAATCAGTTAACGATTAAATCAGTTAAATGAAGATGAAATCAGTTAACGATGAAATCAGTTAAAGATGAAATCAGTTAAATGAAGATGAAATCAGTTAACGATGAAATCAGTTACAGATGAAATCAGTTACATGAAGATGAAATCAGTTAACGATGAAATCAGTTAAAGATGAAATCAGTTAAATGAAGATGAAATCAGTTAACGATGAAATCAGTTAAAGATGAAATCAGTTAAATGAAGATGAAATCAGTTAAAGATGAAATCAGTTAAATGAAGATGAAATCAGTTAACGATGAAATCAGTTAAATGAAGATGAAATCAGTTAACGATGAAATCAGTTAAAGATGAAATCAGTTAAATGAAGATGAAATCAGTTAACGATGAAATTAGTTAAATGAAGATGAAATCAGTTAAAGATGAAATCAGTTAGCGATGAAATCAGTTAAAGATGAAATCAGTTAAATGAAGATGAAATCAGTTAAATGAAGATGAAATCAGTTAACGATGAAATCAGTTAAAGATGAAATCAGTTAACGATGAAATCAGTTAACGATGAAATCAGTTAAATGAAGATGAAATCAGTTAACGTTGAAATCAGTTAACGATGAAATCAGTTAATGATGAAATCAGTTAAATGAAGATGAAATCAGTTAACGATGAAATCAGTTAACGATGAAATCAGTTACAGATGAAATCAGTTACATGAAGATTAAATCAGTTAACGATGAAATCAGTTAAAGATGAAATCAGTTAACGATGAAATCAGTTAAATGAAGAATGAAAATGAAATCAGTTAAATGAAGATGAAATCAGTTAACGATGAAATCAGTTAACGATGAAATCAGTTACAGATGAAATCAGTTACAGATGAAATCAGTTAACGATGAAATCAGTTAAAGATGAAATCAGTTAAATGAAGATGAAATCAGTTAACGATGAAATCAGTTACAGATGAAATCAGTTAACGATGAAATCAGTTAACGATGAAATCAGTTAAATGAAGATGAAATCAGTTAACGATGAAATCAGTTAACGATGCAATCAGTTAAATGAAAATGAAATCAGTTAACGATGAAATCAGTTAACGATGAAATCAGTTAACGATGAAATCAGTTAAATGAAGATGAAATCAGTTAAATGAAGATGAAATCAGTTAACGATGAAATCAGTTACAGATGAAATCAGTTAACGATGAAATCAGTTAAAGATGAAATCAGTTAAATGAAGATGAAATCAGTTAACGATGAAATCAGTTACAGATGAAATCAGTTAACGATGAAATCAGTTAACGATGAAATCAGTTAAATGAAGATGAAATCAGTTAACGATGAAATCAGTTAACGATGAAATCAGTTAATGATGCAATCAGTTAAATGAAAATGAAATCAGTTAACGATGAAATCAGTTAACGATGAAATCAGTTAAATGAAGAATGAAAATGAAATCAGTTAAATGAAGATGAAATCAGTTAACGATGAAATCAGTTAAAGATGAAATCAGTTAAATGAAGATGAAATCAGTTAACGATGAAATCAGTTAACGATGAAATCAGTTAAATGAAGAATGAAAATGAAATCAGTTAAATGAAGATGAAATCAGTTAACGATGTAATCAGTTAAAGATGAAATCAGTGAACGATGAAATCAGTTAAAGATGAAATCAGTTAACGACGAAATCAGTTAAATGAAGATGAAATCAGTTAACGATGAAATCAGTTAAAGATGAAATCAGTTAACGATGAAATCAGTTAAATGAAGATGAAATCAGTTAACGATGAAATCAGTTAAAGATGAAATCAGTTAACGATGAAATCAGTTAAATGAAGAATGAAAATGAAATCAGTTAAATGAAGATGAAATCAGTTAACGATTAAATCAGTTAAATGAAGATGAAATCAGTTAACGATGAAATCAGTTAAAGATGAAATCAGTTAAATGAAGATGAAATCAGTTAAATGAAGATGAAATCAGTTAACGATGAAATCAGTTAAAGATGAAATCAGTTAAAGATGAAATCAGTTAAATGGAGATGAAATCAGTTAACGATGAAATCAGTTAAAGATGAAATCAGTTACAGATGAAATCAGTTAACAATGAAATCAGTTAAAGATGAAATCAGTTAAATGAAGATGAAATCAGTTAACGATGAAATCAGTTAACGATAAAATCAGTTAAATGAAGATGAAATCAGTTAAATGAAGATGAAATCAGTTAAAGATGAAATCAGTTACAGATGAAATCAGTTACATGAAGATTAAATCAGTTACAGATGAAATCAGTTCCATGAAGATTAAATCAGTTAACGATGAAATCAGTTAAAGATGAAATCATTTAACGATGAAATCAGTTAAATGAATAATGAAAATGAAATCAGTTAAATGAAGATGAAATCAGTTAAAGATGAAATCAGTTAAATGAAGATGAAATCAGTTAACGATGAAATCAGTTAAAGATGAAATCAGTTACAGATGAAATCAGTTACATGAAGATTAAATCAGTTAACGATGAAATCAGTTAACGATGAAATCAGTTAAATGAAGATGAAATCAGTTAACGATGAAATCAGTTAAAGATGAAATCAGTTAACGATGAAATCAGTTAACGATGAAATCAGTTAAATGAAGATGAAATCAGTTAACGATGAAATCAGTAAACGATGAAATCAGTTAAATGAAGAATGAAAATGAAATCAGTTAAATGAAGATGAAATCAGTTAACGATGTAATCAGTTAAAGATGAAATCAGTGAACGATGAAATCAGTTACAGATGAAATCAGTTAAATGAAGATGAAATCAGTTAACGATGAAATCAGTTAAAGATGAAATCAGTTACAGATGAAATCAGTTAACGATGAAATCAGTTAAATGAAGATGAAATCAGTTAACGATGAAATCAGTTAAAGATGAAATCAGTTACAGATGAAATCAGTTACATGAAGATTAAATGAGTTAACGATGAAATCAGTTAAAGATGAAATCAGTTAACGATGAAATCAGTTAAATGAAGAATGAAAATAAAATCAGTTAAATGAAGATGAAATCAGTTAACGATGAAATCAGTTAAAGATGAAATCAGTCAAATTAAGATGAAATCAGTTAACGATGAAATCAGTTAAATGAAGATGAAATCAGTTAACGATGAAATCAGTTAAAGATGAAATCAGTTAACGATGAAATCAGTTAACGATGAAATCAGTTAAATGAAGATGAAATCAGTTAAATGAAGATGAAATCAGTTAACGATGAAATGAGTTAAAGATGAAATCAGTTAAAGATGAAATCAGTTACATGAAGATTAAATCAGTTAACGATGAAATCAGTTAAAGATGAAATCAGTTAACGATGAAATCAGTTAAATGAAGAATGAAAATGAAATCAGTTAAATGAAGATGAAATCAGTTAACGATGAAATCAGTTAAATGAAGATGAAATCAGTTAACGATGAAATCAGTTAACGATGAAATCAGTTAACGATGAAATCAGTTAAATGAAGATGAAATCAGTTAACGATGAAATCAGTTAAATGAAGATGAAATCAGTTAACGATGAAATCATTTAAATGAAGATGAAATCAGTTAACGATGAAATCAGTTAAAGATGAAATCAGTTAAATGAAGATGAAATCAGTTAACGATGAAATCAGTTAAATGAAGATGAAATCAGTTAACGATGAAATCAGTTAAAGATGAAATCAGTTAAATGAAGATGAAATCAGTTAACGATGAAATCAGTTAAAGATGAAATCAGTTAAATGAAGATGAAATCAGTTAACGATGAAATCAGTTAAATGAAGATGAAATCAGTTAACGATGAAATCAGTTAAAGATGAAATCAGTTAACGATGAAATCAGTTACAGATGAAATCAGTTACAGATGAAATCAGTTACATGAAGATTAAATCAGTTAAAGATGAAATCAGTTAAATGAAGATGAAATCAGTTAACGATGAAATCAGTTAAATGAAGATGAAATCAGTTAACGATGAAATCAGTTAAAGATGAAATCAGTTAAATGAAGATGAAATCAGTTAACGATGAAATCAGTTAAATGAAGATGAAATCAGTTAACGATGAAATCAGTTAAAGATGAAATCAGTTACAGATGAAATCAGTTACATGAAGATTAAATCAGTTAACGATGAAATCAGTTAAAGATGAAATCAGTTAACGATGAAATCAGTTAAATGAAGATGAAATCAGTTAACGATGAAATCAGTTAACGATGAAATCAGTTAAATGAAGATGAAATCAGTTAACGATGAAATCAGTTAAATGAAGATGAAATCAGTTAACGATGAAATCAGTTAAAGATGAAATCAGTTAAATGAAGATGAAATCAGTTAACGATGAAATCAGTTAAATGAAGATGAAATCAGTTAACGATGAAATCAGTTAAAGATGAAATCAGTTAAATGAAGATGAAATCAGTTAAATGAAGATGAAATCAGTTAAATGAAGATGAAATCAGTTAACGATGAAATCAGTTAACGATGAAATCAGTTAAATGAAGATGAAATCAGTTAACGATGAAATCAGTTAAAGATGAAATCAGTTAAATGAAGAATAAAAATGAAATCAGTTACATGAAGATGAAATCAGTTACAGATGAAATCAGTTACATGAAGATTAAATCAGTTAACGATGAAATCAGTTAAATGAAGAATGAAAATGAAATCAGTTAAATGAAGATGAAATCAGTTAACGATGAAATCAGTTAAAGATGAAATCAGTTAAATGAAGAAGAAATCAGTTAACGATGAAATCAGTTAAATGAAGATGAAATCATTTAAAGATGAAATCAGTTAAAGATGAAATCTAAATGAAGATGAAATCAGTTAACGATGAAATCAGTTAAACGAAGATGAAATCAGTTAACGATGAAATCAGTGAAAGATGAAATCAGTTAAATGAAGATGAAATCAGTTAAATGAAGATGAAATCAGTTAACGATGAAATCAGTTACAGATGAAATCAGTTACATGAAGATTAAATCAGTTAAAGATGAAATCAGTTAAATGAAGAATGAAAATGAAATCAGTTAAATGAAGATGAAATCAGTTAACGATGAAATCAGTTAAAGATGAAATCAGTTAAATGAAGATGAAATCAGTTAACGATGAAATCAGTTACAGATGAAATCAGTTAAAGATGAAATCAGTTACATGAAGATGAAATCAGTTAATGATGAAATCAGTTAAAGATGAAATCAGTTAACGATGAAATCAGTTAAATGAAGAATGAAAATGAAATCAGTTAAATGAAGATGAAATCAGTTAACGATGAAATCAGTTAAATGAAGATGAAATCAGTTAACGATGAAATCAGTTAAATGAAGATGAAATCAGTTAACGATGAAATCAGTTAAAGATGAAATCAGTTAAATGAAGATGAAATCAGTTAACGATGAAATCAGTTAAATGAAGATGAAATCAGTTAAAGATGAAATCAGTTACAGATGAAATCAGTTTCAGATGAAATCAGTTAAATGAAGATGAAATCAGTTTACGATGAAATCAGTTAAAGATGAAATCAGTTAAATGAAGATGAAATCAGTTAACGATGAAATCAGTTAAATGAAGATGAAATCAGTTAAAGATGAAATCAGTTACAGATGAAATCAGTTACATGAAGATGAAATCAGTTACAGATGAAATCAGTTACATGAAGATTAAATCAGTTAAAGATTAAATCAGTTGAATGAAGATGAAATCAGTTAAAGATGAAATCAGTTAAATGAAGAATGAAAATGAAATCAGTTAAATGAAGATGAAATCAGTTAACGATGAAATCAGTTAAAGATGAAATCAGTTAAATGAAGATGAAATCAGTTAACGATGAAATCAGTTAAATGAAGATGAAATCAGTTAACGATGAAATCAGTTAAATGAAGATGAATTCAGTTAACGATGAAATCAGTTAACGATGAAATCAGTTAAATGAAGATGAAATTAGTTAACGATGAAATCAGTTAAATGAAGATGAAATCAGTTAACGATGAAATCAGTTAAAGATGAAATCAGTTAAATGAAGATGAAATCAGTTAACGATGAAATCAGTTAAATGAAGATGAAATCAGTTAACGATGAAATCAGTTAAAGATGAAATCAGTTAAATGAAGATGAAATCAGTTAAATGAAGATGAAATCAGTTAACGATGAAATCAGTTAAAGATGAAATCAGTTAAAGATGAAATCAGTTAAATGAAGATGAAATCAGTTAACGATGAAATCAGTTAACGATGAAATCAGTTAAATGAAGATGAAATAAGTTAACGATGAAATCAGTTAAAGATGAAATCAGTTAAAGATGAAATCAGTTAAATGAAGATGAAATCAGTTAACGATGAAATCAGTTAAATGAAGATGAAATCAGTTAACGATGAAATCAGTTAAAGATGAAATCAGTTAAATGAAGATGAAATCAGTTAAATGAAGATGAAATCAGTTAACGATGAAATCAGTTAAAGATGAAATCAGTTAAAGATGAAATCAGTTAAATGAAGAAGAAATCAGTTAACGATGAAATCAGTTAACGATGAAATCAGTTAAATGAAGATGAAATAAGTTAACGATGAAATCAGTTAAAGATGAAATCAGTTAAAGATGAAATCAGTTACAGATGAAATCAGTTAAAGATGAAATCAGTTAAATGAAGATGAAATCAGTTAACGATGAAATTAGTTAAATGAAGATGAAATCAGTTAACGATGAAATCAGTTAAAGATGAAATCAGTTAAATGAAGATGAAATCAGTTAACGATGAAATCAGTTAAATGAAGATGAAATCAGTTAACGATGAAATCAGTTAACGATGAAATCAGTTAACGATGAAATCAGTTAAATGAAGAATGAAGATGAAATCAGTTAACGATGAAATCAGTTAAAGATGAAATCAGTTAAAGATGAAATCAGTTAACGATGAAATCAGTTAACGGTGAAATCAGTTAACGATGGGATCAGTTAACGATGAGATCAGTTAACGATGAGATCAGTTAACGATGAAATCAGTTAAATGAAGATGAAATCAGTTAACGATGAAATCAGTTAACGATGGAATCAGTTAACGATGGAATCAGTTAAATGAAGATGAAATCAGTTAACGATGAAATCAGTTAAATGAAGATGAAATCAGTTAACGATGAAATCAGTTAACGATGAAATCAGTTAACGATGAAATCAGTTAAATGAAGATGAAATCAGTTAACGATGAAATCAGTTAACGATGAAATCAGTTAAATGAAGATGAAATCAGTTAACGATGAAATCAGTTAACGATGAAATCAGTTAAATGAAGAATGAAAATGAAATCAGTTAAATGAAGATGAAATCAGTTAACGATGAAATCAGTTAACAATGAAATCAGTTAAAGATGAAATCAGTTAACGATGAAATCAGGTAACGATGAAATCAGGTAACGATGAAATCAGTTAAAGATGAAATCAGTTAACGATGAAATCAGTTAAATGAAGATGAAATCAGTTAACGATGAAATCAGTTAACGATGAAATCAGTTAACGATGAAATCAGTTAAATGAAGATGAAATCAGTTAACGATGAAATCAGTTAAATGAAGATGAAATCAGTTAACGATGAAATCAGTTACATGAAGATGAAATCAGTTAACGATGAAATCAGTTAAATGAAGATGAAATCAGTTAACGATGAAATCAGTTAAAGATGAAATCAGTTAAAGATGAAATCAGTTAAATGAAGATGAAATCAGTTAACGATGAAATCAGTTAACGATGAAATCAGTTAAATGAAGATGAAATCAGTTAACGATGAAATCAGTTAACGATGAAATCAGTTAAATGAAGATGAAATCAGTTAACGATGAAATCAGTTACAGATGAAATCAGTTACATGAAGATGAAATCAGTTAACGATGAAATCAGTTAAATGAAGATGAAATCAGTTAACGATGAAATCAGTTAAAGATGAAATCAGTTAAATGAAGATGAAATCAGTTAAAGATGAAATCAGTTAAATGAAGATGAAATCAGTTAACGATGAAATCAGTTAACGATGAAATCAGTTAAATGAAGAATGAAAATGAAATCAGTTAACGATGAAATCAGTTAACGATGAAATCAGTTAAAGATGAAATCAGTTAACGATGAAATCAGTTAACGATGAAATCAGTTAACGATGAAATCAGTTAAATGAAGAATGAAGATGAAATCAGTTAACGATGAAATCAGTTAAAGATGAAATCAGTTAAAGATGAAATCAGTTAACGATGAAATCAGTTAACGGTGAAATCAGTTAACGATGGGATCAGTTAACGATGAGATCAGTTAACGATGAGATCAGTTAACGATGAAATCAGTTAAATGAAGATGAAATCAGTTAACGATGAAATCAGTTAACGATGGAATCAGTTAACGATGGAATCAGTTAAATGAAGATGAAATCAGTTAACGATGAAATCAGTTAAATGAAGATGAAATCAGTTAACGATGAAATCAGTTAACGATGAAATCAGTTAACGATGAAATCAGTTAAATGAAGATGAAATCAGTTAACGATGAAATCAGTTAACGATGAAATCAGTTAAATGAAGATGAAATCAGTTAACGATGAAATCAGTTAACGATGAAATCAGTTAAATGAAGAATGAAAATGAAATCAGTTAAATGAAGATGAAATCAGTTAACGATGAAATCAGTTAACAATGAAATCAGTTAAAGATGAAATCAGTTAACGATGAAATCAGGTAACGATGAAATCAGGTAACGATGAAATCAGTTAAAGATGAAATCAGTTAACGATGAAATCAGTTAAATGAAGATGAAATCAGTTAACGATGAAATCAGTTAACGATGAAATCAGTTAACGATGAAATCAGTTAACGATGAAATCAGTTAAATGAAGATGAAATCAGTTAACGATGAAATCAGTTAAATGAAGATGAAATCAGTTAACGATGAAATCAGTTAAAGATGAAATCAGTTAAATGAAGATGAAATCAGTTAAAGATGAAATCAGTTAAATGAAGATGAAATCAGTTAACGATGAAATCAGTTAACGATGAAATCAGTTACATGAAGATGAAATCAGTTAAAGATGAAATCAGTTAAATGAAGAATGAAATCAGTTAACGATGAAATCAGTTAAAGATGAAATCAGTTAAAGATGAAATCAGTTAAATGAAGATGAAATCAGTTAACGATGAAATCAGTTAAAGATGAAATCAGTTACAGATGAAATCAGTTAACGATGAAATGAGTTAAATGAAGAATGAAAATGAAATCAGTTACATGAAGATGAAATCAGTTAAAGATGAAATCAGTTAAATGAAGAATGAAATCAGTTACAGATGAAATCAGTTAAATGAAGATGAAATCAGTTAACGATGTAATCAGTTAAAGATGAAATCAGTTAAATGAAGATGAAATCAGTTAACGATGAAATCAGTTAAATGAAGATGAAATCAGTTAACGATGAAATCAGTTAAAGATGAAATCAGTTAAATGAAGATGAAATCAGTTAACGATGAAATCAGTTAAAGATGAAATCAGTTAAAGATGAAATCAGTTACATGAAGATGAAATCAGTTAAATGAAGATGAAATCAGTTAACGATGAAATCAGTTACAGATGAAATCAGTTACATGAAGATGAAATCAGTTAAAGATGAAATCAGTTAAATGAAGAATGAAATCAGTTACAGATGAAATCAGTTAAATGAAGATGAATTCAGTTAAAGATGAAATCAGTTACAGATGAAATCAGTTAAATGAAGATGAAATCAGTTAACGATGAAATCAGTTAAATGTAGATGAAATCAGTTAAAGATGAAATCAGTTAAATGAAGAATGAAAATGAAATCAGTTACATGAAGATGAAACCAGTTAACGATGAAATCAGTTAAAGATGAAATCAGTTAAATGAAGATGAAATCAGTTAACGATGAAATCAGTTAAATGAAGATGAAATCAGTTAAATGAAGATGAAATCAGTTAACGATGAAATCAGTTACAGATGAAATCAGTTACATGAAGATGAAATCAGTTAAAGATGAAATCAGTTAAATGAAGAATGAAATCAGTTACAGATGAAATCAGTTAAATGAAGATGAATTCAGTTAAAGATGAAATCAGTTACAGATGAAATCAGTTAAATGAAGATGAAATCAGTTAACGATGAAATCAGTTAAAGATGAAATCAGTTAAATGAAGATGAAATCAGTTAAAGATGAAATCAGTTAAATGAAGATGAAATCAGTTAACGATGAAATCAGTTAAAGATGAAATCAGTTAAATGAAGATGAAATCAGTTAACGATGAAATCAGTTAAATGAAGATGAAATCAGTTAACGATGAAATCAGTTAAAGATGAAATCAGTTAAATGAAGATGAAATCAGTTAAATGAAGATGAAATCAGTTACAGATGAAATCAGTTACAGATGAAATCAGTTACATAAAGAATGAAAATGAAATCAGTTAAATGAAGATGAAATCAGTTAACGATGAAATCAGTTAAAAGAAGATGAAATAAGTTAACGATGAAATCAGTTAAAGATGAAATCAGTTACAGATGAAATCAGTTACATGAAGATAAAATCAGTTAACGATGAAATCAGTTGAAGATGAAATCAGTTTAATGAAGATGAAATCAGTTAACGATGAAATCAGTTAAATGAAGATGAAATCAGTTAACGATGAAATCAGTTAAAGATGAAATCAGTTACAGATGAAATCAGTTACATGAAGATTAAATCAGTTAACGATGAAATCAGTTAAAGATGAAATCAGTTAACGATGAAATCAGTTAAATGAAGAATGAAAATGAAATCAGTTAAATGAAGATGAAATCAGTTAACGATGAAATCAGTTAAATGAAGATGAAATCAGTTAACGATGAAATCAGTTAAATGAAGATGAAATCAGTTAACGATGAAATCAGTTAACGATGAAATCAGTTACAGATGAAATCAGTTACATGAAGATGAAATCAGTTAACGATGAAATCAGTTAAAGATGAAATCAGTTAACGATGAAATCAGTTAAAAATGAAATCAGTTAACGATGAAATCAGTTACATGAAGATGAAATCAGTTAACGATGAAATCAGTTAAAGATGAAATCAGTTACTGATGAAATCAGTTACATGAAGATTAAATCAGTTAACGGTGAAATCAGTTAAAGATGAAATCAGTTAACGATGAAATCAGTTAAATGAAGAATGAAAATGAAATCAGTTAAATGAAGATGAAATCAGTTAACAATGAAATCAGTTAAATGAAGATGAAATCAGTTAACGATGAAATCAGTTAAATGAAGATGAAATCAGTTAACGATGAAATCAGTTAAAGATGAAATCAGTTACAGATGAAATCAGTTACATGAAGATGAAATCAGTTAACGATGAAATCAGTTAAAGATGAAATCAGTTAACGATGAAATCAGTTAAAAATGAAATCAGTTAACGATGAAATCAGTTAAATGAAGATGAAATCAGTTAACGATGAAATCAGTTAAAGATGAAATCAGTTAAATGAAGATGAAATCAGTTAACGATGAAATCAGTTAAATGAAGATGAAATCAGTTAACGATGAAATCAGTTAAATGAAGATGAAATCAGTTAACGATGAAATCAGTTAAAGATGAAATCAGTTAAATGAAGATGAAATCAGTTAACGATGAAATCAGTTAAATGAAGATGAAATCAGTTAACGATGAAATCAGTTAAAGATGAAATCAGTTAAATGAAGATGAAATCAGTTAACGATGAAATCAGTTACAGATGAAATCAGTTACATGAAGATGAAATCAGTTAAATGAAGATGAAATCAGTTAACGATGAAATCAGTTAAAGATGAAATCAGTTAAATGAAGATGAAATCAGTTAACGATGAAATCAGTTAAAGATGAAATCAGTTAAATGAAGATGAAATCAGTTAACGATGAAATCAGTTACAGATGAAATCAGTTACATGAAGATGAAATCAGTTAAAGATGAAATCAGTTAAATGACGAATGAAATCAGTTACAGATGAAATCAGTTAAATGAAGATGAAATCAGTTAAATGAAGATGAAATCAGTTAACGATGAAATCAGTTAAAGATGAAATCAGTTAAAGATGAAATCAGTTAACGATGAAATGAGTTAAATGAAGAATGAAAATGAAATCAGTTAAATGAAGATGAAATCAGTTAACGATGAAATCAGTTAAAGATGAAATCAGTTAAATGAAGATGAAATCAGTTAACGATGAAATCAGTTAAATGAAGATGAAATCAGTTAAATGAAGATGAAATCAGTTAACGATGAAATCAGTTAATGATGAAATCAGTTACATGAAGATGAAATCAGTTAAAGATGAAATCAGTTAAATGAAGAATGAAATCAGTTAACGATGAAATCAGTTAAAGATGAAATCAGTTAAATGAAGATGAAATCAGTTAAATGAAGATGAAATCAGTTAACGATGAAATCAGTTAAAGATGAAATCAGTTACAGATGAAATCAGTTAACGTTGAAATGAGTTAAATGAAGAATGAAAATGAAATCAGTTAAATGAAGATGAAATCAGTTAACGATGAAATCAGTTAAAGATGAAATCAGTTAAATGAAGATGAAATCAGTTAACGATGAAATCAGTTAAATGAAGATGAAATCAGTTAACGATGAAATCAGTTAAAGATGAAATCAGTTAAATGAAGATGAAATCAGTTAACGATGAAATCAGTTACAGATGAAATCAGTTACATGAAGATGAAATCAGTTAAAGATGAAATCAGTTAAATGAAGAATGAAATCAGTTACAGATGAAATCAGTTAAATGAAGATGAAATCAGTTAACGATGTAATCAGTTAAAGATGAAATCAGTTAAATGAAGATGAAATCAGTTAACGATGAAATCAGTTAAATGAAGATGAAATCAGTTAACGATGAAATCAGTTAAAGATGAAATCAGTTAAATGAAGATGAAATCAGTTAACGATGAAATCAGTTAAAGATGAAATCAGTTAAAGATGAAATCAGTTACATGAAGATTAAATCAGTTAACGATGAAATCAGTTACATGAAGATTAAATCAGTTAACGATGAAATCAGTTAAAGATGAAATCAGTTAAATGAAGATGAAATCAGTTAAAGATGAAATCAGTTAAATGAAGATGAAATCAGTTAACGATGAAATCAGTTAAAGATGAAATCAGTTAAATGAAGATGAAATCAGTTAACGATGAAATCAGTTAAATGTAGATGAAATCAGTTAAAGATGAAATCAGTTAAATGAAGAATGAAAATGAAATCAGTTACATGAAGATGAAACCAGTTAACGATGAAATCAGTTAAAGATGAAATCAGTTAAATGAAGATGAAATCAGTTAACGATGAAATCAGTTAAATGAAGATGAAATCAGTTAAATGAAGATGAAATCAGTTAACGATGAAATCAGTTACAGATGAAATCAGTTACATGAAGATGAAATCAGTTAAAGATGAAATCAGTTAAATGAAGAATGAAATCAGTTACAGATGAAATCAGTTAAATGAAGATGAAATCAGTTAAAGATGAAATCAGTTACAGATGAAATCAGTTAAATGAAGATGAAATCAGTTAACGATGAAATCAGTTAAAGATGAAATCAGTTAAATGAAGATGAAATCAGTTAAAGATGAAATCAGTTAAATGAAGATGAAATCAGTTAACGATGAAATCAGTTAAAGATGAAATCAGTTAAATGAAGATGAAATCAGTTAACGATGAAATCAGTTAAATGAAGATGAAATCAGTTAACGATGAAATCAGTTAAAGATGAAATCAGTTAAATGAAGATGAAATCAGTTAAATGAAGATGAAATCAGTTACAGATGAAATCAGTTACAGATGAAATCAGTTACATGAAGATTAAATCAGTTAAAGATGAAATCAGTTAAATGAAGATGAAATCAGTTAAAGATGAAATCAGTTAAATGAAGAATGAAAATGAAATCAGTTAAATGAAGATGAAATCAGTTAACGATGAAATCAGTTAAAGATGAAATCAGTTAAAGATGAAATCAGTTAAATGAAGATGAAATCAGTTAACGATGAAATCAGTTAAAGATGAAATCAGTTAAATGAAGATAAAATCAGTTAACGATGAAATCAGTTAAAGAAGAAATCAGTTAAATGAAGATGAAATCAGTTAACGATGAAATCAGTTAAATGAAGATGAAATCAGTTAACGATGAAATCAGTTAAAGATGAAATCAGTTAAATGAAGATGAAATCAGTTAACGATGAAATCAGTTAAAGATGAAATCAGTTAAATGAAGATGAAATCAGTTAACGATGAAATCAGTTAAATGAAGATGAAATCAGTTAAATGAAGATGAAATCAGTTAACGATGAAATCAGTTACAGATGAAATCAGTTACATGAAGATGAAATCAGTTAAAGATGAAATCAGTTAAATGAAGAATGAAATCAGTTAACGATGAAATCAGTTAAAGATGAAATCAGTTAAATGAAGATGAAATCAGTTAACGATGAAATCAGTTAAAGATGAAATCAGTTAAATGAAGATGAAATCAGTTAACGATGAAATCAGTTAAATGAAGATGAAATCAGTTAAAGATGAAATCAGTTAACGATGAAATCAGTTAACGATGAAATCAGTTACAGATGAAATCAGTTACATGAAGATTAAATCAGTTACAGATGAAATCAGTTACATGAAGATTAAATCAGTTAAAGATGAAATCAGTTAAATGAAGATGAAATCAGTTAAAGATGAAATCAGTTAAATGAAGAATGAAAATGAAATCAGTTAAATGAAGATGAAATCAGTTAAAGATGAAATCAGTTAAATGAAGATGAAATCAGTTAACGATGAAATCAGTTAAAGATGAAATCAGTTAAATGAAGATGAAATCAGTTAACGATGAAATCAGTTAAATGTAGATGAAATCAGTTAAAGATGAAATCAGTTAAATGAAGAATGAAAATGAAATCAGTTACATGAAGATGAAACCAGTTAACGATGAAATCAGTTAAAGATGAAATCAGTTAAATGAAGATGAAATCAGTTAACGATGAAATCAGTTAAATGAAGATGAAATCAGTTAAATGAAGATGAAATCAGTTAACGATGAAATCAGTTACAGATGAAATCAGTTACATGAAGATGAAATCAGTTAAAGATGAAATCAGTTAAATGAAGATGAAATCAGTTAACGATGAAATCAGTTAAATGAAGATGAAATCAGTTAACGATGAAATCAGTTAAAGATGAAATCAGTTAAATGAAGATGAAATCAGTTAACGATGAAATCAGTTACAGATGAAATCAGTTACATGAAGATGAAATCATTTAATGATGAAATCAGTTAAATGAAGAATGAAATCAGTTATAGATGAAATCAGTTAAATGAAGATGAAATCAGTTAACGATGAAATCAGTTAAAGATGAAATCAGTTAAATGAAGATGAAATCAGTTAACGATGAAATCAGTTACAGATGAAATCAGTTACATGAAGATGAAATCAGTTAAAGATGAAATCAGTTAAATGAAGAATGAAATCAGTTACAGATGAAATCAGTTAAATGAAGATGAAATCAGTTAAATGAAGATGAAATCAGTTAACGATGAAATCAGTTAAAGATGAAATCAGTTACAGATGAAATCAGTTAACGATGAAATGAGTTAAATGAAGAATGAAAATGAAATCAGTTAAATGAAGATGAAATCAGTTAACGATGAAATCAGTTAAAGATGAAATCAGTTAAATGAAGATGAAATCAGTTAACGATGAAATCAGTTAAATGAAGATGAAATCAGTTAAATGAAGATGAAATCAGTTAACGATGAAATCAGTTAATGATGAAATCAGTTACATGAAGATGAAATCAGTTAAAGATGAAATCAGTTAAATGAAGAATGAAATCAGTTAACGATGAAATCAGTTAAAGATGAAATCAGTTAAATGAAGATGAAATCAGTTAAATGAAGATGAAATCAGTTAACGATGAAATCAGTTAAAGATGAAATCAGTTACAGATGAAATCAGTTAACGATGAAATGAGTTAAATGAAGAATGAAAATGAAATCAGTTAAATGAAGATGAAATCAGTTAACGATGAAATCAGTTAAAGATGAAATCAGTTAAATGAAGATGAAATCAGTTAACGATGAAATCAGTTAAATGAAGATGAAATCAGTTAACGATGAAATCAGTTAAAGATGAAATCAGTTAAATGAAGATGAAATCAGTTAACGATGAAATCAGTTACAGATGAAATCAGTTACATGAAGATGAAATCAGTTAAAGATGAAATCAGTTAAATGAAGAATGAAATCAGTTACAGATGAAATCAGTTAAATGAAGATGAAATCAGTTAAAGATGAAATCAGTTAAATGAAGATGAAATCAGTTAACGATGAAATCAGTTAAATGAAGATGAAATCAGTTAACGATGAAATCAGTTAAAGATGAAATCAGTTAAATGAAGATGAAATCAGTTAAAGATGAAATCAGTTAAATGAAGATGAAATCAGTTAACGATGAAATCAGTTAAAGATGAAATCAGTTAAATGAAGATGAAATCAGTTAACGATGAAATCAGTTAAATGTAGATGAAATCAGTTAAAGATGAAATCAGTTAAATGAAGAATGAAAATGAAATCAGTTACATGAAGATGAAACCAGTTAACGATGAAATCAGTTAAAGATGAAATCAGTTAAATGAAGATGAAATCAGTTAACGATGAAATCAGTTAAATGAAGATGAAATCAGTTAAATGAAGATGAAATCAGTTAACGATGAAATCAGTTACAGATGAAATCAGTTACATGAAGATGAAATCAGTTAAAGATGAAATCAGTTAAATGAAGAATGAAATCAGTTACAGATGAAATCAGTTAAATGAAGATGAAATCAGTTAAAGATGAAATCAGTTACAGATGAAATCAGTTAAATGAAGATGAAATCAGTTAACGATGAAATCAGTTAAAGATGAAATCAGTTAAATGAAGATGAAATCAGTTAAAGATGAAATCAGTTAAATGAAGATGAATTCAGTTAACGATGAAATCAGTTAAAGATGAAATCAGTTAAATGAAGATGAAATCAGTTAACGATGAAATCAGTTAAATGAAGATGAAATCAGTTAACGATGAAATCAGTTAAAGATGAAATCAGTTAAATGAAGATGAAATCAGTTAAATGAAGATGAAATCAGTTACAGATGAAATCAGTTACAGATGAAATCAGTTACATGAAGATTAAATCAGTTAAAGATGAAATCAGTTAAATGAAGATGAAATCAGTTAAAGATGAAATCAGTTAAATGAAGAATGAAAATGAAATCAGTTAAATGAAGATGAAATCAGTTAACGATGAAATCAGTTAAAGATGAAATCAGTTAAAGATGAAATCAGTTAAATGAAGATGAAATCAGTTAACGATGAAATCAGTTAAAGATGAAATCAGTTAAATGAAGATAAAATCAGTTAACGATGAAATCAGTTAAAGAAGAAATCAGTTAAATGAAGATGAAATCAGTTAACGATGAAATCAGTTAAATGAAGATGAAATCAGTTAACGATGAAATCAGTTAAAGAAGAAATCAGTTAAATGAAGATGAAATCAGTTAACGATGAAATCAGTTACAGATGAAATCAGTTACATGAAGATGAAATCAGTTAAAGATGAAATCAGTTAAATGAAGAATGAAATCAGTTAACGATGAAATCAGTTAAAGATGAAATCAGTTAAATGAAGATGAAATCAGTTAACGATGAAATCAGTTAAAGATGAAATCAGTTAAATGAAGATGAAATCAGTTAACGATGAAATCAGTTAAATGAAGATGAAATCAGTTAAAGATGAAATCAGTTGACGATGAAATCAGTTAACGATGAAATCAGTTACAGATGAAATCAGTTACATGAAGATTAAATCAGTTACAGATGAAATCAGTTACATGAAGATTAAATCAGTTAAAGATGAAATCAGTTAAATGAAGATGAAATCAGTTAAAGATGAAATCAGTTAAATGAAGAATGAAAATGAAATCAGTTAAATGAAGATGAAATCAGTTAAAGATGAAATCAGTTAAATGAAGATGAAATCAGTTAACGATGAAATCAGTTAAAGATGAAATCAGTTAAATGAAGATGAAATCAGTTAACGATGAAATCAGTTAAATGTAGATGAAATCAGTTAAAGATGAAATCAGTTAAATGAAGAATGAAAATGAAATCAGTTACATGAAGATGAAACCAGTTAACGATGAAATCAGTTAAAGATGAAATCAGTTAAATGAAGATGAAATCAGTTAACGATGAAATCAGTTAAATGAAGATGAAATCAGTTAAATGAAGATGAAATCAGTTAACGATGAAATCAGTTACAGATGAAATCAGTTACATGAAGATGAAATCAGTTAAAGATGAAATCAGTTAAATGAAGAATGAAATCAGTTACAGATGAAATCAGTTAAATGAAGAATGAAATCAGTTACAGATGAAATCAGTTAAATGAAGATGAAATCAGTTAAAGATGAAATCAGTTACAGATGAAATCAGTTAAATGAAGATGAAATCAGTTAACGATGAAATCAGTTAAAGATGAAATCAGTTAAATGAAGATGAAATCAGTTAAAGATGAAATCAGTTAAATGAAGATGAAATCAGTTAACGATGAAATCAGTTAAAGATGAAATCAGTTAAATGAAGATGAAATCAGTTAACGATGAAATCAGTTAAAGATGAAATCAGTTAAATGAAGATGAAATCAGTTAACGATGAAATCAGTTAAATGAAGATGAAATCAGTTAAAGATGAAATCAGTTAACGATGAAATCAGTTAACGATGAAATCAGTTACAGATGAAATCAGTTACATGAAGATTAAATCAGTTACAGATGAAATCAGTTACATGAAGATTAAATCAGTTAAAGATGAAATCAGTTAAATGAAGATGAAATCAGTTAAAGATGAAATCAGTTAAATGAAGAATGAAAATGAAATCAGTTAAATGAAGATGAAATCAGTTAAAGATTAAATCAGTTAAATGAAGATGAAATCAGTTAACGATGAAATCAGTTAAAGATGAAATCAGTTAAATGAAGATGAAATCAGTTAACGATGAAATCAGTTAAATGTAGATGAAATCAGTTAAAGATGAAATCAGTTAAATGAAGAATGAAAATGAAATCAGTTACATGAAGATGAAACCAGTTAACGATGAAATCAGTTAAAGATGAAATCAGTTAAATGAAGATGAAATCAGTTAACGATGAAATCAGTTAAATGAAGATGAAATCAGTTAAATGAAGATGAAATCAGTTAACGATGAAATCAGTTACAGATGAAATCAGTTCCATGAAGATGAAATCAGTTAAAGATGAAATCAGTTAAATGAAGAATGAAATCAGTTACAGATGAAATCAGTTAAATGAAGAATGAAATCAGTTAATGATGAAATCAGTTAAATGAAGATGAAATCAGTTAAAGATGAAATCAGTTACAGATGAAATCAGTTAAATGAAGATGAAATCAGTTAACGATGAAATCAGTTAAAGATGAAATCAGGTAAATGAAGATGAAATCAGTTAACGATGAAATCAGTTAAATGAAGATGAAATCAGTTAACGATGAAATCAGTTAACGATGAAATCAGTTAAATGAAGATGAAATCAGTTAACGATGAAATCAGTTATAGATGAAATCAGTTAAATGAAGATGAAATCAGTTTACGATGAAATCAGTTACATGAAGATTAAATCAGTTAAAGATTAAATCAGTTAAATGAAGATGAAATCAGTTAAAGATGAAATCAGTTAAATGAAGATGAAATCAGTTAAATGAAGATGAAATCAGTTAACGATGAAATCAGTTAACGATGAAATCAGTTAAATGAAGATGAAAT
This sequence comes from Semicossyphus pulcher, assembly GCF_022749685.1. NCBI lineage: Eukaryota > Metazoa > Chordata > Actinopteri > Labriformes > Labridae > Semicossyphus > Semicossyphus pulcher. Next base: position 2,857,753 of record NW_027211703.1, read on the forward strand.
CAGTTAACGATGAAATCAGTTAAAGATGAAATCAGTTACAGATGAAATCAGTTACATGAAGATGAAATCAGTTAACGATGAAATCAGTTAAAGATGAAATCAGTTAACGATGAAATCAGTTAAAAATGAAATCAGTTAACGATGAAATCAGTTAAATGAAGATGAAATCAGTTAACGATGAAATCAGTTAAAGATGAAATCAGTTAAATGAAGATGAAATCAGTTAACGATGAAATCAGTTAAATGAAGATGAAATCAGTTAACGATGAAATCAGTTAAATGAAGATGAAATCAGTTAACGATGAAATCAGTTAAAGATTAAATCAGTTAAATGAAGATGAAATCAGTTAACGATGAAATCAGTTAAATGAAGATGAAATCAGTTAACGATGAAATCAGTTAAAGATGAAATCAGTTAAATGAAGATGAAATCAGTTAACGATGAAATCAGTTACAGATGAAATCAGTTACATGAAGATGAAATCAGTTAAAGATGAAATCAGTTAAATGAAGAATGAAATCAGTTATAGATGAAATCAGTTAAATGAAGATGAAATCAGTTAACGATGAAATCAGTTAAAGATGAAATCAGTTAAATGAAGATGAAATCAGTTAACGATGAAATCAGTTACAGATGAAATCAGTTACATGAAGATGAAATCAGTTAAAGATGAAATCAGTTAAATGAAGAATGAAATCAGTTACAGATGAAATCAGTTAAATGAAGATGAAATCAGTTAAATGAAGATGAAATCAGTTAAAGATGAAATCAGTTACAGATGAAATCAGTTAACGATGAAATGAGTTAAATGAAGAATGAAAATGAAATCAGTTAAATGAAGATGAAATCAGTTAACGATGAAATCAGTTAAAGATGAAATCAGTTAAATGAAGATGAAATCAGTTAACGATGAAATCAGTTAAATGAAGATGAAATCAGTTAAATGAAGATGAAATCAGTTAACGATGAAATCAGTTAACGATGAAATCAGTTACATGAAGATGAAATCAGTTAACGATGAAATCAGTTAAAGATGAAATCAGTTAAAGATGAAATCAGTTAAATGAAGATGAAATCAGTTAAATGAAGATGAAATCAGTTAACGATGAAATCAGTTAAAGATGAAATCAGTTACAGATGAAATCAGTTAACGATGAAATGAGTTAAATGAAGAATGAAAATGAAATCAGTTAAATGAAGATGAAATCAGTTAACGATGAAATCAGTTAAAGATGAAATCAGTTAAATGAAGATGAAATCAGTTAACGATGAAATCAGTTAAATGAAGATGAAATCAGTTAACGATGAAATCAGTTAAAGATGAAATCAGTTAAATGAAGATGAAATCAGTTAACGATGAAATCAGTTACAGATGAAATCAGTTACATGAAGATGAAATCAGTTAAAGATGAAATCAGTTAAATGAAGAATGAAATCAGTTATAGATGAAATCAGTTATAGATGAAATCAGTTAACGATGAAATCAGTTAACGATGAAATCAGTTAACGATGAAATCAGTTACATGAAGATGAAATCAGTTAAAGATGAAATCAGTTAAATGAAGAATGAAATCAGTTAACGATGAAATCAGTTAAAGATGAAATCAGTTAAAGATGAAATCAGTTGAATGAAGAATGAAATCAGTTACAGATGAAATCAGTTAAATGAAGATGAAATCAGTTAAATGAAGATGAAATCAGTTAACGATGAAATCAGTTAAAGATGAAATCAGTTACAGATGAAATCAGTTAACGATGAAATGAGTTAAATGAAGAATGAAAATGAAATCAGTCAAATGAAGATGAAATCAGTTAACGATGAAATCAGTTAAAGATGAAATCAGTTAAATGAAGATGAAATCAGTTAACGATGAAATCAGTTAAATGAAGATGAAATCAGTTAAATGAAGATGAAATCAGTTAACGATGAAATCAGTTAACGATGAAATCAGTTACATGAAGATGAAATCAGTTAAAGATGAAATCAGTTAAATGAAGAATGAAATCAGTTAACGATGAAATCAGTTAAAGATGAAATCAGTTAAAGATGAAATCAGTTAAATGAAGATGAAATCAGTTAAATGAAGATGAAATCAGTTAACGATGAAATCAGTTAAAGATGAAATCAGTTACAGATGAAATCAGTTAACGATGAAATGAGTTAAATGAAGAATGAAAATGAAATCAGTTAAATGAAGATGAAATCAGTTAACGATGAAATCAGTAAAAGATGAAATCAGTTAAATGAAGATGAAATCAGTTAACGATGAAATCAGTTAAATGAAGATGAAATCAGTTAACGATGAAATCAGTTAAAGATGAAATCAGTTAAATGAAGATGAAATCAGTTAACGATGAAATCAGTTACAGATGAAATCAGTTACATGAAGATGAAATCAGTTAAAGATGAAATCAGTTAAATGAAGAATGAAATCAGTTACAGATGAAATCAGTTAAATGAAGATGAAATCAGTTAACGATGTAATCAGTTAAAGATGAAATCAGTTAAATGAAGATGAAATCAGTTAACGATGAAATCAGTTAAATGAAGATGAAATCAGTTAACGATGAAATCAGTTAAAGATGAAATCAGTTAAATGAAGATGAAATCAGTTAACGATGAAATCAGTTAAAGATGAAATCAGTTAAAGATGAAATCAGTTACATGAAGATTAAATCAGTTAACGATGAAATCAGTTACATGAAGATTAAATCAGTTAACGATGAAATCAGTTAAAGATGAAATCAGTTAAATGAAGATGAAATCAGTTAAAGATGAAATCAGTTAAATGAAGATGAAATCAGTTAACGATGAAATCAGTTAAAGATGAAATCAGTTAAATGAAGATGAAATCAGTTAACGATGAAATCAGTTAAATGTAGATGAAATCAGTTAAAGATGAAATCAGTTAAATGAAGAATGAAAATGAAATCAGTTACATGAAGATGAAACCAGTTAACGATGAAATCAGTTAAAGATGAAATCAGTTAAATGAAGATGAAATCAGTTAACGATGAAATCAGTTAAATGAAGATGAAATCAGTTAAATGAAGATGAAATCAGTTAACGATGAAATCAGTTACAGATGAAATCAGTTACATGAAGATGAAATCAGTTAAAGATGAAATCAGTTAAATGAAGAATGAAATCAGTTACAGATGAAATCAGTTAAATGAAGATGAATTCAGTTAAAGATGAAATCAGTTACAGATGAAATCAGTTAAATGAAGATGAAATCAGTTAACGATGAAATCAGTTAAAGATGAAATCAGTTAAATGAAGATGAAATCAGTTAAAGATGAAATCAGTTAAATGAAGATGAAATCAGTTAACGATGAAATCAGTTAAAGATGAAATCAGTTAAATGAAGATGAAATCAGTTAACGATGAAATCAGTTAAATGAAGATGAAATCAGTTAACGATGAAATCAGTTAAAGATGAAATCAGTTAAATGAAGATGAAATCAGTTAAATGAAGATGAAATCAGTTACAGATGAAATCAGTTACAGATGAAATCAGTTACATGAAGAATGAAAATGAAATCAGTTAAATGAAGATGAAATCAGTTAACGATGAAATCAGTTAAAAGAAGATGAAATAAGTTAACGATGAAATCAGTTAAAGATGAAATCAGTTACAGATGAAATCAGTTACATGAAGATAAAATCAGTTAACGATGAAATCAGTTGAAGATGAAATCAGTTTAATGAAGATGAAATCAGTTAACGATGAAATCAGTTAAATGAAGATGAAATCAGTTAACGATGAAATCAGTTAAAGATGAAATCAGTTACAGATGAAATCAGTTACATGAAGATTAAATCAGTTAACGATGAAATCAGTTAAAGATGAAATCAGTTAAAGATGAAATCAGTTAAATGAAGATGAAATCAGTTAACGATGAAATCAGTTACAGATGAAATCAGTTACATGAAGATGAAATCAGTTAAAGATGAAATCAGTTAAATGAAGAATGAAATCAGTTATAGATGAAATCAGTTAAATGAAGATGAAATCAGTTAACGATGAAATCAGTTAAAGATGAAATCAGTTAAATGAAGATGAAATCAGTTAACGATGAAATCAGTTACAGATGAAATCAGTTACATGAAGATGAAATCAGTTAAAGATGAAATCAGTTAAATGAAGAATGAAATCAGTTACAGATGAAATCAGTTAAATGAAGATGAAATCAGTTAAATGAAGATGAAATCAGTTAAAGATGAAATCAGTTACAGATGAAATCAGTTAACGATGAAATGAGTTAAATGAAGAATGAAAATGAAATCAGTTAAATGAAGATGAAATCAGTTAACGATGAAATCAGTTAAAGATGAAATCAGTTAAATGAAGATGAAATCAGTTAACGATGAAATCAGTTAAATGAAGATGAAATCAGTTAAATGAAGATGAAATCAGTTAACGATGAAATCAGTTAACGATGAAATCAGTTACATGAAGATGAAATCAGTTAAAGATGAAATCAGTTAAATGAAGAATGAAATCAGTTAACGATGAAATCAGTTAAAGATGAAATCAGTTAAAGATGAAATCAGTTAAATGAAGATGAAATCAGTTAAATGAAGATGAAATCAGTTAACGATGAAATCAGTTAAAGATGAAATCAGTTACAGATGAAATCAGTTAACGATGAAATGAGTTAAATGAAGAATGAAAATGAAATCAGTTAAATGAAGATGAAATCAGTTAACGATGAAATCAGTTAAAGATGAAATCAGTTAAATGAAGATGAAATCAGTTAACGATGAAATCAGTTAAATGAAGATGAAATCAGTTAACGATGAAATCAGTTAAAGATGAAATCAGTTAAATGAAGATGAAATCAGTTAACGATGAAATCAGTTACAGATGAAATCAGTTACATGAAGATGAAATCAGTTAAAGATGAAATCAGTTAAATGAAGAATGAAATCAGTTATCGATGAAATCAGTTAAATGAAGATGAAATCAGTTAACGATGAAATCAGTTAACGATGAAATCAGTTAACGATGAAATCAGTTACATGAAGATGAAATCAGTTAAAGATGAAATCAGTTAAATGAAGAATGAAATCAGTTAACGATGAAATCAGTTAAAGATGAAATCAGTTAAAGATGAAATCAGTTAAATGAAGAATGAAATCAGTTACAGATGAAATCAGTTAAATGAAGATGAAATCAGTTAAATGAAGATGAAATCAGTTAACGATGAAATCAGTTAAAGATGAAATCAGTTACAGATGAAATCAGTTAACGATGAAATGAGTTAAATGAAGAATGAAAATGAAATCAGTTAAATGAAGATGAAATCAGTTAACGATGAAATCAGTTAAAGATGAAATCAGTTAAATGAAGATGAAATCAGTTAACGATGAAATCAGTTAAATGAAGATGAAATCAGTTAAATGAAGATGAAATCAGTTAACGATGAAATCAGTTAACGATGAAATCAGTTACATGAAGATGAAATCAGTTAAAGATGAAATCAGTTAAATGAAGAATGAAATCAGTTAACGATGAAATCAGTTAAAGATGAAATCAGTTAAAGATGAAATCAGTTAAATGAAGATGAAATCAGTTAAATGAAGATGAAATCAGTTAACGATGAAATCAGTTAAAGATGAAATCAGTTACAGATGAAATCAGTTAACGATGAAATGAGTTAAATGAAGAATGAAAATGAAATCAGTTAAATGAAGATGAAATCAGTTAACGATGAAATCAGTTAAAGATGAAATCAGTTAAATGAAGATGAAATCAGTTAACGATGAAATCAGTTAAATGAAGATGAAATCAGTTATCGATGAAATCAGTTAAAGATGAAATCAGTTAAATGAAGATGAAATCAGTTAACGATGAAATCAGTTACAGATGAAATCAGTTACATGAAGATGAAATCAGTTAAAGATGAAATCAGTTAAATGAAGAATGAAATCAGTTACAGATGAAATCAGTTAAATGAAGATGAAATCAGTTAACGATGTAATCAGTTAAAGATGAAATCAGTTAAATGAAGATGAAATCAGTTAACGATGAAATCAGTTAAATGAAGATGAAATCAGTTAACGATGAAATCAGTTAAAGATGAAATCAGTTAAATGAAGATGAAATCAGTTAACGATGAAATCAGTTAAAGATGAAATCAGTTAAAGATGAAATCAGTTAAAGATGAAATCAGTTACATGAAGATTAAATCAGTTAACGATGAAATCAGTTACATGAAGATTAAATCAGTTAACGATGAAATCAGTTAAAGATGAAATCAGTTAAATGAAGATGAAATCAGTTAAAGATGAAATCAGTTAAATGAAGATGAAATCAGTTAACGATGAAATCAGTTAAAGATGAAATCAGTTAAAGATGAAATCAGTTAAATGAAGATGAAATCAGTTAACGATGAAATCAGTTAAATGTAGATGAAATCAGTTAAAGATGAAATCAGTTAAATGAAGAATGAAAATGAAATCAGTTACATGAAGATGAAACCAGTTAACGATGAAATCAGTTAAAGATGAAATCAGTTAAATGAAGATGAAATCAGTTAACGATGAAATCAGTTAAATGAAGATGAAATCAGTTAAATGAAGATGAAATCAGTTAACGATGAAATCAGTTACAGATGAAATCAGTTACATGAAGATGAAATCAGTTAAAGATGAAATCAGTTAAATGAAGAATGAAATCAGTTACAGATGAAATCAGTTAAATGAAGATGAATTCAGTTAAAGATGAAATCAGTTACAGATGAAATCAGTTAAATGAAGATGAAATCAGTTAACGATGAAATCAGTTAAAGATGAAATCAGTTAAATGAAGATGAAATCAGTTAAAGATGAAATCAGTTAACGATGAAATCAGTTACAGATGAAATCAGTTACATGAAGATGAAATCAGTTAACGATGAAATCAGTTAAAGATGAAATTAGTTAACGATGAAATCAGTTAAAGATGAAATCAGTTAAATGAAGATGAAATCAGTTAAATGAAGATGAAATCAGTTACAGATGAAATCAGTTAAATGAAGATGAAATCAGTTAACGATGAAATCAGTTAAATGAAGATGAAATCAGTTAAATGAAGATGAAATCAGTTAACGATGAAATCAGTTACAGATGAAATCAGTTCCATGAAGATGAAATCAGTTAAAGATGAAATCAGTTAAATGAAGAATGAAATCAGTTACAGATGAAATCAGTTAAATGAAGAATGAAATCAGTTAATGATGAAATCAGTTAAATGAAGATGAAATCAGTTAAAGATGAAATCAGTTACAGATGAAATCAGTTAAATGAAGATGAAATCAGTTAACGATGAAATCAGTTAAAGATGAAATCAGGTAAATGAAGATGAAATCAGTTAACGATGAAATCAGTTAAATGAAGATGAAATCAGTTAACGATGAAATCAGTTAACGATGAAATCAGTTAAATGAAGATGAAATCAGTTAACGATGAAATCAGTTATAGATGAAATCAGTTAAATGAAGATGAAATCAGTTTACGATGAAATCAGTTACATGAAGATTAAATCAGTTAAAGATTAAATCAGTTAAATGAAGATGAAATCAGTTAAAGATGAAATCAGTTAAATGAAGATGAAATCAGTTAAATGAAGATGAAATCAGTTAACGATGAAATCAGTTAACGATGAAATCAGTTAACGATGAAATCAGTTAAATGAAGATGAAATCAGTTAACGATGAAATCAGTTAAAGATGAAATCAGTTACAGATGAAATCAGTTACATGAAGATGAAATCAGTTAACGATGAAATCAGTTAAAGATGAAATCAGTTAACGATGAAATCAGTTAAAAATGAAATCAGTTAACGATGAAATCAGTTAAATGAAGATGAAATCAGTTAACGATGAAATCAGTTAAAGATGAAATCAGTTAAATGAAGATGAAATCAGTTAACGATGAAATCAGTTAAATGAAGATGAAATCAGTTAACGATGAAATCAGTTAAATGAAGATGAAATCAGTTAACGATGAAATCAGTTAAATGAAGAATGAAAATGAAATCAGTTAAATGAAGATGAAATCAGTTAACGATGAAATCAGTTAAAGATTAAATCAGTTAAATGAAGATGAAATCAGTTAACGATGAAATCAGTTAAATGAAGATGAAATCAGTTAACGATGAAATCAGTTAAAGATGAAATCAGTTAAATGAAGATGAAATCAGTTAACGATGAAATCAGTTACAGATGAAATCAGTTACATGAAGATGAAATCAGTTAAAGATGAAATCAGTTAAATGAAGAATGAAATCAGTTATAGATGAAATCAGTTAAATGAAGATGAAATCAGTTAACGATGAAATCAGTTAAAGATGAAATCAGTTAAATGAAGATGAAATCAGTTAACGATGAAATCAGTTACAGATGAAATCAGTTACATGAAGATGAAATCAGTTAAAGATGAAATCAGTTAAATGAAGAATGAAATCAGTTACAGATGAAATCAGTTAAATGAAGATGAAATCAGTTAAATGAAGATGAAATCAGTTAAAGATGAAATCAGTTACAGATGAAATCAGTTAACGATGAAATGAGTTAAATGAAGAATGAAAATGAAATCAGTTAAATGAAGATGAAATCAGTTAACGATGAAATCAGTTAAAGATGAAATCAGTTAAATGAAGATGAAATCAGTTAACGATGAAATCAGTTAAATGAAGATGAAATCAGTTAAATGAAGATGAAATCAGTTAACGATGAAATCAGTTAACGATGAAATCAGTTACATGAAGATGAAATCAGTTAACGATGAAATCAGTTAAAGATGAAATCAGTTAAAGATGAAATCAGTTAAATGAAGATGAAATCAGTTAAATGAAGATGAAATCAGTTAACGATGAAATCAGTTAAAGATGAAATCAGTTACAGATGAAATCAGTTAACGATGAAATGAGTTAAATGAAGAATGAAAATGAAATCAGTTAAATGAAGATGAAATCAGTTAACGATGAAATCAGTTAAAGATGAAATCAGTTAAATGAAGATGAAATCAGTTAACGATGAAATCAGTTAAATGAAGATGAAATCAGTTAACGATGAAATCAGTTAAAGATGAAATCAGTTAAATGAAGATGAAATCAGTTAACGATGAAATCAGTTACAGATGAAATCAGTTACATGAAGATGAAATCAGTTAAAGATGAAATCAGTTAAATGAAGAATGAAATCAGTTATAGATGAAATCAGTTAAATGAAGATGAAATAAGTTAACGATGAAATCAGTTAACGATGAAATCAGTTAACGATGAAATCAGTTACATGAAGATGAAATCAGTTAAAGATGAAATCAGTTAAATGAAGAATGAAATCAGTTAACGATGAAATCAGTTAAAGATGAAATCAGTTAAAGATGAAATCAGTTAAATGAAGAATGAAATCAGTTACAGATGAAATCAGTTAAAGGAAGATGAAATCAGTTAAATGAAGATGAAATCAGTTAACGATGAAATCAGTTAAAGATGAAATCAGTTACAGATGAAATCAGTTAACGATGAAATGAGTTAAATGAAGAATGAAAATGAAATCAGTTAAATGAAGATGAAATCAGTTAACGATGAAATCAGTTAAAGATGAAATCAGTTAAATGAAGATGAAATCAGTTAACGATGAAATCAGTTAAATGAAGATGAAATCAGTTAAATGAAGATGAAATCAGTTAACGATGAAATCAGTTAACGATGAAATCAGTTACATGAAGATGAAATCAGTTAAAGATGAAATCAGTTAAATGAAGAATGAAATCAGTTAACGATGAAATCAGTTAAAGATGAAATCAGTTAAAGATGAAATCAGTTAAATGAAGATGAAATCAGTTAAATGAAGATGAAATCAGTTAACGATGAAATCAGTTAAAGATGAAATCAGTTACAGATGAAATCAGTTAACGATGAAATGAGTTAAATGAAGAATGAAAATGAAATCAGTTAAATGAAGATGAAATCAGTTAACGATGAAATCAGTAAAAGATGAAATCAGTTAAATGAAGATGAAATCAGTTAACGATGAAATCAGTTAAATGAAGATGAAATCAGTTAACGATGAAATCAGTTAAAGATGAAATCAGTTAAATGAAGATGAAATCAGTTAACGATGAAATCAGTTACAGATGAAATCAGTTACATGAAGATGAAATCAGTTAAAGATGAAATCAGTTAAATGAAGAATGAAATCAGTTACAGATGAAATCAGTTAAATGAAGATGAAATCAGTTAAATGAAGATGAAATCAGTTAACGATGAAATCAGTTAAAGATGAAATCAGTTACAGATGAAATCAGTTAACGATGAAATGAGTTAAATGAAGAATGAAAATGAAATCAGTTAAATGAAGATGAAATCAGTTAACGATGAAATCAGTTAAAGATGAAATCAGTTAAATGAAGATGAAATCAGTTAACGATGAAATCAGTTAAATGAAGATGAAATCAGTTAAATGAAGATGAAATCAGTTAACGATGAAATCAGTTAACGATGAAATCAGTTACATGAAGATGAAATCAGTTAAAGATGAAATCAGTTAAATGAAGAATGAAATCAGTTAACGATGAAATCAGTTAAAGATGAAATCAGTTAAATGAAGATGAAATCAGTTAAATGAAGATGAAATCAGTTAACGATGAAATCAGTTAAAGATGAAATCAGTTACAGATGAAATCAGTTAACGATGAAATGAGTTAAATGAAGAATGAAAATGAAATCAGTTAAATGAAGATGAAATCAGTTAACGATGAAATCAGTTAAAGATGAAATCAGTTAAATGAAGATGAAATCAGTTAACGATGAAATCAGTTAAATGAAGATGAAATCAGTTAACGATGAAATCAGTTAAAGATGAAATCAGTTAAATGAAGATGAAATCAGTTAACGATGAAATCAGTTACAGATGAAATCAGTTACATGAAGATGAAATCAGTTAAAGATGAAATCAGTTAAATGAAGAATGAAATCAGTTACAGATGAAATCAGTTAAATGAAGATGAAATCAGTTAACGATGTAATCAGTTAAAGATGAAATCAGTTAAATGAAGATGAAATCAGTTAACGATGAAATCAGTTAAATGAAGATGAAATCAGTTAACGATGAAATCAGTTAAAGATGAAATCAGTTAAATGAAGATGAAATCAGTTAACGATGAAATCAGTTAAAGATGAAATCAGTTAAAGATGAAATCAGTTACATGAAGATTAAATCAGTTAACGATGAAATCAGTTACATGAAGATTAAATCAGTTAACGATGAAATCAGTTAAAGATGAAATCAGTTAAATGAAGATGAAATCAGTTAAAGATGAAATCAGTTAAATGAAGATGAAATCAGTTAACGATGAAATCAGTTAAAGATGAAATCAGTTAAATGAAGATGAAATCAGTTAACGATGAAATCAGTTAAATGTAGATGAAATCAGTTAAAGATGAAATCAGTTAAATGAAGAATGAAAATGAAATCAGTTACATGAAGATGAAACCAGTTAACGATGAAATCAGTTAAAGATGAAATCAGTTAAATGAAGATGAAATCAGTTAACGATGAAATCAGTTAAATGAAGATGAAATCAGTTAAATGAAGATGAAATCAGTTAACGATGAAATCAGTTACAGATGAAATCAGTTACATGAAGATGAAATCAGTTAAAGATGAAATCAGTTAAATGAAGAATGAAATCAGTTACAGATGAAATCAGTTAAATGAAGATGAAATCAGTTAAAGATGAAATCAGTTACAGATGAAATCAGTTAAATGAAGATGAAATCAGTTAACGATGAAATCAGTTAAAGATGAAATCAGTTAAATGAAGATGAAATCAGTTAAAGATGAAATCAGTTAAATGAAGATGAAATCAGTTAACGATGAAATCAGTTAAAGATGAAATCAGTTAAATGAAGATGAAATCAGTTAACGATGAAATCAGTTAAATGAAGATGAAATCAGTTAACGATGAAATCAGTTAAAGATGAAATCAGTTAAATGAAGATGAAATCAGTTAAATGAAGATGAAATCAGTTACAGATGAAATCAGTTACAGATGAAATCAGTTACATGAAGATTAAATCAGTTAAAGATGAAATCAGTTAAATGAAGATGAAATCAGTTAAAGATGAAATCAGTTAAATGAAGAATGAAAATGAAATCAGTTAAATGAAGATGAAATCAGTTAACGATGAAATCAGTTAAAGATGAAATCAGTTAAAGATGAAATCAGTTAAATGAAGATGAAATCAGTTAACGATGAAATCAGTTAAAGATGAAATCAGTTAAATGAAGATAAAATCAGTTAACGATGAAATCAGTTAAAGAAGAAATCAGTTAAATGAAGATGAAATCAGTTAACGATGAAATCAGTTAAATGAAGATGAAATCAGTTAACGATGAAATCAGTTAAAGAAGAAATCAGTTAAATGAAGATGAAATCAGTTAACGATGAAATCAGTTACAGATGAAATCAGTTACATGAAGATGAAATCAGTTAAAGATGAAATCAGTTAAATGAAGAATGAAATCAGTTAACGATGAAATCAGTTAAAGATGAAATCAGTTAAATGAAGATGAAATCAGTTAACGATGAAATCAGTTAAAGATGAAATCAGTTAAATGAAGATGAAATCAGTTAACGATGAAATCAGTTAAATGAAGATGAAATCAGTTAAAGATGAAATCAGTTAACGATGAAATCAGTTAACGATGAAATCAGTTACAGATGAAATCAGTTACATGAAGATTAAATCAGTTACAGATGAAATCAGTTACATGAAGATTAAATCAGTTAAAGATGAAATCAGTTAAATGAAGATGAAATCAGTTAAAGATGAAATCAGTTAAATGAAGAATGAAAATGAAATCAGTTAAATGAAGATGAAATCAGTTAAAGATGAAATCAGTTAAATGAAGATGAAATCAGTTAACGATGAAATCAGTTAAAGATGAAATCAGTTAAATGAAGATGAAATCAGTTAACGATGAAATCAGTTAAATGTAGATGAAATCAGTTAAAGATGAAATCAGTTAAATGAAGAATGAAAATGAAATCAGTTACATGAAGATGAAACCAGTTAACGATGAAATCAGTTAAAGATGAAATCAGTTAAATGAAGATGAAATCAGTTAACGATGAAATCAGTTAAATGAAGATGAAATCAGTTAAATGAAGATGAAATCAGTTAACGATGAAATCAGTTACAGATGAAATCAGTTACATGAAGATGAAATCAGTTAAAGATGAAATCAGTTAAATGAAGAATGAAATCAGTTACAGATGAAATCAGTTAAATGAAGAATGAAATCAGTTACAGATGAAATCAGTTAAATGAAGATGAAATCAGTTAAAGATGAAATCAGTTACAGATGAAATCAGTTAAATGAAGATGAAATCAGTTAACGATGAAATCAGTTAAAGATGAAATCAGTTAAATGAAGATGAAATCAGTTAAAGATGAAATCAGTTAAATGAAGATGAAATCAGTTAACGATGAAATCAGTTAAAGATGAAATCAGTTAAATGAAGATGAAATCAGTTAACGATGAAATCAGTTAAAGATGAAATCAGTTAAATGAAGATGAAATCAGTTAACGATGAAATCAGTTAAATGAAGATGAAATCAGTTAAAGATGAAATCAGTTAACGATGAAATCAGTTAACGATGAAATCAGTTAACGATGAAATCAGTTACAGATGAAATCAGTTACATGAAGATTAAATCAGTTACAGATGAAATCAGTTACATGAAGATTAAATCAGTTAAAGATGAAATCAGTTAAATGAAGATGAAATCAGTTAAAGATGAAATCAGTTAAATGAAGAATGAAAATGAAATCAGTTAAATGAAGATGAAATCAGTTAAAGATGAAATCAGTTAAATGAAGATGAAATCAGTTAAATGAAGATGAAATCAGTTAAAGATGAAATCAGTTAAATGAAGATGAAATCAGTTAACGATGAAATCAGTTAAATGTAGATGAAATCAGTTAAAGATGAAATCAGTTAAATGAAGAATGAAAATGAAATCAGTTACATGAAGATGAAACCAGTTAACGATGAAATCAGTTAAAGATGAAATCAGTTAAATGAAGATGAAATCAGTTAACGATGAAATCAGTTAAATGAAGATGAAATCAGTTAAATGAAGATGAAATCAGTTAACGATGAAATCAGTTACAGATGAAATCAGTTCCATGAAGATGAAATCAGTTAAAGATGAAATCAGTTAAATGAAGAATGAAATCAGTTACAGATGAAATCAGTTAAATGAAGAATGAAATCAGTTAATGATGAAATCAGTTAAATGAAGATGAAATCAGTTAAAGATGAAATCAGTTACAGATGAAATCAGTTAAATGAAGATGAAATCAGTTAACGATGAAATCAGTTAAAGATGAAATCAGGTAAATGAAGATGAAATCAGTTAACGATGAAATCAGTTAAATGAAGATGAAATCAGTTAACGATGAAATCAGTTAAAGAAGAAATCAGTTAAATGAAGATGAAATCAGTTAACGATGAAATCAGTTAAATGAAGATGAAATCAGTTAACGATGAAATCAGTTATAGATGAAATCAGTTAAATGAAGATGAAATCAGTTTACGATGAAATCAGTTACATGAAGATTAAATCAGTTAAAGATTAAATCAGTTAAATGAAGATGAAATCAGTTAAAGATGAAATCAGTTAAATGAAGATGAAATCAGTTAAATGAAGATGAAATCAGTTAACGATGAAATCAGTTAACGATGAAATCAGTTAACGATGAAATCAGTTAAATGAAGATGAAATCAGTTAACGATGAAATCAGTTAAAGATGAAATCAGTTAAATGAAGATGAAATCAGTTAACGATGAAATCAGTTAACGATGAAATCAGTTAAATGAAGATGAAATCAGTTAACGATGAAATCAGTTATAGATGAAATCAGTTAAATGAAGATGAAATCAGTTAACGATGAAATCAGTTAAAGATGAAATCAGTTAAATGAAGATGAAATCAGTTAACGATGAAATCAGTTACAGATGAAATCAGTTACAGATGAAATCAGTTACATGAAGATGAAATCAGTTAAAGATTAAATCAGTTAAATGAAGATGAAATCAGTTAAAGATGAAATCAGTTAAATGAAGAATGAAAATGAAATCAGTTAAATGAAGATGAAATCAGTTAACGATGAAATCAGTTAAAGATGAAATCAGTTAAATGAAGATCAAATCAGTTAACGATGAAATCAGTTAAATGAAGATGAAATCAGTTAACGATGAAATCAGTTAACGATGAAATCAGTTAAATGAAGATGAAATCAGTTAACGATGAAATCAGTTAAATGAAGATGAAATCAGTTAACGATGAAATCAGTTATAGATGAAATCAGTTAAATGAAGATGAAATCAGTTAACGATGAAATCAGTTAAAGATGAAATCAGTTAAATGAAGATGAAATCAGTTAACGATGAAATCAGTTACAGATGAAATCAGTTACAGATGAAATCAGTTACATGAAGATGAAATCAGTTAAAGATTAAATCAGTTAAATGAAGATGAAATCAGTTAAAGATGAAATCAGTTAAATGAAGAATGAAAATGAAATCAGTTAAATGAAGATGAAATCAGTTAACGATGAAATCAGTTAAAGATGAAATCAGTTAAATGAAGATCAAATCAGTTAACGATGAAATCAGTTAAATGAAGATGAAATCAGTTAACGATGAAATCAGTTAAAGATGAAATCAGTTAAATGAAGATGAAATCAGTTAACGATGAAATCAGTTAAAAATGAAATCAGTTAAATGAAGATGAAATCAGTTAAATGAAGATGAAATCAGTTAAAGATGAAATCAGTTAAAGATGAAATCAGTTAAATGAAGATGAAATCAGTTAACGATGAAATCATTTAACGATGAAATCAGTTAACGATGAAATCAGTTAAATGAAGATGAAATCAGTTAACGATGAAATCAGTTAAAGATGAAATCAGTTAACGATGAAATCAGTTAAAGATGAAATCAGTTAAATGAAGATGAAATCAGTTAACGATGAAATCAGTTAATTGAAGATGAAATCAGTTAACGATGAAATCAGTTAAAGATGAAATCAGTTAAATGAAGATGAAATCAGTTAACGATGAAATCAGTTAAATGAAGATGAAATCAGTTAAAGATGAAATCAGTTAACGATGAAATCAGTTAAAGATGAAATCAGTTAAATGAAGATGAAATCAGTTAACGATGAAATCAGTTAAAGATGAAATCAGTTAAATGAAGATGAAATCAGTTAACGATGAAATCAGTTAACGATGAAATCAGTTAACGATGAAATCAGTTAAATGAAGATGAAATCAGTTAACGATGAAATCAGTTAACGATGAAATCAGTTAAAGATGAAATCAGTTACATGAAGATTATATCAGTTAACGATGAAATCAGTTAAATGAAGATGAAATCAGTTAAAGATGAAATCAGTTAAAGATGAAATCAGTTAAATGAAGATGAAATCAGTTAAAGATGAAATCAGTTAAAGATGAAATCAGTTAACGATGAAATCAGTTAAAGATGAAATCAGTTAAATGAAGATGAAATCAGTTAACGATGAAATCAGTTAAAGATGAAATCAATTAAATGAAGATGATATCAGTTAACGATGAAATCAGTTAAATGAAGATGAAATCAGTTAACGATGAAATCAGTTAAGTGAAGATGAAATCAGTTAAATGAAGATGAAATCAGTTAAAGATGAAATCAGTTAAATGAAGATGAAATCAGTTAACGATGAAATCAGTTAAATGAAGATGAAATCAGTTAAAGATGAAATCAGTTAAATGAAGAATGAAAATGAAATCAGTTAAATGAAGATGAAATCAGTTAACGATGAAATCAGTTAAAGATGAAATCAGTTAAATGAAGATCAAATCAGTTAACGATGAAATCAGTTAAATGAAGATGAAATCAGTTAACGATGAAATCAGTTAAAGATGAAATCAGTTAAATGAAGATGAAATCAGTTAACGATGAAATCAGTTAAAAATGAAATCAGTTAAATGAAGATGAAATCAGTTAAATGAAGATGAAATCAGTTAAAGATGAAATCAGTTAAAGATGAAATCAGTTAAATGAAGATGAAATCAGTTAACGATGAAATCATTTAACGATGAAATCAGTTAACGATGAAATCAGTTAAATGAAGATGAAATCAGTTAACGATGAAATCAGTTAAAGATGAAATCAGTTAACGATGAAATCAGTTAAAGATGAAATCAGTTAAATGAAGATGAAATCAGTTAACGATGAAATCAGTTAATTGAAGATGAAATCAGTTAACGATGAAATCAGTTAAAGATGAAATCAGTTAAATGAAGATGAAATCAGTTAACGATGAAATCAGTTAAATGAAGATGAAATCAGTTAAAGATGAAATCAGTTAACGATGAAATCAGTTAAAGATGAAATCAGTTAAATGAAGATGAAATCAGTTAACGATGAAATCAGTTAAAGATGAAATCAGTTAAATGAAGATGAAATCAGTTAACGATGAAATCAGTTAACGATGAAATCAGTTAACGATGAAATCAGTTAAATGAAGATGAAATCAGTTAACGATGAAATCAGTTAACGATGAAATCAGTTAAAGATGAAATCAGTTACATGAAGATTATATCAGTTAACGATGAAATCAGTTAAATGAAGATGAAATCAGTTAAAGATGAAATCAGTTAAAGATGAAATCAGTTAAATGAAGATGAAATCAGTTAAAGATGAAATCAGTTAAAGATGAAATCAGTTAACGATGAAATCAGTTAAAGATGAAATCAGTTAAATGAAGATGAAATCAGTTAACGATGAAATCAGTTAAAGATGAAATCAATTAAATGAAGATGATATCAGTTAACGATGAAATCAGTTAAATGAAGATGAAATCAGTTAACGATGAAATCAGTTAAGTGAAGATGAAATCAGTTAAATGAAGATGAAATCAGTTAAAGATGAAATCAGTTAAATGAAGATGAAATCAGTTAACGATGAAATCAGTTAAATGAAGATGAAATCAGTTAAAGATGAAATCAGTTAAATGAAGAATGAAAATGAAATCTGTTAAATGAAGATGAAATCAGTTAACGATGAAATCAGTTAAAGATGAAATCAGTTAAATGAAGATGAAATCAGTTAACGATGAAATCAGTTAAAGATGAAATCAGTTAAATGAAGATGAAATCAGTTAACGATGAAATCAGTTAACGATGAAATCAGTTAAATGAAGATGAAATCAGTTAAAGATGAAATCAGTTAAAGATGAAATCAGTTAAATGAAGATGAAATCAGTTAACGATGAAATCAGTTACAGATGAAATCAGTTACATGAAGATGAAATCAGTTAAAGATGAAATCAGTTAAATGAAGAATGAAATCAGTTAACGATGAAATCAGTTAAAGATGAAATCAGTTAAATGAAGATGAAATCAGTTAACGATGAAATCTGTTAAAGATGAAATCAGTTAAATGAAGATGAAATCAGTTAACGATGAAACCAGTTAAAGATGAAATCAGTTAAATGAAGATGAAATCAGTTAACGATGAAATCAGTTAAATGAAGATGAAATCAGTTAACGATGAAATCAGTTAAAGATGAAATCAGTTAAATGAAGATGAAATCAGTTAACGATGAAATCAGTTAACGATGAAATCAGTTAAATGAAGATGAAATCAGTTAACGATGAAATCAGTTAAAGATGAAATCAGTTACATGAAGATGAAATCAGTTACAGATGAAATCAGTTACATGAAGATTAAATCAGTTAACGATGAAATCAGTTAAATGAAGAATGAAAATGAAATCAGTTAAATGAAGATGAAATCATTTAACGATGAAATCAGTTAAATGAAGATGAAATCAGTTAACGATGAAATCAGTTAAATGAAGATGAAATCAGTTAACGATGAAATCAGTTAAAGATGAAATCAGTTAAATGAAGATGAAATCAGTTAACGATGAAATCAGTTAAATGAAGATGAAATCAGTTAACGATGAAATCAGTTAAAGATGAAATCAGTTAAATGAAGATGAAATCAGTTAAAGATGAAATCAGTTAAAGATGAAATCAGTTAAATGAAGATGAAATCAGTAAACGATGAAATCAGTGAAAGATGAAATCAGTTAAATGAAGATGAAATCAGTTAACGATGAAATCAGTTAAATGAAGATGAAATCAGTTAACGATGAAATCAGTTAAAGATGAAATCAGTTAAATGAAGATGAAATCAGTTAACGATGAAATCAGATACAGATGAAATCAGTTACATGAAGATGAAATCAGTTAAAGATGAAATCAGTTAAATGAAGAATGAAATCAGTTAACGATGAAATCAGTTAAAGATGAAATCAGTTAAATGAAGAATGAAATCAGTTAACGATGAAATCAGTTAAAGATGAAATCAGTTAAATGAAGATGAAATCAGTTAAATGAAGATGAAATCAGTTAACGATGAAATCAGTTACAGATGATATCAGTTACATGAAGATTAAGTCAGTTAAATGAAGATGAAATCAGTTAAAGATGAAATCAGTTAAATGAAGAATGAAAATGAAATCAGTTAAATGAAGATGAAATCAGTTAACGATGAAATCAGTTAAAGATGAAATCAGTTAAATGAAGATGAAATCAGTTAACGATGAAATCAGTTAAATGAAGATGAAATCAGTTAAAGATGAAATCAGTTAACGATGAAATCAGTTAAAGATTTAATCAGTTAAATGAAGATGAAATCAGTTAAAGATGAAATCAGTTAAATGAAGAATGAAAATGAAATCAGTTGAATGAAGATGATATCAGTTAACGATGAAATCAGTTAACGATGAAATCAGTTAAATGAAGATGAAATCAGTTAACGATGAAATCAGTGAAAGATGAAATCAGTTAAATGAAGATGAAATCAGTTAACGATGAAATCAGTTAAATGAAGATGAAATCAGTTAACGATGAAATCAGTTAAAGATGAAATCAGTTAAATGAAGATGAAATCAGTTAACGATGAAATCAGTTAAATGAAGATGAAATCAGTTACAGATGAAGATTAAATCAGTTAAAGATTAAATCAGTTAAATGTAGATGAAATCAGTTAAAGATGAAATCAGTTAAATGAAGAATGAAAATGAAATCAGTTAAATGAAGATGAAATCAGTTAACGATGAAATCAGTTAAAGATGAAATCAGTTAAATGAAGATGAAATCAGTTAACGATGAAATCAGTTTAATGAAGATGAAATCAGTTAAAGATGAAATCAGTTAACGATGAAATCAGTTACAGATGAAATCAGTTAACGATGAAATCAGTTAAAGATGAAATCAGTTAAATTAAGATGAAATCAGTTAACAATGAAATCAGTTAAATGAAGATGAAATCAGTTAACGATGAAATCAGTTACATGAAGATGAAATCAGTTAACGATGAAATCAGTTAACGATGAAATCAGTTAAATGAAGATGAAATCAGTTAACGATGAAATCAGTTACATGAAGATGAAATCAGTTAACGATGAAATCAGTTAAAGATGAAATCAGTTAAATGAAGATGAAATCAGTTAAAGATGAAATCAGTTAAAGATGAAATCAGTTACAGATGAAATCAGTTAAACGAAGATGAAATCAGTTAAATGAAGATGAAATCAGTTAACGATGAAATCAGTTAAAGATGAAATCAGTTACAGATGAAATCAGTTACATGAAGATTAAATCAGTTAACGATGAAATCAGTTAAAGATGAAATCAGTTAACGATGAAATCAGTTAAATGAAGAATGAAAATGAAATCAGTTAAATGAAGATGAAATCAGTTAACGATGAAATCAGTTAAAGATGAAATCAGTTAACGATGAAATTAGTTAAATGAAGATGAAATTAGTTAAATGAAGATGAAATTAGTTAAATGAAGATGAAATCAGTTAACGATGAAATCAGTTAAAGATGAAATCAGTTAAATGAAGATGAAATCAGTTAAATGAAGATGAAATCAGTTAACGATGAAATCATTTACAGATGAAATCAGTTACATGAAGATTAAGTCAGTTAAAGATTAAGTCAGTTAAATGAAGATGAAATCAGTTAAAGATGAAATCAGTTAAATGAAGAATGAAAATGAAATCAGTTAAATGAAGATGAAATCAGTTAACGATGAAATCAGTTAAAGATGAAATCAGTTAAATGAAGATGAAATCAGTTAACGATGAAATCAGTTAAATGAAGATGAAATCAGTTAAAGATGAAATCATTTACAGATGAAATCAGTTACATGAAGATGAAATCAGTTACAGATGAAATCAGTTACATGAAGATTAAATCAGTTAAAGATTAAATCAGTTAAATGAAGATGAAATCAGTTAAAGATGAAATCAGTTAAATGAAGAATGAAAATGAAATCAGTTAAATGAAGATGAAATCAGTTAACGATGAAATCAGTTAAAGATGAAATCAGTTAAATGAAGATGAAATCAGTTAACGATGAAATCAGTTAAATGAAGATGAAATCAGTTAAATGAAGATGAAATCAGTTAACGATGAAATCAGTTAAATGAAGATGAAATCAGTTAACGATGAAATCAGTTAAAGATGAAATCAGTTAAATGAAGATGAAATCAGTTAACGATGAAATCAGTTAAAGATGAAATCAGTTAAATGAAGATGAAATCAGTTAACGATGAAATCAGTTAAAGATGAAATCAGTTAAATGAAGATGAAATCAGTTAACGATCAAATCAGTTAACGATGACATCATTTAAATGAAGATGAAATCAGTTAACGATGAAATCAGTTAAAGATGAAATCAGTTAAATGAAGATGAAATCAGTTAACGATGAAATCAGTTAAATGAAGATGAAATCAGTTAACGATGAAATCAGTTAAAGATGAAATCAGTTAAATGAAGATGAAATCAGTTAACGATGAAATCAGTTAACGATGAAATCAGTTAAATGAAGAATGAAAATGAAATCAGTTAAATGAAGATGAAATCAGTTAATGATGAAATCAGTTAAAGATGAAATCAGTTAAATGAAGATGAAATCAGTTAACGATGAAATCAGTTAAAGATGAAATCAGTTAAATGAAGATGAAATCAGTTAACGATGAAATCAGTTAAATGAAGATGAAATCAGTTAAAGATGAAATCAGTTACAGATGAAATCAGTTACAGATGAAATCAGTTACATGAAGATTAAATCAGTTAAAGATGAAATCAGTTAAATGAAGATGAAATCAGTTAAAGATTAAATCAGTTAAATGAAGAATGAAAATGAAATCAGTTAAATGAAGATGAAATCAGTTAACGATGAAATCAGTTATAGATGAAATCAGTTAAATGAAGATGAAATCAGTTAACGATGAAATCAGTTAAAGATGAAATCAGTTACAGATGAAATCAGTTAAATGAAGATGAAATCAGTTAACGATGAAATCAGTTACAGATGAAATCAGTTACATGAAGATTAAATCAGTTAACGATGAAATCAGTTAAAGATGAAATCAGTTAAATGTAGATGAAATCAGTTAAATGAAGATGAAATCAGTTAACGATGAAATCAGTTAAAGATGAAATCAGTTACAGATGAAATCAGTTAAATGTAGATTAAATCAGTTCACGATGAAATCAGTTAAATGAAGAATGAAAATGAAATCAGTTAAATGAAGATGAAATCAGTTAACGATGAAATCAGTTAAGATGAAATCAGTTAAATGAAGATGAAATCAGTTAACGATGAAATCAGTTAAATGAAGATGAAATCAGTTAACGATGAAATCAGTTAAATGAAGATGAAATCAGTTAAATGAAGATGAAATCAGTTAACGATGAAATCAGTTACATGAAGATTAAATCAGTTAACGATGAAATCAGTTAAAGATGAAATCAGTTAAATGAAGAATGAAAATGAAATCATTTAAATGAAGATGAAATCAGTTAACGATGAAATCAGTTAACGATGAAATCAGTTAAATGAAGATGAAATCAGTTAACGATGAAATCAGTTAAAGATGAAATCAGTTAAATGAAGATGAAATCAGTTAACGATGAAATCAGTTAAATGAAGATGAAATCAGTTAACGATGAAATCAGTTAAAGATGAAATCAGTTAAATGAAGATGAAATCAGTTAACGATGAAATCAGTTAAATGAAGATGAAATCAGTTAACGATGAAATCAGTTACAGATTAAATCAGTTACATGAAGATGAAATCAGTTAAAGATGAAATCAGTTAAATGAAGAATGAAATCAGTTACAGATGAAATCAGTTTAATGAAGATGAAATCAGTTAAAGATGAAATCAGTTACAGATGAAATCAGTTAAATGAAGATGAAATCAGTTAACGATGAAATCAGTTAAAGATGAAATCAGTTAAATGAAGATGAAATCAGTTAACGATGAAATCAGTTAAATGAAGATGAAATCAGTTAACGATGAAATCAGTTAAAGATGAAATCAGTTAAATGAAGATGAAATCAGTTAACGATGAAATCAGTTACAGATGAAATCAGTTACATGAAGATGAAATCAGTTAAAGATGAAATCAGTTAAATGAAGAATGAAATCAGTTAACGATGAAATCAGTTAAAGATGAAATCAGTTAAATGAAGATGAAATCAGTTAACGATGAAATCAGTTAAAGATGAAATCAGTTAAATGAAGATGAAATCAGTTAAATGAAGATGAAATCAGTTAACGATGAAATCAGTTACAGATGAAATCAGTTACATGAAGATTAAGTCAGTTAAAGATTAAGTCAGTTAAATGAAGATGAAATCAGTTAAAGATGAAATCAGTTAAATGAAGAATGAAAATGAAATCAGTTAAATGAAGATGAAATCAGTTAACGATGAAATCAGTTAAAGATGAAATCAGTTAAATGAAGATGAAATCAGTTAACGATGAAATCAGTTAAATGAAGATGAAATCAGTTAAAGATGAAATCAGTTACAGATGAAATCAGTTACAGATGAAATCAGTTACATGAAGATGAAATCAGTTACAGATGAAATCAGTTACATGAAGATTAAATCAGTTAAAGATTAAATCAGTTAAAGATTAAATCAGTTAAATGAAGATGAAATCAGTTAAAGATGAAATCAGTTAAATGAAGAATGAAAATGAAATCAGTTAAATGAAGATGAAATCAGTTAACGATGAAATCAGTTAAAGATGAAATCAGTTAAATGAAGATGAAATCAGTTAACGATGAAATCAGTTAAATGAAGATGAAATCAGTTAAATGAAGATGAAATCAGTTAACGATGAAATCAGTTAAATGAAGATGAAATCAGTTAAAGATGAAATCAGTTACAGATGAAATCAGTTACATGAAGATGAAATCAGTTACAGATGAAATCAGTTACATGAAGATTAAATCAGTTAAAGATTAAATCAGTGAAATGAAGATGAAATCAGTTAAAGATGAAATCAGTTAAATGAAGAATGAAAATGAAATCAGTTAAATGAAGATGAAATCAGTTAACGATGAAATCAGTTAAAGATGAAATCAGTTAAATGAAGATGAAATCAGTTAACGATGAAATCAGTTAAATGAAGATGAAATCAGTTAACGATGAAATCAGTTAACGATGAAATCAGTTAAATGAAGATGAAATCAGTTAACGATGAAATCAGTTAAATGAAGATGAAATCAGTTAACGATGAAATCAGTTAAAGATGAAATCAGTTAAATGAAGATGAAATCAGTTAACGATGAAATCAGTTAAATGAAGATGAAATCAGTTAACGATGAAATCAGTTAAAGATGAAATCAGTTAAATGAAGATGAAATCAGTTAACGATGAAATCAGTTAAAGATGAAATCAGTTAAAGATGAAATCAGTTAAATGAAGATGAAATCAGTTAACGATGAAATCAGTTAAATGAAGATGAAATCAGTTAACGATGAAATGAGTTAAAGATGAAATCAGTTAAAGATGAAATCAGTTACAGATGAAATCAGTTAAAGATGAAATCAGTTAACGATGAAATCAGTTAACGATGAAATCAGTTAAATGAAGATGAAATCAGTTAACGATGAAATCAGTTAAATGAAGATGAAATCAGTTAACGATGAAATCAGTTAAAGATGAAATCAGTTAAATGAAGATGAAATCAGTTAACGATGAAATCAGTTAAATGAAGATGAAATCAGTTAAAGATGAAATCAGTTACAGATGAAATCAGTTACAGATGAAATCAGTTACATGAAGATGAAATCAGTTACAGATGAAATCAGTTACATGAAGATTAAATCAGTTAAAGATTAAATCAGTGAAATGAAGATGAAATCAGTTAAAGATGAAATCAGTTAAATGAAGAATGAAAATGAAATCAGTTAAATGAAGATGAAATCAGTTAACGATGAAATCAGTTAAAGATGAAATCAGTTAAATGAAGATGAAATCAGTTAACGATGAAATCAGTTAAATGAAGATGAAATCAGTTAACGATGAAATCAGTTAACGATGAAATCAGTTAAATGAAGATGAAATCAGTTAACGATGAAATCAGTTAAATGAAGATGAAATCAGTTAACGATGAAATCAGTTAAAGATGAAATCAGTTAAATGAAGATGAAATCAGTTAACGATGAAATCAGTTAAATGAAGATGAAATCAGTTAACGATGAAATCAGTTAAAGATGAAATCAGTTAAATGAAGATGAAATCAGTTAAATGAAGATGAAATCAGTTAACGATGAAATCAGTTAACGATGAAATCAGTTAAATGAAGATGAAATCAGTTAACGATGAAATCAGTTAAAGATGAAATCAGTTAAAGATGAAATCAGTTACAGATGAAATCAGTTAAAGATGAAATCAGTTAACGATGAAATCAGTTAACGATGAAATCAGTTAAATGAAGATGAAATCAGTTAACGATGAAATCAGTTAAATGAAGATGAAATCAGTTAACGATGAAATCAGTTAAAGATGAAATCAGTTAAAGATGAAATCAGTTAACGATGAAATCAGTTAACGATGAAATCAGTTAAAGATGAAATCAGTTAAATGAAGATGAAATCAGTTAACGATGAAATCAGTTAAATGAAGATGAAATCAGTTAACGATGAAATCAGTTAAATGAAGATGAAATCAGTTAAATGAAGATAAAATCAGTTAAAGATGAAATCAGTTAAATGAAGATGAAATCAGTTAAATGAAGATGAAATCAGTTAACGATGAAATCAGTTAAAGATGAAATCAGTTACAGATGAAATCAGTTACATGAAGATTAAATCAGTTAACGATGAAATCAGTTAAAGATGAAATCAGTTAACGATGAAATCAGTTAAATGAAGAATGAAAATGAAATCAGTTAAATGAAGATGAAATCAGTTAACGATGAAATCAGTTAAAGATGAAATCAGTTAAATGAAGATGAAATCAGTTAACGATGAAATCAGTTAAAGATGAAATCAGTTAAATGAAGATGAAATCAGTTCACGATGAAATCAGTTAACGATGAAATCAGTTAAATGTAGATGAAATCAGTTAAAGATGAAATCAGTTAAATGAAGAATGAAAATGAAATCAGTTAAATGAAGATGAAATCAGTTAAAGATGAAATCAGTTAAATGAAGAATGAAAATGAAATCAGTTAAATGAAGATGAAATCAGTTAACGATGAAATCAGTTAAAGATGAAATCAGTTAAATGAAGATGAAATCAGTTAACGATGAAATCAGTTAAATGAAGATGAAATCAGTTAAAGATGAAATCAGTTACAGATGAAATCAGTTACAGATGAAATCAGTTACATGAAGATGAAATCAGTTACAGATGAAATCAGTTACATGAAGATTAAATCAGTTAAAGATTAAATCAGTTAAAGATTAAATCAGTTAAATGAAGATGAAATCAGTTAAAGATGAAATCAGTTAAATGAAGAATGAAAATGAAATCAGTTAAATGAAGACGAAATCAGTTAACGATGAAATCAGTTAAAGATGAAATCAGTTAAATGAAGATGAAATCAGTTAACGATGAAATCAGTTAAATGAAGATGAAATCAGTTAAATGAAGATGAAATCAGTTAACGATGAAATCAGTTAAATGAAGATGAAATCAGTTAAAGATGAAATCAGTTACAGATGAAATCAGTTACATGAAGATGAAATCAGTTACAGATGAAATCAGTTACATGAAGATTAAATCAGTTAAAGATTAAATCAGTGAAATGAAGATGAAATCAGTTAACGATGAAATCAGTTAACGATGAAATCAGTTAAATGAAGATGAAATCAGTTAACGATGAAATCAGTTAAATGAAGATGAAATCAGTTAACGATGAAATCAGTTAAAGATGAAATCAGTTAAATGAAGATGAAATCAGTTAACGATGAAATCAGTTAAATGAAGATGAAATCAGTTAACGATGAAATCAGTTAAAGATGAAATCAGTTAAATGAAGATGAAATCAGTTAAATGAAGATGAAATCAGTTAACGATGAAATCAGTTAACGATGAAATCAGTTAAATGAAGATGAAATCAGTTAACGATGAAATCAGTTAAAGATGAAATCAGTTAAAGATGAAATCAGTTACAGATGAAATCAGTTAAAGATGAAATCAGTTAACGATGAAATCAGTTAACGATGAAATCAGTTAAATGAAGATGAAATCAGTTAACGATGAAATCAGTTAAATGAAGATGAAATCAGTTAACGATGAAATCAGTTAAAGATGAAATCAGTTAAAGATGAAATCAGTTAACGATGAAATCAGTTAACGATGAAATCAGTTAAAGATGAAATCAGTTAAATGAAGATGAAATCAGTTAACGATGAAATCAGTTAAATGAAGATGAAATCAGTTAACGATGAAATCAGTTAAATGAAGATGAAATCAGTTAAATGAAGATAAAATCAGTTAAAGATGAAATCAGTTAAATGAAGATGAAATCAGTTAAATGAAGATGAAATCAGTTAACGATGAAATCAGTTAAAGATGAAATCAGTTACAGATGAAATCAGTTACATGAAGATTAAATCAGTTAACGATGAAATCAGTTAAAGATGAAATCAGTTAACGATGAAATCAGTTAAATGAAGAATGAAAATGAAATCAGTTAAATGAAGATGAAATCAGTTAACGATGAAATCAGTTAAAGATGAAATCAGTTAAATGAAGATGAAATCAGTTAACGATGAAATCAGTTAAAGATGAAATCAGTTAAATGAAGATGAAATCAGTTAAATGAAGATGAAATCAGTTAACGATGAAATCAGTTAACGATGAAATCAGTTAAATGAAGATGAAATCAGTTAACGATGAAATCAGTTAAAGATGAAATCAGTTAAAGATGAAATCAGTTACAGATGAAATCAGTTAAAGATGAAATCAGTTAACGATGAAATCAGTTAACGATGAAATCAGTTAAATGAAGATGAAATCAGTTAACGATGAAATCAGTTAAATGAAGATGAAATCAGTTAACGATGAAATCAGTTAAAGATGAAATCAGTTAAAGATGAAATCAGTTAACGATGAAATCAGTTAACGATGAAATCAGTTAAAGATGAAATCAGTTAAATGAAGATGAAATCAGTTAACGATGAAATCAGTTAAATGAAGATGAAATCAGTTAACGATGAAATCAGTTAAATGAAGATGAAATCAGTTAAATGAAGATAAAATCAGTTAAAGATGAAATCAGTTAAATGAAGATGAAATCAGTTAAATGAAGATGAAATCAGTTAACGATGAAATCAGTTAAAGATGAAATCAGTTACAGATGAAATCAGTTACATGAAGATTAAATCAGTTAACGATGAAATCAGTTAAAGATGAAATCAGTTAACGATGAAATCAGTTAAATGAAGAATGAAAATGAAATCAGTTAAATGAAGATGAAATCAGTTAACGATGAAATCAGTTAAAGATGAAATCAGTTAAATGAAGATGAAATCAGTTAACGATGAAATCAGTTAAAGATGAAATCAGTTAAATGAAGATGAAATCAGTTCACGATGAAATCAGTTAACGATGAAATCAGTTAAATGTAGATGAAATCAGTTAAAGATGAAATCAGTTAAATGAAGAATGAAAATGAAATCAGTTAAATGAAGATGAAATCAGTTAAAGATGAAATCAGTTAAATGAAGAATGAAAATGAAATCAGTTAAATGAAGATGAAATCAGTTAACGATGAAATCAGTTAAAGATGAAATCAGTTAAATGAAGATGAAATCAGTTAACGATGAAATCAGTTAAATGAAGATGAAATCAGTTAAAGATGAAATCAGTTACAGATGAAATCAGTTACAGATGAAATCAGTTACATGAAGATGAAATCAGTTACAGATGAAATCAGTTACATGAAGATTAAATCAGTTAAAGATTAAATCAGTTAAAGATTAAATCAGTTAAATGAAGATGAAATCAGTTAAAGATGAAATCAGTTAAATGAAGAATGAAAATGAAATCAGTTAAATGAAGACGAAATCAGTTAACGATGAAATCAGTTAAAGATGAAATCAGTTAAATGAAGATGAAATCAGTTAACGATGAAATCAGTTAAATGAAGATGAAATCAGTTAAATGAAGATGAAATCAGTTAACGATGAAATCAGTTAAATGAAGATGAAATCAGTTAAAGATGAAATCAGTTACAGATGAAATCAGTTACATGAAGATGAAATCAGTTACAGATGAAATCAGTTACATGAAGATTAAATCAGTTAAAGATTAAATCAGTGAAATGAAGATGAAATCAGTTAAAGATGAAATCAGTTAAATGAAGAATGAAAATGAAATCAGTTAAATGAAGATGAAATCAGTTAACGATGAAATCAGTTAAAGATGAAATCAGTTAAATGAAGATGAAATCAGTTAACGATGAAATCAGTTAAATGAAGATGAAATCAGTTAACGATGAAATCAGTTAAATGAAGATGAAATCAGTTAACGATGAAATCAGTTAAATGAAGATGAAATCAGTTAACGATGAAATCAGTTAAAGATGAAATCAGTTAAATGAAGATGAAATCAGTTAACGATGAAATCAGTTAAATGAAGATGAAATCAGTTAACGATGAAATCAGTTAAAGATGAAATCAGTTAAATGAAGATGAAATCAGTTAACGATGAAATCAGTTAAAGATGAAATCAGTTAAAGATGAAATCAGTTAAATGAAGATGAAATCAGTTAACGATGAAATCAGTTAACGATGAAATCAGTTAAATGAAGATGAAATCAGTTAACGATGAAATGAGTTAAAGATGAAATCAGTTAAAGATGAAATCAGTTACAGATGAAATCAGTTAAAGATGAAATCAGTTAACGATGAAATCAGTTAACGATGAAATCAGTTAAATGAAGATGAAATCAGTTAACGATGAAATCAGTTAAATGAAGATGAAATCAGTTAACGATGAAATCAGTTAAAGATGAAATCAGTTAAATGAAGATGAAATCAGTTAACGATGAAATCAGTTAAATGAAGATGAAATCAGTTAAAGATGAAATCAGTTACAGATGAAATCAGTTACATGAAGATGAAATCAGTTACAGATGAAATCAGTTACATGAAGATTAAATCAGTTAAAGATTAAATCAGTGAAATGAAGATGAAATCAGTTAAAGATGAAATCAGTTAAATGAAGAATGAAAATGAAATCAGTTAAATGAAGATGAAATCAGTTAACGATGAAATCAGTTAAAGATGAAATCAGTTAAATGAAGATGAAATCAGTTAACGATGAAATCAGTTAAATGAAGATGAAATCAGTTAACGATGAAATCAGTTAACGATGAAATCAGTTAAATGAAGATGAAATCAGTTAACGATGAAATCAGTTAAATGAAGATGAAATCAGTTAACGATGAAATCAGTTAAAGATGAAATCAGTTAAATGAAGATGAAATCAGTTAACGATGAAATCAGTTAAATGAAGATGAAATCAGTTAACGATGAAATCAGTTAAAGATGAAATCAGTTAAATGAAGATGAAATCAGTTAAATGAAGATGAAATCAGTTAACGATGAAATCAGTTAACGATGAAATCAGTTAAATGAAGATGAAATCAGTTAACGATGAAATCAGTTAAAGATGAAATCAGTTAAAGATGAAATCAGTTACAGATGAAATCAGTTAAAGATGAAATCAGTTAACGATGAAATCAGTTAACGATGAAATCAGTTAAATGAAGATGAAATCAGTTAACGATGAAATCAGTTAAATGAAGATGAAATCAGTTAACGATGAAATCAGTTAAAGATGAAATCAGTTAAAGATGAAATCAGTTAACGATGAAATCAGTTAACGATGAAATCAGTTAAAGATGAAATCAGTTAAATGAAGATGAAATCAGTTAACGATGAAATCAGTTAAATGAAGATGAAATCAGTTAACGATGAAATCAGTTAAATGAAGATGAAATCAGTTAAATGAAGATAAAATCAGTTAAAGATGAAATCAGTTAAATGAAGATGAAATCAGTTAAATGAAGATGAAATCAGTTAACGATGAAATCAGTTAAAGATGAAATCAGTTACAGATGAAATCAGTTACATGAAGATTAAATCAGTTAACGATGAAATCAGTTAAAGATGAAATCAGTTAACGATGAAATCAGTTAAATGAAAAATGAAAATGAAATCAGTTAAATGAAGATGAAATCAGTTAACGATGAAATCAGTTAAAGATGAAATCAGTTAAATGAAGATGAAATCAGTTAACGATGAAATCAGTTAAAGATGAAATCAGTTAAATGAAGATGAAATCAGTTCACGATGAAATCAGTTAACGATGAAATCAGTTAAATGTAGATGAAATCAGTTAAAGATGAAATCAGTTAAATGAAGAATGAAAATGAAATCAGTTAAATGAAGATGAAATCAGTTAAAGATGAAATCAGTTAAATGAAGAATGAAAATGAAATCAGTTAAATGAAGATGAAATCAGTTAACGATGAAATCAGTTAAAGATGAAATCAGTTTAATGAAGATGAAATCAGTTAACGATGAAATCAGTTAACGATGAAATCAGTTAACGATGAAATCAGTTAAATGAAGATGAAATCAGTTAAATGAAGATGAAATCAGTTAACGATGAAATCAGTTGAAGATGAAATCAGTTACAGATGAAATCAGTTACATGAAGATTAAATCAGTTAACGATGAAATCAGTTAAAGATGAAATCAGTTAACGATGAAATCAGTTAAATGAAGAATGAAAATGAAATCAGTTAAATGAAGATGAAATCAGTTAACGATGAAATCAGTTAACGATGAAATCAGTTAAATGAAGATGAAATCAGTTAACGATGAAATCAGTTACAGATGAAATCAGTTACATGAAGATTAAATCAGTTAACGATGAAATCAGTTAAAGATGAAATCAGTTAACGATGAAATCAGTTAAATGAAGAATGAAAATGAAATCAGTTAAATGAAGATGAAATCAGTTAACGATGAAATCAGTTAACGATGAAATCAGTTAAATGAAGATGAAATCAGTTAACGATGAAATCAGTTAAAGATGAAATCAGTTAAATGAAGATGAAATCAGTTAAAGATGAAATCAGTTAAATGAAGATGAAATCAGTTAACGATGAAATCAGTTAAATGAAGATGAAATCAGTTAACGATGAAATCAGTTAAAGATGAAATCAGTTAACGATGAAATCAGTTAAAGATGAAATCAGTTAACGATGAAATCAGTTAAATGAAGATGAAATCAGTTAACGATGAAATCAGTTAAATGAAGATGAAATCAGTTACAGATGAAATCAGTTACATGAAGATTAAATCAGTTAACGATGAAATCAGTTAAAGATGAAATCAGTTAACGATGAAATCAGTTAAATGAAGATGAAATCAGTTAACGATGAAATCAATTAAAGATGAAATCAGGTAAATGAAGATGAAATCAGTTAAATGAAGATGAAATCAGTTAACGATGAAATCAGTTAACGATGAAATCAGTTAAATGAAGATGAAATCAGTTAACGATGAAATCAGTTAAATGAAGATGAAATCAGTTAAATGAAGATGAAATCAGTTAAAGATGAAATCAGTTAAATGAAGATGAAATCAGTTAAATGAAGATGAAATCAGTTAACGATGAAATCAGTTAAAGATGAAATCAGTTACAGATGAAATCAGTTACATGAAGATTAAATCAGTTAACGATGAAATCAGTTAAAGATGAAATCAGTTAACGATGAAATCAGTTAAATGAAGAATGAAAATGAAATCAGTTAAATGAAGATGAAATCAGTTAACGATGAAATCAGTTAAAGATGAAATCAGTTACAGATGAAATCAGTTACATGAAGATTAAATCAGTTAACGATGAAATCAGTTAAAGATGAAATCAGTTAACGATGAAATCAGTTAAATGAAGAATGAAAATGAAATCAGTTAAATGAAGATGAAATCAGTTAAAGATGAAATCAGTTAAATGAAGAATGAAAATGAAATCAGTTAAATGAAGATGAAATCAGTTAACGATGAAATCAGTTAAAGATGAAATCAGTTTAATGAAGATGAAATCAGTTAACGATGAAATCAGTTAAATGAAGATGAAATCAGTTAAATGAAGATGAAATCAGTTAACGATGAAATCAGTTAAATGAAGATGAAATCAGTTAACGATGAAATCAGTTAAAGATGAAATCAGTTAAATGAAGATGAAATCAGTTAACGATGAAATCAGTTAAATGAAGATGAAATCAGTTAACGATGAAATCAGTTAAAGATGAAATCAGTTAAATGAAGATGAAATCAGTTAAATGAAGATGAAATCAGTTAACGATGAAATCAGTTGAAGATGAAATCAGTTACAGATGAAATCAGTTACATGAAGATTAAATCAGTTAACGATGAAATCAGTTAAAGATGAAATCAGTTAACGATGAAATCAGTTAAAGATGAAATCAGTAAACGATGAAATCAGTTAAATGAAGATGAAATCAGTTAACGATGAAATCAGTTAAAGATGAAATCAGGTAAATGAAGATGAAATCAGTTAAATGAAGATGAAATCAATTAACGATGAAATCAGTTAACGATGAAATCAGTTAACGATGAAATCAGTTAAATGAAGATGAAATCAGTTAACGATGAAATCAGTTAAAGATGAAATCAGTTAAATGAAGATGAAATCAGTTAAATGAAGATGAAATCAGTTAACGATGAAATCAGTTAAAGATGAAATCAGTTAAATGAAGATGAAATCAGTTAACGATGAAATCAGTTAAAGATGAAATCAGTTAAATGAAGATGAAATCAGTTAACGATGAAATCAGTTAAATGAAGATGAAATCATTTAAAGATGAAATCAGTTAAAGATGAAATCAGTTAAATGAAGATGAAATCAGTTAACGATGAAATCAGTTAAATGAAGATGAAATCAGTTAACGATGAAATCAGTTAAAGATGAAATCAGTTAAATGAAGATGAAATCAGTTAAATGAAGATGAAATCAGTTAACGATGAAATCAGTTAACGATGAAATCAGTTAACGATGAAATCAGTTAAATGAAGATGAAATCAGTTAACGATGAAATCAGTTAAAGATGAAATCAGTTAAATGAAGATGAAATCAGTTAAATGAAGATGAAATCAGTTAACGATGAAATCAGTTAAAGATGAAATCAGTTAAATGAAGATGAAATCAGTTAACGATGAAATCAGTTAAAGATGAAATCAGTTAAATGAAGATGAAATCAGTTAACGATGAAATCAGTTAAATGAAGATGAAATCATTTAAAGATGAAATCAGTTAAAGATGAAATCAGTTAAATGAAGATGAAATCAGTTAACGATGAAATCAGTTAAATGAAGATGAAATCAGTTAACGATGAAATCAGTTAAAGATGAAATCAGTTAAATGAAGATGAAATCAGTTAAATGAAGATGAAATCAGTTAACGATGAAATCAGTTACAGATGAAATCAGTTACATGAAGATTAAATCAGTTAAAGATTAAATCAATTAAATGAAAATGAAATCAGTTATAGATGAAATCAGTTAAATGAAGAATGAAATTGAAATCAGTTAAATGAAGATGAATTCAGTTAACGATGAAATCAGTTAAATGAAGATGAAATCAGTTAACGATGAAATCAGTTAAAGATGAAATCAGTTAACGATGAAATCAGTTAACGATGAAATCAGTTAAATGAAGATGAAATCAGTTCACGATGAAATCAGTTAAAGATGAAATCAGTTAAATGAAGATGAAATCAGTTAACGATGAAATCAGTTAAAGATGAAATCAGTTAAATGAAGATGAAATCAGTTAAAGATGAAATCAGTTAAATGAAGATGAAATCAGTTAACGGTGAAATCAGTTAAATGAAGATGAAATCAGTTAACGATGAAATCAGTTAAAGATGAAATCAGTTAAATGAAGATGAAATCAGTTAAAGATGAAATCAGTTAAATGAAGATGAAATCAGTTAAATGAAGATGAAATCAGTTAAAGATTAAATCAGTTAAATGAAGATGAAATCTGTTAAAGATGAAATCAGTTAAATGAAGATGAAATCAGTTAAATGAAGATGAAATCAGTTAAAGATGAAATCAGTTAAATGAAGATGAAATCAGTTAACGATGAAATCAGTTACATGAAGATGAAATCAGTTACAGATGAAATCAGTTACATGAAGATTAAATCAGTTAAAGATTAAATCAGTTAAATGAAGA
The DNA here is from genome assembly GCF_022749685.1 of Semicossyphus pulcher. Lineage (NCBI taxonomy): Eukaryota > Metazoa > Chordata > Actinopteri > Labriformes > Labridae > Semicossyphus > Semicossyphus pulcher. The sequence goes on from NW_027211703.1 coordinate 2,893,424, forward strand.
TGAAATCAGTTAAAGATGAAATCAGTTAAATGAAGAATGAAAATGAAATCAGTTAAATGAAGATGAAATCAGTTAACGATGAAATCAGTTAAAGATGAAATCAGTTAAATGAAGATGAAATCAGTTAACGATGAAATCAGTTAAAGATGAAATCAGTTAAATGAAGATGAAATCAGTTAACGATGAAATCAGTTAAATGAAGATGAAATCAGTTAACGATGAAATCAGTTAAAGATGAAATCAGTTAAATGAAGATGAAATCAGTTAACGATGAAATCAGTTACAGATGAAATCAGCTACATGATGATGAAATCAGTTAAAGATGAAATCAGTTAAATGTAGAATGAAATCAGTTAACGATGAAATCAGTTAAAAAAGAAATCAGTTAAATGAAGATGAAATCAGTTAACGATGAAATCAGTTAAAGATGAAATCAGTTAAATGAAGAATGAAAATGAAATCAGTTAAATGAAGATGAAATCAGTTAACGATGAAATCAGTTAAAGATGAAATCAGTTAAATGAAGATGAAATCAGTTAACGATGAAATCATTTAAATGAAGATGAAATCAGTTAACGATGAAATCAGTTAAAGATGAAATCAGTTAAATGAAGATGAAATCCGTTAACGATGAAATCAGTTAAATGAAGATGAAATCAGTTAACGATGAAATCAGTTAAAGATGAAATCAGTTAAATGAAGATGAAATCAGTTAACGATGAAATCAGTTAAATGAAGATGAAATCAGTTAACGATGAAATCAGTTAAAGATGAAATCAGTTAAATGAAGACGAAATCAATTAACGATGAAATCAGTTAAATGAAGATGAAATCAGTTAACGATGAAATCAGTTAAATGAAGATGAAATCAGTTAACGATGAAATCAGTTAACGATGAAATCAGTTAAATGAAGATGAAATCAGTTAACGATGAAATCAGTTAAATGAAGATGAAATCAGTTAAATGAAGATGAAATCAGTTAACGATGAAATCAGTTAAAGATGAAATCAGTTAAATGAAGATGAAATCAGTTAACGATGAAATCAGTTAAAGATGAAATCAGTTAAATGAAGATGAAATCAGTTAACGATGAAATCAGTTAAATGAAGATGAAATCAGTTAACGATGAAATCAGTTAAAGATGAAATCAGTTAAATGAAGATGAAATCAGTTAACGATGAAATCAGTTACAGATGAAATCAGTTACATGAAGATGAAATCAGTTAAAGATGAAATCAGTTAAATGAAGAATGAAATCAGTTACAGATGAAATCAGTTAAATGAAGATGAAATCAGTTAACGATGAAATCAGTTAAAGATGAAATCAGTTAAATGAAGATGAAATCAGTTAACGATAAAATCAGTTACAGATGAAATCAGTTACATGAAGATGAAATCAGTTAAAGATGAAATCAGTTAAATGAAGAATGAAATCAGTTACAGATGAAATCAGTTAAATGAAGATGAAATCAGTTAACGATGAAATCAGTTAAATGAAGATGAAATCAGTTAACGATGAAATCAGTTAAAGATGAAATCAGTTAAAGATGAAATCAGTTAAATGAAGATGAAATCAGTTAACGATGAAATCAGTTAAATGAAGATGAAATCAGTTAACGATGAAATCAGTTAAAGATGAAATCAGTTAACGATGAAATCAGTTAAAGATGAAATCAGATAAATGAAGATGAAATCAGTTAACGATGAAATCAGTTAAAGATGAAATCAGTTAAATGAAGATGAAATCAGTTAACGATGAAATCAGTTAACGATGAAATCAGTTAAAGATGAAATCAGTTAAATGAAGATGAAATCAGTTAACGATGAAATCAGTTAAAGATGAAATCAGTTAAATGAAGATGAAATCAGTTAACGATGAAATCAGTTAAATGAAGATGAAATCAGTTAAATGAAGATGAAATCAGTTAACGATGAAATCAGTTAAAGATGAAATCAGTTAAATGAAGATGAAATCAGTTAACGATGAAATCAGTTAAATGAAGATGAAATCAGTTAACGATGAAATCAGTTAAAGATGAAATCAGTTAAATGAAGATGAAATCAGTTAACGATGAAATCAGTTAAATGAAGATGAAATCAGTTAACGATGAAATCAGTTAAAGATGAAATCAGTTAAATGAAGATGAAATCAGTTAAATGAAGATGAAATCAGTTAAAGATGAAATCAGTTAAATGATGAATGAAAATGAAATCAGTTAAATGAAGATGAAATCAGTTACAGATGAAATCAGTTACATGAAGATGAAATCAGTTAACGATGAAATCAGTTAAAGATGAAATCAGTTAACGATGAAATCAGTTAAATGAAGAATGAAAATGAAATCAGTTAAATGAAGATGAAATCAGTTAACGATGAAATCAGTTAAAGATGAAATCAGTTAAATGAAGATGAAATCAGTTAACGATGAAATCAGTTAAAGATGAAATCAGTTAAATGAAGATGAAATCAGTTAACGATGAAATCAGTTAAAGATGAAATCAGTTAAATGAAGATGAAATCAGTTAACGATGAAATCAGTTAAAGATGAAATCAGTTAAATGAAGATGAAATCAGTTAACGATCAAATCAGTTAACGATGACATCATTTAAATGAAGATGAAATCAGTTAACGATGAAATCAGTTAAAGATGAAATCAGTTAAATGAAGATGAAATCAGTTAACGATGAAATCAGTTAAATGAAGATGAAATCAGTTAACGATGAAATCAGTTAAATGAAGATGAAATCAGTTAAAGATGAAATCAGTTACAGATGAAATCAGTTACAGATGAAATCAGTTAACGATGAAATCAGTTAAATGAAGATGAAATCAGTTAACGATGAAATCAGTTAAAGATGAAATCAGTTAAATGAAGATGAAATCAGTTAACGATGAAATCAGTTAAATGAAGATGAAATCAGTTAAAGATGAAATCAGTTACAGATGAAATCAGTTTCAGATGAAATCAGTTACATGAAGATGAAATCAGTTAACGATGAAATCAGTTAAAGATGAAATCAGTTAAACGAAGATGAAATCAGTTAACGATGAAATCAGTTAAATGAAGATGAAATCAGTTAACGATGAAATCAGTTAAAGATGAAATCAGTTAAATGAAGATGAAATCAGTTAACGATGAAATCAGTTAAAGATGAAATCAGTTAAATGATGAATGAAAATGAAATCAGTTAAATGAAGATGAAATCAGTTACAGATGAAATCAGTTACATGAAGATGAAATCAGTTAACGATGAAATCAGTTAAAGATGAAATCAGTTAACGATGAAATCAGTTAAATGAAGAATGAAAATGAAATCAGTTAAATGAAGATGAAATCAGTTAACGATGAAATCAGTTAAAGATGAAATCAGTTAAATGAAGATGAAATCAGTTAACGATGAAATCAGTTAAATGAAGATGAAATCAGTTAAAGATGAAATCAGTTAAATGAAGAATGAAACTGAAATCCGTTAAATGAAGATGAAGTCAGTTAACGATGAAATCAGTTAAAGATGAAATCAGTTAAATGAAGATGAAATCAGTTAACGATGAAATCAGTTAAAGATGAAATCAGTTACAGATGAAATCAGTTACAGATGAAATCAGTTACATGAAGATGAAATCAGTTAAAGATTAAATCAGTTAAATGAAGATGAAATCAGTTAAAGATGAAATCAGTTACATGAAGATTAAATCAGTTAAAGATTTAATCAGTTAAATGAAGATGAAATCAGTTAAAGATGAAATCAGTTAAATGAAGAATGAAAATGAAATCAGTTAACGATGAAATCAGTTAAAGATGAAATCAGTTAAATGAAGATGAAATCAGTTAACGATGAAATCAGTTAAATGAAGATGAAATCAGTTAAATGAAGATGAAATCAGTTAACGATGAAATCAGTTAAATGAAGATGAAATCAGTTAACGATGAAATCAGTTAAAGATGAAATCAGTTAACGATGAAATCAGTTAAAGATGAAATCAGTTAAATGAAGATGAAATCAGTTAACGATGAAATCAGTTAAAGATGAAATCAGTTACAGATGAAATCAGTTACATGAAGATTAAATCAGTTAACGATGAAATCAGTTAAAGATGAAATCAGTTAACGATGAAATCAGTTAAATGAAGAATGAAAATGAAATCAGTTAAATGAAGATGAAATCAGTTAACGATGAAATCAGTTAAAGATGAAATCAGTTAAATGAAGATGAAATCAGTTACATGACGATGAAATCAGTTAAAGATGAAATCAGTTAAATGAAGATGAAATCAGTTAACGATGAAATCAGTTAAAGATGAAATCAGTTAAATGAAGATGAAATCAGTTAAAGATGAAATCAGTTAAATGAAGATGAAATCAGTTAACGATGAAATCAGTTAAATGAAGATGAAATCAGTTAACGATGAAATCAGTTAAAGATGAAATCAGTTAAATGAAGATGAAATCAGTTAAAGATGAAATCAGTTAAATGAAGATGAAATCAGTTAACGATGAAATCAGTTAAAGATGAAATCAGTTAATTGAAGATGAAATCAGTTAACGATGAAATCAGTTACAGATGAAATCAGTTACATGAAGATGAAATCAGTTAAAGATTAAATCAGTTAAATGAAGATGAAATCAGTTAAAGATGAAATCAGTTAAATGAAGATGAAATCAGTTAAAGATGAAATCAGTTAAATGAAGATGAAATCAGTTAAATGAAGATGAAATCAGTTAACGATGAAATCAGTTAAATGAAGATGAAATCAGTTAAATGAAGATGAAATCAGTTAACGATGAAATCAGTTAACGATGAAATCAGTTAAAGATGAAATCAGTTAAATGAAGATGAAATCAGTTAACGATGAAATCAGTTAAATGAAGATGAAATCAGTTAACGATGAAATCAGTTAAAGATGAAATCAGTTAAATGAAGATGAAATCAGTTAAATGAAGATGAAATCAGTTAACGATGAAATCAGTTAAATGAAGATGAAATCAGTTACAGATGAAATCAGTTACATGAAGATTAAATCAGTTAAAGATTAAATCAGTTAAATGAAGATGAAATCAGTTAACGATGAAATCAGTTAAAGATGAAATCAGTTAAATGAAGATGAAATCAGTTAACGATGAAATCAGTTAAAGATGAAATCAGTTAAATGAAGATGAAATCAGTTAACGATGAAATCAGTTAAAGATGAAATCAGTTAAAGAAGATGAAATCAGTTAACGATGAAATCAGTTAAATGAAGATGAAATCAGTTAACGATGAAATCAGTTAAAGATGAAATCAGTTAAATGAAGATGAAATCAGTTAACGATGAAATCAGTTACAGATGAAATCAGCTACATGAAGATGAAATCAGTTAAAGATGAAATCAGTTAAATGTAGAATGAAATCAGTTAACGATGAAATCAGTTAAAAAAGAAATCAGTTAAATGAAGATGAAATCAGTTAACGATGAAATCAGTTAAATGAAGAATGAAAATGAAATCAGTTAAATGAAGATGAAATCAGTTAACGATGAAATCAGTTAAAGATGAAATCAGTTAAATGAAGATGAAATCAGTTACATGACGATGAAATCAGTTAAAGATGAAATCAGTTAAATGAAGATGAAATCAGTTAACGATGAAATCAGTTAAAGATGAAATCAGTTAAATGAAGATGAAATCAGTTAAAGATGAAATCAGTTAAATGAAGATGAAATCAGTTAACGATGAAATCAGTTAAATGAAGATGAAATCAGTTAACGATGAAATCAGTTAAAGATGAAATCAGTTAAATGAAGATGAAATCAGTTAAAGATGAAATCAGTTAAATGAAGATGAAATCAGTTAACGATGAAATCAGTTAAAGATGAAATCAGTTAATTGAAGATGAAATCAGTTAACGATGAAATCAGTTACAGATGAAATCAGTTACATGAAGATGAAATCAGTTAAAGATTAAATCAGTTAAATGAAGATGAAATCAGTTAAAGATGAAATCAGTTAAATGAAGATGAAATCAGTTAAAGATGAAATCAGTTAAATGAAGATGAAATCAGTTAAATGAAGATGAAATCAGTTAACGATGAAATCAGTTAAATGAAGATGAAATCAGTTAAATGAAGATGAAATCAGTTAACGATGAAATCAGTTAACGATGAAATCAGTTAAAGATGAAATCAGTTAAATGAAGATGAAATCAGTTAACGATGAAATCAGTTAAATGAAGATGAAATCAGTTAACGATGAAATCAGTTAAAGATGAAATCAGTTAAATGAAGATGAAATCAGTTAAATGAAGATGAAATCAGTTAACGATGAAATCAGTTAAATGAAGATGAAATCAGTTACAGATGAAATCAGTTACATGAAGATTAAATCAGTTAAAGATTAAATCAGTTAAATGAAGATGAAATCAGTTAACGATGAAATCAGTTAAAGATGAAATCAGTTAAATGAAGATGAAATCAGTTAACGATGAAATCAGTTAAAGATGAAATCAGTTAAATGAAGATGAAATCAGTTAACGATGAAATCAGTTAAAGATGAAATCAGTTAAAGAAGATGAAATCAGTTAACGATGAAATCAGTTAAATGAAGATGAAATCAGTTAACGATGAAATCAGTTAAAGATGAAATCAGTTAAATGAAGATGAAATCAGTTAACGATGAAATCAGTTACAGATGAAATCAGCTACATGAAGATGAAATCAGTTAAAGATGAAATCAGTTAAATGTAGAATGAAATCAGTTAACGATGAAATCAGTTAAAAAAGAAATCAGTTAAATGAAGATGAAATCAGTTAACGATGAAATCAGTTAAAGATGAAATCAGTTAAATGAAGATGAAATCAGTTAACGATGAAATCAGTAAAAGATGAAATCAGTTAAATGAAGATGAAATCAGTTAACGATGAAATCAGTTAAATGAAGATGAAATCAGTTAAAGATGAAATCAGTTAAAGATGAAATCAGTTAAATGAAGATGAAATCAGTTAACGATGAAATCAGTTACAGATTAAATCAGTTACATGAAGATGAAATCAGTTAAAGATGAAATCAGTTAAATGAAGAATGAAATCAGTTAACGATGAAATCAGTTAAAGATGAAATCAGTTAAATGAAGATGAAATCAGTTAACGATGAAATCAGTTAAATGAAGATGAAATCAGTTAAAGATGAAATCAGTTAAATGAAGAATGAAAATGAAATCAGTTAAATGAAGATGAAATCAGTTACAGATGAAATCAGTTACATGAAGATGAAATCAGTTACAGATGAAATCAGTTACATGAAGATTAAATCAGTTAAAGATTTAATCAGTTAAATGAAGATGAAATCAGTTAAAGATGAAATCAGTTAAATGAAGAATGAAAATGAAATCAGTTAAATGAAGATGAAATCAGTTAACGATGAAATCAGTTAAAGATGAAATCAGTTAAATGAAGATGAAATCAGTTAACGATGAAATCAGTTAAATGAAGATGAAATCAGTTAAATGAAGATGAAATCAGTTAACGATGAAATCAGTTAAATGAAGATGAAATCAGTTAACGATGAAATCAGTTAAAGATGAAATCAGTTAACGATGAAATCAGTTAAAGATGAAATCAGTTAAATGAAGATGAAATCAGTTAACGATGAAATCAGTTAAATGAAGATGAAATCAATTAACTATGAAATCAGTTAAAGATGAAATCAGTTAAATGAAGATGAAATCAGTTAACGATGAAATCAGTTAAAGATGAAATCAGTTACAGATGAAATCAGTTACATGAAGATTAAATCAGTTAACGATGAAATCAGTTAAAGATGAAATCAGTTAACGATGAAATCAGTTAAATGAAGAATGAAAATGAAATCAGTTAAATGAAGATGAAATCAGTTAACGATGAAATCAGTTAAAGATGAAATCAGTTAAATGAAGATGAAATCAGTTACATGACGATGAAATCAGTTAAAGATGAAATCAGTTAAATGAAGATGAAATCAGTTAACGATGAAATCAGTTAAAGATGAAATCAGTTAAATGAAGATGAAATCAGTTAAAGATGAAATCAGTTAAATGAAGATGAAATCAGTTAACGATGAAATCAGTTAAATGAAGATGAAATCAGTTAACGATGAAATCAGTTAAAGATGAAATCAGTTAAATGAAGATGAAATCAGTTAAAGATGAAATCAGTTAAATGAAGATGAAATCAGTTAACGATGAAATCAGTTAAAGATGAAATCAGTTAATTGAAGATGAAATCAGTTAACGATGAAATCAGTTACAGATGAAATCAGTTACATGAAGATGAAATCAGTTAAAGATTAAATCAGTTAAATGAAGATGAAATCAGTTAAAGATGAAATCAGTTAAATGAAGAATGAAAATGAAATCAGTTAAATGAAGATGAAATCAGTTAACGATGAAATCAGTTAAAGATGAAATCAGTTAAAGATGAAATCAGTTAAATGAAGATGAAATCAGTTAAATGAAGATGAAATCAGTTAAAGATGAAATCAGTTAAATGAAGATGAAATCAGTTAACGATGAAATCAGTTACATGAAGATGAAATCAGTTACAGATGAAATCAGTTACATGAAGATTAAATCAGTTAAAGATTAAATCAGTTAAATGAAGATGAAATCAGTTAAAGATGAAATCAGTTAAATGAAGAATGAAAATGAAATCAGTTAAATGAAGATGAAATCAGTTAACGATGAAATCAGTTAAAGATGAAATCAGTTAAATGAAGATGAAATCAGTTAACGATGAAATCAGTTAAATGAAGATGAAATCAGTTAACGATGAAATCAGTTAAAGATGAAATCAGTTAAATGAAGATGAAATCAGTTAACGATGAAATCAGTTACAGATGAAATCAGCTACATGATGATGAAATCAGTTAAAGATGAAATCAGTTAAATGTAGAATGAAATCAGTTAACGATGAAATCAGTTAAAAAAGAAATCAGTTAAATGAAGATGAAATCAGTTAACGATGAAATCAGTTAAAGATGAAATCAGTTAAATGAAGATGAAATCAGTTAAATGAAGAATGAAAATGAAATCAGTTAAATGAAGATGAAATCAGTTAACGATGAAATCAGTTAAAGATGAAATCAGTTAAATGAAGATGAAATCAGTTAACGATGAAATCATTTAAATGAAGATGAAATCAGTTAACGATGAAATCAGTTAAAGATGAAATCAGTTAAATGAAGATGAAATCCGTTAACGATGAAATCAGTTAAATGAAGATGAAATCAGTTAACGATGAAATCAGTTAAAGATGAAATCAGTTAAATGAAGATGAAATCAGTTAACGATGAAATCAGTTAAATGAAGATGAAATCAGTTAACGATGAAATCAGTTAAAGATGAAATCAGTTAAATGAAGATGAAATCAGTTAACGATGAAATCAGTTAAATGAAGATGAAATCAGTTAACGATGAAATCAGTTAAAGATGAAATCAGTTAAATGAAGATGAAATCAGTTAACGATGAAATCAGTTAAATGAAGATGAAATCAGTTAACGATGAAATCAGTTAAAGATGAAATCAGTTAAATGAAGATGAAATCAGTTAACGATGAAATCAGTTAAAGATGAAATCAGTTAAATGAAGATGAAATCAGTTAACGATGAAATCAGTTAAATGAAGATGAAATCAGTGAAATGAAGTTGAAATCAGTTAAATGAAGATGAAATCAGTCAAAGATGAAATCAGTTAAATGAAGATGAAATCAGTTAAATGAAGATGAAATCAGTTAACGATGAAATCAGTTACCGATGAAATCAGTTACATGAAGGTTAAATCAGTTAACGATGAAATCAGTTAAAGATGAAATCAGTTAACGATGAAATCAGTTAACGATGAAATCAGTTAAATGAAGAATGAAAATGAAATCAGTTAAATGAAGATGAAATCAGTTAACGATGAAATCAGTTAAATGAAGATGAAATCAGTTAACGATGAAATCAGTTAAATGAAGATGAAATCAGTTAACGATGAAATCAGTTAAAGATGAAATCAGTTAAATGAAGATGAAATCAGTTAACGATGAAATCAGTTAACGATGAAATCAGTTAAATGTAGATGAAATCAGTTAAAGATGAAATCAGTTAAATGAAGAATGAAAATGAAATCAGTTAAATGAAGATGAAATCAGTTACAGATGAAATCAGTTACATGAAGATGAAATCAGTTACAGATGAATTCAGTTACATGAAGATGAAATCAGTTAAAGATTTAATCAGTTAAATGAAGATGAAATCAGTTAAAGATGAAATCAGTTAAATGAAGAATGAAAATGAAATCAGTTAAATGAAGATGAAATCAGTTAACGATGAAATCAGTTAAAGATGAAATCAGTTAAATGAAGATGAAATCAGTTAACGATGAAATCAGTTAAATGAAGATGAAATCAGTTAAAGATGAAATCAGTTACAGATGAAATCAGTTTCAGATGAAATCAGTTACATGAAGATGAAATCAGTTACAGATGAAATCAGTTACATGAAGATTAAATCAGTTAAAGATTAAATCAGTTAAATGAAGATGAAATCAGTTAAAGATGAAATCAATTAAATGAAGAATGAAAATGAAATCAGTTAAATGAAGATGAAATCAGTTAACGATGAAATCAGTTAAAGATGAAATCAGTTAAATGAAGATGAAATCAGTTAATGATGAAATCAGTTAAATGAAGATGAAATCAGTTAACGATGAAATCAGTTAAATGAAGATGAAATCAGTTAAAGATGAAATCAGTTAAATGAAGATGAAATCAGTTAACGATGAAATCAGTTAAATGAAGATGAAATCAGTTAACGATGAAATCAGTTAAAGATGAAATCAGTTAACGATGAAATCAGTTAAATGAAGATGAAATCAGTTAAAGATGAAATCAGTTAAATGAAGAATGAAAATGAAATCAGTTAAATGAAGATGAAATCAGTTACAGATGAAATCAGTTACATGAAGATGAAATCAGTTACAGATGAATTCAGTTACATGAAGATTAAATCAGTTAAAGATTTAATCAGTTAAATGAAGATGAAATCAGTTAAAGATGAAATCAGTTAAATGAAGAATGAAAATGAAATCAGTTAAATGAAGATGAAATCAGTTAACGATGAAATCAGTTAAAGATGAAATCAGTTAAATGAAGATGAAATCAGTTAACGATGAAATCAGTTAAATGAAGATGAAATCAGTTAAATGAAGATGAAATCAGTTAAGGATGAAATCAGTTAAATGAAGATGAAATCAGTTAACGATGAAATCAGTTAAATGAAGATGAAATCAATTAACTATGAAATCAGTTAAAGATGAAATCAGTTAAATGAAGATGAAATCAGTAAACGATGAAATCAGTTAACGATGAAATCAGTTAAATGTAGATGAAATCAGTTAAAGATGAAATCAGTTAAATGAAGAATGAAAATGAAATCAGTTAAATGAAGATGAAATCAGTTACAGATGAAATCAGTTACATGAAGATGAAATCAGTTACAGATGAATTCAGTTACATGAAGATGAAATCAGTTAAAGATTTAATCAGTTAAATGAAGATGAAATCAGTTAAAGATGAAATCAGTTAAATGAAGAATGAAAATGAAATCAGTTAAATGAAGATGAAATCAGTTAACGATGAAATCAGTTAAAGATGAAATCAGTTAAATGAAGATGAAATCAGTTAACGATGAAATCAGTTAAATGAAGATGAAATCAGTTAAAGATGAAATCAGTTACAGATGAAATCAGTTTCAGATGAAATCAGTTACATGAAGATGAAATCAGTTACAGATGAAATCAGTTACATGAAGATTAAATCAGTTAAAGATTAAATCAGTTAAATGAAGATGAAATCAGTTAAAGATGAAATCAATTAAATGAAGAATGAAAATGAAATCAGTTAAATGAAGATGAAATCAGTTAACGATGAAATCAGTTAAAGATGAAATCAGTTAAATGAAGATGAAATCAGTTAATGATGAAATCAGTTAAATGAAGATGAAATCAGTTAACGATGAAATCAGTTAAATGAAGATGAAATCAGTTAAAGATGAAATCAGTTAAATGAAGATGAAATCAGTTAACGATGAAATCAGTTAAATGAAGATGAAATCAGTTAACGATGAAATCAGTTAAAGATGAAATCAGTTAACGATGAAATCAGTTAAATGAAGATGAAATCAGTTAACGATGAAATCAGTTAAATGAAGATGAAATCAGTTAAATGAAGATGAAATCAGTTAACGATGAAATCAGTTAACGATGAAATCAGTTAAAGATGAAATCAGTTAAATGAAGATGAAATCAGTTAACGATGAAATCAGTTAAATGAAGATGAAATCAGTTAACGATGAAATCAGTTAAAGATGAAATCAGTTAAATGAAGATGAAATCAGTTAAATGAAGATGAAATCAGTTAACGATGAAATCAGTTAAATGAAGATGAAATCAGTTACAGATGAAATCAGTTACATGAAGATTAAATCAGTTAAAGATTAAATCAGTTAAATGAAGATGAAATCAATTAACTATGAAATCAGTTAAAGATGAAATCAGTTAAATGAAGATGAAATCAGTTAACGATGAAATCAGTTAAAGATGAAATCAGTTACAGATGAAATCAGTTACATGAAGATTAAATCAGTTAACGATGAAATCAGTTAAAGATGAAATCAGTTAACGATGAAATCAGTTAAATGAAGAATGAAAATGAAATCAGTTAAATGAAGATGAAATCAGTTAACGATGAAATCAGTTAAAGATGAAATCAGTTAAATGAAGATGAAATCAGTTAACGATGAAATCAGTTAAATGAAGATGAAATCAGTTAACGATGAAATCAGTTAAAGATGAAATCAGTTAAATGAAGATGAAATCAGTTAACGATGAAATCAGTTAAAGATGAAATCAGTTAAATGAAGATGAAATCAGTTAACGATGAAATCAGTTAAAGATGAAATCAGTTAAAGATGAAATCAGTTAAATGAAGATGAAATCAGTTAACGATGAAATCAGTTAACGATGAAATCAGTTAAATGAAGATGAAATCAGTTAAAGATGAAATCAGTTACAGATGAAATCAGTTAAAGATGAAATCAGTTAAATGAAGATGAAATCAGTTAAATGAAGATGAAATCAGTTAACGATGAAATCAGTTAAATGTAGATGAAATCAGTTAAATGAAGATGAAATCAGTTAACGATGAAATCAGTTAAAGATGAAATCAGTTACAGATGAAATCAGTTAACGATGAAATCAGTTAAAGATGAAATCAGTTAACGATGAAATCAGTTAACGATGAAATCAGTTAAAGATGAAATCAGTTAAATGAAGATGAAATCAGTTAAAGATGAAATCAGTTAAATGAAGATGAAATCAGTTAACGATGAAATCAGTTAAATGAAGATGAAATCAGTTAAAGATGAAATCAGTTAAATGAAGATGAAATCAGTTAAATGAAGATGAAATCAGTTAACGATGAAATCAGTTAAAGATGAAATCAGTTACAGATGAAATCAGTTAAATGAAGATGAAATCAGTTAACGATGAAATCAGTTAAAGATGAAATCAGTTAAAGATGAAATCAGTTAAATGAAGATGAAATCAGTTAAATGAAGATGAAATCAGTTAACGATGAAATCAGTTAAAGATGAAATCAGTTACAGATGAAATCAGTTACATGAAGATTAAATCAGTTAACGATGAAATCAGTTAACGATGAAATCAGTTAAATGAAGAATGAAAATGAAATCAGTTACATGACGATGAAATCAGTTAAAGATGAAATCAGTTAAATGAAGATGAAATCAGTTAACGATGAAATCAGTTAACGATGAAATCAGTTAAATGAAGATGAAATCAGTTAACGATGAAATCAGTTAAAGATGAAATCAGTTAAATGAAGATGAAATCAGTTAACGATGAAATCAGTTAAAGATGAAATCAGTTAAAGATGAAATCAGTTAAATGAAGATGAAATCAGTTAACGATGAAATCAGTTAAAGATGAAATCAGTTAAATGAAGAATGAAAATGAAATCAGTTAAATGAAGATGAAATCAGTTAACGATGAAATCAGTTACAGATGAAATCAGTTACATGAAGATTAAATCAGTTAAAGATGAAATCAGTTAAATGAAGATGAAATCAGTTAAAGATGAAATCAGTTAAATGAAGATGAAATCAGTTAAATGAAGATGAAATCAGTTAACGATGAAATCAGTTAAAGATGAAATCAGTTAAATGAAGATGAAATCAGTTAACGATGAAATCAGTTACAGATGAAATCAGTTACATGAAGATGAAATCAGTTAAAGATGAAATCAGTTAAATGAAGAATGAAATCAGTAAACGATGAAATCAGTTAAAGATGAAATCAGTTAAATGAAGATGAAATCAGTTAACGATGAAATCAGTTAAATGAAGATGAAATCAGTTAACGATGAAATCAGTTAAAGATGAAATCAGTTAAATGAAGATGAAATCAGTTAACGATGAAATCAGTTAAATGAAGATGAAATCAGTTACAGATGAAATCAGTTACATGAAGATTAAATCAGTTAAAGATTAAATCAGTTAAATGAAGATGAAATCAGTTAAAGATGAAATCAGTTAAATGAAGATGAAATCAGTTAAATGAAGATGAAATCAGTTAACGATGAAATCAGTTAAAGATGAAATCAGTTAAATGAAGATGAAATCAGTTAACGATGAAATCAGTTAAATGAAGATGAAATCAGTTACAGATGAAATCAGTTACATGAAGATTAAATCAGTTAAAGATTAAATCAGTTAAATGAAGATGAAATCAGTTAAAGATGAAATCAGTTAAATGAAGAATGAAAATGAAATCAGTTAAATGAAGATGAAATCAGTTAACGATGAAATCAGTTAAAGACGAAATCAGTTAAATGAAGATGAAATCAGTTAACGATGAAATCAGTTAAAGATGAAATCAGTTAAAGACGAAATCAGTTAAATGAAGATGAAATCAGTTAACGATGAAATCAGTTAAAGATGAAATCAGTTAAATGAAGATGAAATCAGTTAACGATGAAATCAGTTACAGATGAAATCAGTTAAATGAAGATGAAATCAGTTAACGATGAAATCAGTTAAATGAAGATGAAATCAGTTACAGATGAAATCAGTTACATGAAGATTAAATCAGTTAAAGATTAAATCAGTTAAATGAAGATGAAATCAGTTAAAGATGAAATCAGTTAAATGAAGATGAAATCAGTTAAATGAAGATGAAATCAGTTAACGATGAAATCAGTTAAAGATGAAATCAGTTAAATGAAGATGAAATCAGTTAACGATGAAATCAGTTAAATGAAGATGAAATCAGTTACAGATGAAATCAGTTACATGAAGATGAAATCAGTTAAAGATGAAATCAGTTAAATGAAGAATGAAATCAGTAAACGATGAAATCAGTTAAAGATGAAATCAGTTAAATGAAGATGAAATCAGTTAACGATGAAATCAGTTAAATGAAGATGAAATC
This sequence comes from Semicossyphus pulcher, assembly GCF_022749685.1. Lineage (NCBI taxonomy): Eukaryota > Metazoa > Chordata > Actinopteri > Labriformes > Labridae > Semicossyphus > Semicossyphus pulcher. The sequence continues at coordinate 2,908,925 of NW_027211703.1, forward strand.
AGTTAACGATGAAATCAGTTACAGATGAAATCAGTTACATGAAGATTAAATCAGTTAAAGATTAAATCAGTTAAATGAAGATGAAATCAGTTAAAGATGAAATCAGTTAAATGAAGAATGAAAATGAAATCAGTTAAATGAAGATGAAATCAGTTAACGATGAAATCAGTTAAAGATGAAATCAGTTAAATGAAGATGAAATCAGTTAACGATGAAATCAGTTAAATGAAGATGAAATCAGTTAACGATGAAATCAGTTAAAGATGAAATCAGTTAAATGAAGATGAAATCAGTTAAATGAAGATGAAATCAGTTAACGATGAAATCAGTTAAAGATGAAATCAGTTAAAAATGAAATCAGTTAACGATGAAATCAGTTAAATGAAGAATGAAAATGAAATCAGTTAAATGAAGATGAAATCAGTTAACGATGAAATCAGTTAAAGATGAAATCAGTTAAATGAAGATGAAATCAGTTAACGATGAAATCAGTTAAATGAAGATGAAATCAGTTAACGATGAAATCAGTTACAGATGAAATCAGTTACATGAAGATGAAATCAGTTACATGAAGATGAAATCAGTGAACGATGAAATCAGTTAAAGATGAAATCAGTTAACGATGAAATCAGTTAAAGATGAAATCAGTTAAATGAAGATGAAATCAGTTAACGATGAAATCAGTTAAAGATGAAATCAGTTACAGATGAAATCAGTTACATGAAGATTAAATCAGTTAACGATGAAATCAGTTAAAGATGAAATCAGTTAACGATGAAATCAGTTAAATGAAGAATGAAAATGAAATCAGTTAAATGAAGATGAAATCAGTTAACGATGAAATCAGTTAAATGAAGATGAAATCAGTTAATGATGAAATCAGTTAAATGAAGATGAAATCAGTTAACGATGAAATCAGTTAAAGATGAAATCAGTTACAGATGAAATCAGTTACATGAAGATGAAATCAGTTAACGATGAAATCAGTTAAATGAAGATGAAATCAGTTAACGATGAAATCAGTTAAATGAAGATGAAATCAGTTAACGATGAAATCAGTTAACGATGAAATCAGTTAAATGAAGATGAAATCAGTTAAAGATGAAATCAGTTAACGATGAAATCAGTTAAATGAAGATGAAATCAGTTAAAGATGAAATCAGTTAAAGATGAAATCAGTTAAATGAAGATGAAATCAGTTAAATGAAGATGAAATCAGTTACAGAAGAAATCAGTTACATGAAGATCAAATCAGTTAAAGATGAAATCAGTTAAATGAAGAATGAAAATGAAATCAGTTAAATGAAGATGATATCAGTTAACGATGAAATCAGTTAAAGATGAAATCAGTTAAATGAAGATGAAATCAGTTAACGATGAAATCAGTTAACGATGAAATCAGTTAAATGACGATGAAATCAGTTAACGATGAAATCAGTTAAATGACGATGAAATCAGTTAACGATGAAATCAGTTAAATGAAGATGAAATCAGTTAAAGATGAAATCAGTTAAAGATGAAATCAGTTAAATGAAGATGAAATCAGTTAAAGATGAAATCAGTTAACGATGAAATCAGTTAAATGAAGAATGAAAATGAAATCAGTTCAATGAAGATGAAATCAGTTAACGATGAAATCAGTTGAAGATGAAATCAGTTAACGATGAAATCAGTTAAAGATGAAATCAGTTAAATGAAGATGAAATCAGTTAACGATGAAATCAGTTAAATGAAGATGAAATCAGTTAACGATGAAATCAGTTAAAGATGAAATCAGTTAAATAAAGATGAAATCAGTTAAAGATGAAATCAGTTAAATGAAGAATGAAAATGAAATCAGTTAAATGAAGATGAAATCAGTTAACGATGAAATCAGTTAAATGAAGATGAAATCAGTTAACGATGAAATCAGTTAAAGATGAAATCAGTTAAATGAAGATGAAATCAGTTAAAGATGAAATCAGTTAAATGATGATGAAATCAGTTAACGATGAAATCAGTTAAATGAAGATGAAATCAGTTAACGATGAAATCAGTTAAAGATGAAATCCGTTAAATGAAGATGAAATCAGTTAAAGATGAAATCAGTTAAATGAAGATGAAATCAGTTACATGAAGATGAAATCAGTTAACGATGAAATCAGTTAAAGATGAAATCAGTTAAATGAAGATGAAATCAGTTAACGATGAAATCAGTTAAAGATGAAATCAGTTAAATGAAGATGAAATCAGTTAACGATGAAATCAGTTAACGATGAAATCAGTTAAAGATGAAATCAGTTAAATGAAGATGAAATCAGTTAACGATGAAATCAATTAAAGATGAAATCAGTTAAATGAAGATGAAATCAGTTAACGATGAAATCAGTTAAATGAAGATGAAATCAGTTAACGATGAAATCAGTTAACGATGAAATCAGTTAACGATGAAATCAGTTAAATGAAGATGAAATCAGTTAAAGATGAAATCAGTTAAATGAAGATGAAATCAGTTACATGAAGATTAAATCAGTTAACGATGAAATCAGTTAAAGATGAAATCAGTTAACGATGAAATCAGTTAAATGAAGAATGAAAATGAAATCAGTTAAATGAAGATGAAATCAGTTAACGATGAAATCAGTTAAATGAAGATGAAATCAGTTAACGATGAAATCAGTTAAAGATGAAATCAGTTACAGATGAAATCAGTTACATGAAGATTAAATCAGTTAACGATGAAATCAGTTGAAGATGAAATCAGTTTAATGAAGATGAAATCAGTTAACGATGAAATCAGTTAAATGAAGATGAAATCAGTTAACGATGAAATCAGTTAAAGATGAAATCAGTTACAGATGAAATCAGTTAACGATGAAATCAGTTAAAGATGAAATCAGTTACATGAAGATGAAATCAGTTACATGAAGATGAAATCAGTTAACGATGAAATCAGTTAAAGATGAAATCAGTTAACAATGAAATCAGTTAAAAATGAAATCAGTTAACGATGAAATCAGTTAAATGAAGATGAAATCAGTTAACGATCAAATCAGTTAAAGATGAAATCAGTTAAATGAAGATGAAATCAGTTAACGATGAAATCAGTTAAATGACGATGAAATCAGTTAACGATGAAATCAGTTAAATGAAGATGAAATCAGTTAACGATGAAATCAGTTAACGATGAAATCAGTTAAATGAAGATGAAATCAGTTAACGATGAAATCAGTTAAATGAAGATGAAATCAGTTAACGATGAAATCAGTTAAAGATGAAATCAGTTAAATGAAGATGAAATCAGTTAACGATGAAATCAGTTAAAGATGAAATCAGTTAAATGAAGATGAAATCAGTTAACGATGAAATCAGTTAAATGAAGATGAAATCAGTTAACGATGAAATCAGTTAAATGAAGATGAAATCAGTTAAAGATGAAATCAGTTAAATGAAGATGAAATCAGTTAACGATGAAATCAGTTAAAGATGAAATCAGTTAAATGAAGATGAAATCAGTAAACGATGAAATCAGTTAAAGATGAAATCAGTTAACGATGAAATCAGTTAACGATGAAATCAGTTAAATGAAGATGAAATTAGTTAAATGAAGATGAAATCAGTTAAAGATGAAATCAGTTAAATGAAGATGAAATCAGTTACATGAAAATTAAATCAGTTAACGATGAAATCAGTTAAAGATGAAATCAGTTAACGATGAAATCAGTTAAATGAAGAATGAAAATGAAATCAGTTAAATGAAGATGAAATCAGTTAACGATGAAATCAGTTAACGATGAAATCAGTTAAATGAAGATGAAATCAGTTAACGATGAAATCAGTTAACGATGAAATCAGTTACAGATGAAATCAGTTACATGAAGATTAAATCAGTTAACGATGAAATCAGTTGAAGATGAAATCAGTTTAATGAAGATGAAATCAGTTAACGATGAAATCAGTTAAATGAAGATGAAATCAGTTAACGATGAAATCAGTTAAAGATGAAATCAGTTACAGATGAAATCAGTTACATGAAGATTAAATCAGTTAACGATGAAATCAGTTAAAGATGAAATCAGTTAACGATGAAATCAGTTAAATGAAGATGAAATCAGTTAACGATGAAATCAGTTAAAGATGAAATCAGTTACAGATGAAATCAGTTACATGAAGATTAAATCAGTTAACGATGAAATCAGTTAAAGATGAAATCAGTTAAAGATGAAATCAGTTAAATGAAGATGAAATCAGTAAACGATGAAATCAGTTAAAGATGAAATCAGTTAACGATGAAATCAGTTAACGATGAAATCAGTTAAATGAAGATGAAATTAGTTAAATGAAGATGAAATCAGTTAAAGATGAAATCAGTTAAATGAAGATGAAATCAGTTACATGAAGATTAAATCAGTTAACGATGAAATCAGTTAAAGATGAAATCAGTTAACGATGAAATCATTTAAATGAAGAATGAAAATGAAATCAGTTAAATGAAGATGAAATCAGTTAACGATGAAATCAGTTAACGATGAAATCAGTTAAATGAAGATGAAATCAGTTAACGATGAAATCAGTTAAAGATGAAATCAGTTACAGATGAAATCAGTTACATGAAGATTAAATCAGTTAACGATGAAATCAGTTGAAGATGAAATCAGTTTAATGAAGATGAAATCAGTTAACGATGAAATCAGTTAAATGAAGATGAAATCAGTTAACGATGAAATCAGTTAAAGATGAAATCAGTTAACGATGAAATCAGTTACAGATGAAATCAGTTACATGAAGATGAAATCAGTTAAATGAAGATGAAATCAGTTAACGATGAAATCAGTTAAATGAAGATGAAATCAGTTAACGATGAAATCAGTTAAATGAAGATGAAATCAGTTAACGATGAAATCAGTTACAGATGAAATCAGTTACATGAAGATGAAATCAGTTAACGATGAAATCAGTTAAAGATGAAATCAGTTAACGATGAAATCAGTTAAAAATGAAATCAGTTAACGATGAAATCAGTTAACGATGAAATCAGTTAACGATGAAATCAGTTAAAGATGAAATCAGTTACAGATGAAATCAGTTACATGAAGATTAAATCAGTTAACGGTGAAATCAGTTAAAGATGAAATCAGTTAACGATGAAATCAGTTAAATGAAGATGAAATCAGTTAACAATGAAATCAGTTAAATGAAGATGAAATCAGTTAACGATGAAATCAGTTAAATGAAGATGAAATCAGTTAACGATGAAATCAGTTAAAGATGAAATCAGTTACAGATGAAATCAGTTACATGAAGATGAAATCAGTTAACGATGAAATCAGTTAAAGATGAAATCAGTTAAATGAAGATGAAATCAGTTAACGATGAAATCAGTTAAAGATGAAATCAGTTAAATGAAGATGAAATCAGTTAACGATGAAATCAGTTAAATGAAGATGAAATCAGTTAACGATGAAATCAGTTAAATGAAGATGAAATCAGTTAACGATGAAATCAGTTAACGATGAAATCAGTTAAATGAAGATGAAATCAGTTAACGATGAAATCAGTTAAATGAAGATGAAATCAGTTAACGATGAAATCAGTTAAAGATGAAATCAGTTAAATGAAGATGAAATCAGTTAACGATGAAATCAGTTAAAGATGAAATCAGTTAAATGAAGATGAAATCAGTTAACGATGAAATCAGTTAAATGAAGATGAAATCAGTTAACGATGAAATCAGTTAAAGATGAAATCAGTTAAATGAAGATGAAATCAGTTAACGATGAAATCAGTTACAGATGAAATCAGTTACATGAAGATGAAATCAGTTAAAGATGAAATCAGTTAAATGAAGAATGAAATCAGTTACAGATGAAATCAGTTAAATGAAGATGAAATCAGTTAACGATGAAATCAGTTAAAGATGAAATCAGTTAAATGAAGATGAAATCAGTTAACGATGAAATCAGTTACAGATGAAATCAATTACATGAAGATGAAATCAGTTAAAGATGAAATCAGTTAAATGAAGAATGAAATCAGTTAAAGATGAAATCAGTTAAATGAAGATGAAATCAGTTAACGATGAAATCAGTTACATGAAGATTAAATCAGTTAAAGATGAAATCAGTTAAATGAAGATGAAATCAGTTAAAGATGAAATCAGTTAAATGAAGAATGAAAATGAAATCAGTTAAATGAAGATGAAATCACTTAACGATGAAATCAGTTAAAGATGAAATCAGTTAAATGAAGATGAAATCAGTTAACGATGAAATCAGTTAACGATGAAATCAGTTAAATGAAGATGTAATCAGTTAACGATGAAATCAGTTAAATGAAGATGTAATCAGTTAAATGAAGATGAAATCAGTTAACGATGAAATCAGTTAAATGACGATGAAATCAGTTAACGATGAAATCAGTTAAATGACGATGAAATCAGTTAACGATGAAATCAGTTAACGATGAAATCAGTTAAATGAAGATGAAATCAGTTAAAGATGAAATCAGTTAAAGATGAAATCAGTTAAATGAAGATGAAATCAGTTAAAGATGAAATCAGTTACAGATGAAATCAGTTACATGAAGATTAAATCAGTTAACGATGAAATCAGTTACATGAAGATTAAATCAGTTAACGATGAAATCAGTTAAAGATGAAATCAGTTAAATGAAGATGAAATCAGTTAAAGATGAAATCAGTTACATGAAGATTAAATCAGTTAACGATGAAATCAGTTAAAGATGAAATCAGTTAACGATGAAATCAGTTAAATGAAGAATGAAAATGAAATCAGTTCAATGAAGATGAAATCAGTTAACGATGAAATCAGTTGAAGATGAAATCAGTTAACGATGAAATCAGTTAAAGATGAAATCAGTTAAATGAAGATGAAATCAGTTAACGATGAAATCAGTTAAATGAAGATGAAATCAGTTAACGATGAAATCAGTTAAAGATGAAATCAGTTAAATAAAGATGAAATCAGTTAAAGATGAAATCAGTTAAATGAAGAATGAAAATGAAATCAGTTAAATGAAGATGAAATCAGTTAACGATGAAATCAGTTAAATGAAGATGAAATCAGTTAACGATGAAATCAGTTAAAGATGAAATCAGTTAAATGAAGATGAAATCAGTTAAAGATGAAATCAGTTAAATGATGATGAAATCAGTTAACGATGAAATCAGTTAAATGAAGATGAAATCAGTTAACGATGAAATCAGTTAAAGATGAAATCCGTTAAATGAAGATGAAATCAGTTAAAGATGAAATCAGTTAAATGAAGATGAAATCAGTTACATGAAGATGAAATCAGTTAACGATGAAATCAGTTAAAGATGAAATCAGTTAAATGAAGATGAAATCAGTTAACGATGAAATCAGTTAAAGATGAAATCAGTTAAATGAAGATGAAATCAGTTAACGATGAAATCAGTTAACGTTGAAATCAGTTAACGATGAAATCAGTTAAATGAAGATGAAATCAGTTAACGATGAAATCAATTAAAGATGAAATCAGTTAAATGAAGATGAAATCAGTTAACGATGAAATCAGTTAAATGAAGATGAAATCAGTTAACGATGAAATCAGTTAACGATGAAATCAGTTAACGATGAAATCAGTTAAATGAAGATGAAATCAGTTAAAGATGAAATCAGTTAAATGAAGATGAAATCAGTTACATGAAGATTAAATCAGTTAACGATGAAATCAGTTAAAGATGAAATCAGTTAACGATGAAATCAGTTAAATGAAGAATGAAAATGAAATCAGTTAAATGAAGATGAAATCAGTTAACGATGAAATCAGTTAAATGAAGATGAAATCAGTTAACGATGAAATCAGTTAAAGATGAAATCAGTTACAGATGAAATCAGTTACATGAAGATTAAATCAGTTAACGATGAAATCAGTTGAAGATGAAATCAGTTTAATGAAGATGAAATCAGTTAACGATGAAATCAGTTAAATGAAGATGAAATCAGTTAACGATGAAATCAGTTAAAGATGAAATCAGTTAAATGAAGATGAAATCAGTTAACGATGAAATCAGTTAAAGATGAAATCAGTTAAATGAAGATGAAATCAGTTAAATGAAGATGAAATCAGTTAACTATGAAATCAGTTACATGAAGATTAAATCAGTTAAAGATTAAATCAGTTAAATGAAGATGAAATCAGTTAAAGATGAAATCAGTTAAATGAAGATGAAATCAGTTAAATGAAGATGAAATCAGTTAACGATGAAATCAGTTAACGATGAAATCAGTTAAATGAAGATGAAATCAGTTAACGATGAAATCAGTTACAGATGAAATCAGTTACATGAAGATGAAATCAGTTAAAGATGAAATCAGTTAAATGAAGAATGAAATCAGTTAACGATGAAATCAGTTAAAGATGAAATCAGTTAAATGAAGATGAAATCAGTTAACGATGAAATCAGTTAAAGATGAAATCAGTTAAATGAAGATGAAATCAGTTAAAGATGAAATCAGTTAAATGAAGATGAAATCAGTTAACGATGAAATCATTTAAGTGAAGATGAAATCAGTTAACGATGAAATCAGTTAAAGATGAAATCAGTTAAATGAAGATGAAATCAGTTAACGATGAAATCAGTTACAGATGAAATCAGTTACATGAAGATGAAATCAGTTAACGATGAAATCAGTTACAGATGAAATCAGTTACATGAAGATGAAATCAGTTAAAGATTAAATCAGTTAAATGAAGATGAAATCAGTTAAAGATGAAATCAGTTAAATGAAGATGAAATCAGTTAACGATGAAATCAGTTAAATGAAGATGAAATCAGTTAAAGATGAAATCAGTTACAGATGAAATCAGTTAAATGAAGATGAAATCAGTTAAAGATGAAATCAGTTAACGATGAAATCAGTTAAATGAAGATGAAATCAGTTAACGATGAAATCAGTTAACGATGAAATCAGTTAACGATGAAATCAGTTAAATGAAGATGAAATCAGTTAACGATGAAATCAGTTAAATGAAGATGAAATCAGTTAACGATGAAATCAGTTAAAGATGAAATCAGTTAAATGAAGATGAAATCAGTTAAATGAAGATGAAATCAGTTAACGATGAAATCAGTTACATGAAGATTAAATCAGTTAAAGATTAAATCAGTTAAATGAAGATGAAATCAGTTAAAGATGAAATCAGTTAAATGAAGATGAAATCATTCAAATGAAGATGAAATCAGTTAACGATGAAATCAGTTAAATGAAGATGAAATCAGTTAACGATGAAATCAGTTAAAGATGAAATCAGTTAAATGAAGATGAAATCAGTTAACGATGAAATCAGTTAAATGAAGATGAAATCAGTAAACGATCAAATCAGTTAAAGATGAAATCAGTTAAATGAAGATGAAATCAGTTAACGATGAAATCAGTTAAAGATGAAATCAGTTAAATGAAGATGAAATCAGTTAAAGATGAAATCAGTTAAATGAAGATGAAATCAGTTAACGATGAAATCATTTAAGTGAAGATGAAATCAGTTAACGATGAAATCAGTTAAAGATGAAATCAGTTACATGAAGATGAAATCAGTTAACGATGAAATCAGTTACAGATGAAATCAGTTACATGAAGATGAAATCAGTTAAAGATTAAATCAGTTAAATGAAGATGAAATCAGTTAAAGATGAAATCAGTTAAATGAAGATGAAATCAGTTAACGATGAAATCAGTTAAAGATGAAATCAGTTAAATGAAGATGAAATCAGTTAACGATGAAATCAGTTAAATGTAGATGAAATCAGTTAAAGATGAAATCAGTTAAATGAAGAATGAAAATGAAATCAGTTAAATGAAGATGAAATCAGTTAAAGATGAAATCAGTTAAATGAAGATGAAATCAGTTAACGATGAAATCAGTTAAATGAAGATGAAATCAGTTAAAGATGAAATCAGTTACAGATGAAATCATTTAACGATGAAATCAGTTAAATGAAGATGAAATCAGTTAACGATGAAATCAGTTAAAGATGAAATCAGTTAAATGAAGATGAAATCAGTTAACGATGAAATCAGTTAAATGAAGATGAAATCAGTTAAAGATGAAATCAGTTACAGATGAAATCAGTTAAATGAAGATGAAATCAGTTAAAGATGAAATCAGTTAACGATGAAATCAGTTAAATGAAGATGAAATCAGTTAACGATGAAATCAGTTAACGATGAAATCAGTTAACGATGAAATCAGTTAAATGAAGATGAAATCAGTTAACGATGAAATCAGTTAAATGAAGATGAAATCAGTTAACGATGAAATCAGTTAAAGATGAAATCAGTTAAATGAAGATGAAATCAGTTAAATGAAGATGAAATCAGTTAACGATGAAATCAGTTACATGAAGATTAAATCAGTTAAAGATTAAATCAGTTAAATGAAGATGAAATCAGTTAAATGAAGATGAAATCAGTTAAAGATGAAATCAGTTAAATGAAGATGAAATCAATTAAATGAAGATGAAATCAGTTAACGATGAAATCAGTTAACGATGAAATCAGTTAAATGAAGATGAAATCAGTTAACGATGAAATCAGTTAACGATGAAATCAGTTAAATGAAGATGAAATCAGTTAACGATGAAATCAGTTAAATGAAGATGAAATCAGTAAACGATCAAATCAGTTAAAGATGAAATCAGTTACAGATGAAATCAGTTACATGAAGATTAAATCAGTTAACGGTGAAATCAGTTAAAGATGAAATCAGTTAACGATGAAATCAGTTAAATGAAGAATGAAAATGAAATCAGTTAAATGAAGATGAAATCAGTTAACAATGAAATCAGTTAAATGAAGATGAAATCAGTTAACGATGAAATCAGTTAAATGAAGATGAAATCAGTTAACGATGAAATCAGTTAAAGATGAAATCAGTTACAGATGAAATCAGTTACATGAAGATGAAATCAGTTAACGATGAAATCAGTTAAAGATGAAATCAGTTAACGATGAAATCAGTTAAAAATGAAATCAGTTAACGATGAAATCAGTTAAATGAAGATGAAATCAGTTAACGATGAAATCAGTTAAATGAAGATGAAATCAGTTAACGATGAAATCAGTTAAAGATGAAATCAGTTAAATGAAGATGAAATCAGTTAACGATGAAATCAGTTAAAGATGAAATCAGTTAAATGAAGATGAAATCAGTTAACGATGAAATCAGTTAAATGAAGATGAAATCAGTTAACGATGAAATCAGTTAAAGATGAAATCAGTTAAATGAAGATGAAATCAGTTAACGATGAAATCAGTTACAGATGAAATCAGTTACATGAAGATGAAATCAGTTAAAGATGAAATCAGTTAAATGAAGATGAAATCAGTTAACGATGAAATCAGTTAAATGAAGATGAAATCAGTTAACGATGAAATCAGTTAAAGATGAAATCAGTTAAATGAAGATGAAATCAGTTAACGATAAAATCAGTTACAGATGAAATCAGTTACATGAAGATGAAATCAGTTAAAGATGAAATCAGTTAAATGAAGAATGAAATCAGTTACAGATGAAATCAGTTAAATGAAGATGAAATCAGTTAACGATGAAATCAGTTAAAGATGAAATCAGTTAAATGAAGATGAAATCAGTTAACGATAAAATCAGTTACAGATGAAATCAGTTACATGAAGATGAAATCAGTTAAAGATGAAATCAGTTAAATGAAGAATGAAATCAGTTACAGATGAAATCAGTTAAATGAAGATGAAATCAGTTAACGATGAAATCAGTTAAATGAAGATGAAATCAGTTAACGATGAAATCAGTTAAAGATGAAATCAGTTAAATGAAGATGAAATCAGTTAACGATGAAATCAGTTAAATGAAGATGAAATCAGTTAACGATGAAATCAGTTAAAGATGAAATCAGTTAACGATGAAATCAGTTAAAGATGAAATCAGTTAAATGAAGATGAAATCAGTTAACGATGAAATCAGTTAAAGATGAAATCAGTTAAATGAAGATGAAATCAGTTAACGATGAAATCAGTTAACGATGAAATCAGTTAACGATGAAATCAGTTAAATGAAGATGAAATCAGTTAACGATGAAATCAGTTAAAGATGAAATCAGTTAAATGAAGATGAAATCAGTTAACGATGAAATCAGTTAAATGAAGATGAAATCAGTTAAAGATGAAATCAGTTAAATGAAGATGAAATCAGTTAACGATGAAATCAGTTAAAGATGAAATCAGTTACAGATGAAATCAGTTAACGATGAAATAAGTTAAAGATGAAATCAGTTAAATGAAGATGAAATCAGTAAACGATGAAATCAGTTAAAGATGAAATCAGTTAACGATGAAATCAGTTAACGATGAAATCAGTTAAATGAAGATGAAATTAGTTAAATGAAGATGAAATCAGTTAAAGATGAAATCAGTTAAATGAAGATGAAATCAGTTACATGAAGATTAAATCAGTTAACGATGAAATCAGTTAAAGATGAAATCAGTTAACGATGAAATCAGTTAAATGAAGAATGAAAATGAAATCAGTTAAATGAAGATGAAATCAGTTAACGATGAAATCAGTTACATGAAGATGAAATCAGTTAACGATGAAATCAGTTAAAGATGAAATCAGTTACAGATGAAATCAGTTAAATGAAGATGAAATCAGTTAACGATGAAATCAGTTACATGAAGATTAAATCAGTTAACGATGAAATCAGTTGAAGATGAAATCAGTTTAATGAAGATGAAATCAGTTAACGATGAAATCAGTTAAATGAAGATTAAATCAGTTAACGATGAAATCAGTTAAAGATGAAATCAGTTAACGATGAAATCAGTTAAATGAAGAATGAAAATGAAATCAGTTAAATGAAGATGAAATCAGTTAACGATGAAATCAGTTAAATGAAGATGAAATCAGTTAACGATGAAATCAGTTAAATGAAGATGAAATCAGTTAACGATGAAATCAGTTAACGATGAAATCAGTTACAGATGAAATCAGTTACATGAAGATGAAATCAGTTAACGATGAAATCAGTTAAAGATGAAATCAGTTAACGATGAAATCAGTTAAAAATGAAATCAGTTAACGATGAAATCAGTTACATGAAGATGAAATCAGTTAACGATGAAATCAGTTAAAGATGAAATCAGTTACAGATGAAATCAGTTACATGAAGATTAAATCAGTTAACGGTGAAATCAGTTAAAGATGAAATCAGTTAACGATGAAATCAGTTAAATGAAGAATGAAAATGAAATCAGTTAAATGAAGATGAAATCAGTTAACAATGAAATCAGTTATATGAAGATGAAATCAGTTAACGATGAAATCAGTTAAATGAAGATGAAATCAGTTAACGATGAAATCAGTTAAAGATGAAATCAGTTACAGATGAAATCAGTTACATGAAGATGAAATCAGTTAACGATGAAATCAGTTAAAGATGAAATCAGTTAACGATGAAATCAGTTAAAAATGAAATCAGTTAACGATGAAATCAGTTAAATGAAGATGAAATCAGTTAACGATGAAATCAGTTAAAGATGAAATCAGTTAAATGAAGATGAAATCAGTTAACGATGAAATCAGTTAAATGAAGATGAAATCAGTTAACGATGAAATCAGTTAAATGAAGATGAAATCAGTTAACGATGAAATCAGTTAACGATGAAATCAGTTAAATGAAGATGAAATCAGTTAACGATGAAATCAGTTAAATGAAGATGAAATCAGTTAACGATGAAATCAGTTGAAGATGAAATCAGTTAACGATGAAATCAGTTAAAGATGAAATCAGTTAAATGAAGATGAAATCAGTTAACGATGAAATCAGTTAAAGATGAAATCAGTTAAATGAAGATGAAATCAGTTAACGATGAAATCAGTTAAATGAAGATGAAATCAGTTAACGATGAAATCAGTTAAAGATGAAATCAGTTAAATGAAGATGAAATCAGTTAACGATGAAATCAGTTACAGATGAAATCAGTTACATGAAGATGAAATCAGTTAAAGATGAAATCAGTTAAATGAAGAATGAAATCAGTTACAGATGAAATCAGTTAAATTAAGATGAAATCAGTTAACGATGAAATCAGTTAAAGATGAAATCAGTTAAATGAAGATGAAATCAGTTAACAATGAAATCAGTTACAGATGAAATCAGTTACATGAAGATGAAATCAGTTAAAGATGAAATCAGTTAAATGAAAAATGAAATCAGTTACAGATGAAATCAGTTAAATGAAGATGAAATCAGTTAACGATGAAATCAGTTAAATGAAGATGAAATCAGTTAACGATGAAATCAGTTAAAGATGAAATCAGTTAAATGAAGATGAAATCAGTTAACGATGAAATCAGTTAAATGAAGATGAAATCAGTTAACGATGAAATCAGTTAAAGATGAAATCAGTTAAATGAAGATGAAATCAGTTAACGATGAAATCAGTTACAGATGAAATCAGTTACATGAAGATGAAATCAGTTAAAGATGAAATCAGTTAAATGAAGATGAAATCAGTTAACGATGAAATCAGTTAAATGAAGATGAAATCAGTTAACGATGAAATCAGTTAAAGATGAAATCAGTTAAATGAAGATGAAATCAGTTAACGATAAAATCAGTTACAGATGAAATCAGTTACATGAAGATGAAATCAGTTAAAGATGAAATCAGTTAAATGAAGAATGAAATCAGTTACAGATGAAATCAGTTAAATGAAGATGAAATCAGTTAACGATGAAATCAGTTAAAGATGAAATCAGTTAAATGAAGATGAAATCAGTTAACGATAAAATCAGTTACAGATGAAATCAGTTACATGAAGATGAAATCAGTTAAAGATGAAATCAGTTAAATGAAGAATGAAATCAGTTACAGATGAAATCAGTTAAATGAAGATGAAATCAGTTAACGATGAAATCAGTTAAATGAAGATGAAATCAGTTAACGATGAAATCAGTTAAAGATGAAATCAGTTAAATGAAGATGAAATCAGTTAACGATGAAATCAGTTAAATGAAGATGAAATCAGTTAACGATGAAATCAGTTAAAGATGAAATCAGTTAACGATGAAATCAGTTAAAGATGAAATCAGTTAAATGAAGATGAAATCAGTTAACGATGAAATCAGTTAAAGATGAAATCAGTTAAATGAAGATGAAATCAGTTAACGATGAAATCAGTTAACGATGAAATCAGTTAACGATGAAATCAGTTAAATGAAGATGAAATCAGTTAACGATGAAATCAGTTAAAGATGAAATCAGTTAAATGAAGATGAAATCAGTTAACGATGAAATCAGTTAAATGAAGATGAAATCAGTTAAAGATGAAATCAGTTAAATGAAGATGAAATCAGTTAACGATGAAATCAGTTAAAGATGAAATCAGTTACAGATGAAATCAGTTAACGATGAAATAAGTTAAAGATGAAATCAGTTAAATGAAGATGAAATCAGTAAACGATGAAATCAGTTAAAGATGAAATCAGTTAACGATGAAATCAGTTAACGATGAAATCAGTTAAATGAAGATGAAATTAGTTAAATGAAGATGAAATCAGTTAAAGATGAAATCAGTTAAATGAAGATGAAATCAGTTACATGAAGATTAAATCAGTTAACGATGAAATCAGTTAAAGATGAAATCAGTTAACGATGAAATCAGTTAAATGAAGAATGAAAATGAAATCAGTTAAATGAAGATGAAATCAGTTAACGATGAAATCAGTTACATGAAGATGAAATCAGTTAACGATGAAATCAGTTAAAGATGAAATCAGTTACAGATGAAATCAGTTAAATGAAGATGAAATCAGTTAACGATGAAATCAGTTACATGAAGATTAAATCAGTTAACGATGAAATCAGTTGAAGATGAAATCAGTTTAATGAAGATGAAATCAGTTAACGATGAAATCAGTTAAATGAAGATTAAATCAGTTAACGATGAAATCAGTTAAAGATGAAATCAGTTAACGATGAAATCAGTTAAATGAAGAATGAAAATGAAATCAGTTAAATGAAGATGAAATCAGTTAACGATGAAATCAGTTAAATGAAGATGAAATCAGTTAACGATGAAATCAGTTAAATGAAGATGAAATCAGTTAACGATGAAATCAGTTAACGATGAAATCAGTTACAGATGAAATCAGTTACATGAAGATGAAATCAGTTAACGATGAAATCAGTTAAAGATGAAATCAGTTAACGATGAAATCAGTTAAAAATGAAATCAGTTAACGATGAAATCAGTTACATGAAGATGAAATCAGTTAACGATGAAATCAGTTAAAGATGAAATCAGTTACAGATGAAATCAGTTACATGAAGATTAAATCAGTTAACGGTGAAATCAGTTAAAGATGAAATCAGTTAACGATGAAATCAGTTAAATGAAGAATGAAAATGAAATCAGTTAAATGAAGATGAAATCAGTTAACAATGAAATCAGTTATATGAAGATGAAATCAGTTAACGATGAAATCAGTTAAATGAAGATGAAATCAGTTAACGATGAAATCAGTTAAAGATGAAATCAGTTACAGATGAAATCAGTTACATGAAGATGAAATCAGTTAACGATGAAATCAGTTAAAGATGAAATCAGTTAACGATGAAATCAGTTAAAAATGAAATCAGTTAACGATGAAATCAGTTAAATGAAGATGAAATCAGTTAACGATGAAATCAGTTAAAGATGAAATCAGTTAAATGAAGATGAAATCAGTTAACGATGAAATCAGTTAAATGAAGATGAAATCAGTTAACGATGAAATCAGTTAAATGAAGATGAAATCAGTTAACGATGAAATCAGTTAACGATGAAATCAGTTAAATGAAGATGAAATCAGTTAACGATGAAATCAGTTAAATGAAGATGAAATCAGTTAACGATGAAATCAGTTGAAGATGAAATCAGTTAACGATGAAATCAGTTAAAGATGAAATCAGTTAAATGAAGATGAAATCAGTTAACGATGAAATCAGTTAAAGATGAAATCAGTTAAATGAAGATGAAATCAGTTAACGATGAAATCAGTTAAATGAAGATGAAATCAGTTAACGATGAAATCAGTTAAAGATGAAATCAGTTAAATGAAGATGAAATCAGTTAACGATGAAATCAGTTACAGATGAAATCAGTTACATGAAGATGAAATCAGTTAAAGATGAAATCAGTTAAATGAAGAATGAAATCAGTTACAGATGAAATCAGTTAAATTAAGATGAAATCAGTTAACGATGAAATCAGTTAAAGATGAAATCAGTTAAATGAAGATGAAATCAGTTAACAATGAAATCAGTTACAGATGAAATCAGTTACATGAAGATGAAATCAGTTAAAGATGAAATCAGTTAAATGAAAAATGAAATCAGTTACAGATGAAATCAGTTAAATGAAGATGAAATCAGTTAACGATGAAATCAGTTAAATGAAGATGAAATCAGTTAACGATGAAATCAGTTAAATGAAGAGGAAATCAGTTAAAGATGAAATCAGTTAAAGATGAAATCAGTTAAATGAAGAGGAAATCAGTTAAAGATGAAATCAGTTAACGATGAAATCAGTTAAATGAAGATGAAATCAGTTAAAGATGAAATCAGTTAAAGATGAAATCAGTTAAATGAAGATGAAATCAGTTAAAGATGAAATCAGTTAAAGATGAAATCAGTTAAATGAAGATGAAATCAGTTAACGATGAAATCAGTTAAATGAGGATGAAATCAGTTAAAGATGAAATCAGTTAACGATGAAATCAGTTAACGATGAAATCAGTTTCATGAAGATGAAATCAGTTACAGATGAAATCAGTTACATGAAGATTAAATCAGTTAAAGATTAAATCAGTTAAATGAAGAATGAAAATGAAATCAGTTAAATGAAGATGAAATCAGTTAACGATGAAATCAGTTAAAGATGAAATCAGTTAAATGAAGAATGAAA
Source organism: Semicossyphus pulcher (assembly GCF_022749685.1). NCBI lineage: Eukaryota > Metazoa > Chordata > Actinopteri > Labriformes > Labridae > Semicossyphus > Semicossyphus pulcher. The sequence goes on from NW_027211703.1 coordinate 2,926,873, forward strand.
ATGAAATCAGTTAAATGAAGATGAAATCAGTTAACGATGAAATCAGTTAAAGATGAAATCAGTTAAATGAAGATGAAATCAGTTAACGATGAAATCAGTTAAATGAAGATGAAATCAGTTAACGATGAAATCAGTTAAAGATGAAATCAGTTAAATGAAGATGAAATCAGTTAACGATGAAATCAGTTAAATGAAGATGAAATCAGTTAACGATGAAATCAGTTAAAGATGAAATCAGTTAAATGAAGATGAAATCAGTTAACGATGAAATCAGTTAAAGATGAAATCAGTTAAATGAAGATGAAATCAGTTAACGATGAAATCAGTTAAATGAAGATGAAATCAGTTAACGATGAAATCAGTTAAAGATGAAATCAGTTAAATGAAGATGAAATCAGTTAACGATGAAATCAGTTACAGATGAAATCAGTTACATGAAGATGAAATCAGTTAAAGATGAAATCAGTTAAATGAAGAATGAAATCAGTTACAGATGAAATCAGTTAAATGAAGATGAAATCAGTTAACGATGAAATCAGTTAAAGATGAAATCAGTTAAATGAAGATGAAATCAGTTAACGATGAAATCAGTTACAGATGAAATCAGTTACATGAAGATGAAATCAGTTAAAGATGAAATCAGTTAAATGAAAAATGAAATCAGTTACAGATGAAATCAGTTAAATGAAGATGAAATCAGTTAACGATGAAATCAGTTAAATGAAGATGAAATCAGTTAAAGATGAAATCAGTTACTGATGAAATCAGTTACAGATGAAATCAGTCAACGATGAAATCAGTTAAATGAAGATGAAATCAGTTAACGATGAAATCAGTTAAAGATGAAATCAGTTAAATGAAGATGAAATCAGTTAACGATGAAATCAGTTAAATGAAGAGGAAATCAGTTAAAGATGAAATCAGTTAAAGATGAAATCAGTTAAATGAAGATGAAATCAGTTAAAGATGAAATCAGTTAACGATGAAATCAGTTAAATGAAGATGAAATCAGTTAAAGATGAAATCAGTTAAAGATGAAATCAGTTAAATGAAGATGAAATCAGTTAACGATGAAATCAGTTAAATGAGGATGAAATCAGTTAAAGATGAAATCAGTTAACGATGAAATCAGTTAACGATGAAATCAGTTTCATGAAGATGAAATCAGTTACAGATGAAATCAGTTACATGAAGATTAAATCAGTTAAAGATTAAATCAGTTAAATGAAGAATGAAAATGAAATCAGTTAAATGAAGATGAAATCAGTTAACGATGAAATCAGTTAAAGATGAAATCAGTTAAATGAAGAATGAAAATGAAATCAGTTAAATGAAGATGAAATCAGTTAACGATGAAATCAGTTAAAGATGAAATCAGTTAAATGAAGATGAAATCAGTTAACGATGAAATCAGTTAAATGAAGATGAAATCAGTTAACGATGAAATCAGTTAAAGATGAAATCAGTTAAATGAAGATGAAATCAGTTAACGATGAAATCAGTTAAATGAAGATGAAATCAGTTAAATGAAGATGAAATCAGTTAACGATGAAATCAGTTAAAGATGAAATCAGTTACAGATGAAATCAGTTACATGAAGATTAATTCAGTTAACGATGAAATCAGTTAAAGATGTAATCAGTTAACGATGAAATCAGTTAAATGAAGAATGAAAATGAAATCAGTTAAATGAAGATGAAATCAGTTAACGATGAAATCAGTTAAAGATGAAATCAGTTAAATGAAAATGAAATCAGTAAACGATGAAATCAGTTAAATGAAGATGAAATCAGTTAACGATGAAATCAGTTAACGATGAAATCAGTTAAATGAAGATGAAATCAGTTAACGATGAAATCAGTTAAAGATGAAATCAGTTAAAGATGAAATCAGTTAAATGAAGATGAAATCAGTTAACGATGAAATCAGTTAAATGAAGATGAAATCAGTTAACGATGAAATCAGTTAAAGATGAAATCAGTTAAATGAATATGAAATCAGTTAACGATGAAATCAGTTACAGATGAAATCAGTTACATGAAGATGAAATCAGTTAAAGATGAAATCAGTTAAATGAAGAATGAAATCAGTTACAGATGAAATCAGTTAAATGAAGATGAAATCAGTTAAAGATGAAGTCAGTTACAGATGAAATCAGTTAAATGAAGATGAAATCAGTTAACGATGAAATCAGTTAAAGATGATATCAGTTAAATGAAGATGAAATCAGTTAACGATGAAATCAGTTAAATGAAGATGAAATCAGTTAACGATGAAATCAGTTAAAGATGAAATCAGTTAAATGAAGATGAAATCAGTTAACGATGAAATCAGTTAAATGAAGATGAAATCAGTTAACGATGAAATCAGTTAAAGATGAAATCAGTTAAATGAAGATGAAATCAGTTAACGATGAAATCAGTTAAAAGAAGATGAAATCAGTTAAAGATGAAATCAGTTACAGATGAAATCAGTTAACGATGAAATCAGTTAAATGAAGATGAAATCAGTTAACGATGAAATCAGTTACAGATGAAATCAGTTAACGATGAAATCAGTTAAATGAAGATGAAATCAGTTAACGATGAAATCAGTTAAAGATGAAATCAGTTAAATGAAGATGAAATCAGTTAAAGATGAAATCAGTTACAGATGAAATCAGTTAAATGAAGATGAAATCAGTTAAAGATGAAATCAGTTAACGATGAAATCAGTTAAATGAAGATGAAATCAGTTAACGATGAAATCAGTTAACGATGAAATCAGTTAAAGATGAAATCAGTTAAATGAAGATGAAATCAGTTAACGATGAAATCAGTTAAATGAAGATGAAATCAGTTAACGATGAAATCAGTTAAAGATGAAATCAGTTACAGATGAAATCAGTTACATGAAGATGAAATCAGTTAACGATGAAATCAGTTAAAGATGAAATCAGTTAACGATGAAATCAGTTAAAAATGAAATCAGTTAACGATGAAATCAGTTAAATGAAGCTGAAATCAGTTAACGATGAAATCAGTTAAAGATGAAATCAGTTAAATGAAGATGAAATCAGTTAACGATGAAATCAGTTAAATGAAGATGAAATCAGTTAACGATGAAATCAGTTAAATGAAGATGAAATCAGTTAACGATGAAATCAGTTAACGATGAAATCAGTTAAATGAAGATGAAATCAGTTAACGATGAAATCAGTTAAATGAAGATGAAATCAGTTAACGATGAAATCAGTTAAAGATGAAATCAGTTAAATGAAGATGAAATCAGTTAACGATGAAATCAGTTACAGATGAAATCAGTTACATGAAGATGAAATCAGTTAAAGATGAAATCAGTTAAATGAAGAATGAAATCAGTTACAGATGAAATCAGTTAAATGAAGATGAAAACAGTTAACGATGAAATCAGTTAAAGATGAAATCAGTTAAATGAAGATGAAATCAGTTAACGATGAAATCAGTTACAGATGAAATCAGTTACATGAAGATGAAATCAGTTAAAGATGAAATCAGTTAAATGAAGAATGAAATCAGTTACAGGTGAAATCAGTTAAATGAAGATGAAATCAGTTAACGATGAAATCAGTTAAATGAAGATGAAATCAGTTAAAGATGAAATCAGTTACAGATGAAATCAGTTACAGATGAAATCAGTTAACGATGAAATCAGTTACAGATGAAATCAGTTAACGATGAAATCAGTTAAATGAAGATGAAATCAGTTAACGATGAAATCAGTTAAAGATGAAATCAGTTAAATGAAGATGAAATCAGTTAACGATGAAATCAGTTCAATGAAGATGAAATCAGTTAACGATGAAATCAGTTAAAGATGAAATCAGTTAAATGAAGATGAAATCAGTTAACGATGAAATCAGTTACAGATGAAATCAGTTACATGAAGATGAAATCAGTTAAAGATGAAATCAGTTAAATGAAGGATGAAATCAGTTAAAAATGAAATCAGTTAAATGAAGATGAAATCAGTTAACGATGAAATCAGTTAAAAATGAAATCAGTTAAATGAAGATGAAATCAGTTAACGATGAAATCAGTTAAAGATGAAATCAGTTAAATGAAGATGAAATCAGTTAACGATGAAATCAGTTAAAGATGAAATCAGTTAAATGAAGATGAAATCAGTTAACGATGAAATCAGTTACAGATGAAATCAGTTAAATGAAGATGAAATCCGTTAACTATGAAATCAGTTAAATGAAGATGAAATCAGTTAAAGATGAAATCAGTTAAAGATGAAATCAGTTAAATGAAGATGAAATCAGTTAAAGATGAAATCAGTTAAATGAAGAATGAAATCAGTTAACGATGAAATCAGTTAAAGATGAAATCAGTTAAATGAAGATGAAATCAGTTAACGATGAAATCAGTTAAATGAAGATGAAATCAGTTAAAGATGAAATCAGTTACAGATGAAATCAGTTACATGAAGATTAAATCAGTTAACGATGAAATCAGTTGAAGATGAAATCAGTTTAATGAAGATGAAATCAGTTAACGATGAAATCAGTTAACGATGAAATCAGTTAACGATGAAATCAGTTACAGATGAAATCAGTTACATGAAGATTAAATCAGTTAACGATGAAATCAGTTAAAGATGAAATCAGTTAAATGACGAATGAAAATGAAATCAGTTAAATGAAGATGAAATCAGTTAACGATGAAATCAGTTAAATGAAGATGAAATCAGTTAACGATGAAATCAGTTAAATGAAGATGAAATCAGTTAACGATGAAATCAGTTAACGATGAAATCAGTTACAGATGAAATCAGTTACATGAAGATGAAATCAGTTAATGATGAAATCAGTTAACGATGAAATCAGTTACATGAAGATGAAATCAGTTAACGATGAAATCAGTTAAAGATGAAATCAGTTACAGATGAAATCAGTTACATGAAGATTAAATCAGTTAAAGATGAAATCAGTTAAAGATGAAATCAGTTAACGATGAAATCAGTTAAATGAAGAATGAAAATGAAATCAGTTAAATGAAGATGAAATCAGTTAACAATGAAATCAGTTAAATGAAGATGAAATCAGTTAACGATGAAATCAGTTAAATGAAGATGAAATCAGTTAACGATGAAATCAGTTAAAGATGAAATCAGTTAACGATGAAATCAGTTAAAAATGAAATCAGTTAACGATGAAATCAGTTAAATGAAGATGAAATCAGTTAACGATGAAATCAGTTAAAGATGAAATCAGTTAAATGAAGATGAAATCAGTTAACGATGAAATCAGTTAAATGAAGATGAAATCAGTTAACGATGAAATCAGTTAACGATGAAATCAGTTAAATGAAGATGAAATCAGTTAACGATGAAATCAGTTAAATGAAGATGAAATCAGTTAACGATGAAATCAGTTAAAGATGAAATCAGTTAAATGAAGATGAAATCAGTTAACGATGAAATCAGTTACAGATGAAATCAGTTTCATGAAGATGAAATCAGTTACAGATGAAATCAGTTACATGAAGATTAAATCAGTTAAAGATTAAATCAGTTAAATGAAGATGAAATCAGTTAAATGAAGATGAAATCAATTAAAGATGAAATCAGTTAAATGAAGAATGAAAATGAAATCAGTTAAATGAAGATGAAATCAGTTAACGATGAAATCAGTTAAAGATGAAATCAGTTAAATGAAGATGAAATCAGTTAACGATGAAATCAGTTAAATGAAGATGAAATCAGTTAACGATGAAATCAGTTAAATGAAGATGAAATCAGTTAACGATGAAATCAGTTAAAGATGAAATCAGTTAAATGAAGATGAAATCAGTTAACGATGAAATCAGTTAAAGATGAAATCAGTTAAATGAAGATGAAATCAGTTAACGATGAAATCAGTTAAATGAAGATGAAATCAGTTAACGATGAAATCAGTTAAAGATGAAATCAGTTAAATGAAGATGAAATCAGTTAACGATGAAATCAGTTACAGATGAAATCAGTTACATGAAGATGAAATCAGTTAAAGATGAAATCAGTTAAATGAAGAATGAAATCAGTTACAGATGAAATCAGTTAAATGAAGATGAAATCAGTTAACGATGAAATCAGTTAAAGATGAAATCAGTTAAATGAAGATGAAATCAGTTAACGATGAAATCAGTTAAATGAGGATGAAATCAGTTAAAGATGAAATCAGTTAACGATGAAATCAGTTAACGATGAAATCAGTTTCATGAAGATGAAATCAGTTACAGATGAAATCAGTTACATGAAGATTAAATCAGTTAAAGATTAAATCAGTTAAATGAAGAATGAAAATGAAATCAGTTAAATGAAGATGAAATCAGTTAATGATGAAATCAGTTAAAGATGAAATCAGTTAAATGAAGAATGAAAATGAAATCAGTTAAATGAAGATGAAATCAGTTAACGATGAAATCAGTTAAAGATGAAATCAGTTAAATGAAGATGAAATCAGTTAACGATGAAATCAGTTAAATGAAGATGAAATCAGTTAACGATGAAATCAGTTAAAGATGAAATCAGTTAAATGAAGATGAAATCAGTTAACGATGAAATCAGTTAAATGAAGATGAAATGAGTTAACGATGAAATCAGTTAAATGAAGATGAAATCAGTTAAATGAAGATGAAATCAGTTAAATGAAGATGAAATCAGTTAACGATGAAATCAGTTAAAGATGAAATCAGTTACAGATGAAATCAGTTACATGAAGATTAATTCAGTTAACGATGAAATCAGTTAAAGATGTAATCAGTTAACGATGAAATCAGTTAAATGAAGAATGAAAATGAAATCAGTTAAATGAAGATGAAATCAGTTAACGATGAAATCAGTTAAAGATGAAATCAGTTAAATGAAAATGAAATCAGTAAACGATGAAATCAGTTAAATGAAGATGAAATCAGTTAACGATGAAATCAGTTAACGATGAAATCAGTTAAATGAAGATGAAATCAGTTAACGATGAAATCAGTTAAATGAAGATGAAATCAGTTAACGATGAAATCAGTTAAAGATGAAATCAGTTAAATGAAGATGAAATCAGTTAACGATGAAATCAGTTACAGATGAAATCAGTTACATGAAGATGAAATCAGTTAAAGATGAAATCAGTTAAATGAAGAATGAAATCAGTTACAGATGAAATCAGTTAAATGAAGATGAAAACAGTTAACGATGAAATCAGTTAAAGATGAAATCAGTTAAATGAAGATGAAATCAGTTAACGATGAAATCAGTTACAGATGAAATCAGTTACATGAAGATGAAATCAGTTAAAGATGAAATCAGTTAAATGAAGAATGAAATCAGTTACAGGTGAAATCAGTTAAATGAAGATGAAATCAGTTAAAGATGAAATCAGTTAAAGATGAAATCAGTTAAATGAAGATGAAATCAGTTAACGATGAAATCAGTTAAATGAGGATGAAATCAGTTAAAGATGAAATCAGTTAACGATGAAATCAGTTAACGATGAAATCAGTTTCATGAAGATGAAATCAGTTACAGATGAAATCAGTTACATGAAGATTAAATCAGTTAAAGATTAAATCAGTTAAATGAAGAATGAAAATGAAATCAGTTAAATGAAGATGAAATCAGTTAACGATGAAATCAGTTAAAGATGAAATCAGTTAAATGAAGAATGAAAATGAAATCAGTTAAATGAAGATGAAATCAGTTAACGATAAAATCAGTTAAAGATGAAATCAGTTAAATGAAGATGAAATCAGTTAACGATGAAATCAGTTAAATGAAGATGAAATCAGTTAACGATGAAATCAGTTAAAGATGAAATCAGTTAAATGAAGATGAAATCAGTTAACGATGAAATCAGTTAAATGAAGATGAAATCAGTTAACGATGAAATCAGTTAAAGATGAAATCAGTTAAATGAAGATGAAATCAGTTAAATGAAGATGAAATCAGTTAACGATGAAATCAGTTAAAGATGAAATCAGTTACAGATGAAATCAGTTACATGAAGATTAATTCAGTTAACGATGAAATCAGTTAAAGATGTAATCAGTTAACGATGAAATCAGTTAAATGAAGAATGAAAATGAAATCAGTTAAATGAAGATGAAATCAGTTAACGATGAAATCAGTTAAAGATGAAATCAGTTAAATGAAAATGAAATCAGTAAACGATGAAATCAGTTAAATGAAGATGAAATCAGTTAACGATGAAATCAGTTAACGATGAAATCAGTTAAATGAAGATGAAATCAGTTAACGATGAAATCAGTTAAATGAAGATGAAATCAGTTAACGATGAAATCAGTTAAAGATGAAATCAGTTAAATGAAGATGAAATCAGTTAACGATGAAATCAGTTACAGATGAAATCAGTTACATGAAGATGAAATCAGTTAAAGATGAAATCAGTTAAATGAAGAATGAAATCAGTTACAGATGAAATCAGTTAAATGAAGATGAAAACAGTTAACGATGAAATCAGTTAAATGAAGATGAAATCAGTTAAATGAAGATGAAATCAGTTAACGATGAAATCAGTTACAGATGAAATCAGTTACATGAAGATGAAATCAGTTAAAGATGAAATCAGTTAAATGAAGAATGAAATCAGTTACAGGTGAAATCAGTTAAATGAAGATGAAATCAGTTAACGATGAAATCAGTTAAATGAAGATGAAATCAGTTAAAGATGAAATCAGTTACAGATGAAATCAGTTACAGATGAAATCAGTTAACGATGAAATCAGTTACAGATGAAATCAGTTAACGATGAAATCAGTTAAATGAAGATGAAATCAGTTAACGATGAAATCAGTTAAAGATGAAATCAGTTAAATGAAGATGAAATCAGTTAACGATGAAATCAGTTCAATGAAGATGAAATCAGTTAACGATGAAATCAGTTAAAGATGAAATCAGTTAAATGAAGATGAAATCAGTTAACGATGAAATCAGTTACAGATGAAATCAGTTACATGAAGATGAAATCAGTTAAAGATGAAATCAGTTAAATGAAGGATGAAATCAGTTAAAAATGAAATCAGTTAAATGAAGATGAAATCAGTTAACGATGAAATCAGTTAAAAATGAAATCAGTTAAATGAAGATGAAATCAGTTAACGATGAAATCAGTTAAAGATGAAATCAGTTAAATGAAGATGAAATCAGTTAACGATGAAATCAGTTAAAGATGAAATCAGTTAAATGAAGATGAAATCAGTTAACGATGAAATCAGTTAAATGAAGATGAAATCAGTTAACGATGAAATCAGTTAAAGATGAAATCAGTTAAATGAAGATGAAATCAGTTAACGATGAAATCAGTTACAGATGAAATCAGTTAAATGAAGATGAAATCCGTTAACTATGAAATCAGTTAAATGAAGATGAAATCAGTTAACGATGAAATCAGTTAAAGATGAAATCAGTTAAATGAAGATGAAATCAGTTAAAGATGAAATCAGTTAAATGAAGAATGAAATCAGTTAACGATGAAATCAGTTAAAGATGAAATCAGTTAAATGAAGATGAAATCAGTTAACGATGAAATCAGTTAAATGAAGATGAAATCAGTTAAAGATGAAATCAGTTACAGATGAAATCAGTTACATGAAGATTAAATCAGTTAACGATGAAATCAGTTGAAGATGAAATCAGTTTAATGAAGATGAAATCAGTTAACGATGAAATCAGTTAAATGAAGATGAAATCAGTTAACGATGAAATCAGTTAACGATGAAATCAGTTACAGATGAAATCAGTTACATGAAGATTAAATCAGTTAACGATGAAATCAGTTAAAGATGAAATCAGTTAAATGACGAATGAAAATGAAATCAGTTAAATGAAGATGAAATCAGTTAACGATGAAATCAGTTAAATGAAGATGAAATCAGTTAACGATGAAATCAGTTAAATGAAGATGAAATCAGTTAACGATGAAATCAGTTAACGATGAAATCAGTTACAGATGAAATCAGTTACATGAAGATGAAATCAGTTAATGATGAAATCAGTTAACGATGAAATCAGTTACATGAAGATGAAATCAGTTAACGATGAAATCAGTTAAAGATGAAATCAGTTACAGATGAAATCAGTTACATGAAGATTAAATCAGTTAACGGTGAAATCAGTTAAAGATGAAATCAGTTAACGATGAAATCAGTTAAATGAAGAATGAAAATGAAATCAGTTAAATGAAGATGAAATCAGTTAACAATGAAATCAGTTAAATGAAGATGAAATCAGTTAACGATGAAATCAGTTAAATGAAGATGAAATCAGTTAACGATGAAATCAGTTAAAGATGAAATCAGTTAACGATGAAATCAGTTAAAAATGAAATCAGTTAACGATGAAATCAGTTAAATGAAGATGAAATCAGTTAACGATGAAATCAGTTAAAGATGAAATCAGTTAAATGAAGATGAAATCAGTTAACGATGAAATCAGTTAAATGAAGATGAAATCAGTTAACGATGAAATCAGTTAACGATGAAATCAGTTAAATGAAGATGAAATCAGTTAACGATGAAATCAGTTAAAGATGAAATCAGTTAAATGAAGATGAAATCAGTTAACGATGAAATCAGTTACAGATGAAATCAGTTTCATGAAGATGAAATCAGTTACAGATGAAATCAGTTACATGAAGATTAAATCAGTTAAAGATTAAATCAGTTAAATGAAGATGAAATCAGTTAAATGAAGATGAAATCAATTAAAGATGAAATCAGTTAAATGAAGAATGAAAATGAAATCAGTTAAATGAAGATGAAATCAGTTAACGATGTAATCAGTTAAAGATGAAATCAGTTAAATGAAGATGAAATCAGTTAACGATGAAATCAGTTAAATGAAGATGAAATCAGTTAACGATGAAATCAGTTAAATGAAGATGAAATCAGTTAACGATGAAATCAGTTAAAGATGAAATCAGTTAAATGAAGATGAAATCAGTTAACGATGAAATCAGTTAAAGATGAAATCAGTTAAATGAAGATGAAATCAGTTAACGATGAAATCAGTTAAATGAAGATGAAATCAGTTAACGATGAAATCAGTTAAAGATGAAATCAGTTAAATGAAGATGAAATCAGTTAACGATGAAATCAGTTACAGATGAAATCAGTTACATGAAGATGAAATCAGTTAAAGATGAAATCAGTTAAATGAAGAATGAAATCAGTTACAGATGAAATCAGTTAAATGAAGATGAAATCAGTTAACGATGAAATCAGTTAAAGATGAAATCAGTTAAATGAAGATGAAATCAGTTAACGATGAAATCAGTTACAGATGAAATCAGTTACATGAAGATGAAATCAGTTAAAGATGAAATCAGTTAAATGAAGAATGAAATCAGTTACAGATGAAATCAGTTAAATGAAGATGAAATCAGTTAACGATGAAATCAGTTAAATGAAGATGAAATCAGTTAAAGATGAAATCAGTTACTGATGAAATCAGTTACAGATGAAATCAGTCAACGATGAAATCAGTTAAATGAAGATGAAATCAGTTAACGATGAAATCAGTTAAAGATGAAATCAGTTAAATGAAGATGAAATCAGTTAACGATGAAATCAGTTAAATGAAGAGGAAATCAGTTAAAGATGAAATCAGTTAAAGATGAAATCAGTTAAATGAAGATGAAATCAGTTAAAGATGAAATCAGTTAACGATGAAATCAGTTAAATGAAGATGAAATCAGTTAAAGATGAAATCAGTTAAAGATGAAATCAGTTAAATGAAGATGAAATCAGTTAACGATGAAATCAGTTAAATGAGGATGAAATCAGTTAAAGATGAAATCAGTTAACGATGAAATCAGTTAACGATGAAATCAGTTTCATGAAGATGAAATCAGTTACAGATGAAATCAGTTACATGAAGATTAAATCAGTTAAAGATTAAATCAGTTAAATGAAGAATGAAAATGAAATCAGTTAAATGAAGATGAAATCAGTTAACGATGAAATCAGTTAAAGATGAAATCAGTTAAATGAAGAATGAAAATGAAATCAGTTAAATGAAGATGAAATCAGTTAACGATGAAATCAGTTAAAGATGAAATCAGTTAAATGAAGATGAAATCAGTTAACGATGAAATCAGTTAAATGAAGATGAAATCAGTTAACGATGAAATCAGTTAAAGATGAAATCAGTTAAATGAAGATGAAATCAGTTAACGATGAAATCAGTTAAATGAAGATGAAATGAGTTAACGATGAAATCAGTTAAAGATGAAATCAGTTAAATGAAGATGAAATCAGTTAAATGAAGATGAAATCAGTTAACGATGAAATCATTTACAGATGAAATCAGTTACATGAAGATTAAGTCAGTTAAAGATTAAGTCAGTTAAATGAAGATGAAATCAGTTAACGATGAAATCAGTTAAATGAAGATGAAATCAGTTAACGATGAAATCAGTTAACGATGAAATCAGTTAAATGAAGATGAAATCAGTTAACGATGAAATCAGTTAAAGATGAAATCAGTTAAATGAAGATGAAATCAGTTAACGATGAAATCAGTTACAGATGAAATCAGTTTCATGAAGATGAAATCAGTTACAGATGAAATCAGTTACATGAAGATTAAATCAGTTAAAGATTAAATCAGTTAAATGAAGATGAAATCAGTTAAATGAAGATGAAATCAATTAAAGATGAAATCAGTTAAATGAAGAATGAAAATGAAATCAGTTAAATGAAGATGAAATCAGTTAACGATGTAATCAGTTAAAGATGAAATCAGTTAAATGAAGATGAAATCAGTTAACGATGAAATCAGTTAAATGAAGATGAAATCAGTTAACGATGAAATCAGTTAACGATGAAATCAGTTAAATGAAGATGAAATCAGTTAACGATGAAATCAGTTAAAGATGAAATCAGTTAAATGAAGATGAAATCAGTTAACGATGAAATCAGTTAAAGATGAAATCAGTTAAATGAAGATGAAATCAGTTAACGATGAAATCAGTTAAATGAAGATGAAATCAGTTAACGATGAAATCAGTTAAAGATGAAATCAGTTAAATGAAGATGAAATCAGTTAACGATGAAATCAGTTACAGATGAAATCAGTTACATGAAGATGAAATCAGTTAAAGATGAAATCAGTTAAATGAAGAATGAAATCAGTTACAGATGAAATCAGTTAAATGAAGATGAAATCAGTTAACGATGAAATCAGTTAAAGATGAAATCAGTTAAATGAAGATGAAATCAGTTAACGATGAAATCAGTTACAGATGAAATCAGTTACATGAAGATGAAATCAGTTAAAGATGAAATCAGTTAAATGAAGAATGAAATCAGTTACAGATGAAATCAGTTAAATGAAGATGAAATCAGTTAACGATGAAATCAGTTAAATGAAGATGAAATCAGTTAAAGATGAAATCAGTTACTGATGAAATCAGTTACAGATGAAATCAGTCAACGATGAAATCAGTTAAATGAAGATGAAATCAGTTAACGATGAAATCAGTTAAAGATGAAATCAGTTAAATGAAGATGAAATCAGTTAACGATGAAATCAGTTAAATGAAGAGGAAATCAGTTAAAGATGAAATCAGTTAAAGATGAAATCAGTTAAATGAAGATGAAATCAGTTAAAGATGAAATCAGTTAACGATGAAATCAGTTAAATGAAGATGAAATCAGTTAAAGATGAAATCAGTTAAAGATGAAATCAGTTAAATGAAGATGAAATCAGTTAACGATGAAATCAGTTAAATGAGGATGAAATCAGTTAAAGATGAAATCAGTTAACGATGAAATCAGTTAACGATGAAATCAGTTTCATGAAGATGAAATCAGTTACAGATGAAATCAGTTACATGAAGATTAAATCAGTTAAAGATTAAATCAGTTAAATGAAGAATGAAAATGAAATCAGTTAAATGAAGATGAAATCAGTTAACGATGAAATCAGTTAAAGATGAAATCAGTTAAATGAAGAATGAAAATGAAATCAGTTAAATGAAGATGAAATCAGTTAACGATGAAATCAGTTAAAGATGAAATCAGTTAAATGAAGATGAAATCAGTTAACGATGAAATCAGTTAAATGAAGATGAAATCAGTTAACGATGAAATCAGTTAAAGATGAAATCAGTTAAATGAAGATGAAATCAGTTAACGATGAAATCAGTTAAATGAAGATGAAATGAGTTAACGATGAAATCAGTTAAAGATGAAATCAGTTAAATGAAGATGAAATCAGTTAAATGAAGATGAAATCAGTTAACGATGAAATCAGTTAAAGATGAAATCAGTTACAGATGAAATCAGTTACATGAAGATTAATTCAGTTAACGATGAAATCAGTTAAAGATGTAATCAGTTAACGATGAAATCAGTTAAATGAAGAATGAAAATGAAATCAGTTAAATGAAGATGAAATCAGTTAACGATGAAATCAGTTAAAGATGAAATCAGTTAAATGAAAATGAAATCAGTAAACGATGAAATCAGTTAAATGAAGATGAAATCAGTTAACGATGAAATCAGTTAACGATGAAATCAGTTAAATGAAGATGAAATCAGTTAACGATGAAATCAGTTAAAGATGAAATCAGTTAAAGATGAAATCAGTTAAATGAAGATGAAATCAGTTAACGATGAAATCAGTTAAATGAAGATGAAATCAGTTAACGATGAAATCAGTTAAAGATGAAATCAGTTAAATGAATATGAAATCAGTTAACGATGAAATCAGTTACAGATGAAATCAGTTACATGAAGATGAAATCAGTTAAAGATGAAATCAGTTAAATGAAGAATGAAATCAGTTACAGATGAAATCAGTTAAATGAAGATGAAATCAGTTAAAGATGAAGTCAGTTACAGATGAAATCAGTTAAATGAAGATGAAATCAGTTAACGATGAAATCAGTTAAAGATGAAATCAGTTAAATGAAGATGAAATCAGTTAACGATGAAATCAGTTAAATGAAGATGAAATCAGTTGACGATGAAATCAGTTAAAGATGAAATCAGTTAAATGAAGATGAAATCAGTTAACGATGAAATCAGTTAAATGAAGATGAAATCAGTTAACGATGAAATCAGTTAAAGATGAAATCAGTTAAATGAAGATGAAATCAGTTAACGATGAAATCAGTTAAAAGAAGATGAAATCAGTTAAAGATGAAATCAGTTACAGATGAAATCAGTTAACGATGAAATCAGTTAAATGAAGATGAAATCAGTTAACGATGAAATCAGTTAAAGATGAAATCAGTTAAATGAAGATGAAATCAGTTAACGATGAAATCAGTTACAGATGAAATCAGTTAACGATGAAATCAGTTAAATGAAGATGAAATCAGTTAACGATGAAATCAGTTAAAGATGAAATCAGTTAAATGAAGATGAAATCAGTTAAAGATGAAATCAGTTACAGATGAAATCAGTTAAATGAAGATGAAATCAGTTAAAGATGAAATCAGTTAACGATGAAATCAGTTAAATGAAGATGAAATCAGTTAACGATGAAATCAGTTAACGATGAAATCAGTTAAATGAAGATGAAATCAGTTAACGATGAAATCAGTTAAATGAAGATGAAATCAGTTAACGATGAAATCAGTTAATTGTAGATGAAATCAGTTAAAGATGAAATCAGTTAAATGAAGAATGAAAATGAAATCAGTTAACGATGAAATCAGTTAACGATGAAATCAGTTAAAGATGAAATCAGTTAAATGAAGATGAAATCAGTTAACGATGAAATCAGTTAAATGAAGATGAAATCAGTTAAATGAAGATGAAATCAGTTAACGATGAAATCAGTTACAGATGAAATCAGTTACATGAAGATGAAATCAGTTAAAGATGAAATCAGTTAAATGAAGAATGAAATCAGTTACAGATGAAATCAGTTAAATGAAGATGAAATCAGTTAAAGATGAAATCAGTTACAGATGAAATCAGTTAAATGAAGATGAAATCAGTTAACGATGAAATCAGTTAAAGATGAAATCAGTTGAATGAAGATGAAATCAGTTAAAGATGAAATCAGTTAAATGAAGATGAAATCAGTTAACGATGAAATCAGTTAACGATGAAATCAGTTAAATGAAGATGAAATCAGTTAACGATGAAATCAGTTAAATGAAGATGAAATCAGTTAACGATGAAATCAGTTAAAGATGAAATCAGTTAAATGAAGATGAAATCAGTTAAATGAAGATGAAATCAGTTACAGATGAAATCAGTTACAGATGAAATCTGTTACATGAAGATTAAATCGGTTAAAGATGAAATCAGTTAAATGAAGATGAAATCAGTTAAAGATGAAATCAGTTAAATGAAGAATGAAAATGAAATCAGTTAAATGAAGATGAAATCAGTTAACGATGAAATCAGTTAAAGATGAAATCAGTTAAATGAAGATGAAATCAGTTAACGATGAAATTAGTTAAAGATGAAATCAGTTAAATGAAGATGAAATCAGTTAACGATGAAATCAGTTAAAGATGAAATCAGTTAAATGAAGATGAAATCAGTTAACGATGAAATCAGTTAAAGAAGAAATCAGTTAAATGAAGATGAAATCAGTTAACGCTGAAATCAGTTAACGATGAAATCAGTTACAGATGAAATCAGTTACATGAAGATGAAATCAGTTAAAGATGAAATCAGTTAAATGAAGAATGAAATCAATTAACGATGAAATCAGTTAAAGATGAAATCAGTTAAATGAAGATGAAATCAGTTAACGATGAAATCAGTTAAAGATGAAATCAGTTAAATGAAGATGAAATCAGTTAACGATGAAATCAGTTAAATGAAGATGAAATCAGTTAAAGATTAAATCAGTTAACGATGAAATCAGTTAACGATGAAATCAGTTAACGATGAAATCAGTTACAGATGAAATCAGTTACATGAAGATGAAATCAGTTACAGATGAAATCAGTTACATGAAGATTGAATCAGTTAAAGATTAAATCAGTTAAATGAAGATGAAATCAGTTAAAGATGAAATCAGTTAAATGAAGAATGAAAATGAAATCAGTTAAATGAAGATGAAATCAGTTAACGATGAAATCAGTTACAGATGAAATCAGTTACATGAAGATGAAATCAGTTACAGATGAAATCAGTTACATGAAGATTGAATCAGTTAAAGATGAAATCAGTTAACGATGAAATCAGTTAACGATGAAATCAGTTAAATGAAGATGAAATCAGTTAACGATGAAATCAGTTAAAGATGAAATCAGTTAAATGAAGATGAAATCAGTTAAATGAAGATGAAATCAGTTAACGATGAAATCAGTTAAAGATGAAATCAGTTACAGATGAAATCAGTTAACGATGAAATGAGTTAAATGAAGAATGAAAATGAAATCAGTTAAATGAAGATGAAATCAGTTAACGATGAAATCAGTTAAAGATGAAATCAGTTAAATGAAGATGAAATCAGTTAACGATGAAATCAGTTAAATGAAGATGAAATCAGTTAACGATGAAATCAGTTAAAGATGAAATCAGTTAAATGAAGATGAAATCAGTTAACGATGAAATCAGTTACAGATGAAATCAGTTACATGAAGATGAAATCAGTTAAAGATGAAATCAGTTAAATGAAGAATGAAATCAGTTACAGATGAAATCAGTTAAATGAAGATGAAATCAGTTAACGATGAAATCAGTTAAAGATGAAATCAGTTAAATGAAGATGAAATCAGTTAACGATGAAATCAGTTAAATGAAGATGAAATCAGTTAACGATGAAATCAGTTAAAGATGAAATCAGTTAAATGAAGATGAAATCAGTTAACGATGAAATCAGTTAAAGATGAAATCAGTTACATGAAGATTATATCAGTTAACGATGAAATCAGTTACATGAAGATTAAATCAGTTAACGATGAAATCAGTTAAAGATTAAATCAGTTAAATGAAGATGAAATCAGTTAAAGATGAAATCAGTTAAATGAAGAATGAAAATGAAATCAGTTACATGAAGATGAAATCAGTTAACGATGAAATCAGTTAAAGATGAAATCAGTTAAATGAAGATGAAATCAGTTAACGATGAAATCAGTTAAATGAAGATGAAATCAGTTAAAGATGAAATCAGTTACAGATGAAATCAGTTAACGATGAAATCAGTTAAATGAAGATGAAATCAGTTAACGATGAAATCAGTTAAAGATGAAATCAGTTAAATGAAGATGAAATCAGTTAACGATGAAATCAGTTAAATGAAGATGAAATCAGTTAAAGATGAAATCAGTTACAGATGAAATCAGTTAAATGAAGATGAAATCAGTTAAAGATGAAATCAGTTAACGATGAAATCAGTGAAATGAAGATGAAATCAGTTAACGATGAAATCAGTTAATGATGAAATCAGTTAAAGATGAAATCAGTTAAATGAAGATGAAATCAGTTAAATGAAGATGAAATCAGTTAACGATGAAATCAGTTAAATGAAGATGAAATCAGTTAAATGAAGATGAAATCAGTTAACGATGAAATCAGTTACATGAAGATTAAATCAGTTAAAGATTAAATCAGTTAAATGAAGATGAAATCAGTTAAAGATGAAATCAGTTAAATGAAGATGAAATCAGTTAAATGAAGATGAAATCAGTTAACGATGAAATCAGTTAACGATGAAATCAGTTAACGATGAAATCAGTTAACGATGAAATCAGTTAACGATGAAATCAGTTAAATGAAGATGAAATCAGTTAACGATGAAATCAGTTATAGATGAAATCAGTTAAATGAAGATGAAATCAGTTAACGATGAAATCAGTTAAAGATGAAATCAGTTAAATGAAGATGAAATCAGTTAACGATGAAATCAGTTACAGATGAAATCAGTTACAGATGAAATCAGTTACATGAAGATGAAATCAGTTAAAGATTAAATCAGTTAAATGAAGATGAAATCAGTTAAAGATGAAATCAGTTAAATGAATAATGAAAATGAAATCAGTTAAATGAAGATGAAATCAGTTAACGATGAAATCAGTTAAAGATGAAATCAGTTAAATGAAGATCAAATCAGTTAACGATGAAATCAGTTAAATGAAGATGAAATCAGTTAACGATGAAATCAGTTAAAGATGAAATCAGTTAAATGAAGATGAAATCAGTTAACGATGAAATCAGTTAAAAATGAAATCAGTTAAATGAAGATGAAATCAGTTAAAGATGAAATCAGTTAAAGATGAAATCAGTTAAAGATGAAATCAGTTAAATGAAGATGAAATCAGTTAACGATGAAATCAGTTAACGATGAAATCAGTTACAGATGAAATCAGTTACATGAAGATGAAATCAGTTAAAGATGAAATCAGTTAAATGAAGGATGAAATCAGTTAAAAATGAAATCAGTTAAATGAAGATGAAATCAGTTAACGATGAAATCAGTTAAAAATGAAATCAGTTAAATGAAGATGAAATCAGTTAACGATGAAATCAGTTAAAGATGAAATCAGTTAAATGAAGATGAAATCAGTTAACGATGAAATCAGTTAAAGATGAAATCAGTTAAATGAAGATGAAATCAGTTAACGATGAAATCAGTTAAATGAAGATGAAATCAGTTAACGATGAAATCAGTTAAAGATGAAATCAGTTAAATGAAGATGAAATCAGTTAACGATGAAATCAGTTACAGATGAAATCAGTTAAATGAAGATGAAATCCGTTAACTATGAAATCAGTTAAATGAAGATGAAATCAGTTAAAGATGAAATCAGTTAAAGATGAAATCAGTTAAATGAAGATGAAATCAGTTAAAGATGAAATCAGTTAAATGAAGAATGAAATCAGTTAACGATGAAATCAGTTAAAGATGAAATCAGTTAAATGAAGATGAAATCAGTTAACGATGAAATCAGTTAAATGAAGATGAAATCAGTTAAAGATGAAATCAGTTAAAGATGAAATCAGTTAAATGAAGATGAAATCAGTTACAGAAGAAATCAGTTACATGAAGATTAAATCAGTTAAAGATGAAATCAGTTAAATGAAGATGAAATCAGTTAAAGATGAAATCAGTTAAATGAAGAATGAAAATGAAATCAGTTAAATGAAGATGAAATCAGTTAACGATGAAATCAGTTAAAGATGAAATCAGTTAAATGAAGATGAAATCAGTTAACGATGAAATCAGTTAACGATGAAATCAGTTAAATGAAGATGTAATCAGTTAACGATGAAATCAGTTAAAGATGAAATCAGTTAAAGATGAAATCAGTTAAATGAAGATGAAATCAGTTAACGATGAAATCAGTTAAAGATGAAATCAGTTACAGATGAAATCAGTTACATGAAGATGAAATCAGTTAAAGATGAAATCAGTTACAGATCAAATCAGTTACAGATCAAATCAGTTACATGAAGATGAAATCAGTTACAGATGAAATCAGTTACATGAAGATTAAATCAGTTAAAGATTAAATCAGTTAAATGAAGATGAAATCAGTTAAAGATGAAATCAGTTAAATGAAGAATGAAAATGAAATCAGTTAAATGAAGATGAAATCAGTTAACGATGAAATCAGTTAAAGATGAAATCAGTTAAATGAAGATGAAATCAGTTAACGATGATATCAGTTAAATGAAGATGAAATCAGTTAACGATGAAGTCAGTTAAAGATGAAATCAGTTAAATGAAGATGAAATCAGTTAACGATGAAATCAGTCAACGATGAAATCAGTTAAATGAAGATGAAATCAGTTAACGATGAAATCAGTTAAAGATGAAATCAGTTACATGAAGATGAAATCAGTTACATGAAGACGAAATCAGTTACAGATGAAATCAGTTACATGAAGATTAAATCAGTTAACGATGAAATCAGTTAAAGATGAAATCAGCTAACGATGAAATCAGTTAAATGAAGAATGAAAATGAAATCAGTTAAATGAAGATGAAATCAGTTAACGATGAAATCAGTTAAAGATGAAATCAGTTAAATGAAGATGAAATCAGTTAACGATGAAATCAGTTAAAGATGAAATCAGTTAAATGAAGATGAAATCAGTTAACGATGAAGTCAGTTAAAGATGAAATCAGTTAAATGAAGATGAAATCAGTTAACGATGAAATCAGTTAAAGATGAAATCAGTTACATGAAGATGAAATCAGTTACATGAAGACGAAATCAGTTACAGATGAAATCAGTTACATGAAGATTAAATCAGTTAACGATGAAATCAGTTAAAGATGAAATCAGCTAACGATGAAATCAGTTAAATGAAGAATGAAAATGAAATCAGTTAAATGAAGATGAAATCAGTTAACGATGAAATCAGTTAAAGATGAAATCAGTTAAATGAAGATGAAATCAGTTAACGATGAAATCAGTTAAATGAAGATGAAATCAGTTAACGATGAAATCAGTTAACGATGAAATCAGTTAAATGAAGATGAAATCAGTTAACGATGAAATCAGTTAAAGATGAAATCAGTTAAATGAAGATGAAATCAGTTAACGATGAAATCAGTTAAAGATGAAATCAGTTAAATGAAGATGAAATCAGTTAACGATGAAATCAGTTAAAGATGAAATCAGTTAAATGAAGATGAAATCAGTTAACGATGAAATCAGTTAAAGATGAAATCAGTTAAATGAAGATGAAATCAGTTAACGATGAAATCAGTTAAATGAAGATGAAATCAGTTAACGATGAAATCAGTTAAAGATGAAATCAGTTAAATGAAGATGAAATCAGTTAAATGAAGATGAAATCAGTTACAGATGAAATCAGTTACAGATGAAATCAGTTACATGAAGATTAAATCAGTTAAAGATGAAATCAGTTAAAGATGAAATCAGTTAAATGAAGAATGAAAATGAAATCAGTTAAATGAAGATGAAATCAGTAAACGATGAAATCAGTTAAAGATGAAATCAGTTAAATGAAGATGAAATCAGTTAACGATGAAATCAGTTAAAGATGAAATCAGTTAAATGAAGATGAAATCAGTTAACGATGAAATCAGTTAAAGATGAAATCAGTTAAATGAAGATGAAATCAGTTAACGATGAAATCAGTTACAGATGAAATCAGTTACAGATGAAATCAGTTACATGAAGATGAAATCAGTTAAAGATTAAATCAGTTAAATGAAGATGAAATCAGTTAAAGATGAAATCAGTTAAATGAAGAATGAAAATGAAATCACTTAAATGAAGATGAAATCAGTTAACGATGAAATCAGTTAAAGATGAAATCAGTTAAATGAAGATCAAATCAGTTAACGATGAAATCAGTTAAATGAAGATGAAATCAGTTAACGATGAAATCAGTTAAATGAAGAATGAAAATGAAATCAGTTAAAGATGAAATCAGTTAAAGATGAAATCAGTTAAATGAAGATGAAATCAGTTAACGATGAAATCAGTTAAAAATGAAATCAGTTAAATGAAGATGAAATCAGTTAAAGATGAAATCAGTTAAAGATGAAATCAGTTAAAGATGAAATCAGTTAAATGAAGATGAAATCAGTTAACGATGAAATCAGTTAACGATGAAATCAGTTACAGATGAAATCAGTTACATGAAGATGAAATCAGTTAAAGATGAAATCAGTTAAATGAAGGATGAAATCAGTTAAAAATGAAATCAGTTAAATGAAGATGAAATCAGTTAACGATGAAATCAGTTAAAAATGAAATCAGTTAAATGAAGATGAAATCAGTTAACGATGAAATCAGTTAAAGATGAAATCAGTTAAATGAAGATGAAATCAGTTAACGATGAAATCAGTTAAAGATGAAATCAGTTAAATGAAGATGAAATCAGTTAACGATGAAATCAGTTAAATGAAGATGAAATCAGTTAACGATGAAATCAGTTAAAGATGAAATCAGTTAAATGAAGATGAAATCAGTTAACGATGAAATCAGTTACAGATGAAATCAGTTAAATGAAGATGAAATCCGTTAACTATGAAATCAGTTAAATGAAGATGAAATCAGTTAAAGATGAAATCAGTTAAAGATGAAATCAGTTAAATGAAGATGAAATCAGTTAAAGATGAAATCAGTTAAATGAAGAATGAAATCAGTTAACGATGAAATCAGTTAAAGATGAAATCAGTTAAATGAAGATGAAATCAGTTAACGATGAAATCAGTTAAATGAAGATGAAATCAGTTAAAGATGAAATCAGTTAAAGATGAAATCAGTTAAATGAAGATGAAATCAGTTACAGAAGAAATCAGTTACATGAAGATTAAATCAGTTAAAGATGAAATCAGTTAAATGAAGATGAAATCAGTTAAAGATGAAATCAGTTAAATGAAGAATGAAAATGAAATCAGTTAAATGAAGATGAAATCAGTTAACGATGAAATCAGTTAAAGATGAAATCAGTTAAATGAAGATGAAATCAGTTAACGATGAAATCAGTTAACGATGAAATCAGTTAAATGAAGATGTAATCAGTTAACGATGAAATCAGTTAAAGATGAAATCAGTTAAAGATGAAATCAGTTAAATGAAGATGAAATCAGTTAACGATGAAATCAGTTAAAGATGAAATCAGTTACAGATGAAATCAATTAAATGAAGATGAAATCAGTTAACGATGAAATCAGTTAAAGATGAAATCAGCTAACGATGAAATCAGTTAAATGAAGAATGAAAATGAAATCAGTTAAATGAAGATGAAATCAGTTAACGATGAAATCAGTTAAAGATGAAATCAGTTAAATGAAGATGAAATCAGTTAACGATGAAATCAGTTAAATGAAGATGAAATCAGTTAACGATGAAATCAGTTAACGATGAAATCAGTTAACGATGAAATCAGTTAAATGAAGATGAAATCAGTTAACGATGAAATCAGTTAAAGATGAAATCAGTTAAATGAAGATGAAATCAGTTAACGATGAAATCAGTTAAAGATGAAATCAGTTAAATGAAGATGAAATCAGTTAACGATGAAATCAGTTAAAGATGAAATCAGTTAAATGAAGATGAAATCAGTTAACGATGAAATCAGTTAAAGATGAAATCAGTTAAATGAAGATGAAATCAGTTAACGATGAAATCAGTTAAATGAAGATGAAATCAGTTAACGATGAAATCAGTTAAAGATGAAATCAGTTAAATGAAGATGAAATCAGTTAAATGAAGATTAAATCAGTTACAGATGAAATCAGTTACAGATGAAATCAGTTACATGAAGATTAAATCAGTTAAAGATGAAATCAGTTAAAGATGAAATCAGTTAAATGAAGAATGAAAATGAAATCAGTTAAATGAAGATGAAATCAGTAAACGATGAAATCAGTTAAAGATGAAATCAGTTAAATGAAGATGAAATCAGTTAACGATGAAATCAGTTAAAGATGAAATCAGTTAAATGAAGATGAAATCAGTTAACGATGAAATCAGTTAAAGATGAAATCAGTTAAATGAAGATGAAATCAGTTAACTATGAAATCAGTTACAGATGAAATCAGTTACAGATGAAATCAGTTACATGAAGATGAAATCAGTTAAAGATTAAATCAGTTAAATGAAGATGAAATCAGTTAAAGATGAAATCAGTTAAATGAAGAATGAAAATGAAATCAGTTAAATGAAGATGAAATCAGTTAACGATGAAATCAGTTAAAGATGAAATCAGTTAAATGAAGATCAAATCAGTTAACGATGAAATCAGTTAAATGAAGATGAAATCAGTTAACGATGAAATCAGTTAAAGATGAAATCAGTTAAATGAAGATGAAATCAGTTAACGATGAAATCAGTTAAAAATGAAATCAGTTAAATGAAGATGAAATCAGTTAAAGATGAAATCAGTTAAAGATGAAATCAGTTAAAGATGAAATCAGTTAAATGAAGATGAAATCAGTTAACGATGAAATCAGTTAACGATGAAATCAGTTACAGATGAAATCAGTTACATGAAGATGAAATCAGTTAAAGATGAAATCAGTTAAATGAAGGATGAAATCAGTTAAAAATGAAATCAGTTAAATGAAGATGAAATCAGTTAACGATGAAATCAGTTAAAAATGAAATCAGTTAAATGAAGATGAAATCAGTTAACGATGAAATCAGTTAAAGATGAAATCAGTTAAATGAAGATGAAATCAGTTAACGATGAAATCAGTTAAAGATGAAATCAGTTAAATGAAGATGAAATCAGTTAACGATGAAATCAGTTAAATGAAGATGAAATCAGTTAACGATGAAATCAGTTAAAGATGAAATCAGTTAAATGAAGATGAAATCAGTTAACGATGAAATCAGTTACAGATGAAATCAGTTAAATGAAGATGAAATCCGTTAACTATGAAATCAGTTAAATGAAGATGAAATCAGTTAAAGATGAAATCAGTTAAAGATGAAATCAGTTAAATGAAGATGAAATCAGTTAAAGATGAAATCAGTTAAATGAAGAATGAAATCAGTTAACGATGAAATCAGTTAAAGATGAAATCAGTTAAATGAAGATGAAATCAGTTAACGATGAAATCAGTTAAATGAAGATGAAATCAGTTAAAGATGAAATCAGTTAAAGATGAAATCAGTTAAATGAAGATGAAATCAGTTACAGAAGAAATCAGTTACATGAAGATTAAATCAGTTAAAGATGAAATCAGTTAAATGAAGATGAAATCAGTTAAAGATGAAATCAGTTAAATGAAGAATGAAAATGAAATCAGTTAAATGAAGATGAAATCAGTTAACGATGAAATCAGTTAAAGATGAAATCAGTTAAATGAAGATGAAATCAGTTAACGATGAAATCAGTTAACGATGAAATCAGTTAAATGAAGATGTAATCAGTTAACGATGAAATCAGTTAAAGATGAAATCAGTTAAAGATGAAATCAGTTAAATGAAGATGAAATCAGTTAACGATGAAATCAGTTAAAGATGAAATCAGTTACAGATGAAATCAGTTACATGAAGATGAAATCAGTTAAAGATGAAATCAGTTACAGATCAAATCAGTTACAGATGAAATCAGTTACATGAAGATGAAATCAGTTACAGATGAAATCAGTTACATGAAGATTAAATCAGTTAAAGATTAAATCAGTTAAATGAAGATGAAATCAGTTAGAGATGAAATCAGTTAAATGAAGAATGAAAATGAAATCAGTTAAATGAAGATGAAATCAGTTAACGATGAAATCAGTTAAAGATGAAATCAGTTAAATGAAGATGAAATCAGTTAACGATGAAATCAGTTAAATGAAGATGAAATCAGTTAACGATGAAGTCAGTTAAAGATGAAATCAGTTAAATGAAGATGAAATCAGTTAACGATGAAATCAGTCAACGATGAAATCAGTTAAATGAAGATGAAATCAGTTAACGATGAAATCAGTTAAAGATGAAATCAGTTACATGAAGATGAAATCAGTTACATGAAGACGAAATCAGTTACAGATGAAATCAGTTACATGAAGATTAAATCAGTTAACGATGAAATCAGTTAAAGATGAAATCAGCTAACGATGAAATCAGTTAAATGAAGAATGAAAATGAAATCAGTTAAATGAAGATGAAATCAGTTAACGATGAAATCAGTTAAAGATGAAATCAGTTAAATGAAGATGAAATCAGTTAACGATGAAATCAGTTAAAGATGAAATCAGTTAAATGAAGATGAAATCAGTTAACGATGAAGTCAGTTAAAGATGAAATCAGTTAAATGAAGATGAAATCAGTTAACGATGAAATCAGTTAAAGATGAAATCAGTTACATGAAGATGAAATCAGTTACATGAAGACGAAATCAGTTACAGATGAAATCAGTTACATGAAGATTAAATCAGTTAACGATGAAATCAGTTAAAGATGAAATCAGCTAACGATGAAATCAGTTAAATGAAGAATGAAAATGAAATCAGTTAAATGAAGATGAAATCAGTTAACGATGAAATCAGTTAAAGATGAAATCAGTTAAATGAAGATGAAATCAGTTAACGATGAAATCAGTTAAATGAAGATGAAATCAGTTAACGATGAAATCAGTTAACGATGAAATCAGTTAAATGAAGATGAAATCAGTTAACGATGAAATCAGTTAAAGATGAAATCAGTTAAATGAAGATGAAATCAGTTAACGATGAAATCAGTTAAAGATGAAATCAGTTAAAGATGAAATCAGTTAAATGAAGATGAAATCAGTTAACGATGAAATCAGTTAAAGATGAAATCAGTTAAATGAAGATGAAATCAGTTAACGATGAAATCAGTTAAAGATGAAATCAGTTAAATGAAGATGAAATCAGTTAACGATGAAATCAGTTAAATGAAGATGAAATCAGTTAACGATGAAATCAGTTAAAGATGAAATCAGTTAAATGAAGATGAAATCAGTTAAATGAAGATGAAATCAGTTACAGATGAAATCAGTTACAGATGAAATCAGTTACATGAAGATTAAATCAGTTAAAGATGAAATCAGTTAAAGATGAAATCAGTTAAATGAAGAATGAAAATGAAATCAGTTAAATGAAGATGAAATCAGTAAACGATGAAATCAGTTAAAGATGAAATCAGTTAAATGAAGATGAAATCAGTTAACGATGAAATCAGTTAAAGATGAAATCAGTTAAATGAAGATGAAATCAGTTAACGATGAAATCAGTTAAAGATGAAATCAGTTAAATGAAGATGAAATCAGTTAACGATGAAATCAGTTAAAGATGAAATCAGTTAAATGAAGATGAAATCAGTTAACGATGAAATCAGTTAAATGAAGATGAAATCAGTAAACGATGAAATCAGTTAAAGAAGAAATCAGTTAAATGAAGATGAAATCAGTTAACGATGAAATCAGTTACAGATGAAATCAGTTACATGAAGATGAAATCAGTTAAAGATGAAATCAGTTAAATGAAGAATGAAATCAGTTAACGATGAAATCAGTTAAAGATGAAATCAGTTAAATGAAGATGAAATCAGTTAACGATGAAATCAGTTAAAGATGAAATCAGTTAAATGAAGATGAAATCAGTTAACGATGAAATCAGTTAAAAGAAGATGAAATCAGTTAAAGATGAAATCAGTTAACGATGAAATCAGTTAACGATGAAATCAGTTACAGATGAAATCAGTTACATGAAGATGAAATCAGTTACAGATGAAATCAGTTACATGAAGATTAAATCAGTTAAAGATTAAATCAGTTAAATGAAGATGAAATCAGTTAAAGATGAAATCAGTTAAATGAAGAATGAAAATGAAATCAGTTAAATGAAGATGAAATCAGTTAACGATGAAATCAGTTAAAGATGAAATCAGTTAAATGAAGATGAAATCAGTTAACGATGAAATCAGTTAAAGATGAAATCAGTTAAATGAAGATGAAATCAGTTAACGATGAAATCAGTTAAAGAAGAAATCAGTTAAATGAAGATGAAATCAGTTAACGATGAAATCAGTTAAATGAAGATGAAATCAGTTAACGATGAAATCAGTTAAAGAAGAAATCAGTTAAATGAAGATGAAATCAGTTAACGATGAAATCAGTTAAATGAAGAATGAAATCAGTTAACGATGAAATCAGTTAAAGATGAAATCAGTTAAATGAAGATGAAATCAGTTAACGATGAAATCAGTTAAAGATGAAATCAGTTAAATGAAGATGAAATCAGTTAACGATGAAATCAGTTAAATGAAGATGAAATCAGTTAAAGATGAAATCAGTTAACGATGAAATCAGTTAACGATGAAATCAGTTACAGATGAAATCAGTTACATGAAGATGAAATCAGTTACAGATGAAATCAGTTACATGAAGATTAAATCAGTTAAAGATTAAATCAGTTAAATGAAGATGAAATCAGTTAAAGATGAAATCAGTTAAATGAAGAATGAAAATGAAATCAGTTAAATGAAGATGAAATCAGTTAACGATGAAATCAGTTAAAGATGAAATCAGTTAAATGAAGATGAAATCAGTTAACGATGAAATCAGTTAAATGAAGATGAAATCAGTTAACGATGAAATCAGTTAAAGATGAAATCAGTTAAATGAAGATGAAATCAGTTAACGATGAAATCAGTTAAAGATGAAATCAGTTAAAGATGAAATCAGTTACATGAAGATTAAATCAGTTAACGATGAAATCAGTTACATGAAGATTAAATCAGTTAACGATGAAATCAGTTAAAGATGAAATCAGTTAAATGAAGATGAAATCAGTTAAAGATGAAATCAGTTAAATGAAGAATGAAAATGAAATCAGTTACATGAAGATGAAATCAGTTAACGATGAAATCAGTTAAAGATGAAATCAGTTACATGAAGATGAAATCAGTTAACGATGAAATCAGTTAAATGAAGATGAAATCAGTTAAAGATGAAATCAGTTACAGATGAAATCAGTTAACGATGAAATCAGTTAAATGAAGATGAAATCAGTTAACGATGAAATCAGTTAAAGATGAAATCAGTTAAATGACGATGAAATCAGTTAACGATGAAATCAGTTAAATGAAGATGAAATCAGTTAAAGATGAAATCAGTTACAGATGAAATCAGTTAAATGAAGATGAAATCAGTTAAAGATGAAATCAGTTATAGATGAAATCAGTGAAATGAAGATGAAATCAGTTAACGATGAAATCAGTTAATGATGAAATCAGTTAAAGATGAAATCAGTTAAATGAAGATGAAATCAGTTAAATGAAGATGAAATCAGTTAACGATGAAATCAGTTAAATGAAGATGAAATCAGTTAAATGAAGATGAAATCAGTTAAAGATGAAATCAGTTAAATGAAGATGAAATCAGTTAAATGAAGATGAAATCAGTTAACGATGAAATCAGTTAACGATGAAATCAGTTAACGATGAAATCAGTTAAATGAAGATGAAATCAGTTAACGATGAAATCAGTTAAAGATGAAATCAGTTAAATGAAGATGAAATCAGTTAACGATGAAATCAGTTACAGATGAAATCAGTTACATGAAGATGAAATCAGTTAAAGATGAAATCAGTTAAATGAAGAATGAAATCTGTTACAGATGAAATCAGTTAAATGAAGATGAAATCAGTTAACGATGTAATCAGTTAAAGATGAAATCAGTTAAATGAAGATGAAATCAGTTAACGATGAAATCAGTTAAATGAAGATGAAATCAGTTAACGATGAAATCAGTTAAAGATGAAATCAGTTAAATGAAGATGAAATCAGTTAACGATGAAATCAGTTAAAGATGAAATCAGTTAAAGATGAAATCAGTTACATGAAGATTAAATCAGTTAACGATGAAATCAGTTACATGAAGATTAAATCAGTTAACGATGAAATCAGTTAAAGATGAAATCAGTTAAATGAAGATGAAATCAGTTAAAGATGAAATCAGTTAAATGAAGAATGAAAATGAAATCAGTTACATGAAGATGAAATCAGTTAACGATGAAATCAGTTAAAGATGAAATCAGTTAAATGAAGATGAAATCAGTTAACGATGAAATCAGTTAAATGAAGATGAAATCAGTTAAAGATGAAATCAGTTACAGATGAAATCAGTTAACGATGAAATCAGTTAAATGAAGATGAAATCAGTTAACGATGAAATCAGTTAAAGATGAAATCAGTTAAATGAAGATGAAATCAGTTAACGATGAAATCAGTTAAATGAAGATGAAATCAGTTAAAGATGAAATCAGTTACAGATGAAATCAGTTAAATGAAGATGAAATCAGTTAAAGATGAAATCAGTTATAGATGAAATCAGTGAAATGAAGATGAAATCAGTGAAATGAAGATGAAATCAGTTAACGATGAAATCAGTTAATGATGAAATCAGTTAAAGATGAAATCAGTTAAATGAAGATGAAATCAGTTAAATGAAGATGAAATCAGTTAACGATGAAATCAGTTAAATGAAGATGAAATCAGTTAAATGAAGATGAAATCAGTTAACGATGAAATCAGTTACATGAAGATTAAATCAGTTAAATATTAAATCAGTTAAATGAAGATGAAATCAGTTAAAGATGAAATCAGTTAAATGAAGATGAAATCAGTTAAATGAAGATGAAATCAGTTAACGATGAAATCAGTTAACGATGAAATCAGTTAACGATGAAATCAGTTAAATGAATATGAAATCAGTTAACGATGAAATCAGTTATAGATGAAATCAGTTAAATGAAGATGAAATCAGTTAAATGAAGATGAAATCAGTTAACGATGAAATCAGTTAAATGAAGATGAAATCAGTTAAATGAAGATGAAATCAGTTAACGATGAAATCAGTTACATGAAGATTAAATCAGTTAAAGATTAAATCAGTTAAATGAAGATGAAATCAGTTAAAGATGAAATCAGTTAAATGAAGATGAAATCAGTTAAATGAAGATGAAATCAGTTAACGATGAAATCAGTTAACGATGAAATCAGTTAACGATGAAATCAGTTAAATGAAGATGAAATCAGTTAACGATGAAATCAGTTATAGATGAAATCAGTTAAATGAAGATGAAATCAGTTAACGATGAAATCAGTTAAAGATGAAATCAGTTAAATGAAGATGAAATCAGTTAACGATGAAATCAGTTACAGATGAAATCAGTTACAGATGAAATCAGTTACATGAAGATGAAATCAGTTAAAGATTAAATCAGTTAAATGAAGATGAAATCAGTTAAAGATGAAATCAGTTAAATGAAGAATGAAAATGAAATCAGTTAAATGAAGATGAAATCAGTTAACGATGAAATCAGTTAAAGATGAAATCAGTTAAATGAAGATCAAATCAGTTAACGATGAAATCAGTTAAATGAAGATGAAATCAGTTAACGATGAAATCAGTTAAAGATGAAATCAGTTAAATGAAGATGAAATCAGTTAACGATGAAATCAGTTAAAAATGAAATCAGTTAAATGAAGATGAAATCAGTTAAAGATGAAATCAGTTAAAGATGAAATCAGTTAAATGAAGATGAAATCAGTTAACGATGAAATCATTTAACGATGAAATCAGTTAACGATGAAATCAGTTAAAGATGAAATCAGTTAAATGAAGATGAAATCAGTTAACGATGAAATCAGTTAATTGAAGATGAAATCAGTTAACGATGAAATCAGTTAAAGATGAAATCAGTTAAATGAAGATGAAATCAGTTAACGATGAAATCAGTTAAATGAAGATGAAATCAGTTAACGATGAAATCAGTTAAAGATGAAATCAGTTAACGATGAAATCAGTTAAATGAAGATGAAATCAGTTAACGATGAAATCAGTTAAAGATGAAATCAGTTAAATGAAGATGAAATCAGTTAACGATGAAATCAGTTAACGATGAAATCAGTTAAAGATGAAATCAGTTAAATGAAGATGAAATCAGTTAACGATGAAATCAGTTAAAGATGAAATCAGTTAAATGAAGATGAAATCAGTTAACGATGAAATCAGTTAAATGAAGATGAAATCAGTTAAAGATGAAATCAGTTAAATGAAGATGAAATCAGTTAAAGATGAAATCAGTTACAGATGAAATCAGTTACATGAAGATAAAATAAGTTAACGATGAAATCAGTTAAAGATGAAATCAGTTAACGATGAAATCAGTTACAGATGAAATCAGTTACATGAAGATGAAATCAGTTAAAGATGAAATCAGTTAAATGAAGAATGAAATCAGTTAACGATGAAATCAGTTAAAGATGAAATCAGTTAAATGAAGATGAAATCAGTTAACGATGAAATCAGTTAAAAATGAAATCAGTTAAATGAAGATGAAATCAGTTAAACGAAGATGAAATCAGTTAAACGAAGATGAAATCAGTTAACGATGAAATCAGTTAAATGAAGATGAAATCAGTTAACGATGAAATCAGTTACAGATGAAATCAGTTAACGATGAAATCAGTTAAAGATGAAATCAGTTACATGAAGATGAAATCAGTTAACGATGAAATCAGTTAACGATGAAATTAGTTAACGATGAAATCAGTTAAATGAAGAATGAAAATGAAATCAGTTAAATGAAGATGAAATCAGTTAACGATGAAATCAGTTAAATGAAGATGAAATCAGTTAACGATGAAATCAGTTAAAGATGAAATCAGTTACAGATGAAATCAGTTACATGAAGATTAAATCAGTTAACGATGAAGTCAGTTAAATAAAGAATGAAAATGAAATCAGTTAAATGAAGATGAAATCAGTTAACGATGAAATCAGTTAAATGAAGATGAAATCAGTTAACGATGAAATCAGTTAAAGATGAAATCAGTTACAGATGAAATCAGTTACATGAAGATGAAATCAGTTAACGATGAAATCAGTTAAAAATGAAATCAGTTAACGATGAAATCAGTTAAATGAAGATGAAATCAGTTAACGATGAAATCAGTTAAAGATGAAATCAGTTACATGAAGATGAAATCAGTTACAGACGAAATCAGTTACAGATGAAATCAGTTAACGATGAAATCAGTTAACGATGAAATCAGTTAACGATGAAATAAGTTAAATGAAGATGAAATCAGTTAACGATGAAATCAGTTACATGAAGATGAAATCAGTTAACGATGAAATCAGTTAAATGAAGATGAAATCAGTTAAATGAAGATGAAATCAGCTAACGATGAAATCAGTTACAGATGAAGTCAGTTAAATGAAGATGAAATCAGTTAACGATGAAATTAGTTAAAGATGAAGTCAGTTAAATGAAGATGAAATCAGTTAACGATGAAATCAGTTAAAGATGAAGTCAGTTAAATGAAGATGAAATCAGTCAACGATGAAATCAGTTAAAGATGAAGTCAGTTAAATGAAGATGAAATCAGTTAACGATGAAATCAGTTAAATGAAGATGAAATCAGTTAACGATGAAATCAGTTGAAGATGAAATCAGTTAAATGAAGATGAAATCAGTTAACGATGAAATTAGTTAAAGATGAAATCAGTTACAGATGAAATCAGTTACATGAAGATGAAATCAGTTAAAGATGAAATCAGTTAACGATGAAATCAGTTAAATGAAGAATGAAAATGAAATCAGTTAAATGAAGATGAAATCAGTTAACGATGAAATCAGTTAAAGATGAAATCAGTTATATGAAGATGAAATCAGTTAACGATGAAATTAGTTAAAGATGAAATCAGTTAAATGAAGATGAAATCAGTTAACGATGAAATCAGTTAAAGATGAAATCAGTTAAAGATGAAATCAGTTAAATGAAGATGAAATCAGTTAACGATGAAATCAGTTAACGATGAAATCAGTTAAATGAAGATGAAATCAGTTAACGATGAAATCAGTTGAAGATGAAATCAGTTAACGATGAAATCAGTTAAAGATGAAATCAGTTAAATGAAGATGAAATCAGTTAACGATGAAATCAGTTAAAGATGAAATCAGTTAAATGAAGATGAAATCATTTAACGATGAAATCAGTTAAATGAAGATGAAATCAGTTACAGATGAAATCAGTTAAATGAAGATGAAATCAGTTAACGATGAAATCAGTTAAAGATTAAATCAGTTAAATGAAGATGAAATCAGTTAAAGATGAAATCAGTAAAATGAAGATGAAATCAGTTAAAGATGAAATCAGTTAAATGAAGAATGAAAATGAAATCAGTTAAATGAAGATGAAATCATTTAACGATGAAATCAGTTAAAGATGAAATCAGTTAAATGAAGATGAAATCAGTTAACGATGAAATCAGTTAAATGAAGATGAAATCAGTTAAATGAAGATGAAATCAGTTAACGATGAAATCAGTTACATGAAGATTAAATCAGTTAAAGATTAAATCAGTTAAATGAAGATGAAATCAGTTAAAGATGAAATCAGTTAAATGAAGAATGAAAATGAAATCAGTTAAATGAAGATGAAATCAGTCAACGATGAAATCAGTTAAAGATGAAATCAGTTAAATGAAGATGAAATCAGTTAACGATGAAATCAGTTAAATGAAGATGAAATCAGTTAACGATGAAATCAGTTAAAGATGAAATCAGTTAAATGAAGATGACATCAGTTAAAGATGAAATCAGTTACAGATGAAATCAGTTACATGAAGATGAAATCAGTTAAAGATGAAATCAGTTAACGATGAAATCAGTTAAATGAAGAATGAAAATGAAATCAGTTAAATGAAGATGAAATCAGTTAACGATGAAATCAGTTAAAGATGAAATCAGTTAAATGAAGATGAAATCAGTTAACGATGAAATCAGTTAAATGAAGATGAAATCAGTTAACGATGAAATCAGTTAAAGATTAAATCAGTTAAAGATGAAATCAGTTACATGAAGATGAAATCAGTTAAATGAAGATGAAATCAGTTAAATGAAAATGAAATCAGTTACAGATGAAATCAGTTAAATGAAGATGAAATCAGTTAACGATGAAATTAGTTAAAGATGAAATCAGTTAAATGAAGATGAAATCAGTTAACGATGAAATCAGTTAAATGAAGATGAAATCAGTTAAATGAAGATGAAATCAGTTAACGATGAAATCAGTTAAATGAAGATGAAATCAGTTAACGATGAAATCAGTTAAAGATGAAATCAGTTAAATGAAGATGAAATCAGTTAACGATGAAATCAGTTAAATGAAGATGAAATCAGTTAACGATGAAATCAGTTAAATGAAGATGAAATCAGTTAAATGAAGATGAAATCAGTTAACGATGAAATCAGTTAAATGAAGATGAAATCAGTTAACGATGAAATCAGTTAAATGAAGATGAAATCAGTTAACGATGAAATCAGTTAAAGATGAAATCAGTTAAATGAAGATGAAATCAGTTAACGATGAAATCAGTTAAATGAAGATGAAATCAGTTACAGATGAAATCAGTTAAATGAAGATGAAATCAGTTAACGATGAAATCAGTTAAAGATTAAATCAGTTAAATGAAGATTAAATCAGTTAAAGATGAAATCAGTTAAATGAAGATGAAATCAGTTAAAGATGAAATCAGTTAAATGAAGAATGAAAATGAAATCAGTTAAATGAAGATGAAATCATTTAACGATGAAATCAGTTAAAGATGAAATCAGTTAAATGAAGATGAAATCAGTTAACGATGAAATCAGTTACATGAAGATGAAATCAGTTAACGATGAAATCAGTTAAAGATTAAATCAATTAAATGAAGATGAAATCAGTTAACGATGAAATCAGTTAAATGAAGATGAAATCAGTTAACGATGAAATCAGTTAAGTGAAGATGAAATCAGTTAAATGAAGATGAAATCAGTTAAAGATGAAATCAGTTACATGAAGATGAAATCAGTTAAAGATGAAATCAGTTAACGATGAAATCAGTTAAATGAAGAATGAAAATGAAATCAGTTAAATGAAGATGAAATCAGTTAACGATGAAATCAGTTAAAGATGAAATCAGTTAAATGAAGATGAAATCAGTTAACGATGAAATCAGTTAAATGAAGATGAAATCAGTTAACGATGAAATCAGTTAAAGATGAAATCAGTTAAAGATGAAATCAGTTACATGAAGATGAAATCAGTTAAATGAAGATGAAATCAGTTAAATGAAGATGAAATCAGTTACAGATGAAATCAGTTAATTGAAGATGAAATCAGTTAATGATGAAATCAGTTAAATGAAGATGAAATCAGTTACAGATGAAATCAGTTAAAGATGAAATCAGTTAACGATGAAATCAGTTATAGATGAAATCAGTTACAGATGAAATCAGTTACAGATGAAATCAGTTACATGAAGATGAAATCAGTTAACGATGAAATCAGTTAAAGATGAAATCAGTTAAATGAAGATGAAATCAGTTAACGATGAAATCAGTTAAATGAAGATGAAATCAGTTAAAGATGAAATCAGTTAAATGAAGATGAAATCAGTTAACGATGAAATCAGTTAAAGATTAAATCAGTTAAATGAAGATGAAATCAGTTAAAGATGAAATCAGTTAAATGAAGAATGAAAATGAAATCAGTTAAATGAAGATGAAATCAGTTAACGATGAAATCAGTTAAAGATGAAATCAGTTAAATGAAGATGAAATCAGTTAACGATGAAATCAGTTAAATGAAGATGAAATCAGTTAACGATGAAATCAGTTAAAGATGAAATCAGTTAAATGAAGATGAAATCAGTTAACGATGAAATCAGTTAAATGAAGATGAAATCAGTTAACGATGGAATCAGTTAAAGATGAAATCAGTTAAATGAAGATGAAATCAGTTAAATGAAGATGAAATCAGTTAAATGAAGATGAAATCAGTTAAAGATGAAATCAGTTACAGATGAAATCAGTTACATGAAGATGAAATCAGTTAAAGATGAAATCAGTTAACGATGAAATCAGTTAAATGAAGATGAAATCAGTTAACGATGAAATCAGTTAAAGATGAAATCAGTTAAATGAAGATGAAATCAGTTAACGATGAAATCAGTTAAATGAAGATGAAATCAGTTAACGATGAAATCAGTTAAAGATGAAATCAGTTAAAGATGAAATCAGTTACATGAAAATGAAATCAGTTAAATGAAGATGAAATCAGTTAAATGAAGATGAAATCAGTTACAGATGAAATCAGTTAAATGAAGATGAAATCAGTTAATGATGAAATCAGTTAAATGAAGATGAAATCAGTTACAGATGAAATCAGTTAAAGATGAAATCAGTTAACGATGAAATCAGTTATAGATGAAATCAGTTACAGATGAAATCAGTTACAGATGAAATCAGTTACATGAAGATGAAATCAGTTAACGATGAAATCAGTTAAAGATGAAATCAGTTAAATGAAGATGAAATCAGTTAACGATGAAATCAGTTAAATGAAGATGAAATCAGTTAAAGATGAAATCAGTTAAATGAAGATGAAATCAGTTAACGATGAAATCAGTTAAAGATTAAATCAGTTAAATGAAGATGAAATCAGTTAAAGATGAAATCAGTTAAATGAAGAATGAAAATGAAATCAGTTAAATGAAGATGAAATCAGTTAACGATGAAATCAGTTAAAGATGAAATCAGTTAAATGAAGATGAAATCAGTTACAGATGAAATCAGTTACATGAAGATGAAATCAGTTAACGATGAAATCAGTTAAAGATGAAATCAGTTAAATGAAGATGAAATCAGTTAACGATGAAATCAGTTAAATGAAGATGAAATCAGTTAACGATGAAATCAGTTAAAGATGAAATCAGTTAAAGATGAAATCAGTTAAATGAAGATGAAATCAGTTAACGATGAAATCAGTTAAATGAAGATGAAATCAGTTAACGATGAAATCAGTTAAAGATGAAATCAGTTAAATGAAGATGAAATCAATTAACGATGAAATCAGTTAAATGAAGATGAAATCAGTTAACGATGAAATCAGTTAAATGAAGATGAAATCAGTTAAAGATGAAATCAGTTAAAGATGAAATCAGTTACATGAAGATGAAATCAGTTAAATGAAGATGAAATCAGTTAAATGAAGATGAAATCAGTTACAGATGAAATCAGTTAAATGAAGATGAAATCAGTTAACGATGAAATCAGTTAAATGAAGATGAAATCAGTTAACGATGAAATCAGTTAAAGATGAAATCAGTTACAGATGAAATCAGTTACATGAAGATGAAATCAGTTACAGATGAAATCAGTTACAGATGAAATCAGTTAAATGAAGATGAAATCAGTTACAGATGAAATCAGTTAAATGAACATGAAATCATTTACAGATGAAATCAGTTACATGAAGATGAAATCAGTTAACGATGAAATCAGTTAAAGATGAAATCAGTTAAATGAAGATGAAATCAGTTAACGATGAAATCAGTTAAATGAAGATGAAATCAGTTAACGATGAAATCAGTTAAATGAAGAATTAAAATGAAATCAGTTAAATGAAGATGAAATCAGTTAACGATGAAATCAGTTAACGATGAAATCAGTTAAATGAAGATGAAATCAGTTAAAGATGAAATCAGTTAAATGAAGAATGAAAATGAAATCAGTTGAATGAAGATGATATCAG
Organism: Semicossyphus pulcher; assembly: GCF_022749685.1. Classification (NCBI taxonomy): domain Eukaryota; kingdom Metazoa; phylum Chordata; class Actinopteri; order Labriformes; family Labridae; genus Semicossyphus; species Semicossyphus pulcher. Next base: position 2,965,839 of record NW_027211703.1, read on the forward strand.
TTAACGATGAAATCAGTTAACGATGAAATCAGTTAAATGAAGATGAAATCAGTTAACGATGAAATCAGTGAAAGATGAAATCAGTTAAATGAAGATGAAATCAGTTAACGATGAAATCAGTTAAATGAAGATGAAATCAGTTAACGATGAAATCAGTTAAAGATGAAATCAGTTAAATGAAGATGAAATCAGTTAACGATGAAATCAGTTAAATGAAGATGAAATCAGTTACAGATGAAGATTAAATCAGTTAAAGATTAAATCAGTTAAATGTAGATGAAATCAGTTAAAGATGAAATCAGTTAAATGAAGAATGAAAATGAAATCAGTTAAATGAAGATGAAATCAGTTAACGATGAAATCAGTTAAAGATGAAATCAGTTAAATGAAGATGAAATCAGTTAACGATGAAATCAGTTAAATGAAGATGAAATCAGTTAAAGATGAAATCAGTTACAGATGAAATCAGTTACAGATGAAATCAGTTAACGATGAAATCAGTTAAAGATGAAATCAGTTAAATTAAGATGAAATCAGTTAACGATGAAATCAGTTAAATGAAGATGAAATCAGTTAACGATGAAATCAGTTACATGAAGATGAAATCAGTTAACGATGAAATCAGTTAACGATGAAATCAGTTAAATGAAGATGAAATCAGTTAACGATGAAATCAGTTACATGAAGATGAAATCAGTTAACGATGAAATCAGTTAACGATGAAATCAGTTAAATGAAGATGAAATCAGTTAAAGATGAAATCAGTTACAGATGAAATCAGTTAAATGAAGATGAAATCAGTTAAATGAAGATGAAATCAGTTAACGATGAAATCAGTTAAAGATGAAATCAGTTAAATGAAGATGAAATCAGTTAACGATGAAATCAGTTAAAGATGAAATCAGTTAAATGAAGATGAAATCAGTTAACGATGAAATCAGTTAAAGATGAAATCAGTTAAATGAAGATGAAATCAGTTAACGATGAAATCAGTTAAATGAAGATGAAATCAGTTAACGATGAAATCAGTTAAAGATGAAATCAGTTAAATGAAGATGAAATCAGTTAACGATGAAATCAGTTACAGATGAAATCAGCTACATGAAGATGAAATCAGTTAAAGATGAAATCAGTTAAATGTAGAATGAAATCAGTTAACGATGAAATCAGTTAAAAAAGAAATCAGTTAAATGAAGATGAAATCAGTTAACGATGAAATCAGTTAAAGATGAAATCAGTTAAATGAAGATGAAATCAGTTAACGATGAAATCAGTAAAAGATGAAATCAGTTAAATGAAGATGAAATCAGTTAACGATGAAATCAGTTAAATGAAGATGAAATCAGTTAAAGATGAAATCAGTTAAAGATGAAATCAGTTAAATGAAGATGAAATCAGTTAACGATGAAATCAGTTACAGATGAAATCAGTTACATGAAGATGAAATCAGTTAAAGATGAAATCAGTTAAATGAAGAATGAAATCAGTTAACGATGAAATCAGTTAAAGATTAAATCAGTTAAATGAAGATGAAATCAGTTAACGATGAAATCAGTTAAATGAAGATGAAATCAGTTAAAGATGAAATCAGTTAAATGAAGAATGAAAATGAAATCAGTTAAATGAAGATGAAATCAGTTACAGATTAAATCAGTTACATGAAGATGAAATCAGTTACAGATGAAATCAGTTACATGAAGATTAAGTCAGTTAAAGATTTAATCAGTTAAATGAAGATGAAATCAGTTAAAGATGAAATCAGTTAAATGAAGAATGAAAATGAAATCAGTTAAATGAAGATGAAATCAGTTAACGATGAAATCAGTTAAAGATGAAATCAGTTAAATGAAGATGAAATCAGTTAACGATGAAATCAGTTAAATGAAGATGAAATCAGTTAAATGAAGATGAAATCAGTTAACGATGAAATCAGTTAAATGAAGATGAAATCAGTAAACGATGAAATCAGTTAAATGAAGATGAAATCAATTAACTATGAAATCAGTTAAAGATGAAATCAGTTAAATGAAGATGAAATCAGTTAACGATGAAATCAGTTAAAGATGAAATCAGTTACAGATGAAATCAGTTACATGAAGATGAAATCAGTTAACGATGAAATCAGTTAAAGATGAAATCAGTTAACGATGAAATCAGTTAAATGAAGAATGAAAATGAAATCAGTTAAATGAAGATGAAATCAGTTAACGATGAAATCAGTTAAAGATGAAATCAGTTAAATGAAGATGAAATCAGTTAAATGAAGATGAAATCAGTTAACGATGAAATCAGTTAAATGAAGATGAAATCAGTTAACGATGAAATCAGTTAAAGATGAAATCAGTTAAATGAAGATGAAATCAGTTAACGATGAAATCAGTTAAATGAAGATGAAATCAGTTAACGATGAAATCAGTTAAAGATGAAATCAGTTAAATGAAGATGAAATCAGTTAACGATGAAATCAGTTAAAGATGAAATCAGTTACAGATGAAATCAGTTAAAGATGAAATCAGTTAAATGAAGATGAAATCAGTTAAATGAAGATGAAATCAGTTAACGATGAAATCAGTTAAAGATGAAATCAGTTAAATGAAGATGAAATCAGTTAAATGAAGATGAAATCAGTTAACGATGAAATCAGTTAAAGATGAAATCAGTTACAGATGAAATCAGTTAACGATGAAATCAGTTAAAGATGAAATCAGTTAACGATGAAATCAGTTAACGATGAAATCAGTTAAAGATGAAATCAGTTAAATGAAGATGAAATCAGTTAAAGATGAAATCAGTTAAATGAAGATGAAATCAGTTAACGATGAAATCAGTTAAATGAAGATGAAATCAGTTAAAGATGAAATCAGTTAAATGAAGATGAAATCAGTTAACGATGAAATCAGATAAAGATGAAATCAGTTACAGATGAAATCAGTTACATGAAGATTAAATCAGTTAACGATGAAATCAGTTAACGATGAAATCAGTTAAATGAAGAATGAAAATGAAATCAGTTAAATGAAGATGAAATCAGTTAACGATGAAATCAGTTAAAGATGAAATCAGTTAAATGAAGATGAAATCAGTTAACGATGAAATCAGTTAAATGAAGATGAAATCAGTTAACGATGAAATCAGTTAAAGATGAAATCAGTTAAATGAAGATGAAATCAGTTAACGATGAAATCAGTTAACGATGAAATCAGGTAAATGTAGATGAAATCAGTTAAAGATGAAATCAGTTAAATGAAGAATGAAAATGAAATCAGTTAAATGAAGATGAAATCAGTTAAAGATGAAATCAGTTAAATGAAGAATGAAAATGAAATCAGTTAAATGAAGATGAAATCAGTTAACGATGAAATCAGTTAAAGATGAAATCAGTTAAAGATGAAATCAGTTAAATGAAGATGAAATCAGTTAACGATGAAATCAGTTAAATGAAGATGAAATCAGTTAACGATGAAATCAGTTAAAGATGAAATCAGTTAAATAAGGAGGAAATCAGTTAACGATGAAATCAGTTAAATGTAGATGAAATCAGTTAAAGATGAAATCAGTTAAATGAAGAATGAAAATGAAATCAGTTAAATGAAGATGAAATCAGTTAACGATGAAATCAGTTAAAGATGAAATCAGTTAAATGAAGATGAAATCAGTTAACGATGAAATCAGTTAAATGAAGTTGAAATCAGTTAAAGATGAAATCAGTTGATGTGTTGTGTCAGTTGATAGTGGATATCCAACTACCTCACCGACAGGCCACAGTACGTCAGGCTGAAGGACACCATGTCTGACACTGTGGTCAGCAGCACTGGAGCCCCCCATGGCACAGTGCTGGCCCCTCTTCTCTTCACCCTGTACACCTCGGACTTCTGTCACAACTCAGAGCTGTGTCACATACAGAAGTACGCCGATGACACAGCCATCGTTGGATGCATCAGGGACGACAGAGAGGAGGAGTATCGGAGTCTGGTGGGGGACTTTGCTGCTTGGTGCCGCACAAACCACCTAGAGCTCAACACCTCTAAGACAAAGGAGCTGGTCATAGACTTTGGGAGGTCCAGACCGAAGCCGAGACCAGTCCTACTAGAGGGAGCTGAGGTGGAGAGTGTGGACTCCTACAAATACCTCGGGCTGTGTCTGGACAACAAACTGGACTGGTCAACACACACCAGCCACCTGTACGGGAAGACACAAGGCAGGATGTACTTCCTAAGGAGACTGCGGTCTTTTAACATCTGCAGCAAACTGCTGCGGATGTTTTACCAGTCTGTGGTTGCCAGTGTCCTCTTTTACACTGTAGTGTGCTGGGGAGGCAGCACATCCAAGAAGGACACATCCAGACTGGATAAACTGATCAGGCGAGCCGGCTCTGTGATCGGCATGAAGCTGGACCCTCTGGTGACGGTGGCAGAGACAAGGACACTAAACAAACTGTTGGACATTATGGACAATGCCAGCCACCCTCTGCACACCGTCATCAGCAACCAGAGGAGCCTGTTCAGTGAGAGACTGCTCCTTCCAAAGTGCAGGACTAACCGACTGAAGAACTCCTTTGTCCCTCATGCCATCAGGCTGTACAACTCCTCACTTAGGGGGAGGAGGTAACAGGGACAGACTCTCTCACAAGCGGTAGCCACTAATTCAGCTCACAAAGTTAATAGTAGTTAACTTCTTTTATTCAATAGTAATATTTATTTATTTCTCAAAGGGTCATATGTGCAATAAAAATCTGTCAATGTGCAATAATCTCTCACCACAGTGCAATAACCTAATACCACAGTGCAATAACCTAATTTAGTTTAATTGAACTATTACCCACTGTTTACTTGTACATTTTCTAAGAGTGTATATTTTATATATTTTGTTATCTAATTTTGTACTTTTTTATATATATATATATATATATATATCGATAGATATATATATTTTGATCTTTATTTTTTACCCTCTGTGTGCTGATTCTTTCCTATTGTATTGTACTGTATAAGCTGCTGGAGACTGAATTTCCCAGAGGGAGTCATCCCAAAGGGATCAATAAAGTTGAGTCTAAGTCTAAGTCTAAGTTACAGATGAAATCAGTTACAGATGAAATCAGTTAACGATGAAATCAGTTAAATGAAGATGAAATCAGTTAACGATGAAATCAGTTAAAGATGAAATCAGTTAAATGAAGATGAAATCAGTTAACGATGAAATCAGTTAACGATGAAATCAGTTAAATGAAGATGAAATCAGTTAAAGATGAAATCAGTTAAAGATGAAATCAGTTAAATGAAGATGAAATCAGTTAACGATGAAATCAGTTAAATGAAGATGAAATCAGTTAACGATGAAATCAGTTAAATGAAGATGAAATCAGTTAACGATGAAATCAGTTAAAGATGAAATCAGTTAAATGAAGAATGAAAATGAAATCAGTTAAATGAAGATGAAATCAGTTAACGATGAAATCAGTTACAGATGAAATCAGTTACATGAAGATGAAATCAGTTAAAGATGAAATCAGTTACATGAAGAATGAAATCAGTTAACGATGAAATCAGTTAAAGATGAAATCAGTTAAATGAAGATGAAATCAGTTAAAGATGAAATCAGTTACATGAAGATGAAATCAGTTACAGATGAAATCAGTTACATGAAGATGAAATCAGTTAAAGATTAAATCAGTTAAATGAAGATGAAATCAGTTAAAGATGAAATCAGTTAAATGAAGAATGAAAATTAAATCAGTTAAATGAAGATGAAATCAGTTAACGATGAAATCAGTTAAAGATGAAATCAGTTAACGATGAAATCAGTTAAATGAAGAATGAAAATGAAATCAGTTAAATGAAGATGAAATCAGTTAACGATGAAATCAGTTAAAGATGAAATCAGTTAAATGAAGATGAAATCAGTTAACGATGAAATCAGTTAAATGAAGATGAAATCAGTTAACGATGAAATCAGTTAAATGAAGATGAAATCAGTTAACGATGAAATCAGTTAACGATGAAATCAGTTAAATGAAGATGAAATCAGTTAAATGAAGAATGAAAATGAAATCAGTTAAATGAAGATGAAATCAGTTAACGATGAAATCAGTTAAAGATGAAATCAGTTAAATGAAGAATGAAAATGAAATCAGTTAAATGAAGATGAAATCAGTTAACGATGAAATCAGTTACAGATGAAATCAGTTACATGAAGATTAAATCAGTTAAAGATTAAATCAGTTAAATGAAGATGAAATCAGTTAACGATGAAATCAGTTAAATGAAGATGAAATCAGTTAACGATGAAATCAGTTAACGATGAAATCAGTTAACGATGAAATCAGTTAAATGAAGATGAAATCAGTTAACGATGAAATCAGTTAAAGATGAAATCAGTTAAATGAAGATGAAATCAGTTAACGATGAAATCAGTTAAATGAAGATGAAATCAGTTAACGATGAAATCAGTTAACGATGAAATCAGTTAAAGATGAAATCAGTTAAATGAAGATGAAATCAGTTAACGATGAAATCAGTTAAAGATGAAATCAGTTAAATGAAGATGAAATCAGTTAACGATGAAATCAGTTAACGATGAAATCAGTTAACGATGAAATCAGTTAAATGACGATGAAATCAGTTAACGATGAAATCAGTTAACGATGAAATCAGTTACAGATGAAATCAGTTACATGAAGATTAAATCAGTTAAAGATGAAATCAGTTAACGATGAAATCAGTTAAATGAAGAATGAAAATGAAATCAGTTAAATGAAGATGAAATCAGTTAAAGATGAAATCAGTTAAAGATGAAATCAGTTAAGGATGAAATCAGTTAAATGAAGATGAAATCAGTTAACGATGAAATCAGTTAAATGAAGATGAAATCAGTTAACGATGAAATCAGTTAAAGATGAAATCAGTTAAATAAGGAGGAAATCAGTTAACGATGAAATCAGTTAAATGAAGATGAAATCAGTTAACGATGAAATTAGTTAAAGATGAAATCAGTTAAATGAAGATGAAATCAGTTAACGATGAAATCAGTTAAATGAAGATGAAATCAGTTAAAGATGAAATCAGTTAAAGATGAAATCAGTTAAATGAAGATGAAATCAGTTAACGATGAAATCAGTTAAATGAAGATGAAATCAGTTAACGATGAAATCAGTTAAATGAAGATGAAATCAGTTAACGATGAAATCAGTTAAAGATGAAATCAGTTAAATGAAGAATGAAAATGAAATCAGTTAAATGAAGATGAAATCAGTTAACGATGAAATCAGTTAAAGATGAAATCAGTTAAATGAAGATGAAATCAGTTAACGATGAAATCAGTTACATGAAGATGAAATCAGTTAACGATGAAATCAGTTACAGATGAAATCAGTTACATGAAGATGAAATCAGTTAAAGATGAAATCAGTTACATGAAGAATGAAATCAGTTAACGATGAAATCAGTTAAAGATGAAATCATTTAAATGAAGATGAAATCAGTTAAAGATGAAATCAGTTAAAGATGAAATCAGTTAAATGAAGATGAAATCAGTTAACCCTAACCCTTTTTAACTGATTTCATCGTTAACTGATTTCATCTTCATTTAACTGATTTCATTTTCATTCTTCATTTAACTGATTTCATCTTTAACTGATTTCATCTTCATTTAACTGATTTCATCTACATTTAACTGATTTTATCTTTAACTGATTTAATCTTCATGTAACTGATTTCATCTTCATTTAACTGATTTCATTTTCATTCTTCATTTAACTGATTTCATCTTTAACTGATTTCATCTTCATTTAACTGATTTCATCTACATTTAACTGATTTAATCTTTAACTGATTTAATCTTCATGTAACTGATTTCATCTGTAACTGATTTCATCTTCATTTAACTGATTTCATCTTCATTTAACTGATTTCATCGTTAACTGATTTCATCTTCATTTAACTGATTTCATCTTTAACTGATTTCATCTTTAACTGATTTCATCGTGAACTGATTTCATCTTCATTTAACTGATTTCATCTTCATTTAACTGATTTCATCGTTAACTGATTTCATCTTCATTTAACTGATTTCATCGTTAACTGATTTCATCTTCATTTAACTGATTTCATCTTTAACTGATTTCATCGTTAACTGATTTCATCTTCATTTAACTGATTTCATCTTCATTTAACTGATTTCATCTTCATTTAACTGATTTCATCTTTAACTGATTTCATCTTCATTTAACTGATTTCATCGTTAACTGATTTCATCTTCATTTAACTGATTTCATCGTTAACTGATTTCATCTTCATTTAACTGATTTCATCGTTAACTGATTTCATCGTTAACTGATTTCATCTTCATTTAACTGATTTCATCTTCATTTAACTGATTTCATCGTTAACTGATTTCATCTTCATTTAACTGATTTCATCGTTAACTGATTTCATCTTCATTTAACTGATTTCATCTTTAACTGATTTCATCGTTGACTGATTTCATCTTCATTTAACTGATTTCATCTTTAACTGATTTCATCTTTAACTGATTTCATCTTCATTTAACTGACTTCATCTGTAACTGATTTCATCGTTAACTGATTTCATCTTCATTTAACTGATTTCATCTCTAACTGATTTCATCTTCATGTAACTGATTTCATCTGTAACTGATTTCATCTGTAACTGATTTCATCTGTAACTGATTTAATCTTTAACTGATTTAATCTTCATGTAACTGATTTCATCTGTAACTGATTTCATCTTCATGTAACTGATTTCATCTGTAACTGATTTCATCTGTAACTGATTTCATCTTCATTTAACTGATTTCATCGTTAACTGATTTCATCTTCATTTAACTGATTTCATCTTTAACTGATTTCATCGTTAACTGATTTCATCTTCATTTAACTGATTTCATTTTCATTCTTCATTTAACTGATTTCATCTGTAACTGATTTCATCGTTAACTGATTTCATCTTCATTTAACTGATTTCATCTGTAACTGATTTCATCTTCATGTAACTGATTTCATCTGTAACTGATTTCATCTGTAACTGATTTCATCTTTAACTGATTTCATCTTCATTTAACTGATTTCATCGTTAACTGATTTCATCTTCATTTAACTGATTTCATCTTTAACTGATTTCATCGTTAACTGATTTCATCTTCATTTAACTGATTTCATTTTCATTCTTCATTTAACTGATTTCATCTTTAACTGATTTAATCTTCATGTAACTGATTTCATCTGTAACTGATTTCATCTTCATGTAACTGATTTCATCTTCATTTCACTGATTTCATCTTTAACTGATTTCATCGTTAACTGATTTCATCTTCATTTAACTGATTTCATTTTCATTCTTCATTTAACTGATTTCATCGTTAACTGATTTCATCTTCATGTAACTGATTTCATCTGTAACTGATTTCATCTGTAACTGATTTCATCTTTAACTGATTTCATCTTTAACTGATTTCATCGTTTACTGATTTCATCTTCATTTAACTGATTTCATCTTTAACTGATTTCATCGTTAACTGATTTCATCTTCATTTAACTGATTTCATTTTCATTCTTCATTTAACTGATTTCATCTTTAACTGATTTAATCTTCATGTAACTGATTTCATCTTCATGTAACTGATTTCATCTTCATTTAACTGATTTCATCTTTAACTGATTTCATCGTTAACTGATTTCATCTTCATTTAACTGATTTCATCTGTAACTGATTTCATCGTTAACTGATTTCATCTTCATTTAACTGATTTCATCTTCATTTAACTGATTTCATCTTTAACTGATTTCATCGTTAACTGATTTCATCTTCATTTAACTGATTTCATCTTCATTTAACTGATTTCATCTTTAACTGATTTCATCTTTAACTGATTTCATCTTCATTTAACTGACTTCATCGTTAACTGATTTCATCTTCATTTAACTGATTTCATTTTCATTCTTCATTTAACTGATTTAATCTTTAACTGATTTAATCTTCATGTAACTGATTTCATCTGTAACTGATTTCATCTTCATGTAACTGATTTCATCTGTAACTGATTTCATCTTCATGTAACTGATTTCATCTGTAACTGATTTCATCTGTAACTGATTTCATCTTCATTTAACTGATTTCATCTGTAACTGATTTCATCTGTAACTGATTTCATCGTTAACTGATTTCATCTTCATTTAACTGACTTCATCTTTAACTGATTTCATCGTTAACTGATTTCATCTTCATTTAACTGATTTCATCGTTAACTGATTTCATCTTCATTTAACTGATTTCATCTTTAACTGATTTCATCGTTAACTGATTTCATCTTCATTTAACTGATTTCATCTTTAACTGATTTCATCTTTAACTGATTTCATCTTCATTTAACTGATTTCATCGTTAACTGATTTCATCTTCATTTAACTGATTTCATTTTCATTCTTCATTTAACTGATTTCATCTTTAACTGATTTCATCTTCATTTAACTGATTTCATCTACATTTAACTGATTTAATCTTTAACTGATTTAATCTTCATGTTACTGATTTCATCTGTAACTGATTTCATCTTTAACTGATTTCATCGTTAACTGATTTCATCTTCATTTAACTGATTTCATCTTCATTTAACTGATTTCATCTTTAACTGATTTCATCTTCATTTAACTGATTTCATCGTTAACTGATTTCATCTTCATTTAACTGATTTCATCTTCATTTAACTGATTTCATCGTTAACTGATTTCATCTTCATTTAACTGATTTCATTTTCATTCTTCATTTAACTGATTTCATCTTTAACTGATTTCATCTTCATTTAACTGATTTCATCTACATTTAACTGATTTCATCTTTAACTGATTTAATCTTCATGTAACTGATTTCATCTGTAAATGATTTCATCTTCATGTAACTGATTTCATCTGTAACTGATTTCATCTTTAACTGATTTCATCTTCATTTAACTGATTTCATCGTTAACTGATTTCATCTTCATTTAACTGATTTCATCGTTAACTGATTTCATCTTCATTTAACTGATTTCATCTTTAACTGATTTCATCGTTAACTGATTTCATCTTCATGTAACTGACTTCATCTTTAACTGATTTCATCGTTAACTGATTTCATCTTCATTTAACTGATTTCATCGTTAACTGATTTCATCTTCATTTAACTGATTTCATCTGTAACTGATTTCATCGTTAACTGATTTCATCTTCATTTAACTGATTTCATTTTCATTCTTCATTTAACTGATTTCATCGTTAACTGATTTCATCTTCATTTAACTGACTTCATCTTTAACTGATTTCATCGTTAACTGATTTCATCTTCATTTAACTGATTTCATCGTTAACTGATTTCATCTTCATTTAACTGATTTCATCTTTAACTGATTTCATCGTTTACTGATTTCATCTTCATTTAACTGATTTCATCGTTAACTGATTTCATCGTTAACTGATTTCATCTTCATTTAACTGATTTCATCTTTATTTAACTGATTTCATCTGTAACTGATTTCATCTGTAACTGATTTCATCTTCATGTAACTGATTTCATCTTTAACTGATTTCATCGTTAACTGATTTCATCTTTAACTGATTTCATCGTTAACTGATTTCATCTTCATTTAACTGATTTCATCGTTAACTGATTTCATCTTCATTTAACTGATTTCATCTTTAACTGATTTCATCGTTAACTGATTTCATCTTCATTTAACTGATTTCATCTTTAACTGATTTCATCTTCATTTAACTGATTTAATCTTCATTTAACTGATTTAATCTTCATGTAACTGATTTCATCTGTAACTGATTTCATCTTCATTTAACTGATTTCATCTGTAACTGATTTCATCTGTAACTGATTTCATCTTTAACTGATTTCATCTTCATTTAACTGATTTCATCTTTAACTGATTTCATCGTTAACTGATTTCATCTTCATTTAATTGATTTCATCGTTAACTGATTTCATCTTCATTTAACTGATTTCATCGTTAACTGATTTCATCGTTAACTGATTTCATCTTCATTTAACTGATTTCATCTTCATTTAACTGATTTCATCTTTAACTGATTTCATCGTTAACTGATTTCATCTTCATTTAACTGATTTCATCTTCATTTAACTGATTTCATCTTTAACTGATTTCATCTTCATTTAACTGATTTCATCTTTAACTGATTTAATCTTCAGTTCTTTAAAGAGAGGCATAACATGAATCACCATGAGTAGCACTTAACAATATTCGGCACATTGGAAGAAAAACTTCCTTTAACAGGCAGAAACCTTGAGCAGAACCAGACTCATGTTGAACAGCCATCTGAAGAGACTGGATGGGCCGAACATGGGAGAGAAGGAGATGCAGGATAGAGACAGGCAAAGAGAGCAACAACAACATATGTCCTTGTTACATCAACAACAACAGGTAATACATACTTATGGTTACAATGCCAATAATAGTGGTACACTAGGGTGAAGATTAGCAAAAAAATAAATTAGCGAGAGAAGCTGAGTAATGATAAAGGCTGTAGTAATCGTTATTGTAACAGTTGAAGTCAACAGGTCTACTATTTGCATTAGCAGCAACAATAATGATACTATGGGGAAGACTGATGTTAGTAGTTGTTGCAGTCGAGCAGGTCCACAGCAGCAGGTGGTCTGCAGCAACAATCCCCAGGAGCCTACAAGACAAGGGAGCACTGATGTCTTCTGGCACTGAGGGCAAGTCCTACAAAACTGGGCAACATCTGCCTGTAACCTAAGTCAGTGAACGTGGCGTCCAATGCGGGCTAGGGTTTTGTGTTTCCCCAAGTGGCCAGCCCAGGGAACAGAGTGGCCCAAAAGAAGTACTGTGTCTCAGGCACTCTTGGGAACCACTAGCTGCTTCACTGGTCCATGCTGATGGAAGAGAATACCCTTCTGCATGAAATACTCCTCTCCTGAACTGTACTCAAGCTCGCTCTCCATCTCTCTCTCTTTAGCCGTCTGCAAAAAGGTGACTAAACTGCGGTCATCTTGTTGCATCTGATGCACGTTTGAAGGTACCTTGAAACCCAGTGGCAAATCTGGAGCCTCTTCACTTGCTGGTTTTACAACTGTGTGCTGGAATTTCTCCTGCCTCCTTTGTCTGCGTGACTTCTGAGACTTCCCTGGCTGGATGTCTCGGTCTGTGTCATTAAAAGGCAGGGCACTGAGGGTTACAGAGGGCTCATTCACTAGCTTAGCTTGGGCTCTCGTTACTGCAACATTACAGCTTTGAGGTTGGTGTAGCAAATCAAACAAAACTGGCAGATCACTACCCAACACCACTGGAAAAGGAAGATTGTCAGCAACTCCAATGTTCACAAGGTAGGGTTGCCCTTGGACTTCAATGTATATATCAGCAGTGGGGTAAGGCTTCCGATCCCCGTGCACACAGCAGATGGGAATAGTCTCTAGAGTATAGATAACATTAGCTGGTACGTACTGCCTGTGCACCAGGGTCTGATCACTACTAGTGTCAATAAGAGCCTTCAGAGCTTTACCATTAATTTTAACAGTTGTCATTTATGGATTGATTTTTAGATGTATGGTCATTCTGACGAGGCACAAAACACATTTGTGTGAGCTCAAGAGGGTTCTTTGGGCACCTTGGTTTAGTGTGACCTTCCTGTCCACACAGGTAACGAATGGAAACTTTGCTAGACTGTTTTGTTGGAGTGTATACTGGCTGGTTCTCCCTCATGGGAGCCTTACTCACACCTGGTGTTGCCCTCTGATGATGTTGAACTAATGCAAACAACTTTAAATGAATGAAAATAGCTAAATTGACCAGTTACTGAAGAGTTCTTTAAAGAAAACTAATATAGAAATGCAAATAAGTATAAGTAAAACAGAGGTCAAAAGTTTTAATCAGATGGAAAATCACACAAATATGGCAAGAAAGGTAAGGTAGGGGCACTGTGCACCAAACAAAACAATGAAAATGATAGGGAAACACCAGACAGGGCTGTGTGAGGAGTGTCAGGAATAGCAGTCAGTGGAACGTGTGTTGCTTAGCTGTAGGTGTTATAGAACAGAGAGAGAGAAGATGGGGGACAATTTGAGGGAATTAGAGATGCAGAAACTAACATTAAAGGGACTACGTACTATTAGTGAAAGGGCACAGCTCAGGGTACTGTTAGCTTTCCTAAGGGACACTGTGGTGTATTATAGCAGTGGTTCCCAATGTTTTTTCCTTGGAGTCCCCCTGCTTGTATCTAAGAAAGGCTGAGCCCCCCTAGCCTGCACATCAGTGGCGGTTCTAGACCAATTTTAATGAGGGGGCCTGGCTGGGGCCAGGGGTTTTGTCAGAGGGGCACATTCAACCCGGGGCAAAAAAGACAAAGATTCGAAATCTTATTTGATTTATTTTTATTTTCATAAAACTAGTGATAAACCATTGTAACCAAAGTGAATGGTTCAAAATATCACATTTGAGACACAAATATTTAAAAAATGATTTTACAGACTGTATTGACTGGAGAAAATAATCAGCAGATGAATTGATAATGAAAATAACTGTTAGGTGCAGCCTTGGTTCAGTTTCTCAGTCCAAAATTATATACATACATTGGCTGCCCTACTATTACAGCAACTGTATTCTGCGGTTTTGGTGATTTCTGGCGAACCGATCAACAAATGAGTTAAGACTCAATGCCTTTGCCCTCCTAGACTCGATGCTCAGTACACCCAGATTGCTTAATCTCTCGTCGTTCATGGTGGATCTGAGGTATGCTTTCACAAGCTTTAAAGTAGAAAAACTCTGTTCACAAGAAGCAGTACTCACTGGGATCGCAACTGCTATTTTACAGAGTCTGTGGGGTCAAAAAACACTTCTTTATATGGCTCAATGAACTGTACTAGCTCTACTGTACTGGAGGGTCTCTGCATCCCAGTCTGTATTTTCCTGTCTAAGATCCTTCTGAACTGATGTAGTTCATGCCCCAGGTCATCAATATTTGAATCATGCAATCGAGCAAATGAAAACAGAGCTGTCTCTTTCAGGAATGCATCTTTTTGGGGATTTAGAGCCTGGATGCGATTCATTATGTCACAGTTTCTCCTAGAAAATCGTCTTTCAAGCTCACTGAGCATTAGATCAATGACAGGGTAGAAAAAGTTTGTACGAAACCCGTCTTTATCTCGTTCTGACTCTCTCTGCCCAACAGTGGTCAGTACACAGTGCTCGCTGAGTTTAGAGCTTAGCGTTTTTTGTCGTTTTGCAGCTGGTGGTGTTGGATCACACTGCCCAAAAACATTCAACACTTCATCCCACACATCATCAAAAAACGACTCCTGCCTGAAATCGTTCAATGTCTGAACTAAAGCTTCAACTAAATCTACAGCTTTTGAAATGTCAAGTGTTGAAGACTGTAGCATATCAGAGAGAAGTTTTGTTTCTCCAAACACTTTATGGAGTGTAACAAGATACACTATGAATTCAAAATCGATCTGTGCCAGCAGACCTCAAGAGCCTCGAGCCTCAACAGATCTTTCACCTTTACATTCTTGGACTATCTCTTGCAGTAGTCGCTTAAGGGCAGGCAGTCGATCCATGATGTTACGTAGAGCTATAAATCGACATGCCCAACGAGTGTCACTTAAACGCTGGAGCTCTCTTGGTGCACCTTCGTACATCTCTCTTTGTATAGCTAGCCATTTAGGATGGACAGCTGATCCAGATGTGAACACATATAGTTTTTCTAGTAAGTAGAAGAACACCTCTACCTCCGGTACAGCTTTGACTGTATCTACTAAAACTAGATTTAGACAGTGGGCGGTGCAATGGATGTAAAAGGCATATTTTGCTTCCTCTTTGATTCTCGCCTGTACCCCGGAATGCTTACCCCTCATGACAGAAGCCCCATCATAAGCTTGGCCTACGAGGTTCTTTTTGTACTCTAGACCATGATTTTCCAGTATGTGGATTATTTTCACACTAAGCCCTGCTGCATCGAGCTTCTCTGTGGATTCAAAACGGAGAAAACTTTCCTGGATAGCTACAATGTAGTAGTACCTTAGTACGAGAGAGATCTGTTCCTTTTTCTTTACATCTTTTGTTTCGTCTGCTATGATGCTGGAGACTTCACTGTTTTTCACTTCTTCTGTAATTTCAGTTCAAACTATGTCTGCTAAACAATCCAGAACCTCATTCTGAATGATTTTGCTTGTGTACTTTGCATTATTAATGGAAGTCAACCTTTTTTTAACAGCTTCGTCGTGGTTAGCGATTGTGTCGAGAATTGCCTTGAAGTTCCCTTTATTATCTGAGTCTGCAGCCTCATCGTGACCTCTTTGAGCCATGTTTTGAGTGGCGGTAAGTAAAAGCACTTCCAATATTGTTTTTATGTATTCCCGATTTTCTTTGACCTGTCTGTTGTGCTCCTTGTTTAAGATATGGACCAGTGTTGCATTAGCTGCTGCAGCTCTCTGATAGTCCCTCCATGTAACCATGGCTTGTTTGTGCCGCTCAGACCTTGAATGCAATGCAAACTCCCCCACTTTGTAAGATGCTTTCTTCCAGTTTTTGAAACCAACTGGCGAGTCAAAGACTGTGTCTGGGCTATTGGGAGGGCTAAAATGTCTGCAAGCGTAACAATACGCAGAGTCCAACTGTTGTGAATATTCAAGGCAGGGGTGGATGTGGTTAGGGTTTCATCGTTAACTGATTTCATCTTCATTTAACTGACTTCATCTTTAACTGATTTCATCGTTAACTGATTTCATCTTCATTTAACTGATTTCATTTTCATTCTTCATTTAACTGATTTCATCGTTAACTGATTTCATCTTCATGTAACTGATTTCATCTGTAACTGATTTCATCTGTAACTGATTTCATCTTCATTTAACTGACTTCATCTTTAACTGATTTCATCGTTAACTGATTTCATCTTCATTTAACTGATTTCATTGTTAACTGATTTCATCTTCATGTAACTGATTTCATCTGTAACTGATTTCATCTTTAACTGATTTCATCGTTAACTGATTTCATCTTCATTTAACTGATTTCATTTTCATTCTTCATTTAACTGATTTCATCTTTAACTGATTTCATCTTCATTTAACTGATTTCATCTACATTTAACTGATTTAATCTTTAACTGATTTAATCTTCATGTAACTGATTTCATCTGTAACTGATTTCATCTTCATGTAACTGATTTCATCTGTAACTGATTTCATCTGTAACTGATTTCATATTTAACTGATTTCATCTTCATTTAACTGATTTCATCGTTAACTGATTTCATCTTCATTTAACTGATTTCATCTTTAACTGATTTCATCGTTAACTGATTTCATCTTCATTTAACTGATTTCATCGTTAACTGATTTCATCTTCATTTAACTGATTTCATCTTTAACTGATTTCATCGTTAACTGATTTCATCTTCATTTAACTGATTTCATCTTTAACTGATTTCATCTTCATTTAACGGATTTCATCTGTAACTGATTTCATCGTTAACTGATTTCATCTTCATTTAACTGATTTAATCTTTAACTGATTTAATCTTCATGTAACTGATTTCATCTGTAACTGATTTCATCTTCATGTAACTGATTTCATCTGTAACTGATTTCATCTTCATTTAACTGATTTCATCTTCATTTAACTGATTTCATCTTCATTTAACTGATTTCATCGTTAACTGATTTCATCTTCATTTAACTGATTTCATCGTTAACTGATTTCATCTTCATTTAACTGATTTCATCGTTAACTGATTTCATCTTCATTTAACTGATTTCATCTTTAACTGATTTCATCGTTAACTGATTTCATCTTCATTTAACTGATTTCATCTTCATTTAACTGATTTCATCGTTAACTGATTTCATCTTCATTTAACTGATTTAATCTTCATTTAACTGATTTCATCTTTAACTGATTTAATCGTTAACTGATTTCATCGTTAACTGATTTCATCTTCATTTAACTGATTTCATCTTTAACTGATTTCATCTTCATTTAACTGATTTCATCGTTAACTGATTTCATCTTCATTTAACTGATTTCATTTTCATTCTTCATTTAACTGATTTCATCTTTAACTGATTTCATCTTCATTTAACTGATTTCATCTACATTTAACTGATTTAATCTTTAACTGATTTAATCTTCATGTAACTGATTTCATCTGTAACTGATTTCATCTGTAACTGATTTCATCTTTAACTGATTTCATTTTCATTCTTCATTTAAATGATTTCATCTGTAACTGATTTCATCTTTAACTGATTTCATCTTCATTTAACTGATTTCATCGTTAACTGATTTCATCTTCATGTAACTGATTTCATCTTTAACTGATTTCATCGTTAACTGATTTCATCTTCATTTAACTGATTTCATCTTTAACTGATTTCATCGTTAACTGATTTCATCTTCATTTAACTGATTTCATCTTCATTTAACTGATTTCATCTTCATTTAACTGATTTCATCTTTAACTGATTTCATCTTTAACTGATTTCATCTTCATTTAACTGATTTCATCTTCATTTAACTGATTTCATCTTTAACTGATTTCATCGTTAACTGATTTCATCTTCATTTAACTGATTTCATCGTTAACTGATTTCATCTTCATTTAACTGATTTCATCTTTAACTGATTTCATCTTTAACTGATTTCATCTTCATTTAACTGATTTCATCTTTAACTGATTTCATCGTTAACTGATTTCATCTTCATTTAACTGATTTCATCTTCATTTAACTGATTTCATCTTTAACTGATTTCATCTTTAACTGATTTCATCTTTAACTGATTTCATCTTCATTTAACTGATTTCATCTTTAACTGATTTCATCGTTAACTGATTTCATCTTCATTTAACTGATTTCATCTTCATTTAACTGATTTCATCTTTAACTGATTTCATCTTTAACTGATTTCATCTTCATTTAACTGATTTCATCTTCATTTAACTGATTTCATCTTCATTTAACTGATTTCATCGTTAACTGATTTCATCTTCATTTAACTGATTTCATCGTTAACTGATTTCATCTTCATTTAACTGATTTCATCGTTAACTGATTTCATCTTCATTTAACTGATTTCATCGTTAACTGATTTCATCTTCATTTAACTGATTTCATCTTTAACTGATTTCATCTTTAACTGATTTCATCTTCATTTAACTGATTTCATCTTCATTTAACTGATTTCATCTTTAACTGATTTCATCGTTAACTGATTTCATCTTCATTTAACTGATTTCATCTTCATTTAACTGATTTCATCTTTAACTGATTTCATCTTTAACTGATTTCATCTTTAACTGATTTCATCTTCATTTAACTGATTTCATCTTCATTTAACTGATTTCATCGTTAACTGATTTCATCTTCATTTAACTGATTTCATCTTCATTTAACTGATTTCATCTTCATTTAACTGATTTCATCTTTAACTGATTTCATCGTTAACTGATTTCATCTTCATTTAACTGATTTCATCTTTAACTGATTTCATCTTTAACTGATTTCATCTTCATTTAACTGATTTCATCTTCATTTAACTGATTTCATCTTTAACTGATTTCATCTTTAACTGATTTCATCTTCATTTAACTGATTTCATCTTCATTTAACTGATTTCATCTTTAACTGATTTCATCTTTAACTGATTTCATCTTTAACTGATTTCATCTTCATTTAACTGATTTCATCTTCATTTAACTGATTTCATCGTTAACTGATTTCATCTTCATTTAACTGATTTCATCTTCATTTAACTGATTTCATCTTCATTTAACTGATTTCATCTTTAACTGATTTCATCTTTAACTGATTTCATCGTTAACTGATTTCATCTTCATTTAACTGATTTCATCTTCATTTAACTGATTTCATCTTCATTTAACTGATTTCATCTTTAACTGATTTCATCTTTAACTGATTTCATCGTTAACTGATTTCATCTTCATTTAACTGATTTCATCTTTAACTGATTTCATCTTTAACTGATTTCATCTTCATTTAACTGATTTCATCTTCATTTAACTGATTTCATCTTTAACTGATTTCATCGTTAACTGATTTCATCTTCATTTAACTGATTTCATCATTAACTGATTTCATCTTCATTTAACTGATTTCATTTTCATTCTTCATTTAACTGATTTCATCTTTAACTGATTTCATCTTCATTTAACTGATTTCATCGTTAACTGATTTCATCTTCATTTAACTGATTTCATCTTCATTTAACTGATTTCATCTTTAACTGATTTCATCTTTAACTGATTTCATCTTCATTTAACTGATTTCATCGTTAACTGATTTCATCTTCATTTAACTGATTTCATCTTTAACTGATTTCATCTTTAACTGATTTCATCGTTAACTGATTTCATCTTCATTTAACTGATTTCATCTTTAACTGATTTCATCGTTAACTGATTTCATCTTCATTTAACTGATTTCATCTTCATTTAACTGATTTCATCTTTAACTGATTTCATCGTTAACTGATTTCATCTTCATTTAACTGATTTCATCTTCATTTAACTGATTTCATCTTCATTTAAAACTGATTTCATCGTTAACTGATTTCATCTTCATTTAACTGATTTCATCTTCATTTAACTGATTTCATCTTTAACTGATTTCATCGTTAACTGATTTCATCGTTAACTGATTTCATCTTTAACTGATTTCATCGTTAACTGATTTCATCTTTAACTGATTTCATCTTTAACTGATTTCATCTTCATTTAACTGATTTCATCGTTAACTGATTTCATCTTCATTTAACTGATTTCATCTTTAACTGATTTCATCTTTAACTGATTTCATCGTTAACTGATTTCATCTTCATTTAACTGATTTCATCTTTAACTGATTTCATCGTTAACTGATTTCATCTTCATTTAACTGATTTCATCTTCATTTAACTGATTTCATCTTTAACTGATTTCATCGTTAACTGATTTCATCTTCATTTAACTGATTTCATCTTCATTTAACTGATTTCATCTTTAACTGATTTCATCGTTAACTGATTTCATCTTCATTTAACTGATTTCATCTTTAACTGATTTCATCTTTAACTGATTTCATCTTCATTTAACTGATTTCATCTTTAACTGATTTCATCTTTAACTGATTTCATCTTCATTTAACTGATTTCATCTTTAACTGATTTCATCGTTAACTGATTTCATCTTCATTTAACTGATTTCATCTTTAACTGATTTCATCTTCATTTAACTGATTTCATCGTTAACTGATTTCATCTTCATTTAACTGATTTCATCGTTAACTGATTTCATCTTCATTTAACTGATTTCATCGTTAACTGATTTCATCTTCATGTAACTGATTTCATCTTTAACTGATTTCATCTTTAACTGATTTCATCTTCATTTAACTGATTTCATCTTCATTTAACTGATTTCATCTTTAACTGATTTCATCGTTAACTGATTTCATCTTCATTTAACTGATTTCATCTTTAACTGATTTCATCTTTAACTGATTTCATCTTTAACTGATTTCATCTTCATTTAACTGATTTCATCTTCATTTAACTGATTTCATCGTTAACTGATTTCATCTTCATTTAACTGATTTCATCTTCATTTAACTGATTTCATCTTTAACTGATTTCATCTTTAACTGATTTCATCGTTAACTGATTTCATCTTCATTTAACTGATTTCATCTTTAACTGATTTCATCTTCATTTAACTGATTTCATCGTTAACTGATTTCATCTTCATTTAACTGATTTCATCATTAACTGATTTCATCTTCATTTAACTGATTTCATTTTCATTCTTCATTTAACTGATTTCATCTTTAACTGATTTCATCTTCATTTAACTGATTTCATCGTTAACTGATTTCATCTTCATTTAACTGATTTCATCTTCATTTAACTGATTTCATCTTTAACTGATTTCATCTTTAACTGATTTCATCTTCATTTAACTGATTTCATCGTTAACTGATTTCATCTTCATTTAACTGATTTCATCTTTAACTGATTTCATCTTTAACTGATTTCATCGTTAACTGATTTCATCTTCATTTAACTGATTTCATCTTTAACTGATTTCATCGTTAACTGATTTCATCTTCATTTAACTGATTTCATCTTCATTTAACTGATTTCATCTTTAACTGATTTCATCGTTAACTGATTTCATCTTCATTTAACTGATTTCATCTTCATTTAACTGATTTCATCTTCATTTAACTGATTTCATCTTTAACTGATTTCATCTTCATTTAACTGAATTCATCTTCATTTAACTGATTTCATCTTTAACTGATTTCATCGTTAACTGATTTCATCTTCATTTAACTGATTTCATCGTTAACTGATTTCATCTTTAACTGATTTCATCGTTAACTGATTTCATCTTTAACTGATTTCATCTTTAACTGATTTCATCTTCATTTAACTGATTTCATCGTTAACTGATTTCATCTTCATTTAACTGATTTCATCTTTAACTGATTTCATCGTTAACTGATTTCATCGTTAACTGATTTCATCTTCATTTAACTGATTTCATCTTTAACTAATTTCATCGTTAACTGATTTCATCTTCATTTAACTGATTTCATCTTCATTTAACTGATTTCATCTTTAACTGATTTCATCGTTAACTGATTTCATCTTCATTTAACTGATTTCATCTTCATTTAACTGATTTCATCTTCATTTAACTGATTTCATCGTTAACTGATTTCATCTTTAACTGATTTCATCTTCATTTAACTGATTTCATCTTCATTTAACTGATTTCATCTTTAACTGATTTCATCGTTAACTGATTTCATCTTCATTTAACTGATTTCATCGTTAACTGATTTCATCTTTAACTGATTTCATCGTTAACTGATTTCATCTTTAACTGATTTCATCTTTAACTGATTTCATCTTCATTTAACTGATTTCATCGTTAACTGATTTCATCTTCATTTAACTGATTTCATCTTTAACTGATTTCATCTTTAACTGATTTCATCTTCATTTAACTGATTTCATCTTTAACTGATTTCATCGTTAACTGATTTCATCTTCATTTAACTGATTTCATCTTCATTTAACTGATTTCATCTTCATTTAACTGATTTCATCTTTAACTGATTTCATCTTTAACTGATTTCATCTTCATTTAACTGATTTCATCTTGATTTAACTGATTTCATCTTTAACTGATTTCATCTTCATTTAACTGATTTCATCTTCATTTAACTGATTTCATCTTTAACTGATTTCATCGTTAACTGATTTCATCTTCATTTAACTGATTTCATCTTCATTTAACTGATTTCATCTTTAACTGATTTCATCTTTAACTGATTTCATCTTCATTTAACTGATTTCATCTTTAACTGATTTCATCTTCATTTAACTGATTTCATCGTTAACTGATTTCATCTTCATTTAACTGATTTCATCTTTAACTGATTTCATCTTTAACTGATTTCATCTTCATTTAACTGATTTCATCTTCATTTAACTGATTTCATCTTTAACTGATTTCATCGTTAACTGATTTCATCTTCATTTAACTGATTTCATCTTTAACTGATTTCATCTTTAACTGATTTCATCGTTAACTGATTTCATCTTCATTTGTACTGATTTCATCTTTAACTGATTTCATCTTTAACTGATTTCATCTTCATTTAACTGATTTCATCTTCATTTAACTGATTTCATCTTTAACTGATTTCATCGTTAACTGATTTCATCTTCATTTAACTGATTTCATCTTCATTTAACTGATTTCATCTTTAACTGATTTCATCTTTAACTGATTTCATCTTTAACTGATTTCATCTTCATTTAACTGATTTCATCTTCATTTAACTGATTTCATTCATTTAACTGATTTCATCTCTTTAATCTTCATTTAACTTATTTCATCGTTCATTTAACTGATTTCATCTTAACTTTCATGATTTCATTTAACTGATTTCATCTTCATTTAACTGATTTCATCTTCTTTAACTGATTTCATCTTCATTTAACTGATTTCATCTTTAACTGATTTCATCGTTTAACTGATTTCATCTTCATTTAACTAATTTCATCGTTAACTGATTTCATCTTCATTTAACTGATTTCATTTTCATTCTTCATTTAACTGATTTCATCTTTAACTGATTTCATCTTCATTTAACTGATTTCATCGTTAACTGATTTCATCTTCATTTAACTGATTTCATCTTCATTTAACTGATTTCATCTTTAACTGATTTCATCGTTAACTGATTTCATCTTCATTTAACTGATTTCATCTTCATTTAACTGATTTCATCTTTAACTGATTTCATCTTTAACTGATTTCATTTTCATTTAACTGATTTCATCTTCATTTAACTGATTTCATCTTTAACTGATTTCATCGTTAACTGATTTCATCTTCATTTAACTGATTTCATCTTCATTTAACTGATTTCATCTTTAACTGATTTCATCTTTAACTGATTTCATCTTTAACTGATTTCATCTTCATTTAACTGATTTCATCGTTAACTGATTTCATCTTCATTTAACTGATTTCATCTTCATTTAACTGATTTCATCTTCATTTAACTGATTTCATCGTTAACTGATTTCATCTTCATTTAACTGATTTCATCTTCATTTAACTGATTTCATCTTTAACTGATTTCATCGTTAACTGATTTCATCTTCATTTAACTGATTTCATCTTCATTTAACTGATTTCATCTTTAACTGATTTCATCGTTAACTGATTTCATCTTCATTTAACTGATTTCATCGTTAACTGATTTCATCTTCATTTAACTGATTTCATCTTCATTTAACTGATTTCATCGTTAACTGATTTCATCTTCATTTAACTGATTTCATCTTCATTTAACTGATTTCATCTTTAACTGATTTCATCGTTAACTGATTTCATCTTCATTTAACTGATTTCATCTTTAACTGATTTCATCTTTAACTGATTTCATCGTTAACTGATTTCATCTTTAACTGATTTCATCTTTAACTGATTTCATCTTCATTTAACTGATTTCATCGTTAACTGATTTCATCTTCATTTAACTGATTTCATCTTTAACTGATTTCATCTTTAACTGATTTCATCGTTAACTGATTTCATCTTCATTTAACTGATTTCATCTTTAACTGATTTCATCGTTAACTGATTTCATCTTCATTTAACTGATTTCATCTTCATTTAACTGATTTCATCTTTAACTGATTTCATCGTTAACTGATTTCATCTTCATTGAACTGATTTCATCTTCATTTAACTGATTTCATCTTCATTTAACTGATTTCATCTTAAACTGATTTCATCGTTAACTGATTTCATCTTCATTTAACTGATTTCATCTTCATTTAACTGATTTCATCTTTAACTGATTTCATCTTTAACTGATTTCATCTTCATTTAACTGATTTCATCTTTAACTGATTTCATCTTTAACTGATTTCATCTTCATTTAACTGATTTCATCTTTAACTGATTTCATCGTTAACTGATTTCATCTTCATTTAACTGATTTCATCTTTAACTGATTTCATCTTCATTTAACTGATTTCATCGTTAACTGATTTCATCTTCATTTAACTGATTTCATCGTTAACTGATTTCATCTTCATTTAACTGATTTCATCGTTAACTGATTTCATCTTCATGTAACTGATTTCATCTTTAACTGATTTCATCTTTAACTGATTTCATCTTCATTTAACTGATTTCATCTTCATTTAACTGATTTCATCTTTAACTGATTTCATCGTTAACTGATTTCATCTTCATTTAACTGATTTCATCTTCATTTAACTGATTTCATCTTTAACTGATTTCATCGTTAACTGATTTCATCTTCATTTAACTGATTTCATCTTTAACTGATTTCATCGTTAACTGATTTCATCTTCATTTAACTGATTTCATCTTCATTTAACTGATTTCATCTTCATTTAACTGATTTCATCGTTAACTGATTTCATCTTCATTTAACTGATTTCATCTTCATTTAACTGATTTCATCTTCATTTAACTGATTTCATCTTTAACTGATTTCATCTTTAACTGATTTCATCGTTAACTGATTTCATCTTCATTTAACTGATTTCATCTTTAACTGATTTCATCTTCATTTAACTGATTTCATCTTCATTTAACTGATTTCATCTTTAACTGATTTCATCGTTAACTGATTTCATCTTCATTTAACTGATTTCATCATTAACTGATTTCATCTTCATTTAACTGATTTCATTTTCATTCTTCATTTAACTGATTTCATCTTTAACTGATTTCATCTTCATTTAACTGATTTCATCGTTAACTGATTTCATCTTCATT